>NC_140591.1:1371343882-1372840257 GCF_964204655.1 Triturus cristatus
CAGGGTTTATCATATTTTGCTGATGTTTAAATAGCACATTTGTTTGGCGCAATTGGTATAGCTAATCTTGTATTTTTCAGAAACCCCTGACGAAAAGCCTTTGGCTCGAAATGCATTGGGTTACAGAAACAGGGCCTACATTGGTGTTTATTAAATTACATGTGCCGTTGTTTAAAAGCCTGGAATGGAAAGCAGCTGCACTTGAAAATGTTCAATAAACATTTAAATGGAATTTCGCTGTCTCCGTGATATTTACAAGCACACAATGGATTAAAACGATGATTAAAAGGTCAAGTTCTTGATGAAATATGGATGAAAGTAATGTACTGGAAAGGGAAAAGGTCCCATTCAAAACAGTGCGCCAGTCTGGTGCGTCAGTTGCGTGCCTTTGTGTTTTCATTTTGAAAGAGTGACCGGGGACGGGTCACCAAGAACGGTGCGCACGCAAGTCAGAATATGTATTAACAAGTGGATCACATGAAAGGGAAGGAGTGCACTCTGATTCAGATACTTTTGTTGCTCACAGCTTTCTAAAAGTGGCATTTTTAGAATTGTAATTTAACATCCGACTTCACCGCTATTTAGGATTTTTAAATTAGGATTCTAGAGACACCTAACTTGAACCAGTTATATCTTCCAATTTGGAATAAAATGTTATAATGTAATCCCAATGTTATCCTAAGGGGCCTAATAGACCTTACAGTAGTGAAAAACAAATGTAAGAATTTTTTCACTATCAGGCCATGCAAAACTTAAAAGTACATGTCTTACTTTTTAAATACATTGTACCCAGCCCTAAGGGCTGCCCAGGGTCTACCATAAGGGAGACTCTTATATATATTAAAGGGTTTATTTTGCCAGGTTGAAATGGCAGTTTAAACTGCCCATACCAGCTCTGCAATGGCAAGTCTGAGACATGTGGAAAGGGCTACTTAAGTGGGTCCACAGGCCCTGGGTACATGTAGTGCCACTTTACTATGGACTTATAAGTAAATAATAATATGCCAATTTGGGATTAAGCCAATATCATCCCTTTTGAAGCAGAGAGCACTTTAGCACTGGTTACCAGAATTGAAGTGCTCAGAGCTCTGAGGCCAGCAAAAACAAGGTCAGAAAAAGTGGAGGTGGAAGGCAAAAATTTGAGGGAAGACCACCCTACGCTGACAGGTCTAACAGTAGGTTAAGGAAATCAAGGCACTTATTGGAAGCAGCCCAAATGAATTTTTTTTTTTTGCTATTTACAGAGCCACACAAATGCAATTTGCATGGCTTTGTAATAAAAAGTCATGAAACGTAGTATATTGCAATGCCTTGCATTACTTGTTGGTTCATGTTGCATCAATGATTCAATGAAAATGCTGCTTTTCTCACTGAGCAATATGTATGACCATATTGTCTACACAATGTAACCTTCTCAGGTATATAGACATCGCACATCTACATTACGTGGATACTCCTTTGTCTTACCTAGGCATCTACAAGAAACAGAATGTGTGAGCTTTTCTTACATGCCATTGTACCACAACAAAGCATTTGGGTCCTTCATTGTTTCAAAGTAACCTGCTTTTAGTGTTTTCCTTACTATTGCAACCACAGGAGACAACTTGGGTTCCATTATTTTTTCAAACTGACTGTGTTCTCCTGTAACGGTATGCATGTAACAGCATAGAAATGCCAACAAGGGTTTCGTTATTTTTAAAAACTGAAGTTTGGCTTCATTTTCACGTGGTGAGTTCACCAACATTATGGGCTACCATTATTTATTGACAGTGACCTGAAATATTGCTTATGATTGTATAATTTGATTAAAATAGTCTATCATAACACAACCCACTCACTCTAGATTACCTTCTTTTACATAGGCTGTCTACATTTCATTTACCAGTCCTGAGGAAGACACGCAGCGACGTTTATTCAATTGTGCATACCCTTTGGGTTGAAACAGCAACACTTCTTGATCTGTCCATGTCCTTAGTCTCAACACCCTTATACTAAGAAGAAGGAATTCTAAAGGGTGGTTACAGAACTTGATGTATTTATAATAGGATGGACTTGAATTAATTCATATTGTTTATACGTGATTCTAATCTGTATGTTTTAGATATCTGTCTATAGCATGCATGCACCGTATGCCACTTGGCTCACTAAAGTCACTTTATCTATGTGTTTTGTTTTGCTATTTGTGTATAGGACAGTCATATACTAAATATATTAATATAAATAATATACATGAAAAATTGAATCTTCGTTTACAATTTGGTTTGACTTTCATCTGTGTCTAAAGCACTTACTAGACAAATAGTGACACTGAGTGTCATGCAGACAGAACACTGTTAATATATCATTTTCATTAAACTGTATTCATTAAACAATTGTTTCACCCAACAGAACTCATTGTCGATTATATTGCATTACTTTGGGTCAGAATGGTGTTCCATGGATGGGACATGGGCGTTCCCATGCATCCACACATGGATTATTACAGAAAGTCATATTTACAAAGAGATGTAGATGTGGATTTGCTAAAAAATGGTGTGCCTACTTGTGGCAAAAAAACCTATCCTGACCATAATGTAGACACTGAGTGCATTGTCTCCAGGCAGTCGAAAGTGCACTAGCGAAAGGAGAGAGCAGAAGTGCGCCATTTCTTCGATAATATGGTGCAGTTCTACTCTCTCCCTTTCTTACAGTTATTGAAGGTAAACCACCTTAGGTTTTTCCAAAGTCATGTGGTGAAAAGTGCACCAGTTGGAAATATATGTTCATAGATATAATGCCATGTTCATTGGGTTTGTAAGAAATTTTGGAAACAGAAAACCTTTCCAAGGACTTAACAGAAAAAGTGACCAGTTCTCTATAAAGAGAAGACCTCTGGGATTGAATTATTTTTTCCAGATTAATACCATCCATCTACACTATGTGCCATTTGCCGCAATGGAATCCTCCGTCTATTGTGTTGTCCCCATCTTCCACTGTATTCACCCAGGTATCCAAAAATCCTTTGTGGCTTCATTACTCTGAGAACCGAAGAAGATCTCAACAATAATGAAAAGTATACATTTTATTTCCAAATGTCAAAATAAATCTCACCACTTACAGATCATGAATGCAGGAATCTGGCCTAATTGGAGTACAATTCAACTACTTTGTTTGCTGCAGGAAGTTAATTTCTAGATCATTTAAAATATTCTGCCTCACCCATTGAGACCAATAACAGCTCTTACCCAGACCTGATTTTTGGGGTTCGCCCAATTCATGATTTTGGGTTGGTGAACCTGTATGTTTTAATTTCCAATTTGTTTGCTGCGTTACACAAAATATGCCTCCCCTATGTGTTGCTTTCTGCCCTTGATAGTGAGGTCGACTTTCACAGGTGTACAGGAGGTCCTCTCATATTAATTTGTAAAAAGCAATATTGTCTGGATAGGTGGCATTAAAGTTTCCCAACTTGGTTAGGACTTGAATAATTGACCTCTAAAATCAGGCGCATTTTCTAACCCAAAGAGCAGCACTACCTAAAACTGGCTCAAAGGTGCTAAACATGCTTCTAATTGGTGACCTCTGTCCAGTGAACTACCATTACCTAGATTTCAAGTAGATAATCATCTCAAGCTGGCCAGCATCTAGCAATCCTTAAATATGCTCATACGCTCAAGTCATTGGTGTGTATCATTGTTGGTGACTGAGTTGTGACCTCCATAATTCACACAGAATCTCCGTTCTCTGTTAACTTTTGAGGGGTAGCATTTGGTTCAAGAAGTACCAAGAAGGCCCAGGAACTACAGGAAGGATCAATCATTCCCAAGTATTTAATGTTGTAAAATCCTTTCCTAATAGAAGCCCTGATTTTATTTAACAGCTTGTATATATTACATACTGTCAACTATCAATGTTGTGGATACATGTTTTGGGTTTATGCAAAAAAGAGGGTCCCAAAAATTATTTAAAAAATCGCCAACAATTCGCGTTGGGGTCGCGGGTTCTCCTGTTTCCTTTTAATGAGGCCCTTGGGTGGGTTAGGTTCCGGGGGTATTTCTTAAAAAATAATAGTAGGGGCTCGCTGGGGTTGTGAAGGTGTGCTGGGGTCCGCGCAGCCCTGGGGCTTCACTCATGTTGGGATGGGGGTTGCACGGCCCCCCTTCTGGAGCCTTCTATGTGCTTGTAACTTTGGCATCGTTTGACGAATCTTTATGAAATAATCCAAAAAGTTTATCTTTTTTTGATTAGCTCTTATATTGAAAGTTTGGGGGTGAATGGTATAGGAGGGGCTGAGAAAAAAGGGGGTCCCAAAATGCGTTTTCTCCATGTAGTTTCGAAGGAAACTTTACAGAAGACTCTAGGTGAAACTGCTGAACGGAATTATGGCATATTTGGCAGGGAGAAAGGTGATGGTCCAGAAAGTACGCTTTTGTTTAAATGGTGTAAATCTGTTGAGTAGTTTTTGAGAAATATCAAATTTTACAGATTTCGATATTTGAGAATTCTGACATGTGATTGGGTGAGGGGTTACAAGCACGAGTCTGCGGGTTCATTGGCTGTGAACTGTTAAAACCAGGAAGTGTTGGCAGCCATTTTGTGATTTAGTCCGTCAGCTCGCATGTCTCCGTGTAGAAGCCATCGGGTCTGCAGTTTTAGCTCTGCGAGGCAACACTGGCATCTGTGTGAGATATGCCTTTCACGCTGCCTCTCTTTATATCACTAGGTCGTGGTTATGGCTTTAGAAGCCCGTTCGTCAGCTCCCAACTCTCTACGTTTGTAAGCTAGTACGCTGCTGTGGTGTGCAGGTGTCCCTTTGCGAGACTGGGTGCGAACTGTTGATAAGTCACACTATATGAGCATTGAAAAGCCATTTTGTGATTGAGTCCGTCAGCTCGCATCTGTCCGAAGCAACTCTGAAAACAAATCGGAGGTCTATCTGTGTGCGAGATACCCCTTTCACGCTGCTTCTTTCCACATCAGCAGGTAACGCGCCCTGTTCCTATATCACTAGCAGACCCCCAACAACCTTATTGGGCCCGCAAGTCTCCATTTGTGAACCACTGGTGGGCTCGCAGCTGTTCCGGTGGGACTTCTCAGGGCTGCAGTTGTATCTGTGAAGCCAAGACTGAAAATATACAGCAGGTCTCTCTCTGCAAGATACCCCCTTCACGCTCCCTCTGTCCAACATGACCACTTCACAGCTATGCTTTTAGAAGCCACTGCGTCGGCTCACAGCTCTCTACCTTTGCGAGCTAGGCCGCTGCTGTGCTTCTTCATCTTCAAGCTACTACGCTGCTGTTCCTTTGGGAGTGGACTGCCCGTAGTTCTCCCTCTGCGAGTGGAGCCCAGGGGCCGCAGCTGTTCCTCTGCGAGCCTGGGTGTGAACTGTTGATAAGTCACACTGTATGAACATTGAAAAGCCATTTTGTGATTGAGTCCGTCAGCTCGCATCTGTCTGAGGCAATTCTGAGAACATACCGTAGGTCTGTCTGTGAGAGAAATTCCTCTCACGCTGCTTCTCCCCACATCAGCAGGTAACGCACTCTCTTCCCACATCACCAGCATACCCTCAACAACCTTCTCGGGCCAGCAAGCAGCTCCTTGTCCGCCATCCCCGTTCACCCCCCACAAACAAATGTGACAGGAACGTTTTTAAATCTTGAGCCTAACAAATCGGCTGGTGTTGTAGTTTTATTAAAAAAGATACTTGTGAGGTTGGACAAATAAGAATCTTTTTTTTTGTCCTCATCTCACCTGATCAAGCGGCAGCGGGTTTAATAGCCAACAAATAAGGATGGAGCGGGGGGAGGCCCAGTGGCTTACCGCGCTTGCTTGGGATCACCAGACCCATCCCTTCTGATGTTTCTCAGGGATATGGTGTAATCATAGGACTGATGGTAACAAGCTCAACGAGCGACCCCAACACATTAACGGGTGCCAGATATTTAAGACCTTGTCCACAGAGCGCTCATACTCCAGCCTAGCCATACTGAATGCCGCATTCAGCCAATCCTCTCTTTTCGGGGGGAGTGGATCCTTCCATCTCTTGCAGATCTCTCTCCGTGCCAATAATATCAAGTACATTAATAACCCTTTATCCTGCTCGGTGGCAGAGCTAGTGAAATGCCCATCGGCTCCAAAAAACACCAAAGAGAGATTTACTTCCACCTTGAATTTTAAAATGTCCCGGAGGGATAACCCCACTTCATTCCAAAAAGCCTCCAGATTGTGACATTGGAAAAAAATATGCTCATCGTTGGCTAACGGGGTATGACACCTTGGACATTTCGGAGGGGGGCAAACTTAGCGATCTTATAGGGAGTGTAGTAGAGTCGATTTATAAGAAAAAAATGATTTTTCTTTAAGCAGGCTGGCTTTATAAATTTATAAAGAGTTTTTAAGGAAGGCTCAAAGAGGGCGTCGACTTGGGGGCCCAAGTTGGAGGAAAACCATACCTCAATCGCCTTGGGTATTTTGATATCATCTGCCGCTAGAAGTAGATTGTACCAGACCGAAATCTCCTTCTTTAGGGGCCCTTGCTGACACAATCTCTCGATTTCCCCATTTCCTTTTATCTCGTCCTTCTCCTTTTCCACCCCAAACCAAGAAGTTATCTGAAGATATTTGAATCTAGACAAACCTGGACCTATCTTGATTCTTAGGTATTCCCAGGGTAAAACACCTTCACCATCCAGCAGATCTGACCAGACAGAGATACCAGCACATTTTATTGGGATGGCTAGGGCATCCTTAAGCCAGAGAGGAGTGCCAGGTAATCCCAAATAGGAGCTAGGTCTGAGAAATAACCAATCCCCCAACTCGATCTCACCTTATACCATAACTCTAGAGCAGCCCTCAATATCTTTAGTCTAACCCACTTGAAAAATCTAGGGGAACCAAATTTGTAGAGAAAAGCCTCTCCTACATCCCCTCCCTCAGTTCTCACCATGTCAGCTAAAAGTTTGCCCCAGCTTGACTCATCCAGCTTCCCCAACAACATTCGTATGCTCCTGAAATGAAAGGCTGCTGCATAAAGGCTTAAATCTGGGAGAGCCAATCCGCTTTTAAGGAGTCTACGCCTGAGCTTTTTCCAAGAGAGCCTTACTCCCTTATCGCCCCATATAAAACTCCCGATCCTACCCTGTATTTTATTAATACCCTTCAATGAAAATGACAACGGAATGGTGGAGAATAAAAAAGAGAGTTTAGGAAGAATGATCATCTTTACAAGGTTGACCTTGCCAAAAATCGTCAAAGGCAGATTGCCCCATTTGTTTAACAGACAGACTATTTCCTTGGAAACTCTATCTAGATTGATTTGCGGGATTCTATCCAAATCTGCGACCACTGTAATTCCCAAGTATCTAAACTCAGAAGAGACCTTCCCACTCCAATTGTCTATGTTCCAGCACATGACCTCCGTTTTGGAGCTATTTACTTCATACCCGGAGACAGCACCAAATGAGGCCACTAGATTCTCTTTAACCGGAATCGTGATTTGCGGATTACCAGTATATACTACTAGGTCGTCCGCATAGAGGGCTAATTTCGAGCTATAGGGGCCAGATTGAAAGGGAACTATTAGATTATTTAGCCTGATCGCTTGGGCCAACGGTTCAATATAAATATTAAACAACAATGGGGAAAGTGGACAGCCCTGCCTAGTCCCTCGTTGGATGTAAAAAACAGAGGTAAGCACCCCATTCAGGAGTATCCGGGCCGAGGCCCCGTGATAACATCTCTGAAGGGTCTCAATAAAGATCGGGCCAAATCCCATCGCCTCAAGAACAACCCACAAGTAGATCCAACAGACTTTATCAAAGGCCTTGGCCGCGTCCAGCGCGACCAAGGCCATGGGAACTTGTCTTTGTACCGCAAGATCTATATTTCCTAGCAGTATATGAGTCAGATCATCTAAGTGTCTTCCGGCCATGAAACCCTTCTGGTCCTGATGGATCAACTTCGGAGCCAGTTTTGCCAATCTCCCCGCTAGAATGCCGACAAAGATCTTATAATCGGCATTCAGCAGGGAGATCGGTCGATATGCATCTGCCTTAGTGGGGTCTTTGCCTGGCTTCAAAATCAGAACCAGAATGGCTTCCTTCCATGATACAGGGACCCTGCCTCCTATCGAAAAAATAGAGTTAAAGATTACCTTTAAGACCGGGACTAGTTCGTCCGTTAAGAGTTTATAAATCTCACTTGGTATTGCATCGGAACCAGCCACTTTTTTATTCTTTGATCTCCTAATCTGTTCCAGAATTTCTTCTTCGGAGATAGGAGCATCTAACCATAATTTATCCTCCGACGATAACGCTGGGAGCTGTTTATCCCCTAGCCAAGCTCTTATTGCTTCAAGGGTTGGAACAGACCCCTCCCTATATAAATCAGAAAACAGAGATAGCAGACAAGTTTGCATGTCCTCGACTCTATTTGAGATCTCTCCTTCATTATTTACTACCAGTTCTTTAATATAATTTTTAGATCTATCAAGTCTAGCCTTCCAGGCCAACAAAGCCCCGGCTTTCTCCCCATACTCAAAATTCTCCATACGAGATGCTTCCCACTGTGCCTTGCATTTATTGTCCAGCATCACCCTATAAACCTGTCTTGCATTATCAAGGTCTGATGAAATCAGTTGGGCTTGCTCAGGATCACAGGAGAGGGACAACCAGGCAGACTCAAGCTGGCCGATTCTCCCTTCTAGATCTTTTAAGACTTTGGTCTCCTCTCTATTAATTCCTGAAATTAATCCATGGAGGGACCCTCTTAGAGTGGCCTTATACGCATCCCACACCACATCAAACGAGGCACTACCGAAGTTTCTGGGGAAAAAGTCGACGGAAAGGGTCTTAATAGCTAGTATTACATCAGGGTTGTTGAGCATTACCCTTTTTAATGTCCACCTTGTCTGCCCTCGTTCTTTACCGCTAGAGAGTTTTAAAACTAGAGGGGCATGATCTGATATGTGGCTAGGTAAGATAGTAATCTGCTCAATATCCCTTTGCGACAGACTATCTACAAATAGATAGTCTATCCTCGAGGAATGACCCAGTTTCTTATTCTGAAACGTGTACCCTCTACGTTGACCCTCCCTAACCCTCCATGAATCAACTAGTTGGAGGTCGTGGATTAAATTCAGAAGTGCCCGACAAACCTTAGGGGCTCCTACATAATGGCTTAAATTAGATCTATCTATTTTGGGGTTTAACAGCACATTAAAGTCCCCTCCTAGAATTAAAGGAGGTTCCTCCAGCATCAGGATTGATTGAAGTTTAAGTAAATAAGAGGGATCGTCCACATTTGGACCATAAAAAGAGACACAGATTGTCTCTACATTATTAAGAAATATTTTAGCAACAATCCACCTGCCCGAGGAGTCGGATTGAATTCTCCCCATTGTACATAATGTACCTTGTTTTATTAGAATTGCAACTCCTCTTATGTGAGACGACTGATGGGAAGCGCTAAAGCATTTAATCCAACTAATCTTTGAAAATATAGAGTTACTTTCCTCGAGGGACAGATGAGTCTCCTGTAATAGGAAGACCTGGGCTCGGGATAATTCCAGATACTTAAAAATCAATCTCTGTCTCCTGGGGCAGCGCATGCCATTTACGTTCCAAGATAAAAACACGGTGCCTCCTCTCTCTACCCCTATGCCCCCCACCATCTCACCCGACCACTAATACCACTAACAGACACTGAAAGATTCTCGACTAAGACAGCACTTTTATCCAATATCGGTGAGATGAGGATTTTTTTTAATTTTTGCCCATATGCTCCCCACCCCAGTGCCCCAATAAACCTCCCACCCTTAAAACCCAGTGCCCAAAAAATAACAATAAAAAAGAAAATGCCTAACCCCCTAACCCATGAGAAACCCTCCTTACCAATAGGCAGAGCCTTTTGACTCCCCCTCCTGGTATATGCCGGGCTTTATCAAAAATCCCCTTTTTCTCTTTTCATCCTTCATCTCCCCTTATTTTTTAACTGAGAAAAAAAAAAAAAAAGCGAAGAAGAAAAAGAAACTACTCTTACTCCTACCTCTTCTAGAATAGAAGTTACTACTACCGTTTATCTCTCTGGTCTCCCTTTATCTTAACTACCAAGGAATCTGCCTCATCTACTGACTTGATCCGATACATGTGGTTATTCCACATAACCCGGAGCTGTGCAGGGAACTTAAATTTTGCAGTTGCCCCTAAAGCATTAAGCACCTCCAACCTCTTTCCCAGTTCCCATTGCCTAACTGCCGTAATATGGGAAACGTCTGATCTAATTTGGAAAGAAAACGAGTTGGGGGTGTTGGATGTTAGCGATTTCTCTTTCAGGGCTTGTGTCAAGATCTTTTCCTTAACATTAAATGATAAAAAATTGATCAGGATTTTCCTCGGCTTTTGTTGCGCAGGGTTCCTCCGGAAGGGGCCCCGATGAACCCTTTGTATCTCTATGTTCAAGTCAATTTCCTCCACGCCTTGCAACACCGTATCCCTCAGGAGCCTGATCACAAACCCTTTTAGGTCTGCGCCCTCTTGTGCTTCCGGTACATTCAACAGTCTTAAATTATTTCGCCTTGAGTGGTTCTCAAGCCGTTCAATGTCCTCCCTCATCTCCATATTCTCTTTGGACAATCTCACTATATCACTTTCCACCATGGAGATTGAGCTCTTCATCTTTGGTAACTCATTTTCCATAGCGTCAGTTCTCACTGTGACTGCATCTATCCTTACTGAGAGTGCCTCGCATGAGGCCTGTATCGCTGCCTGATTGGCTTCTGAAATGGAAAATCTATTAGCCAACACCGCTTGATTACTCTCAGATATGGTAAATCTGGAATTGATGTCATCCTTCATTGTTAGGAGAATATCCGCTAAAGAGGAAAAAGAGGAGGGAGTCGACTGATGGCCCGAAGAAGTATTAGCATAGGCAATATGAACGTTCGATGTATCTGGCTTATCTAAGGCTGAAATAGTAACCGGGACAGTGGCGCTAGTAGCTACACCGGCGGAGGTCGCGGTGATGGAGACAGAGTCAGAGATCCCCCTGACACAAGGTCTGTCCCTCTCTGGAGCTGATTCTTTAAATCCCTCTTCAGTGAGAACAGCGAAGGAATTAGATAATCTTATCTCAGGATGTATCCTCACAATCTGCTCCTGAGAGGAATCTATAACTGCTGTAGATACTACTTCATTAAGAGCCTGACATTGCTGCATTGTCAGACCCTTACGCTCCTCAAGATTCTTCACTGCAATTCCATCTTTTATGGAATCTGTAGGTGTAGATGTGGTAGAAGCTGCAGCTGTGCTAGAGGCCATGACCTTGTAGTAGGTTTTAAGAGACGGGGTCACTCTGATTTTGGAGGGAGGAGAGTTCTTAGATTTACCTCTTCCTCGCACACTAGTTGCGCTGGCCGGATTCTTCTTCTTTAGGGAGGCACAGGAGCTAACTAATGGCTCTTTTAATGTTTGGCTTTTTTTTTTTGCTCCCAGGCCTTATCTCTAAAATCGGGGGAGAGGTCCTCGGCGGGTATTGAGAGGGTTTCAGTTGAGGGTCCAGGACCAACCTAGCACGCAAAGCGTATCTGTTCCGGCAGGAGGCTTTTACCTGTGGTAGTAGTTTTTTTCGCAGGAAACTCCCCATACCGTTCACCTCCTCACCACTCTCCAACCCCCCCGCACTCTCCTGGGCGGAATTATCAGGGCACCCGGGAGCAACTTCCATCCATCCACTAACACTCGGCGGTACGCACTCCACCGCCTCCCGACAGGAACTACTCCCCTCCCTAAGAGAACGTATCTCGCCCCACTCCAACCGAGGAAGGTCGTCAAAACTGGATTTTACCCTAAACCAGAAAATAAAGGTTCCACCATGGAGACAGACAGCTTCCCCACCACCTCCGACTCCACTGACTCGCACCGTCCTTACTTGATCAACCGGAAACGCGATAGATCGATAGAGCCTTCTCACCGCCACGGCACCGTTGTCAATCATTCGTTGAAATCCTCCAATCCGAGCCGGAACCGACCTCCACCAGCTCCGGGCAGCCAGCACTGCTAAACGCGCGCAGCTGAAAATGCCGCCGCATCGATCCGTTTTTAAAGCTGACTCCATCGTGCAGAGAGTGGAGATAAATCCTTACCCCCAGAGACAGGAGATAAGAAACTAGCAGAAGAGAGCAGGTCCTTTAGCAACGGGGAATAAACATTGTTGAATTACACGCCCGACATCTCCGAGAGAGGAGCCACGACCGCTTAGCCTACGGCTGCCATGTTTCTCAGCGCTCCGCCCCCCAGCCCGCCCAAATAAGAATCTTAATCATGTATGGATTTACATATAAAATATTTTATTAAAACAAAACAACAACAAATAATACTGTGTGTAAAACTTTTTATTAAACCAAAACAACAACAAATAAAACTATGTACACCGATGGCGTGTCATCCCTCGACAATTTGTGAATCACAGCCTGCAAGACAAAAAGAAAGATAAGATGATGTGTCATGCATCCAGCAAAGAAGAGAGAAAACGAGGGAAAGAGAGAAAGAGTGAGATACAAGGAAGATAGAAAGAAAAACAGTGTGAGAGAGGATGATAGAATAAGAAAGAGTAAGACAGAGAAAGAGTAAGAGAGATACAAGGAAGAGAGATACAAGGAAGAGAGAAAGAGTGTGAGAGAGAAGAGAGAGAGAGAAAGAGTGAGAGAGGAAGAGAGAGAGGAAGGGAGAAAGTGTGAAACAGTGTGAGAGAGTAAGAGATGGAGAAAGAGTGAGAGAGAGGAAGAGAGAGAGAGAAAGTGAGAGAGAGGAAGGGAGAGAAAGAGAAAGGGAGAAAAAGAAAGAAAGAGTGAGATACAAGGAAGAAAGAAAGAGAGAAACAGTGTGAGAAAGGAAAAGAGAAAGAAACAGTGTGAGATAGAGGAAGAGAGAGAGAGAGCAAGTGAGAGAAAGAAAGAATGAGAGAGAGAGGAAGAGACAGAGGGGCATATTATCAACAAAGTAGCAAAGAGCGGCATTAGCCGTCTTGGCTTAATGCCTCTCTTCACCACAACGGAAACGCTAGGCTGCACCATATTACCAAGGATATGGTGCAGGCTAGCGTTTCCCCTTGCAATTGCGATAAGTTTTACAAGTTTCCGCCAGCGCAGGTGTCTGCGAGGAGGGAAGGTTTGTTTATGTAGAAGAAGGAGTTTCTTCCTGCACATAAACAAACCTTAAATGCCATTTTGTAACTTACATGTGTACTGCTTCAGGCAGTACACATGTAAGTTACAAATTGGCATTTTTAAAAAGAGGTTTGTTTATGTATAGGAAGGGACACTTTCCCGAACATAAGGACACCTTGGGATTTTGCTTTTTCCATGTGTGCTGCATAAGGCAGCACACATGGAAAAAGCAAAAACGGGGGGAAATGAAGCATTTTTCCGCGTTTCGCCACCTTAAGACCAGGATTTTTGTGGTCTTAATTTCGGCGCTGCCAGCTATTATCGCCAAGCTTGATAATAGGTGGCAGCGTCGAAGTGAATGGGTGTTGCGGTGTACGCCGCAACACCCCCTGCACGCTCCTTTCAGTATAGGTTTATTGTGAAAGGGGCCCTATTACCAAGGCAGTGCTAAGGCAATTGACGTGATAATAGAGCGATGCGTTATCGTCAGAAAAGTGCTGATAAGGCGGCGATAAGGGGCTTGACAATATGCCCCAGAGAGAGAGAGGAAGTGTGAGAGAGAGAAAGGAAGAGATGGAGAGTGAGTGTTGACACTGGAGAATTTCTTCACAGCTCACCCTTGTGCCATCGGTGTGTGTCCAACGAGGTGCCAAGTCATAGTGTACCCTCAAGTTTAGTGATCTGAAAGATAGTATAGAATTAGTAATTGTAGAGTACATACAACTGCACATGCGTAATTCTCTGTGTTGTGTGTGCGCACGCAGGCTGCTGCACCCCATCCACTCCCACTGCATAGAAGGTGTCTGTGCGCTCTTTTGCGCTCAGGCTGCTGTACCCCATCCACTCCCACTGCCCAGAGGTTACTTCCTGTTCCTCCGCACACAGACTGTTGTACGCCATCCACTTCCACTGCCCAGAGGTGTTTGCCCGCTCTTGTGCAGCCAGGCTGTTGCACACTATCCACTCCCAGTGCCTAGAGGTGACTGCTCGCTGCTGTGGAAAGAAGCATCTCTGCTCACCTTCCGCCACCGGCGTGTGCGTAAGAGGGTCCACCACGTGCCAAAGTAACCTTCTCAGGCGTTGATGATGGCCACGCATCATCGCAGGTTCAACAGGCGTTCAGCTCTGGTGGTGTTGAGGGGGGGGGGTGCCAATTCGTGAAACACAGCTGGTTAGATAAAAAGGAAAATAAGATTGTGCGTCATGCGTCCATCAAAGGATAAAGGAAGAGAGAGAGAGAGAAAGAGTGAGAGTGACACTGGAGAAAATCTTCACATCTCACCTTTCTGTCACCGGTGTGTCTCCAAGCATGTGCAGGGACATAATGCACCCTTAAGGTCCACATCTGAACGATAGTAGAAAATTTGTAATTGTAGGAAAGTCCAGTATGCAGGAATGAAAAGACAGAACACGTCTTTTAAGCAGCATGTATAAAGGAAGAATGAGTGAACCCCTGTGAACTTCTACGTCCCAACCTTCTCACATTTAAAACATAACATTCCCAAAGCGACGCGAGGCTGCCACGAGCTGTGAGAGGAATGTCACCCTCGTGTCTGCATGCTTCGATGCTCATAACACACCTTACCCCTTATAAAAAAAGAGAGAAAGGGAAGGTTGGCAACATTTGTTGGTAAATTTAAGGGTACACAGTATGAAAAAATATATAGTCAACTAGTTTGCTACAGATGTGGGAGTGACGGATAGTTGACTGACTGTCCTGCTATTGAGAATTTTTTATCAAAATGCAATAAGACAGGGTAAAGCCAGGGTGTATACGACTGTGTACGCCTAAATCGCTGTGACGCGTTTTTGTATCCAAGCTGCTGCACCCCATCCACTCCCGCCACCCAGAGGTATCTGCCCGCCGCTGCACACCCAGGCCTCACTGCTCACTTTTTCACTGACAGGGCACCCTCCACATCATGCAGCCCCGCTCTGCAAACCAGAAGTCTCACAATTGGTGCTGAGTCTTGATATCACCATGGCAGAGGACATACTCGTGCACCCATCATCATCGCAGGTTGCTCACCTGCTCAGTGCCACTAACTCAGTGACTAGTTAGGGCACGCACATGGCGGAACGCCCCCCTGGTGCATGACTCAGGCCTACACTGCGCTCGAGCAGGGCACACAATAGATGAGGTGTACGGACCACCGGGATGGGCCATCACCGCAGGCTCCACACCCGCTCAGCACTTACCATGCCCTTACCTCAGTGGACCAAAATTCACAGTTTCGTGGCTGTGTGCCTGTGCCGGCCCCATTGCATCCGCTGCGAGCAACTCTAAAATGGCGACAAGCACGTGTGCCCGGTCTTTTTTATTGGCAGGGTCACGTGTTCTGTGACACCTGTGCTGGATGGGTGTTGTGTGGGTGTACAGCAGAGTGAGGGAGTGGCTGTGGCGTGCTGAGAACTAGACCTGTGACCAGCAGATAACTATAATGAAAATGTGGGCCATGTAGTGTTGTTGTCCTTTTTTGTAAGCGTAAGCGGAGTGGGCTGGCGTGGCGTATGCCAGTGCTGCGTGAGACTGTGAAGAATGACTGTGGAGCTATGGGCGTGGCTCCGTTGTGAGGTATATGAGGAATAAACTGATGCGGGTGTCCGTGTTGTAGTGCTGCCGTCACCTGGGTCATAAGCGCAAATGTGTCATTCTGTGAGTGAAGTCTCACAACATGGCCAACATGGTAGGTACGGGGAATCACTGACCCTGCATTCATCCATAGTTCCACACATGAAATATGGTGGACATGATGCATTTCTATGGATATGAATGTTTATTGCACATTCACTGCAGTGTTGTAGCTGTAGAAATACAGGGCCATGGAAAGTTCAGGTTGCAGTTTTTAGGACATGGAGGGCAGCCAATTAGAGCGAAGCCCGTGTTCGGAGTTAGGCTGCGCCAACATATGTGCTTATGTAGTCCGTCGGCTAGACTGCCGACCTTGGTGGTGAAAACTAACATTTGAGCCTCGGGGTCGCGTACACATCCTGTGATTATAGGCAAATCACTTATTCTCTGCGTGCTTCAATGTGTAATGTAAATACGGTGCTCATGTAAAGCGCTCCAATACCTTCGGGTGGAGTTCGCACTATATAAATATGCACCAAAAAAAGAAAAAACTCTGCCAATCCCCACACACTTATAAATTGACTATACACTCTCCTTGCAGTACTCTAATGATCCAGTCTCTATGTACGTACTTGTACAATGAGCGAGACAAAGTTACATAAGCTAAGTTTTCCCCACTTCTAGAGGTAACATGGCTGTATACGCTGTCTACAGCACAATGTAATGTGGTAGGGCCCACGGGCAGCATCTTGCATACATAATGAACACACGGACACCGATAGATAGTTGAACTGGGAACGGGCACGTGTGCTTGACTCCTTTTTATTACCATGGTCACATGTCCAGTGACGTGTGTGCTGGGTGCATGTGGGGTGAGTGTAAGCCAGTGCTTCAGGAATGGTTGGTGGTGGTAACAAGTACAAAAGTAATTATTGGATCATACACAGAGATTCAATCATAAAGGGTCTATGACTTGTGCTGCAGTAAGGTAGGGGCACTACATGTGAAATAATACACAAAAGATTGTAACGTAAAGAGTTCATGACTTGGGGTGCACTGAGGAAGGGACGGCAAATCTGAAATCATACACAAAACATTCTATCATAAAGGGTCCATGAGTTGTGGTGCACTGAGGTAGGGGCATCAGAAGCAATGAGCGTGTGCGGAGCCAACGATGATACGTGTTCCAGCGTGGCCGCACTGGGAGCAATGTCTTTTGAGTACTGGACTGCGTCATCTGAAATCCCGACTCGAACAAGAGATGAAACATCTATGGAATACATTGTCGAAACATGTAGGTTTCAGGGACGTTATAGTTCAAATTGTGAGCTGTGCTGTCCGCAGTGTAGAGTGCCATTCAGTGTTCGTTTGGACTTGCAAGATGAATTTGGTTATTGTACTAAAGCTCTAACTGATATAAAACAAGTTCTTGAAGCAAGGATATAAAAGGATATTGTGTAGGTTTCGAGGAACGTTATACTTAGTTGTGTACTGCACTTTTAATTAATGAAGAGTCAATTTAGTTGTGAGCTCTGATGACCTCAGTGTAGGCAGGAGGCAGTGGTCAGCAAGGGCCCACAGGCACGTGGTGTTGAGTACAGGTGCACAGGCATTGGCAATTCAGTGTGTGTGCAGCCAGCGATGATAAGTGGTGCACTGAGTTTGTGGCACGTGAAGGAACCAGCTTGTGTGGAGCCTGCGATGATGCGTGGTGCGATCGGGCCGCACTGGTAGCAATGTCTTTTGCCTCCTGAATTCTGCCTTATTAAGTCCACGTGGCGATGACTTATGGTGCACTGAGTTAGTGGGACCTCTGGCGCTCAGCGTGTGCACACTCTGCGAGGATGTGTCACCTGAGGGGGCCGCACTGGTAGCAATGTCTTTTGTCTAATGAATTCTGCCTTATTAAGTCCACCTGGCGTTGACTTGTGGTGCACTGAGTTAGTGGTACCTCTGGCGCTCAGCGTGTGCACACTCTGTGGTGATGCGTGGTCCGAGGGGGCCGCACTGGTAGCAATGTCTTTTGTCTAATGAATTCTGCCTTATTAAGTCCACATGGGGTTGACTTGTGGTGCACTGAGTTAGTGGTACCTCTGGCGCTCAGCGTGTGCACACTCTGCGATGATGCGTGGTCCATGGGGCGGCACGGGGAGAAATGTGTCTTGGCTACTGGACTACATCAGCTGTCTGCAGTGTAGGCAGGAGACAGCAGTCAGAAAGGGCCCAAAGCCACGTGGCGTTGACTTGAGATACACAGATTGGGAGTATTTGGTCTTCTTGACCCATTATAGTCTCTTACACAATTTGCATCACTACTAATCTTGAATTGTGAACCGTGCTAACCCCAGTGTAGTGCGGAGGCAGCGGTCAGGATGGGGCCCACAGCCATGTGGTGTCGGCTTGAGCTGCACAGTTAGTGGCACCTGAAGCACTCAGTGTGTGCGCACTCTGCGATGATACATGGTCCCAGCGGGCAGCACTGGTAGCAGTGTCTTTTGTCTAATGAATTCTGCCTTATTAAGGCCACGTGGCATTGATTTGTGGTGCAATGAGTTAGTGATACCTCTGGCGCTTAGCGTGCACGGAGCCAGCGATCATGCGTGGTCTGGGCGGGTCACAGTGGGAGCAATGTGTCTTGCATACTGGACTGTGTCATCTGCAATCAGCACTGCATCTGAATTGTGAGCCCTGCTCTGCGCTCTGTAGATGGAAGGCAGTAGTCAGTACAGACATAAGTCTGCGGTGCTGTGCCGCTGGGTTCGCAGGGGGCTTGTGTCAAGGAGGCCTGCGTTCATGGTGGCAGCCACGTGGCGGGGTGACGCCCCTCTGCTCTGGCAGACGCGTTGGCCTTCCCACAAGTGAACCACGCCCAGAGACCCAGCTTATTTATTCATACTCCTACGCTGAAAGGGCGTACGTTGGACCAGCGTACTCCGCTTCCGCTTCGAGGGGGGACAACACAGCTACATGACCGAGATCTTCCGCACTGCCTGAGGTAACATGGTTGCGTCCACTGTGCACAACACTACACGTATCAGTAGTATATGTCCACATGGAGAGGTTTGTGCTTTGCATAGTGAGGTCTGTCCAGCACATCACCGCCTCACTTGTTATTGTGTGGATATTATTGATGGGTGACTTGCGTCCTTCACACATACTTGGTTCCCACCTCTCCCAACCTCCAGCTGTTGTGCGGCTGAGGGGCCATGGTGTTTTGAGAAGGTCTGATGTCCTGTTCTGTGCTGCCTCGGTGGTAGTCGGGGGTGTGGTCAGGGGGCAGGTCCTGGGGATGGTGGCAGTGGGTGTTGCGACCTTCTTCGGTGTCGGAGCTGCATGATCAGTAGCTCTATGACGTTTTGGTCTTTACATGTGGCTCTGAGTTGGGCTCCAATTCACACTGTAGATAGTCGTCCTGCTTTACACCAGTTACAAGCTAATGTTAAATTCTTACTGCTAACTCGGCCTATCGCCTGATTTTTGGATCGCATCGCAGATTTTGCTGGTCGTTGAAAATATGGGAAAGTGGTGTTTTCGTGTTTTTTTTCACGGGAACGCCTACTCTGTATATCATTAATGTTAGTTGTGGCTCTCATTTGTGGCGATTTCTTTGACAGAAGGTACCGATGGAAAAGTGGTGAGATTTGCAGTTTTCACCAGGTTGAGAATGGGATGATAATTTAAAAACACAGAAAAAAAGATAGGTTTAATGAACATTATTATTAGAATTTACCATTTAAAAAACCATTGAAATTCACTGAAAAAAACATAGGTTTCAGGGACGTTATAGTTAGTTGGACATTTCACTCATACAAAACCATAGAAATTCCCCCGTTATAGTTAGTTGAGCTAACTATAACTCGCGCCCCCGCAATGCACTGCTGATGACGTTAAATATTACATAATTCCTGACATGGTCAGTGACATCACTGATGGCATCACTGATGATATCTCAAATGACATCACTAATGACATCACTGATGACATCATCAACGTGACAATCTGATGCACCTCCTCACACCCTAATATAACCTTTGATACTCCCCCTGTAAAATAGAGTTCCGTTTTCAAAACCATCGAGACACTGAACCAGTTACTACAAACGCACTCACTAATTACTAGGTCTACACACGCATGCACTCATTCACCCATACAACCATTCATACATGTAGTCACTTATCAATACAACACTGTCATATGCAGTCATACAGCTATACAGACACTGACACACCACCATTCATCCTACTCACTCATGCACTCATCGTAGTCAGTCCTGGAAAGAATGAATCATAGTTCCATTTACTCACCTACACACTTATACACACACCACCTCATTTATTCATACAGAAACAAATGCATACTTACTCTCTTATATAGTCACTAATACAAGTATACACTCATCCATACAGCCACTCTCACAATGACTGACTCTCACATATAGTCATTTATATACTCCAACTCTCACATACACTGCCTTTTACATATGTAGTTACTTGGACATGTATCACTGAGACATCCAATCTTTCACCAACACATCCATACACACATTCACCCGCCCAAACAGCTGTTTTCACATGCACTCTTAAACTCATACACCCAGTGAATCAACCACTCACGTATCTATGCAGAGTCACATACCTCACACCCACCCACACACACACTCAGTCTTCCATACAAATACTCAGGCAACCAATCAATAACCCATAAAGACACTTGTGTAGCTACTGACCAACACATGCAGCAGTTTACACAACAACATACATAGTGATACAGCCATAATACAGACAGTTTAGTCACTAACCCATGCATTCAGTAAGACACATTTAATCACTCACTTATACAGTCAGTTACGCACCTACGAAATCCTTCATCAAGACACTTATACATCTAGTTATTCTTCAATAAACCTTGGCATATATATAAAACATATTGAAACTTTACAGAAATACACATTCACTTGATGATGTTGATGGAGCAGGTAAAACAAAATGTTGTATACCTCCTCTAATTTGCATGTAATTAATTCCATAATCATTCTAACAATAATTTGCATAATGTGTTTGGAGTGAAAATTTGCTAATCAACCTTTGCACCTTGATAAACACGAAATACACGTGGTACTAAAATGCTAATTGCATGGCAGAACAATTAATTAATTAACTATGGTACGCAAACTAACCTTAGATTGTGGTGAAATAGTAAAATTGCATGATTTATGTGGCTTTGTGATTGCCTGTGCTTTAAAATCATCAAATGGTAAGTATTATTGCTTTAAATGTTGCCATAGCTAGGAAAATACTAATATAAAATGGGATTAGAGTGGGTTTAAACATTAGCATCTTCATATCTATATTTGAATTACTGTTATGTCTATTTTTAGGTCGAGCCTGTAACAGTGCGCGTGCGCTGTTCTGGCGAAGACTTCATGTAGGGGCTTCTGAAAGCTGACCACACGCTCGTGTGTGTGCTTTTGTTTTCGTCGGCTGCAATTGGCATTTGCATGAGTCTTTTTAAAAAAGACAGCATGCAATTGGTGAAAGGCAGGTGCATGTCCCAGCTTCCTTTACAAATGTAACCGCCCATGGCCTATTGGTGTTAGTTACGCGCAGCAGCGGCATCTGGTTTTAATTGTAAACATGTGTTTATTATTAGCGCGCGTTTGCTTTGCTGCCGCGCTCCCTTGCTCCCGCTCCTCTGTGGTGTGCGCGCACCACTGGTTTCGATTCCGTGCTTGTTGTTTTGGAGGTCGTGTTGGCCACTCATAAAACATCGATAATATCGATAAGGTGTAAGAAAGTAACCCACAGCTGCACTTTGCTAATCCTGCTCTCTTCTCCCTTGCTTTCACCTTCGACACGGGCCGCATTCTGGACGAACGTATTTGTCCGCCGAATAGTACATTCCTGTCTGCAGATAGTCATTTTAATTTGAGGTGGTCGAACTCAAAGGAAGAGTCTAGCCAGGGGCCCGGCTTGTTCTATTACTGTGTAAGTGGAGGCCTACACATTTCACAGGGAAAGACAAAAACAGGATTCGGCAAGCAACTCGAGCAGGGAAATGTGACAACGGGAAATATCTCATCAGAATGGGAATGCATCTTTCCTGCATACCCTCCGTATCTAAAAAACAATTCACATTGTCTAGAAACAGAAATTATATCCAGACTCGCTCACTTAAGAAATTCTCCATCCGTGTTACCTGAAAATGTAGCTCAGTGGGTTAGCTCATCTACTGAAGAGATCCTTATGCAACCCGCATGGCACGGGCAGTTTTGAAACCTTGCATGGCTGATTCAATCTTTAATTTTTCCGAGGTTAATAAATGTAACCAGATAAAAGAAACACTTGTTATTAACAGGTCTGTGATGTTTCAAGACTTTGCCTGCAAGCACTACAGAAATTCAAGTTAGAAGGAGCAACTGTTTTTCAAATATGTCACAGCTATACATTACATAGTCCACAGTAAATTGTAGGACGTGCCAAGTTCCTGAAATGTCCATGCGATATGTGAGATGCGGAAGTATCCTACATTTTATTTAACGGCTGTAGTTCTTCAGTTATGATGGATGAGGGAACTACAAGAACCAGAATGCAAAGTGAGTTGCGCTGTAAAGCCCGTACTAGGTAAGTGTAACTCTGGGTTTGAAAAGGGACAGATGATCACCTTGAAAACATCAATCACAGAAGGCTGTCTCACACAGCCAGAATGTTTGTTACAAGGACTGCGCGACAGCACAGACTGAGGCAGTGTGCACATTTTAGTAACCGTCTCCTGAAGCACGCCATACACTCTTGCCACGCCGGGCTGGGTGAGGATTTGGTCCGTCGACTAAACTGCCAACTTTGGTGCTGGAAACCAGGGTTCGAGCCTTGAGGTCGCGTCCACATCCTGTGATTCTGGGAAAATCACTTAATCTCCCCGTGCCTGAATGTGTAATGTAAATACGGAGCTCATGTAAAGTGCTCCAATGCCTTCGGGTCGAGTTCGCGCTATGTAAATATGCAAATAAAACAACAACAAAAAACTCTGACTGCGTGGTGACCCTGAGCCCCCTGAGGAATGTTTACTTCCTGTTTCCCGCCGTCCCCGAGGTGCTGCTTTCATGAATAAATGATGATCTTCCCTGCTTGAAACTGTGAAAGGATAAAGCCGCTGCCAGCTGGTCACACCACATCTTTATTTGCTCGGGTTAGCAGCTCCTCCGTCTCCAGATTTTTAAAAAAAACTTGAATTCGGAAGTTGAACTGAATTGACATTCAATTCGCACATCACAGTTAAGCATCGGTTCGGAAATCTTAAATTGCCAATGCCAAGTGCGAGGTCGCTACCTCCGTTCCAGTGACTGCCTTGCTATTTCATTTATAATCCTGCTTTTTATATAGGAAACACCCACAAATTAGTACATGACTGCAAAGAAAATACCAGGACTGGGCGAACTGGCAAGAGCAATTTAAGATTATTTATTTTAATGTGTCTCCTGAATATTTTTTGCCCTTCTTCCCACTCTCCCCCTCCCATAAACAGAATATCGAAACAACTCTCCCCCCCGCCCATAAACAGAATAATGAACCTAGAAGTGGCAGCATGGTAGGTAGCCCTGAAAAGGTAGGCTAGAACACCAGATTAACTCCATGTCATCCATGACTCAGTTTTCTAGTCCAGGGCGTGCATCTAACACCAGAACACATTCTGACAGTAGTAATGGTTTACTTTATGGGAAGCAGTTGAACTAAGCTCAAATTTAATACAACAATCAGGGCACAAATTCTAAAACAATCATTTGCAATGCAATAGGTCTCGCATTTCTGAAAGTTTGAGCTGTTGGCATTGTAAATGTCGATGCCTTTTATTTACGGGTTGGTTTTTAAAACATAAAAAAAGGTATTACCATTTACAATGCCAATAGCTTAACTCTCGCCAGTGCGAGACCTAGTGCATTGCAAATGCTTGTTGCTTAAGTTGCCATTCAGGCCTACTAGGCCGCAGTACTCAAGATGGCGTTCTCTGAAGCAGATGCCACCATGTGAGCGCGTTGATTTCTGCACATGCCCGGATGGCTCTGGTAGTCACCAGGTAACCTGAACTTCTGACACCGCGTTCCCTACCAAGGACAGGAATTGAAATTGACCGCAAGCCAATAGATGACTATGTGGGAACAGCGGAAAGGACAATACAGAACCTGTGAAAAGATGACTTCTTTACCTTGAAGTGTTACATTCGCTGCTCTCGCCTGGGAGCCAAAACGAAACTTAACAATTTGCGCCTTCCTATGCCAAGTCATCATGAAGAACCGGTTTTGCGCTGGGGAAACTTTCAATAACCTACAGATAACCCCAAACTGTCCAATCAGAAAATGTTCTCTGCCCCTAAATGTTACCGTGGTAGCATGAAGTAAGATGGAAGAAGGGTATAAGAGGCCCACATCCGCCTTTGGGTGTCAGTCAACGGGTTTGATTGTCCATGGCGTTGGGTTGCATTGAGCTGGTGGCGATTTGTTGGTTTGCCTTGGGTTTACTTGGCGTTTGAGTGAAAAGATTGCAGTGCATCTTATATTTTCGTCTGACTGTTTGATCTTTTGCTGTGGATCAGACAGCCTGTCCTGGGAGTTGTAAATGAGAATGCGGATAAATCTCTGTTTGATCAGAAGCCATCGTCTCTTGCCAATTGGTAATTAATTAACTGCGTTTTCTAAATTCATGTCTATTTACTAAATTTTTGATTTCTCTTTAATGAAACTAAAATTTTGAGATTATGAGCTGTAGTTAATAAATGTAAACGTAAGGAAGTTTATTAGATAAACAATAATTGAAATAATAAGAAAGGAGTTTGTGGTTCTTTAATTAATTACAGAAAATATCAAATATCTCCTAGGCTTTAATTGTGTTTTAGCTGGTTCTAATTCACTATCAACCAGTCGAACTAATCGGTCCATCAACCAAGTGGTGGAGTGCCTTGATGTTAAGGTCAGAATTCTGAAGATGTATATGTATAATGTGTATATAACGTAAAGCAAATTAATCATGATAGGTTATAAGGTACCCACATGTCCAGCACCTTTCTCTTCCTGTGCACAGATTCAAGTGAGATTTATTGAATGATGTGTGTGTGTTGGTGTTATGGGCCCCACCAATGAATGAGTGTTTGAATGAGTTGTTGTGATTAAGAATCTGTGACATAGGGAGAATATATATATCTTGTCCTCCGTGCTGCAACAGTTTTTCTTGGTAGCAGAGGATGGTTATTATTGTATTGGTTTGGTGATTATCGATTTATGTTTAACACTTTATGTTGAGTATTGTTTATGTTAAGTGTAGTTGGAAATTTGAAGCTTCTTGGAAGTAGGGTGTGGATTTCTGTGGCAAGAGAAGTCACATGGAATTGAACATTGTCTGGTTTCAAGAATTGTAATAACACGGAATTGTGTTATGTTAGGGAAAATCTCTGTGTGAATGTGTGTGAGTGGAATAGTAATAGGTTCTCTTGTGAAACTCTGGCCTTAATTCTCAGGAGCATTGTAGTCTCTGCATGTGTTTTATCCCCAGAGAAACAGGTTTGCCTATTGCTTAATAGAAGGGTAAGGTAGAGGGAAGTGCTACTTTATTGGCGTATCGGAAAATTCTGTGGTAGGGTAGAGGTAAGCGCTGCCTGCTGGAAAGACAGAATTCTTGTGAAAATGAACAAAGCTATCTCTTTGGTTTAGCGAAATAGGCAATAGAGATGTTTTATGTTGTTACTAACAGATTTGATTAAAGAAAAAGTAAGAAAAGTTTGCTGATAAAATTTTGTAAAGGAGGGGTCAGCAAGAACAGGAGTAGTGAGAGAGTCTGACATCAGAAAGACCATGCTGGGATTGGTCAGCTGTAGAAAGACAAAGCTTTCACTGATTGGTGCGTTAGTGGGAGTCGCGCTGGGATTGGAGAATTTCAAGAGTGACGTAGACGCTCCTGATTGGTGCGTTAGTGTGAGTCGTGCTGGGATTGGAGAATTTCAAGAGTGATGTAGACGCTCCGGATTGGTGCGTTAGTGTGAATCACGCTGGGATTGGTCAGAACACGGAGAAGCCCTGAAGAAGTGATTTACAAAGCTTAGTTGATTAAGAACTTTTGAAAATAGAAATGATGTACTACGATCCACCTGAGAAAGTGAAAAAATCATGGTTTGGAAAAATCAAAGACCTATTTAAAAAGGATAAGCCATTTGTAACTAGGTAAGGACAGATACTTCCTCCACCGAAAACGCTTGCATCATTTATGGTGGCGAAATATGGTTATCATACATGTATTTGGTTGGAGAATTGGGCAAAGTATACCAAAGATGATGGAGTGTTAGCGTTTCCGGAAAATGGGTCATTTAGTTTGGCAGTATTACGAAATTTAAGAGATAGAATGATGAGGTTGGAACTGAAACCCAGACCTACCCAATTTGAGGCTTTAACTGAATGGGAAGAAGAGATGTATGAAAGGGAAAGGCATCGGAGTGGGAGAAGGTATAATTATATATTTGGTAGACATTGTGGTTAAGAGAGTCATGACGACAGAATGAGAAGATGGTGAAATGCAAGCATGACGGATTGCATGTTTCCTTTGAGAAATGCTGGAGAGATGAGTGGCAGAAAATGCACAGAAAAGAGAAATAACACAGGGTCAGAAGGTTACAGATATGGAGTGAGTGAATCAGAGGATGAAGTGCTGGAAGACATGTTCTATAAAAAAAAAAACTCCGTATCAGCAGGATTCTGCGTTGGTGACGCCAAGTGCACCACCACAGGAGACTGTAATGAATAAACATTTTGAACAAATGCTGAATAATTTTGGGAAAAATAATCCATTTAAAATTCAGAAATGTCACAGACCGTAAGAACTGAGAACGAAAACTCTGCAGAGTTAGCTAGAACTACACTTGAATTAACGGAAAAGATTAGAGAATTAACAAAGAATATGGATGCAGTGACTGTGCCAGTAACTATAGGACCAGTGATACCTGTTTTTGATAAACAAAAAGATAGGGAGCATTGTTTAACAGTCCCATATAATTGCGGTATGCAAAAGGAGAAAGAAAGGAGTAGTTCAGGAGAAAATGAATGGAAGGTTACTGCAGGAATATCATGATTGAGTACCCCTAAAAATGTTACTGTAAATCAAAGTCCAGCGAGTAAGACACCTATGGCAACAAAATAAGCAACGGGAACCCCAGAGAGAATGACAGATAAAATGAGAATAGAAACAACCCCTGTAGGACCAACATCTGAAGAATTAAGGGGCATATTATCAAGCCAGGCGATAAAATTATCGCTGCTTTAGCGATAGAAAACTACAGCTAAACCGGCGCTAATGGGCTTGATAATATGCTCTATGGAATTCCAATTGAAGCCCATGTTAGATGTCCTTCACATTTAACATGGGCTTCAATTGGAATTCCATAGAGCATATTATCAAGCCAATTATCGCCGTTTTAGCGGCAGTTTTCTGCTGCTAAAGCGACGATAATTTTATCGCCTGGCTTGATAATATGCCCCCTGGTGATTGGTTAAGAAGTTTACAGAAATAAGATACAGAACCACAATCTTTAGATGTAACAAAATTAAAGGTGACTTTAGAAGAGTTAACTGTAGGAACAATTCCAACTGAAAAATTAAAAGCATACCAAGATGAGGAATTAATGTTTTTATGTAAAAGCATAACTTGGAGAGCAAGGACTTTGCATAAAAAGTTAGAAGAGACAGCAAGTGAAATGGGAATCGATTTTGAGAAAATAAGGTCCTTACAGAAGCCATACAGGGTAGATTGTTCTGAAAAGGATATTGAAAACTTGAATACTGCAGGGAGATTGATCCAAATTAAAGAACTGATGGCATTATGAAGAAAATGGGGTGATGTGGATCGATGGAAAAGTAGATGGTTTAGAAGGAGAGAGGAAACTACAGACAAGGCCTCTCTAGCTTTCCCAGTGAGAGAAAAATAGCTAGTGGTAACAGAATGTCCCATGAGAGAAATTCCTGGAGGAGGATATGTACATGTTCCATGGACTAGACAGGATATTTTGTCATTTACAAATGATTTTCCAAGGTTGAGAGAAAAACCAGTTGAATGGTACAGACAGGTGGACAGGTTTGTCAAACTTTCAAAGGTATTGTGGATAGATCTGAATGGTCTTTTTGATATAATCGTGTCTGCAGATTTATGAGCAGAATGTAAGATTACAATAGATTGGCCAACACAAGAGTATCCTAGGGATCCTAAGACGGGAGCCCCAAATCCAGAAGTGATGAAAAAATATGATCAGGTAATTACCTATTTGAAAAATAAAGTACCTCTGAAAGAAATTGACTGGGTAATGATTGACAGAACTCACCGGGAGACTAAGAAATCAGTGCATGCTTATTACAAAAGGTTATTGTTGGCTTTTAAACAATACAGTGGAGACAAAAAATTAAGTGAAAAAGATTTGAGTCATTTTGTGTACAGATTTGTTTATGGTTTATGGCCTGAAGTTAGTGAAATGATTAAACAGCATACAGTAGATTGGCAAAACAAAAGATAGACGAAGTGTAACGACATGCAAAGTATTTTAGTGATGAAATTGAAGCCAAACAGCGTAAGTTGAAAGAAAAGGCAATGTGGGCACAGGTTAAGGTAGCGGAGCGACAAGAAGCCCAGTTAATCGAACAAGCTAATGGGATAGGGCAAGCAAAACAAAAGCCTAATATTGGAAAAGGAAAAGGACAGATTAGCATAGATGAGGCTAAAAAGAAATGGCCATGCCATAATTGCGGAAAATTAGGGCATTGGAAATCCGAATGTAAATTGCCACCGAAAGCTAATGGTGATAATTCATCATTAAATCCACAGGTGCAGAATGAGGTGAGTTGCCAACCGCCGCAACAGCAGTAGGTTGTTACCCAACAGTGTCAGGTGCCAAAGCCACCTTTTCCGCAGAACGTAAATCCTCAAAGATGCAGTAATGAGACAGGATTCTACAATGAAGCACAGGTAACAAAGCTACCGCGCGCTGGTGCCATTTCGCAGTATTGGCTGCAACGCGATGAGAGTGAGTCAGAAGAGAGTTATTGACGGTGCCTAGGAGAGGAAGAGGAGTGCGTACTTGGCACAACCTTAGAGGTAGACCAGACAGGACCCTTTGTGGATGAGAAGGTGAATGAAGTAGACATTACTTTCCTAGTGGATACTGGTGCTACTCGTTCAACTGTTAGATCAGCTGAAGTGAAAAATCTTCCTCTCTCGGGTGAAACAATTCAAGTAGTTGGAGTTTCAAATAAACAGATAAAAGCTTATCTTACTGATCCTGCAAAGGTTAGAATAGGGAAATTCACTGACATACATTGTTTTGTAGCATGCAACACTAGTCCTGTAAATCTATTAGGGAGGGACTTACTGTGCAAAATGAATTGCACCATCTTTAGTACACCTGATTGTATAGCCTTTGAAACTCCTGATGATGATGTAGTGTATAGAATGACAATGGCAAACTTAGAACCTGAAATTACAGAAGCATTTGCTGTATTTGAACTGGAAGGATTGCCTCAAGAGTTAAAAGAAACAGTGAAATACAGAAGTGTGTGATTTCACAGGAGAGGGTGTGGGATTAATGAAAAGAGTAGATCCTGTGAAAATAACTGTAAAAGAAGGAGTAAATTACCTGAATATTCCTCAGTATAAATGAACACCAGAAATAATTGCAGGAGTAACCCCTGTAATAGACAGAATGATTGAACAAGGAATTCTGAGAGAGATAATGAGCAGTCCATGCAACTCTCCAATCATGAGATTGAAAAAGCCAAATGGGACCTTTAGGATAGTACAGGATTTGAGAAAGGTGAATACAATTGTTGTTCCTTGCTGTCCCATTGTGCCAAATCCTTCAGTAATTCTATATCAGATTCCCCATGATGCAGAATGGTACAGAGTCATTGACTTGTGTCATACTTTCTTTCCTATTCCATTACACCCTGATAGCCAACAAATATTTGCGTTCGGGTTCGGCGAGCGCATTTTGGCATGGTGGCATGGTGCCTCAAGGGTATACAGAAAGTCCTTCAATATTTAATCAGATTCTAAAGAAGTCACTGGAAGATTTAAAAATGCCAGAAAGTTCAGTGCTTGTTCAATATATCGATGACCTATTGGTGGCATCGAAGACGCTAGAAGCATGTGTGGTTGACACAGTTGCCCTGTTAAATCATTTGGCAGATCGAGGACTTAAAGTATCCCCATCAAAATTGCAGTTTTGTCAGAGAGAGGTACAGTACTTAGGTCATAAGATTGAAAAAGGCCTGAGAAAAGTAACAATGGACAGAATTAAAATAATTAAAGAAATGAGAGCTCCAATGACACAGAGGGAAGTCAGAATGTTTCTTGGAGTGGTGGGATACTGTCGTCAGTGGATTAGCAATTTCTCGCTGATTGCAAAACCACTAGTACGACTGACAAAGAGTGATGTGAAAGATCCACTTGAGTTGAATAAGGAAGAGATGAAAGCTTTTAAACAATTGAGAGACAGCTTGTGTGAAGCACCGGCTCTTGGAATGCCTGATTATGAAAAAGAATTTGAGCTTTATTGCCGCGAGAGAGATGGATGTGCTCTTTCCGTATTACTGCAGAGACATGGAAGATTGAGACAATTGATTGCTTAGTTTTCAGCTGTACTAGATCCAGTAGCTGTAGAATTGCCTGGATGTTGAAAAGCAGTAGCTGCCACCTGTAAAAGTCTGGAACAAAGTGAAGGAATTGTAATGGGATACCCTGTGAGAGTGTTTGTTTCCCATGATGTGGCAATCCTTTTTACAAGAACTAAAATACAGCTCATGATGCATAGTTGTCTAACTAAGTATGAAAAGGTGATTTTGGGTGCTACAAATGTGAGTCTTATAAGATGCACTAATGTGAACCCATCAACATTACTACCTGAAGCTGTGAATTCAGAGGTGAAAGACAAAGTTGATCATGATTGTTTGGAAGTGCTTGATTTTTGCACCAAACCGCGTCCGGACATAAAAGATGTGCCTCTGAAAGAGAGTGACTATGTGATGTTTGTGGATGGTTCATGCCTAAGAACTGGAGAAGGGATTTTGAGAGCTGCATATGCTGTGTGTACTGTATTGACTGTGTTGGAAGCATCTTGTTTGAGAGGAGTACGATCTGCTCAAGTTGCTGAGTTGTTTGCACTGATTAGAGCATGCAAGTTGCGAAAGAATTTGCCAGTCACTGTGGTTACTGATAGCCAGTATGGGTTTGGAGTGGTGCATGATTTTGGGCAAATTTGGTCCCAAAGAGGTTTCTTGACGCCAAGTGGAACTCCAATTAGAAATTCAGAAATAGTTGGAAAATTACTTGAGGCAATACAGCTGCCTAAACAGATCGCTGTTATAAAATGTAGTGCACATAGAAAAGGAACCGACTATGTGTCAGCAGGCATTGAGTTTGCCAATGATCTAGCGCAGTACTGTGCATGAAATCAGACTTCATTAAATCGTAACAGGGAAAAGGAAATGGATTTATGTCCCTTGCTTTTTACTAACACCGTAAGTACATGGGATGAAGTGAGACAGTTACAGGAAGAGGCAGGGGAAGAGGAGGAGAAACAGTGGATAAAATCAGGATGTACACACCGAGAAGGAGACAGAGTTTGGGTTTACAGAGATGGAAGACCAGTAATGCCTAATAGCATGATCTCTACCATGGCACGGATGTACCATGGGCAGGCCCACATAGGCAGGGATGCCATGATTAGACTTTTTAAACAGACCTGGTATAATGCAAAGTTTCGGTTTATAGCTGAGAGCCTTTGTCAGAGATGTCTCATATGCCAGCAATTTAATCCAGGAAGAAAAACTGTGGTGAGCTTGGGAACCATAGGACGGGAGGGAGGTCCTTTCACTCAAATGCAGCTTGATTTCATTGAAATGCCCTCATGTAACAGGCCAAGATATGTACTGGTGATTGTCTGTCTGTTTTCACATTGGGTTGAGGCTTACCCGACCAGAAGGAATGATGAGGTTACTGTAGCAAAACTCCTACTGAGAGAGTTCATTCCTAGATTTGGTTTCCCAGTAACGATTGAAACAGATAGAGGAACACATTTCCAGAATGAGGTCATAAAATTGATTTGTGAAGCATTGAATGTACAACAGACACTGCATTGTGCCTACTGACCAGAGGCTTCTGGAGTGGTGGAACAAATGAATGGCACCATAAAAAACAGATTGGGAAAAATGTGTTTGGCCACAGGTCTAAAATGGCCAGATATCGTGCCTCTGGTTCTAATGAGCAGTAGATCAATTCCTGGTCTGAGCCCCCATGAAATTATCATGGGTAGAGCAATGAGACATGTTTTCATTCCTGTCAACAAACTGCTGCCTATATCTGATGACTTTGTCTTGGATTATTGCAAAGGATTGGCTGATATGGTACATTCTGTGTTTCATCAGGTTGGACCAGATGCGACCACTCTTGAAAAGAAGCCAGCTCATGACTTGAGTCCTGGAGATTGGGTCCGCACAAAAGTACATAGAAGAAGAAATTGTCTGGTTCCGCTCTGGGGAAGACCACGACAAGTGATTCTGACAACAACTGCTGTGAAGTGTGCAGAGGTGAAGAACTGGATTCATGCCAGTCACACTCTCCGAGTCCCAAATCTGGAAGATCAATCTGAAGAGGAACAACGAGAAGTATTAGATACAAGTTCCGAATCAGAATCAGAAGAAGCGAGAACAAGACAAAATCCAGAAACAGGAGAAGAGGGTCTAAGTCAAATTACTGGACAAGAAAACATACCACTAAGAAGACGACTTGAAATTTCTGATACAAGCTCTGAATCTGAGACAGAACCAGTAGAAATACAAGAAAGAATAAATCATGATACTGGAAAAACTGAACAAGCAATCCTTGGAAAAGAAATCCCGAGTACAAGCACAAGAGAAATTCCCCCCGAAATCATAGAGATAGAATGTGAGGAATTAGATACAGAGAGTGAGGGTGAAGTAATTGCGGAAGAACCCCGAGAAGGTGAGGGACACAACACACACAGGTAGAAAAAGGGACAGATAGTCAGCAGGAAGATTGCGAGGAAGAAACCCGAGGAGGGATAGATACAGACACTGAACCTGAAATCTTGAGGATAAAATCTAAAGAAGGTGAAATCCAGATGGAGACAGAATCGGAAGAAAGTGAAGCAGAAAGTAAAGATGGAAGAACTTTGAGGGAAAGAGCTTGGAAAACAGAACGAGAAGGGAAAGGATCTAAATTGAAAGAAGATATTTGCCCCAACAAAATCAAGAGGTTGAGATACCGACTAACAAGAATAAAGTCTGATAATGCTGAACAAGTGAATGAAGTGTCTAGTCAAGAGAAACAAAAGGAAACTGATCAGAAGCACTTGCAAAGGGCAAAGAGGATAAAGAAACCAAACCCGAGGTACCAGTCACCGAAATGGACATATGTGGCACTTCCTTATATCATCATCATCAAAAGTCTTTATTCGATTATTACATCATGAAAGACACACTACAACAATTTAAGAAAAATTAAAAAAAATGTTCAAGTTAAAATAGAAAAGACAAAAAGTCTAATGTCCTTATAATCATTAAATATCTCTGTCTGGGTCCAGCCCATAAAAACACTTCTTAAAACAGAATTAATCCAACATGTCGGTCTTTCCATCTTCATAATTAAAATGATGAAAACTAAGAACAGAGCTGCTTCTACAATTAAATGACATGAGCAGGAAGTTTGACAGGAATAATCCTCTCCTCGATGGATCTACGTATTGCCCATGACCAGCTAAGAAATGTAGCCATTGCGATGACAATATCCTCTCGAGTGTTGGTTCTCAGAATACGCAAAGCTATTTTATGCGATCTAGTACCTAGATTAGAACATATCGGCTTAAGCCATTTGTGCCTAGGATGAGCAAAAGCGGGGCACACAAACAGAACGTGAGTAATTGACTCTTCTATTGTTACACAAGTTGGACAGAAACTGTCAAAACCACCCTTCCATTTATTTCTATAAGAATTAAGTGGGAGGGTCCCCACTCTAAATTGATGATATATTTTGCGGTCATCTGGTCTAGAAATAAAATTCCAGTAAGGTTCTAGACTACTTATGAACTTGTGATCCATGAATAGGCCAGATAATGAACTGCTGTTGGTCGCTGTCCATGATTTCCTTGACCTGGATTCCCAGTATAGGGCTTTAAAATCCAGTTTATTAGGAAATTGATTGCTCCTGGGATCCAACCACAAGTGGCCCAACCCCATGTCATACAAACCACTTTTGATAAGTTGGAGCCAAACTATTTTCCTATGCTTGTCCAGGTCCTTAATGTACCAGATTGCATTAGCATAGGATAATAACTCAGGTGTTGTCCACAACCTTCTCCAGTAGGAGAAAGGTCTAAATCCAGCGTCATCATCAAACGCCCTACAACCCAAATCTAGCAATAACGGCTGAATGGGCGTTGACTGGGGGAGGGCGGTCAATGAGCGCAGGAACTTGTTTTGGGCTATGACAAGGGGGGATAAATTGTCAAAACCGCACATCTCCGCCCCGTATATAAATGATGCTCTAATTTTCCCCTTATACAGGGCAATGGCAGGCCCCACCGGTTTTGTGTGCGATGCTCTATGTTCTTTCAATAAGGCACCGGCTAGTTGGTTACGTTTGAGTACAAGTAATTCTATTTGTGACTTCCAAGTCAACCTTCTGCCCATGGTGATCCCCAGATATGTAAAAGTATCGGTTTGTTCTAAGGGTATATCATTCATTGACATTTTACTCTTAATTATTTTCTTTTTACGCAACACCATGTACTTTGTCTTATCGACATTAATAGCCAGGTCATGATTGTTGCAAAAGACCATAAATCTATCTAAAGCCCGCTGCAAACCTGATTGATTTTTAGACAGTATGAGCATATCATCTGCAAACATGAGGAGTGGGACCTTGGAGCCAGCTAATGAAGGAGCGTCAGTTGGAAAGTTTGCAAAATAGGAAATAACCCTGTTAATAAACAAGGAAAACAAGGTGGGGGCTAAAACACACTCCTGCCTTACACCCCTACTTACAGGGAATTTGTTTGTTAACTCACCCTGTTGTCCCCACCAGACTTGTGCGAAGTTGGAAGTGTGGAGTTTGACAATAAGAGATAGAAGCGCCAAAGGCATACCTGCCTCCTTAAGAGAGTCCCACAGCTTGTTACGGGAGACTAAATCAAAAGCAGATTTTAAATCTACGAAGGCTGCAAACAAAGTCCCCCCCGATAAGATGACCGTTCTCCAATAGATATTATAAACCTAAATACTTGGTCTATTGTGCTTACATGTGACCGAAAGCCTGCTTGATAGATAGATAGTACCTGAAACTCATCAATCCATTCATTAACTCTATATAATATGATCCTAGCCACAATTTTTTGTAGAGAGTCAATTAGAGTAACAGGTCTATAATTACAGGGACAAGAGCGGTTTCCCTTTTTAAATATAGGGATAATTACCGTACCTTGCCAGGAGACAGGCAGTGGTGCACCCCGTGCCAAAGCATTTATCAGAATGAGAATGTAATTAGTCCAGTCTGATTTGAAAAGATCCGTTGGAATACAGTCCGGTCGCCCGGCCGGCTGGTGCTGCTTCCATGGCGGTCTCAATCTTTGCCAGTCCGAAGGTTAAGACCTCCGTGGTTGCTATATCATTATAGCCAGTCACAGAGGTTGATGGGCCAGTGAACTGGGCTTGATAGTGGGAAACCCATTTATCAAGAGGGACATTGTTGTGAGGAGTAGGCTCATACACCCCGCTGTCCCATTTTATTAGTTGCCAGAATTTCAACCAGTTCTTCTCTTGGGAAGCTTTGGTTAACTCCTCCCATCTATCCTCGTCAAAGCTCTGCTTGGCCTTAAAGAGCACCCTTTTGTATGTAACCCTAGCTGTTTTAAACGCCTGGATATCATTTGATTTGATCGCTAGGGAAAGCAGTTTGAAAGCTGCTGAACATTCTTGATCATACCATTTGGCCGATATACAAGAGGAAGCTGCTAGCCAAGAAAGTCTAAGAGTGACTGTACAGGAGGTGGACAAAGGTTAAGAAGATTCGGAAATCCTGAGAGTTATCTTGTCTGACACCAGAGAAGAAACGGATGATCAGGAAATTCTGAACAAAGACTGTGAACCTAAAGACAAGGATGAGTCATACATGGATTGAATGACAAAAAGAAATCGAAAGGAATTATAACCCGGACAAGACACATGACCACAAAAGAACCAAGTAGGCAACTGAAACCTTAGGTTTAGACAAAGGTAAATTGTTGAAGAAAGAGGCGAAGTCAAAAGACACTGATTATTACCAAAATGGCAAACAATGAAAATAGAAATCCAACATGTGGATTTCTTCGGAGATGGTGTAAAATGTGTTTCTGTTGTACAGGATTACTAATGCTTGTCTGGATCATATGAGCAATAACAATTTCATTTAGAGTAACATTTGAAAGTATAGATGGACACACAGTAAACGGAACTAGTGATGAAAAGGCTGATGAAAGTTATGACACAAAACTGGTAGACAGAACAGAATTTCACAAAGATAAGTCCATAAATGATTTTTCTAAATATTTTTTCAAAGTTATTGTATGAATATGTAAAAACAATGGAGGTTAGAGACTGCTATGTATGCATGCAGTTACCTGCATCTGTATCAGAAGGTGTCACTTATCATCACCTTCCTTTGACATATGGGATAACTTGTAGTGTCTTAGCTAGTCTGTTTTAAAAACAGGAAAATTAGAATACTATTACACAGATATAGATAATATTTTCTCACAGATTCCTGTAGTTCCTGAACTAAACAAGGTGATTCCTGGTAAAACACTAGGTGAATTTTTCCTGCAAACAAGAGTATTAACTTTAGAAGAAGTGTTTAAGAATAACCTTACTTGTAGTTTAAGTAAAGAAGACAAAACGTCTCCCATCACACACTCATCGCCAGACTCCATGACGCCTGACAGACAAGGAACCGCCCTAAACTGGATCCAATCATTCCTCACAGGAAGAAGCCAAAGACTTAGACTGCCACCCTTCCTCTCCGATCCCACGGAAATCACCTGTGGAGTCCCACTGGGGTCATCACTCAGTCCCACCCTCTTCAACATCTACATGGCCCCCCTCGCCGCCATTGTCCGACAACATCGCCTCAACATCGTATCTTAGGCTCCCTCACCAAAGAACCCACCACAGCCAGACTCAACTTCCAGAAAGGAATGCAGGATGTTGCAGTCTGGATGACCAACAGCTGCCTAAAGCTCAACACCGAGAAGACAGAAGTCCTCGTCCTCGGAACCACCCCTTCAGCATGGGACAACACCTGGTGGCCCACTGCCCTTGGCAGCCCACTGATCCCCACGGACCATGCCAGAAACCTCAGCATCGTATTCGACTCATCCCTCAGCATGAACCGACAGGTCAACGCCATTGCCTCCAGCTGCTTCAACACCCTCTGCATCCTCCGTAAGACGTTCAAATGGATCCACCCCGAGTCAAGGAAGACAGACTCCCACGCACTCATCACCAGCAGACTGGACAATGGAAAGGCACTCTACGCCGACATAAACAAGTCCCTACTCCTCAAACTTCAGATGATACAGAACACCGCCACCAGACTTGTCCTCGGCATCCCTTGACATGAGCACAGCAGCCAACACCTACGAAAGCGCCACTGACTCCCCATGGAGAAAAGAGTCCCTTTCAAAATCCTCACCCACACCTACAAATGCCTATACAACACCAGACCCAAAAACCTCAATCATAGAATCACCCTTCACGTACCCAAAAGAAACCTCCGATCAGCCAACCTCGCACTGGCCGAAACCCCTCGCATCCACAGAGCCAAAGCAGGCAGGGAAGATCCTTCTCTTACATCGCGGCCAAGACCTGGAATGAGCTCCCGGGAGACATCAGATGCGCCCCCTCCCTGAACACTTTCAGGAAGACTCTCAAGACCAGGCTCTTTGGCTAAACAGCTCTGCTGACCCTCATTGGTTGAGCGTGGTGGCGTGTTAGCCCTGCCGAAGCAACAGTCACAATTCCTGTGAGGGTGAGCCACAAAAGTCACTAAATTAGCCTGTGTTTAAAGCTCTGGTCTTCACACAAAAACAGTCAGGCTTAACTTAGGAGGAATGTGTAAAATATTTATGCAGCAATTTTTAGGAATTCGAAATCTCCAAAATGTTGAATTTGCGCTATCTCTGCACCTTTTACACCAGCCTAATTCGTCCAGGAGTGGAGAGGCACCACTTGATGTGGTTAGGCCTCACTCAGACTGGGTCCAGGTTAAGGTTCAAGATGGTCGGAGCCTTTTCTGTTCATAGGGCTCTGATCAGGAGGCCAGCTAACTAGACCTTGGAGTCACTCTGGTAGTTCTGAGTTTAAGCTTTGGAACAGGGCAGGCCTCTGAGGTTTAAAGGCAGGCTTCAGGCAGCAAAGCAGTCCTTCCAGGTGCAGCAAGACAGTCTTCTGAAGCACAGCACAACACAGGAGCAGGAATTCCTCTGAGATTCCTTCCACAGGCTCAGAAAAGTGAACTGAAGAGTAGGTCTGAGGGCCCTATTTTTATACCTGGTGCCCTCTTCAGAGTAGGAGACGTTTCTAGAGAATTCCCTTTGAAGTGCTTGAAGTTTCCTGCCTCACCTGCCCTGGCTCAAGGCTTGCTGCAAGAACAATAAAGTGTGCCAAATCCTTTGATTGAAGCCAGGGCACCGCCCAGTGAGATGCAAGCGCCGCCCCCACCATCCTACCAGTGAGGGATCATCCAGGCACATCTAATACCTCAATTCTGTCGCTGTCTTGAAGTTACAAAACAAAGTTCAGTTGCCAAATACACCCAGTCATGTGACTCCGCAACAGGTGGCAGGCACCATATAGTTAATGTAGAAAAATGCCAACTTTCTAAAAGTGACATTTTCAAAATTGTAACTTAAAATCCGACTTTACCACTACAGAGAATATTAAATGACAATTTTCCATACACAAACCTGTACCTGTTCCCAATCAAAAGTTAGCACTTACTAAAAGTGATATGACAATCCAATGTTATCCTATGGGAGAGGTAGGCCTCATAGTAGTGAATAACACATTTAGGAGTTTTTCACTACCAGGACATGCAAAACCCAAAATTACATGCCCCATATTTTAATTGCAATGCACCCTGCCCTCTCCATCCCCAAACCTTGTGGAATCTGTGCAGTTTTTCTGACATACTACGTAAGCACTGCCAGCAAGGACGGAATCCCATAAAATTTGGTGAGCTCATTGGAGAGTGTCGACCTAATGTCCAGACTGGGCTGGGATCCCCACCATTATTCCTCCACCACCATAAGCCACACAACAAATGGGTGGCTAATATAGCCATATGATTCTTACAAGGCAAATCTCTAGCAGCAACAGACGTAATGATCTATGCCACTACCCATATTTCCACTTTGTTTTGGCAGGTGGAAGTTAAACTCGAGGCCAATGGTTCAGTGGAAGATTTTCTAATGTCTCTTGTTCCTTGCCCCGCTTGTTGCATTATTTTTTTTGTTGGCTATACCATGATGATTGATGATTATTCGGAAATCCCAGCCGCACACAATCCAATCTTGCAGCGGGAAGTGCAATCCATAGTGAGGGTGTGAACGAGAGTTACTTGGGTTTCTGATTTCTATTGAAAACACTTTTCACCACGAAACTATTTCTAGGAATAAAGACCCTCTTTATTCTTTGACCAACATTTTTGTGTATCCTTCTAACTTGGGATTTGTGCTAAACGGCAATGTTGCCCTGTTTGCCTCATATATTATTCAATGCCTTCACTCTGCATTCAGACTGGTAGAAAAGAAAATCCTCGCTTTGGGACAGAGGCACAGGAGGTCAAAAACAGCACTACGGATATAAATTAAAGAGGACGCCTTCAATATAGAGAGACAGAAGCACAGTTTAACCTTTAAGGGACAATTAATACTTAACCAATGTATTAGAAAACATATAAGATTAGGGAACCTTTCTGTTCCATTTCTGCTAAGATAGTCACAGAAATTAAGCCAAAGCGTTTATCTGTGTCTTTAATGGGCCAATATTACCTCACTCTTCTGTTTGTATTGGTCTTTTTATTGTAATTTTTATCTGTATGTATGTAAGGTTTGTATCTGTTTTCCGGCGTTTATCTTTTTATCCATCTTAACTTGCCTTTTCTTTTGTCTGTGTACTTTTAAGATCTTTGTGATCGAAATAACGTTTTTATGATGATGATTGAAGTCAAAACTTTGTAAGGTACTAGAGCACCAGTGGAAAAAAGAACTCACTTTCAAGCTCTCTCTTATCTGCATGCCAATATTTTAGCTTCTCCCTAACACTTTTACAAATGCGAAGTGAAATTAAATATATACTGCTCATTTGTAGTATGTGTCATTCTCCAGAGTAAAGTATTTGCATGTGCATTTGCAACTGTTCATGGAAATGGGTGGGAGTCACTGTTACTCTGGCAAATTCCCAAAGGGAAGATAAAAACAGCAATTTTCTTAGACAAGAGGAGCTGTCAGAAGCTTATATACGACAGTCTCAGGCTGGAATGTAGTCTTTCCCCATGTTTTAGAAAACATTTGAAAAGTTGAGAATCACTTTGTGTTTTTTAAGCCTGGAATGCTGCTTTTCACGAGGCTCTTAATTTATGAAGTTCTGTTGAATGAAATAGAGAGAGGTCTGGCTGAAGGCTGGAAATGATGAACTGTGATACCATGTATTTTCTGCAGTCAAAGCACATTCCCCACTTCAGTCCGCATGCTTTTTTGTGGAAATAATGATTCATATTAATACAAATAATCTCATATTCTACGAAAGCGTATCAAATTTGAGGTCAAGAACGAGTAAGGTTCAGTTCACGAGATGCTCAAAGTCCGCCCTTTTCAATCACTACAGTTTTGAAGGGAATAATTAGGAGCATATTTCTGACATTTGTTACATAGTGCAGCAAGCCACCTTGCTGTGCTGCCCTGCGTCACAGGGAAGGAGCAGGAATGCACCACATTTATCCAATGCAGCGCATTCCTGTCCTTTTCCCTTGTGCTGGTGCCGTTTTGGCAGTCAAGGACCAATGAAGGCACCCTTGCACCACGGTGCAATGGTGCTTGTGTTGTGGGAAGAATTATTTTTTTGCCACTAGAGCACCTTCCTGCACAAAACAATCCTGAGATGTGTTTTTCTATTTCTATATATGCTGCAGAATGCAGCACACATAGAAACAGGGAAGGCATAAGATTTTGGCGCATTTCCAGGCTTGGAAGTCCTTTTAAATCTGGGAATGCAACAAAATCCATAGGAGTTGCATGGGAACATCCACCACAACGCCAATGGAATGCCTACACACGCCAGAGTAGCTCAATGCAGTGATTTATGCTGCTGTTCACTACTCCAGGCATATTTATGGGAGGTGTGTGTGACATTTGCACCACGCAATGTGGTACTTGCACCATGTAAACCTCTAAGCCAGATTTATAAAGCCACACTAAGCCGCTTTGTATGGTTCTGAGTGGCTTCATAAATCTGGAGTAGCAAAACACAGCGCAAATCGCAGCGTTGTGCTAATCTGTCCTGGGTAGGCATTCTATTAGCGTTGTGGTGGTTGTTCCCATGCAACTACCATGGATTTTGACACATTCTCAGATTTACACGGACTTGTAAACCTGGGAATGCACCAAAATTTTACACATTCCCAGGAGAGGCATAACGAGGAGCAATATCTTTATTTCTCCTCATTGTTTTCTCTTTCTATGTGTGCTGCAATTTGCAGCACACATAGAAAGATCTCTCAGGATTGGTTTTGTGCAGGAAGGTGCGTGCCCTTTCCTGCACAAAAGCAATCCTGCCTACAACACAAGCACTCTTGCACCATGGTCCAAGGGTGCCTGTGTTGGTGCTAGGCTGCCAGAATGGCGCCAGCGCAAGGGAAAAGGACAGGCATGCACTCTGTGCTGCAGGGCAATGCAGCAAGGTGACTTACCTACCCCTCCTGTTACTTCCAGTAAGTGCCACACAGCTTGATTGCTAAGAGGTCTTCAGAGGCCATTCCCCCTTTCTCCACCACTCTGCAAGCGTGCCTCCTGGTGCACTACTGATTGAGGAATGATGTCCACTTTACTCCTGAGGTACCTTGGGGGCCAAGAAGCCCTCCTGGTAACTCCTGTAAGTCCTACACAGGGGCCTAGGCCCCTTCCTCCACCACTCTGCAAATGTGACTACTACTTAAAAAAACAATATAAATTCACGGAAAAAACCCAAAGGTTACAAGGATATTATAGTTAGGAATTAGCATTTACAAAACCTTAGAAAATCACTGAAAAAAACAAAGGTTACAGGGACGTTATAGTTAGGCTCAGATTTCACTCCAACACAACCAGTAAAATTCAGCGGTTATAGTTAGATGAACTAACTATGACTCGCGCCTCTGCAGTGCACTGCTTATGACCTCACATATTACCTCACTCATGACATGGTCAGTGACATCCCTTATGACATCTCAAATGACATCACTGGTGACATCATCCACAAAATCACTGATGCACCTGGTCACAACCCCATGGAACCATTCATGCACCCACTCCCACACAACCATTCACAAACCCAATTACCGACCCATAGCAGTACTTACATACCCACTCACTGATTCATACATCTACACACACATCCACTCACTCCACATACAGCCACTCATACACCCACTCAGTCACTAATACAGCCACTTACATATCCAATCATACACCCATGCACCTATTCACACACTGTGTCAGTCACCCATACAGCGAATCTCACACCTAGTCAATCACCCATCCAGTCAATCACACAGCCACATACTCAGCCAAATAGATACACACAATGTCTTACTTACTCATACAGATACTAACACATACTCACTCACTTATACAATCACTGACACAAGCGCACTCTCACCCATACAGCCACACTCACATTCACTCACTCATCCATGCAGTCACTCATATATCTCATCACTCACCTATGATGCCTTACACATACCCAGTTACTGATCCATATACCACTGACATATCTACTTACTCACCCACACAGCCATCCATACAGACACTCACTCCTACAGCTCCTCCACATGCACTCACTAACTTATACATCCACTTTCTCACCCACTCACTCATCCATACAGGCAATCACATGCCCTCTCACCCACCCACACAGACACTCAGACAACTATACAGGCATGCAGACAACCAATCACTCATCAATACAGCCGCACACAAACCTACTCACATACCCATGCAGCCACTTTGACACCAACTGACAGACTGATACAGAGATTCACACAACCATTCACTCACCCATACATTCACTGATACACCTAATAACTCACTTATACAGTCAGTCACACACCAACTGAATCATCCATACAGGCACTCATACACCCACTGATTCACTAGAACACCTTGGTGTATATATTTAACTCTCATAAACTTTTTTAAAACACTCACACTCACCGGATGATGTCATCAGTGATATTATCAGTGATGTAATTTGAAATGTTATGAGTGATGTCATGAGTGATGTCACTGACCATGTCATAAGTGATTTAATATGTGAGGTTACAAGCAGTACATTACGGGGGCGTGAGTTATGGTTAGCTAAGCTTACTGTAACTGCTGAATTTCGCTGGTTTTGTATGAGGCTCTTACACATTCAGTCATACACTTAGGGAGCCCTTATGTTTGCAACACTAAGACAGTCAGTTGAGAACACAGACTTGCAAACCTGGGAATGCACCAAAAACTTACTCCTTCGCAGAACAGGCGTAACGAGGAGCAATATCTTTATTTTTCCTTGCTGTTTCCTCTTTCTATGTGTGCAAATACTGATATAGTTATTTACGCAAATACTCACATACTTATATAGGGACTGATACACTTAGATATATACTCAAGTGCTGGCAGAACTAACGCACCAATCCAGACAAGTAGCCCTTTAAGCATGTCTCAGGCCTGAAAAGCACAGAGACAGTCACACACCCTGTCAGACAGCAACAGAGGGAGCTCTATTGACTCACACACTCACACAGCACTTATGTATCTAGTAGTACCAGAGCTAGTTGCACACAAAGTTAGATACCCTAAGACTAACTAACCGAGCAACTAAGTTATGTGAGAAGCATATAGATTTCCATACCCATAGAGTTAGTAAGACAGCCCCTCTTATGCTGACATACTTATTTACAAAAACACTCACACACCTACAGGGACTGATACACTCACTCACATACATACTCAAGCACAAAGACAACAAACTCACCCATCCAGAAACATAACTGTTTATACGTGTCTCAGGCCCGCCTCTGTGAGCAGTTTTACTGCCATGTTGACTTGGCATTTAAAAGCCTTTGTCAGGTTTCGAATAGTCTTATACTACATAGGAGTCGCCCTTAAGGTAGGCTGTAGGTAGGCCATAGAGCAGGATGGTATGTGCTTAAAAGGTAAGGCATGTGGTTGTACGTTTCAGCGATTTACTTGTACATTTCAGTCCAATAAGGCCAGTTATACATCCAGTTTCCCACCTACATTGGGAGTCACAAACACACTGATGCATACAGTAACACAAACAGATACACACTTACACACACTGTGATACAGTCAGACACACATTTATTGAGACATGATAAGTAACAGACTACCGATGGCTATAGCAAAGTGTTATAAGTATTTAACATAGCAAGTTAAATGATTAAATTATGGAATTTTATATTATATAATGAAAAGCTAAATATGTTTATTCTTTTTTTTTTGCAGAGTCTACTTCTATTTAAAAACAGACACTTCAAATGCCATATAAAACAGAAAGGGAAAAGAAACAGAGGAAAGGATACTATTTCGTTACAATACAGAAAAAAGGGACACAATATGGAGAATGTAGTTTAAAAAACTAAGACGTTTCTTATTGTTGTATGTGGAAAACTGCAAAGCAAGGAAAACCATGGAAATAAAAAGCAAGATTTTATAACATCTATGAAAAGAGTAAAAATAAATAATGTTTGCTCACTTCCACTTGGCTACTTCTATAAGCCCATGACGATGAGGCCCCCTACACCTTCTTCTCATCTTACACTTGGAAATAGATTTGCAGTTTTAGAGGGTCTTAATGGACTGGATTGACTGGAACCTATCCCCTTTGATGGGTCTGACCCGGTCACTACTGAGCTAGCCCTAGATTCTGCACCTAAGAATGTGCAAGGCCTTAGCGTAAGTGAAACCCCCAAAGACAAAAGTTGGAACATTGCAGGACTACATTCCAAACTGTCATGCCATGAGTGGCTCACTTTTATTACTCGGTATGATATCTTGATGTTTCAGGAGACATGGTCCGTTAAAGAAGTACAGATTACTGGTTTTGTTTGCTTTCACAATCCAGCCTCTCCATCAAGGTCTGGCCGTGTGAAAGGGGGATGGCCACCTGGTTTAACATTAAGGCAGGGGACAGTGCAAAAGTCCGAAAGACAGTTAATGCAAACCTTTTGATGATAAGTTATAAAAAAGTGTGACATTATACTTAACTAACTGTTATATTAATGACCTCACAAGTGTGTCCAATACCAATTTTATCTCCCTATTTGAGCATATATCCTCTATCCAAAAAGGCATTGTGGACAGCGGTCAATATGCGGGTTTTTGTATAGGGGGAGATTTTAATCTAAGACTTTGCCCCACACCTTCCTATGACTCCCACAGAAGGAACCTGCATCTTAATTTTATGGAGGGCACCATTGCTGCTAATAACCTTGACACAAGGAGATTGAGTTGGCCTCTTTCTTTAGCCGTCCATGACTTAGTTAATGTCATGGATATTGCATACAGTGAGACCAATGATCCTCCTACCTTTTAAGGGCATGGCCAGAAATCCACAATAGATTACATTGTCATATTGTAATATGATTCCCTCTTGTTATAGCGATCACAAACCCATCAAAACATTGTTTGTGTTAGCCCCTAAATCAAAGTTTACGAAGGAGATTGGGGCTTGTCACCATGATCCCTCTCTGGATGGACTAAGGTTGAAATGGAGATCCGTAGCACCTGAGCGCTTATTTCAGAAAGTGACCACTGAAAACCTCAGCCTGGTACAGGCCTGCCTCACTGAGGCTGACATTGCCAATCCTGCAGCTGTCACTTTTGTCCATCTGTGTGACAAAATAAAAAAAGAGCTTATGGTACCTATTCACAAACCTCCTAGTAGGCCACAATGGTTTAAACAGGAGTGTTCTCTTGCTAACTGCCAGCTGCACCATACCCTTAAGAATGATCCAAAGAATTCTTCAGCCATGGCCGAAGACCACAAGCAGTATAAGCGGGCCATTAGTCTTAGGAAAGCGGAGCTATTAACTCAACAAATGGAAACACTTACCATAGCTGTAAATAGTAGGAACAGTACACAAATTTGGGGCTACTGCTAAAAAGATGAAACAGTCCATTCATACAGACCCTAAGATTGATTGCAACATTTCTAGTCAGGATTGGGAGACTTATTTTACCAAGATTTATACCCAGGATAGACCCTTATACTGTCACTTTGCATGACCCTAACCTTACTCTGGTCCAATTGTCCCTGAAAGTGGTGGAGGAGACAGTGCATAAGGGTGTTGGGGGCAAAGCACCTGGTCCTGACGGGATGCCTATCGACCTCTTGAAGCACAACCTGGGCTTTTGGGTGCCATTATTGTTGAATGTTTTTAGCAGCTTCACCATCTCATCCATTCCCTCTTCTTGGCCGACAGCCTCTATAGTACCTATTTTTAAAAGGGGGGATCGTTCTCAGCCCAGCTGTTATAGACCTATCTCATTAATTGATACCACTTAAAAAAGTTTGGGTAGGGTCCTATATGACCTCATAAATGAATGGGTCAAGGAGAAATCAATACTTCATCCTAGCCAGTATGGTGTTAGACCTAAAGTGGGCACTATAGAGCAGTGCCTAAACTTTAATTTAATTATAGGGGAGTACACTATGGCAAAAAATTGTCCCATGTACTTGGCCTTTATGGATCTATCAACAGTGTTTGATAGTGTTCATCGCTCAAAGCTATGGTCAATTTTAATTTCACTTGCTTTGGATTAAACACTCATGCACTTTCTAGCACACCGACATAGGGACATGAAAGCAAGAATAAAAATTAACACTAATAGTGAAGTGTCAGAAGATGTTAACATTTCAAGAGTCATGAGACAAAGTTGCGTTTTAGCTCAATTTTGATTTATTTGATATATTAATGACCTTCAATCTTTTTTAATTCCTATCACACATGATGTTCCTAAAATCCAAAGCTCTCTTTTACCTGCATTTTTGTATGCCGATGATGCCGTGTTAATGGCCCGCACCCCAAAAGCCCTTTTTCTTTTAGTGAGTGGCTTTGCTAAATTTATGGCATCGCTAGATCTTCGAATAATTTTCAATAAATCTTTTATTATGTCTTGCAGGCCCAAAAAATATAACACACTATTCCTTAAAGTAGGTTAATATAATGTACTCTGTACAAGCACTTTCTCTTATCTAGACATGACCTTTAGTGATAGCTGCTCTTGGAAAGCGCAAAAAGCAAATAATGGTAGTGGACTTTCCTGAGCCATAGGCTCGCTATTTAGCTTACATCGCTATTTAGCTTACCTCGCCCCAAGAAAGGGAGTGACTCAGCCCCTTTATTTCAGATCTATAGATCACAGTGCCTTTCGATTGCCACTTATGGGGCTGAGGTCTGGGGAATTGAAAACTGTCATCAAATCCAAATAGAAGAAAACACAGACTCTGCAGGAAGATTTTGGAAGTGTCAATCTCTAGCTCCAGCTTCATTTGCCATAGTGAATTCGGCATCCCTTATGTTGAGGATTATATTAGTGCCCATCCACTGGTTTTTTGGCACACAATCTGGCAAAATACAGAGTGGGCCCTTAGAAAAGACATCATAAAAGACTGCCTTTCCTGCTACCTAAATTAAGAAGTTACACATTGATGATTTTAGAGACGCTTATAATGCGTTATTTCAATCTAATAATGAGGATATTTTTACTTGTGTTGTGCTGTTTCTGAAAACCGCTGTGCGAGCACGGCAGTCCATGTCTGTTTTAGAATTTTAGTATACCTTTTAGAGAATTTTAGAAAGCTGTTCCTAAAGGCGATGCCTCTCATCTGAGATGAACTCCCTACTTTCATCTGCTTAATAATTTTTCTGTAAGTGTAGTGAGGGTTGGGTATGTTCTCAAGACATGCAATTAGGTTTTTTTAGTAGCTAGACTCTCATTTGTATTATGTATATTGTGTTGTTTTATCATGTACTTTTATGGAATGAAAGAAAGAAAGAAAGAAAGAAAGAAAGAAAGAAAGAAAGAAAGAAAGAAAGAAAGAAAGAAAGAAAGAAAGAAAGAAAGAAAGAAAGAAAGAAAGAAAGAAAGAAATGTTATAAGAAAGCAGATACTTTAACAAGAAGAGAAAGGCAATATAAGGAAATCAGAGTCAGAATGTTTCATAGTAGAGTAATTAGGAATTTAGCACAAACTATAAAGCACTGTAAAAAGAGAAAAGAATCTTTCAAACAAAAGCAACATGTTGAATCTGTAGTTGATAAGGCATTTGCATTAAAGAGGAATGTCCTTATTTTGATATTGAACAGGATGAGAACACTGGATAAAACAGTGTTGTATATGAAGAGAAGGAACCAAAAAAAATGACTTGTGAATAGAAGTAATTTCCGTATCATGGTAAGGGGTGAAAGAAAGCATACTTCCAGCACTGAGCCTTTCAAGAGAATACACTAGTGCATGCAGTTGAAACAAATGGTCGATGTTATGAGGTGAAGGATGGTATTTCCATTCCAAAACTTGAGATCGTTCACTGGAATGTAGAGGAAGTGACAGCTGAAGAGGTACAGGGAAGATGTTGACCAGCTCCTGTAAACAAGTGGAACTGTAGCAGTATTTACAGTGTTTTGTAGGAATCTATTGATATATTGATAAATGTTCCATGCATCTTTCCTTGCAAAAGTCTGAAACAGAAAATTGTGATCTTGCAATGATTAGATTCATGCAAAGTTAGGAAGCATAGAAATTTGCAGGGACATTCACTAGAATGTTATCAAAGAATGTGAGCCTAAACAGCTTTCAAAACTTCAGAATATTAGGTGTTCACCAATCTAAAATGGGAAATTTAGTTAGGAGGCTTTACTATGTCAAAACTCCAGCCTTGTGTTTTGGAGAAATGAATAGAGCTCTTTTGCATGGTACAGTAGCAGCGATAGAAAACATTTGTGAAAATATGAGTTTTGGTTCTTTAGTCCTCAACAGGAGTCTGGGGAAAATGAGAAGTTGGTATGTAGAGGTGTAGAGGTTCAGAACACATGTATTAGTGTTGATAACTTTGCAGTGAGATTAGATAGTTTAACTTTCCACCTGATTACCAGCAGTAAAGGGCCTGTGCTGGCCATTTTAACATAGCTGAATTTGTACACTCAGAATTGACATATATTTCCTCCAATATAAATCCCTCGCATATGTTACAAAATGAATCCAGCGCAAGTAAGTTAAATGTCCTAGTGGAATACAGCACCTATTATGCCACCCACTACAATCAAGGTGTAAAGCATGGCTTTCAGGCTTAACATTGTAGCCTGACTATGGCAGTTTAGAAAGTGCAATTCGACGTGTTTAAATAAACCCTTTTGACAAGTTAAAATCTCTATTTTAAATATTAATAAGCCATCCCTATGCATGATTTGTAGTCTACAAGGGAGGGTGCATTGTATTTATGAGTGGGATGTGTAGAAATGCAGCATCCTTAAAGAGACTAGCACCAAAAATAAACTTTTCACTGGCAGGCCTAGGTGTCCTTTGTGGCCAAGGTCGGAAGGGAGGAAAGAGAAAAGACAACAGAGTCCATTGGGAAAAAGAGGATACCCGAATGCATACCAGGAGCATGTCACTAGTACAACAGGGACCAAGCACGTCAACAACCTAATTACAAACTTGATCGCAACATTCTTACACCGACCCAGATTGAAATACTCAACAAAGGTCTAGGTTTTGTACCTACACCTGTATTTGATACATGTTAATTACATTGCAAGTTGGCAGGGTTTGTTCATAAACTACACCTCAAAGTCCATTATGGCGAACAAGATCATACATAGGAGACTTCTAACACAGGATTGCAGAAAAAAATCCACATACTACTCTCCAACCCACGCTATCCCAGTGGCATTATTGGCTTTTGAAAAAGCAGTGTACTCTGAAATTGAGAAACAAGACACAAACATGATAAAGGGATTCCAGAAGTTAAGCAACAAAGAACTTGTTGCAATTACTGAACTACTGAACGACAGAGACATAACAATCAAACCTGCTGATAAAGGCAGAGGCATTGTTTTGAAAACCACTGCTGCATAGAGAACAGAGTGCCTATGACTACTGAGTGATAAGAAGAATTATAAGATTCTGGAACACGATCTTACTCCACACTAAAAGTAAAAATGTCAACAATGGTCGAAGAAGATAAATGTGAAAGGTGAATCAGCAAGCAAGAGGGATATTTCCTTAGAAACACCAATCCTATAACTCCCTATTTTTTACACCCTCACAACAATTCACTAAACCCAGGATCCTCTACCCACTTGACCCATAGTCTCTGGGATTGGCTCCCTTTTGGAACCATTGTCACAATTTTTTGACTTTTACTTGAAACCAATCCTACAAAAAACAAACATTCGAAAGATCTGCTGATGAGTCTGGACATGGAAAGTTTATACACGAGTCTTCCAAAAAACAACACACTTGAAGTAATTAATGAAATCCTAGGAAGGGAAGAATGGCAATATACAACACCCAGGGAAATTGTTATGGAGTGTGGAACATTTGCTCTAACCAAATGTTTTATTTTTATTTGAGGGGACCCTGTTCCACCAAACCCATGGCACTTCTATGAGAAGCACCTTTGCTGCTTGTGTAGCAGGGCTTTATTCATTTAACCTAGAGATGAAATGCATTTTACTTGACAGAAGCCCCTACCGTACACACATTTCCATGTGGAAACAGTATATATATTATGTCTTTTTAGTATGGAAAGAGGATTCAAACACAGCACTAGCCTTTGTCACCTAGCTGAATGATCACAATAGAAATCTGAAGTTCACACATGCCCTGAACAAGAATACATTGACATTTCTTGATGTAACCATTTTCCATAAATAAGGCAGTCTCCAAACTGACACATTTCATAAACCCACTTCAAAAAATTATCTTTTAACATTAGACAGCTTCTACCCTTGACCATTACGAGAAAACCTCCCCTATGGACAGTTCCTTTGTCTTCGGAGGAACTGCAGCCAACTTAAGGATTTTAAACACCAAGTGGATATACTTTAATACAAATTGAGGGGCTGTAACTACCCTGAACATATAATTCAAATCATAAAAGAGAGCCAGGAATCAAAACCGGGACCCACGTTTGGAAACCCCTACACGTCATAAAATAGACTCTCTGCTTGAATGCGTCACCACATACAATGTGTCATCTAACCAGATTTTAAAAAATAATGAAACACAACTAGCAGACTTTGGACGTAGGTACAAGACAATGGGACCTTCCCATGATCATTTGGTATGGCAAGGCTGCAGCTATATCCGACCTTCTTGTTCCAAGAGGGTCTGCTGAATTTACCACTGAATTGAAGCTCCATGCATGAGAAACTGGATTGCTTAGCCTAGCAAGGCCGCTCCTTTGGTCGATTAAGCTGGGGTGGTTTGACCTGACGCTCCAGAAGTCTGAAAGTGCAAACATTTTCCAATCCAATGTTTTTCCGGTGTGGCCAAGAGAAGTCTGGTTAGACACAGCCAAGTGTCATGGGACTTAGAAAGAGCACTTGGGGGTCAGAACTCACTTCTGCAGAGGCCACCAGCAGGGTGCAGGGCAGGTCCAGTTGGTACTGGTCAGCTGGGAACTTGAGGGATAAGGTCTCACAAAGCTTATGGAAGCCTTCTAGCCAACTAACCCTTGGAGTCCACTTTCTTTTGTCCTGGGTGCAATAGGGAGCAGGTACAAGCCCCAGCGCTCCTCTCAGGTCACAATCTGCTGGTCCTGTCCTCTTCTTTCCTTCCTGAGTTCCAGAGAGTGTTCAGAGAGGTCCGATCACCAGATTTATAAATGGCCACCCAGCTGGCAGTCAATTACAGAGCCCTCGTAGAAACCACAGTCACGGCAGTTCCTGTCATTGCTTTTTGCTGCTGGTGCACGGCTCCATCAACAGTTCTCTTTTTTCATTTTCAAAAAGAAAATCTCGAAGCTGTAAAAGATAATTCTCCCCTCACCATGGGAGTTATATCCCATGTCGAGAGGGTCATTATATCTTTTTTGCTTTCCCTCACCGACAGGGTTTGCCTGGTAGTCACGGACAGCAATAAAACAGCTATATGTCTTCCCATTCTAATAGTGGCAGCCCTACATTATGGAGGAGGTGCGTCGCCCCACTGCTTTCAAGCAGTGCGAGAAATAAAAACATAAAATGATAATAACTTTTAGTTATTATCATTTTATGTTTGTGCTGCTTTGCGGGTGGGCAGGTGGGCGGGGCTGCTCTGCTCTCGGAGCAGGGCAGGGGAGGAGTGGTTTGCACACTTCTAAGAGCGCAATGAATGTTTGGTCGGCCCTCTTAGGCCGCCCAAACCAGTCATGCGCACTTTCCCATTCCCCATGCAGTCTGCATTACAGCCTGCATTGAGAACATGCCCACCCCTCCAGCCCCAGGCTGAGTGCCTGCGTCACGGCGCTCAGACCAATCACAAGGCTGCATTGCAGCATTGTACTTGGCTTAGGGGAGGGAGCCTGGCTGCCTGATTCCTGTTCCTGAAGTCGGAGGCAGGGGAGCAGGAGCAGAGACATGGAACCTGGCGGAAAGGTAAGTTATTTTTTAAAAATGTTTTTGGTTATGCTCCCTTCCGCAATCGTGACCCTCCAGTGTGACACCCTTGCAACTCCCCGCGCCCGCCTCCCCATCCGCGAGCCATGCTGGCCACCACTGCATTCTAATAGGGCAGAGAGATATATAGCAATTCTCGACGGGCCTTACTCTGCCGGAATGTCTGAGGGGTCCAACCATGGCAGAGACAGAGTAGTTTCCGCAATGGTTGCTCCAATGGTTCTGCCCCCAAATAAACCAGCCGGACAGACCATTGTCTTGGCCATAAGGATACTCCATCCAAAAAGTGAAAGAGACAGAAGGTTCCAGTGAAACATCCTCCCCTTTGCTACAAATGACGAAATGCAATTTATTAAGGCCACATAGTCTGGCATCAATTTGTCGTATATGAGGTCATCTTGTGGGTCATTGGTTTTTGTCAGTTTTTCAATTCTTACTTAGTTGCTTTTATTTGCTTCTGCAACAAACTGTGTCATGCGGTTTAAGCTACATAAAAAGATGCTCTAACTCTATCTTCATTGGTATTTGGGCTTTGTTCAGTTTGTAGATCCGACTTCTAAATGAAGCTGTAAGTTAAAACAGAGAGACTGCTCGGAGGAACTAGAATGAAATGTTGCCATGGGCCTGCCCATTGCTGCTTTTTTTTTTCTTTTCTTTGATTTTTGTTTGCTCTCTTTGTGTTCTCTCAGGGGTTTCACGTCTGACACAGTTCCCTTCAGACATCAGCCGGTGTCATATAGGGCTCATTAAACCAAACAACACATTTTTTCTCTCTCCGAGGAATCCCTGCGGTAAAGCAACGTCTACATTAGATACACGAGTCCCCGACTGTCTCTGCTCCAGCTACAGTTAATCTCCACGACGGGTGGGTTATGTTTTTCTCATCATACCATGACAAAATTGATGTATACAGCATGAGCTGATGCAAACAAACTCAAACCACATTTTAGGCGTCTTTTGTTATAACGTTTACAGGGCTAAATATAGAGGAGTATTTTCGTTCTTGCTATAAAAAGCACATGCTGCAACAATTAGAGGCATACCAATCTGAGTTTAAAAATACACGTGCCGTGCGAGGTTACCGTGTCTGATTCAGTTAATATCAAGATGGCTTGGTGATTGCTCACTTCTGGAGAGTTCTGCTTCCCAAGTCATGCTAGCATGCCTCTGTAATGCTGCTGTATGTTCATGCTTGCAATAACAACCTTGAAATGATTCATAGCACTGCGTCTACAAGCCATACAATATGGCAACAACTTCTTCTTGCTCTGCTTCAGACATACACATGGGTACTGTCTCACAAAACTCACCAATTATGCATATTTGAATAATATTAATCCCTACCCAGGCAAAGACCTTCTCTCTCGCGGATAAATACGAATAGACATGAATAGAGTGGTCACCTACTTCCAGGTCATTACGGACTCTGTTTCCAGTCCTGGACTTCAGTCTGATAGCCTAATGCATTCTGGGAGTTCTAGGCTGGATTGTCCTCCATTGAACTAATGAGACTAGCAGCCCTTAATTCAATAACTTGTAGAGGAAAATCCGTGTGCTAGATTTAAACACCACCTGCAATGCTGATGCTGCAAAATACATATTCATATTCAGAGTTCCTGTTACGAAATCAATATTGGATGTATCCAAAAAGCTGGAGGTATCACAAACAGGTACGGAACAAAAAAAACCTGTATTTGAAAATATTTGTTATCAAATGTCGCTCAAAAATATCTTAAATTTCACCCATAAGTCACATTGCCCTGCAACAAGTTTTCACTTCTTTGTCATTCTTGCTCAATGCAACAGTGGCATAACACAAAATCGGGAGGTCTCTCTGCAGAATGTAATGAGGGGCCCTGAGTTCCCCGTGTCTCACATTGACCTCGGGATGGATGGCGTCTCCCTGAAGGTTTGGGGCCCCTTTGAAGATTTTGGGGCTCCGTTGCACCACAGAGGTTGCGTCCCTGTGTTAATCACCTGCCATGCAACCAAAATGCCCTTAACGTGAAGGTGCAGTTATCTATATTGGTGCCCTTATTTTAAACACACACAAGATGATGGGAGCACTGCTTGCAATAAGTCTACACTGGCAATCGCTCAGTAGCATTCCAACCCCTCGTTTTTGTATCTACCATGCCACCTAAGTCCAGCCCAATGTGCCATGCTGGGCCCTCCCTCAACCGGAACACAAGCAACCCAAGACTGGTTTTTCCCTGATAGCAATGTGACCAGTGGTTATTGTGCCAGATGGAGACCAAATTCACACCCTTCAGCCACTCAGTCACTGTGGTGATTACTGTGTCGTCTTTGAAGAACAGGGGCACTTGACTATAACTTCTGTCCAATGTTTAAATGCGGTGTGTTATTACTGGTGACAGGGGATGTCTCAGAAACTACTGTGCTTTAGTATTGTGTCGCTAACACTATCCTCTGGCAAGCTGGTTTCTGACTTTCAACTGGCTGCATTTTCAGTGTAACTGTGATGATGATGAGGTGTGGAGTGGAACAAGAAGATGGACTGTGCTACTCTGATGAAGAGAGGCACCACAATGCCTAGCTCCTGCCCCTGTCTTTACCCCCAAAATGTTTGGATCAGAAGTAGATTCTTGGACTACTGGGACACTGAATACTAAATGAGCAGCACCCAACTTTGTCCTACTCATTAAGGAACACATGTACTATGATTCTGCTTGTGTCACTTTTGTCACACAGCCTGAACAAAATCATTGTTGGTATTTACTAAGCCATGCAAATACTTAGCCATGCAATGTCATTGTGTGTTGTTTAGTACTTACGTAGTAATGCAATGCAACACATAGTACTGCCTTGCGTTACCATGCATCCACCCATGGATTTTGGCTGATTCCCACATTTACTAAAGCTAAACCTGTCAATGTGTCAAAATGCTACGCCTTCCCCAGTGAGGTGTAACAAGGAGAAATATGTGTATTTCTTCTTGTTACTTCCTGCATTCTGCAGTACATATAAAAAGAGGCAATATGCACAAAAACAATCCTGTCTATAACACAGGCACCATTGCGCCATGGCATTGGTGCTAAGCAACCTTAAGTAGGCCACCGAAGAGTAAGAGCTGGGGAGCTCCATAACTTCATAGATATGGCACTTTTCAGCTCTCTCATATTCATGCAAAGCAGATCAGCAACCTTCTTTGCTGTATTACATTGCATGAATTCTAAGAAAATCTGCCCAATTATTTTAAATATAGCAGTAGACCATGCTCTTCCCTCATAAGCATCACCTTGGAGCCCTTGCCTCCCAACAGTACATTTACCGCCTACATTTCCAGTGTCCCACCCCACACATCAGTGCCATTGTGACACTCCTCTATTAAAATGCTCAGCTGGTCTACTTTAAAGAGCAGAATGATGCAAGGGTGTCCACAGAAGCAGAGTTGGATTCTGCTAGTCTACCACATCATTCTCATGTTACAACTACCAAGGCACTCACAGGTAGGCATTTCTGCAAGGATGATTCGGCTAGAGGCTTTTTAAAGCTTAGGATGTAAGCAGGGGCTGAGTCATGTAGATAAAAATCAGTAATGGCGCTCTCTGCTATTTGCAATAAGGGGGTGGCTATAGCAGCAACTCAGGCACTTTTCTGCAGCCATTTGTCAACCAGAAGAGAGAGAAACCAAACACCTGCAGCTTGCACAGACAAATAAATAGTTTTGTGACTGCCTGCCATATATTTAGATTCATATTGCATATTGTGGAGTGAGGCTTTCTGTCAGGAAGCAGGGCTGGAGGTTCGGCTTGCTGCTTAGTGTGACCCATGCGTGTGGATGTGGTACTCCAAATCTGCTTGCTCTGAGAGCCAAAGGAAGGCTTGCGGTTTTCATGGAGTGGTGGCACTGCTTAGACTGGTAGTGCACATGCATGAAGGATGCTGTGGGCCTCATTACAATGTTTGTTAGAAAGCCTCCGACTAGTGCCAACAGACATTGTAGGTTTAAACTCCAACCCCCGTATTACAATGACGGGTGTCGGAGTTTAAACCAGCAAGGGAATCTGACTCGGTTCAAGTTGGAAAGGCCTTATATTCCCTTAAGGACACGTTTCCACTGTGAGAATTATGATGGCAATTTCTGACAGCAGTTCCATGTCTGCATTTCTGACATGGAACTGCTGTTGGAAAGTGTCTTTGAGGGTCCCTAGCAGGGCCACCTTCCCTCCTAACCCTCCGCATTTGGCCCTGGGGGACACCTATGATACCCCCTTCACATCCCTGCAGCGTGAGGTGACTGCAATAAGGTTACTGGGATGTTTTAAAACTTTAATTTTTCAATGGGAGCTTGTGCTGTGGGTGGTTTCGGCCGGCGGCACAAGCTCCAATTGATAAATGGAACTTTGCAACAGCACCATGTTGGGTTGCATGCTAATTGCGGTGTCAGTCGGTCAGTTACCCATCCGCAATGATGTCGTTTGGAGGCAACTCTGACCAACATCGTAATCAGGGCCACTGTGTGGTAACATATTAATAATAAACTATACTTCAATGCAGGCCACAAACTCTTGCATGTCCCAGGGAGACAGCAACCATTTTGAACTATTAGTGTAACTTTCCTCATGGTTCACGGAATCATTTGCTAGGCACTGGTGCTACAATAATGTTGTAGCTATGACCTCACTAAATAGATTCCGAATTACCTTGCAAGAACCTGTTGCTCTTTGAAAGATTGTTTGTAATGACAGATTTGAATACAGAAAAGTACTCTGAAGTCACATTGTTCATGAAAATGAACATTATTCTTTTCTCTTGAACATTTGTTGAATTATTTAGACTTGGTTTTATTTAATTGGTTACGTTGTGATCTAACAGGGAGGAGTCTTGATGTTGATTATTGCATATCTATTTAGCAGCATCATGTATAAGGTACTAGAGTGTCATTAAGAAGAATGTAATGAGGGGCCCTGAGTTCCCCGTGTCTCACATTGACCTCGGGATGGATGGCGTCTCCCTGAAGGTTTGGGGCCCCTTTGAAGATTTTGGGGCTCCGTTGCACCACAGAGGTTGCGTCCCTGTGTTAATCACCTGCCATGCAACCAAAATGCCCTTAACGTGAAGGTGCAGTTATCTATATTGGTGCCCTTATTTTAAACACACACAAGATGATGGGAGCACTGCTTGCAATAAGTCTACACTGGCAATCGCTCAGTAGCATTCCAACCCCTCGTTTTTGTATCTACCATGCCACCTAAGTCCAGCCCAATGTGCCATGCTGGGCCCTCCCTCAACCGGAACACAAGCAACTCAAGACTGGTTTTTCCCTGATAGCAATGTGACCAGTGGTTATTGTGCCAGATGGAGACCAAATTCACACCCTTCAGCCACTCAGTCACTGTGGTGATTACTTTGTCGTCTTTGAAGAACAGGGGCACTTGACTATAACTTCTGTCCAATGTTTAAATGCGGTGTGTTATTACTGGTGACAGGGGATGTCTCAGAAACTACTGTGCTTTAGTATTGTGTCGCTAACACTATCCTCTGGCAAGCTGGTTTCTGACTTTCAACTGGCTGCATTTTCAGTGTAACTGTGATGATGATGAGGTGTGGAGTGGAACAAGAAGATGGACTGTGCTACTCTGATGAAGAGAGGCACCACAATGCCTAGCTCCTGCCCCTGTCTTTACCCCCAAAATGTTTGGATCAGAAGTAGATTCTTGGACTACTGGGACACTGAATACTAAATGAGCAGCACCCAACTTTGTCCTACTCATTAAGGAACACATGTACTATGATTCTGCTTGTGTCACTTTTGTCACACAGCCTGAACAAAATCATTGTTGGTATTTACTAAGCCATGCAAATACTTAGCCATGCAATGTCATTGTGTGTTGTTTAGTACTTACGTAGTAATGCAATGCAACACATAGTACTGCCTTGCGTTACCATGCATCCACCCATGGATTTTGGCTGATTCCCACATTTACTAAAGCTAAACCTGTCAATGTGTCAAAATGCTACGCCTTCCCCAGTGAGGTGTAACAAGGAGAAATATGTGTATTTCTTCTTGTTACTTCCTGCATTCTGCAGTACATATAAAAAGAGGCAATATGCACAAAAACAATCCTGTCTATAACACAGGCACCATTGCGCCATGGCATTGGTGCTAAGCAACCTTAAGTAGGCCACCGAAGAGTAAGAGCTGGGGAGCTCCATAACTTCATAGATATGGCACTTTTCAGCTCTCTCATATTCATGCAAAGCAGATCAGCAACCTTCTTTGCTGTATTACATTGCATGAATTCTAAGAAAATCTGCCCAATTATTTTAAATATAGCAGTAGACCATGCTCTTCCCTCATAAGCATCACCTTGGAGCCCTTGCCTCCCAACAGTACATTTACCGCCTACATTTCCAGTGTCCCACCCCACACATCAGTGCCATTGTGACACTCCTCTATTAAAATGCTCAGCTGGTCTACTTTAAAGAGCAGAATGATGCAAGGGTGTCCACAGAAGCAGAGTTGGATTCTGCTAGTCTACCACATCATTCTCATGTTACAACTACCAAGGCACTCACAGGTAGGCATTTCTGCAAGGATGATTCGGCTAGAGGCTTTTTAAAGCTTAGGATGTAAGCAGGGGCTGAGTCATGTAGATAAAAATCAGTAATGGCGCTCTCTGCTATTTGCAATAAGGGGGTGGCTATAGCAGCAACTCAGGCACTTTTCTGCAGCCATTTGTCAACCAGAAGAGAGAGAAACCAAACACCTGCAGCTTGCACAGACAAATAAATAGTTTTGTGACTGCCTGCCATATATTTAGATTCATATTGCATATTGTGGAGTGAGGCTTTCTGTCAGGAAGCAGGGCTGGAGGTTCGGCTTGCTGCTTAGTGTGACCCATGCGTGTGGATGTGGTACTCCAAATCTGCTTGCTCTGAGAGCCAAAGGAAGGCTTGCGGTTTTCATGGAGTGGTGGCACTGCTTAGACTGGTAGTGCACATGCATGAAGGATGCTGTGGGCCTCATTACAATGTTTGTTAGAAAGCCTCCGACTAGTGCCAACAGACATTGTAGGTTTAAACTCCAACCCCCGTATTACAATGACGGGTGTCGGAGTTTAAACCAGCAAGGGAATCTGACTCGGTTCAAGTTGGAAAGGCCTTATATTCCCTTAAGGACACGTTTCCACTGTGAGAATTATGATGGCAATTTCTGACAGCAGTTCCATGTCTGCATTTCTGACATGGAACTGCTGTTGGAAAGTGTCTTTGAGGGTCCCTAGCAGGGCCACCTTCCCTCCTAACCCTCCGCATTTGGCCCTGGGGACACCTATGATACCCCCTTCACATCCCTGCAGCGTGAGGTGACTGCAATAAGGTTACTGGGATGTTTTAAAACTTTAATTTTTCAATGGGAGCTTGTGCTGTGGGTGGTTTCGGCCGGCGGCACAAGCTCCAATTGATAAATGGAACTTTGCAACAGCACCATGTTGGGTTGCATGCTAATTGCGGTGTCAGTCGGTCAGTTACCCATCCGCAATGATGTCGTTTGGAGGCAACTCTGACCAACATCGTAATCAGGGCCACTGTGTGGTAACATATTAATAATAAACTATACTTCAATGCAGGCCACAAACTCTTGCATGTCCCAGGGAGACAGCAACCATTTTGAACTATTAGTGTAACTTTCCTCATGGTTCACGGAATCATTTGCTAGGCACTGGTGCTACAATAATGTTGTAGCTATGACCTCACTAAATAGATTCCGAATTACCTTGCAAGAACCTGTTGCTCTTTGAAAGATTGTTTGTAATGACAGATTTGAATACAGAAAAGTACTCTGAAGTCACATTGTTCATGAAAATGAACATTATTCTTTTCTCTTGAACATTTGTTGAATTATTTAGACTTGGTTTTATTTAATTGGTTACGTTGTGATCTAACAGGGAGGAGTCTTGATGTTGATTATTGCATATCTATTTAGCAGCATCATGTATAAGGTACTAGAGTGTCATTAAGAAGAATGTAATGAGGGGCCCTGAGTTCCCCGTGTCTCACATTGACCTCGGGATGGATGGCGTCTCCCTGAAGGTTTGGGGCCCCTTTGAAGATTTTGGGGCTCCGTTGCACCACAGAGGTTGCGTCCCTGTGTTAATCACCTGCCATGCAACCAAAATGCCCTTAACGTGAAGGTGCAGTTATCTATATTGGTGCCCTTATTTTAAACACACACAAGATGATGGGAGCACTGCTTGCAATAAGTCTACACTGGCAATCGCTCAGTAGCATTCCAACCCCTCGTTTTTGTATCTACCATGCCACCTAAGTCCAGCCCAATGTGCCATGCTGGGCCCTCCCTCAACCGGAACACAAGCAACTCAAGACTGGTTTTTCCCTGATAGCAATGTGACCAGTGGTTATTGTGCCAGATGGAGACCAAATTCACACCCTTCAGCCACTCAGTCACTGTGGTGATTACTTTGTCGTCTTTGAAGAACAGGGGCACTTGACTATAACTTCTGTCCAATGTTTAAATGCGGTGTGTTATTACTGGTGACAGGGGATGTCTCAGAAACTACTGTGCTTTAGTATTGTGTCGCTAACACTATCCTCTGGCAAGCTGGTTTCTGACTTTCAACTGGCTGCATTTTCAGTGTAACTGTGATGATGATGAGGTGTGGAGTGGAACAAGAAGATGGACTGTGCTACTCTGATGAAGAGAGGCACCACAATGCCTAGCTCCTGCCCCTGTCTTTACCCCCAAAATGTTTGGATCAGAAGTAGATTCTTGGACTACTGGGACACTGAATACTAAATGAGCAGCACCCAACTTTGTCCTACTCATTAAGGAACACATGTACTATGATTCTGCTTGTGTCACTTTTGTCACACAGCCTGAACAAAATCATTGTTGGTATTTACTAAGCCATGCAAATACTTAGCCATGCAATGTCATTGTGTGTTGTTTAGTACTTACGTAGTAATGCAATGCAACACATAGTACTGCCTTGCGTTACCATGCATCCACCCATGGATTTTGGCTGATTCCCACATTTACTAAAGCTAAACCTGTCAATGTGTCAAAATGCTACGCCTTCCCCAGTGAGGTGTAACAAGGAGAAATATGTGTATTTCTTCTTGTTACTTCCTGCATTCTGCAGTACATATAAAAAGAGGCAATATGCACAAAAACAATCCTGTCTATAACACAGGCACCATTGCGCCATGGCATTGGTGCTAAGCAACCTTAAGTAGGCCACCGAAGAGTAAGAGCTGGGGAGCTCCATAACTTCATAGATATGGCACTTTTCAGCTCTCTCATATTCATGCAAAGCAGATCAGCAACCTTCTTTGCTGTATTACATTGCATGAATTCTAAGAAAATCTGCCCAATTATTTTAAATATAGCAGTAGACCATGCTCTTCCCTCATAAGCATCACCTTGGAGCCCTTGCCTCCCAACAGTACATTTACCGCCTACATTTCCAGTGTCCCACCCCACACATCAGTGCCATTGTGACACTCCTCTATTAAAATGCTCAGCTGGTCTACTTTAAAGAGCAGAATGATGCAAGGGTGTCCACAGAAGCAGAGTTGGATTCTGCTAGTCTACCACATCATTCTCATGTTACAACTACCAAGGCACTCACAGGTAGGCATTTCTGCAAGGATGATTCGGCTAGAGGCTTTTTAAAGCTTAGGATATAAGCAGGGGCTGAGTCATGTAGATAAAAATCAGTAATGGCGCTCTCTGCTATTTGCAATAAGGGGGTGGCTATAGCAGCAACTCAGGCACTTTTCTGCAGCCATTTGTCAACCAGAAGAGAGAGAAACCAAACACCTGCAGCTTGCACAGACAAATAAATAGTTTTGTGACTGCCTGCCATATATTTAGATTCATATTGCATATTGTGGAGTGAGGCTTTCTGTCAGGAAGCAGGGCTGGAGGTTCGGCTTGCTGCTTAGTGTGACCCATGCGTGTGGATGTGGTACTCCAAATCTGCTTGCTCTGAGAGCCAAAGGAAGGCTTGCGGTTTTCATGGAGTGGTGGCACTGCTTAGACTGGTAGTGCACATGCATGAAGGATGCTGTGGGCCTCATTACAATGTTTGTTAGAAAGCCTCCGACTAGTGCCAACAGACATTGTAGGTTTAAACTCCAACCCCCGTATTACAATGACGGGTGTCGGAGTTTAAACCAGCAAGGGAATCTGACTCGGTTCAAGTTGGAAAGGCCTTATATTCCCTTAAGGACACGTTTCCACTGTGAGAATTATGATGGCAATTTCTGACAGCAGTTCCATGTCTGCATTTCTGACATGGAACTGCTGTTGGAAAGTGTCTTTGAGGGTCCCTAGCAGGGCCACCTTCCCTCCTAACCCTCCGCATTTGGCCCTGGGGACACCTATGATACCCCCTTCACATCCCTGCAGCGTGAGGTGACTGCAATAAGGTTACTGGGATGTTTTAAAACTTTAATTTTTCAATGGGAGCTTGTGCTGTGGGTGGTTTCGGCCGGCGGCACAAGCTCCAATTGATAAATGGAACTTTGCAACAGCACCATGTTGGGTTGCATGCTAATTGCGGTGTCAGTCGGTCAGTTACCCATCCGCAATGATGTCGTTTGGAGGCAACTCTGACCAACATCGTAATCAGGGCCACTGTGTGGTAACATATTAATAATAAACTATACTTCAATGCAGGCCACAAACTCTTGCATGTCCCAGGGAGACAGCAACCATTTTGAACTATTAGTGTAACTTTCCTCATGGTTCACGGAATCATTTGCTAGGCACTGGTGCTACAATAATGTTGTAGCTATGACCTCACTAAATAGATTCCGAATTACCTTGCAAGAACCTGTTGCTCTTTGAAAGATTGTTTGTAATGACAGATTTGAATACAGAAAAGTACTCTGAAGTCACATTGTTCATGAAAATGAACATTATTCTTTTCTCTTGAACATTTGTTGAATTATTTAGACTTGGTTTTATTTAATTGGTTACGTTGTGATCTAACAGGGAGGAGTCTTGATGTTGATTATTGCATATCTATTTAGCAGCATCATGTATAAGGTACTAGAGTGTCATTAAGAAGAATGTAATGAGGGGCCCTGAGTTCCCCGTGTCTCACATTGACCTCGGGATGGATGGCGTCTCCCTGAAGGTTTGGGGCCCCTTTGAAGATTTTGGGGCTCCGTTGCACCACAGAGGTTGCGTCCCTGTGTTAATCACCTGCCATGCAACCAAAATGCCCTTAACGTGAAGGTGCAGTTATCTATATTGGTGCCCTTATTTTAAACACACACAAGATGATGGGAGCACTGCTTGCAATAAGTCTACACTGGCAATCGCTCAGTAGCATTCCAACCCCTCGTTTTTGTATCTACCATGCCACCTAAGTCCAGCCCAATGTGCCATGCTGGGCCCTCCCTCAACCGGAACACAAGCAACTCAAGACTGGTTTTTCCCTGATAGCAATGTGACCAGTGGTTATTGTGCCAGATGGAGACCAAATTCACACCCTTCAGCCACTCAGTCACTGTGGTGATTACTTTGTCGTCTTTGAAGAACAGGGGCACTTGACTATAACTTCTGTGCAATGTTTAAATGCGGTGTGTTATTACTGGTGACAGGGGATGTCTCAGAAACTACTGTGCTTTAGTATTGTGTCGCTAACACTATCCTCTGGCAAGCTGGTTTCTGACTTTCAACTGGCTGCATTTTCAGTGTAACTGTGATGATGATGAGGTGTGGAGTGGAACAAGAAGATGGACTGTGCTACTCTGATGAAGAGAGGCACCACAATGCCTAGCTCCTGCCCCTGTCTTTACCCCCAAAATGTTTGGATCAGAAGTAGATTCTTGGACTACTGGGACACTGAATACTAAATGAGCAGCACCCAACTTTGTCCTACTCATTAAGGAACACATGTACTATGATTCTGCTTGTGTCACTTTTGTCACACAGCCTGAACAAAATCATTGTTGGTATTTACTAAGCCATGCAAATACTTAGCCATGCAATGTCATTGTGTGTGGTTTAGTACTTACCTAGTAATGCAATGCAACACATAGTACTGCCTTGCGTTACCATGCATCCACCCATGGATTTTGGCTGATTCCCACATTTACTAAAGCTAAACCTGTCAATGTGTCAAAATGCTACGCCTTCCCCAGTGAGGTGTAACAAGGAGAAATATGTGTATTTCTTCTTGTTACTTCCTGCATTCTGCAGTACATATAAAAAGAGGCAATATGCACAAAAACAATCCTGTCTATAACACAGGCACCATTGCGCCATGGCATTGGTGCTAAGCAACCTTAAGTAGGCCACCGAAGAGTAAGAGCTGGGGAGCTCCATAACTTCATAGATATGGCACTTTTCAGCTCTCTCATATTCATGCAAAGCAGATCAGCAACCTTCTTTGCTGTATTACATTGCATGAATTCTAAGAAAATCTGCCCAATTATTTTAAATATAGCAGTAGACCATGCTCTTCCCTCATAAGCATCACCTTGGAGCCCTTGCTTCCCAACAGTACATTTACCGCCTACATTTCCAGTGTCCCACCCCACACATCAGTGCCATTGTGACACTCCTCTATTAAAATGCTCAGCTGGTCTACTTTAAAGAGCAGAATGGTGCAAGGGTGTCCACAGAAGCAGAGTTGGATTCTGCTAGTCTACCACATCATTCTCATGTTACAACTACCAAGGCACTCACAGTTAGGCATTTCTGCAAGGATGATTCGGCTAGAGGCTTTTTAAAGCTTAGGATGTAAGCAGGGGCTGAGTCATGTAGATAAAAATCAGTAATGGCGCTCTCTGCTATTTGCAATAAGGGGGTGGCTATAGCAGTAACTCAGGCACTTTTCTGCAGCCATTTGTCAACCAGAAGAGAGAGAAACCAAACACCTGCAGCTTGCACAGACACATAAATAGTTTTGTGACTGCCTGCCATATATTTAGATTAATATTGCATATTGTGGAGTGAGGCTTTCTGTCAGGAAGCAGGGCTGGAGGTTCGGCTTGCTGCTTAGTGTGACCCATGCGTGTGGATGTGGTACTCCAAATCTGCTTGCTCTGAGAGCCAAAGGAAGGCTTGCGGTTTTCATGGAGTGGTGGCACTGCTTAGACTGGTAGTGCACATGCATGAAGGATGCTGTGGGCCTCATTACAATGTTTGTTAGAAAGCCTCCGACTAGTGCCAACAGACATTGTAGGTTTAAACTCCAACCCCCGTATTACAATGACGGGTGTCGGAGTTTAAACCAGCAAGGGAATCTGACTCGGTTCAAGTTGGAAAGGCCTTATATTCCCTTAAGGACACGTTTCCACTGTGAGAATTATGATGGCAATTTCTGACAGCAGTTCCATGTCTGCATTTCTGACATGGAACTGCTGTTGGAAAGTGTCTTTGAGGGTCCCTAGCAGGGCCACCTTCCCTCCTAACCCTCCGCATTTGGCCCTGGGGGACACCTATGATACCCCCTTCACATCCCTGCAGCGTGAGGTGACTGCAATAAGGTTACTGGGATGTTTTAAAACTTTCATTTTTCAATGGGAGCTTGTGCTGTGGGTGGTTTCGGCCGGCGGCACAAGCTCCAATTGATAAATGGAACTTTGCAACAGCACCATGTTGGGTTGCATGCTAATTGCGGTGTCAGTCGGTCAGTTACCCATCCGCAATGAGGTCGTTTGGAGGCAACTCTGACCAACATCGTAATCAGGGCCACTGTGTGGTAACATATTAATAATAAACTAAACTTCAATGCAGGCCACAAACTCTTGCATGTCCCAGGGAGACAGCAACCATTTTGAACTATTGGTGTAACTTTCCTCATGGTTCACGGAATCATTTGCTAGGCACTGGTGCTACAATAATGTTGTAGCTATGACCTCACTAAATAGATTCCGAATTACCTTGCAAGAACCTGTTGCTCTTTGAAAGATTGTTTGTAATGACAGATTTGAATACAGAAAAGTACTCTGAAGTCACATTGTTCATGAAAATGAACATTATTCTTTTCTCTTGAACATTTGTTGAATTATTTAGACTTGGTTTTATTTAATTGGTTACGTTGTGATCTAACAGGGAGGAGTCTTGATGTTGATTATTGCATATCTATTTAGCAGCATCATGTATAAGGTACTAGAGTGTCATTAAGAAGAATGTAATGAGGGGCCCTGAGTTCCCCGTGTCTCACATTGACCTCGGGATGGATGGCGTCTCCCTGAAGGTTTGGGGCCCCTTTGAAGATTTTGGGGCTCCGTTGCACCACAGAGGTTGCGTCCCTGTGTTAATCACCTGCCATGCAACCAAAATGCCCTTAACGTGAAGGTGCAGTTATCTATATTGGTGCCCTTATTTTAAACACACACAAGATGATGGGAGCACTGCTTGCAATAAGTCTACACTGGCAATCGCTCAGTAGCATTCCAACCCCTCGTTTTTGTATCTACCATGCCACCTAAGTCCAGCCCAATGTGCCATGCTGGGCCCTCCCTCAACCGGAACACAAGCAACTCAAGACTGGTTTTTCCCTGATAGCAATGTGACCAGTGGTTATTGTGCCAGATGGAGACCAAATTCACACCCTTCAGCCACTCAGTCACTGTGGTGATTACTTTGTCGTCTTTGAAGAACAGGGGCACTTGACTATAACTTCTGTCCAATGTTTAAATGCGGTGTGTTATTAATGGTGACAGGGGATGTCTCAGAAACTACTGTGCTTTAGTATTGTGTCGCTAACACTATCCTCTGGCAAGCTGGTTTCTGACTTTCAACTGGCTGCATTTTCAGTGTAACTGTGATGATGATGAGGTGTGGAGTGGAACAAGAAGATGGACTGTGCTACTCTGATGAAGAGAGGCACCACAATGCCTAGCTCCTGCCCCTGTCTTTACCCCCAAAATGTTTGGATCAGAAGTAGATTCTTGGACTACTGGGACACTGAATACTAAATGAGCAGCACCCAACTTTGTCCTACTCATTAAGGAACACATGTACTATGATTCTGCTTGTGTCACTTTTGTCACACAGCCTGAACAAAATCATTGTTGGTATTTACTAAGCCATGCAAATACTTAGCCATGCAATGTCATTGTGTGTTGTTTAGTACTTACGTAGTAATGCAATGCAACACATAGTACTGCCTTGCGTTACCATGCATCCACCCATGGATTTTGGCTGATTTCCACATTTACTAAAGCTAAACCTGTCAATGTGTCAAAATGCTACGCCTTCCCCAGTGAGGTGTAACAAGGAGAAATATGTGTATTTCTTCTTGTTACTTCCTGCATTCTGCAGTACATATAAAAAGAGGCAATATGCACAAAAACAATCCTGTCTATAACACAGGCACCATTGCGCCATGGCATTGGTGCTAAGCAACCTTAAGTAGGCCACCGAAGAGTAAGAGCTGGGGAGCTCCATAACTTCATAGATATGGCACTTTTCAGCTCTCTCATATTCATGCAAAGCAGATCAGCAACCTTCTTTGCTGTATTACATTGCATGAATTCTAAGAAAATCTGCCCAATTATTTTAAATATAGCAGTAGACCATGCTCTTCCCTCATAAGCATCACCTTGGAGCCCTTGCCTCCCAACAGTACATTTACCGCCTACATTTCCAGTGTCCCACCCCACACATCAGTGCCATTGTGACACTCCTCTATTAAAATGCTCAGCTGGTCTACTTTAAAGAGCAGAATGATGCAAGGGTGTCCACAGAAGCAGAGTTGGATTCTGCTAGTCTACCACATCATTCTCATGTTACAACTACCAAGGCACTCACAGGTAGGCATTTCTGCAAGGATGATTCGGCTAGAGGCTTTTTAAAGCTTAGGATGTAAGCAGGGGCTGAGTCATGTAGATAAAAATCAGTAATGGCGCTCTCTGCTATTTGCAATAAGGGGGTGGCTATAGCAGCAACTCAGGCACTTTTCTGCAGCCATTTGTCAACCAGAAGAGAGAGAAACCAAACACCTGCAGCTTGCACAGACAAATAAATAGTTTTGTGACTGCCTGCCATATATTTAGATTCATATTGCATATTGTGGAGTGAGGCTTTCTGTCAGGAAGCAGGGCTGGAGGTTCGGCTTGCTGCTTAGTGTGACCCATGCGTGTGGATGTGGTACTCCAAATCTGCTTGCTCTGAGAGCCAAAGGAAGGCTTGCGGTTTTCATGGAGTGGTGGCACTGCTTAGACTGGTAGTGCACATGCATGAAGGATGCTGTGGGCCTCATTACAATGTTTGTTAGAAAGCCTCCGACTAGTGCCAACAGACATTGTAGGTTTAAACTCCAACCCCCGTATTACAATGACGGGTGTCGGAGTTTAAACCAGCAAGGGAATCTGACTCGGTTCAAGTTGGAAAGGCCTTATATTCCCTTAAGGACACGTTTCCACTGTGAGAATTATGATGGCAATTTCTGACAGCAGTTCCATGTCTGCATTTCTGACATGGAACTGCTGTTGGAAAGTGTCTTTGAGGGTCCCTAGCAGGGCCACCTTCCCTCCTAACCCTCCGCATTTGGCCCTGGGGGACACCTATGATACCCCCTTCACATCCCTGCAGCGTGAGGTGACTGCAATAAGGTTACTGGGATGTTTTAAAACTTTAATTTTTCAATGGGAGCTTGTGCTGTGGGTGGTTTCGGCCGGCGGCACAAGCTCCAATTGATAAATGGAACTTTGCAACAGCACCATGTTGGGTTGCATGCTAATTGCGGTGTCAGTCGGTCAGTTACCCATCCGCAATGATGTCGTTTGGAGGCAACTCTGACCAACATCGTAATCAGGGCCACTGTGTGGTAACATATTAATAATAAACTAAACTTCAATGCAGGCCACAAACTCTTGCATGTCCCAGGGAGACAGCAACCATTTTGAACTATTGGTGTAACTTTCCTCATGGTTCACGGAATCATTTGCTAGGCACTGGTGCTACAATAATGTTGTAGCTATGACCTCACTAAATAGATTCCGAATTACCTTGCAAGAACCTGTTGCTCTTTGAAAGATTGTTTGTAATGACAGATTTGAATACAGAAAAGTACTCTGAAGTCACATTGTTCATGAAAATGAACATTATTCTTTTCTCTTGAACATTTGTTGAATTATTTAGACTTGGTTTTATTTAATTGGTTACGTTGTGATCTAACAGGGAGGAGTCTTGATGTTGATTATTGCATATCTATTTAGCAGCATCATGTATAAGGTACTAGAGTGTCATTAAGAAGAATGTAATGAGGGGCCCTGAGTTCCCCGTGTCTCACATTGACCTCGGGATGGATGGCGTCTCCCTGAAGGTTTGGGGCCCCTTTGAAGATTTTGGGGCTCCGTTGCACCACAGAGGTTGCGTCCCTGTGTTAATCACCTGCCATGCAACCAAAATGCCCTTAACGTGAAGGTGCAGTTATCTATATTGGTGCCCTTATTTTAAACACACACAAGATGATGGGAGCACTGCTTGCAATAAGTCTACACTGGCAATCGCTCAGTAGCATTCCAACCCCTCGTTTTTGTATCTACCATGCCACCTAAGTCCAGCCCAATGTGCCATGCTGGGCCCTCCCTCAACCGGAACACAAGCAACTCAAGACTGGTTTTTCCCTGATAGCAATGTGACCAGTGGTTATTGTGCCAGATGGAGACCAAATTCACACCCTTCAGCCACTCAGTCACTGTGGTGATTACTTTGTCGTCTTTGAAGAACAGGGGCACTTGACTATAACTTCTGTGCAATGTTTAAATGCGGTGTGTTATTACTGGTGACAGGGGATGTCTCAGAAACTACTGTGCTTTAGTATTGTGTCGCTAACACTATCCTCTGGCAAGCTGGTTTCTGACTTTCAACTGGCTGCATTTTCAGTGTAACTGTGATGATGATGAGGTGTGGAGTGGAACAAGAAGATGGACTGTGCTACTCTGATGAAGAGAGGCACCACAATGCCTAGCTCCTGCCCCTGTCTTTACCCCCAAAATGTTTGGATCAGAAGTAGATTCTTGGACTACTGGGACACTGAATACTAAATGAGCAGCACCCAACTTTGTCCTACTCATTAAGGAACACATGTACTATGATTCTGCTTGTGTCACTTTTGTCACACAGCCTGAACAAAATCATTGTTGGTATTTACTAAGCCATGCAAATACTTAGCCATGCAATGTCATTGTGTGTGGTTTAGTACTTACCTAGTAATGCAATGCAACACATAGTACTGCCTTGCGTTACCATGCATCCACCCATGGATTTTGGCTGATTCCCACATTTACTAAAGCTAAACCTGTCAATGTGTCAAAATGCTACGCCTTCCCCAGTGAGGTGTAACAAGGAGAAATATGTGTATTTCTTCTTGTTACTTCCTGCATTCTGCAGTACATATAAAAAGAGGCAATATGCACAAAAACAATCCTGTCTATAACACAGGCACCATTGCGCCATGGCATTGGTGCTAAGCAACCTTAAGTAGGCCACCGAAGAGTAAGAGCTGGGGAGCTCCATAACTTCATAGATATGGCACTTTTCAGCTCTCTCATATTCATGCAAAGCAGATCAGCAACCTTCTTTGCTGTATTACATTGCATGAATTCTAAGAAAATCTGCCCAATTATTTTAAATATAGCAGTAGACCATGCTCTTCCCTCATAAGCATCACCTTGGAGCCCTTGCTTCCCAACAGTACATTTACCGCCTACATTTCCAGTGTCCCACCCCACACATCAGTGCCATTGTGACACTCCTCTATTAAAATGCTCAGCTGGTCTACTTTAAAGAGCAGAATGGTGCAAGGGTGTCCACAGAAGCAGAGTTGGATTCTGCTAGTCTACCACATCATTCTCATGTTACAACTACCAAGGCACTCACAGTTAGGCATTTCTGCAAGGATGATTCGGCTAGAGGCTTTTTAAAGCTTAGGATGTAAGCAGGGGCTGAGTCATGTAGATAAAAATCAGTAATGGCGCTCTCTGCTATTTGCAATAAGGGGGTGGCTATAGCAGTAACTCAGGCACTTTTCTGCAGCCATTTGTCAACCAGAAGAGAGAGAAACCAAACACCTGCAGCTTGCACAGACACATAAATAGTTTTGTGACTGCCTGCCATATATTTAGATTAATATTGCATATTGTGGAGTGAGGCTTTCTGTCAGGAAGCAGGGCTGGAGGTTCGGCTTGCTGCTTAGTGTGACCCATGCGTGTGGATGTGGTACTCCAAATCTGCTTGCTCTGAGAGCCAAAGGAAGGCTTGCGGTTTTCATGGAGTGGTGGCACTGCTTAGACTGGTAGTGCACATGCATGAAGGATGCTGTGGGCCTCATTACAATGTTTGTTAGAAAGCCTCCGACTAGTGCCAACAGACATTGTAGGTTTAAACTCCAACCCCCGTATTACAATGACGGGTGTCGGAGTTTAAACCAGCAAGGGAATCTGACTCGGTTCAAGTTGGAAAGGCCTTATATTCCCTTAAGGACACGTTTCCACTGTGAGAATTATGATGGCAATTTCTGACAGCAGTTCCATGTCTGCATTTCTGACATGGAACTGCTGTTGGAAAGTGTCTTTGAGGGTCCCTAGCAGGGCCACCTTCCCTCCTAACCCTCCGCATTTGGCCCTGGGGGACACCTATGATACCCCCTTCACATCCCTGCAGCGTGAGGTGACTGCAATAAGGTTACTGGGATGTTTTAAAACTTTCATTTTTCAATGGGAGCTTGTGCTGTGGGTGGTTTCGGCCGGCGGCACAAGCTCCAATTGATAAATGGAACTTTGCAACAGCACCATGTTGGGTTGCATGCTAATTGCGGTGTCAGTCGGTCAGTTACCCATCCGCAATGAGGTCGTTTGGAGGCAACTCTGACCAACATCGTAATCAGGGCCACTGTGTGGTAACATATTAATAATAAACTAAACTTCAATGCAGGCCACAAACTCTTGCATGTCCCAGGGAGACAGCAACCATTTTGAACTATTGGTGTAACTTTCCTCATGGTTCACGGAATCATTTGCTAGGCACTGGTGCTACAATAATGTTGTAGCTATGACCTCACTAAATAGATTCCGAATTACCTTGCAAGAACCTGTTGCTCTTTGAAAGATTGTTTGTAATGACAGATTTGAATACAGAAAAGTACTCTGAAGTCACATTGTTCATGAAAATGAACATTATTCTTTTCTCTTGAACATTTGTTGAATTATTTAGACTTGGTTTTATTTAATTGGTTACGTTGTGATCTAACAGGGAGGAGTCTTGATGTTGATTATTGCATATCTATTTAGCAGCATCATGTATAAGGTACTAGAGTGTCATTAAGAAGAATGTAATGAGGGGCCCTGAGTTCCCCGTGTCTCACATTGACCTCGGGATGGATGGCGTCTCCCTGAAGGTTTGGGGCCCCTTTGAAGATTTTGGGGCTCCGTTGCACCACAGAGGTTGCGTCCCTGTGTTAATCACCTGCCATGCAACCAAAATGCCCTTAACGTGAAGGTGCAGTTATCTATATTGGTGCCCTTATTTTAAACACACACAAGATGATGGGAGCACTGCTTGCAATAAGTCTACACTGGCAATCGCTCAGTAGCATTCCAACCCCTCGTTTTTGTATCTACCATGCCACCTAAGTCCAGCCCAATGTGCCATGCTGGGCCCTCCCTCAACCGGAACACAAGCAACTCAAGACTGGTTTTTCCCTGATAGCAATGTGACCAGTGGTTATTGTGCCAGATGGAGACCAAATTCACACCCTTCAGCCACTCAGTCACTGTGGTGATTACTTTGTCGTCTTTGAAGAACAGGGGCACTTGACTATAACTTCTGTCCAATGTTTAAATGCGGTGTGTTATTAATGGTGACAGGGGATGTCTCAGAAACTACTGTGCTTTAGTATTGTGTCGCTAACACTATCCTCTGGCAAGCTGGTTTCTGACTTTCAACTGGCTGCATTTTCAGTGTAACTGTGGTGATGATGAGGTGTGGAGTGGAACAAGAAGATGGACTGTGCTACTCTGATGAAGAGAGGCACCACAATGCCTAGCTCCTGCCCCTGTCTTTACCCCCAAAATGTTTGGATCAGAAGTAGATTCTTGGACTACTGGGACACTGAATACTAAATGAGCAGCACCCAACTTTGTCCTACTCATTAAGGAACACATGTACTATGATTCTGCTTGTGTCACTTTTGTCACACAGCCTGAACAAAATCATTGTTGGTATTTACTAAGCCATGCAAATACTTAGCCATGCAATGTCATTGTGTGTTGTTTAGTACTTACGTAGTAATGCAATGCAACACATAGTACTGCCTTGCGTTACCATGCATCCACCCATGGATTTTGGCTGATTTCCACATTTACTAAAGCTAAACCTGTCAATGTGTCAAAATGCTACGCCTTCCCCAGTGAGGTGTAACAAGGAGAAATATGTGTATTTCTTCTTGTTACTTCCTGCATTCTGCAGTACATATAAAAAGAGGCAATATGCACAAAAACAATCCTGTCTATAACACAGGCACCATTGCGCCATGGCATTGGTGCTAAGCAACCTTAAGTAGGCCACCGAAGAGTAAGAGCTGGGGAGCTCCATAACTTCATAGATATGGCACTTTTCAGCTCTCTCATATTCATGCAAAGCAGATCAGCAACCTTCTTTGCTGTATTACATTGCATGAATTCTAAGAAAATCTGCCCAATTATTTTAAATATAGCAGTAGACCATGCTCTTCCCTCATAAGCATCACCTTGGAGCCCTTGCCTCCCAACAGTACATTTACCGCCTACATTTCCAGTGTCCCACCCCACACATCAGTGCCATTGTGACACTCCTCTATTAAAATGCTCAGCTGGTCTACTTTAAAGAGCAGAATGATGCAAGGGTGTCCACAGAAGCAGAGTTGGATTCTGCTAGTCTACCACATCATTCTCATGTTACAACTACCAAGGCACTCACAGGTAGGCATTTCTGCAAGGATGATTCGGCTAGAGGCTTTTTAAAGCTTAGGATGTAAGCAGGGGCTGAGTCATGTAGATAAAAATCAGTAATGGCGCTCTCTGCTATTTGCAATAAGGGGGTGGCTATAGCAGCAACTCAGGCACTTTTCTGCAGCCATTTGTCAACCAGAAGAGAGAGAAACCAAACACCTGCAGCTTGCACAGACAAATAAATAGTTTTGTGACTGCCTGCCATATATTTAGATTCATATTGCATATTGTGGAGTGAGGCTTTCTGTCAGGAAGCAGGGCTGGAGGTTCGGCTTGCTGCTTAGTGTGACCCATGCGTGTGGATGTGGTACTCCAAATCTGCTTGCTCTGAGAGCCAAAGGAAGGCTTGCGGTTTTCATGGAGTGGTGGCACTGCTTAGACTGGTAGTGCACATGCATGAAGGATGCTGTGGGCCTCATTACAATGTTTGTTAGAAAGCCTCCGACTAGTGCCAACAGACATTGTAGGTTTAAACTCCAACCCCCGTATTACAATGACGGGTGTCGGAGTTTAAACCAGCAAGGGAATCTGACTCGGTTCAAGTTGGAAAGGCCTTATATTCCCTTAAGGACACGTTTCCACTGTGAGAATTATGATGGCAATTTCTGACAGCAGTTCCATGTCTGCATTTCTGACATGGAACTGCTGTTGGAAAGTGTCTTTGAGGGTCCCTAGCAGGGCCACCTTCCCTCCTAACCCTCCGCATTTGGCCCTGGGGGACACCTATGATACCCCCTTCACATCCCTGCAGCGTGAGGTGACTGCAATAAGGTTACTGGGATGTTTTAAAACTTTAATTTTTCAATGGGAGCTTGTGCTGTGGGTGGTTTCGGCCGGCGGCACAAGCTCCAATTGATAAATGGAACTTTGCAACAGCACCATGTTGGGTTGCATGCTAATTGCGGTGTCAGTCGGTCAGTTACCCATCCGCAATGATGTCGTTTGGAGGCAACTCTGACCAACATCGTAATCAGGGCCACTGTGTGGTAACATATTAATAATAAACTATACTTCAATGCAGGCCACAAACTCTTGCATGTCCCAGGGAGACAGCAACCATTTTGAACTATTAGTGTAACTTTCCTCATGGTTCACGGAATCATTTGCTAGGCACTGGTGCTACAATAATGTTGTAGCTATGACCTCACTAAATAGATTCCGAATTACCTTGCAAGAACCTGTTGCTCTTTGAAAGATTGTTTGTAATGACAGATTTGAATACAGAAAAGTACTCTGAAGTCACATTGTTCATGAAAATGAACATTATTCTTTTCTCTTGAACATTTGTTGAATTATTTAGACTTGGTTTTATTTAATTGGTTACGTTGTGATCTAACAGGGAGGAGTCTTGATGTTGATTATTGCATATCTATTTAGCAGCATCATGTATAAGGTACTAGAGTGTCATTAAGAAGAATGTAATGAGGGGCCCTGAGTTCCCCGTGTCTCACATTGACCTCGGGATGGATGGCGTCTCCCTGAAGGTTTGGGGCCCCTTTGAAGATTTTGGGGCTCCGTTGCACCACAGAGGTTGCGTCCCTGTGTTAATCACCTGCCATGCAACCAAAATGCCCTTAACGTGAAGGTGCAGTTATCTATATTGGTGCCCTTATTTTAAACACACACAAGATGATGGGAGCACTGCTTGCAATAAGTCTACACTGGCAATCGCTCAGTAGCATTCCAACCCCTCGTTTTTGTATCTACCATGCTACCTAAGTCCAGCCCAATGTGCCATGCTGGGCCCTCCCTCAACCGGAACACAAGCAACTCAAGACTGGTTTTTCCCTGATAGCAATGTGACCAGTGGTTATTGTGCCAGATGGAGACCAAATTCACACCCTTCAGCCACTCAGTCACTGTGGTGATTACTTTGTCGTCTTTGAAGAACAGGGGCACTTGACTATAACTTCTGTGCAATGTTTAAATGCGGTGTGTTATTACTGGTGACAGGGGATGTCTCAGAAACTACTGTGCTTTAGTATTGTGTCGCTAACACTATCCTCTGGCAAGCTGGTTTCTGACTTTCAACTGGCTGCATTTTCAGTGTAACTGTGATGATGATGAGGTGTGGAGTGGAACAAGAAGATGGACTGTGCTACTCTGATGAAGAGAGGCACCACAATGCCTAGCTCCTGCCCCTGTCTTTACCCCCAAAATGTTTGGATCAGAAGTAGATTCTTGGACTACTGGGACACTGAATACTAAATGAGCAGCACCCAACTTTGTCCTACTCATTAAGGAACACATGTACTATGATTCTGCTTGTGTCACTTTTGTCACACAGCCTGAACAAAATCATTGTTGGTATTTACTAAGCCATGCAAATACTTAGCCATGCAATGTCATTGTGTGTGGTTTAGTACTTACGTAGTAATGCAATGCAACACATAGTACTGCCTTGCGTTACCATGCATCCACCCATGGATTTTGGCTGATTCCCACATTTACTAAAGCTAAACCTGTCAATGTGTCAAAATGCTACGCCTTCCCCAGTGAGGTGTAACAAGGAGAAATATGTGTATTTCTTCTTGTTACTTCCTGCATTCTGCAGTACATATAAAAAGAGGCAATATGCACAAAAACAATCCTGTCTATAACACAGGCACCATTGCGCCATGGCATTGGTGCTAAGCAACCTTAAGTAGGCCACCGAAGAGTAAGAGCTGGGGAGCTCCATAACTTCATAGATATGGCACTTTTCAGCTCTCTCATATTCATGCAAAGCAGATCAGCAACCTTCTTTGCTGTATTACATTGCATGAATTCTAAGAAAATCTGCCCAATTATTTTAAATATAGCAGTAGACCATGCTCTTCCCTCATAAGCATCACCTTGGAGCCCTTGCTTCCCAACAGTACATTTACCGCCTACATTTCCAGTGTCCCACCCCACACATCAGTGCCATTGTGACACTCCTCTATTAAAATGCTCAGCTGGTCTACTTTAAAGAGCAGAATGGTGCAAGGGTGTCCACAGAAGCAGAGTTGGATTCTGCTAGTCTACCACATCATTCTCATGTTACAACTACCAAGGCACTCACAGTTAGGCATTTCTGCAAGGATGATTCGGCTAGAGGCTTTTTAAAGCTTAGGATGTAAGCAGGGGCTGAGTCATGTAGATAAAAATCAGTAATGGCGCTCTCTGCTATTTGCAATAAGGGGGTGGCTATAGCAGTAACTCAGGCACTTTTCTGCAGCCATTTGTCAACCAGAAGAGAGAGAAACCAAACACCTGCAGCTTGCACAGACACATAAATAGTTTTGTGACTGCCTGCCATATATTTAGATTCATATTGCATATTGTGGAGTGAGGCTTTCTGTCAGGAAGCAGGGCTGTAGGTTCGGATTGCTGCTTAGTGTGACCCATGCGTGTGGATGTGGTACTCCAAATCTGCTTGCTCTGAGAGCCAAAGGAAGGCTTGCGGTTTTCATGGAGTGGTGGCACTGCTTAGACTGGTAGTGCACATGCATGAAGGATGCTGTGGGCCTCATTACAATGTTTGTTAGAAAGCCTCCGACTAGTGCCAACAGACATTGTAGGTTTAAACTCCAACCCCCGTATTACAATGACGGGTGTCGGAGTTTAAACCAGCAAGGGAATCTGACTCGGTTCAAGTTGGAAAGGCCTTATATTCCCTTAAGGACACGTTTCCACTGTGAGAATTATGATGGCAATTTCTGACAGCAGTTCCATGTCGGCATTTCTGACATGGAACTGCTGTTGGAAAGTGTCTTTGAGGGTCCCTAGCAGGGCCACCTTCCCTCCTAACCCTCCGCATTTGGCCCTGGGGGACACCTATGATACCCCCTTCACATCCCTGCAGCGTGAGGTGACTGCAATAAGGTTACTGGGATGTTTTAAAACTTTCATTTTTCAATGGGAGCTTGTGCTGTGGGTGGTTTCGGCCGGCGGCACAAGCTCCAATTGATAAATGGAACTTTGCAACAGCACCATGTTGGGTTGCATGCTAATTGCGGTGTCAGTCGGTCAGTTACCCATCCGCAATGATGTCGTTTGGAGGCAACTCTGACCAACATCGTAATCAGGGCCACTGTGTGGTAACATATTAATAATAAACTGAACTTCAATGCAGGCCACAAACTCTTGCATGTCCCAGGGAGACAGCAACCATTTTGAACTATTGGTGTAACTTTCCTCATGGTTCACGGAATCATTTGCTAGGCACTGGTGCTACAATAATGTTGTAGCTATGACCTCACTAAATAGATTCCGAATTACCTTGCAAGAACCTGTTGCTCTTTGAAAGATTGTTTGTAATGACAGATTTGAATACAGAAAAGTACTCTGAAGTCACATTGTTCATGAAAATGAACATTATTCTTTTCTCTTGAACATTTGTTGAATTATTTAGACTTGGTTTTATTTAATTGGTTACGTTGTGATCTAACAGGGAGGAGTCTTGATGTTGATTATTGCATATCTATTTAGCAGCATCATGTATAACGTACTAAAGTGTCATTAAGCTCATGCTACTACCAATATTAGGGGACATCAAGTTATTAATGGTACTTGTAATTTTGCAGATCTACATGTGTCAAGTGCAAACTATTACTTATTATTTAACAAACAGTGTACAGTGGCAAAGTTATCTTGAACACCGGGAGTAGTACTATTGCACATGTATTTTTTAGATACTTCTTTGCATGTTTTGTATTGCACTTAGTTATCTGAATCTCACAACATTTAGACTATCTTTTTGTCGCATAGATATTCACTAAATTCTGCAGACCTCTTTGGATAGTCAAGTGATGAGACAGCAGTAGTAGAGTAATATGTGTCTGGTATCTCTCTTATTCAATTGCACTTTCCCCACGTCTACCACTGCCCATGTTATCTTTTGTAGATATGGTCAATGATGTAGGTGGTGAGGGTTAGAATAGAACACCAATTTTGTTACATTTTTTGCGCAAGGTTAGATTCCCTAGCCCTTGTTTCCATCCACCCTGAGCCAGGTATCCAAACATTTTCTGCTTTATATCTCAGAAGACAATACAAAATCACAACAATTACAACAAATTGTAGTGTTGTTTTAAAATAAGAGGATAAGCTACTCCACTCAGTGTAGTACCCATTAAACAGGAGACAGTTTTCCTACGATCAGAATTCATCTTAGTGAAGAGAGATAGGATGGCAATTTAAACCCATAAAAGAATATGGTAGTCAAGTACCTTTACCCATAAATCTAAGAACTCGGATTTCATGGCATCTCCAAATCTATTCAAAGACACAAAGGGCCTGATTATGAGTTTAGCGGATGGGATACTCCGTCTCAAACATGACGGATATCCAGTCCACCATACAACAATTCCATTATATCCCAATGAACTTGTAATATGGCAGACGGGATCTCCGTCACGCTTGTGACAGAGTATCGCAGCCGCTAAACTCTTAATCAGGTCCAAAGTCTTTCATGTTTCTCACATTCTGTTTTTGCAGGAACCTCCATTATACATTTATCACCTGCTGAAAGGTTTTCTGAAGGTACCAAGAAATTACCTTTATTTATCGTATACTTTGTGTACTTTTGAGTATTCCATTGGTAGAGAGAAATGATCCTTTACAGTAGGATATTCAGCTTTTTGTCATTAGATGCATAAAGTTGTTTCATTGAAAGTTAAATATTCTTTCTTTAGAACATGAGCTGTTAAATTCGAAAGAAGGCCATCAAGATCCACTCAGATGTATTACCACATGTATTGGTTTTGGTAGACTTATAGGCCATAGGCAAAATGAACAACTTTATTTTATGGCGGTCTCCAGTGTGAGTTGAAAGATCCCTTGATATAGATGGGTAGTCTTCTTCCAAAGTATATCAATCATATAGAGGTAGTGATGTAGCTGGATCATCGAGTATCTGATCATCATCAGGAATGACTAAAGAGTTAGTAGTCCAGACTAAGATAAAAGATAATGGAATTATGGCAGTTAGTCAACATAAGTCGACCCATATGAAAAAAGAGAATAAAAAATATGTAAACAAATTGAGTTTGTACTGGGGAAGGAGAGGACATTAAATCAAATACTTTCAAGAGTCAGGTGTCAATAATTAAGTGAGTTCCCCAAAAGGTTGCGAAGTCCATGCAGTCGGCTGCAGCTCACATTATGACTTCAATGAAGGTTGATTTGTCATAAGGACAAGAAAGGGTGTTGTCAGAAACTTTACGCCCTGGAGCATCTGAGGAGTATATGTATATTAAGATTGTTCAATCCTTGCAAATTCCAATCAGTAAAAAAAGACTCCAGAGGATGTTAAGGCACTGGATGGTTTTAACTTATCTTCAGGTTCACTGGGATGTCATAGGAGTGGATCCTTAAAATGGAATTAAGAATATCAGTGGCTCTGAATATTGAAATCTGAATATCGGAATATAAGAATATCGAGGACTAGAATATTATTGGAAAGTATGTTTTTTAAATTTCTCCAACAATAATATCAACGTTAGGAATATCCATAACTTTAAAACTGCGATATTTAGGATTGCTTTTAGGTGTTTGTTTATGTTATTTTATAATAATGTTTTATTATTATAATTATTATATATCATTTGGAATTTTAATATTTATGGGTTGTGCATCAACTGATTTTTTCATCGAAAAAGTATTTACAACTTACGATAATCTAGTTAGTTGGTTGTTGGTTTTTATATGGGATTGGGGTAGTGTTTTAAAATGTATGGTTTTACTTTTCGGTTGTGTTAAATTTATTTACTAATTATAATCATTTACATTTTAATGTTATTCTTTAAAATTGGTTTTGAAGTATATGGGTTTATAGGGCTTTTGGATGGGAATTAAAAAAAATGTAAACATTGATTTTACTTTCACCATTTTTTGGAATACTTCAGTTGTGTGCATCTTTCAAAAAGTTCAATGTATTTATTTTTAGGTTGTGCAGTTTTATATTATTTTTTGAGAGTAGTGTATTTGAATATTTTCAATTATTAATGTTTATCTTTTCTTTTGAACTTTGTCATTTTTTTACAAAACGTTTAATAAAAATGTTTTTTTAAAACATGATTTTGTATTTGTGGGCTTCCTTTTAAATGTTTTAATTGATTTTTAAATCTTTTAAAAATATAAAATGAAGATTTGTGAATTGAACATTTTCTTCTGTTGTTGGGTTCTGAAAGGATTATAAGTGAGCAGGGTATTGCAATGTTTGTTTTTAAAAATGTTTTCATATTTTCAGGTTTTGTATTTTTTCAGGATGTTCCATTTCATAGAAGTTATGGGTGGGAAGTGTGATGTGTACATTTATAGTTGTTTTGAGAAGATATTGTATTAAGATTTAATGGCCAGAAATCAGGTGTTTGCGAATTCCTAATAGTGAATTTTAGTGATTTGCTAATAGGAAATCGCAAACTAGGATGAACATAAGTGTGTTTATTTTTAGTATAGGGTTTGAGAATTCCCTGACAAATAAATGACAATATAATAATTATATTAAAATACATTGAAATAAATTATTGGTTGAAAATGTGCACCTTATTTTCAAAATGCAATGGTGTCAAAAATTATTTGAATTTAACAACAAATGTCTATTTTTAACAGATTTTTAGAATCATTTCTGTAAAGAAAATGTTCTTCATGTTTGCTTTATTTTATAACGTATGATGTGATAAATTCATTGTTTAGTTTATGTTAATGCCCTTAAATAATTGTTATAATTTGTTGGTATTTGTTTTTATGTAATACACATCTGTTCATTTTGAAGTGAGAATAGTAATGCTACACCCTCACCCACTTGAATCTAACACTTTCCTCGATATTGCTCAGTTGGGAGTCGGAATATTATATTTTATCTCCAGAGCTTACTGCTTTCCCGAATGCTTAGTTTGGAGTGGGAATAGTATATCTGAATTCTCCAGAGTCCAATACGTTCCACAATATTGCTTAGTTTGAAGTAGAAATAATAAATCAAAGTCCCTTAGAGTCCAACACTTTCCTAAAAGGTGCATAGTTTGGAGTGGGAATAGTAAATGTAACCCCCCTGAGTCAAACACTTTTCCTAATATTGCTTAGGCTTAGTTTGGGTATGGAGCGGGAATAGTACATCTCACACTCAAACACCCTCCCCACAGAATTCAACCTTTTTTTTAATGATGCTTAATTTGGAATGGGAACAGTCAATCCGACCCCCCCTTAGTGCAGCACTTTCCGGAATGTTGCTTAGTTTTGAGTGCTGATTATAAATATCACCCCCACCCCTTAGTTTGATTTGGGAATAGCAAATATCACCACCCAACCCTCAGTGTGCAGCTCTTTTCATAATGTTACTTAGGGCTTCTTTATGAAGCCAGTTGGTCAGAAAGCCAACAGCTATTCCGGTGGTTGAGATACCTCCCGACAAGCATGTGGCAGTCCAACTGCCCAATTTCGATAGGACCGCTAGGCTGGCAGTCAGAACTCAGCGATACCATGGCAGGGGCATGCCGCAGCCACAGGAAAGTGCTGCAGCAGATACTGCCACAATGCAGTGCCTTCAGCACATCAGTGCCTTGTGTGCCATGCACTATGTTGTCCGTGGCACACAGTGTACACATGACAGTGAGAATGTAGGGAGGCACTACATGTGCCCCAGGCACATTTTACTCTCGGTTCCAATGCCCTGTGGCCCTGTGGCCCTGTTTGGGGCCCCCTCAACCCCTTTCTGTCAACCATTACATGGCGGGATCCCAGCCCTGTAAAAGTTGTCCAAAAGGGATATCGTAGTCTCGAATTCAGTGCTTGCCTCTGCACCGCTGCTATTCTGGGATGCTTTTCTGACCGTCTGGATTTATAATGCTTGCCGAGGCAACAGTGTTGCATTCGACAGCTGTGGGCCCGACTACCAGTATCATAAAATGGCGAGCGGGACTTAAGGGCTGTCAGACTGTCAATGATTGGTTGTTGGCGGTCTGACCAATGATATTGTAATGAGGTCCTCAGTTTGGAGTTGCAATAGTAAATCTGCCTCACAGATTTTAGCACTTTCCCCAATGCTGCTTAGTTAGGGATGGGAATAGTGAATCTGATTCTCTCCAGAGTCTTATTCTTTTCCCAGTGATGCTTAGTTTAAAGTGGGATTAGTAAAATCAGCCCACTAAGTTAAATATTTTCCCAAAGTTTGTGGTGGCCATATAATATCATCGCACCGTTTCCCTTTTCTCACTCAAATTTCAATTCATTACAGATTACACTCACTTTAGACTGTAAATGGGTGTTTAAAACCTGTTACAGTAAAATAATATGCACATTTTTTCATTCAAAAAAATTATATTTTCTTTATCGTAATACAGATGTTTTATAATAAACTTTATTTTTTGATATACCTATTAACATTGAAATTAAGTCTTCCTATGATAGTTTTGTTTAAAAAAACATTTATTTTATATTTAAATGAAAACCATTTTTATTTTATATATTTTTTTATATATAGCAATAATAATACAACATTTATATATGTGCAACAGTTTTTTTATTTAAATTAAAAACATATAGTTATTTTTCATAGATTTCTTCTAATGCATATTACATTAATAATGGTTGTTCCTCTAATGTAAATATGCTATCATCATTTTTTCATATAACCTTAAGGTAAGTATAATATATTTAATATATACATCATCTTTTTTTAAAGGTCTTTATTTTCCTTTGTTGGCAAATACATTTTCTAATATTAGTAAAGATATTTAAAACTTCATCTCTCAATTGTTTAATGGTTTCAATACAAACCTTTGTTCACATTCTTTAATTGTGCATACCTATCATGTTATTTAATATTATTGAAAACAATGTTAAATGCATGTGTATCCTTTTAACAAAGAATATCAGTAGAAAATATTTTTACCTTGGTCATATTTTTTTATACATTCATTTTTTAGTTAGGACGGGCAGATTGTCATGAGGGTTAGAGTTAGGAAACCATGTATTTGAAAAAGGCAAGGATCATTTTAAGTTTAATTTTAACATTGATTCAGATTTTAGGGTGAGCTACTTCACATTTTGCCAGGTCTGGCAATGTCAGTGTGTGTTAGAAATGTGTAATGTGTTGATTGTAAGTTGTTGTTTGTACACTTGTTAAAGCTAGTGTTAAGAATAGTAAAGTGTATTATGTGTTTTAATGTTAATATGTCTGCAAGTTTAAGGTTGTAGTATGTCATATTTAGTTTAAGGGTTGGAGCAATGTGTTTTATGTTGTTTTAATGGAAGACTGAAGACTTCTTTCAAGGCTGTCTTTTTTCTTCCAACCCCATTGTTTGGGTTTTTTCATTAAAGGAATTTTTTTACATTTTATTTCTATCAAAACTAATAAAATAATTTATTTTCTTTTTTTGTGAGTCATGTAACTTTAAAAAATAATAATACATTTTACAGATTTGTAAGGGTCATTTCCATTGCTGTAATCAACTTTTCAATTGGATGGATGTGTATATATTATTTTGTTTTTTAAAATAATTTGTGGATGTTTTTTCTTTAATTAATGTCTCTTAATGAGAATTATGAAGATATACTCCTGCTGCAAAACTGTAAGTATAAGGTTCTATTGTTTTGTGGGCAGGAATGTATACAACCCATTTTCAAATAACAAAAAAGGTAACGTTTTATGTAATAATAATTATGTAGCATTGTTTTTTGATGTGTTTATTTCCTATGGGTTTGAACTGTTGATTTATATTGTGCTTTGGTTTATATCTTTTAAGTAAATATAGAACATTAGGTAAATTGGGATTGTTTGGTTATGGCTTTGCCTTTGTTAATGTATATTGTGAGGAATTTTAATATTTGGTAAATGGTTTTATAGATTTAATACATATATATTTCCATGTCATAATATATTGATACTTTTCTGTTTTTTGAATTTGCTTTGTTAGGTAATTTTATTTACAGAATGATTTATGCTACAGAGTCTAGGTTATCTAGGAGTGCCCTGTCATGGCTCTCTCCGGATCAGAGGGAGAGCTGGTGCTAAAAAATGAACAAAGTTCCAAAGGGGCTCCCCATAATGCCCTGCGGGGCTCGCATGTTTTTACATGAAAATCACTCATTTGTGGCTTGTGGTGGCCCCAGGAGGATAGGTTTACCACCAACTATCTCCAGAAGTACAGGGGTAGTTGCAGGAAAAGCTCAGCCTCCCCCCACAAGGATTTCCATAGTTCCCATCCTAAGTTGGGTGGGACTCTAGAAAAGGTAACCTTCCAGGGTTTTCAATGTATTTCCAAGTACTCCCCAGGCTGGAGAATGTGTCCATCATTTGGGAGTGCTATGCACTCTAAGGACATAGTCTATGACTTTAGTCTATGTCTGTAACTGCACATGTTGCAAACATATATGTAGTGCCCTTAGTGCCTATGGTTTAACTATTAGTAATACTAAACTAATGTTGAGTATGCAAATCACCCAGACATGCATAGACATTTTCCTTTGTGAATTCTGTAATGAATTAATTATGCTGACAACCACTCATGTTCAAACTATACATGCTTTATCGCCAGTATTGAGTGGAATCCTTAAAAGTTATATTCAATTGTTGCATTTTAATCCAAGTGATTGTTTTGACATGTGATTTGTTGAAATAGATCCCCCTATGGGAGGGGTAAGTGTGATTACTCAATAATCATCAAAAATATTTCCATCAGTTTATGTATATTTGTAAACTACTGCATATTTTTGAGCGCTATTACTGTCTGTGAATGGTGATTACTAGCCCACATCACCTCCCTTGAGTAGCCCTTGACCTGCTCTGCTTCACTAACCTGAGAGAACCAAGCGCTACAATGGGGTGTTTGGTTCCTGGTGAATGAGCCATATGCAAACAGATTCTTGCTTGGTTAAAGTGTGAATTTATCTAGGAGTACAGTTAATGCTTGATATGGAGGAAATTATTGTTCCGTATTACAATGCACTTTATGTTAAGTCTCTTAAAATATTTAATGAGTAGGACAGACTCCATCTTAGTCTCATGTGGTGGTGTGATGTACTGACAATGGTCATTCTCCCCCAGTATCTATATCTCTTTAGAACTATACCTCTGTATCTAACACAGGGTTTCCTACACAAGGTTGAAAGTAGTTGGCAAAGATGTATCTGGTGACATCAAATGCCTTGATGCTCCATCCAAATTTACAGTTATCATGATTGGAGGGAGGCTTGGCGCTCCCGTCAATAGGGCTTTATTATCTTGCAGCCTTCACCTCAAGATTGTATGCTGTCAAGGGAGATTCAGTGGCAGCTGGGGGCAATGTTTAGGGAGTACAAAGGAGATTGTTGTGTTACCAAACATCTGAATGGTTTATGTGACACTGATGGGCCTATTTATGAGGCCATTTTCATGGCTCTTGCATCACGTATCAATCAATCAGTTAGGATTTATAAAGCACGGCTAAACACCCGATAGGCAGGCGCGAGGGCTTATTCGAACATCCAGGTCTTGAGGGCCAGTCGGAATTACTGAGGTGAGTTGATGGTCCGGAGGTGCGTTGGGAGGCTGTTCCAGGTTTTTGCTGCAATGTGGGAGAATGAACATTCTCCACTTCTGCATCACTAGGTGTGGGGAGCATGGCCAAGTGAAAGGGAGGTGGAGCTTAGTCTTCTCAAACGTTGGTGGGAGTTCAGGCGGTCATTAATATAGGTGGGTCCTTAGTTGTGTAGAACCTTGTGTGTATGGGTCAGCAGCTTGAATTGGCATCTCTTCTGTACGGGGAGCTGGCAAGTTTCCTGAGGTGGGATGTGATGTGAATTCACTGGGGAAGGTCAAGGATGAGTCTGGCTGTGGCGTTCTGTATGGCCTGAAGGCTCTTTAGAAGATGTGCAGTGATTCCTCTGTAGGGGGAATGACCATTGTCCACTCGACTGGTTTTGAGGGCTTGTGTAATCTGATGGCCACCAGGAATCATTCCATATGTTGTTGCTGTTGCCAAATATCAGTAGTTCCTTCTTGTCTGTGTTCAGCTGAAGGCGGTTGTTCTACATCCAGTCGTGATGCTTGTCAAGCACCTGTGAAAGTTGGTTCTCGTGGTGGTGGGATCATCGGTGAGTGAGGGGATGAGTTGGCTGTGGTCTGCATAGGAAATTATGTTGAGACCGTGGAAATGACGATGTTTGACAGAGGGGTCATATATGTGTTGAAGAGCATGGGGCTGAGGGATGACCCCTGGGGGACACCACAGTTGATCTCCTTGGGTTCAGAGGTGAAAGATGGATCCTCAGAGTTTTTCTGGTGAGGATGGACGTGATCCATCTGAGCGCTTCCTCTAGGACGTTGATGTGGTGGAGTCTTTCGATCAGTGAATGGTGAGATACGGTGTTGAAGGCTGCCGAGAGGTTGAGGAGGATCAAAGCTGCTGTTTTTCCTCGGTCGAGAAGGGTTCCGATGTCATAGGTGGCTGCTATCGGGTCAGTTCCAGGGCTGTGACTGCTGTGGAAGCCGGAATGGGAGGTGTCAAGTAGCTGGTTTTGCTCCAGGTGTGTTGTGAGTTGATTGTTAATGATCTTTTCCTGCACCTTCATTGGGAATAGAAGCGTGGAGATTGGTTCGTAGTTTTTGAGTTCACTCATCGAATGTGGTGCAAGAGCGATGCAAGCCGTAAGACAGATTTTTTAAGCCATGCAAAGCCACTTGGCGTGGCTCTGAGTGGCTCAAAAAATCTGGAGTAACACAACGCATCGCAAATCGCTGCATTGAGTTGCTCTGCCCTGGGTAGGGGTTGCATGGGTTTTCCCATTCAACTCCCGTAGACTCAGACTCATCCCTAGGTTTACAAGAACTTGTAAACCTGTGGATGCACCATAAAGAAACACTTCCCCAGGTGAGGAGTAACAAGAAGAAATATCTTTATTTCTCCTCATCACTTCCTCTTTCCATGTGTGCTGCATTGTGCAGAACACATAGAAAGAGGAATTAGCTTCTCAGGATTGTTTTTGAGCAGGACGGTGTATCTTCCTCCACAAAAAACAATCCTGTCTGCAATGCAGGCACCATTGCACCATGTTGAAAGAGTGCCTGCATTGGCGCTACACAGCCAAAACAGCACCAATGCTGGGACAAAGACAGAAATACATTCCTGCCCTTTTTCCTGTCAAGCAACACTGCACACCAATGTGACTTACTGATCTGCATTGCTTTACTTTGCCATAAATATGGTGCTGAGGACTTTAAAGGTACTGGATGTAGGACCTGTGCAAATATCATTTAGTCTGACACAAATCACTTAAATTGCATGAATTACTTAATACCATCTATATATTTGGATTGGATGCAACCCTCAAAATCCGGTCTCAATACACCATGGTCATATATCTTGTTGGAGACAATCCACCTTATAAATTTCGAGCATATAGGGACCGATTCCGATCCGGGTCGGAAAGCACTCGACCGAGTCGGATCTTGAGTGTTTTCCGACTGAGCCAGACCCCTACAGTCCGACCGAGCGAGTACGATGCGCACGTACGCTGTCGGACTCGGTTCGGTCGGACTCCCATAGAAGTCAATGGGAGCCGTTCGTACGACGCGTACATGGGCTCCCATTGACTGAATGGGTACGTCTCGAACAAGTGCACCCCCTACATTGGGTACGCGTCAGTGCCACCCGCACTGTACATGCCTGTGTTGGGGAGACCCATAGGTCTCCCCCTGTGTCCGAGTCGTAGGGCTGTAGGTGTCAGGGGGTCCGACGCGGACCACCACAGTCCGACTCCGGGAGCTTTTGCGAACCAGACACTCTGCCTCGCACAGGCTGTCTGACGCATGCATCGTACTGGCTCGGTTGTAAATCGCATCCATTGCACGCCACGGTTAGCTTCCGACCGGGACGTATGGAGCGGTTCGGACCCGGAAACGACTCGGTCGGTGAATTTCATGTAGCTCACATCGTACTTGCTCGCTCATACAGCTGTACGAGTTGGCCGGAAAACACGCGTACGGCTTGTAGTTTATCCGGCCGAACCCGATTCGGTGACCTTCCAACCGAGATAGGAATTGGCCCCATAATGGGGAAAGGGTCTCTCCTTCCTTCTGAAAATTTGTGGCAAGACAATGGGTTCCTGCAATATTTATGTATAACTTCCTAATTCAGGGACTGCCTACTCGTTTTTATATGCTGGCTTAGACATGGGGTAGATATTTAGGCCAGCATGTGACATCTCAAGATATAACTAAATATAAAATGCTGTCTGAGTTCAAAATCTTTAATGATCTTTACCATACACCTCTTCAATTGTATAAGTGTGGTGTCAGAGAGGAATTACGGAGTTGGTATGGGGGAGCAGATGCATTCATATTTTTGCAACTTTTTTGTGTTTAAAAGCTATTGGAACTGTGTATTCTGGAAGATTAACCGATTATTTGAAAGTCAGGTGGAGTGAGGTATTAAAAGTGAGATACATTTTCTTTACTTTCCCACAGAAGAAATTAACCAAGGCAGTTCAGAGTTCCTGTGAAAGGAGAAAGCTGTAACCACAGGCAGAGGGGACACAGAGCATTAAAAAAAATTGCCAACTGAGTTGCTTATAGCCAGGGCCACTAAAATGATGTAATTATGCATCTGCGGTGTTTCTGCATGATTATGGATTTGCTGCATGTGCCATATTATCCATCATCTGCTGCATAGTCTACATTTTTTAACAATAAATATTTTGTTTCTAGCAGCTCAGGGAATCAGACATTACTCAAAAAGCAGCAACAGGTATTGCTGAGCAGTGTAGTGCCTTTTGTAAATGTTTTTGGGTCATCTTGCTGTTGCTTATTGCTATATTTGGGTGTTAACGGGTTCGAAGGAGGGGTAAAAGGCTGCTGGATGCTGACTGCAACTCGCTTTAACTGTGCGCGGCACATTCCCTGAACCCGCCCAGCGAAACTAATCCTACTGGCAACAATCACCTTTTTAGCCTTTTTTAAGCATCTGAATTTGTTTTAATATTGTGTCTTTGCACTATACGTTTTAAAGTTTGCACTTGGCACCATATTTAGACCTTAAAACCCCAACTCTACCTGACTCTCAGCATTGCTCACCTTCATCGGTCTCCTGCTGTCTTGCCTGCCCTGGTCCATTGCGGCTTCGCCCGTTTGAGTGGAGGGAGTGTCTGGAAGCAGCGGGGCCATTTGTTAGGCATTTCCGGTCTTGGAGATGGCGGAGCAACGTTCCCACGCATTCCCCTACATTAGACCGATGTGCTAGCGTACAAGCAGCGGACGCACATAGCGGGCACGCCTTAGGCATGCTTAAGATGCGCCTAAGGCATGCCCACCTGCGCCCGTCCTCGCCCGGCCGTGGCTGTGGCCCTGCATCTTGTAAACCAACTCGAGTACTGCTCACTGCTACACAAGAGGCGCACTTCTAGCCATCTCTCAAAACGTAGCTAATAATAACACACTGTGCTCAAAAGCTCACCCAGGGCACACGGAGGACCTGTTTTCCTGCATAGGCTGCCAATCGAGCAGTATAATACAACGAGACCGGTCTCATAAAGAATAGGACCTGTGTACACTGACAGGGAATTTATTTTAATGCCAGGTACCTAAACACTCCCTCAACATCTGGGACACCCTCAGTGAGAGGAACCCCAAACTTGCTTCCATAACTGAAACCTGGCTGGACGAAAACAACTCCCCTGACATTTCAAATGCCCTACCGGTCAACTATAAAATAATAAAATAAGACAGACACGGACGGAAGGGAGGAGGGTTGGCTTTCTTGTTTAAAGATCACCTAACCTGCCTACATGTACAAGTGGCACAACTGGGAGAGCACAGAATACTATCATTCCAGCTATCCAAAGATGGCCACACAATACTTGCTGGAGCAGTGATTTATAATCCTCCCGGACACCAAGCTGAACTCAGTACTAGGCTACTTACCCAACTTTTCCCGGCATGCTTGAAATACAAGAAATAGGGGACTTTAATGTTCACTTTGAAAAGGCAAATATCCCCGCTGTAACACAACTGGAAAGTGATAATGCAGATTCTCCAACTTAAGCAGTGGATCAAGGGGCCTACACATACGGCAGGGCATACACTAGATTTACTATTTTCCAACATTGAATCCACACTCATCCAGGTGATAAAACCTCTATCATGGACAGATCATTCACTTATATCCTTTTCACTTGGTCTGCCAGCAAAACCAGCAAATCCCTGTAAGCCCCCGCAGGTGGCCAATAGAGCATGGAGGCTAGTTACCCAAGCCTCTTTCCAGTTCCACTTCACCCTAGATAACATGCAGACCCTGAGTGCTCTCCCAGTAAACATGGGAGCAGTAAACCTTGAAACGGAAATTACATGAACATTGGACCTATACGCACCTATGATAAAACATAAGCAGACACAAAGACCCGCCACCGAGAAGTGGTACACACTAGAACCCAGAGCACTCAAAAGAAAGTGTAAAACAACTGAACATAAATGGAAACTGTCCAAGCAGGAAATAGACAGATTACAGTACACGTTCGAACTCAGGACCTACAACTACGCCACTAGAAAGGCAAAGAAGGCCTACTTTGCGCAACGAATCAACGAAAACTGCAATTCAGCATAAGAGCTGTATAAAATAGTAAGGGAACTCAGTTAACATGCTAGTATGTCCCAAAACCACCCCCCTCAGAAGAAGCCTGTGAAAAAATCAGCAATTTTTTCTAGGATAAAATAAGTAAAATATATTCTTCCTTAAGTCCGAACACCATGACAGACCCAACTAACTGGGAACACCGGACTCCTCTCCCAGAGGCTCCATCTAAGATGAACAACTTCTCCCCTCTTACAGAGGTTGAGGTCTTAAAAGCCATGGGGGAAGTTAAATCAGGATCTTCCCTAGACCCCTGCCCTTACTTCATTTTTGCCCGGATCGCAGCAGTCTTATACCCCCACGTCACGCAGCTACTCAACAACTCTTTTAACACTGCTACCTTACCCGATACCTGGAAACAGGCGGTAGTGACCCCCCGCTGAAGAAATCAGGAACAGACGTCCACAACCCTGAAAACTACCGGCCGAATTCTCAACTCCCATACCTTTCCATAGTCTTGGAGACGCTGGTAAATAGACAACTATCGAATTATGTAGAGTCTAACAAACTGTTAGACCCCTCACAAACTGGCTTCAGGGCCACTAACAGCACAGAGGCAACGCTTATCGCAGTCCTGGGCAACATTAGATCTCGAACCGATCAGGGGGGAGCTGTAGCCCTGATATTGTTGGACCTGTCGGCAGCGTTCAACACGGTCTCACACAACAGATTGCTGGAAATCCTCTATGAAAAGGGAATCCATTCCAAAGACCTAGAGTGGCTCAGCTCGTTCCTGACCAATAGAACACAAACGGTACATTTGGGTCAATTATTTATCCAAACCCAGCACCATTGGCTGTGGTGTCCCGTGGGGACCATCTCCGAGCCCCACATTATTTAACGCCTATGTGTCATCTTTGGCAAAAATCAGCAAAAAATGGGGTCTCAGTATTTGCTCCTATGAGGACGACACACAGCTGATGGTAGCTCTTGAGGAACGGCCTGATGTTACCGAAGTAAAACTGCACAACTGCCTTTCAGAGATGGCACAATGGATGTCAGAACATTGTTTGAAACTAAATGCAGGGAAATCAGAAATCCTGCTCTTTGGAGGAGCCAACTTAATCTGGGGTGCTACCTGGTGGCCACAAACCCTGGGAGATGCCCCAGCACCCAAGCAACGTGCAAAAAATCTAGGCATCCTCATTGACAACCCTTTCCATGAAGGACCATGTGCGGGTCCTGTGTGGAAGGGGCTTTGCAACTCTGAAACTACTAACCAGACTCTTTCCCTGGATCCCATTGGATTGTAGAAGAACAGTTACACAGGCCCTGCATATCAGTAAGCTCGATTATGGAAACGCCTTATTTGCAGGCATGGCAGAGTACCTTTTTAGACGTCTGCAGGTGCTTCAAAACGCTGCAGCCAAACTGGTGTGCAATAAAAGCAGACTGAGCTCAGTGTCAATGTGCATGAAAGATCTTCACTGGCTACCCATGGGACAAAGAGAAGTGTTTAAGCTACTCAGTCATGCACATAAAGCACTGCATCAATGTGGCACCAGAATACTACAGAATAAAATTGAATTTTACGTCCCCACAAGGAACTTACAGTCACTCCATCAAGCGCTGGCCAGGACAAAGCGTATAAGGAAAGTGAGGGCAGGAGGACGTTCATTCTCATAGTTGGCAGCTAAGAAGTGGAACAAACTCCCCCAAGACCTACACCTCACGACTGACTACTTAGCTTTTAGGAAAAAACTTAAAACGTATCTGTTCCACAAGGCCTAATATCCAACATATCTTCTACCCCACGAGCAGCCCTTCCACGATTTCTCGCTACTTAGCACCGTGATATCCCTTGGGATGAATGCCGCGCTCTATAAATAAATAAATAAATAAAATAAAGTAAATAAATAAACTGTGACCAGACAGTGTTCAGAAGAGTAAAAATGACAGTATGATGACAGAATACTATACAAAAGGTTTTGCATTACGTCACATAATTTGCCTTTGCTTGTTGCATAATTTAGTCAACCTTGCCACATAATTTAGTCCTCCCCTGCTCCAAAAGTGTAGTGTCCCAGCTTAAACCTTTAATTAGTTACTTTATTATATTCCTGACCCCAAGCCCCACCGGAGGTAGAGGTAGAGGCAGGTGAGCCGATCCGTCGTCAGAGGCAGCGCTCCACTCCAGCCCTCAAGTGCCGACTCCGGTCTCTGGTGGGTGCCGCAGCCCGGATCCAAGAGGAGCTGGTCGGCCCCTTCCCGGACTCCGAGGATACCTCAAGCCCACAGGCGGAGACAGTCAACACCACGGGGGCCCCTGGTGAAAACCGCAGAGGTGTCCAGGGCTCCTGATCCACCCCTGACAGGGCCAACATGCGGCCGTAGAATCAGGCAGCGGGAACAGAGTGGCAGGGGCTCACACGGCCGCCATTGCTGGCGCGCGGCCGCGGAAACAGGCCGTGGGAACTAGGCGGCTGGGGCTCCAAATCGGCACCAGAACGGCCCAGGACACAGCCAGGAAGGGCAGTGAATCACTCCCGACAGAGAGAATCCAATAATTGGCGGCAGAGCTCCGGCTGCGAGAGTTCATTTGAAGACTGCCGGCGGAAGACTGATGCTGGCTGCCCTGTGGTTTTAGGATTCTCCGGCGTCACTGTTTGCTAATTTCCAAACGAGCGCGAGTCCCATGCGTCGCCTCGCACTTCCAGAAAGCTAGAGGGGTTATTAATTTCTAATCCAGGCTGACAAAAGGATTGCTGACCGCCGGACTCTGCCCGTGGGGACTCCATTGACCACAAATCTGTGCTCCCAGGAGGGAGGAGCAAACACCACACTCGCGCTCAAAAAGCGCCGAAGAGTTCCGCAGCGCGGGACGCACTAATCCAGGCTGACAAAAGGATTGCTGACCGCCGGACGCTGCCCGTGGGGACTCCATTGACCACAAATCTGTGCTCCCAGGAGGGAGGAGCAACCACCACACTCGCGCTCAAAAAGCGCCGAAGAGTTCCGCGCGGGACGCGCGCGGGCGAAGCCCGGGCCAAGGGCGGGCCCGTTTAAGCCCATTAAAGACCGGGTAAGACTGGACTGGGCCCCCCCTCTTACATATTAGACAGGTGTTTTAGCTCTGCCATCTTCAATATACACTTTAAGCTCCATACTAGCGATTTGTTGCTTATTTGACTAGCTCTAGTTTGTGTTGTGTACATTTTTAGTAGTTGTGATAGGATGCCGAGGGGTTCTAGGAGTAAAACTGCACATGGGGATGTACATACATCTGGCCCAATTGACCAATACATCACTAGGGCAAATGAAGCTATTAACCAAGGCATATCGCTCTTGGAGCGGAGGGTATCTCAGGATTTGGCTTTAGCAAGGCGATCCTCTATAGGCCCCTTGGCTTTAGCCAAGACACCCACTAGCCCTAGGGACCTTAGGCCTCTTATTGAAATCCAGGCTGAAACTCATGGCGTGCCAAATACGGTCGATCTCTCGGCCTCATTGGCTCTCTCGGACATGCACTCAAGCGAAGCTCTTGAGAATACGCCCGATCTTTTTATCAGCCCAAGGCAGGAGCTTCCCACTGTTAATCACTCAAGGGGGAAGAGGGAGGGTGCCATCCCAAAATGGAAGAAGCCTAGGGAGGTGGAAAAATGCAATGGTAAACCCAAGAAAAAAATCCCGCCTATTCGGGTGCAAAGCAAAAGCATATCTACTCAGAGTAACCTACCTAATTCAGCCACTGATATAACTGCTCCCCCCACAAATCTAACAACTCTTGGTGACCTTGGTAGTTTGGGTGAGGGTTGCAAAGTCTGCGAGGCCAAAAACCTATTTTTATCTAGATTAGAAGATCTTATCAAAGACTTTATGCAACCCATTGCACTATCCCTTTCTAACATTGAAAAACAGTTATCCTCAATGAATGTTTCCCCTAGGGTCCAGTTGGGCGTTGGGCTGGCTAATCTTGAGGAACCGCAACCAACCCCCACAACCTTGAGAACGGAGCGGTCAGTGGCAAATGCACCCTCTCATGTACTAAATACAATATTAAAGCCACTGCCAGCTCAATTAAAGAAAGTTGTGGAGCCTCCTAAACCCCCCGGCCCTGTCAAAATCTCAGAAAATACACTACTTAAATCCTCAGGGCCAACACACCCTAATGATAAAATCAGGGGGGAGTATGGGCACCACATACATTTACCAGTAGATGCAGACCCATATGTTGTGATCCTGACCGGTGTTCCCGAGTTAAGGCCAAAAGCTGAGGAACCAACGTGGTCCTTAAAAAACAAGGTCCAGCATTGGCTCAATACCAACAGACCGCTCCCACCCTCCTGTGGTAGTAGGATCCTAATGGTGCGTAGGGTCCCTTGGGTGGGAAGCGAGAAGAAAACGAGCCAATGGGACTGCATTATAGTTAATTTTGACAATCCACGTACGGCGGATTATATTTGCCGTCGTGGTATGTGGCCTAAGTACGATGGAATAAAGGTGAGAAGGCTTTCCTCCTTTTATCCTCCTACAAACTATTGGGCCGGCACCCCTGATAGGAACATGCCACAAATAAACAACTGGAATATAAGAAGGGAGTGGAGCGATTGGCCAGATTACGAGGGTAGAGACGCAGCTTCCTCTGTTGGCTGGAGAGGTTTACCACTCGCTAACAGATTTAGCTGTTTAGAGGAAGTGGATTGACCACCACCGGGTTCAGTAAATGGCCCTGAGGTCATCGAACATGACAGTTCCAAATTATCCCAGTCCCTAGATAGTTTTGTTTCTGAAAACAGTATTGATTTCACCAAGACTGCTTCATCCCCGAAATTAATTGCTCAAGAAACTCCGCAGGCCTCTGCTCTAAGCCCATGCTCCACTGTGATCACAGGGCACGGGAGTATACCGCCTATGCTCTCCACTGAGCTTGTGTCCCCCGATATATTCCCGCCCTCTATTGTCCACCAAAGTGCCCAAAAAAATGTCGTCCATGATCTTCTTGGTACTTTAAAAATTCTAAGTTGGAATCTTGCTGGCATCCACAGGAAATTATGCCTACCGGAGTGGAATGCCTTAGTAGAGGCACACATGATCTGTTTATTCCAAGAGACCTGGAGTTTAGATCCTTTATACCGGGTAGGTTATGTCACCTATTTTGTCCCTGCAGTTCTTCCTAGAAACGGGATAGGCCGTCCCTCTGGAGGCCTACTCATTTGGATAAGCATTGCTCTAAATCTTCGTATAGATGTAAAACAAATCAATTGTCCTGACATCCTAGGAATCTCCCTGAGAGGTCCCCAAAGGGGATTTATTCTTGATGTACTTAATGTATATGCTAGAGGTGCTAAGTGTGGCTCTACGTCTCCGACAGTGTCCATCCTTGACACGGTATTGAGAGAAAATACAGTTGGAGCCCAAGTTCTGGTCGCGGGCGACTTTAATTGCACCTACGAGCCCCTTATACAGGATGATATTTTTGACCCGGCCGAGGATGACGAAAGATGGGGCATCCCGTCTTTGGCCATCCCCCCGGTTAAAAAATGGTCTACAACTGCGATCCAGTTGAATGCTTTAACGCTGGAGTTCGGCTTGAGAGCTGCCAATGGCCGCACACGCTCAGATCCTATGGGCGCGGACACATTTAATAGAACTAACTATACCTCAAGGATCGACTATATCATGTTAGATCTCTTTCTCTGGGGTTTTGTCCAGGATATGGTTGTTTTGTCTACCGTTGAAAGCGACCATAATTCGCTTTCCTTGTCCCTTAGGAATCCCTGGCCCAACGAAAGGATTAAAACATCTCCTAAGGTAGCTAACAAAATCTTTGTCTCCTCTTGTGGGAGACGTTTGAAGTGGAGTTTGGTCTCCAAGGATGAAACCAAACTCAACACTATAAACACACTGCTCATTGCCTCACAAATGGAGTTGGACAACAGTGACCCGGCCTTTTCGACCCCTGGCTGGGTCACTTCCATCTTTGAGGAAACCCTTAGGTCTATTGGGAATGTGTTTTCTAAAGAGGAGCATCTGGTCAAGAATAAGGTAACTAGGAACCCTAGGGGGAAACATGACTGGTATACATCTGCCTGTAGACATGCAAAATCACTCTTGATTAAGGCCATCAAAAGCAAAAATCAAGGAGTGATTCAGGGAGCTAGGACATTATACAAGAAAACCCTCGCAAGCGCTAGAAAGGAGTGGGAGCTTGAATATTGGTGTTCCTTAAAAGAGGCCAGCTTGGGGAAAGATTCAAGGCGTTTTTGGGATACAATTAGAGCTAAAACTAGACCCGACAGCGATCTCATCACATGTAATATCACAAGTCAAGTATGGGTCGATCATTTTACTAAATTGTATGCTAGTCAAACTGGGGATATTCTTAAAACTTCCCCCATAGCCACTTCTAATGATGATCTGGTGCGGGAGGTGGCGTTAGTAACTACCGACCTCCCACTAAGAAGTGCAGACCACGAAATCGACACGTTAGGCACAATCACGACACTCAATGACTGGGAGGTAGATTTGGCAGATTCTGCTTTTTCGATCAACGAAGTCGAGTATGCAATTAGTAACATTAGGCCCCAAAAAGCAGCCGGCTTAGATGGCATCCCCGGGGACCTGCTACGTTCGGATATTCCGAATTGGGGCAAATTCATTTGTTGTTTGATCAATGCCATTAGTAGGGGAGCTCCTATTCCGGCATCGTGGAAAGGGGCGGAGGTCGTCCCTATTTTTAAAAAGGGGGCCAGGGACGACCCGTCTAACTACAGACCTATAAGCCTGCTGGATATAACCCAAAAGGTAGTCGGGAAGGTGCTGCTGGTCAGATTATCACAATGGATCGACGAAAACAACATCCTTTCCGACTACCAGGCAGGCTTTAGAACAGGCACTGGTACCATTGAACAGACATTTAGATTGTTACTAGTGTATTGGAAGGTGGTGGTCCTAGGCAAGGGCAGTCTTTATCTCGCATTTATCGATTTAAAGACTGCCTTTGATTTGGTACCCAGGGAGACCCTCTGGAGAGTCCTTGTTGACATGGGGGTACCCCACTACTTACTCTTGTTAATTGCAAGGTTGCATGAAAACAACTTTGCCCAGATTAGATGGGGCAGGGATGGAGAGAGAACTAGTAGAATCCCGGTAGAGAGAGGGGTCCGCCAGGGATGTGTTCTAGCCCCCACCCTTTTTTCCTTATATGTGAACGGTGTGGTTGAGCATCTGCTGAAAGATCCTTCAGATGAACCATCCCTGGCAGGGGAACGTATCCCTACCCTCCTCTTCGCGGACGACACCCTTTTACTCTCCAAATCCCCTATGGGCCTCCAAAAATTATTAAATAACTTCCAACTCTTTTGCGCTAAACGGGGCCTGGTAATCAACACTGACAAAACAAAATATCTTGTGATGAACCCCCCCAAAAAACTTGTGCGCCCTTTGAAATTAAATGCCGTACCTTTGGGGAGGGTGGATGTGTTTGATTACCTAGGGATCCGCTTATCTCATAATATGCAATGGGCCCCCCACTTATGCAAGATGTTGCTAGCCCATAAGAGGGTAACAGGGGCCCTACTGAAGGAACAGCGCTCCTGTGCTATTAGACCTATAGCCCCTGTTGTGGAAATCTATGCAGCAAGGGGAGTCAGCTCTGCTCTCTACGGGGCTGAGCTGTGGGGTTCATGCAATACTAGCGAGTTGTCAAGAGCTGAGAGAAAGTTTTGTAGGGCCATCATGTCACTGCCTCAAGGTACTCCCACGACCCCACTGATGCTTGATCTAGGATGTCGTCCTATTGGTGACCTGGCGAAACTTCGCCCTCTACTGCTGTGGGCCTGACTATGGCGAGTCCCGAAACTAGCTAAATATGCCAAAGGCCTCTCCGAAGTTATGTCACTCCCCGGATGGCACAAGATAAAGTGGCTGAGTGACATGAAAATCCTCTTGTGCAATCTGGGGCTAAGCGCAGCATGGGAAAATAGGTCTTCCCCCCCGAAAGCTACGCTTAAGTCTCTATATTGGAATTGGATTGCGACCCAACGAAACACGAACTGTACATTGGGTAGACTCACGGAGGACTTTCTGGAATTCAAGGATCAGCCGATCCGGGAACTGTATCTTGACATTATTGAGAGACCTTTTGATAGATCTCTTTACTTTAAATTTAGGACCGGGACTCTCCCACTTTATGTTTTTACTTCCCGGTGGAAACCTCCTGCCCAGACCACTGAATTTTGTCCTTTTTGTATATCTAGACAAGAGTCTGTGGCCCATTTTCTATTTGAATGCCCGCAGTATGTATACCCAAGAAGAAGATGGCTTAAGCAATTGTGCCGTTCCTTAGGTACTAGGCACTACATTGAGGCGTTACGTATTTTAATGTCAGACTCCCGCCCTCTGTATGCTTGCGCCCTATCAAAATTTCTATCTTGGGCATGGCGCATCAGAAGCAAAAGGCTTAAAGAAATTGTTTAATCCGTTCTTAACATCTATTTATGATATGTCTTTCTTTTATTGAAAAACTTGGATTTTAACCTAAATGAATTTAAACTCTTTTTTTTAATTGTAAAGCTTTTATGATATGTTTTTATCGAAATAAAGCCTTTGACTTGACTTGACTTGATATTTATTTTATTTTCACACTACGCTGCATGAGCAAAGAAATGGTAGGAATCTAAAACAACCAAGTCTTAAGCCCATTCTTAAAGGAGGGGAAATCTGGTTAAGAGACAAGGCGAAAAGATAGATCTGGCCCCATATCTTGAGGTACGGACATGAGGGACCACCAAAAGCGCCTTGTTCAAAGGTCTCAGACGTAAAGAAGACATAAGCTGGCCAAAACTTGTGAAGTACTGTATGTGTCAAAACAACAGAGTCCTAATAAGCAGCCAATGAAACTTTATAAGGATCGAGGAGGAAGGCGAGCAAGAAAAAAGAACACAAATTAGCCGAGTGGCAGAGTTCTGGATCACCTGCAGTTTGGATGGCAGAGTGTCATTTTCTGAGGTCAGGGGGGCGTTCCGATGGTCCAGGTGACTGGGTATGAGACCCTGGACAAACATCTTCACAGGGGTGTATGGAAGCAGTGGAAGGTTTTTTTTAAATAAAAAGCCTCATGCTAGTGAAGCAGGTGCTGCAGGTGGGGCAAACTTCGTCTTTCATGGAAAGAGATTTTATCCAACCTCACACCAAGATTTTGTCACTCCCTGCTTAGGTGCTGGAGCCGAGTTGTGTGGACCAGCAAACGACTTACCATATCTCGGTCACTTTGCCAAATAGCATGATCTCTGTCTTGTCTAATTGGAGACAGTTGTTACTTAGCCAAGCAGCAACTTCCATGATGCAGCTTGCAAATTTAATCCTTTCCTTTTCAGTATCAGGACCAAAGGAGAACAGTAGTTGAGTATTGTTGAGTATCGTCTGCGTATGATACGATCGCCACACCTCAGGCTCTAATGATTTGGGCTAATGGCACCACAAAGATGCTGAAGAAAGTAGGGCTCAGGCACGATCCCTGGGGTGCTCCCTTGTCCATATGCATCAGTCGAGACTTGAAAGAATCCAAGCAGACTTGTTGCCAGCCGCGGTCCATGTAGTTAACAGGGGTGGGGCTGTGTAAGAGGGGATTTCGAGGGACGATGCAAAGGGAAAATAATATAAAAAAATAATTTTCCCTATGCATCGTCCATCGAAATCCCCCCTTACACGGCTCCACATCTCCACCGCTGTTACATGCATGGACCTTGCTGTTTGTTGCATTCGGTTGGCAAGGAAGTCCGTGAGCAAATGAAGAAACCTACCATGAAGCTAAGGCTTGTGAAGCCTACGGATAAGAATGGAGTGGGAGACCATGTCAAATGTAGCTGACAGATTTAACAGTACCAACATGAGCGGAGTTCCGGCATCAAGGGAGATCCTGATATTATCTCACACAGCCAACAGTGCAGTCTCACTTCTGTGGAGCTCGACAAAGTCAGATGCAGGGGTTCCAAGATGCAGTTTGCTTCAAGGAAGACTGAAAGTTGTTTAATAATAAACCTTTCTAGTGTTTTTGCAAGTAAAGGTAATAGCAAAATTGGTCTGTAGTTGGAGACAATTGTTGGATCTGCAGTCAGTTTTTAAGCAGCAGAGATACTAATGCACACTTCCAGTCCCTGGGCACTTTAGCAGTGGTCAGCGAAATATTAAATAAATCTGTGACCATAGGAGCCAGACATGATGCTAAATGAGCCATTGTTATAGGATGACAAAGGTCCTGTGGAGTACCAGACTTGGAGTGGAGAAACAAATCCAGTATCTGGTCTTCTGAGCACAGTTCAAAGTGACACAGGCTACTCATAGCTGAGGGATGTACAGGATTAATGTCAAAATTATTTTCAGGCAAGTCAGGAAGGACAGAGAAATTAATATAAATTGTCTCAATTTTATCTTCAAAGAAGTCAGCTAAGTCATTACACAGCTCTTGTGAGACCACAGTAGTAGAGGCGCATGAATGTGGTTTCACAAAGCTATTCAGCACTTTAGTTAGTACGTAGGAGATTTTAGATTCAAGAAATTGTCTTTCATCCAATTATGTAAGTGATCTTGGCAGTCTTAAGGTCTTATTATGAGTTTGGAGGTGCGGGAGTGGGACTGCCCTACTCCCGCACTGCAAAACCCATGTTTGAACCAACTGCTAGATTAGGAGTTTTCTTCTGTCTGGTGGGTTGTTCTTTGGCATTCCCAGGTCAGTGCCTATGAAATATCTATGGCAATGAGAATGTCAAAGAAAGTACCTGAAACAGCGTTGGACTGATGCAGGTCATGCTGTACAAGTAATGGTGTTGCTGCACACAGGGGTACATGATGCGCCCTCCAGTGTGCATCCACATGGTGTGAGGCACATGGAAACCCTGTAGGGCGCCCTTTGTTTCCTAAATTTCATCCTTTTCATGGCAGTCTCACCACCATGAAATGTTTGTTGGTGATGAAACTCATAATATGCTTGGTGGGGCGGCAGAGGCTATGCCAAGCATATTGTTGCCTCGGACCACCACACACCACCAAGGAATGGTGGTTACTTGGTGGTTGTGGTAGTCACAGGGTGGCCCAACTGTCCTAGTTGTAAGCGAGGGATCGCCAGACTCATAATGAGGCCCTTAGGCTCTTCAGTGAACCAGGGAACTGAGGGAGTTTAATGATGACTGCAAAATAACTTGAGAGAAGAGTCCTAATTGATGGTAGAATTGGCCTATGAATGTTAGTCAGATATGTTGATCTTCAAGTCTTCGCCTAAGAAGAGATGATTACTATGCAAGGAAGTGTTGAGAGCACTCTGGAAGTCTTTTGCTAAGGGTCACCAATGTACAGTGGAAAGGAAAAATGGCATAAAGGTTTGATAGAAGAGCAAAGTTGAGGGAGAACGAAATAGCTATATGGGTTGACCAAAAAACAGAATATGGTAGCAGAGGCCTAAGGAAAGCACAGTTGGAAAAGGTGGGGTCAGGAATATGTCCTTTAATGTGGGTTGGACTCGCGATCAATTGATAGAGTCTGAGCTGTGAGAGAGCATTGGTGAAAGCAGGAGTATCTGGCAAAGCAGTTACATTAAAATGTATATTGAGGTCAGCAAGAATGGGAGCATTGACCAAACATGAATAATAATGAGAGATTAAATTGGCCGAAATTAGTGGGAGAGATACATAGGGGCCCCAAAGAAAAAGAAGTAGTAGAGTTGGGATTAAATCTTTATAAAAGTATTTTTCCAGTACTAAAAGGCTCTATCTTAATAATTTTAAAGTAAAGTCTGGATTGATAGATAACAGTGATAGAGCATAGACTATATCTTTCATCTCTTTCTACAATTTCATCCTGAAAAAGGATTCATGATATTATTTTTCAATAATGACAAATGTGTGATAGGTTATCAAGTTTAAAGAAACGAGGAGCACGTAACACGATGCACGGTGTACAAATTGATAAACAATCAGAAGTCGTTTGTTGATGTCTTTGGATGTCTTTATTTCAAACGCGCTTGGTGTGCATCTTTTGAGACAGCCAACGCGTTTCACCCAAACATGGGTTTCTTCAGGGCTGTAATGGCATATAATATAAACAGATTTTATATCTCTGTGGTGCAAGAGCAAATTGTCTGTTAATTTTTTATGAGAGCAAGAGTAAGAGAAAAATTGAAGGAAAAGAAATGAAAATTCGAATTGGACAGCCATAGTCCAAGATAAGAAGGGCAGCGAAGGAAATAACTGTGTTGTGATTGAGAGTGAGAAGGGTAATAAGAGTGAAAAGTGGAGGAAGAAAAAGAAGTATCCAAGCCAGGGGATCCAAGGAGCTATGAAGTGGCCCCATAGTTTGGTCAAAACCCAAGTACATGCTAAATTTGAAGAAATCTTGTGGTTGGCCAGCTTACCAAAAAGTTTATTGTGAAGTACGTTTGCCAAGGAAGTAAAGTCCGGTAGAGCGTAGTCAGCATGGAACGTCCAAAATTAAGAGCATTTTATGAACGTAAAATGGCCTATGTGGGAGAAATGCTGGTGTAAATAAAAACTAACAGGCTATGACTGTCCAATTCGAATGTTATATTGTATACCATTACAGCCCTGAAGAAGCCCATTTTTGGCCAAAACACGCTGGCTGTCTCAAAAGATGCACTTCAAGCATGTTTGAAATAAAGACATCCAAAGACATCAACAAATGACTACTGATTGTTTATCAATTTGTACACCTTGCATTGTGTTACTTGCCACTCGTGTCTATTGCCTCTCATATTTCTTCTGTTTATGTTTCTATTTGTGGTCATGAGGCAGCTCACCATTTGAGGTGGGCAATACATATATACCACGTGACTGACCTGGGTGGTGCAGTTGTCTATAACCCGGCTGCTTTCCTATATATTGTTAGCATTTGTTATATTATAGAAGATTGATAGTGAGGGTCTCATTGGGAGGAGGAGGAGGAGAAGATGCGGGAAGCGTGACTCAAGGGAAAAGCCGAATGATTGGTTCCTGAGAATGGAAACGAGCTGAAATGTTGCAATTAGAGTTTTGTTGAATTATACTAGTGTGTGTTCCTTAGGTTAGAGTAGGACTCCCCTGTTTCTCTCTCTTGCACACTTTGTGCACTGGAGAGATGCTCACTGACTTCAAACTGAAAAAATCATTCTCAACACTGCCAATTTCCAAATGTTAGGTGAAAATGTATTATGCTTAAGCATTCTTTTTCTCCCATCAGAAACCTTCATTTGTTTTTCTGAAGCTGACACCTTATCTATGTGTCTAAACAAATGCCTTTTTCAACCTATCGTTCCTTAATTGATATTAAGGTTTTTCCTTTATGGATCACATTTTCTGGATATTCTGCATTCTTTATGTAATTTTGGTACATCTAATGGTTTGCCTTATTCTAAAATATCATCTTTTAGACAACTTAAATTTGTAATGTTAATGCTTAGGATTCAAAATCCTTATTGTGAAAATTACTTTATCTGACTAAATTGTTAAAAATTCCCTTTTAAGCTTTCTTCAAGGAAGAGTAAGGTGGTAGGCACAGCAAACTGTAGCACGGTCAAGGGCATAATGGGAAACAGAATGAGCAAATGAAAAAAAAAGGCCAGAGTCCAGTTGCTCCTGATGTGACTGAAACTAGGACATATGCATGAAGCAGCACCCCAGAGGTGTTCCTAGACATCTAATGTAATTTGAGCAGATCACAACTTAAACTTTCATCTTGTTCCGCAGAACGAGGGTAAGGGTGTAGTTGATTCATTTGTAACACAGGGCTTAAAATATTAAATAAATGTCGAAGGCATTTGCGTTTCAGACTGTTTGGCATTCATCATTTTGGCTTCAGAATAAACAGTGAGAATGTTCCCAGATTTTTGCAGCTTTTGGCACAGGTCTATTTGAATTGCAGTGAATGACGATGAGTGAGCGGTACTTTTGCTCTTGAAGGATCTGTGGTTATGTTTTTTTTCTTGATGCTTTTAGTCAACATTTTATGGTTAAACACTACTCAAATGAATACACAAAAAAGTAGAAACATAAAAGGCGCTCATGGCTGCAGGTGCAAATTTGAGAAGCGCATTTAAATAAAATGGAAGCGCTTGTCATGAATCTTATACATGACAAAAACATTCTTCTCTACGGCAAGGACTGTCTTTTCTGACTGCCCAGAAATATCGTTTTGGCACTGTTTCAGTGTTGCAGACACCTAATTGTAATATTGTAAGTACTGATGTGATATTAGGTCCCAACTGAAGTTTTAGGGGCATATTACCAAGGGCCGGCGATACAATTATCGCCGCTTTAGCGTCGGTTTTTCGGGCACAAAGTGGCGTTAATTATATCGCATTATTTACAAGGACACGCTAGAGCGTGTTTCCTTGACTTAGCTCCTGTTTTTCACATGCCTCGTCTCACGTCGATAATGAGATGCAAAGTAGGCATGGCTGTGAAAACAACATTTGAAAATATCGCGAAGGCAGCTTTGCGATATTAACAACGAGGTGTAGCGATAATTTAAATCGCGCTAACTCTGCCTTAACTCAGGAATTTAACGTCTGTTAAATTCCTGACTAAGGCATACCTAACATGGGAGATGGATTGTGGGGCTAAGGCCACAGGGCCTTTCATCAAGCTTATCGCCGTTTTCTATGGAACATCGCTGGAAATTTATTTTGCTACGGTTCCATAGCAAAAAATAAAAATAAAAATAAAACAGACATTAAAATACAGTTTTTACTTCAATTTCCCCCATAAAATAACGTAGAATCAATTAAAAACATAACATACATTAGGACATAGAAAGATAAAAGGGACATTGTATAATATATTTTAAGACATGTATAGATTGACCACAATAAAAGAAGCGGCATAAAAATAAAGTGCAAGTGCTTCCTTTAGGTGCTTAACGTTAAGAGTACAGTTACTGTGCTGTCCTTACTATTGTCCCTTCATGAAGGAAGACATTGCCAAAGGAACAATGCCATCGTAACACAAACCAAGGGCTGTTAAGTTGTTGCAAAAAACAAGAACTACACTGTCTAAAATTATATCTTTTAAGTAGGGGAATGATTATATTTTTCCTAGGAGCCCAATACAACTGACAAAAAAACTAAATATGGAAGTTAGTTTGGGAGGAGGTCACATGGGCGTTTAATTCATCTAATAAAGTTGACCAAGTATTTCCTCAGTGTCTATGTGTTTGTATCAACTTGTTAAGGGAGTTTCTCAGCTTTCATTTTGCTGTTATTGCGCATGATGGACATTCGTTGTAAAATCACGATCAGCGACTTTAGAAGTCAAAGACTGATAAAATCCTCGTGACACCATGCTTTAGTCCTGTCTTTTATTGTGGCTTAAATCTTGTGAATATGCATATCTATCATTCCCAATGGTTTATAGTAGGTGATGCTAAACACTTCCAAAATGCTTGAGTTGTACTGGAAGAATGCCACACATGAATTCAGTTGCGGAAAGTTCAGGTTCTATAAGGCCAAAGATGATGGCATGATATGAATAGGTCAATGCTCCTATTTCACATTATTGATCATTAATGCATTTTTCATTTATAAGTCTTTCATTTTTAAAGAGAAGCCTTTGTAGGTAAAGCAAACACAAGGAGATGATGGATGGAACACTGAAACTTTTCAAACACTCACCCTCAGTCACAGATCTGGGTTGAATCCATCATCGTTCTTTAGATCACTTCGCCATCCCAGTTCACACCCAGTCATATGCAAATCAAGCGTGGCCTTGTTCCTCAAGGGAACAGTCAAACAATCAATCAATCAGGAGTTTGTTAAGCGCGACTACTCACCCGTGAGGGTCTCAAGGTGCTGGGGGGTGCAGGATCCATTCCATCAAGGATGTGGTCTGTGAAGAGCCAGGTTTTGAGATTTCTTGCAAAGATGGGGAGCGATGTTGTCTGTCTGAGGTGGAGTGGAAGGGCGTTCCAGGCTTTGGCCGCGAGGAAGGAGAAGGAGCAGCCTCCCGATCTGGTCTTCCTGGTGCGGGGGACCACAGCGTGGAAAAGCTGGGGTGATCGTAGGGTCCTTTGGGGTGCGTGGAATTTGAGTCAGCTGTTCAGGTATGCTGGTCTGGTGCCGTGGAGGGCCTTGTGTCCGTGGGTGAGTATCTTGAAGGTGATTCTCACCTCGACGGGGAGCCAGTGGAGTGTGCGCAGGTGCTGGGAGATGTGGCAGTGTTTTGGCAGGTTGAGGAACAGTCTTGCGGCAGCGATCTAGATGTTCTGTAGCTTGCTGGTGATGTTTTTGTTTATTCCGGCGTAGAGTGCGTTGCCGTAGTCGAGTCTGCTGGTGACCAGGGTGTGAGTGACCGTCTTTCTGTGTTTGAGGGGGATCCATTTGAAGGTCTTACGAAGGAGGCGGAGGGTGTGGAAGCGGACAGAGTTGATCTGGTGATCCATTTTGAGCTAGGAGTCTAGGATAATTCCCAGGTTGTGTACGTGGTCTGTGGGGTTTGGCGGGTTTCCGAGGGCAGGGGGCCACCAGGTGTCACTCCAGGCATCGGGGTTTGGGCCCATGATGAGTACTTCTGTTTTGTTGGTGTTTAGTTGTAGGCAGCTGTTTTTCATCCATTTGACGGTGGCTTCCATGCCTTCTCGAAAGTTGTGTCTGGCGGTGTTGGGTTCATTGGATAGGGATAGGATGAGTTGGGTGTCGTCTGCGTACGATACAATGTTGAGTCCGTAGGTTCTGACAATGGAGGTGAGCGGAGCCATGTAGAGGTTGAAGAGCGTCGGGCTGAGGGAGTGTTAAATGGTAGCGGCAGTTTCAGTCGATAACCTTTCAAGTATTTGCCCGGCGGTAATCGCCTCTCATACCACTCGATAATTTACCAATGAAAGAGGCAGGCGCCGGAGACTGGAAGGCAGGAAACAAAGTTTTATTCCGTCGGAGCAGAACACATCAGATCAGACAGCAAGGTATCGTCACGAGGTGCTCTAACTGCATCTCTGAGACCTGGTCTCTTATACACCGGTTTATTGCTTTATTACACATAGTACATTCTTGAGATTCCCTTGATGCATGAGAGAACATCCCCTGAAGCCCCGGCTCAGATCCGATCCCACACATAGTTACAGTAGAGGTTCCCACCTTACCCGCAGTGGGAGATGGCTATCGCGCAGCAGGGAATTCCGCCAATTCCCGGGGGTGTGTGCGACCGGCCGGGTCTCAGGGGGTAGGGGCTTTGATCCACTGTAATCCCTTTGATGTGGGGTGTTTCCCTTACAGTAGGGGCAATAAACTGCATCCGCAGGGCTAGGTGATGTCCTGGGACCAGTTCGGACAATGGGGCGCAGAGGAAGGGGGTTATCAAAGGAGCGGCATGACCATGTATGGGATGTCGGTCGGATGTGGTTCCGTAGCAGGGTCGCGCTGAAGGAGAGGGTTTATGGCCCGTGTATGAGAGAGCGGGGGTGGCCGGCGCGCGGGGGATGTTCGCAGCGCCAGGGGAAAGCGCTGGTGATCGAGAATGAGCGGGGAGAGAGTGGGGTGCCTAAAATGGCGGCCGTGCATTCGCTGTGCGTGGCGCTGGGGAGAGGCAAGATGGCACAGATAATGTTCAGTTTGCAAGCTAAATTTCCACAGGAGGAGCCCTGAGGGACTCCGCAGGTGGTAGGTGTAGGGTCTGAGAGGAAAGGGGGGAGTCTGACACGCTGCGTTCTGCCAGAGGGAAAGGAGCAGATCCAGTCGAGGGCTTTGTCCTGGATTCCTGTGTCATGGAGTCTGCGTATTAGGGTGCAGTGAGAGACTGTGTCGACTGCCGCTGAGAGGTCGAGGAGGATGAGGGCTACAGTTTCTCCTTTGCCCAGTAGGGTGCGGATGTCGTCTGTTGCGGTGAGGAGGGTAGTTTCTGTAATGTGTTTTTTTTCTGAAGCCGGATTGGGAGGAGTCGAGAATGTTGTGCTCTTCGATGAATGTGGCGAGTTGGCTGTTGACGGCTTTCTCGATGACTTTCGCTGGGAAGGGGAGCAGGGAGATGGGTCTGTAGCTTTTGATTGGTGGGGTCTGTCGAATGTTTCTTCAGGAGGGGGATGACCTTGGCTTGTTTACAGTCATCGGGGAATGAGGCGGTTGCTAGGGAGCAGTTGATGGTGTGGCGGAGAATGGGTGCGATGGTGTAAGCGGCTCTGTTGAAGATGTGGTGAGGTAGAGGTCCGTGGGGGGCCCTGAGTAGGTTGACTTCATTGTCTTCAGTGTGTCTTCGGTGGTGAGGGCTGTCCAGTTGTCAATCGCTGGTTTCCGGGTGTCGGAGGTGGTTGGTGAGGGTTCAGGGTGTTGGTGGTCTTCATCGAAGTTGTCGTAGATTCTCTTGATTTTGTGGTGGAAAACGGTACTGAGTTTGTCGCAGAGGTCTTGTGAGGGAGGGATGTCAGTAGACTCGCTAGTTGGTTGGGTGAACTCCTTGATGATGTTGAAGAGTTCCTTGCTTTTGTGCGCGTGGGTGGAGATTCTGTCTTCGATCGCTTTTTTCCTCATTTCTCTGATGAGTTTGTGGTGGGCGTTGGTGGCAGCTCTGAAGTTGTTGTGGGCTTCTGTAGATTTGGTGTTCCTCCAGGCCTTTTCGAGGCAGCGGCAAGTGCATCTGGACTCTCGAAGTTCGGTGGTAAACCATCTGGCTTTCTTGGTACGGGTATTGTTGTTTTTCTTAGGGGGGCTATGGTGTTGGAGCTGTCCGAGATCCATCTATGCAGGGTTCAGGCTGCGGTGTTGGGTTCGCCGTTTTCTGCGATGGTTGGGGTGGAGTTGTTGAGTGAGGAGATGAGCTGGTCATCAGTGATTTAGGTCCAGTTTCTTCGTGGGAGCAGGTGCTGGTGTCTGTGGATGGTGGGTATTCTGAAGGTGAAGTGGACACAACGATGGTCAATCCATGGGAGTTTGGTGGTGTGGCTGAAGGTGATGGAGTTTCCTGTAGTGAAGAGGGGGTCGAGGGTGCGTCCTGCCGAGTGTGTGGGCTTGGTCTCGATCTGGTGGAGTCCAATGCTGTGGAGGTTGAACAGTAGGGATGCGGTGTTGGGGTCCAGTTGGTTGTCGAGGTAGAAGTTGAGGTCTCCCAGCAGGGTGTAGTTGGTGGATGCGATGGCCTGCAGGGAGATGTTGTCCATGATGGAATTGGTGAAGGGTCCGTGAGGTCCAGGGGGTCGGTACATGAGGGTTCCTCGGAGGGTGGCGGTGGGGCTGGCCAGTATCTTGAAGTGAAGGTGTTCCATCAGGTCTGTGTGCTCGTCGTGGAATGTGCTCAGGCGGAAGGTGGATTTGTGGACGATGGCGATTCCTCCTCCCAGGAGGGTGGGGCGGTCCTTCCTGGAGATCTTGTATCATTGGGGGATGGCGATGGCTGGTCCAAATGTGGTGTTGGTGCACGTTTCTGTGAAGAATGCTACGTCCGGGGTGGTGCTGTCGAGTAGGTCCCAGATTTTGGTGGCGAGTTTGTGGAGTGATCAGACATTGAGGAGGATGCATTGTAGGGTCTTCGGTTCGGTTGTGTTCTTGTGGGTGGGTTTTGCTGGATCCGTGTTCTTGGCAGTGCTGCAGGTGTGCCTGCAGCGGTGACAGCTGAAGGGTCCATGGGTGTTGGCTGGTGATGCTAGCTTGTAGTTGTTGTTGCGGCCTGGGTTGAGTGTGTGGAGTGCTGCTGGGTCGCAGCGTTGGCAGGGCGGAGGTCCAGGGTTCCTGGCGCTGGTCGCGGTCGGTTCACAGTTGGGTCGCAGGTGGGCGCAACCAGGCTTGCCTTTGGCGCGCCAGCAGCGCAGCCACAATTAAGTAGGGGTCAGGGCGGGCTGGACAGCTGGGAGGCAGGAGCTGGATTGGTCGTGCTAGTCGTGCTGGGGGGAGGGGTCGCAAGTGCAGCAGCGGCAGGGGAAAAACAGGCGGGAAAGGAGGAGAGTGGGACAAAGGGGAAAAAGAGAAGACAAGCAGAGCACAGGAAAGTGCAGAAAGCAGGAAAAAGCAGAAATATAGATCTAGAAAAGAGAGTGAAAAACAAGTGAAAACGAGTGGAAAACCGGAGTGGAAAGCTGGAGACAGAGGTCCACTGGACCCCCAGGGATGAGGCGCAGGTGAACCTGCGGGTGGAGGAGGGCCTCGACAAGCACACTAGAGAGTGTAGGGGCTGGATGAGGCCTCACTCAATGGTGGAGCTACTAGGGTGGGAGAGCAATTTCACTGACAAAGAGCAGTGGTCCAGCTCGAACTACCAAGTCAGGTCTTCACTGAACCAGAAATAAGCATTCTGGGAGCAGATTCAGGGTAACACCTCTCATCAGCCAGGCAAGCTGGAATCCAGTGGCAAAGGGAGCAAGGGACCCACGTCTGAGCATACCCTGCCAACTTAGGGTGACCAAAGCAAACACAAGGAGATGAGGGACGGAGCCCTGAAACTTTTCAGGCACTCACCCCCAGCCACAGATCTGGGTTGAATCCATCATTGTTCTTTAGCTCACTTCACCACCCCAGTTAAGACCCAGCCATATGCAAATCAGTCTGGACCCTGTTCCTCATAGGAACAGTCCAGCTAGAACTGCCAAGCCAGGTCTTCACTGGACCAGAAACAAGCATCCTGGGGGTGAGTGGCTGAAAGGTTTCAGCGCTCCATTCATCATCTCCGTGTGTTTGCCCATTGTACATAGCCATGACGTTGTCATTTATTTATCTTTGACCTTGTGAAGGATCTGAGGGAAGGGTTTGAAATGGTATTCACTATTTAGTCCATTGGATATAGCATATGTCTTCATTATATTTCCCCTTAGTACCCTGCCTTCTAATAGCTTTCTTTTATGCTATAGCTACTGAACACATTGTGAAGCAAACTCAATATCCTTGAAGAGCAAGAGAAGTCCACCCAGAGACTACATCTCTTGGATAGGACTTTGAATAGATGATGTGTGCTGAAAATTCCCATTTGTGGGTAAATACCCTGGACCCACAGAGATCAAAATGGTTTTGAAGAGTGGTACGTGAGATTTTAGTACAGTTAATACAATGTATCACAGAATATGTAAATTCAAAATGGTCACAAGCAAGGTTAAGAAAAGAATTTTGGTGTTGTTGCCGAGGCACACTTAATGATATTCCAAGCCAATTAAGCTGGCTTCTTCTGTTTTGTCACATAAAACAATCGAAGTTCACAAGTTGTTCTGAAATTTTTGTTTCCTTTTTAAAGTTCTTTATTTTTCTCTTCGGAAACAAAATATATGTACAGGCAGCCGACACGTGTTTCGTCCCATGGACTTTCTCAAGGCTGCAAACAACACATAGACATCCAATTAAAATCCATTAAAAACAAATCATGAGTCTTAGACAATCTCACTAAGCTCACATCTGCTACTTCTATATGTATCGAAAAACAGAAACTGGCATCAATCCAAATTAGAAGTTATATTAATCAACCAAGATCCTATTCTTTGGTATTTACATTGATGCAAACACTACAAAAAAATAAACACTTTTATGACAATCATATCCCACGTTTTTGAAATCGCAAACATCACCACCATCACCAAGAACCAAGTACTGAGAGTACGTGTCAGAGGAAGAAGAACCTAACACCACAAGTTTTATACAGAAAGAGTATTACCTCTAGCTATTCTATCTCACCTAATATAAGTCGATGTATCCAAATAATTATTCCTTAATTGGTGAGATAGATAAACGACCAGTTGAAGAGTAGGTGTTCCACATTCTGTCACTAGTCCTGAAAGGCAATCATTGTGCAGTTGTCACTCCAGTAGTCAATGTGACCAGGTCCTAATAAACCTACAGATATTTGAAAGGTATGTTACTGGTATTCATCCAGTAATGATGCCACCATATAGATTAAACAACATATTTTAGAAGAGACAGCATGTTGTAAGTTCAACAGCTACTTGTCATAGCGCATAGGAGAAAACGAGCAGTCAAACCGCAAATAATGAAAACAGCGTGCATAGCGCTTTCTGTTATATTACGCTTCCCAATTTTACCGTTTGCATCGTGATTCTAATGGCAGTTCAAATATGGTCAGCCAAACATTTGTATGATCTCGACGTCTGCCAAGCGTCGTTCGTAAAAATATCTCCACAAGGCAAAAAAAACCACAGATAAGCAGTGAACCCTGTGAGGATTTTATAAAAATAATTCGTAACCTGTCCCCCTTATCGCGGTATCCCTCTACGGGCTGAGTATCAGTGGAGAGAGGCTCCAATAGTGCAAGCCTAGTTGTATCACATACCTTTTGACGTTCTTTCCTCTCAGATCTGGCGAAGAGTTAGTGTTTGTTTGTTTGTTCAGTTCGGCTCGTATTTTAATACACGGCTCACGTAATAAAAATGGAAAGCGGACTTGAAGAAAGAGTATTCTCAATCTTTAGGCAGCATATTTGAATGGTGAATCATGAACGCTGGTGATATTTTCAATATATCCAGCACTTGACTTTTGTGCTCGCAGTTAGAATAATCAAAGAGACCCCTCACACAGGTTAAGTGCAAAACGCCCCACCACATGGGCCTCCACACCATAAAAACTATAGCACTCAAACCCATTCTTGGATAACCATTGTATATTAAATGGGAAGAATGTATTAACATCCCATTACTATATAGCGAGTGTTTTGAGTATCCTGAGATATTCTCTTCATGGAATTATCCTGATAATAAAATAGAATCAAATAAAAATAAAAAAAGAGTCAGAAAGGGTAAACCCATACACCATGAGTGAGTTCCTATATCTTTAGAACAGCTTCAAAGTTTTTATAAAACAAAGTGTGTTTCATTATTAAGGCAGCATATAAGGTTATATATACGAAAGAACACCAGAGGAAAATTTCTTCTTTTGAATATACCCATCCATGTCGTTTCAAGTCGCTCCTTCGCTCATTTACAGTTAACTTGACTATGATACATCCAACTTTATTGTACACCAGTGTCTTGTAAATGTACAATATCAAGGAACCTGTTTTTTCTCTTATTCCTTTTTTCAGCCTATAAAAAGATATGCAGTTCCCTATCTAAATTGAGTCCCATGTCCACTGCCCTTAGCTTAATCAGCCATTTACTTTCCAATTGTCTGAGGTGTAGAGTTTTATTTCCACCTCTGCTGGATATGTCTAAGCTCTCAATCCCATGAAAGGTAATATTTATTTTACCCTCTGTCATGTGCAGATCATTGTAATGTATGGCTAGTGGATATTCTAGATTTTTATTTCTTATAGCTCGAACGTGTTCTTGAATACGTTCTTTTAAGGGACTTATGGTGCTGCCTACATAAATCATACCACAGCAACACTCAATGCAGTAAACCACATGTTTTGAATTACAAGTGATGAAATCCTTCATTTCATAGGTTTTGTGTGTGTTGTATCTAAATGTGGTTAATTTGTTTTTTGCTAGATGATAGACACTACATCGTCCGCATCTGTGAAATCCAATTGGTGGTGTAGGCATCCAAGTACTAGTAGGGTTAGGTCTCAAATAGCTATGGCATAACATTTGTTTAAGTGTTCTTCCCCTGCTATGTATGATGTTCGGTTTATCTGTGATTATTTTGTTTAAAGTGGGATCCATTTTAAGTATATGCCAATGTTTATTCATAATCTGAAAGAGATCCGAACTAGCTGTACTATAGGGAACCACTAGAGCTGGTTTGTTTCTCCAATCTTTTCTTGTTATTTTCTGTACCTGTTGTGTATTGCATAGCAAGTCAGATCGTTTCACCTTGCTAATTTTGTCTTTAGCTGAGGCCACGATCTGTTCAGAATAGCCCCTCTGCATAAATTTTCTTTCTAGGTTCTCAAGTTCAAGTTCAAAGTCATTATCTGTACTGCAGTTACGTCTTATTCTGATCATTTCCCCATACGGAATTGATCTAATTTGCATTTGAGGATGAGAACTAGTTGCATGCAAAACTGAATTGCATGCTGTTTCTTTACGAAAAACCTTAGATCTAATGCTGTTATCTGCCACATAGAGGGCCATATGTAGGTAGGGACACATTTACCACTTCATAAATACCGAATTTTACCGATTCGGTATTTATGAAGTGGTAAATGATATGTAGGTAATTGGTCGGTAAATATTACCAATTCGGAATAATTCGGTAATTACCGAATCGGTATTTACCGATTCGGTAATGAGGCATACCTTCCCATTGATGGGAAGGTATGCCTCATTACCGAATCGGTAAATACCGATTCGGTAATGGGGGGAACACATGCAAGGGTGGCAGGGTGTCACATTGACACCCTGTTGCACCCCTGAAACGGCCATGTGTGCACATGTGGCACACATACATGCCCGAAGGGCATGTATGTCTGCCACATTGCACACATGTAGGCGCTATGAAATGCATTTCACCATCCATACTTTATTTACCACCAACTATTAGTTGGTGGTAAATACCGACTCCAAACATCACCCACACACTCCCCCTACATCTCATTTCTGTATTCGGAATTTACCGAATCGGTAAAATTACCGATTCGGTAATTTTACCGATTCGGTAAATTCCGAATACAGAAATTGTCCCCCTACATACCAAAAGCCAAAATACCGGTCGGTAACGGTATAATTACCGAAAATCGGCCGTTACCGACCGGTATTTGGCTTCCTACATGAGGCCCAGAGTGTGGTGTCCAAATAGTCAATACTCTTATTATTTGACTGGTGTGTGAACTGTACATTGAAAATGTTGTCATTTAAAAAGTTAATGAAGCTTATCAGATTATCATCTGTGCCTGACCAAAAGAGAAGCACATCTTCTATGTATCTAGTCCATAGAATGATGTGTTCGGTGTAGATAGCTGGACAGTGCCTCCAAACATGGATTTTCTCATAGAGACCCATATATAGATTGGCAAACGATGGTGAAAATTTTGCGCCCATTGCCACTCCTCTTGTTTGTCTGAACCATTTGCCTTCATGTATGAAAAAGTTGTTGTCCAAAACTAAAGATATTAGATCAATGAGCATAGTATTGTGTTCATGTAGATTGGCACTTCTAGTGTCTAAAAAGTGTTGAACTGCCTCTAAGCCCTTTTCTTTCTGGATGCATGTATATAACGAACTCACATCCAAGGTGAAAAGAAGATGGCCATCTGTCCACTCAAAGTCTTCCACCTTGCTTAATAAATCCTTCGTATCCCTAAGATATGAGGGAAGATTTTGTACCAGAGGTTATAAAAACAGGTCAATAAACTCAGACAGCTTCTCCGTGGGGGAACCAATCCCAGATATTATGGGGCTGCCAGGTTGAAATGTATTGCACTTATGTACTTTAGGTAAGATGTAAATGCAAGCTGCTGTAGGTGTAGGGTTGAAAAGATATTTACATTCTACTTCAGTGATCAATCCTTGAGTTTTCCAAAACGCCAATTTCTTTTCTATGAGATTGGTTACCTTACTCATAGGGTTAGACACGACCGCCTCATATGATGAGCAGTCCATTAGTTGTCGATCGATCTCTGAAACATAGTCCTTTCTATTCATAATGACTACATTTCCCCCCTTATCGGCCTCTTTTATTACCAAGTTTAGATTTTTGGAAATTCTATGAAGAGCCTCCCTCTCCTCCTTACTGATGTTTTGCTTGGCCTTTTTTTGTTTATTTTGATATTTGTCCTCCAACATATATAATTCTTGGGTGACTTTGTGCAGAAAGATGTCAATGACATTGTCTGATGTCAAGTTTGGTGTAAATCGAGACTTGACCTTTAATCCACTATTTATATCAACATCCATATTGATATTAAGATCTTGTAGTATCTGAGTGATAGTTGGATCAGGTTTACCCTTTCTGACTCCTCCTATTTTTCTTTGATTATATTTTATTATCAGGATAATTCCATGAAGAGAATATCCCAGGATACTCAAAACACTCGCTATATAGTAATGGGATGTTAATACATTCTTCCCATTTAAAATACAATGGTTATCCAAGAATGGGTTTGAGTGCTATAGTTTTTATGGTGTGGAGGCCCATGTGGTGGGGCGTTTTGCACTTAACCTGTGCGAGGGGTCTCTTTGATTATTCTAACTGTGAGCACAAAAGTCAAGTGCTGGATATATTGAAAATATCACCCGCGTTCATGATTCACCATTCAAATATGGCGCCTGAAGATTGAGAATACTCTTTCTTCAAGTCCGCTTTCCATGTTCATTACGTGAGCTGCTTATTAAAATACGAGCCGAACTGAACAAACAAACAAACACTAACTCTTCACCAGATCTGAGACGAAAGAACTTCAAAAGGTATGTGATACAACTAGGCTTGCACTATTGGAGGCTCTCTCCACTGATACTCAGCCCGTAGAGGGATACCGCGATAAGGGGGACAGGTTACGAATTATTTTTATAAAATCCTCACAGGGTTCACTGCTTATCTGTGGGTTTTTTTGCCTTGAGGAGATATTTTTACGAACGAAGCTTGGCAGACGTCGAGATCATACAAATGTTTGGATGACCATATTTGAACTGCCATTAGAATCACGATGCAAACGGTAAAATTGGGAAGCGTAAAATAACAGAAAGCGCTATGCATGCTGTTTTCATTATTTGCGGGTTGACTGCTCGTTTTCTCCTATGCGCTATGACAAGTAACTGTTGAACTTACAACATGCTGACTCTTCTAAAATATGTCGTTTAATCTATATGGTGGCATCATTACTGGATGAATACCAGTAACATACATTTCAAATATCAGTAGGTTTATTAGGACCTGGTCACATTGACTACTGGAGTGACAACTGCACAATGAATGCCTTTCAGGACTAGTGACACAATGTGGAACACTTACTCTTCAACTGGTCGTTTATCTATCTCACCAATTAAGGAATAATTATTTGGATACATCGACTTATATTAGGAGAGATAGAATAGCTAGAGGGAATACTCTTTCTGTATAAAACTTGTGGTGGTAGGTTCTTCTTCCTCTGACACGTACAGTCAATACTTGGTTCTTGGTGATGGTGGTGATGTTTGCGATTTCAAACACGTGAGATATGATTGTCATAAAAGTGCTTATTTTTTTGTAGTGTTTGTATCAATGTAAATACCAAAGAATAGGATCTTGGTTGATTAATATAACTTCTAGGGAAGAGGAGGAGTTTGCTTACGGAGCTTGCTGAGTCTGGAGCGCAGGGCACAGAGCTCGGAGCACGGAGCTCGGGGGTCAGACCAGAGCTTGAGCTTGAGATTGAGACTGAGCTTGAACTGGACAATCACTGCTGCCATTGCTGCTTTCGCTCGCTCACTCCTGTCGGCCATTAGCCCCCCTCTCCCTCTCCCCAGCTGTGAAATCGCCGCGAAAACCACAGCGCTGCCTGATCTGTGGTCCAGAGCGGCTCGTGGCTCCAGCGGCAATCCCACTGGTGGCGAGCGGCAGGGGTCAGGGAAGAGCCTAGAGAAAGCCCACTGGCGCTGACAGTGACCAGCAGTGGAGGCAGCAGCAGGAGCAGGAGACAAACGGTGAGAAGCTGCGTGGCTCAGAGCGGAGACACAGAACAAGCTAGCAGGAGTGTGGGCGTAATGCCATAGAACGAAAACTGAGCTGGCTGAGCCAAACGGAGAACAGAGAGAGGCTAGAAGGCTGAGAGGAGGTGAGAGGCTGAAGCTCCAGGGCAGGCATCAGCAAGGAAAATTTGTGGGGGTCGCCGCCTGTCCCACTCCCCCTTGCGTCTCGGCTTGCTCCACGCCGCCAAGTCCCCACCAAAGGCAACCGCCAAACCACAGCCCCAAACTATAATCCTCCCTTGTTGTCTTGTTGTCCAGCTTGGAGAGCTCCAGCTGGAGTGAGAGAGAAAGACCCTGCTGGAAGCCTGCTTGAGACAGAGGGTGAAGTGATTACTGCGTGCTGCTGTTCCCTGTTTGGTGGCATGAAGTTGCTGTACCTAGCTCTCCTGGGGGCCGGGCTAGGCTCCGCCCTCCACATACGCTGCTTAGCACTTACCGGGGCTCCTTTGGACATCTGTCTCGGCTGGCCGGGCTTGGCTCCGCCGGACCACATCTCCCACGATCCTCAGGGTCAGGACGCCTCAGAACAACGCATCAGGAGGCTCTTAAAGTTGGGCTCGGTCCCTCGCCCCGCGAGGACGCGCGCGGGACAAGCCGGGCTAAGCCCGGGCGAAGGGCGGGACGTCTGGGGCTGTAAGAGGCTGGGCTGGGCCCCCCCCCCAAAAAAAGTTAGCACAAATAAGGTATTGATTATGATATACAACTTGTAACGGAAAATGATGAAAAAGAGAACATATGGTTCCAAAGCTAATGGAGGGGGTGGAGCGACCCTTGACTCGTATTTGGTGAAAGTATCCAGCATGATAAATGACGAAATAGAAAGAACTGAAAGGAGGCTCTCGCTGGATCCTGGCCTCACTACTATCGCCCTGGTACATGACGCGCCAAAAGAGAACGATTTCCAGTCTACATCATCAGGTCTACCTCGGGATTTGATAGATAGCGATATAATACCCATGAGTGATCTTGTCCAGTCCCATGTAGCTTCCTCTTCAGGTGATACTGAGGATGTTGTACCTAGTATTTCTTCCCCCCCCTGCCCAAAAAAAGAGACAAGTTACTATGGCCGGGGGGATAGTCCCACAGAGTATAGCTAACCAACAGAGGGGGTCAAGAGTACAGAAACCTAAGTCTAAGGTAGCAAAACAAATACCTCTTAAGGTTGTACCAGAAGACCAAATAGACTCACTGTGGGCATCTTTTAAAGATAAATTAGACCAGATCCTGGATCCTATTTTAGCCAGGATATCATCTATAGAAGAAAGAGTGATTAGTATGGAAAAGCGGTATGGGGTGACACTTTCATCTAACACCCATATTGTTCAATGTGAACCATCTTCCCCGGAGATAGAGGCCCAGCCAGCCACTTTAAGGGATCAGCCTATAAACTTACCTGAATTTCAGATACAGGCTGAATCCTCAACTGTTGGCATAGGCCTTGGTATGAATGATGAAATCCTTGTATCTAAGGGGCCTGCAAATATCAGCGGCCCAGTAAAATCGGGAAACGTGGCAACCTTTGTAAGATCTACAATTAGTTCTAACTCCCCGAGTATATATAATATCCCTGCAGAAAGAGAGGTTTTTCAGCTTATACCTGAGGCTCTGCCCCTAGTAATTGTTTTGGCCAATGTACCTTGCCTATGCCCTGGCAAAGAAGAATCCGTAGGTAATTTAATTATTAAAGCTCTCCATTGGCTAACAAATAACACCAATACATCTGAAAGGGGCAAACAACACTTGGCCAAGGAAATTATAATGGCCAGGAGGGTACCCTGGTTGGGAAAGAGTAAGAAGAGATTTGAGGGTGACTGTATAGTCATACATTTTTCAAGTCCCCAAGTGTTGTCAGACGTGTTAGCAAATCTATTCCCCCCAACTTAGGGATTCTGCTATAATTCCATTAACCCTAGACTTCTTTTATGATCGATTGTGGTGTAGTGGGAATAATTTTAGGATCAGTTTAAAAGCCACTTATAGCAACCTACCAATGAGAAGGGGTTTTCCATCTTTGACAGAAGAAATTAATTTGAGGAATAGATACGGGGCTCTGACAGACATGGAGGACTGTGATTGACTGCAGGGTGCCTCTAATGATGTTCTGAGTAACCTAAATGTGAATGACCAAATGAATAGGCAACTGGCGCAGGGTAATGAGGGGATCCAAGTAGGACACATAACACCCATATGTCCCCTAGTGGAACTACCAAGGATCATAGAGATCCCTCACAACAATAATCCTCCCATGATGGGGTGCTCGATTCCAAATGGTGTAGAAAGACCCACTAAAATACAGTCTATCATACCAAATCCTCACCCTCCTGACAATTCTATCGTCGAGTATTCCATGGGAGGAGAGAACGAGATCGAAGAAGGAATAAAACACCCCCAAAATACAAATATTATACTAACAAAAAAGGAAGGTTTAACCCTCCTTTCATGGAATATCGCAGGAATTGCTAATAAGGTAATATCTCCGGATTGGTGTAGATTTATTGACCAGTATGACATTAATCTTTTCCAGGAATCGTGGTCAGTAGCCCCGGTCTTTCGCATCGGATTTATTAATTTTTACATCCCTGCGGTCAAAAATTTAAAAGGTAGGCCAGCAGGAGGTCTAGTGATTTGGATTTGCCAGTCCTTGAGATGCAAGGTGCAGCAGGTCGGAGAATTATCCAAAGATATCCTGGCAGTTAGACTTGAATGGCCTGACGGCCATAAAGTAGGTATATTTAATGTTTATGCCAGAGGACAACCAGGGGGACGAACCTCAGAGGTAATTTAAGCTCTTGATTCCCAGTTGGAGGATCTTTCAGAGCAGATTGCCCCAATAGTGGGGGGAGATTTTAACACCACTTATGAACCCCTTGGCCAGGAAGACCAGGATATTTCTGCTGATCAAGACAATAGATGGGGAATCCCTAAACTTGATGTCCCCGTTATAAAAAGATGGTCAGCTGCAGCAATCCAGCTCAAAGTAATGTGTTTAGAAAGGGGATTAAGAGCAGCAAATGGGAGAACTCCCTCTGATCAACAGGGAGCAAACTCCTTTGACAATGGGAGGTATAGTAGTCGGATTGATTATTTACTGGTGGATATCAGATTTTGGCACAGGCTGGTTGACATGGCCATTATACCCTGGTTAGAAAGCGACCATAACCCCCTCTGCTCGTCATTTTATGCGCATAGGGGGGACCGAGTGGAGCCCATAAGAGGAGGGATAACTACCCTAGATATTGTTGCCTCTAATAATATGCGTCATGTCAAATGGGACAAATTATCGGAGAATCCTGCTCAGTTGGCTGCACTTAAAAATGAAGTGATTGGGGAATTGATTAAATTAAATACCCAAATTAATAGACAGGATTTCCCCTGTATTATGCTTGAGGCCCATAATAATCTTTTTGCAAGACTTAAGGTATTCTTCCAGAAGCAACAACCAAGGGGAAATAGAAAACCAAAATTGGTAACAATTAAGTGGTATAATGAATCTTGTAAACTTGCTCGGTCAATGCTGAGCAAAGAATTAAGGGCTAAGAATCCCATTAAAATACGAGAGGCAAGGGATTCTTATAGACATGCCCAGAAGGTGGCAAAAAGGCAGTGGGATGAGGACAGATTGCGGGATCTGAAATTGGCTTGTGCATCCAAGGATTCAAAGCAATTTTGGATTATTATAAAAAGGGATAGGGGTGGGAAAGGAGAACCCCCCCAAAACAATGTTCCTCAATCTCAATAGTTAGAATTTTTTAAACCCCAATATGCTTGTCACCGTGAGATAGAGGATTGTAGTTTCCCACCCACCATCCTTTATTGAAATAACCCGTTTACTATTGAAGATGTGAGTATGGCACTAGACTGTGTGACCAGAGGTAGGGCACCGGGAATGGATGGTATTCCAGCTGACATCTTCTTGAGTGATAGACTGTCTTGGTGCCAGTACTTTGCATTGCTGGCAAATTCAGTGGCTAGAGGTGCTCCCATTCCATCTTCTTGGAAGGGAGCTGAAATCATCCCAGTTTTTAAAAAGGGGGACAAATCACTCCCAAATAATTATAGGCCTATTAGCCTTATAGACTCGGGGCAAAAACTGGTTGGTCGTTTAGTCCAAAATAAAATACAATTGAGGACCAAAACAATATATCCCCATATCAAGCTTGGTTTCGTCCTTGTACCAGCTCAATCGACCAGGTCTTCTTTTTCATCCTATTGTATTGGAGGAATGTGTTGCTAACTAAGGGATCATTATATGCAGTCTTTGTAGACTTAAAATCGGCCTTTGATTTAGTCCTCCGTTGTAAACTTTGGTCTGTCCTTGCTGATCAAGGGATGCCACAAGGGAGAACAATTACGCCAGAATCAGATGGGGGGCTCAGGGTGAGGTCACTGATTCATTCCCTGTCGAGCGTGGGGTACGACAGGGGTGTGTCTTGGCCCCTACTCTATTTTCACTTTATATAAATGGAATAGTTGAACATCTTTGTAGCTCCCCTACAGATGCTCCTATTTTGGCTGGTGCGCGCGTGCCTGTTCTCATGTTCGCGGACGACACCCTTATTGTTTCGCGGACCCCGAGTGGCTTGCAGAAAGCGTTAAATGCCTTTGGAGAGTTCTGTCTACGACGTGGTCTTGAGATTAATACCACAAAAACTAAGTTTATGTCTTTGAACTTGTCCAAACCCTATAAGGGTAGAATTCTCTTAAATGGTACTCCTCTTGAGCAGGTTGATTCTTTTGTATATCTTGGAATCTCGCTCCAGGCTAATATGGGATGGAATTGTCATATGGATATGGCCACATTAAAATTTCACCTTCTTGCAGGGTCCCTATCCTCTAAACACAAGTCCTCCCTAACTAGGCCTGTTACACCTGCCTTGGAGGTCTACAATATGAAAGTAATTAATACTGCCCTTTATGGAGTAGAACTCTGGGGCTTTAACAACTTGAACCACTTAGTTAAAGCGGAGAATAAGTTCTTACGTAACTTAGTTGGTGTTCCCCAAAGTACCCTGATCATTCCACTCTTGTTGGATTTGGGCAGGAAAAGTATTGAAGATATAGCAAGGCTGCGACCGCTATTATACTGGAGACACATTTGGTCCACTCCCGAACTTCTACATTATGCACAGGGACTGAAGGACGTGATTTTGGCCGACCAATTTCATAAAATCAAGTGGCTCAAAGAGCTCAGGTCTCTTTTATTAAAGTTGGACCTGAGCATCTTATGGGACAAACCAGATTCTTCAATTTTCCCAACTCAAAAACGAATGAAAGAAAAATATTGGGAAATGGTTCAGACAGAATCCCACAGAGCCAATATGCACACAAATTTAACTGGTCGGTTCTTAGATTTTAAATCTCGCCCATTGTGTGAAGCTTATTGGGATATTATAGAGAGGCCATTAGACCGTAAGTTATATTTTCAATTTAGGATAGGTACTCTTACGGTCAAAACATTCACAAATAAATGCTCCTCTACAATGGATGAGAAATGTCATAATTGTCTCGATATATGATTGAATCAGTAGCACATGTATTCTTTGCTTGTCCCCTTTATGCAGCCCCGCGTCGCAAGTGGCTTAGACCTATCTGTCTAAAATTAGCTTCAAGTAGACATATAGAAGCATTAAGGATATTGGGGTCTGACTGCTCGCCAAGTTTGGTGGTGGCTGTAGCCAAATTTTTAAGTTGTACTTGGATAATACGTACCCGGACTTCTATCCAACTTACTAGTTGCTAGCAAACTTCTTGAATTGGCTATGCTGTTTTAATCCTTTCTAAAGAGGGAAAGAAATTTTATGTAAATTTAGTAATTGAAAATGTATATCAATTCTTTTATTGACAGTAATTCATTGGATCTAATGGTTTTTTATACTACAAAGAGGATTGTCATGTGATATTTATTTTGTTTGTGTCTAATATGTTTTATGTGCTTTTAAGATTTACTGTCGAATAAAGCTTTTTGATGATGATGATGATAACTTCTAATTTGGATTGATGCCAGTTTCTGTTTTTCGATACATATAGAAGTAGCAGATGTGAGCTTAGTGAGATTGTCTAAGACTCACGATTTGTTTTTAATGGATTTTAATTGGATGTATATGTGTTGTTTGCAGCCTTGATAAAGTCCATGGGACGAAACACGTGTCGGCTGCCTGTACATATATTTTGTTTCCGAAGAGAAAAATAAAGAACTTTAAAAACGAAAAAAATTTCAGAACAACTTGTGAACTTCGATTGTTTTATGTGACAAAACAAAGGAAGCCAGCTTCATTGGCTTGGAATATCATTAAGTGTGCCTCGGCAAGTGTGGGAGATATGTGTGAATTCCAAAGGGGACCTTGCCTCATTGGTATTTATGTTGTCCTCCAAAGGCAGACGAGGACGTTTTGCCTGAAGTACACCTAAATACATCAATTGATTGCAATCCATTGCTTCAAACATACAAAATAGTGGATGTGCATGCAAAATCTGGCAGCTTCCGCTTGGGTTCTGTTTGTGTAAAAAAACAATCACAATAGATTAATGCCACAGACAGGTTTACAAAAAATGTTAAAATTAATAATTTAGCAGGGAGTAGCTTTTACAAAGCTTTGGAACATTTATTCGCTGTTCTGCAAATTGCACCTATTTTAGAGACAGGCCTTTTAATTCATGGGCCTCTAGTGACAATGCATGTGTGACCAAACATGAGCAGTGTAACTGCTTTCTAAATCTGAGCCCATGCATAATTGCCTAGCTAGACATATCTAACCATTTCTTTCCCCACATCTCACCAACGTCAATATTTCAAATAGTATTAAAGAACTCTCAAACATAGTTTAAGGTCTCTTGTTTCAAAGGTTCAACATTTCTATTCTAGGCAAGACTTAGGGCCTGATTACAATCTTGGCAGACAGGGTAATCCATCACAAACAATTCCTTTTTATCGTATGGAACTTATAATAAGGTGGACGGATTATCTGTCACATTTGTGATGGAGGATCCCATCCATCAAAATCGTAATAAGGTCCTTAGTTCTCACTAAATTGTTAATGAAATACCATCCAATGAGAGTGGTCCTAGATCTTCAAAATAAGTAAGCCAAGACATCTCAACATGGAATTTATATTCACTTTGCACTGTTTAAGAATTCCACTTGAACTGAGGCACAGGTATTATGATAACCATCTTTAGGTTAAATATACCCCACTATAAGCATACTGTGTTTCCAAGTAGACAGCCTGATGAGTGATTCTAGCTGACTGTTTTGAAGGAGGTTTTCCTGCATAAGTACATTTCACGCTGGCTTTTTGTGGGTGGCACAATCACGCTTGAGTTAACTATCCTGAGAAGCACCACACCAGAATGGGGACTCACCAAGACTGGTGGATCATAAGGACCTCTGAAGAAATGAGGCACAGGACACCCAAAAAACTGGACAGAACAACCAGTCCAAAGACGAACTTTCAAATTCCATATCAACTGTTACCATTAATTTTGTACATGTGAATAAAACTATACTGTTCTATAAATCTTACTATTCCTTAAATTATCACTGGGTTATTAAAATTGAGATCAAAATAGTTTTCATAAACTCGGAAAAATTGTGCATTTTCAGGTCCCTAAAGATGCATTCAAAAGGATCGTGTATGTGGAAGAGCACTGCTTCCAATCAGTTGTGCTACATTTATGTTCACTTCAAAATATTGCGGAACCGCTGAAGAGTAATAGAGAAATTGTTATAGTTAAGCTAAAAGGTTGCATAGACTCATTTTTATTTTTTGTTCAAGATTAATGAAAAGTCTTGCATGTTGTTCCACTTTTTGAGTGATATGCGATGAAATATTCAAAAAATTCCAGACAGCTGTAAAGGACAATATTCCGTTCTGCCCATGATATACAATGATGGCTGTAGGGATAAATTGAAAATTGGGATGTCATCTATTTTAAGTTATTATCTTTTTAAATGCATTGTGATTACCATAGATGAGTTATCTCCTCGGACCAAACAGTGTTACAGGTATGTTTGTGAGACAATTTATTCTAATAAAAACACTTTAATACATGAATGTGTGACATTTCAATATGCATATCCCAACAAAATGCTAAAACTGTTATGAGAAGGTCACAGAGTTTAGAATTTGAATTACAAATATGAATCTAAATCCAGAAGAACTCATAATGCTTGTTAATACAGGGTGAAAACACTCTGCCCCCCCCGCCACCACAAACACGATTCTCATACAATTTTACCTATCAGTGTAAAATATAAAAAATATGATAGTATAATGGCAGTAGTTAATAATTACCTGTTTTAGAAATCATTTTATGATACTTGCTATTGTAACAGGAAGAAAATCCAACTTAAATGCAGCCTTTCAAGACCAGTAAAATCAAATTCCAGTTGTCCATTTGCCCACTACGATATAACAGGTTTTAAGTGAGGAAGCCAGTGAAAGGAGAGAGATTTGAATAAAAAAGCACACTCTAACTTATTCCTAGGAGGCCCTTTTGTAAGCCTAGCTAAGCTCTCACTTAAACACACACAGAGGTGCAGAGATACAATAAATGCGAGAGCAGAGCATAAAAAAAGGGATCATTACCCTTCCTTCCTTCCTTCCTTCCCTCTCCCTCCCTCGCTTCCAGGGTTAGACTAGAATAAAAAATAGGCCATGGCACCAGAATAAAAGCGGTCCCATTAGCGAAGCAGATAGGCTTAAATAAGTGATGATATTACTGAAATCAACAGTAAAACCAATCCAACTGGCCATAAAACCAGCCCATAATGGCTAAAAAAACTGGCCCACACAGTGATCTGTTAAATGGTAGCGGCAGTTGCAGTCGATAACCTTTGAAGTATTGCCCGGCGGTAATCGCCTCTTATACCATTCGAAAATTAACCAACAAAGAGGCAGGCGCCGGAGACTGGAAGGCAGGAAACAAAGTTTTATTCTCTCCGGAGGAGAACACATCAGATCAGTCAGCAAGGTATCGTCACGAGGTGCACTAACCACATCTCTGTGGCCTGGCCTCTTATACACAAGTTTATTGCTTTATTACACGGTTTATTGTACATGGCACATTCTTGAGATTGCTTTGATACATGAAAGAACATCCTCGGAATTCCCACTTCATGCTCGTTCCCACACATATCTACAGTAGAAGTCCCCACCCTACCCACAGTAGGAGATGGCTATCACACAGCTGGACATTCCGCCAATTCCCGGGGGTGTGTGCGACTGGTCGGGTCTCAGGGGGTGGGGGGCCTTGATCTTCTGTAATCCCTTTGATGTGGGGTGTTTCCCTCACAGTAGGAGCAATAAACTGCATCCGCAGGGCTAGGTGATGGCCTGGGATCAGTTCGAACAATCGGGCGCAGAGGAAGGGGGTTATCAAAGGGATGTATGACCATGTATGGGATGAAAGAAGGTGTCGGTCAGGCGTGGGATGTGGTTCCATGGCAGGGTCGCGCAGAAGGAGAGGGTTTATGGCCCATGTATGAGAGAGCGGGGGTGGCCGGCGCGCGGGGGGGGTGTTCGCAGCGCCAGAGGGACGCGCTGGCGATCGGCAATGAGGTCATGGTGCCTAAAAATGGCCGTCGCGCGTTTTCAGCGTGCGGGCCCGAGAGGGGACAAGATGGCGTCGATTATGTTGATATTGCAAACCAGATTTTAACAGTCCTCCCTTTTCAACATATCTAGCCAGCTTGTCTTGCTGACATTCACCTTCGCTAACCTCTTAGCCATAATATCGTAAATGCTTTCATGCGTTCCTGTTTTAAAAGTACAGAGTTTTGGGACAGACAGGAACAATCTGACACAATTGTACATAGTTACATGTGGTTGATGTGACAGGCGAGGAGGTAGTGTATACAAAATTAAATCAGCTGCGTTATATGTCAGGTGTACGGTTGATGCTATACAATTGTCATTTATACCAAGCTAATGTTTCTTAGATATTAGTGTGTAGTTGGAGGAGACCGATAAAGGACCTTGGAAACTTGATTGGAAGATAGTCAATTCAAAAGTGGTTGGGAGAGGAATACAACTCAACATGAGTTACAGTCAGGGAGGGGGTGTTTCTTCTTTCCAGTGTCTTATTGCATCGAGCCATCACTGGTAAGCTCTCATTGTTCTTCTTCTTTCGTTGGCACTGTTGAGCACCGGCGGTGGAGCTAAGGTCCAGCTCAAATCCAGGCTTTCGCGTTGCAGGGTGCGACCATTCTTTGCTCTTGGAGCACAGTCCTGTTTTGTCCTGTCCCTTGACTGGTCTTATCATAGGTACCTTGAGACAGAGAACCCGCGTCTCATTCTTCTTTTGCCAAGTCAAGTTAAAAATAGGGGTGTTTTGGAAAGCCGAGGGAAGAGGGGGTGGAGTTGGATCGGATCAAAAAGTGGGCCAAGGAGAGCAGAATCTTTCAGCACTGGGCCCATCAATCGGGCCCGACGGGTTGGGACTTCAGGCACGAGCTGATCAGCGAGCAGGGGGCTTCGGGATAGCCCTTCGTTCTATCGCTTTCCATGCTGAGAATGGTGCCTCGTCCCGCATCCTTTTGCTTCGTGGCTCCCCCTTGGTCGATGCCATAGGTGTTCCATGAACCGCAGCCAGGCTGTGCGTCACGTCCGAACATTATTGTGAGTCGGTATTCACTCGCAATGCGATTTGGCCCACTCGCTATTTGCGAGTGGCTATTCTCTTGCAAATAGCGAGTCCCGTGGAAACAGCGATTTTGCATGCGCTATTTGCAAGTGTGCGTAAAAAAAAAGGCCAATAAAGCACTCGCAAATAGCGATTTGAAAGAAAAATAAAGGATACAATTCCTGTTTGAGGTGAAGGACCCACAAAACAGGAAGTGGTGCCCAAAGCAACTCCAGAACAAAAATCAAGCACATATGCAGGTGCAGTAACACTGTTAGACACTGCTGAGAGAGAAAACATCAGCAGCAAAGAGAGCAACAAGGGAAGAATGCAGAGGCTCAGAAAGCTGAAGTTCTCTCAAAAAGAGCTGGACATCATCATGGACGAATGCTGCAATTACCATGATGAACTATTTGGCAGAACCTCACACCGTCTGGGTAAAAATGAGAAGAGAAAGATATGGCGCAGCATGCAGCAAAGGTTTAATGCACTAGGGGTGGTCCACCGCTCCATAGATGACATTAAAAAATGGTGGTATGACCTTCTTTCCAGGGAGGTGGCAGCACAGCTGGATGCAGCGTAAAAGACCGGAGGGGGACCATCCACCTCATCAGAGCCAACACCAGCTGAAGCAATGGTGAAAGCTACCCTGGAGAGGGCTGCTGTAGCAGGTTTTAGGAGCCTTGATACATCCCAGCGATCCAGAAATCCTGGTAAGTGAAAACTGAGCATGTGATGTGGGAGTACCCACTAACGCCTGCACTGTGCATGCATACTAATCAAACACAAGCAAACATCCATGTACAAACAACAAACAACACTAGTGTTGCATCATGGGAGATGTACTCTGTAACAAAATCAGTGTAGTGAGAGAATGACCTGAGCTCGAAAACATTGTAAAAACAGTGAAACACATTGTTTATTATGTACTGTCATCTCTTTCGTCACACAGACACACCATTGGAAGCAGATGACACAGATGAGGACACACCGGGTAGTCACGAGAAAGAGCAAATGGAGGAAGGGCAGGACGTTGGGGAAACAAGTGGGGACAGGTCCTCTGACATCCCAACCACTGTGGCTGCAACCACTACAGTGTTAGCACCGACTGTCACCTCTGCAGCGCCGCAGCACTCAAGACCACCAGGCCTTCTGTCCATCCGTGTGCATCTCTAACGGAGAACACAGCAGTCCCTGCGCCAGTCCTAAAGTCTGTCCTTCACTGGCTCAAGTAGTCATGCCATGTCTGCTTCCATTGACAGGGAAATGCTGCAAATACAGTGCCTGCATACTAGTCAAATAGAAAGGCAGAGAAATGTCAGGATGTATAACAAAGTAAGTATTCAGTTCCTAATGTGCAAGCAGGCGATATGTATGAAAGAGTGAGCTCTAGTAAATACTAGAAATGGAAGAGGGGAGAAGAAACTTCTCCTTGTCGGAAAAAGACCCTCACACACCCAGCCAGCTAGGTGTCATGCTTCATCATCGGGTCTGCTCCTTATCGGGGCGGCGCTGCAATCCCCGATCGGCACCCGAGATGGGGCCTTCCTGGCGGAGATCTTTTTTCCGGAAGCCGGTGGGTGAAGTGCGTGTGAGGGCCCTGAAATAGTGTAGGTGATAGTGGTGTGTATGGAAAACTAAAATAGGGGAGGAGGTCCACTCAGGAAATTTTTTTTAATGAACGTGGCCCCAACCCTAATTAAAAATGATAAGACAAACCAACGCTACAACCAGTTATAAGGATGCCGGTTGATTGCGTCTGTCAAGTGGTCAACATGTTTCTTGCCCTTAAGTCAAAATTTGACGGCAATTCGTCAGGACCAGAGGAAACTACCTACACTTAAATGGTGGTGGTCCAGGGCAATGGTGCCTGTGGTCGTAGAGGTCACACAGAAAATCAGCGTGTCCAAACAGAGAACAAAGGTTTCAAAATGAACCGAACGGGTACCCCGCCAAGAGGCCGGGCTCACGGAGTAAAGAAAAGAAAATTATTATACAGAGAGACCGGATGATCGAGGCAAGATGGCTGCCGTGGGGAAGGCTGTGTAGGCAGCTAGCTCCCTGGCTCCTGGCGTCCTACTGCTTTACAGCTAGAGAAGGAGAAACCCAGAAAATCCTATGCGCTCAGTTGATTGAGAACCGGCTATGTGGTTCTCGTGCTGGTAATTACGAGCTTGCTTCACCTGTGTCCCGAGGTCAGCGATCACGCTGCTCAGCATCGGCTAAGTCGCCGTTACTACCGCGGCCGCGGAGCCGCCCGGGGCTGGCCCCTAGGAGAGAGCAGAGAGGCAGGAGACGGAGCCCGGCAGCGTTGTGCGGAACCCGAGGTACTTTTCTCTGTCTGACCGCAGGCTCGAATCCGGAGTAACGCGCCGGTAAGGAGGCAGAGAGGCAGAGAGGCGTTGGCCGCGTTCTAGCAGATTTAGTAGCGGAGAGAGAAGTGCCTCCGTCTTTGAGACTATTGGGATCCGGAGCCTGGAGCTTGGAGCTTGGAGCTCGGAACTCGGCGTGTGTATGCCTCAAAAGACACAGACCTGACGAGACAAATTTTTCAGCACCAAAACGGAGAATCATTGTTGCACTTCAGTACACAGTGATTATATCCTGTTACAAAATATCTAGTCCCCAGCTGAGCTCACGAATGGGGAAGGCCCCATCTCGGGTGCCGATCGGGGATTGCAGCGCCGCCCCGATAAGGAGCAGACCCGATGATGAAGCATGACACCTAGCTGGCTGGGTGTGTGAGGGTCTTTTTCCGACAAGGAGAAGTTTCTTCTCCCCTCTTCCATTTCTAGTATTTACTAGAGCTTACTCTTTCATACATATCGCCTGCTTGCACATTAGGAACTGCATACTTACTTTGTTATAGTTCTATCAATGGACCTGTATGCTGGACCTGGGTAAATAATCGTCCGTTTTCCCCTTTTTTGAATACATAAATGTCAGGATGTCCCAGGGGTTCCACATGGTAAGAAACAAACTGGCACAGAATCAGGCCAGGATCGAATCCAAATATGATGCCCTCACCAGCACTGTGACAGACTTGGCTGAGGATTGGTGTGCAGAAAGAGCCAATCAGAGGCGCACTGAGCGCAGCAGGGAACATAAAATCAATAATCTGAGCAGGGCTATCAAACGACTTGCACATTCCGCTAACAGACATAGACAGCGCACACTTGACCTACAAGTGGAGATGGGCCACTACAGTGGCGACATAGCACAAGGCCTTGAAAAAATTACAGCTGCAGTGGAAACACTGCAGACAAATCAGATAAATGGGGATGTTGGCATTGGTGGCACTGACAGTGAAGTGTCAAGCCGGAGCAGCATATCAGCCATGGAGACACCAATGGTGTGCAGAAGCAGCAGCCGCCACCTTGGGCTTGGTAGTGGCACCTCTGGCCAGGTTACACGCAGGGGCAGGAAATTAATGTTTTGTGGTCTCCAAAAATCTTTCATGTGCCTTTCATTTCATTATTATTGGTGACTAAACCCACTTATTTTTCATTATGAGGCTAATTTATACAGTTATTGATGGACATGTTGTCTTAGTTTGATAATGGTTTGATGAAAATTAAAACACACATTGCTATTCACAATTTGTTCTGTCTTTTGCACAGGTGAGTGTCTAGCTGGTGTGTACGTACCTTTCAGAAAACGTTGTTGGTAATTGGATCCCTGCGCCTTCTTCCCTCTGCTGCAGCGCTACCATCCCTCTGTTGTATGGCAGGTGGTCCCGGGCCATCATCCTCAGATTCTGTGTCAGACACATCCAAGGGCAGTCCACCCCTGCAGGCCATGTTGTGCAGCATGGCACATGTTGCCACAATTTTACAGACTGTCTCTGACGCATACTGCAGACCTCCACCACTCTTATGTAGGCATCTGAAGCGTGACTTCAGTATTCCAAAAGTACGCTCAATCACTGTCCTTGTGTGCCTGTGTGCAGTGTAGTACCATCTTTGATGTATGTTGTTGTGAGACAGATACTATGTGAGGATCCACGAATGCACTGTCACCTGTTGTGAGACATATGATGTTAATGTTAAATGCTGACAGACATGCTAGTAAAATTAACAATCGTCTGGGGACAGGTGATAACATTACCTAGGAGGTATCCATCATCAAAGTCACCTCTTTCTAACCTTTGATATAGACCACTGTGCCTGAAAATGAATGCATCATGGGTGCTTCCAGAGTATTTGGCTACAATATCTGCGATGATGTTTTTAGCGTCACACCCTACTTGGATGTTGAGGGAATGTGTGCTTTTTCTGTTATGAAAAATGTATTCAATACGGGATGGTGGACATATGGGCACATGTATTCCATCAATGCACCCTATGACCTGTGGGAATCTTGCTAACCTGTAGAAATCCATTTTTGTTTGGTCTAATTCCTCATTATCACGGGCATGTATATGTGTTGATGTATGTGGTATAGCATGGCGTCTAGGAAATCATGGAAAAAATGCGAAAGCCCACTCTGAGACACACCACCAGCCACTGCAATGACATCTTGGTAACTAACAGTGGCCAAGAGGTGAAGGGAGCACAACACCTGCACATGTTGCTGTGCATGATTCTACTCTCAAGTTGTGGCTTCAATGTGTCAATGACCTTTAGTATGACCCTGCTACTTAGCCTGTTCTAATCATAAATTTCCTCTTCTGTCTTATCCAACAATGTCAGCCTGACTCTGAATATCCTCTCCTGTTGTCTTCTCCTCTGCAATGCTGCCATTATCCTCCTTGCTAACACCTACAGGGCAGCCATTGTGGAATGGTTTGTGATGGATTCTGGGTATGTTTTTATAGGTTGTTCCTGATTACCACCTGTTTCAGCTTAGTGGTAAATTGCATGTGCAAATAGGCTTTTTTGCGCGTTCTCGCAATTTGCCACTAGTTTGTGCATGCAATTTTACGTGTCGCAATTTGCGACTCGCAATTTGGCAAACGCAAAATGCATGCGCTAATATTGCGAGTCGGTATTTACTCACTAAATATTTTTGGCAATTGCGAATGCTTTTTGTACATTGGAAATGGCCATTTTTGCATGCACAAATCAATTTGCGACCGATTTTGCGCATGCAAAATGGTCGTACATCTGGCCCGATATCAGGAAAAGGCTCGATAACCAGGCTGAAAGAAAGGTGGACGTGGTTATCATACTGTGTATGGTAAATAAGTGAAGATAGGTGAGTTAGGATACATTGCCATCAAGGTTTGAAGAGTTTAAGGGCTTCCGTTGCATCCAATGAGGTGCTATTCAAATTCAGTGCTAGAGATAAGTCCCATAGGTTCGAATCTACTGGAAGAAAGCTCTCAGAAAAGCAATCGTGATTTCATTAAAAAACTCAAGGTTCAAGATGGCATTACCAGAAGCCCAAGTCTCTTCACTCATAAAGGATGTGAGAACTTGACCTGGTTTATGCTGTCCACTAATTAAAGTGCGCACCTTGAACCACTCCAAACATCCCTCATGGTGATTTAAGAGGTCACAAATAATCTTAGAAAGCAATCCAAGTGGAAGCTGTGGAAAGCAGACTTCAGGCTTAGTCTTGAAGGAATGTTAAGCAGCTTGTTTTACCAGAATGCAACCTTATGGTATTCGTTAACTGAAAGGAGAACCACATAGTAGTTATAAAAATATGTATTTATTAATATAACACTCTCTAGTATGACACAGTATCTTCAACACAAAGATACTCACAAAGCACACAATACTGTAGCACAGAAACAATAGTAAATAGCACTAATACACAGTGGGCTCAGGGGGAGACCAGACCATATACTAAAATAGCGGTATAAGAACCGCGACTCGAGTCAAGACAGTGTCTAGATGTCGTAGAATCGCTGGGACCCCAAGGACCCACCCAAAATAGGGACCCCACGGAGGACGGGTGGAGTGTGGGAACACAACCGCGTGCTCCGTACAATTCTATGGGCAAGTCGCGGTTGAAGTTTTAACGTTTAAGGGACCTTTCCAATGGACTTTGAAGAAACCCCGTGGAAGTTAGGAGGCTGGAGAGCCACCGTACCCATTGATACTGTAGTACATGAGTTAGCTATCACAGGGAAGCCGGGTGTATAGGTCGGAAATGGCATCGGAAAACGCCGTGGATCTCAATGGAGGACTTCGAAGAAGAGCCACTGTTGGAGGAGAGAAAAGTGTCCATTGAAATCCAAAGGTGGATTCTTTACGAAGGGTACCTGAAAACAGAGGAGACAGAGTCTGGGTCACTCAGGAGTGACTAGGGGCTCGGTAGACGAATGCCCACCGATGTCGGGTGCTACAGGTGCGTTGAGGGGGTTCTTGACTCTGCAGCCACAGAAATCAGGAGCCGGATACAAGCTGTCCCATGAAGGATGTCAAGTGCTGAGGGGGCGGTGTCTGGTGAGACCACCAACAAGCCTTGGCAAAGGCAACCCATGCAGAAGGTCAAAGAAGGTTACGTTCAGACCAGCAATGTCCAGGAGACTCACCAAAGCAAGGGGAGTCAGGGCAGGCCTGAATCAACCAGGGGAGCCCAAGAAAACCAAAGTTGACCCTCAAGTGGACTCACAGGATGGAGGCACAGGAGCCGCGAGAGGACCTCGTGCGATTTTACCAAACAGCAGCCCACAGAACACTCGGTGCGAGGAGAAAGGAGTTCTTGGTCAGAAATGGTGCCAGAGGTTGGGGCTACTTGGAGCCCAATGCACTTGCTCGGGAAACACCAACAAGTATATGAAACTGCAAATAAACGCGGTGCACAGGGGTATGGTTATTGCAGCCCCCACAAGGGATTCTGGCCTCAAACTTGGTAAGAGGGCAGCTTGGATGTCAAGAGATGTAGAAACCCACCTCCTGTGTAGCTGGAGCCTTCGGAGTCCTTAGGAGCTCAGCAGCATGAGATTGGTCAATCGTGATGTGGTGCCTGCGAACGCAGGGGAGTGACTCCTTCACCCCAAGGGAGATATCTTCGGTTGTCCTTGATGCTCTACAGGTCCTGCACGGAGCCTGTATTGTGCACGGGCAAAGTCAATGCTTTTGATAGAATCGGGCCCAAACGAAGCCAAGCGAAGACCAAAGTGTCCAGACGGTTGAAGGTCAGTGGTTTCTAAATCAGAATCTTGTCCATGTCGAAACTAGGGTCCTACAGCCAAGTAAGCCCTTTTGTACCCACGGGAGAGGGCTAGACAGATTCAGGGGACCCTCCCAGGGCAGGGTCTGGACAATGGGCAGGTTACTCCCATGTCCTTTGCCCAGTTTCGTGCCATAGCAGGAGCTAACGGCTTCCAAGACTGGTTTGAACTGGACCATGCACAGGGACACCAAATGTGCCCCTCATGCAGACTTTCGGTCACTGGCAAGTGCACCCACCCATCCCTTATACACTAAATGCTGTCTGAGAGGTGGTCACACCTCCCTGTGACAGGATGCCTATTGTTCCACCTTCCTCTACTCGAGCTTGGCGCAGCAGCAGGAGAGCAGAAATGTGTCTCTGGTCGGCAGCAACCATTTTGTGCTGCCCAGGACTAGAAGGCTGGTACCGGGAACACCAGGGACCCAACAAAGTTCGCTTCTGTCGGGTGCAATCATACCTCCCACACCAGCTACCAGTGTAGGGGTATGATTCCAATATGTTTGATACCAAACACAATAAAGTTTGATTCAGCCACTTTAGAGTTAGTCAGTATGCGGTCGCATATCGCCACTATTTATGTTGTATATAGCTGTATCACTGACAACCCGGGAGAATATACTCCATAGGCTGCAGGGGTGTCCAGCTCATGGTACAACACCCTCTCACTTAGAACCAAGCACCCTGCCTTCAGGATTGGTAAGGTCTGCAATAGGGGTGACTTATAGTTTTTAAGTACAGTGACCCTTTAGATATAGTGAACCTATGTCTAAAGTAAGTGGTGCAAGCACCATCTTACACAAGCTGCAATGGCAGGCCTGTAGTTCCATTTTGCATGAATTCTGATGGGTGGCATAATACATGATTTAGCCCATGGGAGGACTTTGGGGTACCTATGCCCTGGGTACATGTGTACCATATATTAGGGACTGACAAGGGTACCCCAGTATCCAATCTGGAGTGTATCTAAGTACATTACATTACGGTTTAGGGAGAAGGCAGATAGACTGGGGTCCTGATTAGCAGGATCCCAGTCAGATTAGTCAAAAACAGTATGACATTTAGCAAAAAGTGGGGGTAACCGTAAGAAGCAGATCCTACTTTCCTACAGAGGACATTCCAAAGTAAATATATTTCATGTAAGAGCAGTTCACGGGTATTAGGGGGGAAATAACCATTACAACGCAGTCTTTACAGCGCACTACCTTTACAACGCAGCCATTACAATGCAACATCCTTTACATCGCATGACATTACAACACAGCCATTACAACGCATGTCACTACAACGCATGCCATTACAAGGCATGCCACTACAACGCATGCCATTCTAATGCATTTAAGGTAAGTAATGGGAAACAGTAATTTTTACCCCTACACTATCCAACACTTACCCTACTGTTACACTCACTGGAGTGGGAATAGTAATTTTTACACCTACACTATTCAACACTTACCTTACTGTTGCACTCACTGGAGTGGGATTAGTAATTTTTACCCCTACACTATCCAACACTTACCCTACTGTTGCACTCACTTGAGTGGGAATAGTAATTTTTACCCCTACACTATCCAACACTTACACTACTGTTGCCCTAAAAGTATTATGCTTTGTAATGGTATGCGTTGTAATGGTATGCGTTGTAAGTGTAGTTTCTAAAATGCATTGTGATGTCATGCTTGTAAAATCATGCGATGTAATGGATGTTGCGATGTAACACCCACTTTGTAAAGGCATGCGTTGTAAAAGTTTGTGTTGTAACGCGTCCTATTCGTATTAGGAGAGTTTCTAATCATCAGATGACCTTACAGATGCTCATGGCATGACCTTTGAAGGTGATGAAATAATGTGAATAGCAGTAGGTCATCATGAATTCAATTCTTTGTGCATAGAGCTCAAATGTCACCAAAAGCTATCCCTGTTCTTTAATGTATGCATTACTGAATGCATTGATGGACCGAGGATTTTTTAATCTTAATGAATGAGTAGAATCATCATACAAACCCCATCCCTGGTCGCATGGACCATGGTACGTCAATGTGAAGAGGTGACTAGAAGCTAGCCTTTACATGTATTACACTAAATAGTGAACTACACAAAAAATGACAGAGAATTGAAGAGAGTTTAAAAGGGATTTATTGATAATTTTAGTCAGATAAAAATCATTTGACAATAAGATTGTATTGATCATATGTATAATCTTTACAGAATTAGATTGTCTAAAAGCCAACATTTTAGTATAAGGAAAAACATTACAGGCACCAAAATTATATAAAGAATACACAATATCCAGAAATTGTGTTTCATAAAGGAAAACCCCTAATCTAAAGTAAGGGAGGATAGGCCGATAAAGGCATTTGGTAAGGCAAACAGATAAATGTCAGCTTCAGAAAACCAAATAAAGATTAGGCCGATAAAGGCATTTGGTAAGGCAAACAGATAATTATCAGCTTCAGAAACCCAAATGAAGGTTTCTGATGAAAGAAGAAGAATGCTTAGGCATGAAGCTGTTGCACCCAAATTGTAGAGATTTGCAGAGGTGTGAAAGATTTTCTCAGTTTAAAGTCAGCTAGCATCTCTCAAGTGTGCAAATTGTGCAAGAGATGAGAAGCAAGTGAGTGCATCCCAAATCGAACAAACACACACTAATATAATTCAACAAAACTCTAATTGCAACATTTCAGCTTTATCCCACTCTCAGGAACCAACCAATCTCCTCCAAATGTTGGGAGCAGGTAATATCCCCAGTTTCACAGGTCTTTACAATGGTTCATCCATGCCTATGTCCTTGAGCTGTTACACTGGGCAGGCTATCTGGTACAGTCAGCTCTTCCCATGAACAGCATTTCCTGACCTCTTCTCCTCCTCCCAGTAAGAACCTCACTATCAGTCGTCTAATGCATAACAAATGTCTATATACCAGCTAATGGAAGGCTTCTGGAAAAATACATCTGTAGTGGGAAGAATCAAAAACATCTTGTGCAAAACGACTGCAAAAATATGTGAGCAGGCCTCTTTGCTCTAGCGTGTAAAGTCAACATTCAAATGATGTTTATATTAGGGTTACTTAATTCATTAAAACATGTTAACTCAGGTGTTTGCTTTTAATAGCTAAGTGTGGTTAACTACTACAAATGATAAGATACATTCGCACCTGATACTTAACGGTGTAAATCGCCCTTTGCTAATGAATGTGTTTACATTTTCGAAAGAAAATCAAACTCCAATAATATCCACAATAATTGAAATGTCTGCAGCTGCTCAAACAGGCTTATTTTGAACAATAATCTTTTTTTCTAAAATGAGAACAAATGCATGTGCCTAATTGTTAGCACTTAGGGGCATATTTACAAGAAACTAACACATCTGTATGGATGAGGGCGTGTGAAACCCTTGTGCAACCATGGATGTACCTTATTTACAATACGGCGCACCATGGCGCAAGGATTGACAGATGTGTCAGAAATGTTGACGTATCTGACGGCGCAAAAGTCACTCATTGCTGGAGTTGTGTCGCAAGCACAATGCAATTCCATCAATACATGGGGAAGCCTATTCCTAATACAGTGCGTCACTTCCTTTCGCCTGCTCCAAGCAGGCGTAGGGTTTTGACGCAGTGGCGTCCTCGAAGTGGCGCAGTGAAATCTTGTAGATTTCACTATGTCACTTCTACAAGACTTTCCTGTGTGGTGACTCCTACCCTGCATACATTATACCTGACGCAGGTATAGTGTGGCGCAGGACTTCACAAGGTGAAGCATCTTAGATGCGCCACGTTGTAAATGGGCCGCAATGTGGCGCATTGTTTACGCTGCGTCACAAAAGGTGATGCAACGGTGGCGCAAAAGTGTCACAAGGGGCTTGTAAATCTGCCCCTAAGTTCTTTTAAAGGGTCAGAGCAAATTGCACTCCTTCTGGGTCCAGTCATTTACCATCAGATTTTCCCTAGTGGTTCTGACCTCCACACATGCACAAATCGCAATGGTGTGTACACATTTTGTGCATGCTTTCCCAATTATCCACACTACGCAGCTCGAAGTCTGTACCCTCCGCTGTTGTTCTTTCTAATTATTGAGCAACCAAACAAACAGACTAAAGGAACATGCTAATAAGAACCTGTGCAAACAATATTGTGTTGCATTATTAGTGCATTTTATGTGCCTACATGTGTAAACGAATAGGAGTTGAGACTATAAATTCACTGATTTGCACAGCACCTTAACCAACTTCAACTCGGGCTTCAACTACAACGTCCAGAGGCAACCAAAGCTTCCCTTTGGTGTCTTCAGTTGGTATTTTGTAAGACCACTCAGGTTGAGCTGGGGTTGATAATCTGCATCTACCACGTGCTGCTCTTCAGGATTTCCATGCAAATAATGAATAGAAGAAATGTAAGGTCCCGCCGCGATAATCTGCACACAGTGTAACTTGATATCCATGACCAAGCCAATTGTCCTCTCTTATAAAAACATCTTAAAACATGAGTTTTAAACAATAATTTCTAGTGGATTGTATTATGTTCTACTGTGCCAAGAGACTTAAGTGAGCATGTGTTCCACAAGTATCCATAACACAACATAGCAGAGAATAACAGCATGACATGACATGACACACCATGAATAATTTTAATGTCAATGTGGAAACTAAACTATTGGCTGTGGGGACAACACTAAAAAAAAAAAAAAAAATCTCACCCTCATACTTCTTGACCTCCACTGGCTACTAATTACAACCACAGTGCAATTTTAAAATCTAATAGCTACAGCATAGGTCCATCCACAGCAAAAAGCTCCCCAACCTAGTGAAACTACTCACCATCTCTTGAGACCCATTAGAAGTCAGAAGCTGGGAAACTTCCACTCAAAATCTCAATATTTAGAACCTTCTTGGGGAAAAATACATTATTTTCTTGGGCAACCACTTCAGTGTGGAGCTCTCTCTCCCAATTCAAAACAAGCAATGGCAAAGCAAATCGGTCTGGCATTGATCTAAAAGTACTTCAATGCAATCACTCATTCACCTAACCCTGCACTCAGTCACCCATAAATCAATTCGTAAACCTTCCATAAACCTTTCACTCATTCTTGCATTCACCAATTCAGCTATCCACAAGACCTCAGATACAAAGTTGGCAATCAATGATGATGCATTTTGAGTTATTAATGAGACCAAGGTTTTGCTACTAGTCTGTGAAGAGTGTTAGAGAGCTTCAGGCAGCATGTGAGTGATAGTGAGAGATGAGATGCGAGTGAGTGCTAGTGAGTGATGAGATGTGAGTTCTGGTGATATTGTGCTACAGCTTGTTTGTGAGGGGTGTGAGACTGCTTCTTATTGTAATTGCTAGATTCTGAGGGGTGTGAGAATGTTATCAGTAGTGTGTAACTGCTGGTGTGTGAGTAGTTCCAGTAGCATGTCACTGCTGCTCCTTGAGGGTTGCGAAATGCTGCTGCTAATGTGTAACTGTTACTCTGTGAGGGGTATGCGTGCAGTAATTAATGTGTAATTACCAGTCTATGAGGCGTATGAGTGTTTCCAGTAGTATGCGTGATTGGGTTTAAGAATGCTGTCAGTAGTGAGAATTAGATTAACCTCTAGGATAATCATACAGTGCATGAAGGGCTGCAGTTTGTGGGCCTGTATTGTGGTCTGCAGGGACGGTTTTCACTGTTGATTTCCCTTAAATTAAAACAAACTTTACCTGCTGCATGAAGGTTTTACAGAACTTGAAAAAACACTTATACAGCTTGTCTTTACTAGTTCAAAACTACTCCAATGTGCAAACATGGGACACTTCTTTTAGCTATCTAATTCACTAATAGGGCCATTTTTATTATGTTGGCTAAACCTATTTCTGTCCCAATCCGATCAGTAGACCACCAGTTTGTGAATGGTATAAGATTTTTTTTCCAGAACTGTGCGGCTGTCATTTAGTGTTGGATTTGAGCATGGTATTGTTTGGGTGAAACTGTTCTGAATTATCCTCTGTGCACTGCCAACCATATAGCAGAAGGCCATTCATAAGTATTACTAAAAGAAAGACTTTTATGAAAATGTATGGCATTCAGTGGGTGTCAATATTGATGCACATTTTTCTATTTAGTGCTACCAAGGGGAACTCTTGGTACCAGTAGAGGGATGAATGAATGAAGATATCATGATAAAGGTGTGATCATAAAAGTCTCTTTCCATAGTAAATATTTCTGCAATGCTATGGAACACACTAGCCCACTGCATGGCCTCAGTACATTCAAAACAATGTAAATTAATGAAAATAGTGGCAGGAGCCACTAGAAGCTTGAACTGTGTGGTGTTGCAGTCTAGTCATCAGGCACCCACGTGACCCTGAGTGGTTCCTGATGGGAGAGCGCGCTTTGACGCGCCAGTGTAGGAATAGTTACTGCGGAGATCGGACGCATTCACCTCTCCTGCAATAAAGCAAGCCTCTGTTCACACAACGGTGTCTGTGTGTATCCTTGTGAAAGAGCGACATTATAAACTGGGCTTGTGCCACATGGCTGGCACGGACTCAGCTCAATATCTTCTTGGACTCCACTACTGGCTGACCTGCACAATGTAAAAGTACAAAACCTAGGACCAATTTCATAGATCCTCCTTTTTTCTTCATTATCTCATATGAGAGCACCTTCAAACAGTGAGTTCAGGATGTGTGCTGTGCAAAAGCCACTTTTAATTCATTTAATAGACTTTAATGTTGCTCTATATATTAGAATTTAGGCCACATGCCTTTTGGGGAAAAGTCTGGATATGCCTTTCTTGCATTTTTACTCTTTCTACTCCTTTCTCGATCACTTTTCTCTTTTTGGGTAGTCTTTCTGATTCTTTAGATTTACCCGCACACTCACATGGGGGCATATCAACAAGGGCTTTATCTCTGCTTTGTTGGCTTTAAAAGCCAAAAAAGGAGAGATAAAACTAGCGCCCTATCAACAACAGGGTGCTAACATGCAAATTTGCATGTTAGCACCCTTTTACTCTACGCTTCCCCTTGCATCTCTAATGAGATGCAAAGGGGGCGTTCCAGAGTAAAATATTAGGAGAAATGTCGCTAAGCGACATTTCTCCTATTATCAAGAATGTCGCTAACCCTGTGAGAGACAAAAAAAGCAGCGCTAACCGCGGTTAACACTGCTTTTTTACGTCTGGTATTTTTCTGACTTAGCCATGATATCCTATGGAAGGAGGATATCATGGCTAAGTTTGCCTGTCCCTATCAACAAGGTAACGTGAGATTATCGCTGGGTTTCCAGATATAATCTCACGTTAGCCTGTTAGCGTGAGGATTTTTATCGCTATTGAGATAAGCGTTGCTAATAGCACGCTATCTCAGCGATAAAAATTCACGCTAGCCGGCGATAATTATCCTAGCGCTAAGTGCGCTTAGAGATAATTATCGCCGGTTGTTGTTGATATGCCCCTTGGTCTTTTCGATCTCACACTTGCTCTTGCTTTCCAGAAAATCTCATCTAACTGGAAATCTCCCACAAACATCTCCTTACAAGGCTGGTGGAACTCTTTATGTCATTTTCACAGACTTGATGTTTCCTTTGCCTCCTCTTGCATATACGTAATGTGGATCTTTTTTGGTTACCCCTCACCACATACCTCGAACGATTGGCTTTGAAGAAATCTATGCATATCAATTCAGAAAATTTTAAACCCCCTTGAACGACTTCAACTCTCTCCTTCTTGTTATTTCTTATAGGTTTCTCCTGTTATATTTCTTTTTTATGCTGATCATTTTGTATCGCTCATTTATATCATTTGATTGTATGCCGTAATTATTTTATAGTTTATGGTTTGTAATGCTATTTTCTTTATCCCTCCCCCCTCCTTTCCCTTCCTATCTCTCTCCTTCTCTTCCTCCCTTTATCTTTAAAATCCTCATAAAATGCTTTTTGTCTCCTTAACATTGATATTAGCATTGTTAATGTTTTATACTAGGTTCATATATGTTTCCTATGTACGCTAATATCTTTATTTATTAACAAATTCTTCAATAAAGCTTTTCAAACATAAAAAAAAGAATCTAGGCCACATGCTGGTTCCACATGACAAATGAGCTGCCTCTTAGTTTGCTATTGGCAGGACAGAAGAGGAAGCAAGAATGATTCTAAATTTATATTTTAAAACGATCACTCTTAATAAATGCCTTTCACTACAGTGAGATAATCCGAAATAGTAAAGCAAGACACTTCGGTGTTAGAAATACACTCTTTCGAATTTCGAAGCAACTTTGTCATATTTTGACATGGTTGTTGCATGATTTACATGCCAAATATTTTCATTGCTCGCCTGGTGCACAGCCAAACAGACCTTGGCTCTGCTCTCCGTTTATTTCTTAGCTCACCCACCTATTGCAAGGACGCGAATGTGAACGGGTCAGTTCAAACAGCCCTCGCGCTCTTTCACAAATGATGCGCACGTTCTGACAGTCTCTTCAAAACGTCCATTGGCTTTCAGAAAATAATTATACATTTGGGTATTTCTTGCACACCGTGGTTTTAGAATTGAAAGGATGACGATGAGGAGACGTTTCTGCTGGTTGCCTACAGCTGACATAAGTTCTAGGATAATGTATGGACTTGTGCACAAGTGAAACTAAAAAAGGACTCTAGGCATCGCCGTGTTTTTGCACAATTATGGGGCAGTGCAGCGAGCAGTGTGGGTGCGTAGAATAACAGTTGCACTGCAAAAACATTTAAAAAAAACATGTCATCTTGCCACAGAACGTGAAAAAAGAGAGGGGAGACCAAACGTAGAGGCATATCAGCAAGGGCCGGCGATAATTATCGCTCAGCGCGCTTAGCGCGATTGGATAATTATCGTCGGCTAACGCGGAATCTGCCCTAAGTTTTTTCCAGTGACGTGTGCAGAAGAATTGAAAACATAGGGGCACATTATCAAGAAAAGGCGTTAAAATTATCACCGCTTTAGCGGCAGAAAACTGCCGCTAATGTGGCGATAATGGACTTGATAATATGTCCTTGAGAATTCCCATAGAAGCCCGTGTTCTGGTGTCAACATGGGCTTCTATTGGAATTCTCTGTGGCATATTATCAAGCCCTTTATCGCCGCTTTGATAATATGCCCCATAGCAACATATAGAATTTTTTTTAAAGGTTTACATGAAAATCAGGACATTGGCACCTCTTTTATATCTTGTAAACCCCATTTTCTTTTCCAGAAAGTGACATTCCAAGTTTGAAAATTATTTCAGGAAACCTTTTTTTGGTACAGCGGAGAACATACAGATGTTTTATATTAATGTATATTTTCTGTATCTTCCCTTTGCAATTTCACACGAAAAAAAAAGTCACCAAATTGTGAAGTGGAGTCTTCTTTCTGAGTATATGTGTTTATATCTTTATTTTGTTGATGAAGTACCTCTTTGTCCTATTTTTACAGTACACATTTTTAGGTCTCGCCTGATCCAGCGCTTGCGCTGATCTGGCCGAGACATTTTGTAAACAGGCTTTTTCAAAGTGCTGTCGTGGCCTAAAGCTACAGTGCAGGTGAACGTGCACGCGCGCCCTCTGTTGCACGCGATCGTAATCGCGATTGCGATCACTTTCACATTCGTGGCCGCGTTGCCAAAGCTTGTTTCTCTTTTCACTCCAGTCCATGCAGTACTGTACATCGCTTCACCTTTGCATCATCATCAGCGCACCTTGTCCTCTTCCCTTTCCTCATTCTTTACATTCTCATCTCTCGTTTTTTTTATCCTCCGTGTAGTGTTTCCCCCGCCCCCATTGTCTTTCACTCGCAGAATCAGTCGAATGGAATGCTAAAGGTATGCAACATGCTCTTTAAATAACGAAAAATAAACCTTCCGGGGACTGTGATGATGAAAACTGTGTTTTGATGTGGTACGCGGTGATAAACTAACTTTAGTGTATTAGTTATGGCCTGATACTCCTCGTCAACACTTCATTCACCACATTTGCAGCAGCTGTGCTCTGCTAATGAGCCCCCCTGATTAGCTCTTCCCATACCTCGCGTTTGAAGCTGGTTGCAAGCGAGCACGTGACATCGGGATGATTTACAAGGTCGTCAGTGACAACATCAAAATTAACATATTCCCATTTCATTTGCTTTGGCAGCAAATTGGCTCTTCTTCTGTTGTATTTGCAGGCAGCGATACTAAAACCAAAATAGGTGTATTCAAAACAGAGAGGTTCATTTTTTTTAAAAACACAAAAAGTTCAGAGTCCATTCTGTATTAGAAGTAAAATTGGGCATGGGTGGGTAATGTTTTCCTGCACGCTTAACACGAACAGATGGGTTTGAGACACCTCTGACTACTGTCACGCATGAAAGGTCACACACAAATCCCTTTTTTGTTCAAATTGATCTTTCTGCCATGTAATGAGTATTTCCATTTCAGTTACTCTCGACAGGAGCCATGTGAGCAGCCCCTACCATCGCCTTTAGGTTCTAATGGAGCTTGATGCCTGCTTTTTTTATGCATCACCTTCATTTTCATGCTCTTCCCTTCCAGCAACATATTCTCTAACCCAATCCGTGGCTACTTTCATCTTTAATCTAGGGGCTGCTGTTATGATCTTTTTCTTGACAAAATGCTTTAATAGCTGCGTAGTCTCCCTGGGGCATGAGTGACTAGCAGCTCCAGTACAGGGGTTTTCTTTACTTCCTGGGGCTTGGTGTCTTAGCGCTATAATAGGATAAACAAGACTACAATTCCCAGAATGCAATGACAAAAATGTACTGTAGCAGTTAACTACGAATAGACTTGAAAAACGTGGCAGAGCTGCTTATTCCTCATTTTTACCTTATTAGAAACTGCAGCAAGTGTATTAATACGACACTTACTAAAATCTGTTTTGGGCTACATAGACCAAAAAGTTCCGCGTGATATTAAATTGAAGATCTTCTATAATTGTCTTTAAATTATGCACAGAAATCATACAGTTTTTACAGTATAATGCTTTTGTTTAATATTTTTGTTTTCTTTTCCCAAGTGAATGGTTTTATGGTATCGAATGTCGTGTTTCTGTTTTGTATTCCCTTTCTCTTTCATTGTACACTACACACCCACTATGGTTCATACCTGACTTGAGATCCTTTCCTACCACCCACTGCATATCTTTTTGCCAATTTGTTCCTTTCCGACCCAACTTTCAATGTGCTACACAACTCATTCCTTGTATTCCCCCCCCCCCCCCTTTTCGGTCCGTATCCCTTGTTTTGTCCATCCTGTTAATCTCTGCCACACCTGCCACTCATAGCATTTCTCTCTTTACCCACAATTATTGTTATGTTTTCTTCTGTCCCTTTCACAGACTACTCCCATTCTCCCTACCTTTAACTTTTACTCTTACTTCTTTCTCTTTGCACCACTCTTGCCTTCTCCTTTCCTGTTGCTCAATTTCTTCCTTAATTTCTTTGCCAGCTCACGTTTTTAGGTCTTGCCTTGCTATCGCGTAAGCGATCGCAAATGCAATAGGTGTTGCATTACTAGAAGTTTGATCTATTGGCGTTGCATTATTATTAGCCAAGCCAATAGCTCAAACATTCCATAATGCGAGACCTATTGCATTGCAAATGCTTGTTTACCTTACTAGCCAGACCAAATGCTGACTAGGGGGCATATTATCAAGGTCCGGCGTTAAAATTATCTCCGCTTTATCGGCAGAAAACTGCCACTAAATCGGCGACAAGGGGCTTGATAATATGCCCCTAATGCCTAAGGCCTGGAAATATTTAACGCTATATCTAAGTCTTGAAAAAGCATAAAAGTACACAGATCCGTATTCCCATGGCCATGTGTTTTTCAGGCAACGTAAAATAATTGTCATTTTGCAAATCTGTTTATTCTGAGAAAACCATTTTGAAGCTGGCAGTTCATTCTCTGCGCATCATTTTAAATGCTGCCTAAACACCATTAGCTTACTGTGGAACATCATGCTTTAAAAATAAAAACCCTTGTGGAACACCGCACAATTTGCATCATCCTGCATGGCACGTTCAGACTTGTGGTTTTGGGGTGGACTCTAACCCGGGTTGAACAGATCCATGCATGGGTTCATGTTGCTGGCAAGTCACTACAGGACAGAAAGAAGATCTGTTCATTTTCAAAAGTGGAACAGGGAAAGGTAGGAGTAGCAGAAGGAAAGGGCAGGTAGAGTGAACAAGAGGGAAGAAAAATATTCATAGCGCCCATAAGGCAATAATTCAGTTAGTGTGGGAAGGACGAAGAACATCCTCTAAAAATTCAGAGATGCACAGTCTATAATATTTCTTTGTAGACTACATCTGGAGTGGTTCCAGCCAACAAGGAATAAGCACCTAATCAGTTTTGGAAATTAGCTCATAAAATAACATAAACTCTTCTCTCAGTATTCCTTGGCACATCCCTAATAAAAACTGATTTATAAGGGGTTTTATTCTATTTTAAGTTTGGGGAGTCCTTTATGGCTTAAGATAGTCCTTGTAATCATGAACACATTTCCTGACCTAAGCAAATCTTAAAACTGTATTAAGCCCTAAAACAATTAAATAAATCAGGTAGTCTGCCCTTAATTGCGTTCAATGCCTAATTATAAAATCTTTTTTATAATCATATATGAAAACGGTCTAAATAAATAATGTTGCCTTAAATGAACCTATTCCTCTCTCTTTCTCTGAACCATCTGTTTGAGGCAACCACCTTTGTGCAAAATATCTATATATAAATGTATATATCAACAACAATTTTCCCAAAAGGAAATCCTCTCCGCACTCACAGCTCCATCCTCTTTATCAAATAAGTTTGCCAATACCCCAATTTGGTACAATTCCAGGGTGTTTTATTAACAGCAAGTCAGCACACCCCTACGCGTTTCTGTCCCACTCGAGACCTTGCTCACGGGGATGAAAAAACACACAAGTGCTTGACTTAAATGAACCTATTCCTCTCTCTTTCTCTGAAACATCTGTTTGAGGCAACCACCTTTGTGCAAAATATGTATAATAATAAGTTGACTGATCAACGGTCAAACTTAGGCGTCTTTGCACTTTGCTTCAAATTTGCACATATACTATGCAGGTGATCTATGGTTTTAATAGTGAACAAGCATTGGTATTTATCTATTTATTTATATATGTGATGTTTAATTTGCACAAGTTTTGCCCTAAGCACTTGACTCCTTTTTCATAGATACGTATGGTTGATAGATTCATGATAAGGTGATGATATGAATGCCAATAATCAATGGGCACTGGCCCTGTATTCTGAATATTTTAAAATAGTTTTTGGAAAATTCAGGTGCCTCAAATATTCATATATTTATAGAATTGATTATTCACATATTTATTTATTTATTTAAATATTTATGAATGGCATTTGAGCAATAATACTGATGAAAATAACAAGATTAGCAGCATGAATACTTTCGTATTTTAAAATGTATTTTGCACTCATCGCTGATACATATATATTTTTGTTTACATACATAGTCTGTTTTCCAGCTCTATGAAAGCAATGGGAGGAGTTTTTTATGCTTGAAACTTTGCTTAATCAGAATGAGGTCTTGACATGTCATGTGATCAAGCCCGGTTGAACCCGGGCGAAACGTCATATTGCAGTGAAGGGGAAATAAAACGCACCTTGAAGACACCTTATCTGCGTGGTGGTCCGTTCCTGGTTGTGTTTTGCACAACTTCTGAAATTGAGGATTGTGGTTGTAATATATATGAAGGGCACTTTGAAATACAATTAATATCACGGCGACCCACGCCGTGGAGAGCAGCACCATCTACTAATGTTCAGAGGCTGAGGATTGAAACTACATTCAACCCGTTTTTCAGCGCAATCTGCCAGCTCCAAGAGAACTTGTGCCAATGGTCTGGAGCCTACAGGAGGTAAATAATGGATTTTAATTTGCAAAGAGTGCACGAACCCACTGCGGGGAAGGTACTATTTTCTCCCTATGACTACGAGTCCCAGCATGCTCAAGGCACTAAGCACAGCCCACTGATGGTAATGAGCCAATAAAATCATGTTTGAAAGGGAGAACATTTGTGCATTGTGTGTTCCAAGCAGCCCATGATTAAGGGGTAATGTACCCTGAAACGCGTCGGGCGAAGAAATGATTTCAGGAATGCTGACACAAGTGCATGTTGAAATCCGATGGGAGGCAGTTGCCAAGTGCGCTCTCAAACCTGAAGGGCACTTTGAAATACAATTAATATCACGGTGACCCGCGCCGTGGAGAGCAGCACCATCTACTAATGTTCAGAGGCTGAGGATTGAAACTACATTCAACCTGTTTTTCAGCGCAATCTGCCAGCTCCAAGAGAACTTGTGCCAATGGTCTGGAGCCTACAGGAGGTAAAGAATGGATTTTAATTTGCAAAGAGTGCACGAACCCACTGCGGGGAAGGTACTATTTTCTCCCTATGACTACGAGTCCCAGCATGCTCAAGGCACTAAGCACAGCCCATTGATGGTAATGAGCCAATAAAATCGTGTTTGAAAGGGAGAACATTTGTGCATTGTTTGTTCCAAGCAGCCCATGATTAAGGGGTGATGTACCCTGAAACGCGTTGGGCGAAGAAATTATTCCAGGAATGCTGACACAAGTGCATGTTGAAATCCGATGGGAGGCAGTTGACGAGTGCGCTCTCAAAGCTGAAGGGCACTTTGAAATACAATTAATATCACGGCGACCCGCGCCGTGGAGAGCAGCACCATCTACTAATGTTCAGAGGCTGAGGATTGAAACTACATTCAACCCGTTTTTCAGCGCAATCTGCCAGCTCCAAGAGAACTTGTGCCAATGGTCTGGAGCCTACAGGAGGTAAAGAATGGATTTTAATTTGCAAAGAGTGCACGAACCCACTGCGGGGAAGGTACTATTTTCTCCCTACGACTACGAGTCCCAGCATGCTCAAGGCACTAAGCACAGCCCACTGATGGTAATGAGCCAATAAAATCATGTTTGAAAGGGAGAACATTTGTGCATTGTTTGTTCCAAGCAGCCCATGATTAAGGGGTAATGTACCCTGAAACGCGTCGGGCGAAGAAATTATTCCAGGAATGCTGACACACGTGCATGTTGAAATCCGATGGGAGGCAGTTGACGAGTGCGCTCTCAAAGCTGAAGGGCACTTTGAAATATAATTAATATCACGGCGACCCGCGCCGTGGAGAGCAGCACCATCTACTAATGTTCAGAGGCTGAGGATTGAAACTACATTCAACCCGTTTTTCAGCGCAATCTGCCAGCTCCAATAGAACTTTTGCCAATGGTCTGGAGCCTACAGGAGGTTAAGAATGGATTTTAATTTGCAAAGAGTGCACGAACCCACTGCGGGGAAGGTACTATTTTCTCCCTATGACTACGAGTCCCAGCATGCTCAAGGCACTAAGCACAGCCCACTGATGGTAATGAGCCAATAAAATCATGTTTGAAAGGGAGAACATTTGTGCATTGTATGTTCCAAGCAGCCCATGATTAACGGGTAATATACCCTGAAACGCGTTGGGCGAAGAAATTATTCCAGGAATGCTGACACAAGTGCATGTTGAAATCCGATGGGAGGCAGTTGACGAGTGCGCTCTCAAAGCTGAAGGGCCACTTTGAAATACAATTAATATCACGGCGACCCGCGCCGTGGAGAGCAGCACCATCTACTAATGTTCAGAGGCTGAGGATTGAAACTACATTCAACCCGTTTTTCAGCGCAATCTGCCAGCTCCAAGAGAACTTGTGCCAATGGTCTGGAGCCTACAGGAGGTAAAGAATGGATTTTAATTTGCAAAGAGTGCACGAACCCACTGCGGGGAAGGTACTATTTTCTCCCTATGACTACGAGTCCCAGCATGCTCAAGGCACTAAGCACAGCCCACTGATGGTAATGAGCCAATAAAATCATGTTTGAAAGGGAGAACATTTGTGCATTGTTTGTTCCAAGCAGCCCATGATTAAGGGGTAATGTACCCTGAAACGCGTCGGGCGAAGAAATTATTCCAGGAATGCTGACACAAGTGCATGTTGAAATCCGATGGGAGGCAGTTGCCGAGTGCGCTCTCAAAGCTGAAGGGCACTTTGAAATACAATTAATATCACGGCGACCCGCGCCATGGAGAGCAGCACCATCTACTAATGCTCAAAGGCTGAGGATTGAAACTACATTCAACCCGTTTTTCAGCGCAATCTGCCAGCTCCAAGAGAACTTGTGCCACTGGTCTGGAGCCTACAGGAGGAAAAGAATGGATTTTAATTTGCAAAGAGTGCACGAACCCACTGCGGGGAAGGTACTATTTTCTCCCTATGACTACGAGTCCCAGCATGCTCAAGGCACTAAGCACAGCCCACTGATGGTAATGAGCCAATAAAATCATGTTTGAAAGGGAGAACATTTGTGCATTGTTTGTTCCAAGCAGCCCATGATTAAGGGGTAATGTACCCTGAAACGCGTCGGGCGAAGAAATTATTCCAGGAATGCTGACACAAGTGCATGTTGAAATTCGATGGGAGGCAGTTGCCGAGTGCACTCTCAAAGCTGAAGGGCACTTTGAAATACAATTAATATCACGGCGACGCGCGCCGTGGAGAGCAGCACCATCTACTAATGTTCAGAGGCTGAGGATTGAAACTACATTCAACCCGTTTTTCAGCGCAATCTGCCAGCTCCAAGAGAACTTGTGCCAATGGTCTGGAGCCTACAGGAGGTAAAGAATGGATTTTAATTTGCAAAGAGTGCACGAACCCACTGCGGGGAAGGTACTATTTTCTCCCTATGACTACGAGTCCCAGCATGCTCAAGGCACTAAGCACAGCCCACTGATGGTAATGAGCCAATAAAATCATGTTTGAAAGGGAGAACATTTGTGCATTGTTTGTTCCAAGCAGCCCATGAGTAAGGGGTAATGTACCCTGAAACGCGTCGGGCGAAGAAATTATTCCAGGAATGCTGACACAAGTGCATGTTGAAATCCGATGGGAGGCAGTTGCCGAGTGCGCTCTCAAAGCTGAAGGGCACTTTGAAATACAATATATATATATATATATTACCTACTGGCGGTCGCCAGTAGGTAGTTATAGTTAGGACCACGTTTCCATAGGAAAACCTCAACATTCTATTTTGAATAACTTTGGCGCCGGTCGACGAATCCTCGCGAATTTCTCAAAATAGGTGGGGCGCTACGCTCCGCTCCTACCCTGAAAGTCTCGGGGGGATCCGTCAAGCGGGGGCTGAGATAAAAGGGGGGTCCCAAAACGCGTTTTTCCCATGCATTTTTCCATAGGACCTTTAGAACGAGCTACAGCCCGAACGGCTGAACAGAATTACTCAAAATTTGGCAGAGAGGTAGTCCCTAGGTCAAGGAAGTGCCTTTTGTAGGTTTGGTGTAAATCTGTTCAGTAGATTCTGAGAAAATAGCCTTTAAATCAATATATATATCTGAGCCCGCTTACGGTACGCTTACGGTAAGCGTACGGTGGCGTGCGCGAGCGCGATTCTGATTGGCTCTTAGATCTTAATAAACATTCGAATCGGCCGAAACCAGGAAGCGGCGGCCGCCATTTTCTGTGTTTCACTCTGAAAAAAAAAGAGTGAAAACAAGAAAAGGGGGCAATGAGGAGAGTTAAAGACCCCCTTACATTTGTAAGGGGGTCAAAGAAGGACTGTAAAGTACAAAACAAACATTTATTGATTTTTAAAAAAAATCACGGGGTACGCGTACGGTAAGCTTACGGTAAGCGTACGGAAGAAACATGGCGTGCGCGAAGGAGATTCTGATTGGCCCATAGATCTTAGTAAACATTCGAATCGGCCGAAACCAGGAAGCGGCGGCCGCCATTTTGTGTGTTTCACTCAGAAAAAAACCAGAGAAAACAAGGAAAGGGGGCAATGAGGAGAGTTACAGACCCCCTAACATTTGTAAGGGGGTCAAAGAAGGACAGAAAAGTACAAAAAAAACATTTATTGATTTTAAAAAAAATCACGGGGTACGCGTACCGTAAGCTTACGGTAAGCGTACGGTAAAAAAAATAAAAAAAAATAAATGAAAAGCAGATTTAAGAGTTTAGAAATTAGGGAGCTCTAAAAAGAGCTGTTGTGTTTATGAAGTCATTTTTTTAGTGGTACCTACAAGTAAGTACCGATGCAGAGTCTAAGGTTCAAGAGGAAGACTCTGTTCCCTTCATCATTGAAGTGCACACCATCTCCTCTATAAATGTCTTGCATGTCATAACGCAAGTTGTTGTGGTAAATGGCACCCATACCATAGTCACGGAGGAAAGCAGAAACAGATTTGTTGACGTGCTTTCTTGCTTTGTCAATCTGCGGACAGAAATGATTGGACCAGTTCCATTTTTGCCTTTGGCATATGTTGGAAAACACAAAGGCAGTTTTAGGGAAAAGTGTAAACAGTTGTGCAAAGGTGTCCTTCATAAGCATTTCCAGACCTACCCCAGTCAAAGTGAGTGCCTAGGTCATTGCCACCACAGTGCACTATTATGAGGTCAGGGTGTTGGATTTGAATGAAGGATTTCACCAATGGCATCAATTGGTGCCACTTTAACCCTCTCTGACCAATCCATTTAATGTCTACATTTGGCAAAGCAAGGTCTCTCACCATACCTGTTTTCTCTGCAAACTTTTCACTCCAGAAGACATAGCTGTGCCCTACAATCCACACTGTGAACATCTTCAAAGGAGAACTGGATGCACTCAGGAGGTGTCTTTCAGTAGAATGGCAATATGAAAAGAAAGACAGTTTGGAAATGGAGGCATACATATTTTTTTCAAAACAAAAAGAACTGATTGGCTGTTTCATACCATTCTAGAATAAAAACTAGGCTGTATGTGTAAATTAATAGAAGCATGTTTTGTATTGGTACAAAAAAATGTGTAACCAAAGAACAGTACTATGGATTTGCTGTAAGGTTCGAAAAGTCAAGCACTCTTGCTCTGTGGAATTGAAACATTGTGTGTCGAACTTCTGACCTAACTCTACACAGCAGTGTTCCATGAGCTGTTGCTATGGTAGCAGGCAGAAGTCAAGTTGGGGGAAGGGTACTAGGCAGAAGTCAAGTTGGGGGAAGGGTACTTTTGGAAAAGGGTTGGTTTTCAACCAATAGAAATGTGTGATTACATTTGAAAAAAAGGGGGAAGCACTGAGATTTGAAACTTACATGTATATGTGTGGAAAAATAGAGGGAAAGTTTGCCATTATCTGGTTCTGCTGAGAGGAGAGTGGTGAACACAACAGAGATCCTGGCTCTGATAATCTGCTGTTTGAGTGTCACATTTCTTTCACAACTAACTAATTTTAAAGGTGAGTTTACAGTTTGAGAGGGGATGTATGTGGTAACTTAAGAAATGAATAATAGAAATGGAAATTGTTTTTGTTGTAGTTACACATGGTGGTTTCATAATGTGTCAGTCTGTAAAAGTGATTTTCACTTGCCCCGAAAAAAAAAAGAGCAGTAAGTGTGCTTTCAAATTGGCAAAGAAATTTCGTTTTGGCACTAATGTGAAAACATGACTCTGTGTGCAGAGAGGAATTATAGGCAGAGATTTATTGCGTCTTGCTCTGGTGATTTCACAGTTGCATTAGATGGAAAGGGGGAGCGAATTTTTGGGGGAAGAAGCAGAGTCTTAGCACACACCCATGTGCTTGCCATGTATAGTCATGCACAGTATTTACAAGCGAGTGGGGTTTTCAGGTTTCAGTCTGTAATGCAAATACATTCAGCAGCACTAAGGCTGGTTGCCCTTGCTGTAGTGTAGCAGTCTGGACATGGGCTTTTTAAAAAATCTGAAAAGTGGATTCATAATGTGACAGTTTGTAAAAGTGATTTTCACTTGCCCAAAAAAAAGAGCAGTTAGTGTGCATTCAAATTGGCATAGAAATTTCGTTTTGTGACTATTGTGAAAAGAAATGTAGTAATATATTTAAATACAATAAAGGAATTGTTACAGAGAATCGGTGAGATCTGTACAAATAAAACTTTAGAATTTTATTGAATTACCATTGGAAATTTAATCAAAAAAGAATTTTAAAATTACTATTTGGTCTAAAGGAAATGAAATCAGATGTATTTTGGAGTTATTTGAGATATAATATTGTGATTATACTTCTGAAACAAACATATCAGACGGTATTTTAAAGAAATAAGTATTGGTATTAGATGATATTTTTTTAGAATATTATGCATTTCTATAATGTTAAGTTTAAGTAAAAAAAGAATCAGGGCTTTTTTAATACAATCTTTGTGATTGTTATTTTTTTTTGCCCGCTGTAAAATGATGAATGCAATTGCTTTCACAATTTATAGTGAAATGCAATATATTCTGAAAACAGCAAAAATAAGGCAAAAATATTTTATGGAAAAAAATGTAAATATGTGTACTGTATTATAAAATGTTTTAAAAATATTAATACTTTTTTCTTTTTTTCCAGATAGATATAGAAAATTTTCGAAAACTACAAACATTTTTAAAACTATTTTTAAAAAAAACAAATGAATAAATATTTTTTCAGTGAATATGGTAAGTCAATAATAATAATTGTAGTCTCTCAAGGACCTTGTAATGTGTTTATTGATTTTTAGTGTTTTTTTAAAAAAAAAAAAAAAAGTACGCGCACCGTACGCGTACGGTAAAAAAAAATAAAAAAAAGTTTTTAAAAACATATGTAAAAAAAAGATGAAAGATAAGGTTGGCTCTTAAAAGAACCGTTGTGTTCATGCAGGGACAGAGGAAAGGAAGCATGGGAAAATTATTCAAAGCGACAAATGTGTTGATCTATTTTGTTGTTCACTAGGGAAACACTGGTCTCCCTATAGCAAATTAGATCTTGACAAAATGTGCATCGAATATCAACCTTCCGAAATCGAGGGTTGATTTCCAGAGGGCCAGCAAAAGGAGATTCTCCCCCCACAGATGAAGGGCTCACCTGACCTGCAGAAGAAGGAGTCAGCCCTGCAGATGATGGTTCAGGCTGAGCTGCTGTGGATGTACTGGCTTGTCTTTCTGAAGAGTTACCTCCAAAAAGATGACCATGTGTCCTTCTGTGTACATCCTGGAGGTGTCTCTTCATGGTGTGATTCCCAAAGGAATACTTCCTGTTAGGATTACCTCTAGAAAGTACACGCTTACACAGCTTACAAGTCACTAAGGGTGCATTTACCTTTGCTGGCCTTCAGGAAAAGTAAAATAATCCCATACATAAGAGGGCTTTTGTTTCCTCGATCTCTGCCTCAAGACAGTGCTGCTAGTGCTAGCCTCACTCTCAGAAGAGCTCTGCTGTTCTGCCATCGTATCCCAAAGACAAACCAGCTCCTTCTCCCAAGGGATCACAAGCAGAAATGAGGGGAATGGGTGTGGTGTAGGAGAGTTCTAGAACTGAAAGTAGTTTCAACCAATCAAAAGTTGTGTTTCATGATCACATGACCTACCGTACGCTTACGGTACGCTTACGGTATGCTTACGGCAAAAGTGCGCATGCGCGTAAAAAAGACACGCGCTTGCGCGCATGCGCATAACAGTCACTCCCGGCACTTCCACGTAACGTGCGCGTGTAGCGTACACGCGTACGCGTCCCGCGCGGAGTACGCGCGGCTACGCAAATTGCGTAACTATACGCAAGCAGCGTAGGAAAATTACGGACGTTGCGTAAACCGTACGCTTACCGTGAGCTTACGGTACGCGTACTAAAAAAATTAAAAAAAAAAAAGAAAAAAAGTACTGCAAATAAATTTTACAAGTTTATTTTAAAAAATATATATAAAAAAACATATTTAAGAATTTTAAAAATTTAATCATAGTCTTTATAAAAGGTAAGAAAATTAAAATAAAAATATGTTAGAAAAAATAGAAGAAAAAAAAAATTAGCATTTAAAAAACCTTGCAAATTCACTGAAAAAACCATGGGTTTCACACACGTTATAGTTAGGAATTAGCATTTAAAAAACCTTGCAAATTCACTGAAAAAACCATGGGTTTCACACACGTTATAGTTAGGAATTAGCATTTAAAAAACCTTAGAAATTCAGTGAAAAAACCATAGGTTTCACACACGTTATAGTTAGGAATTAGCATTTAAAAAAACCTTAGAAATTCAGTGAAAAAACCATAGGTTTCACACATGTTATAGTTAGCTGGACATTTTACTCGTAAAAAACCAATGAAATTCCCCCGTTATAGTTAGTTCAGCTAACTATAACTCGCGCGCCCGCAATGAACTGCTGATGACGTCACATATTACATCACTCATGACATGGTCAGTGACATCACTCATGACATCACTGATGACATCTCAAATGACATCACTGATGACCTCACTGATGACATCATCCTTGTGATAGAGTGGCAGACCTCCTCTTCCCCTAATAAAACCTTTGATACACACATTCAAAAATAGAGACTAAAATTTACAAAACAATGGACATACCAATAACAGTTACAACAACCTCTTCAGTAATTCTAAGATCCACATACACATCCACTCATTCACCAACAGTCCAATACAGTCACTCATACATGTACTCACTTATCATATGTACTCATACACCTATACATCCTGTAACACAATGCCACTCATCCATAGAGCTACTCACACACATAGTCACTCATGCTAATAAAGAATCAAACATACATTTACTTGCATATACAGTTATACACACACCACCACACTTACTTCTATGGAAACTTACACATACTTAGTCTTTTAAACAATCACTTATGGAAATACATACTTATTCATACAGGAACTCTTTCAATCTCTCACTCTCACATATACTCACATATATAAACCAATAGTCACATATACTAGTTTTAAACATATGTAGTTACTCATAAAGACACTATTGAGACAGTCATTCACTCACTAACACACCCATACACACACTCATCCACCCATGCAGTCCTGCACACATGCTCTGTTCAACACATACAAACAGTGAGTCACCCATTCATGCACCTATGCACTACGTCATACCCCCCACCGAACCATGCAGACACTCAGACTGATACTCAAAAAACCAACTAATAACCTATATAGACACCCATGTAGCTACTCACCAACCCATGCAGCCACTTATACACAAAGTGAAAAAATGATACAGATATTTATATATTTAAACATTACTCACTAAGCCATGTATTCACTATGATACACTTAATCAGTCAGTTACATAATCAATTTTTCAAAAAGAAATCATCCATTTAGACAGTAATATACCCATTTATTCTTCCATCAACCTTGAGATATACATATATAAAACATATTTAATTTTCAGAAAAACACACATTCACTGGATGATGTCATCAGTGAGGTCATCAGTGATGTCATTTGAGATGTCATCAGTGATGTCATGAGTGATGTCACTGACCATGTCATGAGTGATGTAATATGTGACGTCATCAGCAGTTCATTGCGGGCGCGCGAGTTATAGTTAGCTGAACTAACTATAACGGGGGAATTTCATTGGTTTTTTACGAGTAAAATGTCCAGCTAACTATAACATGTGTGAAACCTATGGTTTTTTCACTGAATTTCTAAGGTTTTTTTAAATGCTAATTCCTAACTATAACGTGTGTGAAACCTATGGTTTTTTCACTGAATATATATATATATATTACCTACTGGCGGTCGCCAGTAGGTAGATATAGTTAGGACCCTGTTTCCATAGGAAATCCGCAACATTCTATTTGGAATAACTTTGGCGCCGGTCGACGAATCCTCGCGAAATTTTCAAAATAGGTGGGGCGCTACGCTCCGCTCCTACCCTGAAAGTCTCGGGGGGATTCGTCAAGCAGGGGCCGAGAAAAAAGGGGGGTCCCAAAACGCGTTTTCCCCATGCATTTTTCCATAGGACCTTTAGACACAGCTACAGCCCGAACGGCTGAACAGAATTACTTGAAATTTGGCAGAGAGGTAGCCATAAGGTCAAGGAAGTGCCTTTTGCAGGTCTGGTGTAAATCTGTTCAGTATTTCCTGAGTAAATAGCATTTAAAAGCATATATATATGTGGGCGGAGCCTAACCACACATCTCATCCTGAGATCTGATTGGCTGTCAGCACTTCATCCAAGAAGTGTTGGCAGCCATCTTGGGACCAATATACATGATAGCACCTCATTAAAAAGCATTGCAGTTAATAGAAGGTTTTAAGACTTTAGTTACATTATAAATCATTTGTTGATGGTACCATACTCATTTTAGGAATTGTGGTATGTTCTAAGGTGATTTCACCATGTGAAAAAGCCTTCTGCTGGGATATCATGATTGAGAGAAAAATATTTTCTCATGCTTTTACCACAGAGGTTTGGAAGGTGATCTATAGGCTAAACTGAGAGCTTATTTTCTGTAAATTCACATTATCTTTCTCAGTCATGTGAGAATGAAGTCTGACATTCTCAGTAAAACATGTACATCCAACAAGGGCAGAGACTGTCAGTTGATTCCTTTGTGTTCTACTGCAGCTTCCCAGAGTGTTCCAAAGAACTACTAGAGCGCTAACAGTCCTACTTATGATAAACGTATGGCACACCTGAAGCCATCTTGCTTGGATTAAAGTGGTAACTCTTAAAACATTTAATTTAAAAAGGAACAAAATGAGGGGGTTCATTTTTCCATAAAAAGTATGATTAGTGCTGCAGAAAGAAAAATTAGGGCACATTTTGAGTGACTTCTCAAATCCTCTTCTATTTCATTAAAAAATTCTGACATGCAGACTGAAACATGCACTTTCAATGCCAGCAGCAGTTTTCCCTGGTGAGCAGTAGCTTTACTACAGTGATCTAATGAGCAAAAAGAGTGCTAACATTCTGAATTTATGGCAAATGTGTGACACATCTGAATGCCTTCTTGATGGAATCAAAGTAAAAAACTGAAAGTATTTCCTACTGAGGAGACTGCAGTAAATGAGGAAATTAGGAAACTTCATAACAAATAAGTCTCCCAAGATGGCCACCAGAGACAAAAGAGCCCAAATGTAGCCCAAATATCACCCAGATGTAGCCCAAGTATAGCCCAATGACAGAATGTCCCAGAATGTTCTTAAAACCAACTAGAACGCTTACTGTCCTCATTATGACAAAAGTAAGGCACACCTGAAGCCATCTTGATTGGAATAAACTGGTAACACTTAAAACATTTAATTTAAAAAGGAACACAATGAGGAGGTTCATTTTGCCATAGAAATTATGATTAATGCTGAAGAAAGAAAATGAGGGCACATTTTGAGTGACTTCTCAAATCCTCTTCTATTTCATTAAAAAATTCTGACATGCAGACTGAAACATGCACTTTTAATACCAGGAGCAGACTTCCATGGTGCAGTAGTTTTACTACAGTGATCTAATGAGCAACTAGAGTGCTAACATTCAGAATTTATGGCAAATGTGTGACATATCTGAATACCTTCATGATGGAATCAAAGTAAAAAACTGAAAGCATTTCCTACTGAGGAGACTGCAGTACATGAGGAAATTAGGAAACTTCATAACAAATAAATCTCCCAAGATGGCCACCGGAGACAAAAGAGCCCAAATGTAGCCCAAAATCACCCAGATGTAGCCCAAATATAGCCCAATGACAGAAGTGTGCAAAACACTTATTATTTTGTGTTTTTGCAGTGTTATATAGTGCAGACTTGTCAGGTATTGGAGTGCTTTACATGAGCATTGGTTACATCACACAAGAACAAATTCATTTTGGTTGTAGACATGGGGAGACTAAGTGATTTGACCAGAATCACAGAATGTCGAGCTGAAGCAGAAACTTCAACCTGGTTCCCCAGTTGCAAAGTCTGCAGTTCTGGAAGTAACACCACATCCTCTCCCCTAAGTGCAACATTTAATCAAGTGGTCAACTGGATAAAAAAACATAAAGATAACAAATAATTTAAAAGTGCTTTGTCGCTATTTGAAAACTCAGAAAATATGTCCTTATTTTAGTCTTTTAGAGCACTAACCATAATTTTGATGCCAATAAGACCCTCTCATATATGTAATTTCTAAAGGAAATGCTCTAGGTATTACAGTTTTGATTACATCAAGATGATGTCAGGCGTTCCACACTTTTGTAATAAATATAGAATGTTAGCAATCTAGTTGTTCATTAGGATACTGTTGAGAGGCAGAGGCCAGGGGCACGGACTCTGAAAATTGAAGGCAGGTAGGAGGGTGCAAAGGCAACAATTTAACCACACTGAGCAGGCAGGAAGGGCCGTGGAAGCACAACAGACTATGGAGGGCAGTGGAAAGGGGGGCAGGGGCAACAAACCAACAATACAGGACTTGCAAGAGAGGCTGTTGGAGGGAAGATCTATTACGGGTCAAGGAAGCTAGGGGCGGTCCCCAGATCCCCGGGAGCCACCACAGAACTGAGCAGGAGAGTGAGTCAGGGACAAAAGGGGCACCTTAATTTGAGCCGGGGTGCCTAGGAACGCTTGCTCCAAAAATGAAGAAAACAGACATATGAGACATGGAATTGGAGGCAGAATACAATGGCAGTTTAATGAGAAGATGCAACTTCAAAGAAACCGCAGAATAGAGACATAAAGTACAAAATACAGAATCCAGATAATCATACAGCTGTCATAATATTCTCTGTATCTCAATTAATGTACTGACAGAGAGAGAGAGAAAACACATCTATAAATGCATCATGAGAAACAAGTTACACCAAGGAAAATGTTACCTAGGAACACTCACGTTTACTCTTAGAGCAAGCATTCCTGCAATTACAATACAAAATCTTTTAAATGCAAAAGTAAAGAGAACAATGGTTAAACATAACATGACATTTCATATAGGTAAAATAGAATAAGATACTTCAAGCAAAGCAGAGCAAGACATTTTAAGCAAAGGAAGACAAGAGCTCCCAGCTCTTGGGGAAAACGTGCACTGCCTGTTAACCTACATACAGACGGCGAGGTAGTCCGTCGATATCTGTGGGTGCTCCCTTTTTATATCATTTTGTGGGCTCCTTTGCACGCTACATCTACCTACGTATGCTACCCAAAAGCTTCGTCTGCAGATTTTACCAGACATTTCGTCATTTACCCACTTAATGCTGACAATGGACTGGGTGAAAAGGTCAGTCTCTCAGGCCAATCGCTTATCGTAAGTTCCATAGAGCAAGCAGAAAATAATGGGTATTGTACGGGAATTCAATATATTCATGTATAAAATCTCCTCAGTTCTCCTAACTTGACGCTCTGCGGTTGCCACTTCCTTAAAAGCGGGAAACCTGCCCAGGAAGCAAGTACCAGTCCAGGATGCAGCCTACTGTATGTCGACAGCTTCAGGGGGATGTTGAACTTTGATACCGAGCACGGAGCACTCGGGTAGGGTGGGGGCTACTAGTTTGGATCAGAAGGCCTCGCAGACCTGCCTTCAGACTGCTATACACTAAAATTGCAGAGCTATGGTCAATTTAACAAAGAGGCCTACATATTGAACAGAAGGGCCTACACAGGGGTTTTATGCTGGCTGAGTGGTAAGGATGTCTCAGGATAATTATATAGCAACACAGGACCCGCTGGTCAATTTAATACGGCCTACAAATGCAGCTGGCAGGGCAAGGACAAGGGTCTCATACTTCAGGTGTGGACAGAACGGGCCAGGGGCCCCCTGTGATACAAAATCTACCCTCCTTCAAGGCTGTGGCAATGTAATAGACCATTGTGGGCAGAAGGAAGAGGCAATGGTAGTACAACCATACATGCCAACAGACCCGATTCAGCCAGGAAACGTCCAATGTTTTTAAGCTCAAATGGGCTTTATTTGATCTGTCTCCTGTCTACAATATCCTCTTTTTCAATGTAACTCAAAGGGGAAAATCAATACCCCAGTTTGTTTTCAAAATCTCCCTCTTACCAAGTTCAAAATGTTCGCAAGTATGGTACATTGGATCATGGAAGGAAATGGGATAGGGACATGGACTTGGATAACAGAGGACAGGAGGGACATGGAGAGGTGCACCAAACTGACCCTGCAGGGCAGGCATCAGGGTTTGCAGCAGCACAATACACCACACAGGGCATGCAGGACGGGAGTGCAGCACAACAATCCATAGAAAGCAAGAGGGAGGGGACAGGACCATGCACATGGACAACAGAGAACAGAGGGGCAAGAGGCAATGGTAGCTAGCTGACCATAATGGACAGACAGGAGAGAAAGCTGCAATATAACAGACCATAAAGGGCAGGAGGGACAGATCAGGGGCATTACAATGGAACAGACAAGCCAGGAGGGAGGGAGTAGGGCTGGGGGCAAGGGGGCAGGGCAGGAGCAGCAAGATAGCCATGGAGGTCAGGCAGGATGGGCACTAGAAGCAAGACACACCATGAAGAGCAACAGTGAGACTGTGATGGCATACACACAGACCATGGAGGGAAGGTGGGAGGGGGTCAGGGGCAGCTAACTGACCACACAGGGAAGGTGGGAGGGGCCATGGCAGCACAGAAGACCATGCATGGCAAGTGGGAGGGTTAGTGGCAGCACAATGGCTATGATGGGCAAGAAGGAGGGTGGAGGGGCATGCACAAAGGACGATGGAGGATAGAAGGAAGGGTCAGGACCTGTGCACAGACAAGAAAGTTCAGGGGAAGGGACCTCACAACAGACCACACGGGGCAGGCAGGAGGAGCAGTTGCAGCACAACAGACCAGGGAGGGCAGAAGGGTGTGGCAGTACAATGGACCATGTAGGACAGGAGGAAGAGGATAGGGGCATGGCATGTGGACAGGCAGGGTGGAGGTGGCAGGGACAGGTTACAGTCATCTGACAATGCTAGGCAGGTGGGAGGGGAGTGGCAGCTCAACATAACACTCAGAGTAGATAGGAGTGGCAGGTCCATGGGACATGGTGGGCAAAAAGGATGGAGCAGGGGCATGCACAAAGACATCGGAGGGCAGGGGGAAGGAGAATAGGGGCAGCAAGCTAAGCACAGAGTTTAAGCAGGAGGTCAATGATGGGGCATAGAATTGGGCAATGGAGGGCAGGAGGAGTGGACTGGTACATCATACTAAATTGAGGGCAGTGGCAGCACATCAGACCATGCATGGCAGGAGGGAGGAGGCTAGTCCATGGATTCACACAACAGAGGATAGGGAGGAAGGGGATGGGGCAGCAAGCTAACTGTTCAGAGAAGGCGGGTATTAGGAACTTTATTGTTTTTAAAACATTGTGTCTGTGCGAACTACTTAAAATATGAACAAGTATGCAGCATAATCTCACTTTTATTCAGGAAGAAGAGGACGTTTGTGACTGTGACTCCGGGCTCACTTGGCAGAAACACCCCCTGACCCTCCACCCCCTATCGCAAAATGTAATGCCCGTGAAAAGGGTAGGTGAACACAGTGTTATATAGAACATAGTCCTGAGAGCACGATTGAAAATGAAAACTAGATATAGTGTATGGTATAAACTATGCACCAAAAAGTGTGATATAAGATGAACCGGGCGTGAAATATAATATGCAATACATTGTGCGCAATGACAGATTCATGGGAGAGCGCGAGATAGCACAGGCACTAGCGCGTGCTATGCGATATGCGCCTTGGAGTGTAATATGCACAGGGCAGTGTTGTGTAACCTAACTAGTCTCTAAAGTTGTAATATAAAATATGTGCTGGGGAGTGTAACGTTGCATATGCACTGTGACAAAGATATGGATTCCAGATTGTAATATGTATGGCATAGCACTGTGCGTTATAACATAGGCATCGAGAAAGGCACGTTAGATGGGGCAATATAACCCGTGCGAAGACAAGTGTGGCATGACATATTCACGAGGTGGTGTTACAGTGCACATGGGCTAGAGAGTGTCATAGCATATGCACTAGCTAGTGGAATACAACACAGAGGTGTGTGGCACTCGGCAGGCAATGGTGGGTGTAACACAGCATTGGGCTCTGTCAGGAGCACGCTGTGACTCTCAAGTGATGTTCGTCCCCTTTCCAGAGAGTAAAATAAAAAGTATTACACATCCGGCAGTGGATGTGTGTTTTATTAACCGTGAGGGGGGTTTCTTGCATAGTTTTGGTCGAATTTTTGTCGAATCCCCTTTGAATGGCTTGGTGTGCATGTGTATTAAATGTGCCCGTCAATAGCTACCCATGTTTGTATAAATAAACGACAAGGGTGTCTACCAGGATTAGGCACGGTAGGGCATCAGACATGTCAGAGCTTCACTAGTGGTGTAAATACATTCCACGTGGATTCATTGCATGCATAGTCGCCTTTTAATGAATATCACGCAAATCGTCATGGTGATAGGTACGTACGGTTTGTCCAGCATGTCCTAGGTGTGTCTATAAATATATATTTTTTAAAAATAATAAAAAACAGTGGCCGGCCCTGGGGATTGGGGTCAAAAAAATATAATTAGGAGACTGGCCCTGGGGGATGGGGTCATCAGGGCCAATAAATTAGAATAAGAAGGGGAACCAAACAGCCCCCCTTCTTAAAAAACTAAAATAAATAAAAGACTGGCATCGTGCCGGAGGCCATGCCCCCTCCGTGCAGCACTCTGCAAACGCGCCCCCAACAGGCATCTCCAGTATGCGCCAGGGAGCTGCGCTGCAGCCAGGTGTTCTGAGGCCGAGCCCCTTTTTACACCTCTCTGCAACGCAGCTCTGTGGCGCTTACTGGAGGTACCTAGTGGTCTAGTTTGACCCTAGGGACCCTTAGGATTCAGGGGGACTTAATCTCTCAACTTAGAACAGCCACAGGGCGCGTTTACACAGTGGTGAAGGGAGGGGACGGGGCCTGAGGTGACGTGTGCAAACACGCACTATGGCACGTTTTAAATTGGGGATATAATTTCCCTTCAATACTGAGGGCCCCTGGGGGCTAACTAGCCCACCAAGTGCTTCCAGTAAGCGCCACTGAGCTGCATTGCAGAGAGGTGGTCCAGGCCGTGCCACTTTTTACACCTCTCTGCAACGCAGCTCTGTGGCACTTACTGGAGGTACCTAGTGGGCTAGTTGGACCCTAGGGACCCTCAGGATTCAAATGAACTTAATCTCCCAACTAAAAATGGACACAGGGCGTGTTTACACAGTGGTGAATGGAGGGGACGGGGCCTGAGTTAACGTGTGCAAAAACGCCCTGTGGCCTGTTTTAAGAGGTAGTTTTAATCCCCATGCCCTATTATACACTAGGGGCTTACAGAGGAGGTCATGCTAATCACAGGGGGACCCCAACGCATAATGTTCCCTAGTGTATGTAGGTGTTTTCACTGTATTCTAAGTGTCTTTTAACATAGCACTGGCTCTAGGACTGGTTAGTCAGACTCAGTTACCACCAGTATCCGTCTGAAAAAGTTGAGGGTACAGGATGATTTTGCAACAAGGCTTCTTTCTGCTCTTCTTTTTGTTCTTTCTGCACGTTATCCTTCTTCCTGCACTTATCTTCGTATTTGAGGACTTCTGTTGCTTCTTTCTGCACTTCTTTTGTTTCTTTCTGTGCATTTTTTCTTCTTTCTTCACATGTCCTATCTCTGTAGGCATAGTTAGAAATTAGCATTTAAAAAACCTTTGAAATTCACAGAAAAAACCATAGGTTTCAGGCACGTTATAGTTAGGAATTAGCATTTAAAAAACCTCAGAAATTCACTGAAAAAACCATAGGTTTCAGGGGTGTTATAGTTAGCTGGACTTTTCACTTGTACAAAACCATTGAAATTCCCCCGTTATAGTTAGTTCAGCTAACTATAACTCGCGCGCCCGCAATGCACTGCTGATGACGTCACATATTACATCACTCATGACATGGTCAGTGACATCACTCATGACATCACTGATGACATCTCAAATGACATCACTGATGACATCACTGATGACATCATCCTTGTGATAGAGTGGCAGACCTCCTCTCACCCTAATATAACCTTTGATACACACATTCAAAAATAGAGACTAAAATTTTCAAAACAATGGACATACCAATACCAGTTACAACAACCTCTTCAGTAATTCTAAGATCCACATACACATCCACTCATTCACCAACAGTCCTATACAGTCACTCATACATGTACTCACTCATCATATGTACTCATACACCTATACATCCTGTTACACAATGCCACTCATCCATAGAGTTACTCACACACATAGTCACTCATGCTAATAAAGAATCAAACATACATTTACTTGCATATACAGTTATACACACACCACCATACTTACTTCTACGGAAACTTACACATACTTAGTCTTTTAAACAATCACTTATAGAAACACATACTTATTCATACAGGAACTCTTTCAATCTCTCACTCTCACATATACTCACATATATACACCAATAGTCACATATACTAGTTTAAAACATATGTAGTTACTCATAAAGACACTATTGAGACAGTCATTCACTCACTAACACACCCATACACACACTCATCCACCCATACAGTCCTGCACACATGCTGTGTTCAACACATACAAACAGTGAGTCACTCATTCATGCACCTATGCACTACGTAATACCCCCCACCGAACCATGCAGACACTCAGACTGATACTCAAAAAACCAACTAATAACCTATATAGACACCCATGTAGCTACTAACCAACCCATGCAGCCACTTATACACAAAGTGAGAGACTGATACAGATATTTACATATTTAAACATTACTCACTAAGCCATGTATTCACTATGATACACTTAATCAGTCAGTTACACAATCAATTTTTCAAAAACAAATCATCCATTTAGACACTTATATACCCATTTATTCTTCCATCGACCTTGAGATATACATATATAAAACATATTTAATTTTCAGAAAAACACACATTCACTGGATGATGTCATCAGTGATGTCATCAGTGATGTCATTTGAGATGTCATCAGTGATGTCATGAGTGATGTCACTGACCATGTCATGAGTGATGTAATATGAGACGTCATCAGCAGTGCATTGCGGGCGCGCGAGTTATAGTTAGCTGAACTAACTATAACGGGGGAATTTCAATGGTTTTGTACAAGTGAAAAGTCCAGCTAACTATAACACCCCTGAAACCTATGGTTTTTTCAGTGAATATATATATATATATATATATATATATATATATATTCACTGAAAAAACCATAGGTTTCACACATGTTATAGTTAGCTGGACATTTTACTGATAAAAAACCAATGAAATTTCCCCGTTATAGTTAGTGCAGGCAACTATAACTCACGCGACCGCAATCCTCTGCTGATGCTAATACTGTATTTAGACACTTATTTGCCTATGTCTTCTTCCATTAAATTTTAGCTATACATATATTACAAATATTTTTTTTTCATAAAGACACATATGTCATCAGCAGAGGATTGCGGTTGCGTGAGTTATAGTTGCCTGCACTAACTATAACGGGGAAATTTCATTGGTTTTTTATCAGTAAAATGTCCAGCTAACTATAACATGTGTGAAACCTATGGTTTTTTCAGTGAATTTGCAAGGTTTTTTAAATGCTAATTCCTAACTATAACGTGTGTGAAACCTATGGTTTTTTCAGTGAATTTGTACGTTTTTTTAAATGCTAAGTTACTTTACGCCATTCGTGGCGTGTGCGCCCACTTAACGCAGTTCGTTCCGTGCGCGCACGGTGCGCTTCGCGCACCGTGCGCGCACAGTGAGCACCGCGCACCCACTTTACACAGTTAGTGCCCTAGATGGGCCATGTACGCTCGATGCGCTTCGCGCACCGTGCGCACGTGGTGGACATATTATGCGCTTCGTTGTGAAAGATAACCATTAATATTCAGTTTATATAATATTACATATGCCATGAACAAAAGGTGCCCTTCGGGCACCATTTGCACACGGGGTGGGGAGAGTTTGGATATTTTTTTTTTTTAACAATTTTTTTACCGTACGCGTACGGTAAGCGTAATCGCTGAATTTTCGTAAAAAAAGAAAAATGAATTTTTGGCCTTGGGGGTTCTTTGGGGACACATTTAGCAATCCTAGGTGGTTGGGAGCTGTCTAAACAGTCACTTTACATGTTTATTCTCTTTGTTTTTCATCCCCCCCTCAAAGTGCGAGAGAGAAAATGGCGGCCACCGCTTCCTGGTTTCGACCGATTCGAATGTTTACTAAGATCTAACAGCCAATCAGAATCGCGCTCGCGCACGTCACCGTACGCGTACGGTAAGCGCTCCGTAAGCGCACCGTAAGCTGGCTCAGATATATATATTGATTTAAAGGCTATTTTCTCAGAATCTACTGAACAGATTTACACCAAACCTACAAAAGGCACTTCCTTGACCTGTAGACTACCTCTCTGCCAAATTTCAAGGAACTCTGTTCAGCCGTTCGGGCTGTAGCTGTGTCTAAAGGTCCTATGGAAAAATGCATGGGAAAAACGCGTTTTGGGACCCCCCTTTTATCTCAGCCCCCGCTTGACGAATCCCCCCGAGACTTTCAAGGTAGGAGCGGAGCGTAGCGCCCCACCTATTTTGAAAATTTCGCGAGGATTCGTCGACCGGCGCCAAAGTTATTCAAAATAGAATGTTGCGGTTTTCCTATGGAAACAGGGTCCTAACTATAACTTCCTACTGGCGACCGCCAGTAGGTAATATATATATATATATATATATGTTTTTTCTCCAAACGCCCTTGCGCTCAAGAATGCACTCGACAATGCTCTGGCCCTTCGCGTATTGTTAGCCTTGCTGCAGCACGCTGTCTCTCTGTCCAAACTTTGCAATCATGCTCGACGGGTTTCAAGGCATTCGCCTCTTAATCATGAGGCACGGAAGGTTCACCTGTTTGTTCACTTCATTTTTATTGTTGAATCAGACAGCCCTCAGTGGGCGTGGCTTACAGTAAACGCCACATAGCATGATGGTAATTGCGGTTCCACAGGTAAGTATTAGTGTCACTCCTTTAGTAGGCTCCGTGACCCTGTGTAAAAATAAAAAGCTGTGTAAGATCCTTTAGTAGGTAGGGACATCTTGAGATTGCATGCTTCATTTTACAAGAGAACCTTGTGCCTTACGGAAAAGGGATTTTTGCCTTCCATTGCCTTTCAACATTAAGAAATGGTGCACCTCTTGTTCACGCGGCTCGGGCAGCCGTGTATCTTTTTTTCGCCAAAAGCTCTTGCTCTCAAGAATGCACTCGACAATGCTCTGGCCCTTCGGGTATTGTTAGCCTTGCTGCAGCATGCTGTCTCTCTGTCCAAACTTTGCAATCATGCTCCACGCATTTCAAGGCATTCGCCTCTTAATCATGAGCTTCACACAAAGGCAGGAAAAGTTCACCTGCTTGTTCACTTCATTTTTGTTGTTGAATGAGACAGCCCTCAGTGGGCGTGGCTTACAGTAAACGCCACATAGCAAGATGATAATTGCAGTTCCACAGGTAAGTATTCGTGACACTCCTTCAGTTGGCTCCGTGCCCTTGTGTAAAAATAAAAAGCTGTAAAAGATCCTTTAGTAGGTAGGGACATCTTAAGATTGCATGTTTCATTTTACAAGCGAACATTGTGCCTTACGGAAAGGGATTTTTGCCTTCCACGGCCTTTCAACATTAAGAAATGGTGCACCTCTTGTTCCCGCGGCTCGAGCAGCTGCGTATCATTTTTTCTCCAAACGCCCTTGTGCTCAAGAATGCACTCAACAATGATCTGGCCCTTCGGGTATTGTTAGCATTGCTGCAGCATGCTGTCTCTCTATCCAAACTTTGCAATCATGCTCGATGCGTTTCAAGGCATTCGCCTCTTTATCATGAGCTTCACATAAAGGCACGGAAGGTTCACCTGTTTGTTCACTTCATTTTTATTGTTGAATGAGACAGCCCTCAGTGGGAGTGGCTTAGAGTAAACGCCACATAGCATGATAGCAATTGCAGTTCCACAGGTAAGTATTAGTGTCACTCCTTTAGTAGGCTCCGTGCCCCTGTGTAAAAATAAAAAGCTGTGTAAGATCCTTTAGTAGGTAGGGACATCTTGAGATTGCATGCTTCACTTTACAAGAGAACATTGTGCCTTACGGAAAGGGATTTTTGCCTTCCATGGCCTTTCAACATTAAGAAATGGTGCACCTCATGTTCCCGTGGCTCGGGCAGCCGCGTATCATTTTTTCTCCAAATGCCCTTGCGCTCAGAATGCACTCGACAATGCTCTGGCCCTTCAGGTATTGTTAGCCTTGCTGCTGCACGCTGTCTCTCTGTCCAAACTTTGCAATCATGCTTGATGCATTTCAAGGCATTTGCCTCTTAATCATGAGCTTCACACAAATGCACGGAAGGTTATATTACCTACTGGCAGTCGCCAGTAGGGGATGTATGACGTAACAACGCGAGTCATTATAACGCGTGCAGTTACATCGCGGTCGTTACAACGACTGCGATGTTACTACGCTATGCCATTACAACGCAAGTCTTTACATCGACTTGCGCTAGATGGCATGCTAACATTAGAAAAGCGTAATTTACTATTCCAACTCCAGTCCACTTAACAGTAGGGAAGGTGTTGGGATAGTAAACTACACTATTTGTAATGTTAGCACGCCATCTAGCGCAAGTCGATGTAAGGACTTGCGTTGTAATGTCATCGCGTGGTTACATGCGTTCTTTGTAACGACCGCGATGTAACAGCATCGCGTTGTACTAAATGCGATGTAAACGATGTTTCCCCCAGTAGGCAGTTATAGTTAGGACCTTATTTGTATTCAAAAAGCGCTTTTTGTTTTCCCAATACCTTTGGCGCCGGTTGAAGAATCTTCACAAAATTTTCAAAACTCGTGGGGCGCTCCGGTCAGCTCCTATCTTGAAAGTTTTGGGGTGATTCGGCAAGCGGGGGCCGAGAAAAAAGGGGGTCCCAAAACATATTTTCTCCAACGCAGCTCTGTGGCACTTAATGGAGGTACCTGGTGGGCTAGTTGGACCCCAGGGACCCTCAGGATTGAAGGGGACTTAATCCCCCAACTTAAAACGTGCTACGGGGTGCGGGTGCGTTTGCACAGTGGTGAAGGGAGGGGGCAGGACCTGATGTGACATGTGTGCAAACAGGCCCTGTGGCGCGTTTTAAGTTGGGGAATTAATTCCCCTTAAATCCTGAGGGCCCCTTGGGGCCAACTAGCCCACCAGGTACCTCCAGTAATCACCACAGGCCTGCGTTGCAGAGAGGTGGTCCAGGCCACGCCCCTTTTTACACCTCTCTGCAATGCAGCTCTGTGGCGCTTATTGGAGGTACCTGGTGGGCTAGTTGGACCCCAGGGACCCTCAGGATTGAAGGGGACTTATTCCCCCAACTTAAAACATTCCCCGGGGCACATTTGCACTGTGGTGAAGGGAGGGGCATGGCCTGATGTGACATGTGTGCAAACAGGCCCCGTGGATCGTTTTAAGTTGGGGAATTAATTCCCCTTCAATCCTGAGGGCCCCTCGGGGCCAACTAGCCCAGCAGGTGCCTCCAGTAAGTGCCAAAGGCCTGCGTTGCAGAAAGGTGGTCCAGGCCATGCCGCTTTTAACATCTCTCTGCAACGCAGCTCTGTGGCGCTTACTGGAGGTACCTGGTGGGCTAGTTGGCCCCAGGGACCCTCAGGATTTACAGGGACTTAATCCCCCAGCTTAAAACGTGCCATGGGGCGTGTTTGCATAGTGGGGAAGGCAGGGGGCAGGGTCTGAGGCAACATGTGTGCAAACAAGCCCTGTGGCACATTTTAAGTTGGGGAATTAATTCCCCTTCAATCCTGAGGGCCCCTGGGGGCCAACTAGCCCACCAGGTACCTCCAGTGAGTGTCACAGGCCTGCGTTGCAGAGAGGTGGTCCAGGGCACGCCCCTTTTAACATCTCTCTGCAACGCAGCTCTGTGGTGCTTACTGGAGGTACCGGGTGGGCTAGTTGGCCCCAGGGACCCTCAGGATTCAAGGGGACTTAATCCCCCAACTTAAAACATACCAGGGGGCACGTTTGCAGAGTGGTCGAGAAAGGGTGTGTGGCCTGTGGCTACCTTTAAGCAATCACACTGTGTGGGGATTCCTGGAGGTAAGAGGTAGGCTTGTTGGCCCCTAAAGGACCCCCAACAGACTACGGGATGGGGGATGAAGTCCACTTTACTTCTGAGGGACTTTGGGGGCCAAGAAGCTCTTCTTGTACCTTCTGTAAATCCTATGCAGTGGAATTCCTGTGCGCTGGCCGGAGGCCCAGCACCCTTTTTCCACCACTCTGCAAACACAATTAATAGTTAAAGAAGTGTTTGCAATGTAATAGGTTTCACATTTGCGAGAGTTAGAGCTATTGGCATTGTAAATATAAAAGTTTTTAACTAATGTTTTTGGGAGTGGAGTGGATGTACGTTGTGTGTAGGGGAATTATGTGGTATGTTGTGCAGTGAAATTATGTGGATAGAAAGTATGTGGTATTTAGTGTATAGGAATTTTGTAGAGTCGGATGATGTGTTATGGAGAGTAATTATGTGGTATGGTAGTTTGTGTAGTGGAGTGGTAACTCAGATTTAGTCTTCCTCATTTCCATAGAATCTCAACTATGAACTCAGTGAGACAATCAAAGAAAGAATCACTGAGGAGCACTTGTGGACCTACTCAGAGGTATGAGCAGGGCCAATGGAATTATGCGACTGTTTGACTGCACATACTTTCGCACAATTATTCATTTTCTGCATAAGCCACATAATTCATCATCTGCACCCTCCGCAGATTTGAACAAAAAAAAACCTTGTTTCTAGCTCAAACGGCACAAACGTTACCAAGAATGCAGCACCAAGTGTTACAGCGTGGTGGAAGGCCCTTTGCAAACCTAGAAAGGGCACCTGTTTCTTTTTGGTACAATTGGTGTGCAAGTCACTCTTGCTTCCTTCTGTGCCTCTGTTGGCTCTTTCTGCATTTCTGTTGCTTCTTTCTGCACACTTCTTTTTCTGCACTTCTTTTACCTCTTTCTGTAAATCTCTTCTACTTTCTGGAGCTCTCTTTCCTCTTTCTGCACGTCTGTTGCCTCTTTCTGCATCTCATGTGCTTCTTTCTGTATCCCTTTTGCCTCACTCTGAACCCTTCTTCCCTATTTCTGCACCTCTTGTGCCTTTTTCTGTACCCTCTTACATCTTTTTGCACAATTTCCTCTGTCTGAACCTCTGTTACTTCTTTTTGCACTTCCTTCTTTCTGCCCTTCTCTTGCTTCTTTCTGTACCTCACTTGCCTCTTTCTGTACTCCTCTTGCTTCTTTCTACACCTCTGTTGCTTCTTTCAGCAATTCTCTTGCCTCTTTCTGCACTTTTCTTCCTTCTTTTTGCACCCCTCCTGCCTCTTTCTGTACATCTCTTGCCTCTTTCTGCACCCCTTCTATGTTTTTCTGCACCCCGTTGCCTCTTTTTGCACCTCTGTTGGTTCTTTCTTTACTGCTCTTGCTTTTTTCTGCACCTCACTTGCCTCTTTCTGCACTCCTCTTGCTTCTTTCTACACCTCTGTTGTTTCTTCCAGCAATCCTCTTGCCTCTTTCTGCACTTCTCTTCCTTCTTTTTGCATCCCTCCTGCCTCTTTCTCTACCTCTCTTGCCTCTTTGTGCACCTCTCCTACCTCTTTCTTCACCCCTCTTGTCTCTTTTTGCACCTCTGTTGCTTCTTTCTGCACTGCTCTTGCTTCTTTCTGCACCTCACTTGCCTCTTTCTGCACTTCTCTTGCTTCTTTCTTAACCTCTGTTGCTTCTTTCAGGAATTTTCTTAGCTCTTTCTTCCCTTCTTGTGCTTGTTTCTGTACCTCTCTTGCGTCTTTTTGCACCTCTGTTGCCTCTTTCTGCACCTCTCTTGCTTCTTTCGGCACCTCTGTTAATTCTTTATTCACCTCTCCTACCTCTTTCTGCACCCCTCTTCCCTATTTGTTCAACTCTCTTGACTCTTTCTACACCTCTCTTCACTGTTTCTGCACAACTCTTGCTTCTTTCTGTACCTCTGTTGCTTTTTCTGCACTGCTTTTACTTCTTTCTGCACCTCACTTGTCTCTTTCTTGAACCCTGTTCCCTGTTTCTGCACCTTTCCTGCCTGTTTATGCACCTCTCTTGCCTCTTTCAGCACCTCTGAGTTAGAGGTAGTTTTAATCCCCCTGCCCTATTATGTACTAGGGCCTTACAGGGGAGGTCATGCCAATCACAGGGTCACCCCAACCCATAGTGCACCCTAGTGTATGAAAGTGTTTTCACTGTATTCTAAGTGCCTTTCAGCATAGCACTGGCTCCGGACCTGGTTAGTCAGAGTCAGTTACCACCAGTACCAGTCAGTAAAAAGTTGGGGGCACAGGATGACTTTGCAACAAGGCCTTTTTCTGCACCTCTGTTGGCTCTTTCTGCATATCTATTGCTTCTTTCTGCACTTTTCTTCGTCTTTCTGGACTTCTGTTGCCACTTTCTGCATTTATCTTGCTTCTTTCTGCGACTTTCTTCCTCTTTCTTCACATGCCCTTTGAAATTCACCGAAAAAACCATAGGTTTCAGGGTCATTGTAGTTAAAAACATCAGACTAAGGCATAGCCGAAACGCGTCATGTTTTCCATGCTCGCTATGCAATAAACGGCCTGAGAACTGCTAAAGTGTCCCGTGAGTGCTTCCCCGAGTTCTTGATGTGACTGGGATTGAGCGTGTATTTATTAACGCGAACGCACCTTCGCGTTTCGAAGCACCCGTCTTTTGAGTGCGCTGGTTCGGAGGTGCAGTGGGAGCGATGATATATATATATATATATATATATATATATATATATATATATATATATATTATCTACTGGCGGTCGCCAGTAGATAGTTATAGTTAGAACCCTGTTTCCATAGGAAATCCGCAACATTCTATTTGGAATAACTTTGGCGCCGTTCGACGAATCCTCGCGAAATTTTCAAAATAGGTGGGGCGCTACGCTCCGCTCCTACCCTGAAAGTCTCGGGGGGATTCGTCAAGCGGGGGCTGAGATAAAAGGGGGGTCCCAAAACACGTTTTTCCCATGCATTTTTTCATAGGACCTTTAGACACAGCTACAGCCCGAATGGCTGAACAGAGTTACTTGAAATTTGGCAGAGAGGTAGTCCTCAGGTCAAGGAAGTGCCTTTTGTAGGTCTGGTGTAAATCTGTTCAGTAGTTCCTGAGAAAATAGCATTTAAATCAATATATATATCTGAGCCAGCTTACGGTGCACTTACCGTGCGCTTACGGTAAGCTTACCGTACGCGTACGGTGCCGTGCGCGAGCGCGATTCTGATTGGCTGTTAGATCTTAGTAAACATTCGAATCGTTCGAAACCAGGAAGCGGCGGCCGCCATTTTCTCTCTCGCACTCTGAGGGGGGGAGGAAAAACAAAGGCAAAAAACATGTAAAGGGACTGTTTAGACAGCTCCTAACCACCTAGCCTTGATTAATGGGCCCCCAAAGATCCCCCAAGGTCAAAAAATCATTTTGATTTTTTTAAGAAAAATCGCCGTTTACGCTTACCGTACGCGTACGGTAAAAAAAAAAAAAATAATAATAATTATCCACATTCTCCCCACCCCGTGTCCAAATGGTGCCCGAAGGGCACCATTTGTGCATGGTCTATCTAGTAATAGAAAATTTAAAAGCTTACCTTTCACAACGAAGCGCATAATATGTCCTCCATGTGCGCACGGTGCGTACATGGCCCATCCACGGCACTAACTGCGTAAAGTGGGCGCGCGGTCGCGTGAGTTATAGTTGCCTGCGCTAACTATAACGGGGGAATTTCATTGGTTTTTTATCAGTAAAATGTCCAGCTAACTATAACATGTGTGAAACCTATGGTTTTTTCACTGAATTTATATATATATATATATGTATATATATATATTTATATACACATATATATACACATATTTATACATATATACATATTTACTGTAAAAAACATAGGTTTCAGGGGCGTTATAGTTAGCTGGACTTTTCACTCGTACAAAACCATTGGAATTCCCCCGTTATAGTTAGTTCAGCTAACTATAACTCACGCACCCGCAATGCACTGCTGATGATGTCACATATTACATCACTCATGACATGGTCAGTGACATCACTCATGACATCACTGATCCGCACGGGACGATCAGGATGACCGCCTGGGGTAGCGGCGGCCAGAGCGCTGCCTCACGCCCTGAGTCGTTACCAGGAGTGGAGGTGATTATCCCCAGTATATTACAGGTGATCATTATGAACCCCTGCAGTTCCGCTCATTCTTTATGAAGCAGGTATATCTGTAGGTGGTATCGTTCCATTTTATTTACGTCTTGTGATTTATTGCACTTTTTTCTCACTTTTGATGCAGTAGTATTAATCGGTCCTGAAGAAAGCCACGATCAATAGGTTAGATCACTGTTGGCTGAAACATGTTGACCATGTATGTTATTGACCATATCTGCTGTTAGCGTGTTCAAAAATTCATTGTTGTGAACACGTTTCTTGTTTTTATCCTGTGGCACCTAAAGATACTCAATAAATTAATTTTTCTTTAGGTAGTCATTTTTAAAACACTGTTTATTTACACTGCACTTCGTTAGACACATAGTTTCACCACACTTTAGGCAGCTTCACCACTTGTTAAGAACAGTATACCTCGTTTGTTACTTCCTTAAAACATCTGTGAGCTCCTCCTTTTTCTTCACTAGCAAAGGAGTGGTAGCTCCTTAACCATACCAGGTGTGGTTAAGAGGAGGCCCCAGATGATGAAGCATGCCACTTCAGTGGGTGATGGGACTTCATCCTCTTTATGAGGACTTTTTTCTCTGAAACATTTTGCCTTGTAGCCATTAGCCTCTAGTTCTGTTTTAGCAGACCCATGGATTCCTTGTTGTTATATCACTGATGACATCTCAAATGACATCACTGATGACATCATCCAGCGAATGTGTGTTTTTCTGAAAATTAAATATATTTTATATATGTATATCAAGGTCGATGGAAGAATAAATGGGTATATTAGTGTCAAAATGATGATTTTTTGTTGTTAAATTGATTGTATAACTGACTGTTTAAGTGTATCTTAGTGAATACATGGGTTAGTAAGTTATGTTTAAACATGTAAATATATGTATCAGTCTCTCACTTTGTGTATAAGTGACTGCATGGGTTGGTGAGTAGCTACATGAGTGTCTATATGGGTTATTTGTTGGTTTTTTGAGTATCAGTATGAGTGTCTGTATGGTTCGGTGGGGGGTATTACTTAGTACATAGATGCATGAATGAGTTACTCACTGTTTGTATGTGTTGAAGACAGCATGTGTGCAGGACTGTATAGGTGGATGAGTGTTTGTATGGGTGTGTTAGTGAGTGAATGACTGTCGCAAGAGTGTCTTTATGAGTAACTACATATGTTTTAAACTAGTATATGTGAGTATTGGTGTATATAAGTGAGTATATGTGAGAGTGAGAGATTGGAAGAGTTCCTGTACAAATAAGTAGGTGTTTGTATAAGTGATTGTTTAAAAGACTAAGTATGTGTAAGTTTCTGTAGAAGTAAGTGTGGTAGTGTATGCATTACTGTATATGCAAGTAAATGGATGTTTGATTCTTTATTAGCATGAGTGACTATGTGTGTGAGTAACTCTATGGATGAGTGGCATTGTGTAACAGGATGTATAGGTGTATGAGTACATATGATGAGTGAGTAAATGTATGAGTGACTGTATAGGACTGTTGGTGAATGAGTGGATGTGTATGTGGTTCTTAGAATTACTGAATAGGTTGTTGTAACTGGTATTGGTATGTCCATTGTTTTGAAAATTTTATTTTCTATTTTTGAATGTGTGTATCAAAGGTTATATTAGGGAGAGAGGAGGTCTGCCACTCTATCACAAGGATGATGTCATCAGTGATGTCATAAGTGATGTCATTTGAGATGTCATCAGTGATGTCATGAGTGAAGTCACTGACCATGTCATGAGTGATGTAATATGTGACGTTATCAGCAGTGCATTGCGGGCGAGCGCGTTATAGTTAGCTGAACTAACTATAACGGGGGAATTTCAATGGTTTTGTACGAGTGAAAAGTCCAGCTAACTATAACGCCCCTGAAACCTATGTTTTTTTCATTGAATTTCTAAGTTTTTTTAAAATGCTAAGTCCGAAATATGCCTACAGAGATAGGACATGTGAAGAAAGAAGAAAAACCGCACAGAAAGAAAAAAAAAGAAATGCAGAAAGAAGCATCAGAAGTCCTCAAAGACGAAGAAAAGTGCAGGAAGATGAATAACGTGCAGAAAGAACAAACAGAAGAGCAGAATGAAGCCTTGTTGCAAAATCATCCGGTACCCTCAACTTTTTCAGATGGATACTGGTGGGAACTGAATCTGACTAACCAGTCCTTGAGCCAGTGCTATGTTAAAAGACACTCAGAATACAGTGAAAAAACCTACATACACTAGGGAACACTATGCTTTGGGATCCCCCTGTGATTAGCATGACCTCCTCTGTAAGCCCCTAGTATATAATAGGGCAGGGGATTAAAGCTACCTCTTCAAACGCGCCACAGGGCGTGTTTGCACACGTCACCTCAGGCCCCGTCCCCTCCCTTCCCCACTGTGTAAACACGCCCTGTGGCCATTTTTAGTTGGGAGATTAGGTCCCCTTGAATCCTGAGGGTCCCTAGGATCTAACAAGACCACTAGGTACCTCCAGTAAGCGCCACAGAGCTGCGTTGCAGAGAGATGTAAAAAGGGGCACGACCTAGACCACCTCTCTGCAACGCAGCGCAGTGGCGCTTACTGGAAGCACCTGGTGGGCTAGTTGGCCCCCAGGGTCCCTCAGGATTGAAGTGAAATTATTTCCCCAACTTAAAACACGTCACAGGGCTTGTTTGCACACATTAACTCAGGCCCCGTCCCCTCCCTTCACCACTGTGTAAACACGCCCTGTGGCCGTTTTTAGTTGGGAGATTTAGTTCATTTGAACCCTGAGGGTCCCTAGGGTCCAACTAGCCCACTAGGTACCTCCAGTAAGCGCCACAGAGCTGCGTTGCAGAGAGGTGTAAAAAGTGGCACGGCCTGGACCACCTCTATGCAACGCAGCTCAGTGACGCTTACTGGAAGCACCTGGGGAGCTAGTTAGCCCCCAGCGGCCCTCAGGATTGAAGGGGAATTATTTCCCCAACTTAAAACGCGCCATAGGGCGTGTTTGCACACGTCACCTCAGGCCCCGTCCCCTCCCTTCCCCACTGTGTAAACACACCCTGTGGGCATTTTTTAAGTTGGGAGATTAAGTCCCCTTGAATCCTGAGGGTCCCTAGGGGCAAAATAGTCCACTAGGTACGTCCAGTAAGCGCCATTGCAGAGAGGTGTAAAAAGGGGCACGGCCTGCACCACCTCTCTTCAACGCAGAGCAGTGGCACTTACTGGAAGCACCTGGTGGGCTAGTTGGCCCCCAGGGTCCCTCAGGATTGAAAGGGAATTATTTCCCCAACTTAAAACGCGCCACAGGGCGTGTTTGCACACGTCACCTCAGGCCCCGTCCCCTCCCTTCACCACTATGTAAACGCGCCCTGTGGCCGTTCTTAGTTGAGAGATTAAGTCACCTTGAATCCTAAGGGTCCCTAGGGTCAAACTAGCCCACTAGGTACCTCCAGTAAGCGCCACAAAGCTGCGTTGCATAGAGGTGTAAAAAGGGGCGTGGCCTCAGAACACCTGTCTGCAACGCAGCTCCCTGACGCATACTGGAGATACCTGTTGGGCTAATTGGCCCTCAGGGACCCTCAGTATTGAAGGGGAATTAATTCCCCAACTTACAACTGGCCAGGGGGCGCGTTTGCAGAGTGCTGCAAGGAGGGGGCATGGCCTCCGGCGCGATGCCGGTCTTTTATTTATTTTATTTTTATAAGAAGGAGGGCTTTGTGGCCCCCTTTCTTTTTCTAATTTAATGGCCCTGGGGACCCCATCCCCCAGGGCCTGCACCCTAATTTTTTTTGTTGAAAAAAATTAATTTGGCCCTCCCAAGGCCTTAATCGGCCCCGGGGACCCCAACCCCCGGGTCATGGCCTTTTTTTAGAAAAAAATCTTTAGGAAGGGGCCAGCATTGCCCCCCTCCTCAGGACACTTATGGCCCCGGGGACCCTATCCCCCAGAGCCAGCCTTTGTTTTTTATTATTTTTTTAAAAATATATTTATAGCAACACCTAGGACATGCTGGACAAACCGTATGTACCTATCACCATGACGATTTGCGTGATATTCATTAAAAGATGACTATGCATACAATGAATCCACGTGGAATGTATTTACACCGCTAGTGAAGCTCTGACGTGTCTGACGCCCTACTGTGCCTAATCCCGGCGCACCCGCCGGTGGGTACTCTCCAAGTAGACACCCTTGTCCTTTATTTATACAAACATGGGTAGCTATTGACGGGCACATTCAATACACACGCAAACCAAGCCATTCAAAGGGGATTCGACAAAAATTCGACCAAACTATGCGAAAAAAAACCCTCACGGTTAATAAAACACACATCCACCGCTGGATGTGTAATACTTTTTATTTTACTCTCTGGAAAGGAGACAAACCTCACTTGAGAGTCACAGCATGCTCCTGGCTGAGCCCAATGCTGTGTTACACCCACCAGTGCCCGCCGAGTGCCACACATCTCTGTGTTGTATTCCACCAGCTAGTGCGTATGCTATGACAATCTCTAGCCCATGCGAACTGTAACACCACCCCGTGAATATGTCATGTCACACTTGCCTTCGCACGGGTTATATTGCCTCATCTAACGTGCCTTCCTCAATGCCTATGTTATAACGCACAGCGCTATGCCATATATATTACAATCTGGGATCCATATCTTTGTCACAGTGCATATGCAATGTTACACTCCCCAGCACATATTTTATATTACAACTTTAGAGACTAGTTAGGTTACACAACACTGCCCTGTGCATATTACACTCCAAGGCGCATATCGCATAGCACGCGCTAGTGCCTGTGCTATCTCGCGCTCTCCAATGAATCTGTCATTGTGCACAATGTATTGCATATTATATTCATCTTATATCACACTTTTTGGTGCATAGTTTATACCATATACTATATCTAGTTTTCATTTTTAATCGTGCTCTCAGGACTATGTTCTATATAACACTGCATCCATCTACCCTTTTCACGGGCATTACATTTTGCGATGGGGGTGGAGGGTCAGGGGTTTTTTCTGCCCAGTGAGCCCAGAGTCACAGTCACAAACGTCCTCTTCTTCCTGAATAAAAGTGAGATTATGCTGCATACTTGTTCATATTTTAAGTAGTTCGCACAGACACACATTTTAAAAACAATAACGTTCCTAATACCCACCTTCTCTGAACAGTTAGCTTGCTGCCCTATCCACCTCCTCCCTATCCTCTGTTGTCTGAATCCATGGACTAGCCTCCTCCCTCCTGCCATGCATGATCTGATGTGCTGCCACTGCCCTCCATTTAGCATGATGTACCAGTCCACTCCTCCTGCCCTCCATTGCCCAATTCTATGGCCCATCATTGGCCTCCTGCTTAGCCTCTGTGCTTAGCTTGCTGCCCCTATTCTCCTTCCCCCTGCCCTTTGATGTCTTTGTGCATGCCCCTGCTCCATCCTTTTTGCCCACCATGTTCCATGAACCTGCCACTCCTATCTACTCTGAGTGTTCTGTTGAGCTGCCACTTCCCTCCCCCCTGCCTAGCATTGTCAGATGACAGTAACCTGTCCCTGCCACCTCCACCCTGCCTGTCCACATGCCATGCCCCTATCCCCTTCCTCCGGTGCTCCATGGTCCATTTTACTACCACACCCTTCTGCCCTCCCTGGTCTGTTGTGCTGCAACTGCTCCTCCTGCCTGCCCCACACAGTCTGTTGTGAGGCCCCTTCCCCTGAACTCTCATGTCTGTGCCCAGGTCCTGACCCTCCCTTCTATCCTCCATGGTCATTTGTGCATGCCCCTTCACCCTCCTTCTTGCCCATCATAGCCATTTAGCTGCCACTAACCCTCCCGCTTGCCATGCATGGTCTTCTGTGCTGCCATGGCCCCTTCCACCTTCCCTGTGTGGTCAGCTAGCTGCCCCTGACCCCCTCCCACCTTCCCTCCATGGTCTGTGTGTATGCCATCATAAACTCATTGTTGCTCTCCATGGTGTGTCTTGTTTCTAGTGCCCATCCTGCCTGACCTTCATGGTCATCTTGCTGCTCCTGCCCTGCCCCCTTGCCCCCAGCCCTCTGTTTCCATGTGCAGACCCCTATTCCCTCCCTCCTGGCTTGCCTGTTCCATTGTAATGCCCCTGATCCGTCCCTCCTGCCCTTTATGGTCTGTTATGCTTTCTTTCCTGTCTGTCCATTATGGTCAGCTAGCTACCATTGCCTCTTTCCCCTCTGTTCTCTGCTGTCCATGTGCATGGTCCTGTCCCCTCCCTATTGTTTTCTATGGATTGTTGTCCTGCACTCGCGTCCCACATGCCCTGTGTGTTGTATTGTGCTGCTGCAAACCCTGATGCCTGCCCTGTAGGGTCAGTTTGGTGCACCTCTCCATGTCCCTCCTGTCCTCTGTTATCCGGGTCCATGTCCCTACCCCAATTCCTCCTGCCTACCATGATCCAATGTACCATACTTGCGAACATTTTGAACTTGGTAAGAGGGAGATTTTGAAAAAAAAACTGGGGTATTGATTTTCCCCTTTGAGTTACATTGAAAATGAGGAGATTGTAGACAGGAGACAGATCAAATAAAGCCCATTTGAGCTTAAAAACATTGGACGTTTCCTGGCTGAAACGGGTCTGTTGGCATGTATGGTTGTACTACCACTGCCTCTTCCTTCTGTCCACAATGGTCTATTATATTGCCACAGCCTCTCTTGCCAGTCCTGTATTGTTGGTTTGATGCCACTGTCCCCCTTTCCACTGCCCTTCATAGTCTGTTGTGCTGCCACTGCCCTTCCTGCCTGCCCAGTGTGGTCAAATTGTTGCCTCTGCACTCTCCTACCTGCCTTCAATTTTCAGAGTGCGTGCCCCTGGCCTCTGCCTCTCAACAGTATCCCAATGAACAACTAGATTGCTAACATTCTATATTTATTACAAAAGTGTGGAACGCCTGACGTCATCTTGATATAATCAAAACTGTAATACCTAGAGCATTTCCTTTAGAAATTACATATATGAGAGGGTCTTATTTGCATCAAAAGTATGGTTAGTGCTCTAAAAAACTAAAACGAGGACATATTTTCTGAGTTTTCAAATAGCTACAAAGAACTTTTAAATTATTTTTAATCTTTATGTTTTTTTATCCAGTTGACCACTTGATTAAATGTTGCACCTAGGGGAGAGGATGTGGTGTTACTTACAGAGCTGCAGACTTTCCAACTGGGGAACCAGGTTGGAGTTTCTGCTTCAGCTCAACATTCTGTGATTCTGGACAAATGACTTAATCTCCATATGTCTACAACCAAAATGAATTTGATCTTGTGTGATGTAACCAATGCTCATGTAAAGCACTCCAATACCTGACAAGTCTGCACTATATAAAACTGCAAATACATAACAAATAAGTGTTTTGCACACTTCTGTCATTGGGCTACATGTGGGCTACATCTGGGTGATATTGGTGCTGCATTTGGGCTCTTTTGTCTCTGGTAGCCATCTTGGGAGATTTATTTGTTATGAGGTTTCCAAATTTCCTCATTTACTGCAGTCTCCTCAGTAGGAAATACTTTCAGTTTTTTACTTTGATTCCATCAAGAAGGTATTCAGATGTGTCACACATATGCCATAAAGTCTGAATGTTAGCTCTCTAGTTGCTCATTAGATCACTGTAGTAAAGCTACTGCTCACCAGGGAAGTCTGCTGCTGGTATTCAAAGTGCATGTTTCAGTCTGTAAGTCAGAATTTTTTTATGAAATAGAAGAGGATTTGAGAAGTCAAAATGTGCCCTAATTTTTCTTTCTGCAGCACTAATCATACTTTCTATGGCAAAATGAACCCCCTCATTGTGTTCCTTTGTAAATTAAATGTTTTAAGTGTTACCACTTTATTCCAATCAAGATGGCTTCAGGTGTGCCATACTTTTGTCTTAAGTAAGACTGTTAGCGCTCTAGTTGTTCGTTAGAACACTCTGGGACATTCTGTCATTGGGCTATACTTGGGCTACATCTGGGTGATATTTGGGCTACATTTGGGCTCTTTTGTCTCTGGTGGCCATTTTGGGAGACTTATTTGTTATGGAGTTTCCTGATTTCCTCATTTACTACAGTCTCCTCAGTAGGAAATACTTTCAGTTTTTTACATTGATTCCATCAAGAAGGCATTCAGATGTGTCACACATTTGCCATAAATTCAGAATGTTGGCACTCTAGTTGCTTATTAGATCATGTAGTAAAGCTACTGCTCACCAGGGAAGTCTGCTGCTGGTATTGAAAGTGCATGTTTCAGTCTGCATGTCAGAATTTTTTAATGAAATAGAAGAGGATTTGAGAAGTCACTCAAAATGTGCCCTAATTTTTCTTTCTGCAGCACTAATCATCCTTTTTAAATTAAATGTTTTAAGAGTTACCACTTTATTCCAATAAAGATGGCTTCAGGTGTGCAATACGTTTGTCATAAGTAGGACTGTTAGCGCTCTAGTTGTTTCTTTAGAACACTCTGGGAAGCTGCAGTAGAACACAAAGGAATCAACTGACAGTCTCTGCCCTTGTTGGATATACATGTTTTACTGAGAATGTCAGACATCATTCTCATATGACTGAGAAAGATAATGTGAATTTACAGAAAATATGCTCTCAGTTTAGCTTATAGATCACCTTCCAAACCTCTGTGGGAAAAGCATCAGAATATAGTTTTCTCTCAAACATGATTCATGATATCACAGCAGAAGGCTTTTTCACATGGTAAAATCACCTTAGAATACACCACAATTCCTAAAACGAGTATGGTACCATCAAAAAATGATTTATAATGTAACTAAAGTCTTAAAACCTTCTATTAACTGCAATGCTTTTTAATGAGGTGCTATCATGTATATTGGTCCCAAGATACCTGCCAACACTTCTTGGATGAAGTACTGACAGCCAATCAGATCTCACGATGAGATGTGTGGTTAGGCTCTGCACAGATATATCTATATTTTTAACTCTAATTTTCTTAGGAACTACTGAACGGATTTACACCATTTAAGCAAAAGGCACGAGTCTGAACTGAGGACTACCTCTTTGCCAAATTTGGTGTCATTCCATTCAGCAGTTCGGGCTGTAGCTGCGCCTACAGGGCCTATGGGAAAATGCATGGGGAAAACAAGTTTTGGGACCCCCCTTTTTTCTCTGCTCCCGCTTGACGAATCACCGTGAAATTTTCAGGATAAGAGCGGACCGGAGCTGGCCAAAAGTTTGGAAAAGTTTGCGAAGATTCATCAATCGGCGCCAACGTTATTCCAAATAGAATGTTGCAGATTTCCTGTGGAAAATAGGTCCTAACTATAACTACCTACTGGCGACTGCCAGTAGGTAATATATATATATATATTTATATTTATATTTATATATCTATTACCTACTGGGGATTGCCAGTAGGTAGTTATAGTTAGGACCTAAATTCCATAGGAAGAGCGTTTTTTCATTTGCCAATAACTTTGGTGTCGTTTGAGGAATCCTTGGGAAATTTTCAAAATCAATATGCCAGTCATTTCAAATCCAATTTTGAAAATTCACAAGAAAAAAACTTTTTTAAAAAAGATGAGGGGGCAGTGTAGAGACACCCTGACCCCATTGGCCTCTTGAGGGGGAGTCACGGTAGATCCACAAATCCCAGCAAAATCTTTAAAAAAAATAAGCACAGGTTGCCTTGCTTCGTTTAATTACACCCCCGTGTAGGCCAGGCCCCGGGTACAATTAGAAATAATAATACGTGGGCCTGCGCGGGCCCTTGCATCCATGGGGACCGCCTCCTCCCCTGGGCTAATTGATTGAAAAGCAGAGAGCATGTGGCCCCCCAGGGACTGCCACCTCCCCATGCCTATATTTAGTTATAAAGCATGGGGGGGGGGTTCCAGCCCCCATGCAGCCCAAGTGACCACCACCTACCCAGGGCTAATTGTTTCAAATGTAGGGCACCGCCACCTCCCTGGGGCTATATGCTCTGGCCCCTCCATACAGACCCTGGCGCTGCCACTTCCCCGGGGATACTTTACTTAAATGCATGCCGTAAATGGCCCTAGGGTCTCCGTCACCGGAACCAGCCTGTGGAGAGGGCCACACAGCCCCCCTTCCTAAAATGAAAAAAAAAATGAAATCCGGAAATTCACTGAAGTCCCTGCCCCCTTTCTCCACGACTCTGCAAATGCACATCCTGGCACGCTCTTGGTTGGGGAATGAAGTCCCCTTCACAAGCCCACCTGTTACCTCCAGTAAACCCCATACAGTGGGATTGCTGAGAAGTGATGGCAGGCCATGCCCCTTTCCCCACCACACTGCAAACATACCTTTCGGTGCCCTGCTGATGGGGGATGAGGTCTCCTTGGCTTGGAGCCAAGGCAACTTTATTACCCAAATAGTAGTGCACCAGGAGGCAAGTTTGCAGAGTGGAGGAGAAAGAGGGCGTGGCCCCCGAAAAGCTCTCAGCAAACCCACTGTGTGGGACTTGCTGGAGGTAACAGGAGGGGATCCCTTTGGCTACAGAGGGACCTTGGGTGCTAAGAAACCCTTGTGGTAACTCCTTTTAGTCCAAAGCAGTGACATTCCTGAGTTGGACCTCCAGCCCCCTTTCTTCACCACTCTGCAAACATGACTGCTAGTTAAAAAATCTTAGAAATTCACAAACAAAAACAAGGTTACAGGGACGTTGTAGTTAGGAATTGGCATATAAAAAGACCTTATAGGACTTTATAGTTAGGTTCAGCTTTTGCTCATACAAAACCAGAGAAATTCAGCAATTATAGTTACCTGACTTAACTATAATTTGCGCCCTCGCAATGCACCGCTTATGACCTCATATATTACATCACTCATGACATCTCAAATGACATCACCGATGACATCAATGATGACATCATCCACAGCATCTGTGACATGCCCACTCACATCCCTATAGAATCTCTTATACACCCACTGCCACTCTAATACAACCATTCACAAACCCATTCACAGACTCATATCACAACTTACAAACCCATTCATTGATTCATAGATCTACACACATCCACTCCCTTACCCATACAGCCACTCATACAGCCACTAACTCACTAATACAGCCATTGACATATCCACGCAAACACACTTACAAATAGACACTGAGTGAGTCATGCTTAGAACTACTCCCACACCTAGACACTCACCCATACAGTCAATCACACAGCCACCCAAACAGTTACACACCCACACTTACCTACTCATACAAATATGCAATATTATGCATACCTTTACTGATCCTTTAAAAAATGTAGATGATATTCTTCCTACCCCACAACATATAGAGCATGGAACTGTAAAGCACAGCAATAATCATAATCTATATTAGATGCTTTGTTCACAAAAATCAATGGACACGTGGTAAAAATAGTTTAGGAGCAATCATTGTAAAGATATATATTTTTTAAACTATATAATGTTTAAAACAGTCTAGAAGTGATAAGGGAGGTTCGATTTCAAGGAAGTTACCAAAAAATGATCAGTGTAAAAATTAATTGACTTCAAATAATTTAAGTGAAAGTCCACTTTACGATGGGGGGATTTAAAGTTACATCTGAAGTCAAGAAGGCCGAAACAGAAAAAAAACATAATCGTTTTATTTAATAACCTATCATGTATTTTTGGAACTTACTAGGCAGATTATGTGCCCGTCACAGGGAGGTTAATTCAGTTACGTTGATTGAAGCCTGATAGAAATTTAGGGCCAGATTTTATGTGGGTGAAGTATTTTCGTGAGTGAATTTTTGAAAGAGTGATAGTCTATTGTAAGCAGATTGGGACTCTACCCTTAATCAAATCACAACTTGGAAATATATAAAAACAGGTAAAATAGACAAGAGTATAGCACATGTGAATCAGAGATTTACATTTACTATACATGCTAGCGGCAGTTTCTGCATGAGCATGGGGGAGAGTCGCCCCCCGCCCGCTGCAGCCACCCTAAATCGGAAAAAAAAATGACAACACAATTATTTCATAGCTATTTTATTTTTCACTCAGTGTGCTGCCAGACTACCCCCGAGCTGGTAGAAATGGGGGCGTATCATCATCTGCTGCTGTTTGGTTTGTTACTAGCATGAGAGTAGCACCGGGATTGGTTAATGGAATTAGCTGGAAACAGAAGCCAAAGGACCAGAGCGAGGAGGATGTCGGGCGTCAGACATTCAGCAAGCAAGGTAAGTGACTTTCTTTTTCTTTTTATTTATAGCCACTCAACTTGCCCGCATGCAAGCATCCACCCACGACCCATTTGCCAGTCCCACCAATATACGTACCTGTCATCACCCCTTTTACACACACATAGTGCCATGACAGTTTTGCACATTTAAAGCATGCATTGCCTTGTTGGCAGCGTGGCCTAATAAACTGTGAACTCACCAAGAGATCTGCAAGGCATGATTTCACAACAGAACAATTCAGCCTTTAATTCTTTTCAATTTAATAATGTTGTGTTACAATGCTCATTTCGGTGTAATTTTTGTACTCTCCTCCCATGTTGAACATCTTTGGGAAGCAGTCGTCATTCCAGATCAGCAGTTCAATAGGCTACCAATCTCTTTGAAAGCATCACATTCTCACCATGTTTGAAACTTGGACAACTGGCTCATCAACTTCTAATCTGCAAGTTCCTTTACTGATGGAATGATAGGACACAATTGACCCCAACTTTCACATGTGTGATAGTCTACTAACACACACACAAATATATCTGAACAATTTCTAACAGGCGTTCTTGATCTGGTCAAAAAATGGTGGCCATTTTGAAAGGCTCCCTCCCCATGGGTGTCCTGAACATCTGGGAAAATATTTCCTACAGTGGTAAATAGTGCTGAGTTAGTGGTCACATGGACAATATTTACTTTTAAAAATGTTTTTTTCTTTTTTTGTCTTTTTTAGTGGATTTCCAGCCCTGCCATTAATACAAAATAAAACAGAAGAACCTCTTATGCAGTTACATGAAACAACTCTTGTCCAATATCACCATTAATTCATAAATATATAGGACAAAGAAAGTGCCAGTGCGATGAAAATACCGTATCATGAAATCTAAGATAAAGTGCAATTATCGCCAAAATCAAAAAGAGCAGCAACCGAAATTGAATACATTAATAGTAGCAAATTAATTTACAACATCTTTAGATCCATCAATAAAGTACAGATGATATAAAAAATACAAGTACAGTAGTGATTAGGGAATGCAAAATATAGTGCAAATATATCCAATATAGAAAAATGCAACCAATACAATTGATTATATTGATAGCAGCAGGTTATTTTACACCATCTTTACATACAGCAATGAATTACCATTAATATAGGAACCTAACTCCCATTGCAGCCTAACCATATTTCTAAAATAAATTATTAGAGAACCCTGGCCAAGTCGCTATAAATCTATGAAGGGACCCTATGCGTTAAGCGTATGCTTCTTCCCGAATATGAGTCTTAGTCATCTTTTCTTGCCAATGCTAAGTCGAGGGTATCTTATTGGACTTCCAATTCTGAAGGATCAGGGATCCGTCCACTGCAACAGCAATAGAGAAAAAATATTGCTGGTGTTTTGACAAGAGCTGAACCTCTGCAGAACATCCAAAAAGAACTCATTTAATAGAGGGAATAAAATGAACTGCCAATGCTAATGATTAATTGATCCTTTGGAATACGTCCGACCAAAATTGGTGTAGTTTACGAAAATGATAAAAGATGTAGTTCTAAGACGCTATCTCTAGATCCTCGCATCTAAAACAATACTTAGAGGAAGTTGGAAACAACTTATACAGTTTTTTCAGTGTGCAATAAGTTAGCCATCTTGACAAGAAGGCCATTCTTTTATAGTTGGCTGCTCGTAGTGCTCCATGGCCTGCTTCACATATCCTAGCACATTCCCTTTTGCTAACATTACAGCCGGTTTCTCTTAAAAGTTAGGCTAGAAAGTTATCAATCACTTTCTGTTTGCCGAGTTGTGTTAAGCAAGAATACCTATTACGGATGCTGCTTACACTCTGAACATATAATTGGTTTAATATCCGAGAGGCTAGATTATTGGTCATTACATCATTCGTTTTTAAAAAGCTAGAAATGTGATTAAAGCTACATGAAAGAGCCTTGAACCTTGAACCCAGCTGTTGGTAAAGCATCTCATGGGTAATCAAATGTGATTTTTTTTTTAAATCCCCCAAATTTTAGAAACCCGCCTCTTTCTATAATTGGAGAGCCCCCCGTGAAAGCTGTAGACCAAAAACCGGACATTCACCAATTTTAGAATATAAATGATAACTAGGAATATTATATGTTTAAAAAAATGTTTGAACACAACAGGCTAAATCCAATATTGTCTTGTATCTCGATTTTTTAATGCATTTTCGGGGAATGAAGAAACACAGATAATTGAATTGCACTCTTGGTCAGCATGGTATTTAACATAAAATTGTCAAATTTCGATTCTATCATTGGTAATTTAACCAAAAGGTTCAGTAGTGCTGCCTGATAATACAGTTCAAAATTAGAGATGGATCTAATTGTAAAATTGCTAATGATGTTCTGGGCTGTTTCTTTGCCCAGAAAAAACTCCAAACTATTTTATGAACCTCCCTAAAATATATTTAGGAATTTTAATAGGGAGGCGAATAAACAAAAATAAAAATAGATGGTAGAATAGACATCTAAACCAAAGAAAGACAGCCAATTTAAGGTAAAGAAAGAAGAGACCATCTATCCAATAGACTTCAGTTTTGTGAGTCTCTTTCTGTAATTTAATGTAAATAGTTGATCATACTGATTGGTCACAAAAAGGCCTAGGTATCTAATAGGTTTTGAAGCTGTCTGTGGAAAAAGGAAAGGCAACGATGCAGGAGGAGTATTAAAGCACAGTACCTCAGTCTTAGCATCATTCAACCTATACCCCCCAATTTGTGTAAAAGCAAGTATTTCATCAAGGACCATATGTATGAACACAATTTTCCATAGACACAGAATGGGTAAAACCCTTTGATACATCTGCCCCATAATGCTTTGAGAATATTGGTTGGCTCTGCTGAAAGATAAAGAATAATGTAATCTGCAAATAATGTCATCTTTAGCATGGCTACTAAAGGGGGCACTGTTATGGATTTCTATTGCCAAATGTTCTATAAAAAGCGAAAATAAAAGAGGGGACAATGGGTATCCCTGTCTAGTCCCGTGACGGCTCATAACTACACCTGCCTCTTCCCTATTAATCAAAATCTTTCCCTTTTAGCCCTTATAAAGCTCTTTTAGCATTTTGACCAGTTTTTTGGGAAAACCGAACTTTACAAAAATAAAAAACAAAGCCTGCCAGTCAACAAGGTCAAATGCTTTTTCTGCATCAAGCATTAGGATCGCTGCCTTGACCTTGTTGGCTGACAAGTAGTCAATTGCTTCTCACAGAGGTTGCCTATGCCACCAACATAGTTATTCCTAGCCTAAATCTTACTTTCTGCTGAAACTATTTTTACTGTTCTTTTGTTTGGATCATGCCCTCATCAGCTTTTCTGTCATGATAGTATTCAACATCAAGAGGCAACAATGTAGTGACCCAATGGTGCACTTATTAATTGAAAAGAAACACTCTCAGCCAAAATCATTGCCTTTCTGTAAAGATTAGGCAGAGGGTAATTTTTAAAGCACTCTGCAATGCCTACAAAGCACTGATCGACCTAGTTGCCGAGATTTGCTGAAGAACAGTATTATATGGTACGCTCCAGGCAGGTCCTTACAATCTGCCTCTACCAAATTGGTGGTAGTGCCCAGATTCAAACGTACAGCTTGGGGAGTTAGAAGCTTTGTGTTGGGAGCATCAAAAGCATGGAATGCTCTTCCTCTATACATTAAAGCAAGCCCATGCCTTCTGGCTTTCAGGAAAGCCTTAAAGACATGGCTCTCTACCTTCAGGTCCTCTCTGTCTGACAATCAGCTAGCGCCAAGACGCCTTTTTGGTAATCAAGCACTTTAGAAAACTAATTACAATAACATTTCTTCTATTGTTTTTCTTTTCGGTGTCGGTACCTCTTTTGGTTCTTATTATTTGAATAATCACATCACATAGAAGGCTTTGGCTGAGTGCTCGTGGTTGAAAAGAACTGGAATATTACTCACCCTATATGTATCTACAATCAATGGTGCATGATGTGACCGTGGTCCATTTCGATGGAATCTCAATGTAAATCAAAGTACATCTGCATTTTTAAAATCCGCTTTCATGCAAGTAAGGCCGAAATGTCACCTTCTTTTAATGAATGATGGCTCACCTTATTACTGCTCAGTGAACTCAACTCTTAGTTTCAGTGAATAAACCTCTGATGGGGTAAGATGCTCAATCACATTGAAAATTCCCAGGTGACAGTCTCAACAAATAGTCCTCTATGAGAACCATCTGCAAATGTGCTTTCTTTTCATGCTTTCAAACTCAGATCACATCAAAAGAGCAGATGAAAAGAATGCATTTATGTTAGCTTAAAATATAAATTTTGCATTTTTAAGTAGCTGGTTGTTGAGGATTGAAGAAAATAAAACGCTTGTAAAGTACTGAAGATACATAACAATTCCAACAAGTAGGCCTGTATGACAATATAATTGCACATTGAATGTAGAAAATACAAAATCATATTCAGAAAGTTATATATATTTTTTGTACTTTCTACACAATGGGGGGAAACACGAACCAAACTGAAAAATACATTATTTATTTCAGTGTACGTCTTTGTCTTCCTTCCCTATGTTCTAAATGTTTGCTTAGATGTTCCAGAGTTGGCTCAAGCACATTGCAGACACAGCTTTTAATTACTGCCAGGTCTTTTTTCGAAACAGCATACACATTAGCTGAGTGTCCATCTATTGCTACCCATCCCTACAAGTCCCAAGTACTAAATGGGACTATTGTCCTCCCTTTTGCAGCCTTTGCTACAATATGCTTAATAATGTGCCTGCGTTCAAAGTGAATTGTTCAAATATTTTAGTTTAATTGACCTTGCTAAACTACGTTTAACCAAACACAGCTAGCTCTTTTAAGTCATGGTAGCAATCAATGACAAATATTTGCTGTTTAGAATACTTTTGCCTTAAAAGAGATTAAACCAGTCAACAAAATATAAAGCCTCTGGCATTCTCTCACCTTGTCACTCTGCGACAAAGTAAACTTGTTAAAAATGTTCTTTCAAAAAGAAAGTCATTGGATTGTTAAAGCGTTTTTCCAGATTTGCAAAATGTTCAAATATCATGTGAAAATAGTTTTCGAAATGCTTTAGTTTTAATGACGCATTGGGTCGTAAACAATGAACTGATGAAGTTGCACTTGAAACAAATTATTTAGATTATATAGAAGTCTAGATAATGTTATGAATAGTTATATCAAGTCAAGACAAGACAAACTTTATTCGGCCAGAGGCAATAAAAGCACACAAAACAAGAACACACATTTGAACATTAGGATCTCTCATCCAAATAAAATAAAAATGTTCAATTCAATTCATAACATTACATGACCATTAAAATATTGCCAGTAATAAATTCAGACATGATGACGGAAAACAGCTTTTAAGGTTCATAACCCCTCCTAATGTGGAACACTAATTTTATAAAATTTGGGGGCATATCAACAAGGGCTTTATCTCTGCTTTTTTGGCTTTAAAAGCCAAAAAAGCATAGATAAAACTAGCACCCTATCAACAACAGGGTGCTAGCACGCAAATTTGCATGTTAGCACCCTTTTACTCTACGCTTCCCCTTGCATCTCTAATGAGATGCAAAGGGGGCGTTCCAGAGTAAAATAGTAGGAGAAATGTCGCTAAGCGACATTTCTCCTATTATCAAGAATGTCGCTAACCCTGTTAGAGACAAAAAAAGCAGCGCTAACCGCGGTTAACGCTGCTTTTTTACGTCTGCTAATTTTCTGACTTAGCCATGATATCCTATGGAAGGAGAATATCATGGCTAAGTTTGCCTGTCCCTATCAACAAGGTAACGTGTGATTATCGCTGGGTTTCCAGCGATAATCTCACGTTAGCCTGTTAGCGTGTAGATTTTTATCGCTATTGAGATAAGCGTTGCTAATAGCACGCTATCTCAGCGATAAAAATTCACGCTAGCCGGCGATAATTATCCTCACGCTAAGAGCGCTGAGCGATAATTATTGCCGGTTGTTGTTGATATGCCCCTAAGTATTGCAAAGCAGACTTCAAGTGAAGATAATGACTGCATAGACACTAGCCCTTCCTTGTACTATCTCACGTTAGCCTTGCACAGAAGAGGCACCAGGAAGCGACGTTTGGGCTCTTGGTACAGATGGAAAAACAAAATAAGTCGCTAAAATATTAAATTAAACTATTAATACACCCGAAAAAGGTAGATATTGAGTCCAAGCAGCCATGGCGAGAGAGGCACATTTAAAGTGTAAAATGCTTAGTCTAAAAAGGGTAATCTAGTAACGATGGGTGGGAGATATACACCATCCCGGGTAGGGCTATAAGCCACAGGTTGTTGAAACTTGAGCATAGTTTACAATACTTTGCATCTTCTGCGCTATGTCTAAATGATTATTTATGAAGTGCTCCAGGTTCAAATTTTTGACAAGAGACTTGAAGTTTGGGCCAATTGAAAAGGGGGCATTATATAAATCAGACAAACCCAGCCGTACAAAAGAATCCTTCACATACTTAAGCCATGGTATTTGTTCTCCCCATCTAATAACAGGCAGTCAGAGATACAGGATCTTGTTAAACAGGGCTCTTGTAATGACCATGTTTTCATCCACTAAATTAGGGTTGCAAGCCCGATCGCATCTTTCAAGAACGACATACCAAGCTCCTCATGACAAATTAGGGAGGAAGTGCTTCCTGGGACTGATAAAAGTCTGCACATAAATTGGTTCTCAATGCGTTGTAGAATTTCCACATTATTATGTCCCGAGAGGCCAACACCATGGGCCATATGTAGGTAGCTAAATACCGGTCGGTAACGGCCGAAATTCAGTAAATATCCTGTTACCGACCGGTATTTAGTCAATTGAGATGTAGGAGGCCAAAAAGAAGTTTTCGGTAAATATGAATCGGTAAATACCGATTCATAATTACCGAATTCAAAATTACCGATTCATATTTACCGAATACATATTTTCCGAATCGGTAAATATGAAGTGGTAAAAAGAGAAATGAGATGTAGGTAAATTCGGTATTTTAGAAATCCATGAAATTCGGTAATTAAGAGTCGGTAATTAACACAGATTGAAAGCAGGTGGTAAGCATCAACAGTGCATATAAGCAATCCCAAAATGCAACAGCGTGGACACCATGGCCGCTCTGTATGTGATTGCAAGGCGCCTACGTCTACAGGTAGCAGGTCTGAGGATTTGGAGACGTGAGGAACGCATTTACAGACAGCGCATCACACTCTTTCAACAGACTGACGCTGAGATACATGAAAGGTACAGGCTACACCCACAAACCATCATGGACCTGATAAGGGACCTGCACCCACTCCTGGACCAGCCAACAAGAAGGGTGCATGCCATACCACCACATGTGCAGGTGCTCTGCAGCCTACATCTACTTGCATCTGGCAGTTACCAGGGGGTGATAGCTGCGGTGGGCGAAGTATCCCAGAGTTGCCTGTCCCGTTTCTTCAGGAAGTTCCTGGATGCCATGATGCAGAGAATGCACTACTATATCAGCTTCCCAAACACACAGGCTGAACTGCAGAAGACCAAGACAGACTTTTACCACATGGCGCAGTTCCCGCATGTCATAGGCTGTATTGATGGCACACACATTCCAATCTGCCCACCAGCAGCCACTGAGCACATCTACAGGAACAGAAAGTCCACCCACTCCATCAATGTGCAGGTAATCTGCGATGCAGGGAACATCATCCCTGATATCGTAGCGAAGTTTCCTGGGAGCACCCACGACTCCTTCATCTTCCAGAACAGTGGGATCTACACACAACTGCTTGCCGGAGAATTTGGAGAAGGATACCTGCTAGGTAAGTAACAGTGACGTTCCCTAATACCAAGTGCAACTTATGTGTATTGAGGCATGTGACTGATGGTTCCCTCTTACTCACCTAGGCGACAGTGCATATGCCGTGTGGTCATTCATCCTCACTCCCTACCTACACCCATCAACCCTGAGTGAGAGACGATATAATGTGGCACACAAATCTCACCAGACTGCAGTGGCTGGCGATATTTTAGGCGTACGGTTTTTCCGATACCACGGAACTGACACTAAAATTTAGTGCTCTCTCACCCCAGCCTTGAATACAGCACAGCCTAGGAGGGTGTGCTCTTTTATCCACGGTACCACACATTTTTAGGGTGCTGTATGTGTGTCCACCATTGTTACCTCTTAGAGGCTGTGGGCACTACCAAAAAGGTGTAGGTAGCCGTATTACTTCCCCGGTCCTGAAGAATTGCCATTTAATATAATCTAAGGCAAGAAACATGTTGACCTATTGATCCCCCTAGCACATTCACTCACATAGCTTAAGGTGAGAAATGTGCGGATTATCTTTGGTTTTAATCAGGATGGTGACCATGCTTTATTAAAATTGTTTAGTGGATCACCTACCCCTGTTTTAATTCACTCTCGTTCACCTCATATGCACCTACACTCACTGTTGTAATTAATACCCTCCCCCCACACACACCTCACTCATCGGCGTTGGAAATAAAGATCTCCGCTAGGAAGGCCCCATTGGATGCCTGATCGGGCATTGCACCTGCCGGCCCGATAAGGAGCAAAGACCCGGTGATGAAGCAAGACACCCGCTTGTTGGGTGTGTGAGGGTCTTCTTTTCCAATAAGGAGTAAACTTGACTCCTGTCTTTCACATCAAATTACTCCTCCTCACCCTGGTACCCTTTAGTGACTCTAACACACCTTGCGCTTACTTTAGGAACTTTTGTTTTCAACACAAATCTACACGCAATGTGGTGGAGCGCACGTTTGGACTATTGAAAAGCAGGTTCCGCTACCTCCATAAAAGCGGAGGTGCACGCCAGTACACACCCATCATCTGCTGCAAGATCATTGCCACTTGTGCAATGCTGCACAACCTTGCCACGAAGAGAGGTACAGAGGTCGAAATGACATATTTTGAGGACCATGATGATGATTCTGCACAGCCAGAGGCCAACGCAGCAGGAGTGGCAACAGCAACAGATGGGAGAGTGAGACGGGCAGAGATCACATGCAACTATTTCTGAGTGAGTAAGGGGACACATCCAGTAGTTGGATGCCATGACGTAGTTTAATCATGCGGCACTACGCCACAACACAAAGAAAAACCTGTCCCATCAATATTGTGTGATAAACATTTGTGAGTCAAGGGTTACTTCAACCAATAGTGTCATGGTATTTTGTGACGCATTAGTGTTTGCGGCCACGCGCTCCAGTGCGGGATGGCATTGAGTGAGCGTCCTCACTGGCTGTGGGACCAGTGGCAGCACCTTGCCGCCTGCTGCTCCTCCGTGTGTCTGGCACAGGGGGGGTTATGCTGCTCCTGCTGGTCGTATCTTCGCTGTCCCCAGCATCCATAGTGCCAGTTGTGGCAGACTGGCTGGTGAGCAGCACTTCGAGTGCACTGGTGACCCTCACCACCCCCCTTGACACGTCTGTGCTGCAGTGCGCAAGGCCCTCCTGCATTGCCACCGAGGGCCTGCACAGCAGCGAAGTGGCAGTTGCCAGCCAGTTCACTGCCATTGTGTTCTGGGCTTTCCTCTGATGTCCCCGGTGCCGTGCTGCCCTGTCCTCATCATACTTCAAGCACAGCAGCATGACGGACTGGGACATGTCCCGCATGCCCGCAGCCATCTCAACCATTCCCTCTGCCATGGCGCTGATGCCCCTGTCAATGTTAACAAATGTGACATTGAGGCCACGCATTTGGCGCTGTACGGATATCATTGCCTTTGCCTGTATGCGTTGAATTTTTACCATGGTGGCCTCAAGCCCTGAGGAGACTCCATGGCCCTCCCCTTGGGGAGGTGGACTTTGCAGCCGAGCCCTGCGGCGCCGTCTGCCACCTGTGTGTGCTCCCTCAGAGGCGGAGGGCACACTGGCATGGGTAACATCCAGGGGCACAGTGGACGTTTCCGCCCCCCTCGAGTCTTCAGATGATGACTCTGATACATACAACCTGGCAGCAGCATGCCTCCTCGACCTGTGCAATTCAGGTGGTGATGATGGTGGTGACTCCAGCAGGAGTGGCGATGCTGGCTGGGGAGGCGATGCTGGCTGTGGTGGTGAGGCTGCCTGTGGTGCCGTTCCCTGGCCTGAACTGGTGGTGGCCTTCTCTGCGCTGTCCTTGTGGTGTGCCCTCTCTCCCTTGTCATATGCAGTTCTGTGCGCAGTAGTGCCTGTGGACAGAAATGGAACCTCAGCTAAGTGTACCTGAAGCACAGAATTGCTGGCATCACAATACATTTCTGAAACAGTATCTCATTGTCCTCTGCCTGCTTCTCGCTACTGTGTGTAACATGCCTTGTTATTCTGTGCTATTCGTATCATGTTTGGGGTTTCAGGGACTACATCTCCCATGATGCGTTGCTAGTATGCACTAACACCTGTACTGGAGTGGGATTCTCATTGCCCATTTGGGGAGTTGGGATAGGGGTAGGGGGGGCCACATTGCTGTGCAAGCGTCTTACCTTGTTTGGTGGCGGCTCTGCCGGAGCTGTCAGCATCCCCAATCCCCACGATGCTTTCTGGCTCAATTGTGGTCTCCACAAGCTCCTCCAGTTCTGTCAAGGCTGGTGCCCAGTTGCGTCCACCTCCTGTCCGGCTGGCCTCTTTTTTCAATTCTGCCATCTTCCTCTTCGTGATGATACAGATGTCGTACCACCGCTTCTTGAGGACATCAATGTCCCGGGGGGTCACTCCCATGGAATTCACCTGCGCCTGGATTCCCAGCCAGATTTTACGTTTGTCTGATTCAGGCACTTGCAGTGACTGTTTCCCAAAAAGCTTCTGGTGCTGCTTTACCACCTCCTCCACCAGTACCTACTTTTGGCTGAATTTCAGCTTTCTCTTCCTCTCCCCTCCATCCCTCTCTGTGTCCTGGCTGGCCATTGTTGCAGTTTCCTGTGCTGAATCAGGCAGTTGCTCTGTTCCTCTCCTCTGCACTCCCAGCCTCTCCAGAGTCTGTTGATTGTGTGCACCTGCCTGGGTGTGGCCACTTCCTGGTTGGGTGGGTTTTAGTTTGCACAGGATTGGCTGATTCATCAAGTCATGTGTATTTGAATTTCCGATTCGGTAATTACCGATTCGGTATTTACCGATTCGGTAAATACCACTTCGGTATTTACCGAATCGGTAAATTCCGATTCATGATTACCGAATATTACCGAATCGGTAATGATTACCGAATGTTTACCTACATATAACTTACCGATTCATAAATACCGATTCGGTAAAATTCGGTATTTATGAATCGGTAAATTAAATTTACCTACATATGGCCCTGACATACACCAGCTCTTGTAAAGATTCAGCATTGCTTCAATTGGTTTGTTTTGAAGCTTACTAGAAAATCTAAAAATGGCTTCAATATTTTTCCCAAAAATCTGTCCTCTCAGTGTTATACACGGGACCCCACTTAGAGAGTGATTGTTGGAAATGGCCCTTTTTTCAGGGTCATCCCTAAGCTTTTTGCCTTCCTCCTGGATTTTGTTCTAACCTGTTTTTGTTGGCTTTATGACTCTGGGCACTTTACCACTGCTGATCAGTGCTAAAGTGCATATGCTCTCCCTGTGTAAATATGACATGTGAATTGGTATATCCATTATTGGCTTATTTGGTTTACCTGCTAGTCCATAGTAACGTGGCCTGTGTGTGCCCAGGGCTGGAATACCAAATGCTGCTGGTGGGCCTGCAGCACTGGTTTGCGCCACCCACAGAAGCAGCTTGTAAAGTTTGTCTCAGATCTGCCACTGCAGAGACTGTGTGCAGTCCAGAACTGCCATCTTGGCTGTGAAGTGCACCCACTTACCAGCCCCTAAACCTTCCCTTGGCATCATGTAAGTCACCACTATGGTAGGGTACATTGTATGTGTAAGGCAGGACATGCCCTGATGTGTGTAGCATGTCCTGGTAGTGAAGTACACCCAATTTCGTGTTTCACTACTGTAAGACTACCTGTTCTCCATAGGCCAGAATGGGCAGTTTGCCTTTTACATTCTATAGTCCTAACTGACCCAAAGAACATGGTAGAAAAACAAATTTAGTATGCCTGAGCTCAGAATATTAAAACAAATCTTTTAGTGAAGTTTATTCTTATATTCTGTGTTTGAAAATACCACTTTTAGAAAGTAGGTATTTTCTTGCCTAAGCCTTCCAGTGTGCTCTGCTGTTATGTGTATTGGCTGTCTGGTTTTGGAGTGACAGGACTGGGGAATTCCAGGAGACAGGGTGAGATGTCCCAGTGGTGAATAGAGATATCGGCATCTAGATGGGTGGGAGGAGTTGCACCTGGGACCTGAATAGAGCTTTTCCTTCCCTCCACAATGCTGGCTCCACCTCCTGTGGTGTGTCTGATGTCTCTGCCCTGCACTCTGAAGGGAAGGAAGGAGTCAGGTAAACCAAGTGCTCCAGGACTGAGCAGAACTTGTTCTGGCTGGGTTCAGTGACTTGTAGCTTTTGAGAACAAAGACTTTTGGGGTATAAATATCTGTGCTGAAACCCCTACAATTTGTATTGCTCCTGGACAACAAGAAGAACCTCTGTCCGTGTAACTGAAGGAATCTGCAGGAGGTGATTGTCCTTGTGCTTGTGTGCTGTTTCTTGGATTGGCCTGCAGTAGTTTTCACTGGACTTGGATGAAGAGGAAAAGGACTTTAAAGATAACTTTTATTCAACTTGCTAAAGCATTCACCCAAGGGCTAGAAGAGAGCTAGCCTCCTGCTGGAGTCTCAGGCACACCAGACTCCACCACCAGCCTCCTGTTTCCTCCCAGCGAGGATTTCTATCTGCAGGTGAGGCTTCTGTGAGTTCCAGGGCCTCTAGTTCTACTACAGAGAAGAGAGTGCTGAAAATCGTCGCTAACGCCCATTTGCAAGCCGCCGCAGCTGAAGAGCGTATGAAAAATCATCGCGCTGCTGCCGCTGAGTGCTCGCTATGGGGATCATCGCATCACACGTTTGCGGGCTGCCAAATGCTCGCTAACCCGAAGATCATCGCATCGCACGTTTGCGGGCTGCCAACTGCTCGCTAACCCAAAGATTATCGCATCGCACGTTTGCGGGTCTCCAAGTGCTCGCTAACCAAAGATCATCGCATCGAGTTCATCGCTTCACGACGTCGCAACGGGACTCCGGACATCTGCCATTTTCATCGCATTGCACCCAGATCGTCTCTCCCTCGCGGAGCGCCATTTCTTTTCATGGCAATAGGGTCGCACACGCAACAGGCTCGGCGCATCATCCTCCCTTGCGGCAAGGTTTTCAACGCATCACCGGCTTAGCGTGGAGAAGTTTGTTGCTTTGTCCCGCACACATCTGTAGATCAGCGCATTATCCTCCCTTGCGGCAAGTATTCAACGCCTCACTGGCCTCGCATGAGGAAAATCATCGCTGCAGCTCCTTTGCGACATTTTGGTTGTTTTGCTACAGAATCCAGGTACTTTGTAAGTAAAAGAGTCGCAGAGACCACTGACTTGAACTGAACTCCTCTTTGCACACTTTGAACTATTTTTGCATCATTTCAAGAGTAACCCTATTTTTCTAGTATTGTGGCATTTTACTGTTATTGGTCTTGTGTTAAGTCTATATATAAAGATACTTATTGTTTATAACTACTTGTGTGATGTCCCTTTGTAGTGTTCTTCACTGTGTTACTGTGTATGGTCATAAATGCTTCACACACTGCCTCTGAGATAAGCCTAGCTGCTCGTGCTACGTTACCACAGGGTTGAGTAGGGGTTATCAAAGGGTGTAGCCTGCTTACTCTGACTTAGGAAGAAGGGTCCCTACTTGGACAGTGGCCAGCCATTGCCAACTAGAGACCACCATTTCTAACATTGGTGGTCAGCGGTGAGGATCTGGACTTGCATTTATGATCGCATACAGTAATTATAGAGTACACAACTAGTGAGTGCAGACCATAATGTAACCACATACGCCTTTGAGGTTTTTTGATTCTATTTTTGATTGATATTGCCAGTTATTTCTACAATGGGCCTTGCTGAAATGAGACCTACTTTTTGTATAGATGACCTACAGTCAGGTTTGGCAGTGAGTAGGAAGGAGACTCAGCTATCCTTGCAGACATCCCTGAGGCTTTGCCAACAAGACAGATGGAGATTCTTGGAGTCCCAGTACACCTACCAAGAGGGTAGTTGGTCTGAGTGTGGCTCTGGAAAGTCGGAAGAGGAGGAAGGAAATGTTATGGAATATCTCATAGGTAGGGAGTCCCTTGCTGAGTCTAGTACCTATGGTAGTGACTGATTCCCTTCATGGTCCCCAGAGGAGTTGGTGGACAGGTGGGAGGGTCCCATAGATAGGGAGTCCCTTGCTAGGTCTAGTGCCCAGGGTAGTGCCCAATCCCCTCATTGTCCCCAGAGGAGTTGGACAGACAGTTGAAGAGGGAGGAACAGCTGGAATTAGAGAGGCTCCAAATTGAGATTGCCCAGCTGGAGGCACACCTAGCGCAGATAGCAGTAAAGGAAAAGTTAGCTCTGGAGGGTAGGTTATCCCCTGAGTGCAGTGTTAATTGTCTGGATTCACCAGTGAGGGTGGGGTCCAGTGGTGGCAGCAACGTTGAGTTATGTAGAGATGACAGTGTAGTATACCCACCCAGAGATGTGGCACCTGACTTGAAGGAGGGGGTTGATCTACACCAGGGGATTCAAGGATATGAGGTAGCTCCATTGGTGTGCAGTGTCCCAGGGGTGGATTGGGGAACTAGCACAGGGGTCCATAGTCCTAGTAGGGGGAGGGACACCCTTCCGACTCTAGATGTGAGGTGCAGGGAGAGGGGTTCCCCCGTGGCTGAAGTCCTGGTGTATGAGTGTGAGGACCGCCCAGAAGGGTGGGGGTTGAGTGATAGAGACAGTCATGTAATGTCTTGCTCATTTCAGGAGAGTGGTGTGGGGTACATGTGTAAGGCACTGGATTGTGAGGTGGAGCTTAGCACCTACAGGGAACTGTGTAATCCAATTGTGGGAGAGCATATTGTGAGTCCCTGTTTTCCAGAGCTAAACCAACACCTGTTGGAGCGCGAGTTCTCTAATCGTAAGGAACATGCACAGGAGGCAGATCTCTGGGTGAGTACCAGAGGCTCTGTAGAGGCAGTGGGGAATGACCCTAATAGGAGTGGTTCAGATGTCTTCCAACTCAGAGTGGTGGGAGAGGTGTGGAGTGATGCAGCTAGGTCCCCTTGTTGTGAGGGGGTTGTAGGGCCTCACATCCTGTCCCGTGGGAGCAGGAGTGAGACTGGGATAGGTCCCGAAGTGTCCCAACCTCAGTCTCCAGGACTGGATGGTTCCATGAGGGAACACCAGGTAGGGAATCTAGTCTGTCCGGATGGACCATCAGTTGTGGGTAGTCTCCCCGTGTTAGGTGAGCTGCGAGTGCCTATAGTCAGGCCTCCATCAGTTCTTGTGTCTGGCAGTGTCACTCTTAGGGGGAGGGTGCAGAAGTCCAGCTTGAGGGGTTTAGAGGGGGAAAGAGCCCCCAGTGGGAGAACCAGTGGGTCAAGGGCCAGTCAGGAGGGCTGAGCCCAAGAGGAGTGACCATGGTGACACCACTTCTGTCCTGGGGGATCTTCGCGCACGGTCAAGTGGACAAGGGTCGGTAGATCTGTGCCAGGTAGACTGTCACGCAACACAGGAGTTATGTGTTACCCTCGGGGAGGGTGTTGGTACCCCCCAAGAAGTCCTGGTTCCCCGAGCAAATGCTCAACCACAGGGGATGGTCCCTGGGTTGGGAGGCCAGGTACAGGCGATTCCTAACCTGGAGGGATGGACATCGATGGGTGGTGTTCTGCCCGTGGGGTTGGTGTTGTGTGCGCCCCTTGAAGTCCTGGTTGGCCAGGCAGTTGTTCCGCCACATGGGGTTGGTCCCTGGGTTGGTAAGTCAGGTCCAGGTGTTGTCTGACCTGGAGGGAGGGACAACTGTAAGCAGTGTCCCGACCATTTTTTTTTCTAATGGGTGGGAGGGTGCAGTATGCTGGAAGGGGGTGCAGAGGGAGGGATTCCTCGCCTCTGACCCCGGTGCCACCTGAGGGGTTTTCCAGGTTGGTAGGTCGGTTGCAGGGTCAAGGCCCTGAACTGGTGGAGGGGTATGTGTCCCTCGAGGGGGGCATGTGTGCGCCGCAGGAAGTCCTGGTGTGCCAGGCAGACTGTTGCACAACTCTAGAGGAGTGTGTTTTCCTTGGGGGGAATTGGTGTACTCCCACAGAAGTCCTGGGTTGCCAGGCACAGGTCCAGCCTAAGGGTACAGACCCTGGGTTGGAGGACCAGGTTCAGGGTGTCCCCCTGACCTGCAGGAAGGGGCCACTGCTAACAGTGCCCCTACCGGTTTGTGTTATGGGGCATCTCTCCAGGTGGGAGGGTGCAGGCCCCAGCAAGGGGGGCAGGGAGAGGGTAGCCTCACCCCTGACCTCCACACCTGCCACAGGTGCCCTGACAATTCTGGAAGGGGGTACCGCTCCAGGTGGGAGGGTACCGAGCCCCAAGGAAGAGGACCGGGTGTGGGAAAGTCCACCCCAGTCTCTCGCCCAGTCGCTGGGTACAGGCCCAGGGCTGGTGGGTCAGTGTCAGGGTATCTTGCCTGACCTGATGAGAGGGAGAGTGGACAAAAGGTGCCAGATGGGGGAGTCCGCTTGCAATTTTTGTCACAAGACAGGGCATTGGAAGTGCCAGTGTTGCCTAAATCCTGCAAATCAGGTGCAGCAAGGATAACTTGTGCAAGTGACAGATGTGGTAAATCGGTTACCTTCAGTGACTAGGCCGGGATCTCTTAATGTGGGAGGGAATCAGAAACAGTTAGTGCAGGTGCCCTAACCTCTAAGAATCTCACAGGGCAATCGAACTTATCATCAGATGCCCCTAATGGAAGTGCTGAATGGCTTTGGTCAGGACCCATCCTTATGACGGTGCCTGGAGGGAGTGGAAGACTGTACACTCGGCGCACTCCTAGAGGTAGTACAGAGTGGAACATATGTAGATGCAGACATAGATGGTCATACCATTACATTCTTCATTTATACTGGTGCTACCCGTTCTACTGTGAAATCTGCAGTAGTCCCAAACCTACCCCTCTCAGGAAAATCAATCTAAGCTGTGGGACTTGTTAACAAAAAAATGACAAACTCTTTGACAGAGGGGGTACTGGTGAAAATTTAAACCTTTCAGGATCACCACCAATTTGTGGTGTGTGAATTCGAGTCCAGTCTGTTTGCTAGGACATGACCTATTATGCAAATTGAATTATACTATCTATTGTAGGCCAAAGGAAAATTCATTGCAGACTAATGATGAAGACAGTGCTTTCAAGCTGGGAAATCCCGGGGTCTGCATTAGTAGCGCGGGACCACCATCTTGGGAGAACTCAGGGTAGCGGGCTAGTCTTTGCCCTCCTGAATATATATAAAAAGAGGCTGGTGCAAGAGTGCTCATTGAAGTCCTCCTGAGGCTTGAGCCGGGAGTGACCACCGAAATGGTATTGTTACCCGCTGTAATTTTTAAACTGCACCTTTTTAAAATTGCTCTGTACTTAATTTTTTTTAAAGAAATACAACTTGCGTTCTTTGCACACCTACCAGATTGGTCACTACTCCCGGGGTCTCATTAGTAGCGAGGGACCGCCATCTTGGGAGATTTCAGGGTAGCGGGCTAGTCTTTGCCCTCCTGAATATATTTAAAAAGAGGCTGGGGCAAGCGTGCAGCGGGCACACCAAAGGCAAGCCCGTCTGCGCCCGTCCGCGCACGGCCCGCGCACAGCACCAGCCACTCTGCCCATTCTGCTGCAGATAACCCCATTTTGACTAACAACTCTAGCAGCATGCTGCACAGTCTAAACACCACTGGTTTAAATGCCGAATACATATGTATTCAACCCGGTCCCTGGCCTCCACATGCCCGATTCACCTGCCCCGTTTGCAACACAAAACTACTGGAGCTTATGTTTCAGCGGGTTAAAGAGACACATAACACAGGTAGGGACAGAAAAGGCCACAGGGATGGAAAAACATTGAAGTATGTTTATTTTAACGCAAGATCCTTATTTAAACACAGTATTGACTGCGCCTCACTTATTGAGGAAGAGGAAATTATTATCACAGTCATTACTGAATCCTGGACGGACGGTGCTTCCAGTCCGGATTTAGTTAAAGCAACACCACCTGATTATCTCTGTTACACATGAAATAGGCCTTACAAGAAAAGGGGGGAGCTTGGCAGTTATCTACCACAAGTGAATAACTGTATCTTTTTACCCTTCTTTGAATGCCAAATTTGAAGCTCTGGATTTTTGTTTCTATCTCTCGGACCATCATACCTTTAGAGGCACCCTCATTTATAGGCCACGGGGCCCCAGAAGCCCATTCATAACACAAGTTGGCAGTATGCTCGAAAGTGGTCTTAGTGCCAGCTCACATACTATATTAGGAGACTTTAACTTCCATCTGGAGGCGCTTGCTGATCCAGATACCACAAACCTGCTGGACCTGAAGAGCAATCTTGACTTAAAACAATTGGTCATTGGTGCCACTCACAAGGCAGGACATACATAGAACTGCATTTTTTCTACCAATTCGCAGCTGCGGTTCACAGGCCTTCTCCCACTGGTCTGGTCAGATCACAAGGCAGTGCTATTTGAGCTGACCATGCCTGACCAGCACACTAGGAAATCAGTAACTAAACAGCTGCTGAGCAGAGCATGGACTAAGGTAAAAGCTGAACAATTACAGGAAGTGATGAAAAAGCTTTATTCGGTAAGGCATTTACATACCATAAAAGCATTTACATAAAAGAAAAAGCAATTACAATTATACATTAGACATCAGTTTAAAATACATTTTTTTTAAAGTGATAGAAGAGTTAATCATTAAAAGAAATAATTTTGTTTTTTGCCTAACTAGATAAGAATATGTGCAAATTAGCAAAGAAGTATTCGTATGCCTTTCGTGGCTATTAATCAGCGAGTAGAATTGTAAAGGTGCTGAGATTTGTAAAGACGGAGCGAAAAAAAAAAACCCAATAGCAGATTTAAGATGCGTAGGGGGGTGATCCCAATTCATCGTAGGGTATGTTTTAAGTGATTCGTGAGGACCGTCTTTTTAGATGTTTAGAGGGGGAACAAGTTTCCGTTTAGAGGTTTGTTCTGTGTCGCACACAGAATTTTAAAAACTTCGTAATGTTTTTTGCCAATAGTTCTGTTTCTAACATTTGGAGAACCATTAGGGCTTGTCGACATTGATTTAGGCCCAGCTGTTTCAAAAAAGGGATCAAATATAACTTTCTTGGTTTGGTATAATATTTGCAAAACATGATTACGTGCAGAGTCGATTGGGCAGAAAGATCGTCACAGGGACATAGGGTCAGTTGAGGTGCCCAATCGTTTATCGTTGGAAAGGTAATTAGCCGATGGAACACATTAAGTCGCAATCTTGTCAGTAAGAATTTCTCATAGTTACTTAAACTTGAATTCAGATAAGGCTCCATTTGGTCTGTGGTCTGAATGGGAAGAAAGAGCTGTACAGAGTTTTTACTTAATTCAAGGACCAGACGCAAGTCTGCTAGGTGGCTTATGCACATATCTCGTAATCTCTTTCTAGGAATTACATTTATTTTATGAGGGTTAGAGAAAAAATGATCGTGTCCCAAATCAGATAAAAAGTTTTTAACATAAGATAGCCAGGTGATTTGGGACCCATGCTCCAGATTCATGCAATCAGAGATAAGTGCCTGCGTGAATTTTAATTCCGGTGTGGACCAGACGCGGTGCCATAAAAGAATTGGCTGCATTCGTATCACGTCTGTGATGTATGGGAGACCCAGTTCACTGTGGATATTAAAAATCGAAGTGGACGACGGGACTGCCAGCAAAAATTTCAAAACGGTGTTCTCTACCTTTTGGATTGAATCGACTCGTACGTTTCCCCAAATCCCTGCCCCATAAATTGCCGTGCTAAGGCATTTTGAGTTATAAATGTCAAGCATTTCTTTGGAGGCTCTTTTGCCCAGTCTCCGGGCAAATGCTCTCAGGGCCGTTGTTGCTTTGAGAAATTGTAGTTTTCTATTTTCTGTTGCACTTTTCCAAGTGCCTTTGTTGTCTATTACAACTCCCAGGTAAGGGTAGGTGGTAGTATGTTCTATTCTTATGTCATTTAGGTAGATGCTTTTTGTTTTTCGAGATTGATTACTTGATGTGATTATAAAGGTCTTTTTGACATTGATATTTAGATCCAAAAAATTCATGAAGTTTTTGTATCTGTCCAGGGCCCGTTGTAGCTCCAGGGGGGTGCGGGCGACTATAACTGCGTCGTCCGCATAGAGGAGGGCGGGGATCGGGTGCGATTGAACGTATGGTTGGTCCTGGCTACCCTTTAGCAAGGCTGCTTCTAGGCCGTTTGTGTACAGATTGAAAAGGAAGGGAGCCAGGACACAACCCTGCCTGACTCCCCGCTCAACTCTAAAAGATGACGTTAGCTGCCCCCCTAAGCCATATCTTACTCTTGTGGTCGTATTAGAGTAAATTTCCCTGATGTAATTAACCAGGTTAGTGTCAATTCCCATTTGTGTCATTATGCTCCACAGCTTATTGTGGGCTACGCAGTCAAAGGCTGCGGATAGATCAACGTATGCCATGCAGAGGCTGCCACCCTTTGCAAGGACATACTTCCCTCTCAGAAGTGTGAGGTTAAGGACCTGTTCAATGGTGCCTCTTCCTTCCCTGAAGCCGAATTGGAGGTCAGATAAAATATTGTTTGCCTCTGCCCAGTTTTGTAGGCGTGCCAAGAGGATTCTTCCTACTGTTTTTCCTAAAGAGTCCAGTAGGGATATGGGTCGGTAGCACGCAGGGCTATTCCTGTTACCCTTTTTAAAAATGGGGACTAGGATCGAGTCTGACCAGGAAGTTGGTAATCCTACCTTTCCCATTGCCTCTAGAACGTTAAGTCGCAGGGGTGCCCAAAGATCAATGTTCGATTTATAAAGGTCCATAGGGACGCCGTCTGGTCCCGGGGCCTTTCCTGATCTACTTACGTTCAGGGCCATCTTCACCTCGGCGAGGTTGAAGTCCATATCTAGTGGGTTGATTCGGTCCATTGGAGGAATGTGGGTCTGTCGACTTATCCCTTCTGGGATAGAATTTTTTTTAGAGAAGTGGGTGACCCACTCTTGTTCAGTAATAGTTGTTTCGAGTGTGCCACTTTCTTTAGGACCTGCAAGAAAGGAGGAATTAACGATCTCCCAGAAGGTGACCGAATCTTTGTTGTGACAACTATCGTGTAAGGCAGTCCAATGTGCCTCTTTTAGTTCTTTTTTCCTGGATGTAATTTCTTTGTTATCTGTTTTCCTGGCTTGTGAGACCTCTGAAACGTTTCTTGGGGATTTTTTAAAAGTTTTTTTAAGGGATTTGTAAGCTATAGTGCAGGCTGGGTTAAACCACCGAAACTTAGGTTTGTCCTTTGGGATTTTCTGCCCGTTGGGCAGCACTGTCAAGGCATTCTTTACTTCAAAAATTATTTTCTCGTGGTTGGCTACAATCTCACTGGGAGATGACGTCTCCGTTAGACAGACTGCAAAGGCTGGACGCGCCGCTTTGAGAATGATTTCTAAAATAACGGTGGGATCAATATGAGACCATTTGAGTGCGTAACCGTTTGAGCGGGGCATTGAGATGTTGTCATTGTGATATAATGTTTGAGCCTTTTTTTGTGGAGCGGTAGTTTGAATGGTGATGGACAGTGGGAAATGGTCACTGAATACACAGTCATGAGTAGTGACTGCAGTGATCAGATCTGAGGAAATGTTTCCTGCCAAGATAAAATCCATGCAAGAAGATAATCCTCTGCCATTAAAGGTTGGGGCAAAGACAACTGGAGGCTCAATAAGTTCGTTTGCGAAGGCTAATTGAAGGAGGGTCATAGTCTCATGCAAAAAAGACCCCTTTTGAGAGTGCGAGAAATGAGTGGTATTATTATTTAGATGGTCTATATAGCCACAATTACCATTATGTCTGCTCTTGCATAGTGTAAGGTTAAAGTCCCCTCCCCAGATTATTATTGGTTCTTTCCCTTTGCTATGGATAGTTTGTTTTTGTAGAAAGTGTCGAATTTCTTTCGTAACCTCCATAAAACTGGGGTCTGTCAGATTATTATAGATATTAACTATCAGGATTGGTGGCATTCTACTTACGGTTACTCGTAATATCTGATATTGTATCTCGTTTTTGAGATAGTGAGCTTCCAAGGTTGGGATTAGATTTGAGACGTAGGTGGCTAATCCGCCCTTTGCTCTGCCTGATGTTGAGGCTAAGGCTGGGCTGAAAAATGTTTTGTAACCGTTTATGTGAATAGGGGTGGTTGCACATGTCTCCTGGAAGGCGACAATTTCATTTTCTTTAATGAAATTTATCCACCCTTCATTGTGGATCTTTGGTCGAAGGCCCGATATATTCCAGAAAGTTATATTTCAATCTGAATTCTTCGGGGAAGTTTTATTAAGACTAGTGGGGATCCTTGGAGCGTTTGATTTGGCTACTAAGGGGTCCACGGGTGGGCTGATGTCGTCCTCCCTGCGTGATCTGTCTATCAAAAGGGCTATGTTTTCAGGCACGCTGATGGATTTAGAGATAGGGGAAAGCCCTGTTCGAACTAAAAGCACTGGGGGGCTGAAAATGAAAGGTCCCGTATTCTTGCCATGATCGTAGTTGGACTCAGGGTGTCCGTTTGATGTGGAAAGAGTCGGGATAACGTTTGGGGGAACGGGATTATCTGGGGGTGTTGGTTGTCAGTCCACCTCCTCTAGTGTAGCAAGTTGTTCAAATCTGTTTTGTGAGAAGATGCACCCATTCCTTCTGTGGTCATTTGTTTGCTCGGTAAGGTAGAGAAAATCGAGTGACACCAAATTGATGTTTGTGTTTTCGTGTATTGTTCCCCTATTAATCCTGAGGAGGGAGCGCACTAGACCTGGTGATTTGAAATTTATAACTATGCAATCTCCAGAACGCTTTTTGTGGGAGTCCCCGATCCAACCCACTCTTCTGACCATCAAAATCTGATTTATGTGGTTTGGGTGAAAGTAGGTGTTTTTGGTGAGCCAGTCCGTAACCTTATTTCTAAGTGAAACGCATGTTTCTGTTGAGTCTTTATTTAAGGGTGGACCACCTGTTAAGACTAGGACATATGGGCGAGCAGCCGATGGTAAATTTAGGCGGTCTTTATTTACGGTTGGAGAGGTTTTAGGAGCGGGCGTTTTATTTTGGTTGGGACTTACGGGAGCTCTTGAGGATTGTTCCACTATTACATTTGGTCTAATCTCCCCCTTAGTACCCTGGTTATTTACCGGTGTAACTGTAGAGGGGAGGATAAGAGTGTTTGCGATAGGGTTGTTAGAGTATTCTGTTACAGAAGGTGAAGACTGTACCTCGTGAGAGGTAGATTGACTATTTACAGCCTGTATTCTGGGCAAATTTAGTCGTGTTATGCCCTCAAGTAACGTTTTCTTTAGTTGAACGAATTTGTCTTCAAAGACAGCAGAAAGTATGGAGATCATTTCGCCCAATTTCTCTTCTATGCCTTGGTTTACTGCTATTTGGATTGCCTTTTTGCTATTGTGAGCTGACATCTCTATCATTGCACCGAGGGTGTCTAGTTGGAGGGAGGGAATTTGATTGTTTTCCTTTGTCTGTGTGCCTAAGTCAAAGGAGACTGGATGGATTGAGGTCTTCCCCGCTTTGTAAGGTTGACCTTTTCTGTGTGCCCCCCTTCCAGCATTCGGTTTAATTTTGGTTTTGCCTCGAGTTAGGGGTCCTTTCGATTGTGGGGGGGTAGGTTTTGGAGATGCTCCTGTGCACCCCGGAGATTTTAGAAGGGGATTGGCCAAAGAGTCAGAGGCAGGTATCAGGGTAGGTGATTTAATTGATAAGGGTGGATTTGAAACATCAGAGATTCTAATTACTCTGGTGGTTGGTTCTATCGAAAGCCTCCTTTCAGTGGTTTGTATTTCCTGATTGATTAAGGATTCTGCTCTTAGTAAATAGGCGTCTAAAGTGCCCACAGCGCTTTTACGTTTTTCCATGTTTAGAGCAGAGATTAAGATACAAACAAGTTACACAGACTACACAGTCCGACTCAGTTATGTTGACTAATAGATGTCTTTTCCAAAAGATGGTCACGTCCAGTCCATATGTGGCGGTGAGGTGGCAGAAAACTTAGTCCCTGGGGTATAACGTACCTCTTTCTCACAGGTTCTGGTCGTAGCTGCAAAGGGGGATGGCCCTGCCCTGCCTCTGTCTGCCCCTGACGGCCACAGACGGCCCGCCCTCTGCCCGGGCTCAGCCCACGCGCGGACCCGCGACGCGGAGGGTGAGGTGGTTTATATTGCGCCTCCAGGCGCTGGTAGTGGGCGGGAACTTCCGCCCTTGAGACCAGGTGTGCCAGGAGATGTAGTCCCCCTCCTGACCGCGGCCGCGAGGGTGTCAAACGCGGCAGCGGGAGGGAGACACAGACGAGGGCAAGCTGGTGAGTGGAGTCGATGTCCCAAGAGGCAGAAAGGAACGCACACAAGCCTCCACACTGCGGCACAGGTAAATGGTAGTCCCCCGCTCCACCGAGGGTGAGGTGGTTTATATTGCGCCTCCAGGCGCTGGTAGTGGGCGGGAACTTCCGCCCTTGAGACCAGGTGTGCCGTGAGATGTAGTCTCCCTCCTGACCGCGGCCGCGAGGGTGTCAAACGCGGCGGCGGGAGGGAGACACAGATGAGGGCAAGCTGGTGAGTGGAGTCGATGTCCCAAGAGGCAGAAAGGAACGCACACAAGCCTCCACGCTGCACCACAGGTAAATGGTAGTCCCCCGGGGGACTACCATTTACAGGAAGTGTTAAACTCCACATCATTCACTCTACCTACAGATCTGGATGAGGCCACACTCCTTTATACTAATTGTCTGGAAGCAGCTGGTAATAGGCTTGCTCCCAAGAAAGTCTGTCGACCCAACAGGGCACGACCCTTCTCTCCCAGATATACCCAAGAACTTAGAGATCAAAAACTGGCCTACAAGCACCTTGAAAGAATCTGAAGGAAGGAGTATAATTAGGCTGTCCGGTTTTAGGTTTAAACCTATAATCACTGATAAAACCCCACTGAAAGAGAAATAGCTCTCACCAGTGAAAACATGTAAACATTGAAAAAACACCTGCGCAAACACAAACTAAATATCATTCAAAGAAAAGAAAGAGAGTGAAAGAGTCATTTTTTTTCTTACTGAAGAGGTCAATACAATGACACTTTGTTATACAAGCTGGCAGTAAGAATGTCTGGGCTAACATTATTCTGCTTGAGTTTTGTTGTTTAGGGATGCCACTAAAATATTGTTTCTTCTTCCTTTTGTTTTTCAGTTTTGTGGTCTTTCGTCTAAAGATGCAAGGTTTAGAAGCATGTTTCAGGTCTTGTTTAAATATTTTATAAGCTGTAGAGAATCAGGAAATATCAAATTCATATTTGATATTCTGGCTGTGTTCGATTCATTCACTGATAGGTAAAATGTCTGGTTTCATAACAATCTTTCCTAATATGTGTCATCACATTTACCCACAGCGAATTGGGAAAAACCCTTAGTATATCAGCCCCCAGTTTCTACTGAGTCAGTATTGATAGTAGGTGAATTGCCAACACCTCAGGCTTTAAACATTCAATGCAAGGTATAGTGACAAGTATATGTGAAAAGAGTGCTATCACCATGCATCTGGGATAGTGGTTAAAACCTGACACCAGACCATTGGAAAACATGGAACGCAGTGTCACTTGAAATGCTCTGCAAAAAGGCTCTTTCCAAGTTCAACAAAGATTGGAGTGATATTGTTTGTATTTGCAGTGATTCAGTTACGTATATGAAAAAGTTGTGAGATGACCTGTCAAAATTGATACCTGAGTTGAAGTGCTTCCCTGTAAGAGATCCTTGCCACTTGTTAGATGGTATGCTGAAAGCATCTTTACAATCTTCAGAGTTAAAGAGTTATGCTATTGACGTTTTAGTCCATTCTGGTGCACTGTTTTCTTATGCACAGGAACTAAATTGCAAAAATTTATAATTTCATGCTTTGTGTGGCATCAAAGAAAGAGTCATCCCAACTGTGTCCATTAGCTGATGTTCTCACTCAAAGGGGCTATGAATGCTATATTATCTATGTGGCAACCGTTTATGAAATTTTTGCTGAGTGATGATGCCAAAGGCAAGACATGTGAGGATCTTTGGTCACATATTGATAGTGATGTGAAAAAATGTACACTCTACTGCATTCTTAGATATTTACAGGAAAACATAACTGCTGTAGTCGACATAATAAAAAACCTAGAGTCTGAAAACACCCTTGTCTGCATAATTGGTGTAGATGTGGAACATCTCCTTGAGAATAGTCTAGGGGACACCTTCAGTGACTTTGGCACTGCAACATGCTCCATGTTAGAGTGCTTGCCACTTGATAAGAAAAGCAATGGTGAAGAGCAATTCAGGAACTTTTATTTTACAATATATGAGAAATGGCTTGCAATGATGCATAGAAATGTCCCTTCACCACCAGTGGCATTTGAAGTCAATGAAACCTCACTGTGGTACTCTGTTCTAGATCCCTCCCGTAAGGGGGAATTTTCTCCATAGTTTCAAAAGTGCTGCTTCATTTTTGACCGTTTCAATAACTCTGAGGGTATAAGCACCCAGATCGGCGCAAATGTTGCAGAACCTGCTCTAAAAGTTGCAATATTCAAGTGTATTAGTAATGGCATGGAATTCTATGTCAGTGGCCATTGTTAACAAATTGTGTACTGGATGTTTTGGCGTTGCCCATCTCAAGTGCCAATGTTGAGAGGGCCTTTTCACAGAGGTTTACATGGGAAGGAAAGAGCGAGCGCACATGACCAAAGACTCACTGAAGAAATATTGTATGGAGTACTACAATAAGTTTATTTGCAAAAATCAATTTGGACCTCATATACACTATACTTACACTGTCTATATACCATACCCTATCAGTGCAGAAAGCAAGCAATAATAAAAGCAAAATGTTCCATGAACACCGGAACAACACTGTTCCTGTAGTTTTTAATGGCACGAAAATGTGTAATCACTGATAACCACTGTTTTTTAAGGTATTGGAATCACTTGAAAACACTGAAAAACCCCACCAAAATTTACCAAAGATAGGAACTGAAAACAGGAAAGCCTAAGCATAATGATAAAGGAAAAAATGATTACAAAATAGGTCTAGCTCAGTACAAACAGGTGCTTCAAGAAACAAAGTAAGAGTTTTTTGCTAAGAGAATTAATTTGGCAAAGAACTCAATTAAAGAACTGTTTAAAACAGTAACCACCTTAGCACATCCTGCCCCTCCTCCAATTCCCGCTAGCCAGGAACTTTGTGATAAAATAGCTAAATTTGTCTTTGACAAAGTAGAGGCCATTTTCGCCACATTCACTAGCTCAACAATCACAACGTCCTCGGACCACACAGCCGATCATAAGTTAAGAACAAGGTCTGGCCCACAATTTGATAAATTTGCCCCAGTTAAAACATCAGACATTCGCAATCCTCTTATGACAGTGAAATCAGGCTGACCATATTATCCATGCCCAGTTTCTATACTAAAGCTAGCACCCGAACCAGTCATTTTAACCTTGACTTCCATCATAAATGCCATGTGCACGGAAGGATATTTTCCCAAAATTTGGAATAGGGCATCTACACTGCCCCTGCTTAAAAAACAGAGTCTAGACCCTAAAGACTCCAATAATTTTAGACCTATAACTAGACTCCGACTCCCTGCAAAAATCGCAGAGAAAATCATGAATGCTCAACTTTGCTCTTTTCTAGAAGTAGTCCAGGTGTTGGATCCCATGCAGTATGAGTTCCGAGGGGAGCACAGCATGGAGACTGTCCTGCTTAAATCTACAGAAGAGATCAGGGATGAAAAGCAGCTATGATTATGTTGGACCTCTCAGCTGCCTTTGATACGGTCCATCATGCTTTGTTGATGGAGCGGCTGCAAGAGATTGGAGTCCAGGGCTCTGCCTGGAAACTACTCAAATCCTTCCTGTCACAGAGACTACAAATTGTCTTCCTCAGCGAATTCTCTACCAAACCGTTTTCTTTGCCCTGTGGTGTCCCCCAGGGGTCATCCTTGAGCCCATCACTTTTTAATGTGTATGTGTCACTGTTGGCTCCCCTGATCGAATCCTACGGCTTCAACCTGACCTCATATGCAGACAACACCCAAATTGTGGTGTCGCTGCGGACAGGTAAGCTGCGGGGCACATTGTCCTGATTCCATGACTGCATGACTGCTGTGGGTAACTGGATGGCCCAAAATTGCCTCAAATTAAACTCCAGCAAAACGCAGGTTGTGTTGTTCGGAAATGACGCCAATATCTGGACCCCGGCTTGGTCTCCAGATACATTGAGTCCCCTTTCCTCCCCTATCAAAAAGGTAAGAAATCTAGGAGTCTGGATAGACAACAAACTCTGTTTTAGGGACCAAGTAAATTCAGTGGTCTCATCTGCTTCGTATACTCGAAGATCTTGCAAGAAAATCATCAACAAACAGTTATTACTGCTTTAGCCATGTCCAGACTGGATTACTGCAATAGCCTCTATATCAATATCCAGGAAGGACTTATGAATAAACTGCAACTTCTGCAGAATGCAGCAGCCAGACTGCTCACCAGCAAACCGAAATATGCCTCAATCTCGGCTGAGATCAGAAGGCTTCATTGGCTGCCCATTAGAAAATGGGTTCAATTTAAGGCTCTGTGCATGGTTCATAAGGCCCTTCATGGATCCGGGCCCAACTACCTTAAATTGCAATTCCATTGGTATGCACCAAAAAGACTACTGCGCTCCTCGGATGCTAAGTAGGTATCGGTGCTCTTTGTAAAAAAAAGCCAACTTGTGTGGAAGAAGTTTTGTGGTGGGAGCAGCCACGGCTTGGAATGGCCTTCCATCGCATCTTAGGTGCATGACAAACCTACTTGGCTTCAGGAAGGCTTTGAAAACGTGGCTCTTCTCTGTCTAATTTCTAACATCTAATCCTCCTGTCTTTAGGCCTCTGTAAGACTTCATTTAGCGTCAGGACACCTCCGGGTAACAGTTGCGCTTAAGAAATGTCAATAACATTAACATTAACAAATCAGAACCATCACACAGCCATGTTTCCTTTACTGACAGTGGAAGACATGCCGCTAGATCTGGGAGACACCGTCTCTCCAGTGGTATGGGACTTCACAGGAGAGAAAATTGGACTGATTTAAGGAGTTGAGCCAGTCCGTATACAGATCAAGCCTAATGCCGAAATTTCCTAGAACACCTCAGTACAATCTGACCCCAGAAACGGTGTCAGGGATTACACCTGTAATTGAATCCATGATTGCTCAGGGAATTCTAAAGCAGATCATGGGAAGCCAATGCAATTTGCCCATCATATTTAGCATTTTGAAAGAAATCAGGTAAAAAGATGTTAAACTGCTCAATGATTTCCCCAAACGGCTGTTTAAAAACATTACAATATAAATGAATTAACAAAATATCATAGTCATCAGGGAGTAATAAAAGAGAGACCAGGAAATGTGGTGAGGACCAACATTTTGTAATGCTAATTTCCGTGACCTTAACTGAAAAAAAGGTAGCCAAACCCCCACTCGCTCTGCCTGCCTTAGATCGCAAGGTGGGTTCAAAGAGCCCCTGAAACCCAAATGCGACAAATACCAAGTTTCTTGCCAACAAATGGTGTCATGGGAGTTTATAAAATCCGGGGTCGAAATTTTGCTGCGAGCCTCCACAATATTCCAAGAAGCTATACTTATAGGCTTTTTATCTTGGTAACTCATAATGATCCCCTTGGGGAGGGGGGATAGGGGGCACTGATCGAGACTGTATCCTGTTGCCCATGAACTATAGCAGAGGTATGATCCTCAATGTTAAGTATAAAACCACAGTTCTGCAGAGGGTCAGGAGCCCCTAATGTGTGAACATTCTGAGACTCTGGCAATACAGTCTAAATTCTCCAGTGCAGATAGAAGGTCAAATAAGTTCCTAATTGGAACATTGAAGCCAAAACGATTTGATATTGATGTTGGGACATTCAAAAATAGAAATAGAATGGTGCACATACAGAAAAGGTCAACAAACCCAGAAGTATGTTTTTAGAAAAGTTCTTCTTTTATTTAATTTCACTTTTAAAATGTAAGATCCACATTTGGTATCTAGATGGTGGGACACAGACGGGGGTCAAAATACATATCCGGGTATCATTTGGGGATATCATTACCCCCTTGTCCCAATTGGCACTGCTATTGGAGCCTGCCAAATGTGTTGTAGTATATTACAAATAACTGATTGATGGATAGCCATACATGGCATACTGTAGATTATTGATACTAGAAAAACAAGTGAAAATGAATGCAGAACAAGATCTACAAGCCCTGATGAAGTTCGATGTATATTGAATGAAATGTATTGGCTGTATGCTTTAGTTGCTGAATCATACATTTTAAAAGTGGAATTAAATAAAAGAAGAACTTTTCTTGAAACATACTTGAAGAATTGTTGACCTTTTCTGTGGGTGCACCATTCCATTTCAAGTTTTGAATATCATTCTGCTCTGCAGCAATATCATACATTGACTGATATTGGATTGAAGTTCACCAAATCATTACTATCCGGAACTGAGTGCTAGTTGCGGTTGAAAGGTCCACTGTTTGTGTGTGTTTCTATTTGATGTTAGGACATCATTAACAGTTGCTGAGTTGAGCTTGTACACAATAGATGGCCTATAGATATATTCGAGGGGTAATGCCTGGATATGGGTAGAATAATGAGGTTGCTTTCCCAGCATTGTTAAAATGGACTTGATCACCCTTGGAGATCTAACTTTTACGATCACACAATCACCAGTTGACTCCTCTCTATCTGACCCTACCCAGAGGGTTCTTCGGGCCATCAGAATAGTTATGTCACATTTTTGTGTGATAGGCTTTTATTGTTTCTTGTGTTCTGCTTAACTACTCCTGTTCATTTCCTCCTCCCAAACAGTGTCCCGCTGCAAAGCCATCTTTCCTCTTATACCATGGAGAGTCAAGCAGATGACTTAAACTAATTAGTGTTGTATAATATCTAGTTGGAAAGTGTGCATTGTGACTGAGGTTTCCATAATGTACCCAAAGAATCATTTTCAAGGACGTCCGCTGGAAGTTTCTCTGAAGATGTCCGAGTTCATTGAACCATTGAGGGAATGGGTTTTTCAGTATCTTAATTTTCAGGTGTAATCGTTTAACAAACCTTGCCACTGGTCGTATGGATCATTGTTCGGTGACATGAAAAATTAAAAGGAGCAAACATATACTTCAATCCAATACTATGGGGCCGAATCCGATCCGGGTCGTAAGGGCACCGAACGCGATCCGGCCGGAAACCATACGAGTCGTACGCGTGTTTTCTGGCCAACTCGTCAAGCTGTACGAGCGAGCAAGTACGATGCGAGCTACGTGAGATTCACCGACCGAGTCATTTCTGCAATGGATGCGATTTACAACCAAGCCAGTACGATGCACGCGTCGGACAGCCTGTGCGAGCCAGAGTGTCCGGCTCGCAAAAGCACCCAGAGTCGGACTGTGGGGGTCCGCGTCGGACACCCTGACACCTGCAGCCCTACAACTTGGACACAGGGGGAGACCTATGGGTCTCCCCAACACAGGCATGTACGGTGCGGATGGCACCGACGCATACCCACTGTTGGGGGCGCACTTGTTTGAGACGTACCCATTCAGTCAATGGGAGCGCATGTACGCGTCGTACAACTGGCTCCCATTGACTTCTATGGGAGTCAGACCGAACCGAGTCCGACAGCATACATGTGCATCGTACTCGCTCAGTCGGTCTGTAGGGGTCTGGCTCAGTCGGAAAAAACTACGGATCCGATTCGGTCAGAGTGCTTTCCGAACCGGATCGGAATCGGCCCCTATGGTGAGTCATTAATGGCTTTTAGTACAGTCACTAAAGAGATTTTTTAATGAGTTCAAGATTTGTATTCTTAGATCGTTTAGTAATTAATAATTTTATTCAATAAGAATTAATCTTTTATGCATCAGCATTAAACATGAACATAATCCAATAATATAAGGTAAAATAATATTTGTCAAGATAACAGCACAAAATGTATTAATACAGCAAGTGTGTCCGATACAGGAAGGTCCCTAATCTAAATTATTTGGAAAAATAAAACTATAGAGTAAGGTTCAGATACTCAGTGAAGAGTTTTGATGAGAGAATCAATGAAGAAGCATAAAACCTACGCAAAATAAGCTGGAAAGTATTCTGTCAGCTACACCAGGTTATTTAACCCAGAGACAGGCTGCAGGCACTAAATGGCTAAAGCAGGAACATGCTAACTTTCTAAAAGTGGCATTTTCAAATTTGTAATTTAAAACCTGACTTCAGAGGACTTTTTTAATTCAAATTCCAAACACACCAAACAGGAACTGTTTACCTGCTCCCGCTTGAAAATGATCACTGTTATCCTATGGGAGAAGCATGCCGTGCAGAAGTGAGCACCAAATTTGAGCTTTTTCACTACGACACCTAAAACTTCAAAGCACATGTACTATATTTTAATTACACTGTGCCCTGCCCTCTGGGCTGTCCAGGGCCTACCATAGGGGTGACTTACAGGTATTAAAAAGGAAGGTTTGGGCCTGACAAAAGGTTTGCTTTACCAGATTGAAATAGTAGTTTCAAAAATGCACACCAAGGCTGCAATAACAGACCTGAGACAAGCTTATGTGAGTTGCACAATAACAATAACTGCTGCTGGCCCACTAGTAGCTCTCAATTTACAGGCCCTGGGCACATGTAGCACCTCTTTAAATGGGATTTACAAATAAATGAAATATACCATTTTGGTATAAATCAATTCTAACATCTTTTAAGGTGAGAGCACAAGCACATTTGTACAGTAGTAAAGTGTGTAGAGTCATGCAGCTAGCCAAAGTGAAGTCAGCAAAACAGGAGGGCTGAATGCAAAACATTAGGGGGAAAACCCCACCAAGGATGACAGGTCTAAAACCCATTATATTGCTGGTTCTGGCCTGGCAGTTACGGAGAAAATGTTGCATTTCCGTCTCCTTTGACACTACAGACTATATCAACGTGGTTGCTATAGTGTATCAAGTGTGATGGCAGCAGCTGTCTCTAGTATATCTTTCTCCTTACTCACTTACAGGACAAAGATAGTTGAATTTGTCTCCTATGTCTCAAAGAAGGTTATTTTTGTATGTAAGATCACTTCGTTTGCCTCCACTTTGTAGAATGTATCTGCAGTTGTTCTTTCAGCTTCTCAGAGACTTAGAGGTAAATTGTGAGTCATCTGAGTCATTTCTGCAATGGATGCGATTTACAACCAAGCCAGTACGATGCACGCGTCGGACAGCCTGTGCGAGCCAGAGTGTCCGGCTCGCAAAAGCACCCAGAGTCGGACTGTGGGGGTCCGCCTCGGACACCCTGACACCTGCAGCCCTACAACTTGGACACAGAGGGAGATCTATGGGTCTCCCCAACACAGGCATGTACGGTGCGGATGGCACCGACGCATACCCACTGTTGGGGGCGCACTTGTTAGAGACGTACCCATTCAGTCAACGGGAGCGCATGTACGCGTCGTACAACTGGCTCCCATTGACTTCTATGGGAGTCAGACCGAACCGAGTCCGACAGCATACATGTGCATCGTACTCGCTCAGTCGGTCTGTAGGGGTCTGGCTCGGTCGGAAAAAACTCCGGATCCGATTCGGTCAGAGTGCTTTCCGAACCGGATCGGAATCGGCCCCTATGGTGAGTCATTAATGGCTTTTAGTACAGTCACTAAAGAGATTTTTTAATGAGTTCAAGATTTGTATTCTTAGATCGTTTAGTAATTAATAATTTTATTCAATAAGAATTAATCTTTTATGCATCAGCATTAAACATGAACATAATCCAATAATATAAGGTAAAATAATATTTGTCAAGATAACAGCACAAAATGTATTAATACAGCAAGTGTGTCCGATACAGGAAGGTCCCTAATCTAAATTATTTGGAAAAATAAAACTATAGAGTAAGGTTCAGATACTCAGTGAAGAGTTTTGATGAGAGAATCAATGAAGAAGCATAAAACCTACGCAAAATAAGCTGGAAAGTATTCTGTCAGCTACACCAGGTTATTTAACCCAGAGACAGGCTGCAGGCACTAAATGGCTAAAGCAGGAACATGCTAACTTTCTAAAAGTGGCATTTTCAAATTTGTAATTTAAAACCTGACTTCAGAGGACTTTTTTAATTCAAATTCCAAACACACCAAACAGGAACTGTTTACCTGCTCCCGCTTGAAAATGATCACTGTTATCCTATGGGAGAAGCATGCCGTGCAGAAGTGAGCACCAAATTTGAGCTTTTTCACTACGACACCTAAAACTTCAAAGCACATGTACTATATTTTAATTACACTGTGCCCTGCCCTATGGGCTGTCCAGGGCCTACCATAGGGGTGACTTACAGGTATTAAAAAGGAAGGTTTGGGCCTGACAAAAGGTTTGCTTTACCAGATTGAAATAGTAGTTTCAAAAATGCACACCAAGGCTGCAATAACAGACCTGAGACAAGCTTATGTGAGTTGCACAATAACAATAACTGCTGCTGGCCCACTAGTAGCTCTCAATTTACAGGCCCTGGGCACATGTAGCACCTCTTTAAATGGGATTTACAAATAAATGAAATATACCATTTTGGTATAAATCAATTCTAACATCTTTTAAGGTGAGAGCACAAGCACATTTGTACAGTAGTAAAGTGTGTAGAGTCATGCAGCTAGCCAAAGTGAAGTCAGCAAAACAGGAGGGCTGAAAGCAAAACATTAGGGGGAAAACCCCACCAAGGATGACAGGTCTAAAACCCATTATATTGCTGGTTCTGGCCTGGCAGTTACGGAGAAAATGTTGCATTTCCGTCTCCTTTGACACTACAGACTATATCAACGTGGTTGCTATAGTGTATCAAGTGTGATGGCAGCAGCTGTCTCTAGTATATCTTTCTCCTTACTCACTTACAGGACAAAGATAGTTGAATTTGTCTCCTATGTCTCAAAGAAGGTTATTTTTGTATGTAAGATCACTTCGTTTGCCTCCACTTTGTAGAATGTATCTGCAGTTGTTCTTTCAGCTTCTCAGAGACTTAGAGGTAAATTGTGAGTCATCTGAGTCATTTCTGCAATGGATGCGATTTACAACCAAGCCAGTACGATGCACGCGTCGGACAGCCTGTGCGAGCCAGAGTGTCCGGCTCGCAAAAGCACCCAGAGTCGGACTGTGGGGGTCCGCCTCGGACACCCTGACACCTGCAGCCCTACAACTTGGACACAGAGGGAGATCTATGGGTCTCCCCAACACAGGCATGTACGGTGCGGATGGCACCGACGCATACCCACTGTTGGGGGCGCACTTGTTAGAGACGTACCCATTCAGTCAATGGGAGCGCATGTACGCGTCGTACAACTGGCTCCCATTGACTTCTATGGGAGTCAGACCGAACCGAGTCCGACAGCATACATGTGCATCGTACTCGCTCAGTCGGTCTGTAGGGGTCTGGCTCGGTCGGAAAAAACTCCGGATCCGATTCGGTCAGAGTGCTTTCCGAACCGGATCGAATCGGCCCCTATGGTGAGTCATTAATGGCTTTTAGTACAGTCACTAAAGAGATTTTTTAATGAGTTCAAGATTTGTATTCTTAGATCGTTTAGTAATTAATAATTTTATTCAATAAGAATTCATCTTTTATGCATCAGCATTAAACATGAACATAATCCAATAATATAAGGTAAAATAATATTTGTCAAGATAACAGCACAAAATGTATTAATACAGCAAGTGTGTCCGATACAGGAAGGTCTCTAATCTAAATTATTTGGAAAAATAAAACTATAGAGTAAGGTTCAGATACTCAGTGAAGAGTTTTGATGAGAGAATCAATGAAGAAGCATAAAACCTACGCAAAATAAGCTGGAAAGTATTCTGTCAGCTACACCAGGTTATTTAACCCAGAGACAGGCTGCAGGCACTAAATGGCTAAAGCAGGAACATGCTAACTTTCTAAAAGTGGCATTTTCAAATTTGTAATTTAAAACCTGACTTCAGAGGACTTTTTTAATTCAAATTCCAAACACACCAAACAGGAACTGTTTACCTGCTCCCGCTTGAAAATGATCACTGTTATCCTATGGGAGAAGCATGCCGTGCAGAAGTGAGCACCAAATTTGAGCTTTTTCACTACGACACCTAAAACTTCAAAGCACATGTACTATATTTTAATTACACTGTGCCCTGCCCTCTGGGCTGTCCAGGGCCTACCATAGGGGTGACTTACAGGTATTAAAAAGGAAGGTTTGGGCCTGACAAAAGGTTTGCTTTACCAGATTGAAATAGTAGTTTCAAAAATGCACACCAAGGCTGCAATAACAGACCTGAGACAAGCTTATGTGAGTTGCACAATAACAATAACTGCTGCTGGCCCACTAGTAGCTCTCAATTTACAGGCCCTGGGCACATGTAGCACCTCTTTAAATGGGATTTACAAATAAATGAAATATAATATAGCTTCATGTCTGAAAGAAACATTGTTCTTGTCCACAATGCTCAGAGGGTCATTGTATGTAAACTAGCAATCCACCAGAGTTTGCATTATGGCAACTCACTGTATAAAAGATCAGGAGCTCATTGTGCACTTCCTTGGCTTTCATTTAAGGTGAGAATTGTGTCTAGGTCAACCTATTGGACATGTAAACGCAGGCATGGTCTCTTCTTGTTTTTTAATGAATGTCTTACAATTTCCCTTCATGCTGATAAATGTTTTTCTCAGCTCTGTCTTTCAAACCTTCTTCTAAGGTAGAACCATTGTCTTTTCAGGCAGAGGTAGCTTGGAATTACCTTCCAACCGACAGACTTGCAGCCCCCTAAATTACACCCTTCGGGTTTCTGCTACAGGCTCATGTGTTCTAGGTAACAGCAGCACGTTAACAGTTGATACAAAGGTGTGCTGTATTTTTAAATATCAAGTACATATCTCATATTCTGGGGGAGACAGAAGAATTAAAGTGTACCATATCATCTTTCGATTTGGAAGTCAGTCATAAACAACTGAGTTAATGCCTACCTCATGAGTTGACATGATGGGCTTTCCAGAACTAGTCATTGAACCTTTTCTGACAGCCATGATAGGGATTTAAAAGGACTTTCACCTAAGGGTGGGTGTCAAATTCCATTCCGCTTGCGGAATTTCAAAATGTAGGCATTTTCACGTTCTGCGGAGAACGCGGAAGTGTCGAAATTTCCGTGATCTGCGGCGTAGCGGAGATTTTTTCCATGTTTGTGCTTTAAAAATGTGTTCTCGCTCGCGCGGTCGACTTACCGGGATCCCTGCGTTCGCCGACGAGTTTTCCGATCCGTTCACGTGCACCACAAGATGTTGGTAGCCGGTCACGCTATTGAGTTTCATTGATTGAGAGTTTGGGATCACGAACATGTCATTCGCCGCGCCATGGGACACCTCGAGATGTCTGCATTCGCAAACACTTCATTCATCACCGCGAGAGTGAGCGTGCGATCGCGAACGCGTCATTTGGACGTGCTATCCGACATATGGCGGAAGTGTGGTAAAGCTCGCGATCCCGAACACGCAAAATTTTCAATCTGTAGAAGTATAATATATCGAGCAGCATAAAACCTTCTGCAAATGATGATTTGGATGAAAAAATCTCCTCAGATTGACATTTGGCTGTCCTTTTTTGTACAAGGAGTCCTTTTTTAAAAATAAAAATTTGGGGGGGAGGGGGAGGAAATGCCTCAGAATCTCCAACTTCCTGTTCCTGTCCAGCAGGCTCCTTCCAGTGCTTTGTCCATCTCCTGTTCATTCTGCCGTTGTATTTTGAGCTGGAAGGATCACTCTTTGTGTCTGCTGCATCATTATCATTGGATTTGAGGACCTTTGAATTTGATATTTTACAAGTAAGTTGGTGTTGTTTGTTTGATTGGGGCATTGCAGTTACTGCAACTACAATTTTGGTACTTATCATTTTTTTTTTTGTATTGTTGTGGGTAGCCAGTAGGCCCAGAGCTAGTCATGGGTAGGTGCATGATGAAGCAATTGTTCCTTTGGTGTGTGTTGAATTTATTTCAAACATCATTTAGGGCATGGATGGCATCGGATTGAATTGCAAAATGTGTATTTTTGGGGTAATATCTGTTTTTGGGTGTGTGTTATTTAAATGCCTTTGTTGTGTGTGGTGTGTTGTTGTGTACCTTGCAGACCTTGTTTAGCCCTCTGGATTTTCGTTTTTGCATTTTATTGCTTTCAAAGGCAAAGCAGTGTGGTTTAGCATGCATCCTTTGCCTGACTATTATAGGCCCTTTCTCAGTGCATTGTTTCCAGGCCTCCTGCTTGTTGCTTGTGATTTTATGTGAGTGTCCATGTGGCTGGTGGCCATTTCTGGTGGGAGTTATTAGTGTGCTGCTTTTGTCATATAGGCCTGCATGTTATTCCTTTGTGGCCTAGGCTTCTTGTTGTTGTGGGCCTGGCCGTGATGCTAACGGCCATTTTGAAGCCAGGCCGTGTGCTTTTTTCAATAGGCCTGCATTGTCTGTCTTCACTTTCTCGTAGTTGTGGGCCTGGCCATGTGGCTGGTGGCCATTTTGAAGACAGGCAGTGTGTTTTTTTTCAATAGGCCTGCATTGTCTGTCTTCAGTTTCTTGTAGTTGTGGACCTGGCCATGTGGCTGGTGGCCATTTTGAAGCCAGGCAGTGTACTTTTAGTATTAGGCCTGCATTGTCTGTCTTCAGTTTCTAGTAGCTGTGTGGGCCTGGCCATGTGGCTGGCGGCCATTTTGAAGGCCGGTAGTGTGCTTTTGCCACAGGCCTGCAAGCTTAGGCTCAGAGGTAGTCACGGGTGCATGAAACAACTGTTTCTGTGTGTTCTGTTGAATTTAAACACCATTTAGGGAATTGGTGGCATTGGATTGAATTGCAAAATGTGTATTTTTGGGGGTATTTCTGTTCTTTTTGGTGTGTGTTAAATAAATGCCTTTGTGGTGTGTGGTGTGTTGTGTACCGTGCAGACCTTGTTTAGCCCTGTGGATTTTCGTTTTTGCATTTTATTGCATTAAAGGCAAAACAGTTTGGTTTAGCATGCATCCTTTGCCTGGCTATTATAGGCCTTTAGTCAGTACATTGTTTCCCAGGCCTCCTGCTTGTTGCTTGTGATTTTTGAGTGTCCATGTGGCTGGTTGCCATTTCTGGTGGGAGTTATACGTGTGTTACTTTTGCCATATAGGCCTGCATGTGTTTCCTTTGTGGCCTTCGCTTCTTGTTGTTGTAGGCCTGGCCATGATGCTAACGGCCATTTTGAAGCCAGGCTATGTGCTTTTTGCAATAGGCCTGCATTGTCTGTCTTCACTTTCTTGTAGTTGTGGGCCTGGCCATGTGACTGGTGGCCATTTTGAAGACAAGCAGTGTGCTTTTTTGCAACAGGCCTGCATTGACTGTCTTCAGTTTCTTGTAGTGGTGGGCCTCGCCACGTGGCTGGTGGCCATTTTGAAGCCCGGTAGTGTGCTTTTGCAATAGGCCTGCAAGCTTGTGGCCTAGTCTGCCAACTGGCCTTTCATCCAGTAGGCTCAGAGGTAGTCACAGATGCATGAAACAACTGTTTCTGCGTGTTCTGTTGAATTTAAACATCATTTAGGGCATGGAGGGCATTGGATTGAATTGCAAAATAGGTATTTTGGGGGGTATTTTTGTTCTTTTTGGGTGTGTGTTAAATAAAGGCCTTTGTGGTGTGTGGTGTGTTGTGTACCTTGCAGACCTTGTTTAGCCCTGTGGATTTTCATTTTTGAATTTTATTTCATTAAAGACAAAGCAGTGTGGTTTAGCATGCATCCTTTGCCTGACTATTATAGGCCTTTTGTCAGTACATTGTTTTCCAGGCTTCCTGCTTGTTGCTTGTGATTTGTGAGTGTCCATGTGGTTGGTTGCCATTTCTGGTGGGAGTTATAAGTGTGCTGCTTTTGTCATATAGGCCTGCATGTGTTTCCTTTGTGGCCAAGGCTTCTTGTTGTTGTGGGCCTGGCAATGATGCTAACGGCCATTTTGAAGCCAGGCCGTGTGCTTTTTGCAATAGTCCTGCATTGTCTGTCTTCACTTTCTTGTAGATGTGGGTCTGGCCATGTGGCTGGTGGCCATTTTGAAGACAGGCAGTGTACTTTTAGCAACAGGCCTGCTTTGTCTGTCTTCTGTTTCTAGTAGTTGTGTGGGCCTGGCCATGTGGCTGGTGGCTATTTTGAAGGCCGGTAGTGTGGTTTTGCCATAGGCCTGCAAGCTTAGGCTCAGAGGTGCATGAAACAACTGTTTCTGTGTGTTCTGTTGAATTTAAACACCATTTAGGGCATGGATGGCATTGGATTGAATTGCAAAATGTGAATTTTTGGGAGTATTTCTGTGTTAAATAAATGCCTTTGTGGTGTGTGGTGTGTTGTGTACCTTGCATACCTTGTTTAGCCCTATGGAGTTTCGTTTTTTGCATTTTATTGCATTAAAAGGCAAAGCAGTGTGGTTTAGCATGCATCCTTTACCTGGCTTTTATAGGCCTTTTCTCAGTACATTGTTTTCCAAGCCTACTGCTTGTTTCTTCTGATTTTTTGTGAGTGTCCATGTGGCTGGTGGGCATTTCTGGTGGGAGTTATTAGTGTGCTGCTTTTGTCATATAGGACTTCATGTTATTCCTTTGTGGCCTAGGCTTCTTGTTGTTGTGGGCCTTTTGCAATAGGCCTGCATTGTCTGTCTGCCGGTAGTGTGCTTTTACCATAGGCCTGCAAGCTTTCGGCCTAGTCTTCCAACAGGCCTTTCATCCAGTAGGCTCAGAGGTAGTCTAGGGCGCATGAAACAGCTGTTTCTGTGTGTTGTGTTGAATTTAAACACCATTTAGGGCATGGATGGCATTGGATTGAATTGCAAAATGTATATTTTTGGGGGTATTTCCGTTATTTTTGGGTGCGTGTTAAATAAATGCCTTTGTGATGTGTGGTGTGTTGTGTACCTTGCAGACCTTTTTTAGCTCTGTGGATTTTCGTTTTTGCATTTTATTGCATTAACGGCAAAGCAGTGTGGTTTAGCATGCATCCTTTGCCTGGCTATTGTAGGCCGTTTGTCAGTACATTGTTTTCCAGACCTCCTGCTTGTTGCTTGTGATTTGTGAGTGTCCATGTGGTTGGTGGCCATTTCTAGTGGGAGTTATATAAGTGTGCTGCTTTTGCCATATAGGCCTGCATGGTTTTCCTCTTCTCTTACTGCTTCCATCCATCCACTTGGCCAGCAGCAGCTCCCTGAATGATGTGATGAGCAAATCATTTAATGGCAAACAGGGTCCACTTCCATTACATTTGTTTTTTGTTGTTGTTGTTCTTCTTTCCTATCCTTCCTGAGAGTGTACACAGTATACCATGAAAGCCCTTGTTGACAAAGTCTCACAAATTGCTACACTAAGTTATATCTTTTATTTGATTGTTTATACTGGTAGTAATTGAACCACAACAACAAATGCAACATTTCACTGATGTTCTTCTCATGGCTTCTTTGCTTTTAAGTGCACAAAAAGACAGAGGAGGAGGTGTCATCATCACCCGTTGTACTGCCAGACAGAATCCTGCTGTGCACCACGTCACATCCACGTGTGACCACAGACATCATTGCAACTTGTGCACCTGCGTCCTGCTGACATCTGAAGAAGATGGGCCGAAAGAAAGGTAACAGGTCCTCCAGTACCAAGAAAGTTGTCTGTGAGAAGAAGGAACAGAAAAAGGAAGTGGCACTTACCAAGACTAATGTGCCGCCCCAGATGTTTTTTGGGAAATAAAAAATTACGTCTGCAGCAGCGTTGTCCGGCGACCAAGCTGGGAGCAGCACCTCCGCATCAGCGGGCCAGCCCCACCAACCTAGGCCCAAGCCCATGAGTTTCGCAGAGGTAGCCAGTCTACTAACGAGCAACGATGTTGAAATGTCATTATCGCAAAGTAGTACACAATCAACGCAGGAGGAAACTCCGCACATTAGTGGGCAGCAGCAGGCACCGCAGAAGGCGCAGCTGCAAGAACAGCAGCAGCTGCAAGAACAGCAGCAGCCGCAAGAACAGCAGCAGCCACCAGAATAGCAGCAGCCGCAAGAACAGCAGCATCCTCAAGAACAGCAGCAGCCACAAGAACAGCAGCGGCCACAGCCCACAATAGCAGTTGTTCCTCCTGAAGTAGGGGCATTTCAGGAAATCAAGCTTCCTGCAGACAAAGAGGAGCAAGACACTGTTTCAAAAGATCCATTGTCTTCCAGACCCCGAGAAAGGAAAAGGTGGGTTAGTCCATCATCTTCTTCTTCAAGCCCCGCTTCTGATGATCTTGATGCCACTTGGAAGCCAGCAGCTCAGTCTGAGAGTGATGCACGCCACAAGACAAGGCTAGTGAAAAGGAAGGTTCCAGAAAGCCTTAGAGTTTTGGAGGTAGATGTACAAGAGGGGGATGATGATGACGAGCCAGTCATCACGAACATCATTCCCGGCCCCGAGGAGATGGAGACCAACATTATTACCCTATCCTAAATCACTGCGAGGGATGTAGCACAGCTACCTCCAACACAGGTAACAACAACACAACCTCCAGCTTCCATATATACAAAGGCCCGGCAGGGACCTACATCCAGCTCAACCACCACCTCAGTAGGTAGTGGTAGTGTAAATGCACAGAGTCAAATTCCAGGCACACCCTCCAGTTCATCTGGTATTGAAAGTGGCACATCCAGCAGTGCCAGAAAGTTCTCCTCCCCAGTTTGGGACTTCTTTTTAGTTAGCAGTAAGGAGGAGAACATTGCTGTATGCTCAATTTGTCGACAGGCAGTTAGGCGGGGTAAGCTTGGTACAAACAATGGTACCGGAGGCCAAACAAGTCATCTCAGAATACACCACAGTATCCAGTGGCAGGCTCACCTACTTCCCTTAGTAAAAAGTAAAACTGAACCAATTGATGTTGTTGGGGATGAAGAATTAGGGGAAGATGTGATGGCGGCGGAAGGTGAACAAGAGGGAGACATTTCTAGCCCTGTCTCCAGCAGTGTAGTGGTACTGCCCACATCCTCAGCATCATCTCAGTGGCACCACAGTGAGAGTCATACTCAGACTCATCCTGAGACACCAAGGCAACCGAGTACTGCAATGAAAAAAGTGCATTGTTGAGCCTAACTGGCTTCAAGAAAACAGCTGCACCACAAAGGAAACAAATCCAGCCTGCCATTCTCAGCACGTTTAGGTCGGAGGAGCAGTACGAACGCAACCACCCAACGGCACTGTTGTACAATGCGAAGCTGGCTAAAATGTTGGCGCTTTTCATTTCTAGAAGGGGTGGGTTTCCTTGTGTCAGCCATCTGACCTAAATGGAAGGTTCCCAGACCGTCCTATTTCACCAGAGTTGCTGCTCTAGCACTACATCACGATGTGCTGGAATTGGTTGGACAAGCTTTGCAGCAGAGTGCTGTTCACAATATCCACCTGACAACAGACATGTGGACCAGTTGCCAAGCCACTGATTACATGTACATCACTGCACACTGGGTCTCTTTTGTGCGGTTTAGAGATAAGCTATCTCAAGTAGGTGCTGTTGACACAGCTGAGATTTTTAATGCTACTCGGAAACATGCAACTGTAGCCAAGTTCACCATGGAGAAATCTCATACTGCTGTAAACATTTTGGAAGAGTTTCACAGCAAGGTCTTTGAATGGCTGCGCCCAATGGGGCTTAAGATTTGTTTTGTTTCCACAGATAATGGCAGTAATGTACTTAAGGCCATGCAGCTTGGTTCCTATTTCAGGATCTCATGTTTGGCGCACTGCATTAACATTATAGTTCAAGACTTTCTGAAAAAAGAAGCCATAGTCAACAACTTACTGACCACCTACCGAAGAATATGCACTCATTTCAGCCATTCTGTTAAAGCTCGGAAGCAGCTGAGGATCATTCAACGTGACTATAGAATGCCAGTCAAAGCACTCATCCAGGAGGTGGCAACACGTTGGAACTCAACTTATTACATGCTTGACCGTACTGTTTGAGCAGTACAGACCAATCAACGAATATGTCATGCGAAGAGGGAATGCTCCTGTTAAAGGCATGACCCTTCAGATGGACCAATGGTGCCTAGTTAAATGCCTGACTGAGATGCTTCTTCCTTCCGAGGTCTTCACACGTGAAGTCATCAAGGAGGACTGTACTATGGGCCAAGCTATCCCATTGTTGCACATGCTAGAGCAACAGCTGAAGGAGGTTTCTGAAGTGTACAAAGGTGTAGAGGAAAAAAAAGAAGCATATGAGTTGGTGGAGAGCTCATCTCGTCACTTCGCTGACAATACAAGGGTGCAAAATAAGATTTTGTCACAAGAACATTACATTTGTGCCACTATTCTGGATTCACGGTCCAAATCGGCACTGAAAAGTACGACATCAATTCCTTTTTCTGAAGTGGATGTTGCCTGGTACAAAACTTGGATAGCTGACGCAGCCAGTAAGTTGGAAAATGAACGTCTGGTAATTAAAAGCCCGCTCCATACACCCATAACCACAACAAGTACTGCAGCAGTGCATCCGGCGTCAAGTTCAACTTCAGAGCCTGAGGGCAGTGTGTTTGGCTCAGCACACTCACCAACACTATCGACAGCAAGAATCGGATCATCAGCCCCAGTAACATCGTTAAAGGATTGGTATTTACAGCAAGGACTTGGGAGGTCCAGTGCTGATGCACAGACAAAAGAGACCGAACAAAGTGTAGCACCCCTGAACATTGAGCGGATGGTCCAGGCCTATCTGGATGACCCAACAGAGGTGTACATTGATCAAAACCCATTGCGGTATTAGTATGGGAAAAGGGGCCAATGGCCTCTGCTCAGCAGGCTGGCGATAAACTATCTGGCTTGCCCTGTCGCAAGTGTCTCTTCTGAACATGTTTTCAGTGCTGCTGATTCCATTGTAACAGTGAGAAGGACCAGTCTCTCACCCAAAAACGTGGAGGGTTTAACCATGGTCAAAATGATTCAGCACTTTATACCACCAAATTACACAATACATGAATCAATGCAGGAAGATGAGGACATCGGCTCAGGTGACAGAAGTAGCATGTTAGATGATAATTTCCTACTTCTGGTTGAACCCCAAGAGTTTGAAGACGAGCTATACTTCCCTGACAACTAGACTTCCACTTCTTACTGTCTTCCTCTCTTATTTACTTTTATTTGTGTATCTGTCTTTCTGGTTGGAAACTTTGAATCACAACAAATCCATCACCACCGTCTTCTATTCTTTTATTGCCATATATGAGTTTCAGCTTTCTGCGTTTCAGTCCACTCCTCTGAGTTCTGCTCCTCCATCCTCCTGAATCACCCTAAATCTATTGCCCTCAAGCCAGATGATTAGGATAATAGAAGAAAATCTTGCCTCGTTGAGTCCCTCCAAAAGAAGTGGAACATGATGATGACTACTATAGCTATCCTCCTTTCCGAGCCGAGAGAGACTGCCCATTAACTGAAGATGAGAAGGAACAGGCAATGAATGATGCTTTGGATGCTGACTGAGTGATTTGTGTTGGTGTTGTTTGTAGTGCATGAAGTTATTCATTGTGTACTATTATCTAATCTACACTCTAAAAGTCACTCAAGGCAATGTTTTTTTCCCTTCTCGTTTTTTAAAGTAACAAATTTGTACTTCTACTGCAGGCCGATCCATTGCATTTTGAATATGGAAAGGGGATTCAATCTGTACAATGCACACTGAGTTGGACAAAACCATGATGATGACCACAGTGACATAATATCTTCGCAGTCACTCAGTAGGATCCAAGATGATTGATGGAATAACTCAGGGTGTTTCATGAGTGGCATAAAAGGTAAACAAGTCGTCAACAACCACTGCAGACCTACATGTCTGTGTAGTGGTCAAGTCGAGTGTGGTGATATGACTGAGAGCGATGCATTGATTTAGTCACTTAATTTGTAAAATGCTATGTTGCTGTATATTTTGTGCTTTGTCTGCCTCTGTCCAGAAAAAAAGTACGCTAAATGGAGGATGGGTCACTGTGGGTGCCGTGGGCCTGCTCTGTCCTGTAGTTGTTGGAGGTTAATGCTGGAAACAGACTAGAGTAGACATGATGTATCCATGCCACCTCTGAAAGTGTTCTTGTTGCACTCCCCCGTAATTCATGCATTTATTTTTCTATTTGATCTTTCAATATGCCTTTTGTTTTTCCATCTACAATTACAGGCCGGCCCTTACCCTGTGCTATACTGGGAAAAACAACTCACAATTACCTTACCAATAAATCTACATCTACCAGGCAGGCAGTGGCGTCACCCAAGATTGATGGCTGGAGTGTCCATGGAAGGGAGGACCAAGAGGAATGCCAAGATGCAACTCCCCATTTTGACCAGGATAACATACAGTAACAGTATCAGCTTTCATCATCTTTTAAATAATTTGATTCATTTTTTGTCTTCCACCATTACTACTGTGTGTTGTTATTAGTATGTTTGCTCTCTGCTTATAATTCAATTCATCCCTACAGCTATTTTTGAATTTCCTTTGCTATCTTTAATAGTAAGCACGGGCCGGTACAACAGAACAGAAACTGTATGTAATTCGGGTCTCTGAGGGCCGACAGGCAAGGCAAATTGCATAATATACTGCTGCCCTGTACTGTCTAATTGTCTAGTAGTAGTTAGTAAGTACTTCATTAACCATCAAGTTATCATCATCATGCCTGCATTTCTTTTTTCTCCCTTAACAGATTTATGGATATGGTCGTCTGCCAAGACTTTTTTTCTTTTGTTGTTGTCTATGCGTACTGTTTTTCTTTGTCAAACCTTTCCCCAAACCCCCCTTCCCAACCATTCATCAAACCCTAACCCTCTTCCCCCAGCTGTATGACTTATTGAGGTGTGACTAAATTAAATGGACACCAATAATTTATCACACGCTTGCTGGCGCGGATGTGGCAAAAGCAACACTAATTCAATTTCAAGGCAGTGCAAGGATCTTCTTCTGCTTGCCCACCCATGAGCAGTATATTTGCGAGGTAATTTTTTTACCAAAGGAACCTAATCCATCAGCATTAATTGCTAGCATCGATTGGATTTGTTGTCATCCTCCTACACAGCACTAACGGTTATGCTTGTGTCGAGTGTACTGTAGGCCTAGTCAAGTGACTCGACACAACTAGAGTTTGTAACTCTATGTACTAGGCTATCCCTGCCTACATTATGTTTATTGGATTTTTGCATATTATTGTTTGGCAGTAAGTTCTGTACTGTACTTCGTTCTACTACTCCTCCAACAGTCTCTCTCAGGCGACTGACTGTCTCATTTTCTTTTTTTGCAAATGCTACTGCCAGTGTCTACTACTACTACCACCACAACCATGGCATGTTGGGAAAGAGAGCCATCATCACCATGCAGCCATTGCTGTGCCTAAGTTAAACATCAAGCACAGGTAAGAGAAGAAGTTTGGGGGAGGCATAATTAATAATGGACATTGTTTCATTAATTCAATTTCACACACCCCTTTGATGAGTCCAGTTGCAGAATGCATAGACTAGGAGGAGAGACTGACTAGACTAGTGGACTAGTCACTCAGTGAGGGGTACCGCATCTATCTGTTTGTGTCTTACAAAGTCAGCCAATTATTTAAATAAAAAACTGGCTGTGGCCCTGCACCAGCAAGGAAACAGCGTGACGTAAAACAGTAACCCCACCCACAAAACATTAACAACATCGTATGTAAAGTATAAATATATAATTTAATCCCCTAATAAAAATAAACTATGTAAAAAATCACCTGACCCACCCCTCTTCCTAACCCCAACCAATGTCCGGAACAAAAAAGTCCAACCTATATGAAATGTCCAATTGTCCAAAGAAAGTTAACCCCAACGCCCGATTCCCACCCACCAAAAGAAGAAATAAAAAAAGGGGCAATTAACAGGGTCTTATCGGCGGGCTCGACTCTCCAGGAGGGCACAAACGTGCTCCTCTAGCCGGGCCACGCGTCGCTTCAACGCACGGCAATTACATCCACGGGGGGTGGGCAGCAGTGATATGAAAAGATGGGCGGTGGGCGGCGGGCAGCTGCCAGACGGTGGTGCTGTAAAGCTGGAGGGGGTGGCTGGGGCCCAGGGCATTGGAGGAGGCTGCAGCTGCTGCCGCCTCCTCCTCCGTAAAAACCACCGGCGACCAGTATTCCCTTTGTACGGCCGCCAGCTTCTGGCGCCGGGCCATGGCTGCCAACTCCTTCCCGTCCGGTTTCCCTTTGGAAGGAGTTGTTATATCAAGAAGAAAAAACAAGACTATTGTAAAATATACTCTTAGCAAAGCAGTAAGACAAACTAATTCTACACATAGTGGCAAGGTAGCACTAGCAAGCACAGTACATAACATTTGTGGTATGTATCTATCCTCCCACTTCCTCGGCCTCTAACATTTGTGGGAGTTTCAGGCATTCAACCACCCATGCATCTGATTCCTATCAGCCACCTATGCATGCATGCATCCCACTTATCCTTCTCTGCCAATCATAAATATTAATCTCGCCTGCCCTTCTTTCTTCCACCCTTCTTTCCCTTTTCATTCCACCCATCCATCAAGGTCATCTGATGTGACTTTTAGGCTTCTCCATAAAACTCTCACAGCTGAGTTGAAGTCAGATAAAAGAGGCCATTGGTTACTCAACACTCCCGCCGCTAATGCTTTTACTAATTCTAAGTAAAGGGTGTCTTCACCCGTTCACAACAACTTCTTACTTAATAAGTCTCAACAGTACAATATACAGTACACCCTTACAGTGAGTGTAATGTCAATAAGTAAGGATTAGGAATATAACTTACCACCACCCGCCACTGCTGCTGGCTCACCCCCTGCAGCTCCTCCTGCAACTGCCGCATCCTCTCCGCCCTCAGCAGCCGCGTCGCCTTCGCCTCTGGCCCCGGCACTAGTGGTCGGTGGTACGCCTAGAAAAAACATTACACATTTTTTAGATGCCATATACACCTTCCCCTATTTTTCACTAGCAAGATTGAAAAAAAAGTTAATACATACATATATAACATACATCACTAGTACAAATCAGGTAGTAGAGTAGACACTAGTAGTTTTATATGGTCCCTAGGTTCATTCTAGTCTTTGCTTAGTTAGCCCGAGCCATGCAACTATTTTTGCGCACGTTACCTCGCAGCTTGTTGTGTAAGGCGCCTTTGAGCCCACATGAGCTCATACTGCTACTGTCTGAGCACTGTATACAAGGTTGAAAAACAAACCACTTTGTTATGGAGTTCTGGTGGAGTCCATTTTGCTTATCCATAAAAATGCTACACTTTTTGGCACGACTGAGAAATCCTTGCAATATAGTACTAACGCGCACCATTTTTAGCATAACAGACGGAAGATTTCCTTCTACGAATCAGAGCTTTGCAGAGCTTATGATGTAACCAGTACTAGGTCCTTCTAAGGTGAGGGGTCCCCAGAATTCGCTCGGAGATCTTCATTTATAATTTTATATAAATTATATTCCTACCAAGGGGAGGGTGGTGCTTCCACCACTGTTCAGTTATCATGATTTCGCCTTTTGTCTTCTATGGACTTGTAGTTGTTGTAAGTGTAACAAAGTGTAACAATGTTTATTGTTTTAATCTTATGCATTTTGCTGTTGGTGCTGTATTATAGAACAATGTACAGAGCTTGTCAGTTGAAAATAAACCTTTTGAACTTACATAGACTCTGTGGTATTTGGTGTGGACTTACACGAGTGAGTGAGCCAAATTGTTGGTTGGTTGCTGCTGATTACCACTCACCAAACAAACTACAAAAGGTTCTACTAAGGACTGGGGTAAGCAGCACTCAGCAGCATGTGACATAACAGAGGGTGCGTCACGAAGACCACTAAAAAATTACCAACTCATACTAATAAGTAACTAAACCTAAGTATCAATCCACCACTATCTCTTAGTGACAGGGGGACAAAGGAAGGACTAGAGTCTCTCTAGCATTACCTAACTTAAGTTCTCTAAAAGAAACTCTTACATAATCACGCTAAGCGAGCGCAAAGTTGCAAACAAGTAAGATTAGTAGCGCCGAGCACCTGTGTCATAACAATCAAAGAAGATTTTTAAATGTAAGTTACCTGCAATGTAAGCAGCAGCATTCTTGCTGGTCGTAAAAAAAATATATTCGCAATATATAACACAGAGCAGAAGAATAGACACAAAGTAGTAATATTAAATAGCTACTCACCAAGCCCCGGGACTTTCCCTCCTAGCAGGTCCAGCATGTCCTGCTCCGGTCCAGGATATCGGACCACCGGTGCGTCAACTGGTTTAGGGTGCGCCGGACACCAGAGCAGCGAAACACTGCCCGGCGCACCTTTCCCCAACGCTGCCAGCACTCCTGGAGCCTGTACCAGGACCCACGCCTGCCGCCTGCTGCCAGGGTTAAGGGGAGGTGGTGCTACACAAAAAAAAACAGTGCGGCCACCTCGGCCTCACCGAATGAGGCCCGTGGCTGCACCCCGTGTTGGCACAGCCTTCCGCAAGGAAGGAGGTCGCGGCTCTGGCTACGAGCCCTGCGGCCCTTTGCCATGGTTCTGGGTAGTAGGACAGGGGGTGGAAAAGAAAAGGTTGGAATGTAAAAAGTAAGTAAAAGAGATGAAAAAAGCAGGTAATAGAAAAAGAGTGAAAAAGTAGTGAAAAATACACAGAAAGTTAAAAAAAATTAAAATATAGAATCAGGAAAATAGAGAGATAGATAATAAATAAAAAAAGATCAACAAAAGTTTCCAGAAACAAAGGATTGAAAAGATAGAGGGAGGATTGAAAAGCAGGCCCAGGACCATAGCAATACAGTGAAAAACAAGATGGCCGCGTGATATTTCCCCCTCGAGCACGCAAAAAGCATCGCAAACACGTAATACGCGTTCCCCAATAGGAAATACTTATCACGAATGGGCGGAAGCATGCAGTATGCGACCCAGTACAGGAAATAACCATCGCGAGTGGGAGGGACAAGTGAAAAACAAGATGGCCGCGCCCATTGGTGACCGCATGGGCAAGTTAGCGATATATTTTCCCGCGAGCACGCAAAAACACATCGTGAATGGGCGGGACAAACATTTTCACGTCTTCGCTGAGATTCCGCATGCTCGCGGAGATTTGTGGCAATTTCGCAGAGATTTGCGTAGCGTGACTATGCAAATTCCGCCCACCCCCTACTTTCACCCCAGGATGCCTGTGGCATGCATCATCATAGAGGCCTTCATCCAGAATGATAATGCATCTGGATGCACTCCACCTCTGAAAGAATGAATAAATTAATAAATTAATTAAAGTGACTTCTACAGAGCTCACATACTCAAAGGCCTCAGGGTGCAAAGTACTCAGACGACTCAGCCAGAAGAGTAGACCTAAGAACCTTCTAGGTCATAAAGCCAAAAGAGCAAAGAGCCAAGTTTTAAAGATTTTCCTAAACAACTGATAATTACCTATCGTAGTAATGGAATGAGGCACAGTGTTCCAGAGCCTCACTGTGGTATAGGAAAGGATTTACCACTCTAACAAACATGTCCAATTCTGAGCAAAATAAGAGGTTTGCTGGAGGCTTAACGCAATTCCCTCCTTGGAACACACCATTGGAACTTTTCCCTGAGAAATTTAGGGCCAAGATTATGTAGACTTGTGTGCTATGCACAAGACCTTAACCATGATATGCTTCCTAATCGGGAGCCAGTACAATTTCATAAGCTGCTGAGAACCTTTGTAAGGAAGAACTTTATATTTTTATCTAAGGGATCTTATATAGGTATATAGCATTAAAATTTCAAAATGGGATATCCTATTATGATACTATTATTTGTGGGCTCTACTGGTAGGATTAAAAATAATCAAATGCACAGCTTTACACGAGGATGAGAATGTTACATTTTACGGTCATTTTTCCCCATAAATGTCACCTAACCTTCATCAGGACCAAAAGATCCATAATAATTTAAAACTGTGAACTTAGCTATATTTAATTTGTGGAATAGAAAAACATGCAAGCATGCACATATTCTTGCATTCTGATGCTCCGATTTGAGTGTGCCAGCTTTTTCTCTTTGGAGGGAGCAATAAGATAATGAAAGACAGTGATAATATTATCTATATGTTTACTGAGATGTGTTCAATACAAAAAAAGCAGCTGAAACAATATTTTAGAAAAAACACTCTTACTGATGTCAAGGCAAACCTCACTCAGTGCTGGACAAAGGGTAACCCACAAGACAATAAAACTAAAACCTAAAAACAAACATACATATATGGCAGCATGACCTGATTATTAACAGACTCACCCTTGAGTGGGTTCCTATAGTCACACTCTATTTTAAACAAAGGAAGCAATGCTTAATATTTATGGGCTCGTGGAAAAATCATATATGAAGAAAAGTGCAGTAGGGGAGCAAAAATACAGAGAGAAAGAGGGAGGGTTCCATGCCTTAGCATTGTCAATATTTTCTTACTTCATCAAAGTAAGTGGCTAATGGCCAAACCGATCTGATTCTTCACCCCTGAATAATAGCGAGGAACAAGAGAGGAATTTTATTTATAGTTCACCATCCAAAGAGCATTTGAAACGGTGCCTCCATGTAGGTGGTGCACTACACGAATGCATCACATGTATTACTCATTGCAATTGGGGAGACATGCCACACAAATGTGTCACACGTATCCAGCGTAGCTATTGGCCAAGAGGTTGGGCTATGTCCTTGATGCTGTAATCTATCAACATCATTTTGTCTACGTAGTGGAATATACTGTACTATTGATGGAGCCTAATGACTAATGCCTAATGACCTTATCAGTTCCCGACTAGTTATAAATAAATTACCCATGTCACAACTCTATTGTATGATTGTGGGAAGTAGTGTCTGTAGTGAACCATAGAGAAAGCATATTCTCTTGGCTGAAGAAAGCTTTTTTTCAGGGTTGCTGTCAGTAGTGGCTCCTCGAGGGAGTGCTGTGGGGCGGTGGGGTGGGGCAGGGGCAGGTTGGCGGGTAGTAAATTCCGGCATACGGCCTTGTTGTATATCGTGGGACATGATTATCATCAATCTTTAGTTAACTTGCAGCATATTGCATTGGATAGCCCATGATAGCCCAAGATATGGATTTTTTTTGTATATACGGGGTATATTTTATACAGTGAACTGTGCCACCAAATGCAGTGGTTCTTATATATTACTGAGGCATGAACATGAGATATCATCCTTAAGGCCTACTTGGTGGGCTTTAAGTTTATAAATGCATCTCTCATCCTTCTCCAAGAGTATTTTGGACATCTTACTGGAGGTATCAAAAGCTCAAATTTTCTCAATTACCACCCAGATATCATCTCTTTCTGTGTGTTGTACCTCAATATAATGATTTGTCATGTGTGGTGTTTTGTTATTACATCTTATGTTGCATCGGTGTTCGCAAATTTGTGTTTTTATTTTGCAGCTTGCCTTCCCTATATATCTCAAATTGCTGGGTCATGTTACAATTGGTATGTGTTTTAGGAGCCAGTCATGGATTAAACCCAACTGTAAACTCATGACATTCCCAGTAAGTGGTCAGACAATGCAATTGCCACATGAGGTATGACCTACAAGTGGAGTCATCCCCCATACTGTGTAATGTGTTCGGGGTAAGGCTGTTTTGGTCTAGTGTGAGCCAGTAAGTCCAGGATGTTTTGACCACTCTTAAGGGAGAATATTGGTTTGTCCAAAGATGTGTGTACAGGCCAGTTGACCCAAGCCAGTTTTCAGATCTGTTAATACTGCTTTCATTGTTAAATATTCTCTCAGTTTCATGTTTTAAATAATATTCATTTTAACTTGCACAGATTGTATTTCAAAAACGTACCTTACACTGTGGTGACTGCTACATGTCTCTGATATTTTTCAACCATGTCTATTTCAAAATTAATCAAAAGAAAATGCGTCTAGCTTTTCACCATGACAAGTAACAAACAAGACATCTCTTCTTATATTTATATGCTTCACCCCATCAAGATATACTTTAATATGCTATTTATCACATTTTGCTTTAATCATTATGTTTCCAATGCCTTAAGGCCAATACATTTTTGACATACATAAAATTAAATGAAAGCAAAAGACTGAGGGGCAGATTTATGAGCCCCTTGCGCCACTTTTGCGTCACTTTTCCCATGTTAAAAGTGATGCAAAAGTGGCGCAAGGGGCTCATAAATCTGCCCCCAAGTATGAAACCTGAGTACAATTTATCCTTGTCTGCCTTTCATGTGTTGGCCTCCTAGAAAATGTAATGCATATTTGGTGCATACTTCATTTATTTATATGCTGTTTTTATATAGCGCTAACAACAATTCCCTGGGATATCACGGAGCTGGAAAGCTCCCTATCTTTTCAAATGTGAGAACTGGAATAAAGAACTTGAATCAACTGCTCAGAATTAATTAACCCTTGAAGAGCCAAGTTTTTAATTTTTTTCTAAACCACAAATGGTTATCATTCATGCGATCGTCTATGAGTAAAGTGTTTCAGTGGGACACTGCCAGATGTGAGAAAAAGCGACCACTGATTCTGACTTTTTTTAATCTGTTTGGCCTTGGCGAGCGCCAGGTTTCGTGACCTCAGTTTGCATGTCGGATTATAAAATTCCACTTTTGCTTGAAGAATTTCAGGCCCAATATTTTATAGTGACCTGGTTGAATGGCAAATAAGCTGGCTCTTTTCCTTACTGGTAACCAATGTGGGGCTTCCAGGCAAGCTGTCCATATTGCAGATCAACTTGACAGCAGCGTTCTGAATTACCTGGAGTTTGATGAAGAGATAATTCGCCATAGCCACATACAGAGCTCTGCCATAGTTCAATCTGTTGGTTAACAGGGCCTGGGCTATCGATTTGTGCCAGTCGACCGGTATCCAATGGAGCAACCTTCTCAGTAATTTGAGGATACCAAAGCATTTGCCACAAGTGGCAAAAACTTGTTCCTGCATTGAAAGAAAGTCACCAATAATGACTCCAAGGTTTTTTGCTAATTTCTTCGGGATCAGTTCCTTTCCTAGTGATGTAGGCCACCAGGATGAATCCCATATTTGGTGAGCCCCACCAAATATTAGAATCTCAGATTTTTCAGCATTGAGTTTTAAACAGTTCTCCTTCATCCATTCTGCTACCTCTGATTGGCCAAGTTGCTTTGAGTTTTATCATGTTTTTTTCCTCAAATGGAAATGACCAACTGAGTATCTTCCACGTACAAGCAAATCTTGAAGCCATAATTCCTCACAATATTTGCTACGGAGGAAACATAAATGTTAAAAAGAATCAGACTCAAAGAAGAGCCTTGAGGGATACCACACTTAGATAGATGGGATCAGGATCTAAAAGTGCTCAGCTGGACCTTTTGACTTATATTCTTCAGGAATTATTCAAACCACTGTAAGGATTTAGAATGAAGTTTCCTGAACAGCTGACTGTGGGAGACGGTGTCAAAAACCACAGACAAGTCAAGTAGGAACAGGGCGGCAGCCTTGCCCTGATGAACTACTTACCTGATATCATTCAGTATGGTCAAAAGGGTGGACTCAGTACTATTTTTGTCTCAAAAACATGTTTAAGAAGGGTCTAGCAGATTGTTAGTTTTTAGAAAGTTGGTTAACTGTCCATTCACTCATTTTTCCAGTACCTTGGACATGAATGGTAAAAAAAGATATAGGCCAGTGGTTGGAAAGCAAAGAATCATCCATTCCTGGCTTCTTGGCTAGGGGTAATATTAAAGCCTGCATCCAAGTATCTGGGTATGTTGCTTCTTCCAAGAACTGGATAAAAATGTGGGTAAAATGGGGGACTCATATAGTGGTTAGTTTAGAATAAATGAAATGAGGGCAAGGGTCGAGATGGGATCCTGATTTGAAATGGACATTAGTTTCGCCATTTGTTCTTCTTTCAAAATAACTCAAATAGGTTACAGCCTCCGGATATGGGCCCAATAGTTCCCACTGAAACTCGTCCACAGACCGTTGAGTATTAAATGACAATAAGATCCTCTCAATTTTGTCATTAAAAAAACTTTCTGATTACCTTACAATGTACTTCCGTGAGAGTGAATGTTTGGAAAAGGCATGTTGGCTGGGCGAGCCCTTTTACAATTTTAAACAGTTCTTTTAAAGAACTGATATTCTCTTCTATTCTCCTAATGAAGTAATTCTTCTTAGCTCTCCTTAATGCCTCATAATATTTTGTCAATTCCACTTTATAATTTAGGCGATCAGTTGTGTTTTTTAGCTCCTCCAGACATGTTCAAGAGTTTCACATTTCCTTTTGCTAGTCTAAGATAATTAGAGTACCGTTTTTCTGAGAGCGAGTCTCTCGCTTGTTTCCTAACTTTTGGAGGGGCGCAGCTGTCTAAAGAATATAAGATGGCTGCATTGAGTTTCTCAATATAATCATCTAGAGATTTTATTTGCCTGTTAGGCGGTGGAGAAAAATATTTGAAGAAAGTTTCATCATTGGTATGATTCTAGGGTCTTTTGAGTGCTGTGGACAGATCTGGAGGTGTTTTTGATCTACTGGTAGTGTGAGAGTGAAAGTGACTGAGGAACAGTCCGTCTAAGTTAAAGAGGAAATGCCCAGACGTTTTGTAACCTCAATATTTGAAAAAGGAGATCTAAAATATGGGCAGCTCTATGAGTGGAGCCGGTGATCCATTGTTTGAGCTGGAGGATTTTCATGTTGTTCTCCAATTGTCTGCAAAGGGGCTCTTAAGCGTTCTCAAAGCATTTTACAGGAGTAGCTAATCTTTCCCTGCCATTTTGTATTGAAATCTGCAGGGCCCCCTTTCCACCACAGATGGGTGCAGATGGGCTTGACTTTGGCGTGCCAGCCTTACACCCTGCGCGAGTGTCCACTGCATATGTCCACTGAGTACGTCCATAGCATGCAGTCTTGTAGCGCCCTCATTTTTTTCACCACTTGAGATATTGACTAGACCTCTGACCAAGAATGATGGCAATCAAAAAATCCTCACTGCCTGTTCGGAGAACAGGTAAAAAAACATAAAAAAGTTAAAAGCACAGTGCCCCGAAGTTTACAAGGTCTATGCCCCTTCAAAAAAGGGTAACTTTGATTTTTAAAGCTTGTCCCACAATATAAAAAAGACGATGATTCCCCTAACTGCAAGGTTCTCAGGAATAGCAGTAGTCACAATGTTCAAAAGTTTCATTAAACATCAATTCATACAGACTGAAGTGCCTAGAGTGCAGTCTCGCAGTTTTAGGAAATTAGTGGGACCAATTCCAATTAGCCGCACAGCATCCTCGTTTTTATCACCCCTTGACTTATATACTAGATCACTGACCAATAAAGACGGCGGTCGAAAGATCCTCACTTCCTCTTTGGCGTGGTCTAAACCTACCACTGCCTCAAGCAGGCAAAAAACATACAAATTTTAAAAACACCATGTCCACAAGTTTACAAGGTCTATGCCCCAAGGTTAAATGTGATTTTTAAAGATGGTCCGACTATATAAATTAGATGTTGATTTCCCCAACAACAAGGTGTTCATGAATAGCAGTAGTCACAATGTGCAAATGTTGCATTAAACATCAATAGGAAAAGAAACTATGATGTCAGTCAGAAACTAAACCTTCCGACTCCTTGTCGGATTCCGTTCCGACTGACACACATTAGGAGGTTCCGACCGACCGATTATGATGCTTCCGAACACCGTTCAGAAGGCTCCCATTGACTTCAAAGGGAGCCTGTGTTCAGACCGACAACACAGGCTTCCATTGAAAATAGGGGCGGTTGCAGAAAACCTTGTACCCTGTTGCAGACACCCCATGGTGCCTGCCACACTCTGCATGATATTGAAGAAGGAACCCACGAGTACCGCTACGGGCTCTAACTGGAGGACTCTAGGTGAAGGGGGGCCTGCTACGGGCCCCAAAATTCAGTTTCCTACAGTCGTTCCATGTCAGACAGACCGAGTCGGAAAGGCTGTCTGAATCTGACATCACAATCTGCTGGTTGGAAGCGCGGTACATTGAGCTGTACGAATTGGCTCAGACTGACTCGGATTCTTTAAATGACAGTCGGAACAGAGTCAGAATGACCGAACGGTTTCCATCTGTCATAATCTGTCAGTCGAAAATGTTTCCGAGTCGGTCAGAAACATGGGTTCCGACATGGGTTAGGAAACTCCGAATGCCATTCAAAGCCTTTCCGACTGACATCATAATGGAACCCTTAATGTTTTGAATACTACCAGCTCCTACATTCCTACATGAAATCCAGCTTCTGTAGTGTGGTTAACACACATTGTATGATTATGTGGTGTGATTAGATAGGTCACTTAGTATGCCTTCATTAATTGAAGTCTATCTTTGAGTAAAAGAAAACACATGTTCTGGGGATAGTCAGAGAAAAGTGTAACAAAAAACAAATATTTCTACCACATTTTTGTTGTTTTACAAATAACATCGCAAGTGACAGTACATGTGATATTAACACATGGTCAAATTAGCAAACCTCCAAAAACAAATGATGTTAAGAAGTTAATACTATGCACGCACGAGGGATCATGTTATGGTGCATCCTTATTATTATGCTGCGAAGACATTACTGAATGCTTGAGCAATAAAGAATGGGGAGTCACAATATTTTTAAATTACTCCCAAATTGTCTGGATAGGTTTATGTGCAATGCACATTCTTTAGTGCATGCAATAAAGCACAAGCAAGTCTTTTAAAGATCACTGGGTGCAAAGGCAATTTCAAGACTGTAACAGACTCAAAGACAACAATCCTTCTTCCAACTCAAAGGCCTCTTTTTTAGCTGACTCCAATCAGCAAAGTGATCAAAAGAGATATTGTCTCAGTCCTGAAATGAATGCATTTTCACTGAAGAAAATTGACAACAACATGGCAATGATTTCAGCATTCATCTAGTGACCTTTCATGCACCACTGACAAATTGGGGTACCATGGACTAAAGGAGTTACAGTTCCGATAAATCCTCTCTATGGGCCATATGTAGGTAGCCTAATACCGGTCGGTAACGGCCGATTTTCGGTAAAAATCCCGTTACCGACCGGTATTCAGGCTTTTGGTATGTAGGGGGGACATTGCAGGATTCGGTAATTTACCGAATCGGTAAAATTACCGATTCGGTAATTTTACCGATTCGGTAAATACCGAATCCTGAAATGAGATGTAGGGAGAGTGTGTGGGTGTTGTGTGGATTCGTTATTTACCACCAACTAAAAGTTGGTGGTAAATGACGAATGGCTTTGAAAAAGCATTTTTTGCCACTTAGAAGTGTGCAATGTGGCAGACATACATGCCCTTAGGGCATGTATGTGTGCCACATGTGCACACATGCAGGAATCAGGGGTGCAACAGGGTGTCACTGTGACACCCTGCCACCCTTGATTGTGCTCCCCCATTACCGAATCGGTAAATACCGATTCTAAAATACCGACCCATTCCGAATCGGTAAATATTACCGATGGATTACCTACATAGCATTTACCACTTCATAAATACCGAATCGGTAAAATTCGGTATTTATGAAGTGGTAAATGTTAGGCCACCTACATATGGCCCTATGTGTTCTATGTCACCCATTCCCTAGATGCTGGTGGGGTTGGTTTGACTGTTATCCCAGGCCTAGGATCGAAAATCTGTTTTTGGATAGGTAAATATATTTTATAAGGGCAAGATGCTTGCAAACTAGGCTGGGCATGGCTTGAAGTGGTCTCAATAGGAGGAAACAACTCTGGAGGAGTAAAATCAGTATGACATAAAATAGGATACAAAGTTAAATACAGAATACATTGTTGTGTAACCCTATGGGTGTGCAACGTGTCCACAATTCGGTAAGCAGTGTGTTTACAGGTTTAAGAAGGTGGTGTATTTGGTAAACGACCTTTGCCACTTATTCCCGGAGAACAGACACAGTATCATTCAGGCCTCTCCCATGTAGTTGCAGATTACAGCTCCATTTTTCTGGGACCAGGAACAATTGGTATCTAAATTGCAGCTTGTCACCTAGATTGCAGAATTTCGCATCACAAAGGGATGCCCTGGGCAGTAGCAGCCGGCATTGCTCACAGGTGGGGCGGGGGCGAGGGGTGGTAGGATTCGTGGGGAATGTCATAAGGATGGAATTGCAGGGAAATAAAAAAAATTTAAAACATTTAATTAAACACACCTTTCCGCCTGGTCCTGCGTCTTCTCTGCTCCTGCTCTCCTGCCTTTGACAGGAACAGGAAGCAGGCAGCCAGGCTCCCTCCCCTAAGCCAATAACAACGCTGCAAGCAGTGTTGTGACTGGTCGGGACGGCGCCCAGCTAGGGGCTAGTGGGGTGGGCATGTTCTCCATAATTGCAGCCTGCATGGAGAAGGACAAAGTGCGCATGACTGGTTTGGCCGGCCCGAGAGGGCCGGCCAAACAGTCTTTGCACACTCAGGAGTGGGCAAAGCTCTCCTCCCCTGCTCAAAGAGCAGAGCAGTTCCACCCACCCGCCCGCCCACACTGCGCAAAGCAAACATAAAATGGTAATAACTAAAAGCTATTACCATTCTATGTTTTGGCTTTCCCACACTGCAAAAAAGGAGTGGGGTGACACTCCTCCACCCTAGTGGAGGAGCTGCCCCTGGTTCTGGGGACCTCTCCATGTGTGCGTTTCATGTTTGCATGTTCATTTTGTGCACCAATCACTTTACCAGTTCTTGAGTTCAGACCAGACACAAAGGCATTAGTGTTGGACTTGTTTGTTGAGCGATAAGTCTAGATTTGTAGAATTGCATTTCCTCACTTTTCAGTGATCTTGTGGACTCTGGCTCATGTGAAGAAGGTCTTTGTTTCTTAGGTTCTGGCAACTCCATTCTGACCACTTTAAGTGAGTTTTCCTCGACCTCTGTAGTTATCTCTAGCTTGTTTCAAGGTTCTTCCAAATTTTGAACAGTGTTTTCAAACTATGGGGGGTATCTTCATGGCACAGTCAAATTCGTCCACAGCCTGAAACTTGGCTATTTAAATTGTATTTTGTATTAGTAATAACACGTAGAAATGCAAGAAGAAATCAAGCTTCAAGGTACACATAAAACATAAAGAATAGTACAAAACCATAAATTAGATTGTAAAAGCAAATGTTTTCAATGTCCTGAGCTTCAAAATCAAATCAGAGTATTTTTCCTGCACAAATGTTCCAGCTTTTATCTTTCAAAATGTATGCTTGGAAAAATGATTTAAAACAATTTGCACATTGCAGAATGTCACAATGTGCACAAACACCCATTTGAGCCCACTTTGATATTTACCTGCCACCCCAGAATGCAGACCTCTATTTCTAGAAGAGGAAGCCATTCACTGCATTGAACAATGGCTTGCATGGCGTCACATGTTATGTAGCTTAGATACACGAAGCGCTGAGCCCCGGCTTTTGAAGCGTGTACATTTATCTTTTTAGAGAGAACACAATTGTGCATTTTTTAAATGTCCACTTCAATAATGTGAACAGTGTATTTTAAATATTATGAGATTGGCGTTTCAGCCCAAGTTAACGTGATAACATGCACATAGGATGCCGCAGCTTTCGAACATGGTGACGAGTTACATCTGGAAGGGGTGGAGGCAGAAGAATATCTTTAATTTGTTTCTTCTACTATCAAGGTCACAAATGGTGGGAAATTAAGCAGCTTTTAAGAAAAAGTTGAGAGAAAATGTCCTACACAAAGGATAGGCATTATCTCAGGGCTTGAAGTGTAACATGATGTTGGGCAGCAGGCTGGGTGGTATGGTGCACAGAACATGAAACCAGGGACCTGATGGTATCAAGACTTGCTTAACATATCTTGCCTTCTAGACCTTGGTGAAGGGACATATGTACTACTGTGCCTGTTCCAAATTTCAGTCTAAATTGATATTTCTTCTGCTCATCATTTGAACCACTGTGCTATATAGAAATTGATTCACATGGCATTGTCTTGCTCTGACTGTGCATGAAATGTCTGCATTGCTTCTTTGGTTAGAGCAGTCTGTTGTTATAATTTGGAGATTCAATCTGTATTTCCAGTGAAGTTTCCCAAGGGGGTTTTCAGATGTTTCTATTGTTTCAATACTCATTGTAAGCACCGTGAATGCCTACTGTCTTAATTTTTCTGTGGCGGAAGAGACTGAACTCAAACACAAAACCAGCCCTTATGTGCGTGGCTTCGTTTCCGTTGTTTTACTGATACCACCATCCAGGCTGTGTTCTCTTTAGATTAGATTGTTTTATCTTTTCCTCTGAAACTTATTCTCTTCACTTTTTTCTCTCTCTTAAAATGCACTCATCTACAGACTCTCACTCTTCTCGTTTCCTCTCTGTGATATTGTGGCCCAATTTAGCTGATTGTCTTTTAGTAGTGTGCCTTTCCCTGTTTCCACCCATTACAATTTCTCTACATCTTACTTTCTTTCATGCTTCGCTGCTTGCTGCATACCTGCTGCCTGAGGACGAGTGTGGGTTCTGCTACTTGCTGGGAAATAGATGTGTGATGGGATGCAAGAGCTTAAGAACAGGGGCTTGGGGCGAGCAATTGGTCAACAATCGACTGGGAGAAAGAAAGAATGTCTGGAATAGAATTCTGGTTAGACTGAGTGGGATAATGTGAGTGAGTGCCTTTGAGCCCTGGCTGGAGCAAATGACTACATTTGGTTGTGATACGAAGTGTGGCAGGGCCTGGATAGAAGATGAGAAGGGGTGAAACACACAGGTGGCTGAAAGGCGCTGAACGAGCTGCAGAGTGGTTGGAGTTACCATTACTCTTGGATATGTGGATGTTGGTGGGATCAAAAGTGCTGAATATTCGATTTAGCACTTCAGATGGAAGCCCCCCCCCCGCGGTTGCCAATCATATTGGGAGGAGTTTGTGCTAGCAATGGAAGCCCGGAAAAGTAGGGCGGGGTATTGAGCTGTAAGAGATATTGAAAATGGATGCTTAGCAGAGTGGGAATACACTAGAAGGTGTGTCATTGTCAGTTCTATGGACTTATCGATTTTCTTTGGGAAACAGCCTGGGGAATAAAAAGGAGAAAGGTACTAGACGAGATAAGTTTCATACTGTGCCAGTGTCAGGGCATCACTAAACCTCCCACCACTTGCAGATACGTGGAATATGTGGGCAGGGGTTCTTAACTTTGTGAGGGAACTGGCATCCTCCATGTTGAGGAACAGGCATCCTCCAGGTTGAGGAACTGGCATCCTCCAGGTTGAGGAACTGGCATCCTCCAGGTTGAGGAACTGGCACCCTCCAGGTTGAGGAACTGGCATCCTCCAGGTTGAGGAATTGGTTAACCATGTCTCACCAGGACCACTGAGTTTCACATCCGTGCTGGGTTCCATGTACTGCTTCAGGATGGGTCTCAGCAGTTTCTCATATCAGATGTTCTGATGTATGTCCTGGAGTCAAATGCAATTTGAGGAGTGGTTTTGCCGCTTGAAAAAACAAATAAGTTGTATCTGTGCCTAGGTTATGTGTAGTGATTGAGACCAAGGTGGTACGGTCCCAGCCGATCTCGCCAGGGAGGGGAGAGTCCATCTCATCATCATAATACACGTTCTACTCAACACAGGTGTTATGCTTTTCTTTATTACATTGCAAGCAGTTGCCTACAACAGTAAAGCATGATCCTGCTAATGAGAAGTAGCCAGGCAGCATGACTATCTTCAAGGTGTTATTTGCTGTACACTTTGTTGTCATAGTAATGTTTTGCCAAGAAAATAGAACCACCCAGTACTTAATTTATTTATAAGTCATATAAGGGAAACGTTGCTCCAAAACATATTACCTAGTTTGTTTATTTTTTAGAGGTTTCACATTTTTATAATTGAGTGTTACCTAATATATTTCAGGAAGGTGACATCCAACTCTCATCAAGCTGCATGACTTTATGTCTTGTAAAAGGAAGGAGATTTTTATTTACATGGAACTGCTCATGGTATGTGAAGTGTCGGAACAATTCATCTTTTACATGCTCTCTGTAACTGAATGCTTTGAGACGTACCACAGTTCAGCCATTATGAGATAATGAGCTCGTAATGGGGAATAATATGCAAACCCAGTTTTACTAGTCATTTTTCCAGGGACATTTCTGGGACCATCTTTATGCGGTATACTGCAGTGGGGGAATGCTGCAGGCGGGGCCGTGGGAGGCTACCATGGGCTTCGGGAACATTTTCAGCTCCATTATGCAGGAGGGTGGTGGGCGGTGGCCAGCCTCTCCAGATGCCCACCACCCTATCAGCTCCAAATCCAGGTCCGTGTCTGGTGTTTCTGAGCCGGGAATTAGCAGGTGCATTATTTGCAGAGCGATCAGTTCTAGCCCTGGTATACATATTGCATACCCAGAATGGCTCAACACAGTATCACCCTACACCCTCGCATACCACTAGACCACTCTTAATGAGAGCCAAAGTCCTTTTTTTTCCGATTTAGTGTTTAAAGTGTTTAATTTGCATTTGCACTTTTTGGGAAAGATTTTAATTGGGGGAAAAACTTTTATTGTATTGTGAGGAATATTTTAATATACTGTGTACTGTATACTGTGTGTGTTTTAAAAACGGGCAGAACTGCAATTACTGGAACCTTTACTGGGTTTCTTCCCTCCATCCTAGCGCTCGATTCCCGATTGAGGGGCACCGCCATCTTGTCGGGTTAGCGGTCTAGCTTCCCGGACCCGAGCTGCATATAGTGAAGGCTGGCGCGAACACCGAAGGCGCGCCTAAGGCAAGCCCGTCTGCGCGAAGGTTGCGCACAGCGCCAGCGATGCTGCTCGGGCCGGGGGTAAGTTGGACTTGGGTGGAGGTAGTAGCCTTGTAAGTTACTCCAGTTTGGAATTGCGTAGGCTGGGAGTGGCGACAGAGGGGCTGGGCACTTTTATGTTGGAACAGACTGCCCTTCCAGTCTCTAACTTTTTGAGACAGGGAAACCTTATTTGTGGACTGCTCAATGTGAGATCACTCCCAAAACATTGCATTGAAATCCAGTTGTTACTGGAACTCCAAGAATTAGATGTTTTATTTATGACTGAAACCTGGATCAACACTGCGTGTGAGGTGGAGCCAGGTTGGGCCTGCCCTCCTGTATTTAAGATCTTACACAAACCTAGATTGAGGGGGAGAGGAGGAGGAGTCCGTGTAATTTACAAAGACTCTTGGAATTGTGTGGTATTAGAAATTGACACTATTGAGGGATTCAAGCTATTTGGAATTGCTATTAAAGACGCACAGGGCTATATTTTAACTGGGGTGGTCTGTTATAGACCTCCAGGGGCGTTATGTTTGCGGCAGCAGCAGTTATTGTTGGAGGCCATTACCAACTTGGCCGCTACCCATGCCAGGGTAGTGCTGCTAGGTGACTTTAATTTGTGGATGAATGGGTCTTTGGACTCCGGTTACAACAATGTCCTTCAGTCATGTATAGGTTTGGGCCTTCACCAGCGGGTGAATGAGGCTACTCACAAGGACGGTCATATACTTGATCTTATTTTTTCTGGGGACCAAGTTCTTAATGTTGTGGGTATTCTGCCAATGGTTTGGACAGATCACTTCTTGGTAACATTTTTGGTTACTATGCCTTGTGATAATGCCCAAGCAGGAAGTTCTGCTACTAAATATGTTAGTAGAGACTGGAAGACCCTTCTAAGAAACAAAGGTCAAGTCCCGGTCTTTGATTTGAAAGACTGTTTTTTACGAGGCAGGCAAGTGGAGGAGAATTATGCCTCCTTTTGTGGACAGATATCTTCCGTCCTAGACTCAACTGCCCCATTTAAAGTGCATAAGAGCTTCCGCACCTTGGTTCAACGACAATCTAAAAAAATTGAAACTTGAGTGTAAGCAGGCGGAGAGGAAGTGGAGGAGGAGCTATAACGATAAGGAAAAAATTAGTTGGAAACGGTTGATTGGGGCTATAAGACAGAAATAAATTGGACTAAAGCTAACTACTATTCTAGCACTATATTAAAGGCTCAGAATCGACCGAGGTGCATTTTTAAAATTTTAAACTTCCTGACCAGCCCCGAGTGTGGCAAGAATCAGATTCCCCCCTCACAAGAGTTATGCGATAGCCTGGCAAGCTATTTTTATGACAAAATTAATGCGATGATTGCGGATTTGGGGGAAATCCCTTGCTGTCAGGAGGTAGTGAGTCCGGTACATTCTAGTGCTGAAAGTGGACCATGGGTAGGGGGTGTAACTACACCTTCCCACCGTGAGAGCCTGCCTTGTGGGAAGTTCTTAACCGAATTTCCGAGCCTCTCATTAGAAGACTTTGGTAAGGTCACTTTAGGGGTTATGTCAGGCTCACCGCTGGACCCTCTGCCACCGAGAGTTTGGAAGGAATTTGAAGTGGAGCTCTTTTCCATACTTAGGCTGATTTGTAATCAGTCTCTTTCCAGTGGTGTGGTCCCCTCGCAGTGGAAGCAGGCACTTGTGATGCCCCTGCTGAAGAAGTCTACACTGGACCCAGCGAGCCCTAGTAACTACAGACCCATCTCTCTTTTGCCGTTCCCGGCTAAAATTGTAGAAAGAGTGGAGGGTAATCACCTCTCACAACATCTTCAGAAGAATAATATCTTGGAGGAGGTACAATTTGGGTTTCGGCCAGCGCATGGCACGGAGACGGCATTGGTGACTGTATTGGACGAGCTTCGAATGCAGGCAGACAGGGGCCGGTCAGTAGCTCTTGTTCTGCTTGACCTGTCTGCCACATTCGATACGGTCAACCATGCGATTTTGTTGAGGAGGCTGGAAGAGGTTGGGGTGACCGGGTGTGCCCTCTGCTGGTTTCAATCTTTTCTCGCTGGGAGGAGTCAAGCAGTGGCCCTGCCTCCTTATCAATCCTCCTTCTCTAAGATTACGCATGGTGTCCCCCAGGGCTCTGCAATTAGCCCGATCCTTTTTAATATTTATATGCTTCCTTTGATGGTCATCATTAGGGCATATAATATTATGACTGTAAATTATGCTGATGACACACAACTAATTCTCTCCATGAAGGGTGATGACGCGACCTCACTAGAAGCGTTTCATGATTGTCTGAGGGCGATGTCTCATTGGTTGAAATTAAACTCCCTACAATTTAACGCTGGAAAAACTGAGGTTCTTTATTTCTCTGCAGGGAAGGCCCCTCAGTTGCTGCCGAAGATCTCCCTAAGACCCTACGTCCAGTGGAGAAGGTGCGGAACCTGGGCGTTATATTTAACAACAAGTTAACGCTGGAAGCTCAGGTCAACCAATTGGTAGGAAGTTGTTTCGCTATGATTCGTACTCTGCAAAAAATTCTGCCGTTAATGCCTTCTCAGGCTCGAGTTCTAGTAGTTCAGGGCACTATATTAAGTAGATTGGACTACTGTAATGCGCTGCTACTGGGTTCTTCGAACTATCTATTAGACAGATTGCAGCGCATCCAGTCTACAGCAGCCAAGCTGGTGCTAGGCTGGCCGAGTTATGCATCATCGTCCCGGGCCTTGTCGGAGTTGCATTGGCTCCCTATTAGACAGAGAATCCAGTTCAAATCTCTCTGCCTGTTGTTCAAGGCCTTGCACGAGATTGGCCCTGTCGCTTTGCAGAGGAAATTTGTTTGGTACATTCCAGGGAGATGTTTGCGCTCTGAATCTGCCAGACTGGTTACAGTACCTAGATTTAAGAAATCTAGATCTGGAGGTATAGCTTTCACTGTGATAGCTGCCAGACTTTGGAACGCGCTTCCGTTGGAGTTAAGAATGGTGAGTGACCTCCTCCCATTTAGGAGGAGATTAAAGACCTGGCTATTTCCGAGCTCCTAAAATAATGTTGTTTGCTCTGTTGTTTCTGCTCACATTAAACAGTTTTGATGCTTAGCGCCAGGATGCCTGCAAGGTGATAGTGCCCCTGTATAAATTCGAATTAATAATAATAATAATAATAATAATAATAATAATAATAATAATAATAAAGGTGGCACCATTCCTCCGCCAAGGATTCGAAAACTGGTGTCCAATTTGATTGCAGTAAAGGAGGTGGGAATAGCGCCAAACAGATGACATGTTATCCAGCTCTGTTACAGCCAGTGGTCCACCAAACCCCTGCCATGTGTGTACCAGGTAATGGCAATGCCACTCATATCTGACATGCACTATGGATAGACAGATGATGCTGGTATGGCAGTTGTGCCCACCAGATCATAGTCGGTGGCAGCCCCACATGTCACTCACCTAGGAGCTTCAGAAATCCCTATTGGCTGCCAGACATCTGTAGAAGTCTGGTGGATCTCTCCGAGACTCCCTCAGCCATGGGAACTTAAGGACGGTTTCTGTCACATTTGCACTGAAAAACCCAAGCACTGACTTCTCAGGTGCGCAAATGCGTGCCATACAAAAGCAGAGCCCCATGGATTCCCTGGCTGACACTACACACATGTGGGGTGTATAAGGGGATTGATTCCCTGTTAAAGGTAATCCTTGTGATTACCAGTGTATGTTGGCCCTTGTGCCCGGGGAAATTCTGGGTATTCCCTTGCTGATGTTGCATACTTTCCTTATTCCGGCTCGGGAATAGTGGAGATTCCCTTATGCCGGGGTGCGTCTCTGTGGAACCATTTATGCCAGGCAGCCCAGCAGGGCCAACAGGGAAAATCGGATGGAGCAGGGTGGTGCTTGCGCTGCAAGGCTCATCCCACCACCCGCCCTTGTACTCAAGAGATCATACTGATGGTGGGTAAGGTGATAGCCTCTGCTCAGCCTAAATGAGGCCCAAAGTCTGCACTGTCCCACTGAATAATCCGTGCAAACAATGTTCCTACCACATGACCAGTGCAAATGTAACATTTACAACAGCCATTTTGTATTTTATATCAAGTTTGTGTCACTGAATTAAGTTATATATATATCAAAATGTACACACAGCTATTGTGACTTATGTAAGTTCGATTCGAACTCCTCTGCTAATACCTGTGCACCAGGGTATTTCATTTTTAAAACTGGGTCACAATCTGAACATCATTTTGATTGTCAAACGCTGGAGTGGGGAATAATGCATTGACTGTGAGTGCTTTCCCTGCTCCGAGGTGAGAAAAGCCACCCACACAATGTGCGCCAGTTGTAATTTGACACATCAGCCCAGATTCACAAAGGTTTGCATTTCTTTTACTTTTAAAGCATTTTTTAAAGCAGACCAGATGCTAAACCGTTTTGGGGATTTACAAACCAACTCAGATTGATATTTGTGTTGGTTGTAAGAAAAAGTAATTCAAACCAGCGCTGAGCCCTGCTTTGCATCACTCTACGTCAATAGGGCGTTCCATGGGTTGTGCTTGCACGTTCCTGGGCTACCACCCATGTTTTTGGTGCAAAACTCTATCTACTTGCAATAGCAGATTGGGCTATGTGCTAAAAAAATTAAGTCATTTAAAAGCAAGAGTAAAAAGGAGAAATGCTTTAATTTCTCCTTTCTTCTCCAGCTTTCCATGTGTGCTGCACTGTACAGCACACATACGAAGTAGGAAAAGGAAGTAAGAATGAAAGAATTTCTCCTTTTAATGCCTGCTTTTAAGTGGTGTTAAGTTTTAGAGAAGTGGCGTTAATTTTTCTGGCTTTGCATGTGTGGAGGACTGTACAGAACACCTACGTAGCAGGAAAAGTGTTTTACAGTCAATCTAAGCATAGTATTTTGTAATGGAAGGGTACCCTTCCAGTACAAAACCTATGCTAGACTCACATCCCCATCTTTGCATTACGGCACACAGGGCCGGCTCTAGGGCGGTGCGACCGGTGCCACCGCACCGGGTGCTGGCTTCCTGGGGGTGCCGTGTTTGCAAGTTTATAATGTTTTTAAAGCACCTGCTGCAGCGTTCCTTTCCTCCAGCAATTACCAGGCCTCACAAAAATGTCAAGATAACTCATGTGATTAATTATCTTCCTGGAGAGAGATCAGCGTTTTGTATGGTTGAGGTTTTAAATTATGTGAAGTTAGTGCAGAGGGTTAGTATGCCTGCTGCAAAGAACGTGTACCAAGTAGTTTACAGAGTGCACATAATGTAACCAGATCAGCAGGTTACTGCTTTTAAAAGAGACATCCTTTTGTTACTTGTAATTTATAAGTTAAAGTCCTAATATTCAACTGTGAGCTATTAACTTTCATCATAGAACTGCATACACATGGCAAAGTATACATTAGAACATTGATTAATGTTGCATAAAGGGTTAATTTGGCTAGAAATCGATTCTTATTATTAAAGAAAAGTCCCCAAAATGCTGTTTCTTTTTCGACTCTGAGTTTGTGCTTCTCCACACCAAGCACACTTAAACTATACTGCCTACCAGTATGGATGACATGTGACTCCTACACTTTTAATCCTTTGGCTTATGGAACATTTCCTAGACACTGATATACACATGTATGATTGATTGTCTCTGTGTAATGTGTGTGTGATGCAAAGTGGTCTGATACCCTACACTGGATGAGTGGCGCTATATAACTAATTCAATGCATCTGAGAGAGTGTGGTTATGGAGACTTGGTCACTGTTAAAGGGTGCTAGTGAGATAATCCGTGGTGGAGGTGGTCTTTGGGGGGGCGCCAACAAACATTGTCCCACTGTGCGCCACCAGCGCTAAAGCCGGCCTTGACGGCACAAAGGTGTGTGCGTGGCACTCAGCAGCATCATTGTGTGCCACCATGGGATAGTACCATATCTCTGTAGATATGGCACTGTCCATCTCTCTCCCTCTCACACAATGCAGCGCAGCAACTTTGGGTGCTGTGTTGTATGGAAGTTTTGTAAATCTGGGACAAAGCGTGTGTGCAAACACCTTAAGGGTGACATATTAGAATCCAAAATATAATTCCAAATCGGCATTTGCACACGAATTAGAATGAGGGTAGACCGATGGCCAAACCACAGCCGAGAGAAGGTGCACATTTGTTTTCCGATGAAGTATTTTTGCACTTGGTCTCAACCCCAAAGTGTGAATAAGCCCTTTATTCATAAAACATCACCGTCAGTAGCAAATATCCATGTTGGCAAAATCAGTGCTCAGGAAAATCTCTGGTAACATTTTTGACAATATTGGAAAGCAAAAGAGAAGATATAAGGTTCCACAGACGAATGTCCGGTTTTAGGTGTTTCAAACACTGTATTTCAATGGATGCCTTGCTTTAAAATAATCAAACTATCAGCATGATGCCACTAATGCTGGAGATGTATTTGTAATAAGTAAATGGCATGCTTGGTCGGAAAATTGCAAGATAATCAAAATGAAAGACATACATTTTTCACGATGAAGAAAACGCCTTTGGCAAATGTCATGTACTAGGTGTCATTTGGAATACTTCAAAGGAGAAACATTTTACCCGTGGTTCATATTGCATAACAGATTTCACTTTTAATATTCATATGATTTGTTAGAAGATGTTGTTCTTATCTGTCATCATGCTTCCAGCACATCTGGTGAAATGATTTACAGATGTAGCAGAGTCCAAGAAGAAAGTTTTATGAATTATGGAGTAAAGTGAGGACACAAACTAAAACTTGGTAAGTGTTCCACTTTAAAACAGCACAACCATTCATCAACACATTTTAGGTGTCTGGGTTTTTAAAGAATTTAAAGCAGAAAGAAATAGCACTCAAATGAGCACTATGCGTGTAAAACACTCCACAATCATCAGCTACAGCTCAAAGTCATTGCTTCTATTCAAATTAAAGAACATTTTCGATCTGCATCGCCCGAAAAACTCACCATATGTTAAAAAGTAAAAAAAAGTAGAATCACCAAACATAACGAAGATGGAGCTGTCAGGTTACACAAAATCATAAACATCTATGTGTGAAAGGCGATCAAAACATCAACTCATAAAAGAGGGGGTACATGAACCAATCTTTTCCTCAATTAATAGGAGAACGAGGCTCGCATGACAAGTGCATGACCATGTACACTCTAGAAAATCCATTGGGAAGAAAATATTATCTCCATTAAATCCACGCACATTGACACTGACAACTCCGATTTCTAAATGTCAGAATATCACCTTTATCGCTACCCTTCATAAAAAAGAGGCGTTGATCAAAAGCTAGCTTTCAATTTGGATAAAATCAAACAAAAAGCATAAATTATAATTAAGAGATGTGAAATAATAATCAATGAACTGGGTGGCCTGCAGATTGGGATTAGGATATGTGCTTGAATACCCTATAATATAACATGCAATAGTATTAACACCCAACCAACATCTCCCCATTTAACTCACAGACAAATAGATACAACATGGACTATAGTATTGGAAATATCTTGCAAAAAACTCAATCTCATATAATTACTGTTCCACCTGACACTCACTCTTATCCGATATCTCAGAAGCAAAGGTAGACGCTGCAAGAATTTTTGCCCTATTTTTTTGTTACTGATTTGTTTCGAATTTTTGGGAGAAACTCGTCAATGCTCAGCTTACGGCATGTGTAGAGGCACAAAAGTACTAGATCTTAGTGTGGCTTCTGACACTGTGTCCCAATCCATCTTGGTGGACAGACCAATATTACTAGGTCTTGAAGGCTCAGCACTGGCGGGCTTGTATCTTTTTTAAAGGATCACTCATTCCAAGTTTTTTATCTATTGTCAGATCTGAATTGCAGGCCTTGAACTCTGGTGCCCCCCAGGGCTCAATTTTGAGTCCTTTGTTGTATAACATCTACATCCGCCCTTTGGCTGATGTGGTGGAAAACTGTGGCTTTACCCTTTTTTCCTCTGCAGATGACACAAAGATCATCTTAACATTGTCTTATGCTCAGCATGCACCTTCCGACCTCAACCTGGGCTTGAGTCGCATCTCCGCATGGATGAATAAAAACTAGTTCAAGCTCAAAGGGGATAAGATGGAAGTCATGATTCTGGGCAAGCACTCCGCTCTTTGGGGCCTACAACATTGGCCAGCGTCTATTGGGGTTCTGACGACTCCTTCGCCAAAGGGCAAAAACATGGGATTCTTGTTGGATAAGAAGCTTTCTATGAAGCCTCAAGTGACCAAGGTGACTGCCACGCGGTTTGCTGTGCTTAAGTGGCTAAGAAAGATAATCTGGTTGATCCCAGTCTCAGCCCAAAAGATGGTGATCAAGGCCCTTATTTTATCCAGCTTAGACTATGGCAATGTGTTATACCTGGGTGCCGATACAACTTGTCGGTTGCAGGTAGTACAGAATGCTGCTGCTAGGCTTCTATATCGACTTACAAAATTCGACTCAGTCTCTCATCTCCTGCATGAGCTTCACTGGCTCACAATCTCTAAGCACTTTAAATTTGACGCCGGGGAGGGGATGTGGTCGACGGCTGCGCTGCCGACTTTGGTGCAGGAAACCAGGGTTCGACCCTCGAGGTAGCGTGCACATCCTGTGATTCTGGACACATCACTTAATCACTCCGTGCCTGAATATGTAATGTAAATACGGTGCTCATGTACAGCGCTCCAATACCCTCGGGTCGAGTTTGCGCTATATAAAAGATGCAAAAAAAAAGCCCTGTGCTATATGTTCAAAGCTAAAGCTGGAATGGGATCCTAATACATTGAGGACTTGGTGGTGCCTTATCAACCCACCGAGCTCTCTGAATCAAGCCTTTTTTAATGAGCCCAGAATTCACCTGCCCCATATGAAAGGCATTCCTGTTCCTACTTAGGCCCAAAATTATGGAACTCCCTTCCAGAGCACTTGAAAACTTGTATGTTATTAATTCCCTTTTGCTGGCTTTTAAATCTGTTACTCTAATAGTTCCCTACCGTACTGCTTCTGTGCCGAGAAACACCTGGGTGTAGCAGTGCACATTATAAATCCTTAAATAAATAAAAAATAATAGGAATAAAGTGAGGCAATGCTTTACAACTACATTGTCAAAGAATGCATAACAGAGATTCAAATGTGGTAAGGAAACCATCTATGACTATCTCCTCATCATGCTCAGGCTATGCTCAAGCAAAACAGTTAGGCGCTCTTTCATCTACTTCAGTTGTAAAGGATACATCAAGTTGGTTTGTGATGTTAAACTTCACTGCTCATCATACTCAAGTGCTTCTGGTGCAGATCGGGGTGTACAAATTCTTCCTACTTCCACAGATAGAGTAATTTCACAGTTACACTCACATACACTCATCATACACTTGGGCCCATTTACTAACATACACTCGAATACTCTATCAGCACTGAACCTGTGGAAAGAAAAACTCCTAAACACCCTGCATCTACACTGAGGTCGATAAGACCTAATTGTTACTGTCCTGAGTCATGATCTAAACAATCTATACAACAATAATCAAAATAGAGTACTCAATAATTGACAAGAAATAACCACCAACAATGTATTTAAAATTATGGTACTTTATCTAAAATTAGTCAAAGAAATTCAATCAGAGTAAATCATTATTCTCATAATTACCTATTCTAGCTAAATGTCAGAATGGGTCAGGACAGGTCTCTCAGTAGAAGTCTCCCAAGTCGCCGTCCTCACAGCATCGATCCTCACCAACGCAGGTTTGGGAAGAAGTGGCCTTAGACCCTCTCTAGGCTAACAATATTTATAATGAATTTTGCAAAATAAAGAAACATAAAATGTTTAAAACGTCTGCTGAACCGCTGAGCAGAGCGAGCAGGAAAGGATGTAGCATCGCTACATTTGGAAAATCTCCGCTCAGAAAAATCACAAAAATAAAAATACGGAAGAAGGAAACTCTAGGTTTACAAATGTTTCTTTTACATTCACATTTCCTCGGAACCAGCGCTGCAATCACAAAGTTCATTGTGGCTCCCTTGTCCTCCAAGGACACTTGGACATTCGCCCAGAGCTGCTGTCCTCACGGAAAACTTTTAAACCAGGCGAAGACTGTGGTCAGATGACTCTCGACCATGTTCAGCAAGGCCTTCTCATCAAAGTTCAACTACTCGATTGCAGGCTTTAAACGGCAGCCATTTTTAATAGGCCAAAACGTACCATCTTAATTAAAAGAGACAAAAACAACGTTACCACAGCATAGTGATTAAACAGTGTTAACCCCACTAATACCCTTATGTGTATGTAATTATCTAGCCTTTGCAACACAGAAAAGCATTAGTACACGACATTTCAAAAGCGTTTTGTGCTTTAAAACAAACAGCACTCAGCAACATTTATTTAATAAAACATGCACATTATTATTAAGCAACATGAATGCATCCCCACGGTTTTCTCTTGTTAATTCGTATTGATTAATCAGAACATTTACACAAAACAAATAATTAATGGTTACAAATTAATATTTTTTAATTATCGACAAATAGACAAACCAGGGCTTAAAAACCCAATAGATTTTCAACAGAATACTCTGCTCCAGCAATCCCCCCTTTGGTGATATTATCACCAAATAAACAACCCAAAACAAAAAAAAAAATATTGTAAAATTTAGTCCCATTTTAGGAGAAATTGGAAATGTCTTTTTCTCCTTACACAACACTACACACCAGACACCCTTTCATCATCCCTCTTTGTTTCCAAGTAAACACTCTCCCTCAATTCTTCTAATTCTATTTCTTGTGGTTGTCTTTTCAACCTTTTATTTCTCTTTTCAATATTTCTTTTGATTAATTTAATTTTCCCTCCCCTGTTTTTACAACACAAACACACCAATCTCAGTATCAATAAAGCAACAATTATACAGGTCAAAGGAAACAATATTTTACCTATAATAGTACTACCTATTTTTGCAATAAAACTCTTAACAGCTATCACCTTATTAGCTAATTTAGTCCAGATACTCTCAGCTTCTAGTGGTACTAATTCTTCATGCAAATCAGTAATATTTTTGATATAGACCTTCAGGTCTTTGCTTTCGTCTGGAATGTAAGTGCAACAATGTTGAACTTTCAGCATTCCACAGACTCCACCCTCCTTGGCCAATAGAATATCAAGGGCAAGTCGATTTTGCATAAACATGGCACGTACGGCAATCAATTCCGTATTCATCAAAAGAAACCCTCCAGCGGTATTTGTCGATAAGCGATCCACCCCTGTTGACAACTTCCGAATTCCATAAGCATTCAAAGAAATTCCCACTGCTGGAATTAAAACTCCAAATATATCACCCACAATTTCAGACCAAGTTTCTCTCTTAAAACGTGTTAGTAAATTAATATGTTCTACATCTTCTATTCTATCTATATGAAAGATCTTTGGAAAGACCAGGCCCACATAACACGTGCCATACCAATGGTCAGGCAACCTGTAATAAGCCTTGTTCCCACAAACATAATACACTCCTGGGAAAACTGGATCTTCTCCTGCCTTGAAACCCCATCCTGTTGCAATGAAGTATGTATCATGACACTCACTAGTCCCAACAAAATATGTATCATATTGGGATTTCCTTCTGGTAATGCACAGCTTACCCTTCTGTGGTGCATCTAGAGCTAAAGTTGGACTAGCCCCATTTCTCAATTCTTTTCCCATCTCAATGTCCCAAATTGTCTCACTCATTTTATATTTCCCTGCTTTCTCATGCATGCTCATTCTCCTTTCCTCCACCATGTTTAGGAAAGCCTTCTCCTCTTCTTTCAGACTGCAAGTTAAATTATTCTTAAAAATGTAATCTAATGTTAATTCTTCTTTTTCAATTAAAATCTCACCAAAAATGTTAGCTTCTTTAGCTGGATTCAGCTTTTTGTTCATTGGCAATTGCCCAAAAATGTTATCTTTGTTAGACATCTCATAATCTATTTTCCCTAGCAAATAAAAAACACTACTTAACACACTACAAGAAATTCCATACGTAGCTGGTAAATGGTGATAAGTAACACCCTCTGAAACGGATGCAGGTAACTGCATGCATACGTAGCAATCCCTAACTTCCATTGTTTTCACATATTCGTATAACAACTTTGAAAAAACATTACTAGAAAAATCATTAATTGACCTATCTTTATGTATATAAGTATTACTAATTCTAGTTGGAACTACTTTTTGTGAACTTTTCTCTGCATTGGTCACATTCTCTGTATGCATCTCAAATGTACCTATTGTAACTCTAAAAGTAACTAATAAAGCTAACACACCCCATAGTAGCATTAATAATCCAGTACAGCAGCAGCACATTTTACACCATCTTCTTAAGAAGGCACATTTACTTTGGTTATTCTCTATGTTAGCCATTTTACTACTTTGACCGTGTCTTTTGACTTAGCCTCTACTACTCCACTACTGGAACTTTTAAAACTTCGAATTCTTGATTACTTCAAACAACTAATTTTTAGTCTTTCTTCTTTTCACTCTTCTCCAAGTGATTTCTTCTGTTCACTCAATTTGGATATTCATCATTCTTCACTTCAACTTCTTCAACATCAAATTGTATTAGATCTCCCACAATATCCTCAGTATCCGACTTTTCATCAATGTCAGTCAAGATTACTTTCAGGATTTCACCTGTATCTTCCTCAACCACTTTCCGTACGGTCTCCTCTGGATTTCCTTGACTTACTGCCTCTTCACCTTCAGACAGTGCCACGTACGTCCATTCCGGCGACCTATACTTCTGGTTAGGTTTTCTTATCCTCTTGATCTCCTCTGGTTCTTTCAACTCTTTTCGCTTTTCACTTTTTGCTGGATTCTGACTCGACACCTCATTCACTTGTTACGCTTTCGAGGTATTTGCTCGTATCAGTCTATATCTCAGCCTCTTTATTCTGTTGTTAGGCCAAAGATCTCCTCTTACAACCTTTTTCGGTCTTGTTTCTGTATTATTTCTTTCTCCAATCCAAGTTCTCTTTCTCAGAACTCGACCCTCTGATTTTTCATTCTCACTTTCATCCGATTCTGTTTCAAATGCCTCTTGTTCTTCAGCAGTTTTCTTTCGCACCACAGTTTTTTTCACCACTGTTTGAGACTTCCCTATTTCTGTCCCTCCTCGGGTCTCCGACACGCAATCTTCTTGCTGTCTACTTGTCCCTTCACCTAGCTTGTCAAGAATGTTCCCTACACCTCCTCGGGGGTCTTCCGCAATCTGTCCCTCTCTATCTTCTTCTGACCCTACTTCAGGTATAATCTCAAGTGGTTCTTCAATCTCCTCCTCTTCTGATTCAGGAGTAGTTTCTGTGGAACTGCTCTTTTCTCTTCTTTTTCCTCCACTGCTTGTCGGAACTTCAGGCTCTCTTACAGAATCTGATCTCCTTTCTGAGACTCTCAATGGTTCTCTCTCTGAACTTTGATTTTTTCTCACTGATTCTGTGTCTTCATCATCACTGGAATCTGACTCTTCAAAATACTCCTTACCAGTCCCATCCTTTGGGTTTGGAACTCTCAGAGTATGACTCGCATGTACCCAGTTTTTCACACCAGCACACTTCACTGCAGTTGTCGTAGTCAGAATGACTTGTCTTGGCCTTCCCCACCTTGGAACCAAGCAATTTCTTCTTCTGTGTACTTTAATCCTCACCCAGTCCCCTGGACTCAGATCATGAGCTTGCTTCTTCTCAAGTGTGGTAGCTTCTTCTCCAACCTGGTGAAACACAGAATGAACTGCGTCAGCCAGGCCTTTACAGTAATCCAAAATCATGTCATCAGTTATTGTCATCAACTTATTGACAGGTACAAATGCATGACGCATTGCACGTCCCATCAAAATCTCATGTGGGCTCAAACCAGTAGTTCTATCTGGAGTAGATCTAATAGTCATTAGCACTAGAGGCAAGACATCAGGCCATTTCATTCCAGTGGCTAAACACATCTTACCAATCCAGTTCTTGATCGTGCTATTTATCTGCTCCACCACGCCAGAAGCCTCTGGCCTGTATGCACAATGTAGCTTCTGCTGTATGCTCAATGCTTCACAAATCAAACTCATGAGTTCATTATAGAAGTGTCCACCTCTATCAGACTCAATTGTTACTGGAAACCCGTACCTAGGAATCAACTCCCTTAACAGTAACTTTGCCACTGTTACTCCATCATTTCTCCTAGTCGGATAAGCCTCCACCCATCTTGAGAACAAGCAGACTACCACTAGAACATATCTCAATCTGTTCACTTGGGGCATTTCAATGAAATCAATCTGCATTCTCGTGAAAGGACCACCTTCTCTGCCTATCGTTCCCAGACTCACCACTGTCTTTTTCCCAGTGTTAAATTGCTGGCAAATCAAACATTTCTGACAGATGCTCTCTGCAATTGTCCTGAACTTTGCATTGTACCAAGTCTGCTTAAAAGACCTGATCATCGCATCCCTTCCCAAATGTCCCTGGCCATGATACATCCTTGCCATTGTCGACAGCATAGAGTTAGGCATGACTGGTCTGCCATCTCTATAGACCCAAACATGGTCTGTCTCTCTTGGGGCACAACCTGCCTTGATCCAGTCTTTCTTTTCTTCCTTTCCTGCCTCATCCTGCAACTGTTTCACTTCATCCCACGTCTCTAGGACATTAGTAAACATCACAGAACAAAAAGACATTTCACCTTCTCGTTCCCTATTAATCGAATGATTATTTTTCGCACAATATTGTGCAATGTCGTTAGCAAATCTGTTGCCAACAGTTACAAAATCATCTCCTTGTCCATGAGCAGCACATTTCACAACTGCTAATTCTTTAGGCAGCTGTATCGCCTCAAGTAATTTCCCAATCACTTCAGCATTCTTTATCGGAGTCCCACTCGACGTCAAGAAACCTCTCTGCAGCCAAAGCTGGCCAAAATCATGCACAACTCCAAATCCATACTGACTATCAGTTATCACAGTCACTCTCAGATTCTCTCCAATTTTACAAGCTTTTGTCAATGCCACCAATTCAGCAACTTGTGCAGATTTCACTCCTTTCAATGGTGATGCTTCCATAACTTCTGAAACCTTGCACACTGCATATGCTGCACTCAGCACACCCTCATCATTCCTCAGACATGATCCATCCACAAACAGCACATGATCACTCTCAAGCAATGGAAGATCTCTTATGTCTGGTCTCGGTTTTGTACAGTAATCAAGCACATCCAAACAATCATGATCATATTCTGTCTTCACACCCACACTTTCAATATCTGGCAACAATGTCGCTGGATTCACATTCACACATCTCTCAAGAGTCACATTTGATGCTCCCAGAATGACTTTCTCATATTTAGTCAGCCGACTATGTGACATGTACTGGGTTCTGCTTCTTGTCAAAAGAATTGCCACATTATGAGGTACGAATACCCTTACAGGATATCCCATTATGATTCCCTCACTCTGTTCCAGGCTTCTGCATGTTGCAGCCACAGATTTCAAACAACCTGGTAAACCTACAGCTACAGGGTCAAGTGTCGATGAGAAGTACGCAATAGGCCTCCTCAGCTGTCCATGCTTCTGAATTAACACTGAAAGTGCACATCCATTTCTCTCACTGCAGTACAACTCAAACTCCTTTTCATAGTCTGGCATACCCAAAGCAGGGGCTTCACACATTCTGCTCTTCAGCTCCTCAAATGCTGCCATTTGTTCTCCATCTAGTTCCAATGGGTCTTTTACCTCACTTTTTGTCAGCTTAATCAGTGGTCTTGCTATCAGAGAAAAGTTACTAATCCACTGATGACAATAACCCACCATCCCCAGGAACATTCTCACTTCCCTCTGGGTCGTTGGGGCCTTCATTCCCCTGATGATTTTGATCCTGTCATCAGTCACCTTTCTCAGACCTTTTTCAATATGGTGTCCAAGATAATGCACCTCTTTCTTGCAAAATTGCAATTTGGCTGGAGATACTTTTAACCCTCCATCTGCCAGATGATTTAGTAAAGCTATGGTATCTACTTCACAAGCTTCACGTGTCTTTGATGCCACAAGTAGGTCATCAATATACTGCACTAATACTGAGTTTTCAGGCATAATCAAGCTTTCCAATGATTTTTTCAATAACTGATTGAATATTGAAGGACTCTCTGTATACCCCTGTGGGATACGACACCATGCTAAAATACGCTGGCCAAACCTAAATGCAAAAATCGGCTGGCTGTCATGATGCAATGGAATTGAAAAGAAAGCATGACACAAATCAATCACTGTGTACCACTCAGCATCATGTGGAATCTGATACAAAATCACTGACGGATTTGGCACAATGGGACAACATGCCACCACAATTTGGTTAACTTTTCTCAAATCTTGTACAATCCTGAATTTCCCATTAGGCTTCTTTAGCCCCATTATCGGTGAGTTACACGGGCTACTCAGTAGTTCTCTCAAAACTCCTTGCTGAATCATTTTCTCAATTATAGGAGTTATTCCTTCAATTATTTCTGGTGTCATTTTGTACTGAGGAATGTTAGGATAAGTAATTCCCTCTTTCACTGCAATTTTCACAGGATCTACATTATTCATCAATCCCACATCCTCTCCAGTAAAATCCCAAACTGTCCTTTTCACTGTGTCTCTCAGCTCTTGAGGCAAATCCTCCGGATCAAACACAGCATATGCACCGACCATTTCACTCTCTCTATTATCTAGAGTCATTCGGTACAAAACATCCTCATCTGGTGTTTTAAAAGCTATTCCATCCGGCGTACAAAAAATTGTACAGTTCATCTTACATAGCAGATCCCTGCCTAACAAGTTCACTGGACTAGTGTCACAGACAATAAATCTGTGCATGTCTGAAAATTTCCCTATTTGTACCCTTACTGGTTCAGTAAGACGTGTCCTGATTTGTGTATTGGCTACACCAACTACTTGGATTGCTTCATCCGAGAGAGGAAGATTTCTAATATCTGCTGACCTGACAGTTGATCTTGTCGCACCTGTGTCTACTAAAAAAGTAACACTTTCTTCATTTATTTTCCCATCTACAAATGGTCCTGCCTGGTCTATTTCTAGAGTTGCACCAAGTATGCACTCTTCCTCCTCTCTTCGGCACCGTCAATAATCACCTTCAGACTCACTCCCTTCATTCTTTAACAAGTACTGCTGTACCTGGTTAGAACGCCTTTGTTTGTTTACCTGCTCATCATTGTAGAATCCTGAATCCTGATTGTACTTTTGTGACCCTCTATTCTGCGGCAAGGGCGGTTTTGGCTCTTGACTCTGCTGTCTCACAACCTTCTGTTGTTGCTGCTGTTGATTATTCCCCTCGTTCTGCACCTGTTGATTTAATGCTTTACCCTCATTATTCGCTAATGGTGGATTGGTACATTCAGATCTCCAATGTCCCAGTTGGCCACAGTTGTGACAAGGGAATTTCTTTTTGGCTTCCTCAAGATTCCCCTTTCCTTTCCCTGCATATCTGGGCCTATTCCCTGCATTATTTCCTGCATTATTCGCCTGTTCCACCAACTGTGCTTCCTGTCTTTCCGCAACTTTCACTTGTGCCCACATTGCCTTTTCTTTCAGCTTTCTCTGTTTTGCTTCAATTTCATCACTGAAGTACTTTGCATGTCTCAGAATCTCATCTATTTTCTTACTCTGCCAGTCCACTGTATGCTCACGAATTCTCTCACTAATCTCAGGTCTCAGGCCATATACAAATCTGTATACAAAATGACTCAAATCTTTGTCACCCAGGTGCTCATCCCCACTGAATTGTTTAAAAGCCAGTATCAGCCTCTCATAAAAAGCATGAACTGATTCTTTTGCTTCCTGATGTGTTCGATCTATTTTAACCCAGTCTGTCTCTTTTGGAGGTACTTTACTTTTCAGGTATACGATCACCTGCTCATACTTTCTCATTACCTCTGGATCTGGTGCTCCTGTTCTCTGATCTCTTGGATATTCCTCAGTAGGCCAACTTACAACTATTTTACACTCAGCCCACAAGTCTGCTGGAACAATTATATCAAACAGACTATTCAGGTCAATCCACAGCACTTTTGACAACTTCACAAACCTGTCTACCTGCCTATACCACTCGACGGGCTTTTCTCTCAGTCGAGGGAAATCATTCGTAAATGATAAAATATCCTGTCTGGTCCATGGAACATGTACATATCCTCCTCCAGGTATTTCTCTCATAGGATAAGCATCGTGCAGAATGCGGCTGCGAGATTAATAAAACGGGTCCCTTTTAGGCAGCATATCTCTCCGTATCTGCACGAGCTGCACTGGCTACCAGTGGCAAGCAGAATTAAGTTCAAAGTGCTAACCCTGGCTTTCAGAGCGCTAAAAGGCACATGTCCAAATTATCTGAAACTCCGACTTCCTCGCTACCACCAAAAACGTGAGCTACGCTCAAACTCCCTACTCAAGCTAACTGTACCGCACATAAGGAAAGCGAGACTTGGAGGCAGATCCTTCTCGGCCGGCACGGCGAAACTTTGGAATACCCTGCCTCCTGCCATCCAATCCGCTACGTCAGAAGCAAGTTTTAGGAAACTCCTAAAAACCTGGCTTTTTACGCAATAATCCTGCCCCCCTTCCTGACTACTTACTCTTGTTGTGGGACTCGCTAGCGCCGGGACACCTCCCCAGAGGTAGCTGTTCACGCTCAATAAATTTCTGTATTATTATTATTATTATTATCCACTGTTTTCTCTTTTTCTCTCACAGGAAATGCTGAATAAGTCCTGTCCCCTGATTCTTCTCTTTTCTTGTACCACCTATCTTTCCACTTCTCTACATCACCCCATCTTCGCAACAATGCGACCATTTCCTTAATCTGTCCTGTTCTACCAGCACCATTCAGATTTTCAATGTCTTTGTCTGTGAAATCCATCCTGTAAGACTTCTGCAAAGCTTTCACCTTATCAATGTCAACTCCCTGCTCATTCGCTACTGCTCTTAACCTGTCATGTGTATTTCTTGCTCTCCAGGTGATATTTTTACACATAAATAACAGTTCACCATCATGATGATTTTTTAGAATTTCTGTAGGAATTGTCCCTGCAACAAGCTCCTCTAATTCTACACGTAACCTAGCCACATCAATTGCCTGTGAATCTTTATCCCTCTTTTAAAGGACTTTCATCCAATCATTCAAATCTTCAGCTGTTATTTCAGTAGTTTTTCTCACTGGAACCACTTTCTTCTGTGGTTCTAAAATCGGCATCCCTGAACAACTAGCTTCACTAGCATCCAATCTCGAATTAGACTGTACCTCTAATCCTTCACTACATGTGTCATGTCTGGATTGTCTCAGATCACTGTTTTCTGTCCTTTTTCCTGAATCTCCTGAGGGACCAGCCAAACTTGTTATCTTATTCCCAACATATGGAATCACCAAACCATTTTCACCTGTCCTCTGCTTATCAAAAATAGGCATAACCGGACCTATGGTTACAGGCACCGTAACAGCTTCCAGATTCTTTGTCAGCTCTCTAATCTTTTCAGTCAGCTCTGATGTAGTTCTGGCTAATTCTCTCGTATTCTCGTCACCACATCGATTCTCTCTCTCCCTGAAAGGATTACCACTTCTTAACTCAGGTGTCACATTTTCTGTTTCAATAATACGCAATGTATCTCTTATCGGAGAAACAACTGGTGTGCTCTCTTCTGGTTCTGGTCTATATGGAGGTGGTCTCTTATAAATCATGTCATTCAAGACCTCATCCTCATACTCATTAACTCCATATCTTCTCACTTCTGCCTCAGGAACCCTTTCCGCACCCTTCCTTTCTTCTCTCTCGTCAACTGTTCTCATAGGATATAATCCCTCTGACATACTAGCATCTCGCCATCTCTTCATTCGATCATGATGAGTTTCACGATCATGCCTTCTTCCAAACATATATCTGTAATTTCCTCCAGACCTCTGCTTTTCTCGCTCATGTACTTCCTCTTCCCATTCCACTAAAGCCTCAAACTGTGTCGGCCTTGGTGTTGGGTCAAGACACAACATCTTTTCACGTAAATTTTTCAACACGGCCAGATTAAATGAACCATGTTCTGGGAATGCTAGAACACCATCTTCCCTAGTATACCTAACCCAATTCTCCAACCATATACAGGTATGATACCCATATCTCGCAGCCATGAAGGATGCAGGCGTTTTCGTTGGAGGTAACAATTCACCTTCTCTTGTTTTAACATCTTTATCCTTGTCAAACCATCGCTTTATTTTTCCGAACAAAGATTTTTTCTTTTTCTCTTCTTGGTAATACATTTTAGCGTTTACCAAAACTTTCTAATCCCTTCCGTATTACAACTGTACAATACGATTTTTCATCCAATAACAGCGCGACTCACACTAACGCACCAATCCTGGAGCGTCTACGTCACAAGAGTATAGGGTAACTACTTCCAATCCTTGCGCGGCTCACACCAACGCACCAATCCCAGCGCGAACACTATTCTGATCCAATATCCAATCAGAGCGCGGTCTGTTTGACGTCAACAGTCGCTGCAGTCGCCCTACTCCTGTCTCTTGTCACTCGTCTACCCCTCCTTTACAAAACTTCTCAGTAGACTTCGTGTCAAATTCTACAAAATCTATTAGTTACAACATATAAACATTTCCATTGTCCGCTTCGCTAACCATAGAATAGTAAAGAAAATCTATTTCACAAGAATCCCGTCTTTCACTCACTTCTGTTCCAGTACGGAATTAATACTCTCGTTGACACAGTAGCACATCCCTCTACTTTGCCCTTCTATCATGCATTCATTAACTGTTTCCTCTAGGACTGATCCAAAGAGTTTTACAACCAACTAAATGCTCGTACATTCACGCACATTCATACAAGAAAATGTAGTACATACACACAGAATCCTGCTTCCCGAGAACAGCGAACAATCTGTCCCGCTACAGAATTATAACACACATTAACCAAGCAGCTTACCTCTGCCCAGTCCTTCAAACAAGCTCAGAGAATACCTATTACTTCTCCCGCGATAAGCTTTAACGGTGAACCTTACGGATCCCTGGGACTTAAGACCAGAGTTTCACAGATAACCTTCGCTACCATACGCACTCCTGTTATACCAGAAATATTTCTAATAGTAACATACGACGATGTCACTGATTCCGAACCCAGACAATGTGACGCGCAACTTCAATTGTCACACGTTTTTCCTGCATACATACAGGACCAACAATCCCGTCTTTCCCGAGAGCAGTATATACTTCCCTCTGCCCTACTACGGAACTGCTACTAGCTCCCAAGTTCCAGAAGCACTACATATAACTCAATACGACGACTCCGACATATAGTATTAGTACATATATCAACATCAATCAATAATCAATAAATCAAAGCCAATGTACAAGCAATCTAATCAGATCAAGACAATAATCAATAACCATCAAATTCTGCTACCAGGAAATTGGTGCAGATCGGGGTGTACAAATTCTTCCTACTTCCACAGATAGAGTAATTTTACAGTTACACTCACATACACTCATCATACACTTGGGCCCATTTACTAACATACACTCGAATACTCTATCAGCACTGAACCTGTGGAAAGAAAAACTCCTAAACACCCTGCATCTACAATGAGGTCGATAAGACCTAATTGTTACTGTCCTGAGTCATGATCTAAACAATCTATACAACAATAATCAAAATAGAGTACTCAATAATTGACAAGAAATAACCACCAACAATGTATTTAAAATTATGGTACTTTATCTAAAATTAGTCAAAGAAATTCAAACAGAGTAAATCATTATTCTCATAATTACCTATTCTAGCTAAATGTCAGAATGGGTCAGGACAGGTCTCTCAGTAGAAGTCTACCAAGTCGCCGTCCTCACTGCATCGATCCTCACCAACGCAGGTTTGGGAAGAAGTGGCCTTAGACCCTCTCTAGGCTAACAATATTTATAATGAATTTTGCAAAATAAAGAAACATAAAATGTTTAAAACGTCCGCTGAACCGCTGAGCAGAGCGAGCAGGAAAGGATGTAGCATCGCTACATTTGGAAAATCTCCGCTCAGAAAAATCACAAAAATAAAAAGACGGAAGAAGGAAACTCTAGGTTTACAAATGTTTCTTTTACATTCACATTTCCTCGGAACCAGCGCTGCAATCACAAAGTTCATTGTGGCTCCCTTGTCCTCCAAGGACACTTGGACATTCGCCCAGAGCTGCTGTCCTCACGGAAAACTTTTAAACCAGGCGAAGACTGTGGTCAGATGACTCTCGACCATGTTCAGCATGGCCTTCTCATCAAAGTTCAACTACTCGATTGCAGGTTTTAAACGGCAGCCATTTTTAATAGGCCAAAACGTACCATCTTAACCCCTTCAGCGCTGCGCGGATTCCCCCGCGGTGCTGAAGGGTTCTAGCGCGGGCGTGGTCATGACGGAACGGTTCCGTCATGAGCACAGCTCAACCGATGCTCATGGCGGAACCGTTCCGTCATGAGCATCGAAGGGGTTAATTAAAAGAGACAAAAACAACGTTACCACAGCATAGTGATTAAACAGTGTTAACCCCACTAATACCCTTATGTGTATGTAATTATCTAGCCTTTGCAACAAGCATTAGTACACGACATTTCAAAAGCGTTTTGTGCTTTAAAACAAACAGCACTCAGCAACATTTATTTAATAAAACATGCACATTATTATTAAGCAACATGAATGCATCCCCACGGTTTTCTCTTGTTAATTCATATTGATTAATCAGAACATTTACACAAAACAAATAATTAATGGTTACAAATTAATATTTTTTAATTATCGACAAATAGACAAACCAGAGCTTAAAAACCCAATAGATTTTCAACAGAAAACTCTGCTCCAGCACTTCTAGGGTTCAAATGGTGATTCAGCCCCTCAGGATTGGAGTTGAGTGTTTGCCCAAGTGCAAAGATCACATCTGTTTTCTAAGTCATTTGACTCCAAAGCCAGAAATTACACAAGACCTCTTCCACAAGATACGAAAAGCAATCATGAATTTCAAACAAACATGACTCCCTCCTGACCCCATAGCCAACAGCAGAAATCTATTGAGGTGTGGTTGTTGACACTGTACCACAACCTGGCAACTATTTAACAGGGCAGGCGCAAAAGGCACACACCTAAACATGTAGCATCCCGGAGCAGGTCTTTGGAAGGCTAAAACAATGATTATTGTGCCTGCATCAGGACATTCTCTGCTACATGTCTCTCAACAGATGATTCCCATATGTGGATGACCACAGAAAACTCCTACCAGGACCACTGTGGGAACGAAAACCCAATAATCTCCTGAGCCCCAATATTAAAAGACTCACACATTTGACCTTAGGCATTTCAACCCCAAAATTCCTTCTCAATGAACCAGCAGTAAGAAACTACCCTCCCCATCAAGATCCCAAACTTAGCAGAGTAAATTCATGAGGCCACTCAAGGACTACGTTTTCGATCAAGGTTAAGTTTTCAAATATTTAATACAGTGTTGTTAATAGAACATTGGAGAGAAATGCATAATTTTGTCATAAAGACCCAGAAATAGAGAATCATAAATCATAACAGAAAACTAGTCACTTAGTAAAAGTTCCTCTAATTCCTAAGAATCAAACTCATGAAAAGTACTGACAGTAAAGAATTGGTCAGAAAACACTGAAAGAGTCTCTGGAGGAGAATGAGAAGTTGCCCTCGGGCCCTCAAAAACAAAGGTTTGGCAAATTGAAAACATTTCTGTAAATTTGAAAAACTCTTAACACCAACCCATTTCTTAAAGTACAAGAAACCTTCAGTTTGCCTCCTCAGCAACTGCACTCCGGAGGTGTACAACCCAATGTGAAACATTTTTAAATCATATTACATAGAATAATGTTCTTCTTCACACTTACAATGGAACTTCCAGCAGAAATCCTTCAAAATGATAGATCAGGTGCACGATGGAAAGTTTAAGTCACTATACATGCTTTCTAAAACCACAGTACATTTGCGTCATTGCTCCCCATGTTTAGTGGAAACTGTAGGGAGAGAAGACTTGCAGCAGGTAATTGAATGGGAGAGTGAATAAGCAGGAGCAGTATGAACAGAACAACATTAACTGCATCAATTTAAAGAATAATGGTGTCTTGCACAAACATGTGGCAACCTATACTACATTATCAATCACACTTCCAAATGAGATAATCACATCATTTTAAATGCAAAATCATTAACACATTAAATACTGTCATATGCATAATTAAAATAGCTAATTCGCTCAAATAGGTTATTGCCCCAATTTTCACATCAGAAAATACTTTAACTCTGTCACAATTACAATTGGTGTTTGGAGTAGTTAGATAGTTGTTACATCATCCCCACAGTGCAAAACCTGTAGATCATTGGACAGCAGATTCCATTTGACAATTGTTTCTGTGATATAGGATATTGCATTTGAGAAATGACTAGCTGATCACATGGAGGGGGCATTTACTTGAAATTCTTGAAGCGCAAGTGGGATGAAGTTGAATCATATGCATTGGAATGGTCGATGTTGTTAGTTTTATGAAATTATGCCGTTTCTTGATTTACCCATGCATTTATATAGAGAATGAAATCATTTTGTAAATTATCGTTTATTATATTCATAAAGGGTCTGAAGTTGGCTGTTTTTGGATAGAAGGTAATACTTGAACATCGTTTCTGTAAGGAATTGCCTTTCCTTGACTTGTTACTCCCTGATTTCATTGTTCTAAACCTTAACTGTAGACCTTGTAAGCTGCTAAAATTGTATCTTTTCTCTGCCCTGTGTGGTATGGCTATGATGACATATGCAGGCCACAAGCTAAAAATATTCTGTACCAAGTTATTAATGTGTGCCGCCCAAACAGCTGTGTGCCATCATACTGGGCACTAGGCGCGGTGCGTCCATTAGGCCGTTGGGGCGTAGCCCCCCCGCCTGCATAATCAGTTTACTTAAGTTCAAAGAGGAGAACTGACAATCATGTCAGTCAGCATGACGTCGGACCGCCCACCCGGGGGAGGGCGGTCTGACGTCATGTTGACTGACATGATTGTCAGACAGACCAGGCAGGGGCAACAGGCAGCAGCACAAGTGCGCATGATTGGGGAAGGTGAGCGAATTTTCGCTCCATGCCCAGTCATGCGCACTTGTGTCTGCTCTGGCTGGCGCATGCCCATTAGGAGACTGAGGGTTGAGCAAAGGCTCAAACCTCGGTCTCCTAATGGGCAGGCGGGCGAGCAGTAACCGTGCCCTAAGCCAATCCTGGTTTACATTAATGTCATGACACTGAAAAGAAAGAGATTGTGACATGGATACCTGCTAAATGATTGTGAGACTGGTGAACTTTGTGCTGTTTCCTTAGACTGTCTACTCAATAAAACCGGAAGACAGACTCAAAAAGTGTTCCAACGATTTCTTTACGAGGTTTCTGTTGACAGTTTTGCTGAAGAGGATGAGGTTCTGCCAGACAAGATACTCATTACTTTTGAATTTCATTCTGGTTGAATTGTGCAGAAGCTCCTGAAAAAAAGAAGACGATTGTATGTCTGTAAGAATCGCAGCAGTATTTAAATACCGTGCCTCCTTCATATAGAAAGAAGTGGAATGTAGTCAGTGGATACAGTTGTGAAGATTTAAGTACTTTCTTCACCATTTTACTGTTGTTGAAACTTAGTTTTAAACTTTGAAAATGTGTCCATCAGATAACAGATTGCAACCTGCAGTCCCTATGTCAAAAGTACTCAGTATTGTCATTGTGTGGTGGCAATTTATTCCCAGGTTGTTTGATGTTCATTCAGTGCTCTAAATATAGATTGAACGGCTTGGCACCGAAAATAGAGCGTCGAGAGACACTCTAATGTGTTGGAACAAGAGAAGATCAATGATTTCACCTGTGAATTGCCATTTTCATCTTTGAGAGATAAGAAATGATCAAATCTTGTATCTGGGCCTCTAATACCAGTCTCGTTTTAGGTTAAGAGAATGTTATGGTTTTGGCTCTTTCGTTAATCACATCTGCGGACCAACCCCCCCCGCCCCTTAGCACCTTGAGACCCTCACGGGTGAGTAGTACGCTTACAAATCCCTGATTGATTGATTGATTATGGTCAATGGTGTCAAATGCAGTGGAAATATAGTGGGAAGAGAGATTATTTGATTCTTGTAATGCAAAAGGGGCTTCTACTAAGTCATTGCTGAGTCCACCATCTCTTCCTGCATTAAGTGTTAAAAGTGGCTGATAATTCAAGAAAAAGCAAGCAAACACAATTTTGAAATGGCCAGAAAGGAGCTCTACATTGCTGCCATCCAAGATAACGTTTGTCAAAACACCTAATCATCAGTGTTTCTTCATTCATCTAGGGGACCCATCCAATATTTTCAAGATTCAATCAATTGAGAAAAGAGAGGATGGAAACATTTGGAGTTTGTCCAGCTCAGTTATTTGTTAATAACTTCAAGAGGTATGTAATGTAACACTCATAATAGGGGAAATCCAACACTGTCTGCCAATCAAAAACTGACCCAGTCAATAGTTAACTTTTTGGAAAAAAAGCACACGTGGCGTTCGGTCTAATTCTATAGTTAATTTTCTTACTATTTTCTACTGCTTCATTTAGTCCAAGGGTAGTTAGTTAAACGCAAGCCAGATAAGTTTAACACATTCTTGTTATATTTGATTTTATGCATCATCACATCCCTGTTTTCCTAATATTTCAATGGGATTTTTTTTTGTTTAACCTTTGTCTACATTATTTCTGTAGAAAAGGCTTGTGCTCAATCATCTGCTGAAATATGAGTAATTGTGATTGGTGGAAATCATTGTACTTTTTTGTCCTCACTTGGTTCTGGTGGAACCACTGGTTCGGGGATGTACCCACCTTCCCATGCGTGGGACCACATAGGATAAACACAGTGTCTACCACGGGCTTCATTCTGGGTTGTGGACATATCGAGTGACATCTATTAAGAAATAAAACTACTCCTGATTCACATACTAGCTCTCCGATACAAGTACCTTGATTTGCTTTAACATGGAAAAGATGTTATAAATTGGCATTGGACTTCAAGTGAGATAAATGCATAGAAGTTAGAAACTCCGGAAGGTGCCTTTAAAGATCAACATATTATTATGCAATATTTGAGCTATATCTGCAAGCAAACAATTATACAAATACTGTTTCAAGTTGACAAATGAGCTAAGGCTAAATGGGTACAATCAATATCATTTTTAGGGGCTGTTAAGAAATCGCAGGGATTTTTTCCTTCAGTTTGAAGGCAGAAGATAAAGCTAAATAAGCGTAAAATGACATGTAAGGAAGGAGTCAAATCTTCCTAAGATCTTAAGGAAACAGAAAAATGTAAAGAAATAATTAAAAAATATATAAAAAAAGAAAAGCACAATGGGTGGAAAGTTCAATAATAGCATTGAATGTCATTGTGAACAAGATGCAAACAGTTTTGTGGCATATGTGCTAATTCAGGCAATTCTACAAATTCAGGCAATTATGATGAGAGCAGAAAATGCATGGATCGGGCCTGTGCAGCTTGTTACATGGGCATGTACACCTGTCAAACGCGCTATTTACAACCCCTGCTGAAGATCTGCTTATGCTACAGATTATGTAGGGCAGCATAGATCTGCTTCTCTGCTAATGAAACAGCCAGAGCCCAGACCATCTGCTTTGTATCACTTTTGCAGAAAATTGCCAATACAGAATGTGTCAAGTTTGTTTTCCTTAGATACTGTGTAGTCCACAGCATTGTACCGTATGCATGTTAAAATGGTTGCGAGATGCTTGCTGAGTGACTCACAACAAAAGAAAACAAGTATTTGCAATGCAAAAGGTCTCACATTCATGCAGGTTTAAGCTACTGACATTGTAAATGACAATGCAAACACAAGGAGATGATGGACGGAGCACTGAAAAATTTCAGACATTCACCCCCAGTCACAGATCTGGGTTGAATCCACCATCATTCTTTAGCTCACTTCGCCACCTCAGTTCAGACCCAGCTATATGCAAATCAGTCTTGACCCTGTGCCTCATGGGAACAGTCCAGCCCAAACTGCCAAGCCAGGTCTTCCCTGAACCAGAAACAAGCATCCTGGAAACAGTTTCAGGGTAACACCCCTCATCAGCAAGGCTAGCTTTAATCCAGTGGCAAAGTGAGCACGGGACCCACATCTGGGCATACCCTTACAAATTAGGGCGAACAAAGCAAACACCAGGAGATGATGGACAGAGCGCTGAAACTTTTCTGACACTTGCCCCCAGTCATAGATCTGGGTTGAATCCATCATCGTTCTTTAGCTCACTTTGCCACCTCAGTTCAGACCCAGCTATATGCACTTCAGTCTTGACCCTGTGCCTCATGGGAACTGAACTGCTAAGTCAGGTCTTCCGTGAACCAGAAACAGGCCTCCTGGAACCGGATTCAGTGTGACAACCCTCATCAGACAGACTAGCTTGAATCCAGTGACAAAGTGAACAAGGGACCAACATCTGGGCATACCCTGCAATGTTAGAGCAGACAGAAGGAGATGATGGATGGAGCGCTGAAACTTTTCAGACACTTACCCCCAGTCATAGATCTGGGTTGAATCCATCATTGTTCTTTAGCTCACTTCGCCAGCTCATTTCAGACCCAGCTATATGCAAATCAGTCTTGACCTTGTGCCTCATGTGAGCAGTCCAGCCCAAATTGCCAAGCCAGGTCTTCCCTGAACTGTGAATATATATATATTCACTGAAAAAAACAAATGTTATAGGAACGTTATAGTTAGGGTCACTCGAACAAAACCAGAGAAATTCAGCATTTATAGGTAGCTGAGCTAAGTATAACTTATGCCCCCGCAATTCTCTGCTTATGACCTCACATATAACAACACTTTTGACATGGTCAGTGACATCACTCATGACATCACTCATGACATCTCAAATGACATTACTGATGCCACCACTGATGACATCATCTACAGAACCACTCACGCACCTACTCACACCCCCATAAAATCTCTTGTACGCCCACTCACACACCGGTACAACCACTGACACACCCATTCACAGACCTATACTAGTACTCACACACCCATTTAGTCCCCCATAGAGCTACTCACACACCACTCCCTGAAGGGGACTGGGCCTCCAACCAGCTCTCATGGTATCTCGCTGTGTAGGACTTACAGGAGGTAGCAGGAAGGCTTCTTTGCCCCCAAGGTCCCTCAGGAGTAAAGTGGACTACATCCCCAACCAGTAGTACACTACAAGCAGAGTCACGTTTACAGAGTGGTGGAGAAAGGGAGCATGGCCACCAAAGACCTCTAAGCAATCGCGCTGAGTGGGACTTGCTGGAGGTAACAGGATGGGTAGTTGGCCCTCAAGGACGCCCTGTTACCTCCAAAAAGAGTAATAGATGACAAGCTTAACTTTAAACTCTAGTTAATTCTGTGATTTTGTCGTGCTTCTATCAGCTTAGAAAGATGAAAAAACTCTTTCCTTTTATCCCAGCGGCAAGGAGAAGGACAATAATTACAGCCCTTGTATTATCTAAGCTGGATTACTGTAACAGTCTCTATGTTAACACACTAGAAAATAACCTTTACAAGCTTCAGATGGTACAGAATAGGGCCGCCAGGATACTCACAGGGACCCCTAAATTCATGTCAGTATTCAAAGAAATTCAGACGTTGCACTGGCTCCCTGTAAAAAGCTGCATTAAATTTAAGGCTATGTGCTTAGCCTACAAGGCCTTGCACAATACGGGCCCAGGGTTATTGAAAAGTTCCTTTCAGATCTATAAGCTGGGTAGACAGCTTTGGTCATTAGGGGAAAACCTTATGACCACCTCCAGATTCTCCAAAGTCTGCTGCGGGGGTAGAAGCTTTTATCTTGCTACTACAAAGCTGTGGAACAATCTGCCACCCCACATGAGACCTCTGCCTACCTTTGCATCTTTCAGGAAAGAGCTAAAAATGTGGATCTTCAATGACTAGGCTCCATTCTGCTCAGGAGCATTTTGGTAACATAACATAAGTCCCACACAGCAGGATTGCTGAGAGGTTGTCGGAGGCCATTTCTCCACCACTGTGCAAGCAGGGCTGCTGGCGCTCTCCTAGTGGGGGGATTAAGTCCCCTTGACTCCAGAGGATCCTTGGAGGCCAACTACCCTTCCTGTTAACTCCACTAAGTCCCACACAGTGGGTTTGCTGAGAGATGTTCGGTGTCCACACCCCCTTTCTTGACCACTCTGCAAACACACCTCCTGGCCTACTACTAGTTGGGGGATAAAATCCATTTGGTTCTTGAGGGTCCTTGGGGCCAACTACCCCTACTGTTACCTCCAGTGACACCCACACAGCTGGATTGCTGCAAGGTTGTCAGAGGCAATGCCCCCTTTCTCGACCATTCTGCAAACGCAGCTCCTGATGCACTACTGGTTCGGGGAAGTAGCCCACTTAAGTCCTGAAGCCCACAGGAGTAAAGTGGAATTAGATCCCCAACCGTAAGTGCCAGGAGGGCATTTGCACAGTGGTGGAGAAATGGAGCATGGCCTTCAAGTCCTCTCAGCAATCCCACTCTCTGGGACTTACTGGAGGTAATAAGAGCCCTTTATGGCCCCGAAGACCCTCAGCATTCAAGGAGATTTCATTCCCTAACCACCGTTGTGGCAGGAGGCGTGTTTGCAGAGTGGTGGCGAAGGGGGTCTGGCCTCCGGTGACTTGCAAGTGTTTAAAAAAAAAAATGAAACATTATTTTTTTACGGAAGGGAGGCTGCGTAGCCCCTCTCCCCACTGCCGATTTAGGCCCCGAGGACCCCATCCCCCAAGGCCCGGTCATTTCCTTTTTCATAAAAATTTTTTAACATGATGGAAGGGGGGGGGGGCACATGGCCCTTATTCCCTGCACCAATTTTGGTCCAGGGGACCCCATCCCCTGGGGCCTGCCCTTTATTTTTATTTTTAATGGAAAGCGGGCCACAAGGCACCCGTCCTAAGGCCAATTTCTGCCCAGGGGACCCCATCCCCTGGGGCCAGGCCTTTATTTATTTTAAAAAAGGGGAGTGGGCTGCATGGCCCACCTCCCCAGGCCTATTTCAGCCCCAGGGACCCCATCCCCGGGGCAAGGCCTTCATACATTTTTAAAGAAAATTGTGAGGAGGCCAGCATGAACCCCCTCCCCATGGTGATATTGCCTCGGGGCATGGCTGGTTCATTGGGAACCACAGGAAGCCTTAAGGACCCCGCGGTCCGTGCCACCTTCCTGCGGGAGCCGGCATGGCTTTTGGACAAGGAGCTGCAAACATGCAGCTCCTCCCCGTCCAAAAGCAATTCTGGTCCGCTTCGTGGAAGCAAGTGCATTTTTACTGCTCTTGCTTCCATGAACTGGAGCAGAGTTTGCTATCGCTTGGAGGGAGCTGGGCCACAAGATGGCTCCCAACACTTCCAGGTTTGAAGTGTTGGCAGCCTATCAGATCTCAGGCACATGGTCATGAGGGGTCGCGGATCCTTCGCGTCCCTAGATATACAACCGGGAATTTCATAAAATTTCACTGCAACTACTGAACAGAATTTCACCATTTAACAAAAGGAGTGCTTTGTGGCCCAAGAGCAACCTTTTTTACAAATTTGTGTAATTCCATTCAGCATTTCAGGATGTAGCTGTGTCTAAAGTTTCCTATGAAAATTAATATGGAGAAAAAGCAAATTGGGACCCCCTCTTTTTCTCAGTCCCCGCTTGACGGACTACCCCAAAACTTTCACGACAGCAGCTGCAGTGACTAGCATATTAGTTTTGAACATTTTGCGAGGATTCATTAAACGACGCCAAAGTTATTGCCAAATGAATAAACACTTTTCCTATGGAATCTAGGTCCTAACTAGAACTACAATCGGTAGACAATGTGAAGTTGATGACACCAGTAGCCCAAGGCCGTGGTGTGGGACGTGGTGGTGCATTGAGAAACTTACAAGCTGTTCCCCCAGGCCACGGTGCAGGCAGCGGCGGCAATGTCAGCTTGGAGTATTATCATCGGGGATACCAGGGTAGCAATGCGAAGCGAAGTGGCACAAACTGCAGTGCCCTTAGATCACGGTGCAAGCAGTGGCCTGGTGGTGGCAGGGGGTGACAGCAGTGGTGAGACCAGGGTTGCAGTTCGAAGTGGGTGGTGCTCTCTGCAGTGCTAACAGGTCACAGAGCCAGCAGCGGCATCATTGACAGTGTTGGTGGCTTTTTCTTCTGTTGCAGCACAAAACACACAGTTGTCTGTGCTAGTAGCAAATGATTTTGAAGTCTTTGCTGTTCCTAAGACTTCTTGAACAGGGGCAAGCTCTACCTCAAGCCCTGGGAGAAACTCAGGAAAATAAGTTTCAGAAAATCCAGTCCATTCCTTTCACTGACAAACACAAAAACAGCCACTGCAGGCCAACACAGGAAAGCACGCAGCAAAATGGTAGTTCCTCCTCACAGCTTCTCCAGCTCTTTTTCTTGACAGGTTCCTTTGACAAAATGAGTTCTAAATTTCTGGGGTCAGGATCCCAATATTTATACAAATTTTCCCTTTGAAGTTTTAGGTACAAAGTCTCTGAGTTCAGTGAAAATCAGTTCTATCCTCCCTGGTCCAGCTTCACTACAGGAGGTGGAGACAGAATTGTGCAGAGGAGACACAGCCTATTCAGGTGCTAGTTAAAACTCCTCCCACCACTCTAAATGCACAACTCCCCTTGTGACTGTCCAGAGTGAATGCAGATCCCAGCTCGTGTTACTCCAAAACCAGACGGTGAATACACAAACAGGCAGAGGCACACAGGATGATTAAGTAAGAAAATGCCCACTTCAGGAAAATACTCTTTCCGTTAACACTCAGGTCTAAGGATTTGCAGCTAGTTTGTGAGGGTTATGACAGTGCTTCCTGAATCATCTGACTGGTAATCTATGTAAGACATGAGAGTGATGTCAGCATTTTGGACTGCTAGTCAGTGAGGGATGTGAGAGTTCTTCCAGTATTGTGTGACTGCTACTGTGTGAGGGGCATGAGAGTGCTTTTAGTAGTGCCAGACTGCTCCTCTGTGAGGGGACTACCACTACAGTCTGTAGCATGTCCACCAATCTGTGAATTGTGTGAGATTGCTTCTGGTAGCTTCTGGTGAGAACACTGTGAAGTGTGAGAGTGCTGTCAGTATTTAGGATGTTTTGCTTCTACACCATATGGTCTTTTTATGGAGGTCATGTAAGTGACACATTGGCCACTTATTTTTATGATGCACAATTTTTAGTTTTGAAACAAATATGTAGCAATCATGGATCTCTGACCTACACATCTTCTTCACAATTTTATGTGTTTACTGTAATCTCCAAGCACCAGTTATACCAAAGAACAGAGTTTCAGCCCTCTCTCCCAAATCCATTTGGTATTTGTATAAACTCATATTCTGCTGTAGGATTCAGATGCATAAGGTCAGCATTTAACAATGTCTGTATCAAGAATGAGCAATTGAACTACCCTTTAGAAGTGCTAACACAAAGTTTGACAAATTAAATGCCCATAAAGAAGATAAAGAAAGGGGAAGTCATGAATCCCCTATCTATAAACTGATATTAAATTGTTGTGTTTATTACTACATGAGCTTTAGTAGACAGCTAAAGTTTTCTCTAGCCATATCTACAAAGGTCCATCAGTAACATTGTTCTAATATTTTTTTTAATAGGAGCCTTAACATTCAAGAAGTAACTCCTTGAAGCTTCACTAATATTCAGAATAGAAAATACATTTCCTGAATAGTCACAAAGGATTGACACATACATATTGAGATCATTTAAATGATGCTGCAAAATTACTTGACTGTTCTTGCACACATGTAAATGCTTTTCTAGTCTAGCAGTCATGGATAGAGACGTCTCTAAAGAATCTAATTGTGCTTGTAGTTTTTCTCTCATCAGTATTGTCACTCACTTATGTTCCATTTTATCAATAGCTGTAATTTCCAAAATAGCTTCTTTTTCCAGGTTGAGTAATTGTTCATTGAAGTTGGAGCACTCTTGAATTGTAGTCATTAAACAGACTATGGATTTTTGTTCTTCAATAAAATTGTACATTAGATCTGCTGCTGTAATATTAAATGGAAATTGTTTATTGATAACTCAACTTTCTAAAGCACGTTTTCCATTGTTTGTTAGAACCCCTATTGAAATTTCCATAACCCCCATCAGATGCTTGATGCATATATTTCACTAGTTCCTCGTATTCAACGTGTAGCCAAATATTTACATTGCCATTACTACCCAAATAATGTTTTGTTCCATTATGGACAAGTGCTTTGAAAACAGATTAAACTTTTACAGAGATAAGTTGCAGTTGATCAACAAATACAAGCAAATGCTTTCCTCAAAAGAGTACATCACAGTTTGTTCTTAAAATCTACTACAGTCTTGGGTGTATGAAGGCAAGCATTAAGTTTGATACCCCGCTCACTTCATCAATGATTAGAAGCTTCAGTGTTTTCATTACTCTTAATACCTCATGACAAGTATTATCAGATAATTTCTGGTATTCCAGGTTATTGTCATGTTCAACAGGTAGAATTAGTAGTCGGTGTAAAGTAATTCCTTTAATGTGATTTGCAGCTAATCCTGGTTGTGCTGCTGTTACTACACTTGACAAATTTTGATACTTTAGTCTTCTGTAGATATCCGGTGAGAACTTTAATTAGAAAGCTTTTGCTACTACCAGCTTGAACAATAATGTACAGTAGTATTGTTTTAAATGAAGAACACTCACATTGCTTCTTCTCATGGAGACATCCCTGCACTATTTAATCTTTAACTTAGTTGTAAAAAATGTTCTGTTCATTGTTCAGTTGTTCTACTAACTGTTAAAAATGAACAGTTAATGTTTTTGCTTGCTACATCACACTCTTCACCTCATTCATAGCTGTAGGTGCTTCATTTTGAATTATTGGTTCTCCAAGAGAATCTTGAGACAGTGGTCCAGAACTTTATGTTTAAATTATTTCATTGTTGCAATAAAGATAGGGTAATATGTTTTATCTGACTCAGCGTCAACATTCCGCCTCATCAGCATCAATGCAACATTTTCATATAACAAAGAGAAAATAAAAGCAAAAAAAACCTCCCCCTCTCGGGTGCCTGCCCATCCTAGTGTCCAAACCATCTATGAACCTTTCTCGCCTCCCAGGGCTTGAGAGGTCTCTGTACGGGGGGGGGGGGATTGGGCTTCTGTTAGTCGTAGTAGTCTGAGATATCGAGGGCAGGTAAGTTCAGTGAATTCCTGAGAGAGAAGTGTAAGGAATGGATGCCATGTTTCCCGGAATGTATCTCCCTCTGATTAAGCTGCTGAAGAGAGCAGCTCCATGCCTAATAGACCCCAGATCCTATGTAGCCAGTTGAGCCTGGTTGGAATCTTATCAGTACTCCAGAGTGCTAGTATAGCTTGGTGTGCAGCTTGAAGTGCTAAAGTTATTTGCCTACCTCTTCGTGATGTAAGCGGATAGGTGTGTGAATTTGGGAAGCCCAAGATAATATATGAATGGAATCTGGGTGGAGAAATGCATATCAATTTATGTCAGAATGCCCTCCCCAAATTGTGTCGGTTTTGTGCAGGCCCATAGTATATTCGTAGGTGTGCCCTCCTCTGTGAGACATCTCCAACATTTGCTCTTTCGTGAAGGGTCTATTTTATGTAGGCGAGTTGGAGTTAAGTACCAGTAAGAAACTATTTTCACTGCTATTTCAGTGCTTGTAGTGTTGGGGGCTGATCAACGAGTTCTAAAAAAAGAGTTCCAGAACTGTGGCTGCTTTGTGAACTATCCTTGGCTACCTCAGCAGTAATGGTTGCTTCATGGCCGATCTCATCTTTCAACATTTTCAAGTAGGTTATTAAGACTGAACACTCAATGCTCTCTTCCACAATGTTGAAAGAGTCTTCATACCAGTCATAGTTTCCATGTAAATCCGATTTAGCACGTAATGGCTGTTATGTACCACAACATAGGCCTAAGTAGCAAAATGACCTTTCACCTACATTTGTCCTACCTAGCTCTGCATAACGGTTCTAGCACTGACCTTTTACCCAGTTCTGTGCTGAAAAAATTTCGATTGGCTTCCTTGAAATTAGTCTCATTTTTTATGTATGAGGATTCTTAGATAAGTCCCCTGCACATGATGACAGAACTACTTTGCATAATTGCAAGTATTGATTTAGGCTCACTTAAATATTCGGACTCACAACATATCGATTGTGGTTAGAACGCCGAGGATATCTTTATGGTGTAAAATAACCATACCTTCACTAGATAAGGGGAGGCGGCTCTTCCAGGCTGACACAAGCCACTGAGGTCCCGGCCAGCTGAAGCTTCAACACGCAGCGGTCTAAAATCCCTTGCGGGGTATCCAAGTCGTGACCAAGATGGGGTCCTTCATTCTCTCCCATCAGGTAATGGGGCTGGCTCCTTCCTAGGGGGATTCCTGGCTTTACACCAATATACATGCTAAGATACACTTAGGTAAACTTAGGTAGGGTCCGCATCGTAGGAGTACGCTTGATTACTGTCATGTTTATATGCCTGCATATATTCACTGTTTTAAGACCATGGTAGAATTCTACCTTCTATTTATTCTGTTAGTGCTTGTAATCTTTTACATTTGCTTCTGTCTAATGATTGTCACAGCAAACATGTTTTATCCTAGAATGACGCTGGTTCAATAAATGCTTATTGAAAACGTCCCCAACGTTTATTCTGTGTATCTCTCTGAGACTAAGTGAGCACGACTGAGCGAAAAGTACTGTACTGCTTCCACTATCCCTGAAGGGTCAAGGGTTGTCATGTTCGATGGTTGCCAGAAACTATTCGCTCCTTGGTAAGGTTAGGGGGCTTATGGTGTAACTGTGAGCTAGCTGGTCTATAGGCTGACATTTCCTTTGGGGGTGTCCAGAATTAGTCTTGGCACCAAGCCCTTAGTTTATGTTGTCCAACAAACATGCAGATCCTATGTATTTTTAGGAACTACACAACAAAAGTACCAATTCGAGAAACTCTCTTCTCTCCAGAGTTTGGCAACTAAGCTTTCTCTGGTTAATTAGATTTCCTTTGTTGTGTCTCACCAAACAACCATCACATGTAAGTACTGCATATCTCTCTTCTATGTTTTCAGTTACATTGCTTCTTTATGTATAGTATTGAAGTACTTCATAGAGACGCATGTTTTGAAGATGTGAACTTTTTCTTAGGTAGTATGTATCCAACATATTAGATTTCAGTATGTCTCTACTTTATGGATCAAATTCTGTTAGATATTGTATTTCTGGGAAAGACTTTAATACTCTATTTCGACTGCTTGCAAGGCCTAAACTTCCCCATACAATTTCCTATGACTTTGAGAACAAACTAGCCAAATTCAACCGGTTCAAGCACTCATAGGATCCTATTTCTCTGTCAGAAACCATTTTCAAGCTGAAAATGTACAATTTCTTGGTAAAACTCTTTTCTGCCGAAATCTCTTCCCACATCTCTTTCATTTCTGTCTTCTCTGATTTTGTTATATATGAAGTGACCGATGAGTTGTCTAAAAAAAATTGCAGATCCATATTTGCACTCCATATCTTAAAAATCACAGAGATGTAGTCATTAATATACTTGAAAGCTTGTGTTCTATCGAGGTTGTATGTATTTTTCGATGAAATCCTTGTCAGTGTATGTCTAACTGCAGACAAAAAGCTGTTCACTGTTCCTTGAGACATGACAGGTCATGGGAATCCAAAACAACATCTTTTGCAAAATTGTCCTTTACATCTGTATTTTTAACGACAGTACTTCTCACATCTATGAGTTTGTAAGGGTAGAACTTGTTGTCTCAAGCTCTTTTCACCATCCTCTTTTAGGATGGCACATGTCACATACTGTTCTGTGAAAGCCAAGACAGACTCATCGCTGTCTGTTCCAAATTTTGGTTCATCTTTTACCCATAACAGTATAACAGACACTTCTAGCTTGGTACTATTTGCACCAAAAGAAATCAGTTACTTGACCCAGAGGACGATTATTTTTGTTGCAGATGAAAGACATTATGGCTTGAAACCTGTGGTTAAAATATCTGCAGACATTTGCAGAATCCAATGAACAAAGTTCTCCAGCAGTCTTCACTTTGATATTCTTTATGTTTGAGTTGCTTCTCGCAAGAATTGAAGAAGGTCATCCCTTGCATACTCAGCACAACTGAGTTTTAGAAACCAAGTAGGTGCTCCTAGGTTTCTCAGCATGCATTTGAGTTCTCCATGATAATGATACCAATACTCATTAGTGCCACTTTGGCAAGCCATCAAATTAATCAAGTAGTATTCCAGATTTTCATCTTTTTCTTGAACTTTCTCAACAAATTCCCTTGCTATGAGATTTTGCAGATTCAATCCTGCCTTGAGATTGCAGTTTGCTGCATAAGATAGTCCTGACAACCACTCTCAAATAAAGATGGAAAATATAGTGAATACACTGGCAAAATCTAGTCTAATTCATCTGTACTCAGCTGCTGGTATCTGTACAGGCCGGTCATCATACCTACCACCCACTCTGGTGGGAAACAGATGCGGAAAACACAGAGTTTCTAAACTTTTCTTCCACACACTCAAAGGAGTTACTTTTGCTTTGTTTGTTTGAAAGAGATCAATGACATCACCAATAACCTCTTTAGAATATAGACAATAGATAGTGTAGTGTTCATAAATGTGTTCTGATCAACCTTTTCTATATGACCTCTTAATGATAATGTGCCATCCTCCATACATGTTACCTCTTGAAGAACATCTATATTTTTATAATAAATATTATTTTATACAGATATATTGTTGCCTTTATAAGTTTACTAAATCTTGCTATATTGTTTTGCTCTTGGTAGGGACACTATTCACTAGAATGATAAGTTCTTCTTCACAATCTCTCTGCACCCCTTCAGTTTCTATATTGTACTTGAAATCTAATGGCAGGTACACTCCCATTTTACCTAAGGTCTACCACGGAACTCACTACTTTCAGACGTAATTTGAAGACTTGGTTGTTCCCAGTCTAATTACCTGGTTTCTTCCAGGAGGTTGTTCTTTCCTTCCAGGGTAACAGTGTGCAGCACCAGGACACCCGCGGGTAACAGTGCGCTTTATAAACTTGTATAACATAACAGCTTTACTGTTATGAACTTTCTGTAACTCTGTTTGAGATAACTTCCCTTTTCTTTGACTCCATATGAACTATAGCTTGGAATGGATATATACATTGTATTAGAATTGATTCATAAACATTTAAATCTTGAAGTTCTTGGGGGATTGGAACTAAATCTAACTTGTTGTGGACTGCTCTAGCTGTCATTTTATTATACTCCAACTTATCATAACAGATACTTACATGTAATTTGTGGTGTGGAAAAATCAAAGCGTTCCTCTACAAATAAATAAGCTGCAAACTCAAGTCACTTATCTCTGTTCTCTTCTTCAGTTTTTGAACACACAATAACATAACAAGTTTAACTTTTGTAGTGAGTACATCAACAACATGTACAAACACAGTTCGGTTTGTCTGAAAAAACTGTGTTAAACTTTGTAATCCCTTCTCAAAAGTTGTCAAAAGTAATAACTGTGTCCTGTTCTTCTACACTTGCAGATACTAAGTCTTCGTTTTTCCTACATGCCTGTTCAGGACCAAAGAAACCAAACTGAACATATTCACAAACCTTTTCCACATTTGCTACTGCACCATGCAAAAGAGCTCTACTAATTTCTCCTGAAGTAGAGCAGGACTTTTCACTTAGTAAAGCCTCCTAACTAAATTTCGCATTTCAGAATGAAGAACAGCCAACATTCTAAAGTGTTGAAAAGTGATTGTACACACTTTCTTTTAAAGACATGCTAGTGAATGTCTTTGTAAATTACTATACTCCCTTACTTTGCATGGATCTAATCCTTGCAACATCACAATTTTCTGTTTCACACTTTTGCTTAGAAACTGATTTAGGAAACTTCTCAATAAATCAATAGATGCCTGCCGCACACTGCCAGCACTGCCAGCACTGCTATAGTTACATTTATATACAGGTCCCTGTCTAAACTTTCCCTGTACCTCTTCAGATATCACTTTGTCTACATTTCTAGCTATCATCACCTCTTTTGGAATAGGAGTGTCATCCTTCATCTCATAACATAATCCAGATTCTTCAACTGCATGCACTAATGTGTTCTCTTGGAAGTAGCTTTCTTCATTAAAGAAAGGCTCAGTACTAGAAGTATGTCTACATTCACCGCTGAAAACTTTGCAACTTTGCAGAAGTTACTTCTATTGACAAGTCTTTTCTTTTGGTTTCTTTTCCTCCTTATAGACAACACTATTTTATTGAGTATCCTCATTCTGTTTAGATTCAAATAATTAGCTTCCTCATGAGAGCAAAGGCCTTAACAATGACAGCCTCAACATGTTCCTTTTGTCTGTCAGCTTCTCTTCTTCTTTTATACTTCTGAATTACTCTACTGTGGAACTTTCTAACTCTGATTTCCTTAACATGTCTCTGTCTTTTGGTTAAACTCTGTTTTTTTGTATATTTTTTTAGTCTTTATATCATGTACGTCTTTTCCTTTCTTAGTTGATCTGAAACTTTGGGCATTATTTATGAGGTTTTACCGTAGGGCAGCACCGCAGGCCTTCCTGCTGCGCTGCCCTGTGGTAAAAGAAAAGGGCAGGAATCTATCAGATACAGTGCATTCCTGTCCTTTTACCCTGTACCGGCTCACAATGGGCTGCCGTGCTCCAACATAGGTACCCATGCACCATGGTGCAAGGGTGCCTGCATTGCGGGAAGGATTATTTTTGTGCAGGAAGGGCAACCTTCCTGCACAGAAACAATCAGAAGAGGCTTTTTACTCTTTCTATGTGTGTTACAGAAATAGAAAAAGGAAAAACTAGGAGAAATAAAGATATGTCTCCTCGTTGTGCCTCCCTTATGCCTAAATTTTTGGTGCTGCCTGTCAGAACCAACTACTCTTTAGTTTCTGTCCAAACAGGAGCGGAATGAAGCCTAGTTCCCAATGCCCCTCTCAGTACCTCCCTGCTAGGTTTGACTAATCCTTCACAGGTAAGTACAATGGGGGAAAGGGGATGGGGAGAGAGAAGAGACTGCCAAGTATTGGGTTCTGTCACTCCAGCTCAGTCTTCCTTCCTTCAAGTAACAGCAATAAACAATTAACATTTTTAATGACTTATCTCTTCCAGGAAACTGTATGTTCTTATTAAACATTTAGATAACATATCTTACCAGGGGAAAACTTGGCCCTTGCTCCTCTTCTATGTGGCTCTTGTAGTGAATACTGGTGAGTAGTTGTAGAAAGAGCCTTAACTTGTAACCTCTTTATTTCTTTTGCAGAGTAAGAAGAAGGAACTGCTTCAAACAATCCTTCACCGTGGAGATATCTCAGTAAGTAGAATATAAGAAAACTATTCAATTGGGAAGTGTACTTGATTATAATGAAGAGGACTGGGTTCACATTAAGAATGTCAGAAAGGACTTATTAGCTCAGGAAAAAACTATCTCTTTGTTTTTACTTCGAGAAGAATGATGCTTAACTAAGCGTTATTCTAAATGGAATTAGCCTTGCAGTATTTACTAAAGAAGCACTAAAACGAGGGGTGCTAACTGGTTTTGAATGTCATATGCAGCATTGTCACAATTGACCAGTTTGTTTTTGATTGATTTTGATCATAAGAAAGTTAGTGGCAATGCAAGTTGTGTCAGAGATTACAATCGGTTAAGAAGTCTATACACTCTCATTTTGAACAGTACCCTATTTCTGAGAAACAGACACTCTGTCCTAAAAGGAACCTTATTAAAGAGTTGATGAATATTCAAGAAAAGAAAGGAAACAAGGATAACCTAGAAGGCATTAAGAAGAAAAAAGTAGAAAATGACAAAGATAGTGGTTGTATAGATGTGTCAAGTAGGTTTTTAAGTGGTTCTGTGGGTGTGTCAGTGGTTGTAACAGTGGCTGTGTGAGAAGTGAGTGGGTGTTGGTGTGTGAGTAGCTGTATTGGTGAGTGAGTGGCAGTGTGAGTGGCTATATGGATGAGTGTGTGGGTGTGTGAGTACCTGTATGGGTGAGTGAGTGGCTATGTGAGTTTCTGTATGGGTGATTGAGTGGGTATGTGAGTGGCTGTAAGGGTGTATGAGTGTCTGTGTAAGTGTCTGCATGTCTGTATGATTAGATATGTGAGTGGCTGTATTGATGGGTGAGTGGGTGCATGCATGGCTGTATGGGTGAGTTAGTGGGTGTGTGAATGGCTGTATGAGTGAGTGGATATGTGAGTGACTCAATGGGTGAGTGATTGGTTGTGAGTACTGGTATCGGATTGTGAATGGGTATGTGAGGGTCTGTGTGCGAGTGGGAGTATGTGTATCAGGGGTTTTATGGGAGTGTGAGTGAGTGTGTGAGTGGTTCTGTAGATTATGTCATCAGTGATGTCATTTTTAGATGTCATCAGTGGTGTCACTGACCATCTCATGAGTGATAATGCGAACAAAAGTTTGCTCAACCTTACTAGATAATAAACAGACTAGTGCATTGCGGGAGGCATAAGTTATAGTTAGCTCAGGTAACTATAACTGCTGAATTTCTATGCTTTTGAACAAGTAAAATCTGAGCCTAACTATAACGTCCCTGTAACCTTTGTTTTCTCAGTGAATATCTAAAGTTTTTTAAATTCCATTTCCTAACTATAAAATCCCTGTAACCTTTGCGTTTTAAGGGAATTTCTAAGGTTTTTTAATTTTATTTCCTAACTGTAACCTGTAACCTTTGAGAGTAAGTTTGTGAGTGAGTGCATGAGTGTCTCAGTGAGTGTGTGAGTGAGTATGTGAGTGCCTCAAGGTGTGTGTGTGTGTGGATGTGTGAGTATCTGAGCTGGCCTGGAAGTGGCTGCATAAGTGTCTGAGTAGGTATGTGAATGGGTGCATGAGATCTGAGTAGGGTTGTGAGTGCCTCCATGTGTGTGTCGGTCAGTCTGTGAGTGAGTGCATGAGGTTTTGGGTTGGTCTATGAGTGGGTGAATGAGTTTCTGATTGTGTCTGTGAGTGGGTGTGTGAGTCTCTGAGTGGGTCTGTGAATGGGTCCATGATTGCTTGAATGGATCTGTCAGTGGGTGCATGAGACTGTGTGGTCTGTGAGTGGGTATGTGAGTGGGTATGTAAGTGGATGCCAGAGTGTATGAATGGGTCTGTCAGTGGGCGCACTGTAAACAAAGCAGGGGGCACACTGGAGCAGGCCCTCATGTCAGCTTCCCCTGTGATAGTCCTTCTGTGTAGCTTACCTGCAGTCCACTACCTTTAGCTGCCTTTGGTTTTGTGCCTCTGCTAATTTTCTGCTCCTTTTTCTGCCTCTGTTTGCTCCTGCCTTCTATGTTGCCTCTTTCTGCTCGTTCTGCCTGTTTTTTGTCTTTTTCTGCTTGTTCCTGACATTTAGTCTGTCTGTTGCTGATCATTTCTGACCTCCATTTTCCCTCTTGCTGCTCATTTCTCACCTCTATTTTGCCTCTTTCTGCTCACTCCTGACCTTTATGTTTCCTCTTTCTCCTCGTTTCTCAACCTTTATTCTGCCTCTTTCTGCTCATTTCTCAACTTCATTTTGCCTCTTTATGCTCCTTGCGGACCTTTATTCTGCTTCTTTCTGCTCATTTCTGACCTTTATTCTGCCTCTTCTGACCTTTATTGGGCTTCTTTCTGCTCATTTCTCACCTTTGTTTTGCCTGTTTCTGCTCACTGCTGACCTTTATTTTGCCTCTTTCTGCTCGTTTAACATCTTTAACTTGCCTCTTTCTGCTCATCGCTGATCTTTGTTCTGCCTCTTTATGCACATTTCTTACCTTTATTCTGCCTCTTTCTGCTCCCTTCTGACCTTTATTGTGCTTATTTCTGCAAATTTTTCACGCTTGTTTTGCCTGTTTCTGCTTGTTTCTCACCTTTTTATAGCCTTTTTCTGCTTGTGTCTGACATTCATTTTTGCCTCTCTCTGCTCATTTCTGACCTTTATTCTGCCTCTTTCTCCTCCCTTGCGACCTTTATTGTGCTTCTTTCTGCCCATTTTTCACCTTTATTTTGCCTATTTCTGCTCGTTTCTCACTTTTATTTTGCCTCTTTCTGCTCGTGTCTGATATCTATTCTGCCTCTTTCTGCTCCCTTCAGCCCTTTATTATGCCCCTTTCAGCTCATTTCTCAAATTTCTTTTGCCTATTTCTGCTTGTTTCTCACCTTTATTTTGCCTATTTCTACTCATTTCTCACACTTATTTTGCCTCTTTCTGCTCGTCTCTCACCTTTATTTTGCTTCTTAGTGCTTGTGTCTCACCTATATTTTGCAACTTGCTGCTCATCTCTGACCTTTATTCTGCCTCTTTCTGCTAGTTCCTCACCTTTATTTTTTGCCTCTTTCTGCTCATGGCTAACTTTTAGTTTGCTTATTTCTGTTCATTTCTCACCTTTATTTTCACTCTTTCTGCTCTTTGCTGACTTTTATTTTGCTTCATTTTGCCAGTTTCTTACCTTTATTTTGCCTCTTTCTGTTCATTGTTGGGCTTTATTTTCCCTCTTTCTGCTTGTTTCTCACTGCTATTTTGCCTCTTTCTGCTCTTGTCTGAAGTTGATTCTGCCTCTTTCTGTTCCCCTCCAACCGTGTCCTTCTTGCTGCTCATTTCTCACTTTTATTCTGCCTCTGTCTGCTCCCTTCTGCCCTTTATTCTGCTCATTTCTCACCTTGAATTTGCCTATTTCTACTAATTTCTCACCTTTATTTTGACACTTTCTGCTCGTTGCTGACCTTTATTTTACCTAATTTTGCCCGTTTCTCACCTTTATTTTGCCTCTTGCTGCTGGTTTCTGTCCTCTATTTTCCCTTATTCTGCTTGTTACTCATCTTTATTTTGCCTCTTTCTGCATGCTTCTCGCCTTTATTTTGCCTCTACCTGCTTGTTTCTCACCTTAATTTTGCCTCTTTCTGTTCATTGTTGGTCTTTATTTTTCCTCTTCCTGCTCATTTCTCACTGCTATATTGCATCTTTCTGCTCGTGTCTAACCTTGATTCAGCCTCTTTCTGCTTGTGTCTGACCTTGATTCTGCCACTTTCTGCTCCCTTCTGCCTTTATTTTGCCTTTTTCTGCTCCCTTCTGACCCTTATTCTGCCTCTTTCGCCTCATTTCTCACCTTCAGGTTGCCTCTTTCTGCTCATTGCTGACCTTTATTTTGCCTATTTTTGCTAGTTTCTCACCTTTATTTTGCCTATTTTTGCTAGTTTCTCACCTTTATTTTGCTTTTCTACTCATTGCTGACCTTTATTCTTCCTCTTTCTGCTCGTTTCTCACCTTTATATTGCCTCTTTCTCTTAATTGCTGACCTTTATTTTCCCTCTGTTTTCTCGTTTCTCACCGCTATTTTGCCTCTTTCTGCTCATGACCGACCCTGATTCTGCCTCTTTCTGATTGTGTCTGACCATGCTCCCTTCTGACCTTTATTTGCCTATTTCTGCTCATTTCTCACCTTTATTTTGCCTCTTTCTGCTCATTGCTGACCTTTATTTTGCCTCTTTCTGTTCATGCCTCACCTTTATTTTGCCTCTAGCTGCTTGTTTCTGACCTTTATTCTGCCTCCTTCTGCTCATTCCTCACTGTTATTTTTGACTCTTTCTGCTCTTTTCTCACCTTTATTTTGCCTCTTGCTGCTCATTTCTCACCTTTATTCTGCCTCTTTCTGCTCATTTCTCACCTTGATTTTGCCTCTTTTTACTCATTGCTGACCTTTAATCTGCCTCTTTCTGCTTGTATATAACCTTTATTTTGCTTCATTCTGCTCATTGCTGGCCTTTATTTACTCTCTTTCTGCTCGTTTCTCACCTTTATTTTGCCTCTTTCTGCTTGTTTCTCACCTTTATTTTGCATCTTTCTTCTCATATCGGACATTTATTCTGCCTCTTTCTGCTCTTTCTCACTTTTATCTTGCCTCTTTCTGCTTGCTGCTGACCTTTATTCTGCCTCTGTCTGCTTGGGGTCGACCTTTATTCTTCCTCTTTCTGCTTGTTGCAGACTTTTATTCTGCCTCTTTCTGCTTGTTGCAGACATTTATTCTGCCTCTTTCTGCTCGATTCTCACCTTTATTCTGCCTTTTCTGTTTGTTTCTCACCTTTATTCTGCCAGTTTCTGCTTGTTTATCATCTTTATCCTGCCTCTTTCTGCTCATTGCTGACCTTTATTCTCCCTCTTTCTGCTCATTTTCCACCTTAATTTGCCTCTTGCTGATCTTTTCCCCCGGGACCGTGGGAGGAGCCTCAAGACCCCTGTAGTCCCAGCCGGCTCCCTGCCTCCTGCAGGATTCAGCATTGCTGCTACTTGGAGGGAGCTACTGCAAAGGCACCTCCCTCTGTGCAGGAGCAATTGTTTCATCTCTTTCTCTGGCCGCATTTCTGCAGGCAGGAAAAGAGATAACACTTTCACTTCCAGTGGACAGGAGCACTTTGACAGTTCCTGCCTGCTGAACCTGGAGTGTTTTTGGGAGGTGTCAAAGCTCCTGCTAAGCAAAAGCAAACATCTGTGTCCCGGGGTGGGCACCCCGTGACATAGCAGGAGCCTGCCCTGGGGAGTGGCGGTCCACAGGGTCCTATGTGGCCCCTCTCCCAATTTTCTAAAAATAGATGGCCCTATGGAGGTGGTGAACCTGGGGCCCGGAGCAAGATAGCGGGGACCCCCCCCCATTGTGTTATTTAGCCCTGGAGAGGTGGTGGTCTCCAGGACTCAGGAGAGCGTCCATGCACTCCCCCATCAGTGTTTGTTTAGCCCTTGGGAGATGGTGGTCCACAAGGTTCAGGGGGGTCTGTGTGGTCACCCATCAATGTTTGTTTAGCCTCAGGGAGGTTGTGGTCCTCAGGCTCATAAAGCCTCAGGGGGGGGCCTGTGTACCCTTCTCCTTTTCTTACAAATAAAGCCCCGGGAAGGTGATGGTCCTCTGTGTTCCATGAGGATAAGGAGGGGGGCCTGTGTGCCCCCTCCTTTTTTTAAAAATGGCCTGGTACCTGGCCCATTCGTGTTCTCTATTCCAAGCAAGTGTGGGAGGGGGAGCCTGTGCTTTTTTAAAAATGATGTCTTTTGTCTGCCGGGATCCCCTTGGGATCCCAACTCCAGAAAATGGGGGTCAGGGTACTCCTACTTTGCCCCTTTTCTTTTTTTTCTCCATTTTTGGGAGGAACTCAGCTGAAGCCGAGTCTCAAGATGGCTGCCGACACTTCCTGGTTGAAGTGTTGGCAGCCCATCAGAGCTCTTCATTTCCCTGCATGAGTTTGTTATTATTCATGAATTAGCAGCGATCACAGATAGACAAATTTGGATTTCCTTAAATTTCTCAATAACTACTGGTCGGATTTACACTGCATAACTGAAACTGTGATCTTCAAACAAAATCTACCTTCCTGACAAATCTGGTGTAATTTTGTCCAGTGGTTCAGGCTGCAGTCGTGTCTAAAGCTCCTATGGGAAGTAACATGGGATATGCACTTTTTATGCCACCAACTTTTTGCTCGGCCCCTGCTTTACGGATCACCCTGAAACTTTCCATGCACAATAAGACTCACTATGAACTTTTTTGGAAAGATTCATCAAATGAAAAAGATATAAGCAATTAAAAAAGCGCTGTTTCTTTGGTAGCTATAACTATCTACAACCGCCAGTAGGAAATATATATATATATTTAAAATGACATTATAGCCAGGTGAAAATGGCAGTTCAAAAGCAACATTTTAATCTAGAAAAAACACTAAAATTCACCAATTATCGTTATTTCAAGTTAAACATAGTTACCTGAAGGAACTATAACCTGCACACTTGACATGCACAGTGATGACATTAATGATGTTATTTCAGATATCCTCAGTGATGTTATCAATGATATCACAGAACATGTCATGAATGATGACAAATGTGAGTTAGCAAATCAGTTAACTATACCTGTTAAATTTCTGAGTTTTTTTTTGTTTAAAATGATATCTTTAACTGACAATTTCATGCAGCTATGTCACATAAACCTTTGTTTTTTTCTGTGAATTTCTAGGATTTTTTTATGTGAAGTATGATTGTATTACCATCCTTAACTATCCCAAGCATGTGCAGTGCACGGCCAAAAGCTGTGTGCAAAGGGGGTTTGGTGCAGGACCTGGTCAGCAGCCAGACTCTATGCTGAACATCCATGGGCACACAACCTACTCCATACATGGCCTTCAGTACTATGTGGAGTTGGGATGGATGCAAGGCCTGGCCTGTGGTGAGGCCCTGCATCCAACACCCTGCGGTTGGCCAACCTCTCATCATCCTACAACACCAACGGATGCCCACACAACTTTTTTTATTTTTTTATTTCTGACTCATATATCCTTACAAGCTTAGATTTATGGCACAAGGGCAGTCTGAGCAGCTCGAGGTGATTCAATTTCAGTTATGATACAGAGTAAATGTTTAAATATGTTCAGTGCAATCATGAGCTGTTCTGAGAAATACTCTATCTTAGACTACCTCTCTTGTGTATGGCATTTATAATACATACATTTTATCTTCTGGAGCCTAAAATCATTTCCCTTTTGCCATGTAGATCTTTAATATTTTAGTCCTTAAGGATATTTTACAATTTGAGAAGTTGGAGCTTGATCTAATTCCTTTGTCAAATTTGCACGAACTGTTTCCATACGATTATCATATTTCTTATGGAAAGTAAGTCACTTAAATTACTAAATGCAACTCCGAAAAAAAAGATAACTACCTGAAGAGAGGTGTGGTGCAGCGGCCAGGGCAGCTGACTTCAGAGCACAGGGTTCATGGTTCGATCACTGTCTCCAGCGGCAGCTCAGATCAGCACCATGTGACTCTGGGCAATAGCTCACTTAATTTCCACGAGGGTCCCCAGTACCTTGAGACTCATAAGGGTGAGTAGTTTGCGATTTACAACAACAAAAATGAAGATTAAACTGGCTTCTGTGGTTATTGGAACACCTAGACTGGAGATTGCACAGAAATCTCTGCAGCAGGTGCATTGAGGGTGAATGATGACATGCAAGTAATGCACATCTTTTCACAGCAGGTGCACAACTCATTGAGTTTTAATAGCTAGATGATAACAAATAAGGTTCTGTGGTCTTCTGGCAGGACAGGGAGAGGTTTGAATAGGATGCCTTTTTCCAACTATTGATGGGAGACAGTTGATGGTAAGGAGAGTTGCTACACAGAATTCTAAGCTTCTCATTTTAAGTTTGAAGTTTATTTATATCATGCCAGTTACTTAAAACCATACATGGTAATGTTAAAAACTCTTTACTGCATAACCTAAAACATAGATAAAAACCAGTGCTTCATATGGAAAAGTGCAAGTACTGGCTGTCAGATTAATAAAGTGCTACAATTTGGGGACTCATTGTAACAAAAAGGTAGAAGCAAACATAAACAGGATAATGAGTTAAAACATTTAAAAGTGGGAAAATCCTGACTGTTGCAAATGCATGGATTAAACACAATATTATCCAGCTGCGCTCAAGGCGGCGCTACCAAAGGCCACAGCACTGCTGGAGTTATCACCACTAGAGGACAGATCACTTGCTGAATATCTGCCACAAAAAGCCGTATCTTTATGGCACAAGGGCAGTCTGAGCAGCTAAAAGAAAAAATACATACAAAATGACAAGCTACATACAAAATGACATACAAAAAAATCCATAACATACCTGATGCACTGACGTGATTGAGAGAGAGTGAGGCCTATGATCTGCGTGGCGTCGAGTATGATGACTGGCAAGAGGCCATAGTCTCCCCCAGGAAAGTTGCCATACATTCAGGTTTGCGACTTGTACAGTTAAAAATCCAACCACCGTACATACAATTCCCCAACCACCTTATTCAAGATGGGTCAAACCACAAATGTCAGTTGTAGACAGGGTTGTGGCCAGTAGGGTAACTTCTATCACACGATTTGGGAATGTTCCAAAATACAAAATGTCTGGGAAGTGATGATTGAGTGTCTGAACAGAGTGTTTGGGATGTCCCTCAATCCAACAGCAAAATGATGCCTCTTGAATGTATGGGAGGGAACAGACTTGACCCATATGAAACATATCTGTGTAACACTGGGGTTGATCATTGCTAAGGGAATCTTAGCCAGACTGCGGGGATCAAAACATCTGCCCCAATTGGACAACTGGAAAAGAGACATGGATTGGTGTATGGTGGCTGAAAAAGCGGTCTATGAGGGCCTGGGCTGCCCACAAAAATGGAACAAAATTAGGGAACACTGGAATGACTATAGAGGGAACGTTTGTCATGCCCCAAACACGATGGCTGCAGGCATGGTACACCTGCTGGGCAACAATGGGATCCATACAAAATGAGGGAAGGTCGAGGGGGAGAAGAGGTTTCAAACTAGACCAATATATGATGCCTTGTTTTCTTGATTGCGCTCTAATTTGCAATCTTTTGCTGAAACTAATAAAATAGATGTATATTAAAAAAATACAATATTATCCATAAGCTTAAGAGAAAACTCCAGATAGTTACTGACAGCGGTGCAAAGTACTAATTAGAATTGTTAGCGATGCCTGAATTTGGAAGGTTTATGGCAGCTTCCAGTGCATCTTACTGGGGTGGTTGGTACAGTGGTTCTCGTGCTAGTGCCATCTTGAGAAAAGATCTCGATCCCTTTATAGGTTCAGGCTTCCATTTACAAGTGGGGCCTCCCGTGGGGGCATATTATCAAGCACGGCGTTAACATTATCGCCGCTTTAGCGGCAGAAAATTACCTCTAAAGCGGTGATAATGGGCTTGATAATATGGCGCAGAGAATTCCAATAGAAGCCCAGGTTGACACCAGAACATGGGCTTCTATGGGAATTCACAAGGGCATATTATCAAGCCCATTACCGCCGCTTTAGCGGCAGTTTTCTGCCGCTAAAGCGGCGATAATTTTAACTCAGTTTCTTGATAATATGCCCCTACATCTCTTCTCTGTAATACTCATACATTTCACAACTGTACAGTCAAGGGGAAGATGTGTGACCTGCTGCATGCAATCACTTCTTTCCCACATGAGCGGAGACCCAGATGTTTAAAAAGTGGTTTTAATGGACACGCCTCTCGTGATAGTTCTGGGCATAAGCAAACTATGTGGATGACAGATTCCTTATGGCTACTACAGAGTCTACAGGTTTCAGCCGATGTGTCTTTTGGGCCTTTTGGAATATTGAAATATTGGCAGTCCACCCATTTGGAATTGCAGCAGTTTATATTTAAGTTTCTTCGCAAATGTCAGGCCCAGGATTAGGTAGGAGAGCCTATTGTCTCTTAATCACTTAAAATCCTCAAGGCATGCGCGAGCTTTGCTGCTTATCTTCCACCCAGGATTGTCGCTGAATAGACTTTGGTAGCGTGTTTTTTTAAACAAGCAAAAGACACTCGAGCTAGCCATAAACTCTCTATCCCCATGCCAGTAAGTGACTTGCCGATGTAGGTGTGTGCAGCTGTTTTTTTGCGTGGGTTCAAGATTTCCATCTAAAGTTTGTGTTCTAATGTGTTTCCTTGGCCTTTCTTAGCTTGACCCCTCCCAGGCATGTGAGTTCCCCTACTCCCTTTTGGCCTCCCCATGCACCATCCTCCCACCTGCATTACTCAGGGAAAACATGTTATGGTGCATCAAAGGCCTCAGTTTATTTTCAAAAACTCATGTTTATTCCACATCACATTAATCATTGGAAACTTTAACCCACTGGTTTGTTTCTCTTTCTGATTGACAGCACTGGCTCTGTGCCACGGCCCTTTTAGCAGGTGTCTCAGTGTACTGCGAATTCTAGGCTTAACTAGTTGACGACTTTGTGGGCGGCCATTCTGCTCATCCTGGATCCTTGCTGACCACCCTTCTGCTCCCAGTGCCCCTGCCGTGTGGCATCCTAAGGACACTGCCTGAACAGCTCTTCTACTCTGGCAATCATTGTATGCTGTCATCTGCCACCCATGTCCCTGCCGTGAGGCATACCAAGGACACGGTTTGAGCAGTTCTTCTACCAATGTTACTCTTTCTCCTGGGTAACTTTCTGTGCTGCCTCTGCCACGCTGCCGCCGGTTTGGGGGCAGCTCCCCTCGTGGCAGCTGCTCATGAGAAACCCAACTGTTCTAGGACACTGACTATGCTGAGTAGGAACATATCAATGACTACTCCAGTCAAGTAAACCCATCTTCTAAATGGTAGCCCGGTGTACTAAGGTTGATCAGCCCATATTGCACGAAGCCCCAACCGTTTGCCCTGCATATCTTAGCCATGGTGATATTTAGCTTGTGCCTAGACTTGTCCACTGCCCCCTGGTTGATCGCCCCTCTCCAGGCACGGCAAGCATTCAGTTCAGACCATATGATCTCTGCCAGGCGAATCAGCCTCACCAGTGCCACCAACCCAGCTACCATTTCCCCTAGCAGTTCGCTCCTTCCACTGCTTGCCAGGTCTCTCCCCCCAAGTGAATGACCCCGGCATCAGGCCTCTTACACTGCTCCAGTGCCTCCTACACAGCTGGGGAGCAGCTGGGCCCACTTCATGCCTGATTGTTCCAGTCAAGTTTCAGCGGTTTTCTGTAACCATATCCCCTGGAAGGCCTTTTGCACCACTGCCCACCATTGCCCCCGTGCGTTGTAGGCGTGCCCCACCATCCACACCTTGTGCTGGCCCCCTTGCGGTCCTGCAGGAAGGTCCTGCAGGAAGAAAACCCAAAGCTCAGAATCCTGTGAGGTGGATGCACCCCTTGAAAGCACCCAACGCCTACCGGCCCAGCGTCTTAATACGATCTACATTGAGCCCTAATTGGGCTATGGCAGTTGCTGCCCCTATCCGGAATGAATGTGACCCGAACTTGCTGGGTCTTAACCCGGTTCTCTCCAGCCCCTTCCTCAACACTGTTATGAATTAATACCGGCTGAGGCATGCCCATCCCTGTGTGAGAATATGGGCCTGGCGGCTGGGGTTCCTTGATCCATGTACTCCTGTATGAGGCAGACCGGGAAGCATGCCCTGTCCTCAATATAGTCGATCCTTGTATTCTTTCCCTTACTGCCTGGTCCATCTTGGACCACATCAGGTGAACTACCATGTACCCCTGTCCCATGTGTATGTCCTCTGAGTACACACATGCCACCTTGGGGTTTCCTCTGGCCGGCTCTACTAGCTTGCTGATTCTGTCAGCCCCGTAGAAGGCTAGTGCAAATGCTGCCTTAAGTAGGGCCACTTCATGATGTCCTGTGCATAAGCCTGTCAGCGCGCCCAATACCCCCTTCAGTACCGCAAAATCAATGGGCCTTCTCCTGTACCGAGCCCTGGGCTGAAGCCACCCCCAGCCTTTCATCTCTGTCCTACAGAAAAATTACCCTATTGGGTCCCTCCCCATAACTTAGTGTGCTACTGTGCTAAGATGTGCTTGGGCTCAAGACTTGTTCTTCCCACTCTGGAATGCCCAATCAATGAAAGTTGCAACCTCTGCCAGGGACAACTTGTCTATGTGAGCTGTGTGAATCCTAGTACAAAAGACCTCCCAGCACTTAACGATAATTCCTCTCCATTTTGGAGGCCAGCACATTGTTCACCAGCATCGTTATCCCGTATCCACGAGGTCCTATAGGTGTCTGGGAAATGGAGGCATGCAGGGGTCTGCGTGGGGGGAAAGCTCCCTGACTCTGTCACGCTGAAAAAGAGAAATTGCATTGGCTATTGAATTCACCACCCCTGCAATGTGCCAAGCCATCCCTGTTATGTTCGCGCCCAACAGGCAGACGACTAAATGTTGCAGAAGTCTCACCACTGCCGGACATTTTGCTGTTCCCTGGTTAATCCCCTGTACCACTGCATGATTGTCTGACTACAGCGTGATCTGCTTATTTGCTAACCTGTTGCCCCATATCGTAAAAGCCACTATAATAGGGAAGACCTCTAAAAGTGTAATGTTGCCTGTGATGCCCCTGCGCTATGCCAGATGTCTGGCCATTGTGATGCTGACCATGTATTGCCCAAGATGGCCCGAAGCTGTGGCTGCTAGCTGCATCTGTGTAAAGCTCCAGTTGTTCGGACGCTACTGAGGGTTCTTGCCACATGAGAGTGCTGTTGAACCCGGCTAGAAAGGTATCCCATTGCGCTCGGTCCTTCTTCACCCCCTGCATGAGGCGTACCCTATGATGGCTCTTTGTCATCCCTTTGGTCAACGTCACTTGCCGCCTGGTGAAAGGTCTCTCAGCTGGGATCACTCTGTTTGCAAAGTCCAATTTCCCAAGCATCTGCTGAAGCTCTCCCAACGTTGAGTACCTTTTTTGCAGCAGTTGCCCTATGATGTGCTTCAGCTCCGTTACCTTGTTGCTAGGCAGCCTGCATATGCCCTCTACTGAATCCAGCTCAGTTCCCAAGAATGATAGCCTGGTGACCAGGCCCTCCATTTTCCCTAGCACCAATAGGATTCCCAGCTCCTCTGCCAACCCTTCAAACTGACTGAGTAGCTCTGCACATTCTCCTGACCCTGGTTTGCCAATGAACAGGAAGTCGTCCAAGTAGTGTATGCACCCTCCCTCCAGGTCATGTTTCCCCTGTGCCCACTATAGGAAACTGCTGAATGACTCAAAGTAAGCGCATGATATTGCGCACCCGATAGGTAGGCATTTGTCATAGTAGTACGTCCCATCTAGTTGAAAACCCAGTAGCTCTATGGGTATACCAGCAGTAGGCGGAAAGCAGACTCTATGTCTGTTTTGGCTAACAACTCCTATCTGCTTAATCAAATCCACCATTACAAAAATGGGGTAACCCAAGGAAAAAGGACCTGGGTGAATTAGTAATATCAAAAACAATGGTCCTTATCCAATGATTAATAAATCTGAGATATGTTTTACTTAGTCAGTTAGTTAACTAGTCATGAGCCTAAACACGATTTTTCTTAAACAGAGGCTCGTAATATTCAATAGGTAATTTCAAATCAACGAAGGACAACAACCAAAACACTGAAGGCCGTTATATATACATTTATTTTATAGTTTTGGCAATTTTCTACAATATTCATAGAACAGAACAAGGTTGCTCCAAGAGAAAACGTGCATCAGAGGAAAGTGATTGAAAAGTGCGTGGATAGGACAAGGAATGAAAGATGCATAGTAGTAGGAGTGATCAATAAATTACAATTACAGGCAATGTGAATCGGTTGTAATTCACCGTCCACAAGCCAAAAACCTGGTCACATTTATTGAGTACACAATTAATATATTTCAGAAAAAGACCCCATTGGTGGTCTTGCACGAAGGACTGGAATTGTGTCCCAGGTAGCAAAGGGTGGGCGTCGACGTTTCGACCCGTCTTGATGGCCTATGGGGATTTTAAACCTTGGCCTTGCGGGTCTTCATCAGGACCAATAAGGGGCAACCTGACTGGAGGGTACTTTAATTGAACCACCTGAAATATCAAAACAATGGGGTGTGAGGAGGTTGTCCTAATTAAAAACATTTAAAAGTTGCGGTTTGTAGGGAAAGGTTCGCCTACCTAGTGGTGTGGTTCCACTGAGAGATTTGCCGGGTTAGAGGGCTTGATTTGGAAGGGTCTTTTAATTCGTGTCTAATGGAAAAATAATTAGAAACAATAAGGGTAGGTATGCCAGACAACCAATGTAAAACATATTGGATTTAGCCAAAAAACGAAACTGACAAGGTGATGGCTATCTATCAAGCTCTTCGTGAAAAGTGGAAACCCGGGCATCTTACCGCTTCAAAGGGTCAGTCGAAGCTAATAACGATGTATCCAATGTCTGTTCCTGGATACCCAATGCAGAGATTCAATCAGGGCTAAAAACAAGGAGGGGGCATGGTTACTTAAAAATCCACCCTGGTTAGTGATTGATCTATAAACTATGAGCGGTGGTACTGGTAGAGCTTACCATGCGATTCACATCAAATGTGTTCGAAAAACCGGAGCGTCTGTCTCCGTTGAGGGCCCGGCGCAGTGTGAGCTCGTCCGAGGCTCCGTGCGGTTACCAAGGTAACCGTGAGTGAGTTTATGTCAGAAGGCTGAGAAATAGTAGACGGACTGCAACTTCGCGTCTCGATTGGATTAATGGGAGTGCTGCATGGTGGGAGCGAACTTGTCCGAGGCTCCGTGAGGTTGCCAAGGTAACCATGCGTGAGTTCGGAATTAGTGAGGGGACTGCGAAGATACTGAAGGTCCCGATCGAGTTTACAGGATACAGGGTAGATCGCGGCACAGTCCACCTATGCTACCGGATATTGGATCGTAAATCTCCCTATTTGTGCAAGGGCACCGTTGGTTCCCGTGTTATTACCATTGGTAAACCCAAACAATTGAATAGGCAGCGTGGAACAACCGGTGTGTGTCGGGGGAAATAACATGTATCACTCAAAAGAATTCAATTAAGAAACATAGCGAAGACAATCAGCTTATGAGAACAACTTGTAATCACAGTTTGGATGCTGCAATACCTCACAGGCACTGCGTAGGGCAACAGATGCTGTTCAGAAACCCTATATTGACAATTGTTAACAGAAACAATGGTACAAAATAATAATAAATTCACAAACATTGTATACACACATATTGACAATTATAAAACACAATATATACATTAATGTCATCCTACAATGGACTGGTATCCAGGTAATACTTAACAGTCTATTCCCACTCAATACGTTATACTGATTAAAGATCCCTTTAATCACAGAATGAGTTGGGGAGGAGATACACTCTATCTTTGATTCATGGTGGAAACTTGTTTGTTAGTTTCTTCCAGTTCGTTCAGGCCCCTGGTGACCGTGTCAAGAGAATGGATCCATCTATACTCACGTTTATTCAGTATTTCAGTGAAGTCACCTCCTCTAGGGTTAGGTTTGACTTTTTCCAAAACCCACCACCTCAGGCTGTCTGCTGTATGTTCAAATTTGGTGAAGTGTTCAACCAGAGGGGCCCCAGGTGTCTTGCATCGGATACGACTGCAGTGTTGCAGTATACGGCACTTAACCTTCTGGATGGTTTGACCCACGTATAGAAAGTTACATGGGCAGGCGATACCGTAAATAACTCCTGAGGTGTTACAGTTGCTGTGTTCTCTTAATTTGTAGGTGTGGTTGTTGTGTGTAAACTCTTTGGTGGATCTAGTTAGAGTGCATGCTTTACATGAGCCACATTGGTGGTGGCCCATGACCGGAGTACCCCATAGGGTAGTCTGTCCTACCGTGTGACTGGTAGGTAATAGGGATTTGATAAGATAATCTCGGATGTTTTTACCCTTTCTGAAGGCGTGAAGGGGAGAGGGCATGTTGCCTAATTCATCAGCCACTAGGTGCCAATGCTGATTAATGGCCTTCTTGATGGCATTAATTTTTGTGTTAAACGTGGTTACACAAACCAACCGTTCCTCTTGGGTGTTATCTTTATTTTTGGGTGTAAGTAAGAGTTCCCTGTGGTTGTACCATGCGCGTTTACGCGCTTTTTTCAGAAGTCTGATTGGGTAGCCACGGTCTATCAATCTAGATAATAGGCCTGCGGACTCTTCCATGAAATTCTCTTTTTTAGAGCAGTTTCGCCGAATCCGTAGAAACTGTCCAAAGGGTAAGTTATCATGTAGGTTGCGTGGATGGTGGCTGGAGTAACGAAGAAGTGTGTTTCTTTCGCTACTTTTCCTAAATAGTGTGGTGTATAGTTTCCCTGATTCTGAGTCTGATTTGATTGTGATGTCAAGGAAATCAATTTTTTCTCTACTGTAGTTCATCGTGAATTGTATATCAGTTGAACATGTGTTCAACCAAAGGTGGAATTTTTTGAGATCATCCTCCTCACCACGCCAGATGAATACAATATCGTCGATATAGCGACGCCATAGTTCTATACACTCACTATATGGGTTAACCTGGTTGAGGACATATTGATGTTCAAATTCACTCATGTAAATGATGGCCAGGTTGGGAGCAAAGCTGGCCCCCATCGCCACGCCCTTAGTCTGTAGGAAAAATTGATCCAAGAAGGTGAAATAATTTTGGGTCATGGCAACTTTAAGTAGTGACACAATGAATTCTGTGGGAACCGGGTGTGGTGCAGGTCTGGCATCCAGTACTAGTTCTATGCATTGTAGAGCTGCCAATTGTGGGATGTTAGTGTAAAGGGCAGTTATGTCCATAGTGACTAATAAGTGGGTGTCAGGGTCATATGGATATTCATCCAGGAGCTGTATAGTCTGCATCGTATCCCTTAGATAGGTGGGTGTCTGTTCCGCGATGGGTTTTAAAAATACATCGATGTATTTACAAAGGGGTTCTAGGACTGAGCCACAACCAGACACGATTGGCCTCCCTGGGGGATTTTGCATCCGTTTATGTATTTTGGGGAGGGTATAGATAGTGGGAAGTCTGGGATGCTTATTATTCAGGTAGTCATGCTCTAGTTTGTTGATATAACCAATCTCCAGAGCAGTACCAGTTAGGTTCCTTATGGTCTTACTTATGTCCTGGGTAGGGTCCCTACGTAGTTTCAGATAATTGCCATCAACAGCCAGTTGGGAGTCGGTCTCACTTTTGTAGTCCTCGGTGTTCTGAATAACAATGGCACAACCCTTGTCAGCGGGTTTAATCACAATACAGGGATTGTTTTTTAATGTGTCCAAAGCTGCGCGTTCCTGTTTGCTGATGTTATATTGGACATACTGTCTGTTAGTCAGTATGTTGTTCACATCCCTCAATACCACCTGTTCGAAAGCCAGAAGTTTATGTGGCATCTGTGATGCAGGGGGATTAAATTTAGATGGTGGTCGCAGTCCGCTGGCAGAAAAGGTGGGGTTGTTGGGGGTTTTTAAGAAATGATATTTAAGACGCAGTTTGCGAAAGAATTGGTGTAATTCAATCTTTAAGTGGAGGTTGTTAGGCATGTTGGTCGGGACAAATGACAAACCCTTTTCCAGGATCCCTTGTTCATTAGGTGACAAGGTATAATTTGACAGGTTGATGACAGGATTGTCAGATTTGTAAGTTACCATCTGTAATGCTGCCTGCGCGTTTGGATCTCCCTATGTGTTTCCTGTTTGAAGTGTGCCTGTCTCCTTGTCTGGCCTCTCCCTTGGTTCCATGTCTGTCCTCTGTTCCCCCTGGGTCTCCCCCAGGGGCGGCCACGTCCTCGCTGGCCCCACCACGGTTCCTCTGGTAAAAAAGAGGAGGAGGGCGGGGGCTGTTGGTTTGACTGGTTCAAACCCCCAGTTGGAACGGCTGTACTGGGTCCTGGGCGTTCAGAGTCACTCCCTGAGCTACTGCCAAAGGAGGACCCTGAGAATGTAGTGTACCTTCTAAACCCACTCCTACCTCTACTGGAAAAGGTACCCTGTTGTTCCCTAACATAGTAACCTTCTTGTAAATATGGGTAAGTGATCTTCTTATCATAGAATTTAATATCTCTAGACACTTTGTCTAGTTTTGTTGCCTGTGTGTATGTATCAAAATCCTGGATAGTGCGTTCTAATCTCTCTAGTGCCTCCTTAGCATTGACTAGAGCCCTATCTTCAATAATTTCTTTTTTTATGTCAGAGATTTCCTTAATAAGTCGTTGTACCTCTTCAACTGCTGTCTCTATACCGAGCACCATCCAGTGCCTTGAGCAGTTGTTGGACACAAAACTGAAGTTCTCTTTAAACTTTGGATTATCAAGAAAAATGGCAGGTTCATTTCTTACTTGTAGTCCCACCGGGATGACATTCGATTGGAGATACTGAGCCAGAGTACGACCGTGTAATCTAGTCCTGATCAATTTCTTCTCGAGTCTTTCTAGCTTGGACACCTTTTCGTTAAGAGTTAAGTCTATACTCGTGGAGGTACCACCTAAGAAGGTATTACCTCCTTGTAGTTGTAATAGTTTCTCAATATAATCCTCGCTGTATGATAATGTTTCCCTCTCTGACATAGTAGGACTATTTGTATAAAAATTCTTGTCTGTATAATGACAACAGTGTGGAAATAACAATCAAGACCACAAAAATGAAAATGAAACAATTCAAAAATACACAAACAATGAACATTTAAACAATTAAACCCTCGCAGGACTTGCCTGCACAAAGGTGGCCATTACAAAAATGGGGTAACCCAAGGAAAAAGGACCTGGGTGAATTAGTAATATCAAAAACAATGGTCCTTATCCAATGATTAATAAATCTGAGATATGTTTTACTTAGTCAGTTAGTTAACTAGTCATGAGCCTAAACACGATTTTTCTTAAACAGAGGCTCGTAATATTCAATAGGTAATTTCAAATCAACGAAGGACAACAACCAAAACACTGAAGGCCGTTATATATACATTTATACATTTATTTTATAGTTTTGGCAATTTTCTACGGATTCGGCGAAACTGCTCTAAAAAAGAGAATTTCATGGAAGAGTCCGCAGGCCTATTATCTAGATTGATAGACCGTGGCTACCCAATCAGACTTCTGAAAAAAGCGCGTAAACGCGCATGGTACAACCACAGGGAACTCTTACTTACACCCAAAAATAAAGATAACACCCAAGAGGAACGGTTGGTTTGTGTAACCACGTTTAACACAAAAAGTAATGCCATCAAGAAGGCCATTAATCAGCATTGGCACCTAGTGGCTGATGAATTAGGCAACATGCCCTCTCCCCTTCACGCCTTCAGAAAGGGTAAAAACATCCGAGATTATCTTATCAAATCCCTATTACCTACCAGTCACACGGTAGGACAGACTACCCTATGGGGTACTCCGGTCATGGGCCACCACCAATGTGGCTCATGTAAAGCATGCACTCTAACTAGATCCACCAAAGAGTTTACACACAACAACCACACCTACAAATTAAGAGAACACAGCAACTGTAACACCTCAGGAGTTATTTACGTTATCGCCTGCCCATGTAACTTTCTATACGTGGGTCAAACCATCCAGAAGGTTAAGTGCCGTATACTGCAACACTGCAGTCGTATCCGATGCAAGACACCTGGGGCCCCTCTGGTTGAACACTTCACCAAATTTGAACATACAGCAGACAGCCTGAGGTGGTGGGTTTTGGAAAAAGTCAAACCTAACCCTAGAGGAGGTGACTTCACTGAAATACTGAATAAACGTGAGTATAGATGGATCCATTCTCTTGACACGGTCACCAGGGGCCTGAACGAACTGGAAGAAACTAACAAACAAGTTTCCACCATGAATCAAAGATAGAGTGTATCTCCTCCCCAACTCATTCTGTGATTAAAGGGATCTTTAATCAGTATAACGTATTGAGTGGGAATAGACTGTTAAGTATTACCTGGATACCAGTCCATTGTAGGATGACATTAATGTATATATTGTGTTTTATAATTGTCAATATGTGTGTATACAATGTTTGTGAATTTATTATTATTTTGTACCATTGTTTCTGTTAACAATTGTCAATATAGGGTTTCTGAACAGCATCTGTTGCCCTAGGCAGTGCCTGTGAGGTATTGCAGCATCCAAACTGTGATTACAAGTTGTTCTCATAAGCCGATTGTCTTCGCTATGTTTCTTAATTGAATTCTTTTGAGTGATACATGTTATTTCCCCCGACACACACCGGTTGTTCCACGCTGCCTATTCAATTGTTTGGGTTTACCAATGGTAATAACACGGGAACCAACGGTGCCCTTGCACAAATAGGGAGATTTACGATCCAATATCCGGTAGCATAGGTGGACTGTGCCGCGATCTACCCTGTATCCTGTAAACTCGATCAGGACCTTCAGTATCTTCGCAGTCCCCTCACTAATTCCGAACTCACGCATGGTTACCTTGGCAACCTCACGGAGCCTCGGACAAGTTCGCTCCCACCATGCAGCACTCCCATTAATCCAATCGAGACGCGAAGTTGCAGTCCGTCTACTATTTCTCAGCCTTCTGACATAAACTCACTCACGGTTACCTTGGTAACCGCACGGAGCCTCGGACGAGCTCACACTGCGCCGGGCCCTCAACGGAGACAGACGCTCCGGTTTTTCGAACACATTTGATGTGAATCGCATGGTAAGCTCTACCAGTACCACCGCTCATAGTTTATAGATCAATCACTAACCAGGGTGGATTTTTAAGTAACCATGCCCCCTCCTTGTTTTTAGCCCTGATTGAATCTCTGCATTGGGTATCCAGGAACAGACATTGGATACATCGTTATTAGCTTCGACTGACCCTTTGAAGCGGTAAGATGCCCGGGTTTCCACTTTTCACGAAGAGCTTGATAGATAGCCATCACCTTGTCAGTTTCGTTTTTTGGCTAAATCCAATATGTTTTACATTGGTTGTCTGGCATACCTACCCTTATTGTTTCTAATTATTTTTCCATTAGACACGAATTAAAAGACCCTTCCAAATCAAGCCCTCTAACCCGGCAAATCTCTCAGTGGAACCACACCACTAGGTAGGCGAACCTTTCCCTACAAACCGCAACTTTTAAATGTTTTTAATTAGGACAACCTCCTCACACCCCATTGTTTTGATATTTCAGGTGGTTCAATTAAAGTACCCTCCAGTCAGGTTGCCCCTTATTGGTCCTGATGAAGACCCGCAAGGCCAAGGTTTAAAATCCCCATAGGCCATCAAGACGGGTCGAAACGTCGACGCCCACCCTTTGCTACCTGGGACACAATTCCAGTCCTTCGTGCAAGACCACCAATGGGGTCTTTTTCTGAAATATATTAATTGTGTACTCAATAAATGTGACCAGGTTTTTGGCTTGTGGACGGTGAATTACAACCGATTCACATTGCCTGTAATTGTAATTTATTGATCACTCCTACTACTATGCATCTTTCATTCCTTGTCCTATCCACGCACTTTTCAATCACTTTCCTCTGATGCACGTTTTCTCTTGGAGCAACCTTGTTCTGTTCTATGAATATTGTAGAAAATTGCCAAAACTATAAAATAAATGTATATATAACGGCCTTCAGTGTTTTGGTTGTTGTCCTTCGTTGATTTGAAATTACCTATGGAATATTACGAGCCTCTGTTTAATCAAATCCACTGCATCACCCAGGGAGGCTTAGGCCACCGAGCAGCTGTCTGACTCCACCCAGTCATTCACTGACTTTCCTTGTGGGCGTGACAAATGGTGTATGAGGTGGAATTTACCCACCTCCTTTTTAAGTACCACCCTCAATGGGGACACCATGTGAATTTTTAAGGAGGGGGGCTGAACGGTCCCTCTAGTCTACCCAAATGGACCTCATTCCCTACTTTCTGCCTGCCTACCTCCGGGTCTTCCCTTATGGATTTTAGGTTGCAGCTAAGCCATGGGCCCAGTGGTCCCTTGTAAGGTATGGGGAACCAATATGTGAAGCTGTCCGCCAGTAGCTGCCTTTCTTTTTCTTTTGGGTAATTAATCAGTAACACCACTAATCTTCTGAGTCTGATGGGAGTGGGCAATGTCCCTTCCTCCCTTCACTCGCTCCCCCCCTTCTGCATTTGTTCACGCCCCATGCTATTTTCTGTTGTCATGCTCTCTGCTGTCCCCTGCTCCTTTTGCTTGTTTGCAGTGGGCTGCTGGCTAATTGCTGCCGCTGTTGCTACAACTATGTTTAAACCTGCAGGTTACACTCGTCTTTGACATATTTTCAGCATGTCACTGTGCACCCCATGCCAGTCTTTCCCCCTGTGGAGCCCCTTGTTTTGTTACCCTGCCCTTTAAATTTCCTCTCAAAGCCTGAGGGATGAAAATTGTGTTTGCGCACCCCTACGCCTTCCCTGGCCACCACCATGTGACCCGTAAAACCTTCTATGTCTTGGTGATCCCATTCTATGACTGGCCATGTCTGCATTTTCTCCCTAAAGCCCTCATCATAGCGCAACCAAGCTTCCCCCTGGTATCTGTTGAGCCTCATGTACTTTCTGTTCCTGTAAGAACAAAGGAGCTGTGCTTTGCGGAAACTATTCTATGAAGATGCATGCCAAGGTCCTAAAGTCCGACAACCAATTTTCTATTGACCTCTCTATCCTGGGTTTGCGCCTATCTCGCCTGTCCTCCTCCTTTTTATCCTGTGACGTCAGATCCAACCCCGCCTGACACACCTCCAATAAGGAGAAAATGTTGATGTATTCTTTCTGCCATATCCTTTCTTTTACTATCAGTGGGATCAAGCTGCCTAACCCCTATACGCGGGTTGTAATAGGAGGATCACCTGGGGATGGACAAATTTATTTACTTGCCCACGATCACTTGCACCCCTTCTCCTGCCTTTGCGTCAACCCCCCTTTTGCTAAAGTGCTATCTGGGTTGTCCTGGTCAACCACCCCCTCATCTGTGTTGTCACCGATGCCTGATTTTCTGGGCCTCCCACTGCCCTGGCTGACCCCTGTCTTTTTGGGTACTGTTTGGTTTGACCCTTTCCTCCTTGGCTCCCCACCCTCCCAAGGACCAATCATGTCTGGGTGGTTCCCCGTGTTGAACTAGGAGCTTGGCTCTTCCCATGGCCAACATGGCATCCACGCAGGTTGGTGCAGTTGGGAGGAGACACGCCCTCAAGCTTCCCCCTGGAAGTTTACTTCGCCTTGTCTGTCCTGATTTCCTGGCCGGGGTATTGCGGGCCCCACGGCCCCTGCGCCATGTAGTTGGTAACCCCCAATTGTGTCCTGTAGTTGCTAATGTTCACTGGTACCCCTTCACTGCCATGGGATCTCCCACGCACATTAGCGTTCAACCCAGCCCCTTTGGCCTACCGCTTGTTGCTCACCATTGTTCGGTGCCGCTTGATAGTTTGTTGAGCTCCCTGTCCCCCTGAGGGCCGCCGCCGTTGTAGCCTCAGGCCCCCTGCTGGAGCTATTGCTGCAGTACCCTTCCGGTTCACTGCTCTCCTCCTCCTCGACCACTCTTGAAAGTGCTGTGCTTCTGCAGTGCCCTACACGTCCTCCTGGGTGCTTTACCCTCTTTTGTGATGGGGTGAACTGCTGTCCCTTCGCCCTTGACCCCCTTTCACCTAGTTTGGTGAGAGCAGCTATTCTGACTCCATGCCCATTCCCACTAGGCCTTGGAGGGTCTGCATCCACCCTTGTTTTCTTCCTTGGTGCTTGCTTGGCTCCCATTGCTGGCCTCTCCTCCAGGCCCTCAGTGATTTGTCTGTCCACACACTCTCCCTTTCAAGGCCACCAAAGCCCTTGTTTTCTCAAGGAGAGCTTGCAGATCATCATCCAGCTCTGGGCTAGCATGCCCCCGAGGCTTGACCTGTTTTCTCTGCCTTGGTCCCACCTCCTCCTCCTGATCGGCTTCCTCGCGGAAAACGACCAGCCTTTTTATCTGACTGCCGGTCTCCTTCGGCTTCCTGCCATGTTCTGCTGCCCCAACGCCTTCTCCGGGTGAAATCCCTCATTTGGGTGGGTCGGCCTGCTCTGCCCCGCCGCGTTCCCATTCACTGCTTTTGTCTCACCGAGTGTCACAACTGAGCCCTTCTCGGGAAATCACCTCCTCACTGCTTGTGCCCTGTTTCCTGTTGCCTTGGTTGCCAGGGGGTTGGAGCGGCATGTTGCTCTGGTCTGGGCAGGGTGTGAAAGATGTCATGACTCCGCCACATTCCCTGCCCTGCTCAGGGAGACATTGGTGCACTGCTGCAGACCCTCGCCAGCACAGTTCATTGTAGCACGGGGGCGTCTGCAATGCCTTGCTCTGCTCCTCTGTAGCGTCTTGGTGTCCTCCGGTGATCCCCAGACTGCTCCTCGTCGACCATGATCCTCCTCAAGAGATTGAAAGATTGTCCATGAGCTTCCTGGGGCAAAGTTCAAATCTCCTGCTGGCGTCCACAATCAACAAAGGTCATATACCGAGGGGAAGGTGAGATTCTTTGTTGGTAAAAGTGGGCCTGTGCCCACCTTTTGACCCCTTAGCCCACTTCACCCTCCTGCTATCATTGGCGGTTTCATAGGACGCGCCCAATCTGGGCGTGTCCTTTTTTGTGGGCTTCTTTGTTTGATCTGGGTGCTACTACTCGTGTTAGTCGTTCCCTGCTGGCCCCTATTGGGTCTGCCTTGCCTTCCTGGCCCGCACCATAATGCAGGTTTTCACAAATCTTCCTTGGCTTTCAATGGTTTATTTTGTTACGCCAAATCTCAGCCATATCTGGGCTAGAGAACTATGCTTCGGAAGCTGAAATACTAGTCTTATGATGTTAATGACATATTAGCCAAGAGTGTGGCCTCTCTTGCAAGCAAAGCTTCTGCCCCATATACAATGATTGGTAATAGTTTGGTACAGATGACTTTTAACATTGGGTCCAAAGTTGGGTCCCAAGTTTTTTTATGAAGACTTAAAAAGGCATGGAGCAAAGCTGAAGCCTTTGCATTTATATAATATTTCTGCGGCAGGAACGTTCCTCTGCTGTCAATTACTACCCTAAGGTGTTTATGGTCTGTTACTCTATTAACTGGTACGCTGTTTATGTTCTAAGCACCTGGCTTTTTGATTTTCGATCCCATAACTATGACTTTAGTTTTATCTAAATTTATGGTTAGCCCATTAAGTTTGACAAATACATAAAGCTTGTTTAAAAATCGCTGTTTCTCAATCCTAGTTCACAATATCAACATTGTATCGTCTGCGCAGAAAAGACACAAGATTGAGTTGCAGCCAAGCTACGGTGTATGTGTGTTTATGCTTTCTAAGACTGTACATAGGTGTGCAATGACAATGTTAAAAATTATTGGTGCCAGGACACAACCCTGCTTCATATCAACCTTTGTCTAGGTTTTGTGTGTACCTCTACTACTATTAACTTGGAAGCAAGTTTTAGTATGTAACAGCGTAATGGTTTTTAGTTGGACCATCAGAATTCCCCTAAGACCTCAGAGGATGGAGTCAAAAGCAGCTTTAAAGTCCACTAAGCAAAGATACAGCACAGCTTTGGCTGAGTTAGCTGTATCCATAAGGGTGGCATGTGCCAGATGACTTGCCGCTGTTCCATCCCTTTTCCGAAGCCAGTTTGATAAGGAGGAACAATCTGCTGCTCTTCTACACATATCTCCAAGTATTTCAAGAGCAGTTCATTATAGTGTTTTACCTCATTGTCTAATAGTGACATTAGACGGTAATTAGCTGGTTTACCAGGTTTTCCCCCTTTGTAGATGGGATGAATTATTGCACCCTGCCAATAGTCTGGAATTTGTTAGGCTGCCAGACAATGATTAAAAAGTAGGGTTACTGCATCCACCCAAAAGTTAGGATTGAATTTATAAAATGACTGGGGCAAGCTGTTCAGTCTCAGGGCACTGTCATTACGCACTTTCCTGATAATCCCAAGTACTTATTTTTTAATGAAGCTAGACCTTGACCATTTAGGCTTGTTTGGGAGCATAGATTGGTTTTCCTGAGCTTGAAGTGGGCTTTTTGGACTTTATCATGCAAGGAATGTGTCCTATTCAGTCCCTGAGAAATCCACATTATTTGCAGTGAAACTTCCCTTCTCCTGGTTATTTACAAAACCACAGAAGGCTTTTGCGTTCCTGGCTTTGCTTACATGGAGCAGTCGTGCCCAAAATGTATAATTTTCCTCTCGCCCTCCAGCCCATTTCTCTTTTGCATAATTTGTCTTTATGTTTACATTTAACAGGGCGGTGTATTTTGGTGAACAATCTAGAGAGGCGGCTCTTGGTGGTCAAGGCGCAGGCCCTTTTTGTTTTTGGCTTAAGTTAATTCACAAATATTTCCGGTGCCAACTCCCATATATTTATCAGGCAGGTTAAGGTTTTGGAAAAACTGTCCAATGGTCTTTGGTTATTATCCATGGTGCCATCAATCAAATCAATCATGTGTTTGTTAAGCATGACTACTCACCCGCAAGGGTCTCAAGGCGCTGGGGAGGAGGGGAGGTGCAGGTTCCAGTCCATCAAGGAGGCGGTCTGTCAAATTGCCAAGTTGTGAGGTTTCTTGTGAAGATGGGGAGTGATGTCTGTCTGAGGTGGAGCGGTAGGGCATTTCCAGGCTTTGGCCGCGAGGAAGGAGAAGGAGCGGCCTCCCGATCTGGTCTTTATGGCGCGGGGACCATGGCGTAGGAGAGCTGGGCTGATCGTAGGGTACTTTGGGGTGCTTGGAATTTGAGTCGGCTGTTCGGGTATGCTGGTCCAGTATTGTGGAGGGCTTTGTGTGCGTGGGTGAGAATCTTGAAGGTTATTCTAGTCTCGATGGGGAGCCAGTGGAGTGTGCACAGGTGCTGGGAGATATGGCAGTGTCTTGGCAGGTTGAGGATAAATCTTGCCATCTGTCCATTAACCTTCAATTTGTTTAGATTCTGAGTGTTAATCATGTCTGCAGGAACTCTTGCCATGTTGTGGGCACTTTGTTGCTCCAAATGCTGAGGGAAGTGGTCCCTTTCAGAGTGCTGATCAATCTTGAACACTTTTATCTAGCTAAATAAGGATAGACTGAGTAATGTATGATCTACGATGGATTCAGATTTAGCTGAGATACCTGCACTGGCTTGCGGCTTATCTTCTTGTATCCTTCCCTTTATAACACATAGGCCTGCTTGACTACATAAGCTTAGGACTGTTTCACCTAATAAGTTCCTTTGTCGGGGGCGTGGACAACTGCCGTTGGGAATGGCCGCACGGTAGCCGAGCTCTGTAGCGCCACTCCCGAATCATCCGATTTTCCCCATCCGCCCTGGCCGATTCCGCTCTGTGAGGTGACAGACATACCTTGCTGGTGACGGGCATGCAATGGAGGCAGTTTGGGGAAAATCCGTGCAGTCTGTGCGGGGGGAGGCCCAGTGGATGATTCGCCTGCAGTGACTGAGCCGAGGAGGAGTGCCATTCGCCAGCAGTCGGACGCTACGCAACGTCGCGGCTCCGGACTGGGTCCCGGGCGGAGCGGCGGTTGACTGCTGAGCGGCGAATGCGGGTGGATCGTTGCCGCGATTGAGGGTTCGGAGGAGAGGCATTTCTGCAGGTTGGTGAGCTCGGGGCTGGCATTGTGGGTTTGGCGTCGGCCGGGGCTGGACCCCTGGACCCGCCATCTTGAATCCTTGCCCGGGAGAGCTTGCGGAGTGATATCATGCCCTGTATCCATCAGCACTGGGGTGATTTGTGCTTTGCCGGCCCCACTGACTGTGTGTAGAGATCCCGAGGCCCGGTGGTGATCCAGCTGCCTGACAGGCGCGGGTGACCAGGTGGAGCGAGCGAAGGAAACAGTTGAGGAGCTGCGTGGCCCTGATGGTGTGTTTGGCTGCTGGGGAGGGACTGATTGACCCAGCGAAACCTGGAGCCTGGCCCAATTTGGGGTGATTAATGCTGCCCCCTCTTGAGTGGGACCCATAGTGTGCGCTCGACAGAAGTGGCCTGCACTGAGGAGAACAGGGGCAATTTGAGAGGGGCCCTTTCACACCATATCCTGTCCTGGGCTGAAGTGTTTGACCCTCCTGCCAAGCAGCCAGTTTGGGTGAGGCCCTGTTAGTGGAGCAAGTTGTGGGGATAACTTAGCAGCCCAACGGATCGGAGGTACCATCTGGCTCAAGTCGTGCTGCTGAGCTCTGGGGCGATTAAAGAGAGTGCATAATTGGACAGTGTGGCTTCCTCTGTGCTGCGGTGGTCGCCGTGGGGTGGAGACATTGACTAGCGGACGGGGTGCCACTCGCCAAAACCGACGGACCGAGTGGAAAGATCCACTGCAGGTGGCGGTGAGTAACGATCGCACCTCTACATTGTGTGCCGGCCACCGGGACAGACACAACATGGCGTCTGGATGCAGCGGTCGCACGGTGACACAGGCCAAATTTGACAAATTTGCATGACAAAAGCAACAAGGTGAGGATTGGGGGGAGCAAGCGGGCATTGGCAAGGCCACTGAACCCACGAAGAAAGATATCCTCAAGGCTATCACGATGGTACAGACCTCCCTTGAGACCCGGAGAGATACAGTGGCTTTGATTCGTGAAGATATGAGGAAAATGGCGGAGCTAGTGGGCAGAGTGGAAAACGCCACCAAGGAACTAGTCACTGATACCACCCTTCTTAAACGACAGGTGACCGAACTGCGCACTTCTCATGAGGCAACGGCTCTACAATTGGACGAATACGAAGGCAGAATGCAGCGCAACAACGTCCGCATTCTTGGCGTGCTGGAGCGCGCAGAGGAGCAGGCCGCTGATTTGTTCGTGGAGGAACTAGTCCTTAAGCACCTGCAACCACGAGGCCTTTCCAAATACTTTTCCATTGAGCGAGCTCACCGCTTGCCAGGGGGCCTCCCGAAGCCGGGTGCACCCCCCGGCTGCTCCTGGCCAGTGTGTTTAACTTTCGAGACCGCGATGTTATCCTGCAGACCGCGAGAGCGGCCCCCCCACTGAACTTTGAGAACAGCAAAATCACGTTCTTTCCAGATTTTACTCTGAGGGTTCAGAAGCAGAGCCGCAGTTTCCTGGAGGTAAAACGAACCCTCAGGGACCAGGAGATCAAATACGCTATGATGTTCCCTGCTAAACTAAGAGTGGAAGCAAACAGCAAACTGTGGTTTTTCACTAGGCCGGAGGATGTTTGGGACTGGCTCGACGGGTGGCGTACTATTGGAAAGAATTTGCTTAAGGTCCCATCCGCTGCTGATGGAACAGAAGGTTGGCGCAAGCAGAGACGTTCTGACTCGGACTCCCAGGGCCACACAGGGGGGGGGGCGCTGAATCTGAAGTCTGTGAAGAAACTGTTGGACACTCCTCGGGCTTTGGGTGCCCTATGGGGTAATTTAGTACCATGGCAAATGTACTGTTCTTCATTTGAATTTGCCATTGACTTGTGTTTGGCCTTGGGGGAGCGATGGGGCCGGGGCGGAGAAGGAGTATTTTATACAACTGTCTTAGGGAGTGGGGTTGCTCATGTTCCCAAAGTTGTTTAAGGGTGGGCAACAGGCACTCTGAATTTTGGGGGTGGCAGGCGGTTCTAGTCCCGTTGTGCAGGGAGGCAGGGAGGGGGTGGGGATTTCAATTGGGGTTGGGGATGGGTTGGATCTGTTGGTTTTTTTTTTGTTTTCTTGCATCGGTGCATTGTGCTTCTTGGACAGTTGGTACCTCACTTGGCTTCAATGTTTTTAATATCTGTATTGTATCTCAAAATATCATAATGCAATTTGGCAGATTTGGTTTCGCTGTGAAGGGAGACTCAGGAGAAACACATAGTGACGGCCCATCCTATGAAGCAGTTACACCACTGGCATATTCTGATGGCGCCTGGTCATGGAACGTAAAGTGACTCGGGGTCAAAATTAAAAGGGGTATTGTCTTACAATATATTCAACGACATGCGTTTGACATAGTACTGCTGCAAGAGACACATCTAATAGGGAACTCACGCATGGCCCCGAACAGGAAGGGATACCGAATGATAGTACATTCTGTTTTTACCACGGGCTCCAGAGGGGTGGGGGTTCTCCTACGCAAAGGCTGCCCCTATGTGGTACATAACACCTGGACAGACGCACATGGCAGATACGCAGCAAGTACGGGCACGTGGGAAGAAAGGGTCATTAACGTAGTCTCAGTGTACGCCCCACCAGGATTACGCAAAAACCAAAGGAAATGATGGACGGAGTGTTGAAAATTGCAAGCACTCACCCCCAGTCAACTGATCTGGGTTTAATCCATCACCGTTCTTTGGCCCACTCTGCCACCCCAGTTCAGACATGGCCATATGCAAATCAGTCTGACCCTGTGCCTCATGGGAACAGTCCAGCCCGAACTGCCAAGCCATGTCTTCCCTGGACCGGAAACAAGCTTCCTAGGACCGGTTTCTGGCATTTCAGCCGTCTTCAGCCAGGCTTGCTTGAATCCAGTGGCAAAGTGAGAAAGGGACTCACGTCTGAGCATACCCTGCCAACTTATGGCGAACAAAGCAAAAACCAAAGGAAATGATGGACGGAGTGTTGAACATTGCAAGCACTCACCCCCAGTCAACTGATCTGGGTTTAATCCATCACCGTTCTTTAGCCCAATCTGCCACCCCAGTTCAGACATGGCCATATGCAAATCAGTCTGACCCTGTGCCTCATGGGAACAGTCCAGCCCGAACTGCCAAGCCATGTCTTCCCTGGACCGGAAACAAGCTTCCTAAGACCGGTTTCTGGCATTTCAGCCGTCTTCAGCCAGGCTTGCTTGAATCCAGTGTCAAAGTGAGCAAGGGACTCACGTCTGAGCATACCCTGCCAACTTATGGTGAGCAAAGCAAAAACCAAAGGAAATGATGGACGGAGTGTTGAACATTGCAAGCACTCACCCCCAGTCAACTGATCTGGGTTTAATCCATCACCGTTCTTTAGCCCACTCTGCCACCCCAGGAAGCGCTCCTATTGTCGCTAGATGCCACTATGGCTTTTGATACCATCGAATGGGAGTATCTTTTTGCTGTCCTGGCTCGCATGGGGTTTGGACCCAAACTGATCAGATGGATCAGGCTATTATATACGCAGCCCACGGCGCACGTTACAGTAAACAATCATCGCTCTGCCTCTTTTCCCCTTTGCCGTGGCACGAGGCAAGTTTGCCCGCTGTCACCGCTCCTCTTTGCCATGGTACTGGAGCCGCTTGGATCAGGGGAGATCCGGGTATAAGGGGTATGAAATGGACAAGTGACCATAAGGACCGAATATCGCTCTAGGCGGACGATATCTTGCTCTATCTGGCCTCTCCAGCACGTGCGCTGCGAAGGGTGTTACACATCTTTCATATATTTGGCGCACATTCGGGGTATCAGATAAACTGTTCCAAATCCCAGATCTATGTACTCTGGGGCGAGCCCCCATCTAGTCCGCGGGGCTATGACATCCCAGTAGCGAGACAAGGTTTTTGATACCTGGGCATTTTTATTACCTCCGACGTCAATCTCTCATTCGAGTGGAATCTGCTGGTGCCCCTTCAGCGCCTAAGGTTGGACGTTAGACATTGGCGATCGCTGCCCCTTACTCTCTTGGGACGTGCATCCCTGTTTAAAATGCTTGCCCTCCTGCGCTTTCTCTACGCACGGCAAAATCACTCCCAATCCTGTCCCTGACTCATACTTCTCACAAATTGAAGAAGCAGTGCGGGGATTGCTGTGGGAAGACCGACCACCACGAATTGCTATAAGCAAACTTACCATGGGATGGTATGACGGGTGTATAGTGTTGCCAGACATGCGACTCTATTATCAGGCATCGCAGTTGATGGCCATCAATAGATGGGTGTTTGGTCTACACGATGATCCCAATTTCCACACTAATCATTGGCTCATGGGGAAGGGAGGCTATAATAGGGCGCTATATACTAACTATCGGAAGCTACAACTGACTGGCCCCACGGCTCATACGGTAGAAGTGTGGCATGGAATCCAGCGAAATTTGGGGTGGCATAACCGCCTGACAAAGGCAACTCCCCTCTGGGAACCTGATATATTGGGTCGCCTCAGCACCTGTCTGGGTTTTGATAAAAGGGACACAATTGAGATCTCCACGGTGGGTGACATGTGGGTGAAGGGGAAGAAGGCCACATTTGCTGATCTCCAAGCTAAGTATCAACTCGCACCTTCGGAGACTTTCCTATATCAACAAATTAGCCATGCCAATGATTCGGCCCTCCCAAGGGGTACCCTCCTTCCAGATTCCTACCCGTTGGAGGACCGACTACTACTAGATCCAATGGACCGCAAAGCCATTTCCCTCACCTATAAAAAACTAGTGAATAATCAAACTGACCCAATGCTGAAATTACGGTGGAGTTGGGAGACCGATCTGGGGGATATGGACGACGAGGAATGGAGAGATGCACTCGCTTCTCCCTGAGAGGTGGCGATCCCTATGTGACTTCGACTCGTCCAACTCAAAGTTCTCCACCGGGTCTATTTTTATGCCAAACTACTTTTTAAGTTGGGTAGGAGACCTGATCCGCTCTGTCTCCGACGATGTAACCAGACCGGCACATTCACACATATCCTCTGGGACTGCCCTTACATACAACAGTATTGGGAAGAAGTCACCCGCCAACTCGCAAGGACATGTCACAAACCCATTCAACCCTCCCCCAAACTCTGCCTCCTCAATATATGAGAGGCTACTGACCTCTCACAGGCGGAGCAGTCGTGGGCCACGATGGGCTGGACTATCGCCAAACACAATATCGCCCAAAAATGGGGGGCGGTTATGACTCTACAATTAAGTGATTGGGCGAAGGACATGGACTGTGCCATGATTGTAGAAAAAACAGTGTTCAAGGGACAGGGATGCCCAAAAAATGGGATCATAAATGGGGAAAGTGGAACAAATATAGGGGGGACATTTGCATTTCCCCTACGGTGGAATTGAGAAGGGAGAGACACACGTTGATGGCCCGATTGGGAGAGACTGTGAGCAGTCTGGTACTGCTGACTGGGCACGTGCACCCACTTGCCAGTCCCTAAACCTTCCCTTTTCTGCATATTAGTCACCCCTATGGTAGGCTCAAGGGCAGGGTGCATTGTAAGTATAAGGTAGGACATGCCCTGGTGTGTGTGGCATGTCCTAATAGTGAATTACAGCCATTTTCGTTTTTCACTATTGCAAGGCTACCTGTTCCCCATAGGCCAGAATGGGCAGTTACATCTTATAATCCTAACTAACTCAGGGAACATGGTAGAAAATCGAATTTAGTATGCCTGAACTCAGAGTGATAAAATACATCTTTTGGTGAAGTTGGTTTTAACATTCTGTGTTTGAAAATACCACTTTTAGAAAGTAAGTATTTTCTTGTCCAACCATCCAAGCCTGCCTCTGCTAGGTTGTGTATTCCTTGTCTGGAGTTTGAGTGACAGGGGCTGGGGGAATTCCAGTAGACAGGGTAATTAAGCTGAATAGAAAGATCTGCATGTAGATGGGTGGGAGGAGTTGCACCTGGGACCTGAATAGGGCTGTGTCTTCCCTCCACAATGCTGGCACAAACCTCCTGTGGTGCGTCTGATGTCTCTGCCCTGCATTCTGAAAGGAAAGAAGGAGTCATGCAAACAGAGTGCTCCAGAACTGGTTTGGACTAGGCAAAGACCTCTCTGCCTTCAGAGAACAAAGAGAAACTGTTTATAAAAAGGGGGACCCAGACCCCAGAACTTTAGATCACTTTGGGAAACAAGAAGAAACCTTTGCTGAGGAGAGGAACCAGAGAGACTGAGGAGAGACTATCCCTAAGCTTGCAGTTGTTGCCTGACTGCCAAAGAGAGGAGAAAGGAACATTGTGTATACTTTAGTAAACTTGTGAAGGATCTCCAAGGGCTTGAGAATTGAGCTTGCCTCCTGCTGAAGCCTCAGGGACAACAGACTTCACCAACCAGCTCCCCAAGAGTTCTTTGGAAGTGCCTACTGTTTTGCGAGGCTTTCTGAGGGACTGCGTGTTGCAAGGAGTTGGAAGTGCGATTCACAATCAAGAAGCGTGTCGCCGAACTGCCACTGTCGCTTCACAATGAGAAAGCGCCTCGCATCGCCAGAGAGGAGGATCGACGTCACATCAGATGCCGCCGCATCACTGGGAAGCGTGTCGCAGGGCCTGTCGCGGCCCAGAAGAACTGTTGAGTCATCGCCGGGTCCCCAAAGTGCCTCGCATCGCCAGAAAAGAGGATCGACGTCGCATCAGATGCCGCCGCATCACCGGGAAGCGTGTTGCAGGGACTGTCGCAGCTCGCATTGTTGTCGAAGCACCTCGCATCGCCGGAGAAGAGGATCGATTTCGCGTCAGATGCCACTGCATCACCAGGAAGCGTGTTGCAGGACCTGTCGCGGCTCGCATCGTTGCCAAAGTGTCCCGCATCGCCGGAGAAGAGGATCGACGCCGCATCAGACACCGCCGCATCACCGAGAAGCATGTCGCAGGACCTGTCACGGGCCGCATCGTGTTGCATTAAGAAAAAGACGCCATCTTTGTTATATTGCACCGGATCTTCATCGCATCACGGCGTTGCATGCTGCAACGTCACGGCAGCGCAGTAAGAAACCAACGTATTACCTCCCCTCACAGAGAAGAACCGATGCATCCCCTATGCAGCAGTAGAGACCCGACACATCACCTTCCCTGCAACACTTTCGTTGTATAGTGTTACGCATCCTAAGGTACATTGAACTCAAAGTGTCGTATTTACCATATTAAGAGAACTAAACTAATTCTACCATTTAAGTACAGTATTGTGGATTTTTGTCGTTTATGGTCCTGTGATAAGTCTATATAAATAATACTTATTTTTGATGTAAAACTTGTGTGGTGTCCATCTGTAGCGTTGTCACTTGGTTACTGTATGTGTTCACAAATGCTTTACACACTGCCCCTGAGATAAGCCTGTCTGCTCATGCCAAGCTACCAAGGGGGTGAGCAGGGGTTATTTTAGGAGTGTACCCCCTTACCCTGACTAGACGCAAGGGTCCCTATTTGTCAAAGGTACCTACCTCTGCCTACTAGAGACACCCTAATCTAACATTGGTGGCAGCGGTGGGATTCTGGACTTGCATTTATGACTCATATACAGTGATTGGTGAACACTACTAGTGAGTGCAAACCAAAACGCAACCACATACTGTTTTTGTATTTTTTGATACTATGACTCTGGTTAGTTGTTGCAAAATGGAACTCGACTTCTGGCACATGTTTGTCTACACAATGAAGGAGCTATGTGTGTTTTGCAAGGAAAGAGGGCTGCCTGTGTAGAGACGGTCCAGGGAGGATCTAGAGGTATCCCTATTTCAGTATGAGTTGCCCAGCTGGATGGCAACACTACCAGTTGAGTCTGAGAAGGAGGAATTCCCTAAAAGTGAGGGAGAAACAGAAAAAGATAGCTGGCTTCTGGCTTATGAGCAGAGGCTGAGAGAGATTGAGGAAGAGCTGAGAGAGCTTGATGAGGCTCAGAGGGCCTTAGCCCAAGAAGAAGAATTTTGGGCATCTCAGGAAGTGAGCTTTGCTGAGTTGGAGGTGGAGTCCAGCTCAGATGGTGGCAGCAAAATGGAGTTATCTAGTGCTGAGGTAGCAGTACATACACCCAGAGATGTGGCGCCTGACTTGAAGGAGGGGGTTAACATACACCAGGAGGCTCAAGGACATGAGGTAGCTCCAGTAGTGCGCAGTGTCCCTGAGGAGAATGGGGAAACTGACGCAGGGGTTCATGGTCCTAGTGGTGGGAGGGACACTCTACTGACTCTAGATGAGAGGTGCAGGGAGAGGGGTTCCCCCAAGGTTGAAGTCCTGGTATGTGAGTGTGAAGACCACCCTGAAGAGTGTGGGTTGAATGACAGAGACAGTCAGATACTGTCTTGTCAATCTCAAGTGGTGTGGAGTACGTGTGCGAGGCACTGGATGGCGAGGTGAAGGATAGTTTGGTTAACCCCTATGGGGGGCTGTGTGATCCAATCATGGGAGAGAATATTGTAAGCCCCTGTTTTCCAGAGGTATGCCAAAACCTGTTGGAGAGTGAGTTCTCTGACCCCAGAGAGCTCACATGGGAGGCAGACCTTTTGGTGGATTCCAGAGGGTCTGGAGAGGCATTGGGAAGTGACCCTCAGAGGAGTGGCTCAGGTATCTTCCAGCCCAGCGTGGGGGAAGAGGTTCAGTGTAGCCCAGTTAGGTCCCAATGTGGGTGTAGGGACTCAGGTCCTTTCTCTGTGGAGAAGGAGTGAGTGTGGGGCTGCGTGTCCCAAGGTGCCCGAAACCCAGTCTCAGGGCCTGGATGGTTCTTTAAGGGAACATCAGGTGGGGAGCCAAGGCTGTCCTGATGGGCTGCCCGTTGTGGGGATCCCCTATTGTCTGGTGAACTGGGAGTGTCTGTAAGCAGGCCTCCATCAGTTCTGGTGTCTGGCAGTGCCCCTCCTAAGTGGAGGGTGCAGAAGTCCAGATTGAGGGGTGAGAGGGGGAAAGAGTCCCCAGTGGAAGAACCAGTGGGTCAGGGGCCAGCCAGAAGGGCTGAGTCACCGGTGAGTGACCATGTTGACACCACTTCTGTCCTGGGGGATCTTCACGCGTTGTCAGATGGACAGGGGTCGGGAGATCTGCACCAGGCAGACTGTCACACGACACATGAGTTAATTGTCACCCTCGGGGGGGCATATGTGCTCCCAATGAAGCCCTGGTATGCTGGGCAAGTGTTTACCAACCCATTTATATAAGGGGCATAGAATAGGTTAATGTAAAAATCTCCAGTGAACAGTATCGGGGCACTGGTATATTTTTTAGTTTCAGATTAATTAGTTGAGCTTTAAGATAACCTTATGCTTTTGTACTGGGCTAGGGTTGATACAGATGTTCATTAAGACTAGTGGTACCTGATAGGCCTGTGATCATTTTTCCAAATTTAGCACTAAGGCCCATGGTTCTTTCATATCAATTTGGTGGGCTTTATGTCTTGGTCTGATACAGTATAGATTGGCACCCACTCTAACTTTTGCCTTTGCGTTCTGTGCTAAGGTGATACATTAAATGTAGCCAATTGTTGTAAATGTTGCAGTAATATTATCAATGATTTCATAAAAGATATCATGGATAATGTAATATGTGAGGTAATTAGCTGGGCATGGGGAGGGTGTGAGTTATAGTTACTTTAGGGCATGAGTGTAAGTGTGTATGTGACTGGCTGTATGGGTGTGTAAATGGGTGTGTGAGTGCCTCTGTGAGTGGGTATATCAGTGGTTCTCTTGGTCTCTGATTGTGTGTGTGAGTGGCTGCATGAGTGTGTAAGTGGGTGTATGAGTGTTCTTTTTGTCTCTGAGTGGGATGGTAAGTGGTTGTATGGATGTGTGAGTGGTTGTGTGAGTGGGTGAATATGTGAGTGGGTGTGTGAGTGCATATGTGACTGACTGTATGGGTCTGTGAGTGGGTGTGTAAGTAGCTTTGTGGGTCTTTGAGTGGGTGTGTGAGTGACTGTACAGGTATGTGAGTAGGTGTGTGAGTGTTTGCATAGGTGTATACATGGTTGTGTGAGTTTGTATGTGAGTGGTTCTCTTGGTCTCTGATTGGGTTTGTGAGTGGCTGTATGGATGTGTGAGTGGGTGTGTAAGGGTTGTTTGGGTATGGAAGTGGGTGCGTGAGTGAGTGTGTTAGTCAGTCTGTAAGTAGGTGCATTTTTTAAATTGGGATCTCGCTCAACAGATTTGCTGTGGATTTACACGGAAGCACTCTGAGCACCGCGGTGGATCTGTAGCTCCTTGTGCATTCCCATAAAAACATTTTTGAACAATTTCTTACCCATGAGGGGTCACTCACTGACCCCTCCATCTTTCCCATGGGGTCAAGATACCTCTATCCTCATCCCTTGTATCCTATTTACACTTTATTTTCGTCCTCCAGAAACTGTGTCCCGATGGACAAAATGGCTGCTGCAACTTTTCTCTCAGGTTGCAGCCGGTCAATCAAAGCATTGCTGTTGGCGCACGGACCCTTGGATCCATTGCTATAGATCCACATCTCTAGATATACTTAAATCATTTTTCTTTAGTAACTTCAAAATTACTGAATAGATTTACACCAAATTACAAAAAACACTCTTTCTGGACCAAGATCTAACTTTCTGCCGAATTTTTTTTAATTCCATTTACCGGTTCGGACTATAGTCGTGTCAAAATCCATATAGGAAATTGCATGGGGAAAATACGTTTTGAGAGCCCTCTTTTTCTCAGTCCTGATTGACAAATCACCCCAAAATGTCCCAGACAGCAGCTGAAGTGAGTGGCAAACTAGTTTCAGAAATATCATGAAGATTCCTTAAACAGCGTCAAAGTTATTAGCAAAACAAAAAACACTTTTTCTATGAAATCTAGGTCCTAACTATAACTACCTACTGGTAGTAAATGTAAAAAACATAACTCCAAAACTATATTATAATGTAAAATGTATATTTCTAATAATAATGTTGCATGACATATGTATATATAATCATACACACAGATATATATGTCTATGTCTTTATATAAATATATATTTATATAGTGTTAAATATCTAAATGTGTTTGATTTACATTATGTTAATGTTATATATTAAAATGTTTAAGATTTACTATTTTAATCTTTATATATATTAAAAACTATATTTTTGTATATTTTTTTAGGATATTAGTGGGAATCAATATTTTATTTTTGATATTCTTGCACTTACCGGTATTAGTATAGGGAAACAATATTTCATTTACACAGTATTATTGTTGTTGATTGCATGTCAGGAACCCCTCTTGTTTACCAGAGTGAACGTTTTGTGAATTCACCATGCCTTACAACGTAGAAAATAACATCAGACAGCATTTGTTACTTTGCTGTCTGCTCTTTTCATTTTCCATTTTCAAGCTGTCCAGTTGATTGCCCATATCAACATCTGAGAGGACCTGCAACCAAACCGCATCTGAATACCAAGGAGTTTCGAACTTCCTGCTCTTAATCCGTTTCACATGTAAGTAGACCTTATTGGAAAGGCTCTCCTTGTGCTTAAGCTGGGAAACTGAAGGACTCTTTATTATTATTTGATCATTTGTCACCCTGAAGTCTTAAGGCTACCCCTCTCTTGCATCACTCTCTTATGGACCTTAGAGAACCAAAGTTCTTGGGGTTCCTAGTTGGCTTAGTTCTTTATTAATTATCCTGTCAGTCATTTCTAGGGTTAGTGGATGGTGGATTTCTTTCTCTTTGAAAAATTCAAAAATCATTGACTTCAGTCTCTCCACCTTTGAGGTTTTCCATGAGGGCCTTGGCACCCTTGAGCTTAGCTCTGCACTTTTATTTGCTTTAGTGAGGCTGGTAGTTATTGCTTTGTAAATGTCCTGGGCATCAGCCCCTGGCTCCCTCTTTGCTTTCCAGCTATCATTTTCCACTGACTGAACAGAGTATGGACTAGGGCCTTGTGGTGGGAGACCAGCATGTGTTGCTAACTTCAAACATTTTGGTTGTATATTGAAATCTGGAACCTTGAAAGTACTCTACCATGTTGAGTTTGGTGTGTTCCTGTATCCGGGGACCTTGTTATTCCGAAAATCTCCGTACTTCAGGGATTGTGAAGGACTAAAAGACTTATACTCATGGTAGAGATTGAGAACAAGATACAGTAGCGGTTGTCAGTAGAGGATACGAAGAATCAGGTTAGCGCCGACAATTGAATGTGAATAAGAGGAAGAATTACTGCTGATGACAATAACAAAGTGAATGAAGGAGACAGATACAGGAGAATAAGCCCTGAGGAAGTCGCATGGGTTAATCCCTTATCGACGAAACGCGTTGGGAGTGGAAGAATGTTTGTGAATAAAGAACTTTGAAGATTCAATTTGAAAATAAAAGGAAGAAGAGAAGCCCACACCAATTTGTTCCTATTTTCGTTGTTGTTACAAGAGACATTGAATGTTATTTTTCACGTGTGCTTCGACAAGAGAAAATACATGTTGAGTTTGTGTCTGGTTTCCTATGCTGGGTTCCGAGAACATTTAGAACAAATCTCTCCCTTTTTGCAAGCGGAACCTTCTAAGTGGTATTTCCTCCCTGTCTCTCTGGACCTGACCCAGAGTATAGGCAACCAAGTCACCCCAAGCAGGAGCCTAAGAAAACCACCTTCCATTACCCCAACTGAGACTGGAAGGAGATTGTGTAGCACCGTGGGCACAAACGTCATCTGCACCTTTGCCGGGCTCTTCTGCGCACCAATCAGTGCTCAGCCCACCACTGTGGAGGTGTCTAGCACCACCTCCAGACTTGAACCCTCAGTTGTGGGTGACTGTGGAGCAGTTGAGCATAAACTGGTCAGAATGCAGGGGGCTCACAAAGGGGAGAAGCAGTGGCAACAACAGTGGGTGGCTGCAGGCGGACAATTAAGCACCAGGGGGAGAGGGATGCAAGCCAATGATGCAAATGGCTAGAAATGCTGTAAGAATTGTGCAGGTCGGGCTGGCTGACCTTGCTACTCCATCAAACCAACATGCCACGGGACAGGGCGGATATAAGGCTGGCATCTAAAGTCCTGTTTTATTGCTTTCCTATTTTACCCCTCCTGGGGCTCGCCAGTCTGTCAAGCTGCAGGTCAGCCTTCTAACACGTGCTATTCTGGATTGTAGCTCCTCCTATGCTTTCCAATGCTCCAACCATACTCCTCTAGCACTCCTATTAATGTGTGTAAGCACATCCTAAACTTCTGCTTGAACAGAGTTTTCAGGAACATAGATTTATCACTCTCTTCCATTTAATATTATTCAGTCACTGTCCTTGTATTGATGCATGTGTGTAATGTGGCTGCCACTTACAGGACCAGGAGTCATACAAGGGGATGATCATGCTGTACAGAACAGCCGTACTCCTCCCCTACCTGATACTGGCATGGCCACACAGGTTGTAACCATTCAATACAGGGTGTAGGGAAAGGTACCTGTGAAAAGAGTATTGTAACCATGCACATAATAGTGAAAACTTGACTTTCCACAATACTAACAAAATTCATAATTGCTTTATGGTGTGTGTGATACCTTCAACTAATCCTGGCATTTTACCCAACTACACTTTACTGATGGGCTTTTGAGCCCATAGTTACAATGTTAACAGCAGAACTGTAAGTTTAGGAATACAATGTGATGTCTGCTAAAAGGTCCATTCTGACTTAAATTGAGACATTTGCCATCGGGAAACTTGGCTGCTATGAATGTCCACACAACTGCAGAACCACTTTAATGTAGTCAGGCAAAGAATGCAAAAAAGCAGTGGTGAGCGTGCTTAAAGTATTACATTTCAGGTGCCTTGGAATGCAGGGCTACAAAATAATCTTGTGTAAATCAAATGTTTAAGGTTTCACGTGGTACTATGCTGGGTTGACCACTCCTTTTCATAATATTCAGTAAGGAATAGCTGAATAACCACCAACTGTGTCCAGGAGTCTGTTCAATGAAACATTTGAGTAAACACTCTTACTTTTGTATCCATTATAAGCCATGTAAAGCAGATAGAATAAATGCGAGAGGTAATTGGGCGAGGAGTTGGCCTAACGGCTAGGGCAGTCAACCTCAAATCTGGGGAACTGGGTTCGAGTCTCGGCAATGACGCTGAACATCCTGTGATTCTGGGGAAATCACTTAATCTCCCCCTGCCTAAACAAAAAAAACAAAAAAATGAATAAGTCCTCATGTAATACAACTGGTGCTATGTAAAGCGCTCTAATACCCGATTCGGGTCAAGTTTGCGCTATATGAGATGGGAGAGGGCAATAGATATGAATTATTGTACATACACAGACTTTCTATGTTTAGAATAGTCTAACATAATTCAACTGGACACACTGCCAATGAGACATAACCTGCACTACTTTTCTTGTAAATTAAATATGTGCTTTATAACAGCCACTGTATAGAACAGCATGTTTTGAATAACCCTGGAAGTGTTTTGTCTATTTATGGGTTGGGCAGCTGAGTAAACACTGATAGGCGCTGCTATCAAAAGGTTTGGAAAACACTGAAAAAAACCACTGAAAAAACCCACTGAAAGTCAGTCGGTCAGTCAGTCAAAATCACTTTATTTGGTTATTTAAAACCATAAAAGCATGTTAAAATGTCCATCACATAAAAACCAAATATTACACAATCATAAAAGGAAAATCAATCATAGTTAATATACAATCCCGGTTAAAAATACACATGATTAAAAGAACTCTAAAAAGTTCAGAAAATGTAATGTAAAGTGCATATTATAAGAGAGAAAACCATTTCACATTAAAAAGGATAGCCATAAGAATTAAGCACTGTAAATAGGACAGCCTATCTATACCACACACTCTATATCACACATGCCAGGGCTATGTGCTAGTCCCTGGAACACAATTTAAAAGAGGTCTGTCCTCACATATTCTGTATTGGCTGTTAAATAATACCTGTAACAAAGAATCATTAATATTCTGGTCTTCCTGACAGCAACTAATGAGAATTATGCTTGCTAACGATTATACCCACAAAATGGGAATGACAGCTGATCCACAATGCACATCTCGGCGGCTCTTTAACATACCATTTACGCCCACTAAAAGCATTTGACCTAGTAAATGTATTTATGATCTGACACATCAAGGGTAAGTTTCACCTTACTAAAGACTTGATTTGTCCTGCCACTGAGAGAATGCATAAAAGTAGGCAAGTGGGGATGTGGCAAACCTGGGATAGATTTAACACTTAATCCGCAGATAGCGTTTAACCTCATAAAAATCCATACATTTATGAAACCAAAGCACACCCACCATTCAACTGACTTAGCATGCTACCAGCTGACAAAATTCCTAACGTAGGCATTCCACAAGTAAACATTTTAATTTTTCATGTGAAACTATTGAATTCATGAATTTCACATTTTAAATTTTCTGCAGGAATCTGTCTCTTTCCAGTATCTTTTAAGGCTTTTTATGCAACTTATGCCTTTGTGTGCAAAAACTGTCATGGGCAAAACCAGTTTTGTGTGTAACTTTGCAAAATTTGGCAGATATTTCACGAAAAATACATGTCCACTCACATCTGCCCACAATCTACAAGCCATCCACAAAGCAAAGTCCAAGATGTGTGGCTGCAGGAATTACAACAGTAATCTAATTATCAAAGGACACGTGAGAAAATGGTCCATGGAACACTGCCAACTCCACTAAGGCTTTTCAGAATGGAAATCTAATTTATTTCATTTAAGGGCTGTTTTAGAAATTGTATCTTGCAGCCAATCACAGGGGGAGGGGAGTCGCAAATGACAACCGGCCTAATAAATATTAATTAGGGAGGTCATTCTAAAAACAACCCCCCCCCCTTGATTCTATATTTTGTGAACCAACCTATTAGTACATAGGTCGATTTGAAAAACAAGATTGGATTCCTAAAATGTTGCTGTACAATTTGCGACCACTTTTTGTAAAGCCAGTCTTTGTACATATATCCCCCTTAAACCTTTTAATTCCAAGTTTTACATCGACAAGTATGGCTTTCCTTACCAAAATAGGATATCGCTGTCCCGGACAAAATAGGGTATCATGGTCAGTAGTGTCAGGCACTGGCAATAGATCAAACTAGATTAGACCTTTATGCTTGTCTGTATGGCAAGAGGAGTTACTCCATAATCCAATCCAATTCAGTGGAAATGTGTTTTTCATCTTTAAAACACAATTGTATTTGAACTAACCATGTATAGGAAGGCCTGGGCATAAAGAACATGTTAAAGGTACAGTACATTTTTTAGTAAAAACAATATATAATACATTATCCTCTAACTCTTTTGAGAACGTATATTTGAGCTGTAGAACAACGCAGAAAGATCCATTTTGCAAGAATATCCCATCAGGGGTGTTCAAATCAAAATGTTGCAATATTGATGCATTCAGTTTCATGATGATAATTGTGATAGTGGGGGTCCTGTGTGTATAAGTGAATTTACATCTGGGTACTTCAACTAGAAAAAGCATTATTTAATGGTTAAAATAATTAAAATTGTGCTGGGATAATCAATTGTAATATGTTGTAATATGCCCTTGAGAATTCCAATAGAAGCCCATGTTCTGGTGTCAACATGGACTTCTATTGGAATTCTCTGCGGCATATTATCAAGCCCATTATCGCCGCTTTAGCGGCAGTTTTCTGCCGCTAAAGCGGCGATAATTTTAACACCGTGCTTGATAATATACCCCTTGGAAGGGCTTGTTTTGCACGCTTGTTCCAAATACCGAATCATTACTATATGTATGTATAGTTTTTAGACAAACCATTGAAAAGTCACCAACTCTCAATTTGGGGTCGTAATTTGCAAAAGTGAAAGGGACCCTTGTGGATTTCTTACCCCTTGTGAATTGCGGTGGAAGATTCTGGGAAAGTATGCAGTGGGCGAGAGGGACACTGACAACTCTTAAAAAAAATGTTCGGAAAATGAAAAGTTTTTTTAAAAGAAGTTCTATTTTGGAAACAAGGCTGCCTTTTGTTTTAAAGAAAGCTTTAATTTTTCAATCGCAGTGGGATGGTGGTCTGCCTACCCTTACAAACCACCATTGCTGTGATTGTGGACAATCCTTGTAAGTCTCAATTTATGACCAATCTAATTCATATTTATTAGACAGGTAACTGCAACCCAATCTGATTCCTTGTTTTGCAAACCAACATATTACTACATAAGGCATCAAGCACAAAGAGATTAAGTGTTTGCAAATACTCTCATTCAGTAAGTTAGAGAATTTGTGAATGCTAAAACTATTTTAAATAGTACTAAATTGATTTGATGATTTGGAAAAGGTTTACCAAATCATGAAATGGGTTTAAGAAACCATTAGGAACCACTCTTTGGAAAGGCCATGTTGGGCAGTTGTTGCTTCCAAATACCAATTCCTTATCATATGTCTTAATGTTTTGCAACTGGAATGAGGTTCCAAAACATTAATATTTTACCACAAACTCAAATGAGGAGGTAGGCCATTCGCAAACAGTATGGGATCCCCAAGTGAGCCCTTCCTCTTTATGAATGTTGAAAAAATGTTTTTAGGAGTAGGTAGTGGTCAAGGAAATAGTCAGAAAATTAAAATACCCCCACTGTGAACCAAAGCTCTTATGGCACCAAGAAAGCGAACAAGTGATTTCAATCCTCCCCAGAAGAGCTTACTTGTCTCTTCTATTCATCCTTTCATCCAACCGCTGATATTCATCCTTTAACCTTTACATTCTCTCATCCATTCGATCTTTCATCTATAATTCAGTCTGTCACAATTCCATCCTTCCATCCATCCGTGCACCCACCCATATCAAAACCTATCCATCCATCTTCAAATCTATTCATCAAATTAATCCATCCTTCCATCCACTCTTTATTCAGTAATCCATCCTTTCACTTAACCATCACACCTTTCATCCATCCATTCATATATCCTTTCAATCATCCATCTCTCCATTCTTTTGCTCATCCATCTACTTTTTCAGTTCATCCACCCACCCTCTCACTTCATCCATTCATTCATCCTCTCTTTCACTCATCAATTCACCCTTTCCCTCCGCCATCCATCTTATCACTTATCCATCCAGCCTTTCACCCTGTCCATTCATCCCACCATCAATCCATCCACCCTTTCACTCACTCATCCATTAATCCTTTCGCTCATCAACCATCCTTTCACTCATTCAATCATCAATCAGCCATTCACCCTTTCATCCAACCATTCATTCATCCATCCATCCTTCCTCCTTTTCAGTCATCCATCCTTTCACTCATTCATCCTTGCATCTATCCAACCATCATTTCATACATCCATGCTTTAACCTACTCACCTTCCTACCCTTTCACATTAATTATGAGCCTTTGTTTGCCGAGTTGCAGACAGAAGAGGCCCAGTACGAGCCCCACCCCTCTAAGTGCTAAATTTGGGTTGTGGGGGTAACAACGCCCCTGGTAGTGGTCCAAGTGACTACAGACTAATCCTAAAAAAAGGCTTGTGTAACTTCCCATTTTTTAAGCAGATCCCATTTTACTTAAAGAAATACAGGCTTCATTAAAAAAAATAAAAGATTGTTTTATTTAAAAGTAATCACAGACATCATGGTCTGCTTACCCCAGCAGGCCATCATCCGTGTGATTTTGGCCAACCGTAGTGGGTCGCAAATTGCTACCTACCTCATGAATATTGCGAGGTAGGTCATATTACGGCCCTCCATGATTCTGTACTTTGTGAACAGACCTATTAGTATATAGATCGGTTCAAGCACAAACTGCGACCCCCTTCGTACATGAGGCTGTTAATCTTAAAGAGCGAAGCCTAACAAATCGCTATTAAAGACATTGGACTAGTAAATGCCATTTTGCAATTTCTAAATAGTGAATTGGTATTATTTGCTATTTAGGAAGCGGAAAAATACTTTTTGTGCATGAGGTTCCTAGCCCTTACTTACTTGTCAAAGTAGTTAATGTCATTGCAACACCTACAAACCAACAGCTCTGCAATCATAGACACTCAGGATTGAGCCATCCATATTAATGGTGGAGATACATAAAGTCTGGAAAATTATAAACTTATGATAATATAATTAGAGCAGGCACAGTGGGCAAAGTTAAATCAGGTGGATTTGTTTTAGTTTTTGTATGAAAAAGCAGAATAGTCCTAACCAGGGTTGATTTTATTTCCAGGAAAAGTGTAGATGCTGTGTCAATTGTGCAGCTTTAAAGGTTAAAAATATAGTGGAATGACACAAATTGTAATTATAAGAAATAGTAACGTCAGTTCCATACATTGTTTAAGATAACTTTAGCATGAGAATGTGCAAGGACATTGTCAGCAGTGAGTGCTGCTGATCAGTCCTGGTGAGGATACAGCCAGCGCGCCTTCTTGCCTTCCCTTGGGGAAACATCTGCTCAGCAACAATCATATGGCTGCCGTGGTGGAAAAATATTGCAAACTTGGCGCGCGCGAGAGCAAGGATAAGACCCTCCCTTAGCGTCAAGCTCCCTCCCCTTCTCACCCATTTCTGACCTGAGCTGGACATGCAGTCTTCATATAATTATAGGGGTTCAGAAAAAGGGAAATGTTTGTGCCATAAATTAATTTAGCCTAAGTTGCAGTGCAAAGTCTGCCAAAGTTAAGGTCGTGTGTACAAACACAAACAGTACTATTTGTCTCTTTGAATATAACATTTCTTGAGCCTTCAGAAACATCTGTCTTCAAATATGTTTATACAACAATTATTTGCTCTCTGTTGGACACCGAAAACCAAGGAGGTTAGGCAGAATTTTAACAATCCTAATGTGGTGTCTTGTACACTTTCTAACCTACTGGATTAAAAGAAATGCCCGAGAAAAGTGCCAACAAACATGTTTATTGGTGTCCAAATTTAGATTACACTCGTAAATCTGGCAGTACACTGTCTAGTATTTCCCTTATGTACAGAGATATAGATACGTTCATATAGATGGCAGAAAAGGCTCACACTAACAATTACTCACTGTGGGGCATATTCACAAGCCCCTATCACCACCAAAACGTCATTTTTTCAGACGTTGTGGTGCAATTGGGGCTTCGCCTTATTTACAAGGCAGCGTTAAGCCGCTTAATGTGGCTTAACGCTGCCTTGTAAATAAGGCACCCTTTCATGCTGTTCTTAGCGTGAAAGGGGAGGGCAATGGGTGTTGCGGTGGGCATTCCACCGCAACACCCCAGGAAAAATCTAGTCTTAAATAAGCGACAAGAGGAGAAATGCTGTATTTCTCTTCGTTTTTGCTGTTTTCATGTGTGCTACGTTGTGCAGCACACATAGAAACAGCAAAACGCCAATGATTGTTTGTGTGCAGGAAGGTGTCCCTTCCTGCATGTAAACAATCATTTAAAAAAAATTGATGTTTTGCAACATATAGAAGATACAAAATATCACTTAGGTGCAGGATGGGACACCTTCCTGCACATAAACAATCCTTCTGCTCAATGCAGGCACTCATGCACCATGGTGCAAGGGTGACTGCATTGGCAATAGACAGCTAAATTTAAGGCCAGCGCAGGGGGAAATGTAGGGCTGCATCATATTCTTGTAAAATGGTGCAGCCCTGCGTTTCTAAAGTGACGAAGTGACGAAGTGTGTCGTTAGCCTTCTTGGCTTAATGACGCGCTTCACCACTTTCTTGTAAATGTGCCCCTGAATGTTCAGTCTGATGCAAGAGCAGATTACTTCTCTTTTGTCAACTACATCAAGGGTTGATCCCTCAGCCTACCCATTTGTTATGAATATTGGGCCAGATGTGCAAACGATGATTTTCTCTGAATTTCTATTTCGCAATCACTATTCTTAATGTGTAAGACTTTTATTTATTTTCAATCACCGATTCCTAGTGGGTTGCAAATCGACCTACCTCATGAATATTAATGAGGTAGGTCTCAAGCTGCAACCCATTAGGAATGACAGCCATCACATGCATGTTGCTGGGGTCAGGAGACCATCTTGTCTACGGCTGCTTTGAAATTAAGCATTTTTTTCTTAATGCAACCCGTTTTCCTTAAAGGAAAACAGGATGAGATTTTAAAAAAATGACCCATTCATCTTTCATTTTTTAAGAGTAGGCAGTGGACCCTGAGACTACTGCCTACGCCTAAAAACATATTTTTTTAATAACATTCTCAAAGGGAGATGGGGTTCCTTGGGCACCCCTCCCCATTTGTGAATGTCTTACAAACTTCTTAAAGGAGATGGCAAAGTATTACTGTTTTGCAACCAGAATTTGGCTGCAAAATATTAATGCGTACCATAAGGAATTGCTGTTTGGAAGGGACGTCCTAAACATAGTGATTCTTTAGAATTTCCGAAACTCACTGAGCGATTCGGTAGAATGTTACCGAATAACTAAATGGGTTTAGTCCATTTGTACAAACCATTTAGCAGTCGCAAATCTGTGATCTGGCGTATCGCAGGCTTTGTGACTGCTAAATAGCTTCCTACATCTGGCCCTAAACTATTCACTTAATGCCTCTAATATTTTCACTTTGGACATTTTGCATTTTCCCTGTGGCTTGCCTATCAAGAAACATTGGTACATTGCGCCGCTCTGGTAAGTGGCTTGGGATCCTACATTCTCTTTGACACAGTCAGGCAAACAGTTTCTCAGGACAACTATTCTGAGAAACAGAGACATATTCTATCTCTTCTCTTGGAAACTAATCCTTTACATTTTTGGATCACCTTATTAACACAAAACATAGTGTTCTGCCCCTCTGGATGTTCTCATTATTGAGAACTCTCATGTCAGGTACTGGTTGGGGCTGACCAATTTGCCTGATTCATCTGATTATCTTTGGTACCTCTTAATTCGGTTCTATTGACCACATTAGCAGTTTCATCCTGCAAGAATCAACAGTTGTTTGCAGATAGTGGGATGTCTATTTCTGAAATATTAATATTATTCACACTCTTTCTGTTTCCAAGTCATACATCACCCATTTCCTACTGCACTCTGGACTGCCTCGAACCCTGAATCCTTTTAGCTTCTGAGGGCACCGGTGATTTGTACTACATTCTTGGCACTACTGAAAAAATTGGTTGTTTTTGGTAGGAAGGACAGCGTCCTTCTTCTTTAAGCATTATGGGTGTTCTGCAGAGTGTTCAACTATATTTGTGGTAATTTTAAATGTTGTAGTACTTTGTTCCCTGCTGGAGATAATTTTTGAAAGCCTGGTCAGGTTTTTGGATGCCCTTTTGAACACTTGAAAGGGACCTTGGTGCTCATATACCAATGTGTTGCCAGTGCTAGATTTCAGCTTTTCTTTAAGTTGGAATTTATAAGATGATGGTGCTATTGAAGAAATATATTCAGTACATGCACTTCAAATATAAGTTACATTCTGTGAAATGTATGCTTCAATTTAGACACACACACACACATACACACACATACACTATATAAAGTGATTACCTAAAAATCTTAGGGGCTTGTTTATGAGGACCCTGCATCACCTTTGAACCGCGTAAAGTGGTACATGTGTGACACAGGGATTTGAGTTGCTTCATAAATCATGAGTAAGCACAACGCAGCGCAAATACCAGTGTCACCTTACTGTGCCCCCGGAAGGTATTCCATGGACGTTGCGGTGAGTTTTCCCACGCAACACTCATGGAATTTGACGCTGCCCCAGATTTACAAAGTGATGTAAACCCTAGGAAGCATCAACTCCGTACATTTCCAAGGTGTGGCATAACGAGGAGAAATATGTTATTTTCTCCTCGTTTTCCCTGCTTTCCGTGTGTGCTGTATTCTTCAGCATAAGGAAAAAACAAGGGAGGTACCCTTACAATCCAATCAGGGACAAGGGAAGCATACGTAAGATACAAGGAGGTCCCTAAATGCAATGATGGTAGAGCGTAAACTTTTAAGTGCTAGTGCTCAGCAAGGTACAAATATGAAAAAAACATAACAGTTATTTAATATCGGAATGTCAACACAACAATAATTAAAAACCCCCAAAAATCCATATATTGGCATTAAATATTTATTAAGCACAGTATCACATAAAAACATTTCATTAAAAAGTACATCAATGTAAGAAAACTGTTGTATTCTGCAGCACACATTGAAAGAGGAAAACGACTCGTAGGATTGTTTTTGTGCAAGAAGGTGCCCCTTCCTGCACAAAAACAATCCTGCATGAAACTGACATACCCTTGCACCATGGTGCTAGGGTGAATGCATTGGCGCTATGTTGCTAAAATGGCTCCAGCACATGCAGAAAGAACAGGGATGCACCGTATGGCTTAAATGTGGTGAATTCCTGCCCTTTCACTTTGATGAAGGGCATAGCAGCAAGGTTTCTTTGCTGTGCTGCTCTACATCAAAATGCCATAAATGAGGCCCTTATTACCTTAGTTAACTATAAGGTCACTTTAACATTTATTTTTCAGCAAATTTCTAAATTCGTTTTACATACAGTAAGATCTTATCACCAAACATAACTATAATATCAATTTAACGTTAGTTTTTTTCAGTGAATTTCAGGGATATTTGATCATAGTCATCCAACTCTTACACTGAGCACAGTTTTGTCTATCCATGGCAGGGGGTTGACCACAAGGCCTGTGCTACAGCCAGACCCTATTGCTAACCCCCTTTTGGCAGCCAATTCCCTGCCATGCATGACATTAGGCCATGCATGGAGTGGGGTTGGCCACAGGTAGACTCAGCAGTCGGGCCAGATATCTCCACAAGGCAAAAAAGAACGACAAATTAAAAGAACATATTTAACTCTAGAATAAATATTGAAAATATTTTATATAGAATATTATCATACATTCATGGTACGTATTTATTTTAAATGTAGAACACAAAAAATATGTTAAATCATTATTAACTTAATGTTGAATAGGTATTTAATTATTGGAAATATATTAAATTAAATTAAAATTATTTTTCTGAAGTTTAAATTAAAAAATACATTCCTGCCACAGAAAAACCTGTATTCTTTGTAAAGAGTTCATAATTAGTCAAAATGGTGCATAGAGTGATTTAAAAATACTTTAGGTATATCATGTAGTTCCTACCAATCCGTAGGACCTGCACATTTGTTAGACAACACAAACTTTGGGCGAGGTGCCTAGACTGATTATGGGCACCCCCGCAGGATATGTTGGCCTATAGACCAGCTAGCTCACAGTGCCACCGTAAGCCCCCTAACCTTACCAGGGAGCGAATGGTTTCTGGCAACCAATGAATATGACAACCCTGACCCTTCAGAGTTTGTGAAAACAGACCAGAACCTTTCGCTCAGTCAATCGTGCTTACTCTGGCTCAGAGTATTATGCAGAATACACAGTGGGGTGTTTTCAATATATTTATTGAACCAATGTTATTCTAGTATAGAATATATGTGTTTCAATAAACAGTAGACAGAAGCAGATGAAAGTGATAACAATCACATAGGGGCCGATTCTAATCTCACTCGGACAGCCCTCCGAGAGCTGTCCGTAACCTTACCTTGCGACCGACTCGTTCCGGGAACCAGTCCATCCGGGCGATGAAGTACGATGCGCAAATGTGTAAAAATCCTGACCGGCACGTAGGCTTCGATTCCAACGACATTTCCCGAACAAGTCGGATCTGTAAACGCCAATTCGAGTCGCCTGGAAGCAGTTTCACGGCAGTCTCCGACCAGACAAATACGATGCATACTTCATAAGCGCCGAATGGGTCGCCACTTCCAGCACGTCACAGCACTATCCACGGCTACGAGACGGACCAACTCAACGCGAACGAGACGGAGCAACAATCAGCAAGTACGAGGTGAACCAATGATGAATCCCATCACGCAGGTCATCCTCGTACTGCATATCTATGACCGGATCATGAACAGATGCGTACATTGCAGAAAACCATCACACAAACAAACATCACAAACCCCCGAAATGCTACACACACATAGGGGGTGGATATCCCTTCCACCAGCAACATAAGGGTTGTATGGTCATCATTACCAGCAGTCCCCACACATAGGGGGGTGCTCATCACTACCAGCAGTCCCTACTCATAGGGGGCTGGATGCCCATCACTACCAGCAGTCCCCACTCATAGGGGGGGGGCTTATCACTACCAGCAGTACCTACTCATAGGGGGCTGGATGCCCATCAATACTACCATCCCCACTCATAGGGGGCTGGATGCCCATCACTAATACCATCCCCACTCATAGGGGGCTGGATGCCCATCACTACCAGTTCCCCCTGCACATAAGGGTCTGGATGCCCATCACTACTACCATCCCCACTCATAGGGGGCTGGATGCCCAGCACTACCAGTACCCCCTACTCATAGGAGGCTGGATGCTCATCACTACCAGTATCCCCTACACATAGAGGCAGGTTGCCTAGCACTACCAGCATTCACACACATAGGGTGACTAAGCAAACCCCCCTACCATCTTGGCAAGATTGTATGTTTTTGTGTGTAAAATGCTCACAACACAGATTCTGACAGTGAACATACAATGTGACTCCCATCCAATGTGTGCCCAAAAGGTGATTGTGGGGTTAAAAAATCCAGCATTTTAGGATCATTGTGGTAATGGGGTCTAAACCCCCCATCACTACAGTGACCAAAAGGTGATTGTGGGGTCCAAAACACCAGCATATCAGGAACATTGTGGTAATGGGGTCTAAACCCCACATCATTACATTGACCAGAAGGTGAGTGTGGACATAAAAATAGCAGCATCTTCAAACCAGCATGTATGATTCCTGGTCCAAACACCACAAGCAATGTTGTGGCAATGTGGTGGCTGTGTCACATGCAAACATAGATTTGATGAGGCAAAGATTGCTGTGTATCACAAGAAAACCCTCTGCCATGTGCAGACAAGCATCAGCCATGATCCCTGACAACGAACAGACACACAAACTAAGGAATCTTGTGGAGACTGTAGATGTTAGGTGACTAAGTCCCATACCATGGCACCAATGGCACATACCAAACATGATGAATGTGCAGGCTGATGAGCTAGGAGACGCAGGGACACTAGGGAAAAACCTCCAAACAACATCCAGCCAATGGACCGCAAAAGCAATACCAATGCAGTGGTGCAGATGCACAAACACAGACAGTCAGCCCCACACTGCATATCATACACAACATGTATGTGTGTCTCAGTGTCCCCAGGCTAGTACACAACACATGACAGTGGGCTGAACTCCAATGACACAGATGTTTACACTATGCCATACAAAAGTAACTCATGAACTGTGCACCCCTTTGTGGGCAAGCAGGCATTGTCAGATAAGTGGGATCCCAACGGATTCATGTAACACAAGCTGGGCGGAACAGCAACCAACACAGTAAGAGACAGACCCACTACAGCACTACCCTCAGGGACCCTACATTGGGGTGACAGTAGCCTGTATGATTATCCCACTGTGATGACAAAGGCAGATGTTGCCCATACTGTGGAGCACAGTCACCGGTGCGCACGGGGTCATGTGTCCTGACCAACAAACTTCCATGACACCTAAACAAACACAAATCACTGGCCATGGCCTGTAATCAATGGGCAAAATGGAGGTAGGGGCCTAGCAATGAGACAACTCACATTTGGCCACTCTCAACACCACACACCTTGATGTGCACCAATGTGCATCAGCTAAGCACACATGGACTGGTGACATTGCTCATACACCCATGACAATCCCAAGGGTGGTGGGGGGGATCTAAGGTACCCCAAAATCCTCATACATGGCCAGTGAACAACCCTTGTGAATGCCTGCCACACTGCACAGTATGCGGTACATGAGCATAACATGAAATCTACCAGAATCATTGGGATCCCTGCCACACTCCCACACCAATGAGGAACCAAAGGAGAGCCACAAAGAACACATGTCGACACCTTCCAACATTGCAGCTCTGACCATGATGAGTGGGAGTAGTCACACACACATACAAGTGACTCACTCACTGACAGATACCACATAGGGAAAACAACATGATGTTGGTAACACAGAAGTGCCAAGGGGAATCCTGAATGTGTTCCCTGTGTGTTTGACAACATCCTCGGACCTTACAACTAAAACACCTAGGGGAGACACCCGAATGACCAGTAGTTTGCCATGCACCTACATCCCAGAAAACCCAGGGCAAAGATGTTGGATGAACACAGGTACAACTGTAGGGCGTCTTAGGTGCCTGCCTTGCAGGGGAGTAACTCCTTTACTCCAAGGGAGATTCTTCAGTCATCTAGCACCTTGTAGATCGTCGAAGTTCCAGGATTCTGTATCAGAGTTTTGTCCAGGTGTAATCTAAAGTCCTGTAGCCAGGGGTTCCTATCTTATAACCAAGGAAGGGGTGGGACAAACTCTAGGGACCCACCTTTGGGAGGGTCAGGAAAGAGGGGTGGCTACACCCACTTCCTTTGTCCAGTTTCATGCCAGAGCAGGGGCTGGTAGCCCCTGCAACCGGTTTGAGCTGGACTATGCACAGGGACACCAAATGTGCCCCCAGTGCTGACTTCAAAGGACTCTTGGAGTGCACCCACCCAGCCCCAATACACTAAAGCCTGTCTGGGAGGTGTTGACACCTCCCTGTGACAGGAAACCTATTATCCAGGCCTCCCCTGCTGGATTTTCACTCAGCAGCAGGAGGCCAGACTCGTGTCTGTGGCTGGCAGCATCCATTTTGTGATGCCAGGGCTCTGTTAGCTGGTATCGGGTATACCGGTGCTGTCATGTCTCTCCCTCTAGAAGGGTGGGATCATACTCCCACACCAGTTACTGGTGTGGGGGTATGATTCCAAGGTGTTTGACACCAAACACAACATGTTTCCGTGCAGCCATCCCAAAGTTAGCATTTACCGCGAGGTTATAATGCACTTAAGAGTAAATGGTCAGGCTGCATCACAGACATCCCCGGAGAATAGATTCCAAAGGCTGCAGAGGGGCTCTGCTCATGCATGGGCACCCTCTCACATAAAACCAAGCACCCTGCCTTCAGGATTGATAAGGCCTGCCATAGGGGTGACTGATAGGTTTATATGTGAACTGATAGGGTGAGATATAGTGAACCTATATCTCAGTAAGGGGTGCATGCACCACCTTACTCAGGCTGCAGTAGCAGACCTGTGGTGTCATTTTGGCAGGCTTCCCAGGGGTGCCACAATACATGCTGCAGCCCCTGTAAGGCCTCTGGGGTACCTATGGCCTGGGTACATAGTATACCATATACTAGGGACTTATAAGGGTACCCCAGAATCCAATCTGGAGTGTACCTAAGGTACAAGTAATCCATTTATAGAGGAAGCAGCTAGGCTGGGGTCCTGGATAGCAGGGCCCCAGTCAGGCTAAATTAGAAAAACAGTGTTACATCAGCAAAAGTGGGGGTAACTATAAGAAGCAGATCCTACTCTCCTCTAGTCAATAGCCAATGCGTGCGCACGGATCGGTCCATAGGTGTACGACGCGTCTTTGAAAAAGTCACCCACATCTGTCACCATTGTAGTCAATGGGCAAGACGTGTGCACGGATCGGTCCCTAGGTGTACGATGCGTCTTTGAAAAAGTCACCCGCGTCTGTCACCATTGCAGTCAATGGGCAAGGCATGTGCACGGATCGGTCCCTAGGTGTACGATGCGTCTTTAAAAAGGTCACCCTGAAGAACCGGGACCTTATGGGCCTGGCGGCGCAGGGTACGCCTTAATCTCCTGAGTTCACCTGCTTTGTCGAACAGAGACACGGGACACTCCGTTAGGCGTAGAAGATAAGGTTTATTAGCTGCAGCTAAGTACAGTTCTCCCAGAAGTACACTCGGTATGTACTTAGGAGACTGCCACTTGACTTCGTGGTGCACAATCTTTTATAACACACATATTCACAAAGAACACTCCCAATGCATACAGGGTTAACCAATGAGAAGAATGCGATAACAAGATATTAAGTAACTCAAATAAGCCTCTCTTCCAACTGTGTTTGTCACCCTTCCCCACAAGTTAATCAGTGGTAGTGTTTATAAGTCGACTTGCAGGTGGCAGAACACATTTATTTGACACGTTGCAGTAGGATGAGGGAAAACAACACCTCGTTCACCGTGCTGCCTGAGTGAGGGCAACACAAAATGGCAGAAAGACACAAAATGGTGGCTAAATACAAACGGGATCAGAAAACTGAATTACCTCAGATCCTCCTTTTGCCATTACTCAGGCAAGACACACAGACTCATTTTAATCGACGTCAATGGCCATGAGGTCATCAAGCTGTTGCTGCAACATCATTTTAATGCTCTCCGTCTTTTGTGGCACAGGCTTTGAGACACACATAGTGGCACAAAGACCACAGATGGCGGGGCCACACTGCATACAGAGACAACAGGAAAAAATGATGGCCAAACCCACTCCAAGGAATGTTAATACCTTCCATCCCCATTTGGACAGTAATCCCCAAAACCATTCCAATAAAGACCAATCTCCTTCGTCCTGATGAATCGACTCGGAGATAACATGTAATTTGGAGATGGCTTGGTATACCGTAGGGGCGTCGTCAGGTATATAAATGCAACTGCTGGAGCCGATCAATTTACAAACTCCACCACGGTCCGCAAGAATAACATCCAGAGCAATCCGGTTCTTCAATGTCATGAGACGATCCGCCTGAAGTTCAGCTGTGAGATTACTCAAGGCTCCCACAGTGACATCTATGGTAGTCTCAACAACACAAACCAATTGTCTCATGTTTCTACTGTTGGCCATTGGGCCCCAAAAAGGGAGAAATCCTTTGAGGAAATCACCTCCCTCTTGTACTGCCCTGTCTTTAGAATCAATAATCCCTCTGCCATATCTGTTTCTGTGATGTCCCGAAGGAGCAGTGTATGTAGGAGGGAGAAGAAAGGCTATATAGCACTTTCCTGAAATATCCGTCGGTAGCCATGTGTAGGCTCTATCGTGGCAGACAAAATACGTGCCCTGGGATGGCACTAACGGTGGTGAATTCTGAGATGTGTGAATGTATGTATGGGAACAAAAACTCTTTCCTTGTCCAGTGTCAGTAGTCTGGCCATTCATTTGTAAACAAAAGTTACCTCGATGAGGCACAGTCCAACTTGGTGGAGATTTTCCCTGTTTAACTCTATCTGTAAGGCTAGTAACGTAACGAGTCACGTTCCAACCATCATATGCCCGTTTCTCATCAACCGGAACCCTACTATTCTCCACAATTCTAGCCATAGCCACTATTCCTTTTATCAGAGAACTATGACTAAAATCTTGTCCACTACCATATGAACCGACTGGACGTCTGAATCGGTTCTGATATCCATTTGAAAACATCACAAAATAGGCCCAAGCGGAACCTTCATAAGAAAATGGAAGGGTTAAATATGGCATACCTTTGTCTGTGGTATGAGGCATAAGTCCACACACCCAACAGTCAGTTGTGTTGACTACCAATTGGTGTTGATGCAACAACTGGACAAATGAATTGTTAAAATATTCTGTTCTCCTGATTAGTTCATGTTGGGGAAGCGTATGTAATTGATGTGGGGAGATAGTAGAATGGAGAGGCAAGGAAATAGAAGTAGGGACAGATTTGTGCTGAATAGCATGAACAATCCAACCTACACAAGCCAATAGGGTACTAAAAAACATAAGAGCACACAATGTTATGCCACATTCACTGTACACTAATTTACAATATTTCTTTCTCATCTCTTCCTTCTTCTTATTCTTTCCCACTTTGACATCCATCCTCTAAAATTGTTGCTCACTGCAATCATCCTTACTCACTTGGCTGTGATTATTAGCCGTCCTATGACACTGCAAGTCCTGGGGGCCTAGCCACTATACAGGTCACGAACCAAGACTCCTACCGTTACCCTGCAACCTGGACAGATGATACATGTCACGAAAGAGATGAAAATCTCAGGTGTCCTTGACCAGTCTAGGCCTTAAATTATATTGAGTTCTGTTCAGTACAGTTTGGTCCTGAAATAGTGTCTGTGGATCTGTAGTGTTCAATCGGAGATGTGGCGATACGGCTCCTTTTAAAACGTCGTCATCTTCTTTCTCTGACCGAGTTCCATCTAGGTGTGCACTACTGAAAGGAACAAACCGAGGGACCCTTTCGTCTTCAAAATCACCTACACCCTTATGGACCCACTGGTCAAAAGGCAAGGGTAAGGGCACCTTTTTGCAGTGCACGCCATGGATCCAGTTCTTTTCCCCTTCGACCTTCACTGCTGTACGTGTCACCAGAAGAACTTGTAGAGGCGCCTTCCAACGAGGTTCCAAATTCCTTGTTCTCTGAAAAATTTTCACACAGACCCAGTCCCCCGTTTGGATAGAATGACCGGGGTCTGTGGAGGCTTCTGGTAAAGCGTTTTGAACCTGTTGGTGGAGAACACGTAATTTAGTGGTGAGGTCATGTAAGTAGTCAATCAGCATTGGATACTGTATGTCAGAATACCTTTTAGGGCGAGGGACTCCCCAAACATTAGCCGGGCGCCCAAAAACCACCTCGTATGAGCTGAGTCCCAAACGAGAATGTACAGCCGTTCTAGTGGATAGAAGAGCCAAAGGTAAAGCATCGGGCCAGGCAAGTCCAGTGCTAGCCTGTACCTTTGCAAACTTAAGTTTGAGAGTGCCGTTATAGCACTCAACCAAACCCGCTGATTGGGGATGGTTCGCCGCATGGAATTTTTGCCTGATACCAAGACCAGCACACACCTTTTTCATAATTTGGCCCACAAATTCACTTCCATTGTCACTCCAGACAATGCATGGCAAACCAAACCTAGGGAAGAACTCTTTCAGAAGAACTTTGGCAGTGGACAAAGCAGTGTTGTCTTTCAGGGGGTAGGCCTCTATCCATCTGGAGAAGGCACACACCACCACCAAAACATATTTGAGATTGTTGCATCGTTCCATGTGAATATAATCAATTTGCAACACATCAAAAGGATATGTTGGGGGAGCAAAATGACCTGCTGGAGTTGGGGTTCCCTTTCCTGGATTATGCATCAAGCAAACAATACAATGCTTCACTAAATTATCTGCACATTTTGGAATCCCTTCGTTCAGCCACACTGGAGCCAGAAGCTTACATATTGCTTTCGCACTGATATGGGATGGGCCATGTGCCATAGCAACTACAGGCAGTACATAGGCATCTGGTAACAGCCAACGCTGATGTTCTGACAATTCTACCCAACATCCCATCGCGTCTAACATTCCTGTACTCTCTTTCCACTTACTCAACTCTTTCTCTGTAGCCTCTCCTTGAATCGATCTCACACTTTCTATTGTATCCTCACACATTCCTTTTTCCTTGACCCAATTTGCAGTGACCGCAACATACATGCGACTCACAGCATCTCTGGCTGTTTCTTTCGCTACCTCATCCGCAAAAGCATTCCCGCGACCAACATCATCAGTAATCCTCTTATGCGCACTACACTTTATGATTTCTATCTGGGTAGGCAAAGCAAGTGACTCAAGAAGATCAGTTACCAACTGACCATGCTGTATTTTAGTACCGTGGGAGGTAAAGAATCCTCTTTCCTTCCACAAACGACCAAAACTATGTGCCACACCAAACGCATACTGGCTGTCGGTATATACATTCACTCTCTTTCCCTTAGATAACACACACGCTCTGGTCAAAGCTATCAGTTCAGCTGCCTGAGCTGAATTATGTCTGATGTGTGCTGTCTCCACGATTGTATGCAAGGTGGTAACAGCATAAGCTGAAGTTGTTTCACCATTAGGGAGTTTAAAACAAGAACCATCCACCCATAGGATCCCATCCGGGTCCATTAGTGGTGTATCTTTCAAATCAATCCTACCTTTTTTCTCCTCCTCAGTACGGAGAAAACAATCATGTTGTTCCTGAATATCTTTCTCCTCTGGAAGAGGTAACAATGTGGCTGGATTTAAAGTGTTATATCGTTTGATGTGCACAACTAGCCAAGAGCGTCAGCTCATACCCAGACAAGCGAGCGCTTGTAAGATGCTGCGTTTTTGTCCTATTTAGCAAGGTATCCACTGCATGTGGTACCATAACAATAAGAGTGTTATCTAGCACCACTCCAGCAGACTGACAAATAGAAATTGCTGCTGCTACTGTAGCTTTAAGACAACTAGGTAATGCCTTGGCTACTGGATATAATGTAGCCGAAAAGTAGGCACATGGCCGCTGCTTGTCTCCAAATCGTTGTGTTAAGACTGACAACGCACAACCCTCTCTTTCATGGACATAGAGCGTGAAGGGCTTACTGTAATCCGGAGTACCCAACACAGGAGCAGAGCACAGAGCAGCATGTAAATCAGAAAAACTCTTACTCTTCTGACATTTGTCAGTCCAAGGAAGGGGTTGGGGTGTGTCTTTCAAAGTGAGTGCCAACAAAGGTTTAGCCAACAAAGAAAAATTTGGAATCCACTGTCTACAATAAGAGGTAATGCCCAGAAAGGCACACACTTCTCTTTGTGTGGATGGCACAGACATTTGTGCAATTGCTTGAATACGTTCTGGGGTCAGTCGCCTTCCCTCCTTCGACAAGAGATGACCTAGATAGGAAACCTCTTGGCGGGCATATTGTAATTTAGAAGGTGAAACCTTATGGTGAAGGTCAGACAAGTGACACAATAGTGCAATAGTCACGTTCTTGCAAATATCCTCTGAATCAGCAGCAATCAATAAATCATCCACATATTGAATAAGGGTAGCACCTGGCGGCAAAGGAAAAGCATCAAGCTGGCATTTCAGAGCTTGGCTATAGATGGAGGGACTTTCACAATAGCCTTGGGGTGCGCGCTTGAACCAGAAACTTCGGCCTCCTAAAGAGAAGCCAAAAATATCCCTACTCTCTTCAGCAATGGGGATGCTGAAGAAAGCATTTTTCAGATCAATATCAGAAAACCAAGCTGCCGAGGCAGGTATCATAGTTAACAGGGCAGTGATATCTGGAACAACAGGAAACTGCGGCACAACAATTTTATTAACCTCCCGGAGATCAATAACAAAGCGATAAACAGGAGGCTGAGAAGGATCAGTGCGTTTAAGAACCGGGAGAACAGGACTATTGCATACATTTACCCTCGTCTCCTCAACCACACCTTTCTGAACCAAAGCATAAATAATAGCAAAAAGTGCTCTTTCACCATCATTGGGAATTTTGTATTGAGGATGCGTGGCAATTTAGCATTGGGCTTGAGGGTAACGACATAGGGTGGGATCTCAAGACAACCAACATCATTTGGACCCGTAGCCCAAAGTGTTGCAGGGAGAGAAAGCAATGCAGGTGGAAATTTATCTTTAGACAAATACATTGGAGAAGTCAGTTTCTGCCCCAGCACGAGATGTACACCAGAAAGAGAACAATATATCCTTGCATGCAATCTTTTCAATAAATCCAAACCCAACAGATTTTCGCCGCAACCAGTCGTTAAAAGAAGCGGAGCTTCCAAATCATAAGAACCAATTGAAATAGGCAGAGGACAAGAGACCGGGCTATGAACTGGGGCGCCAGAAAATCCTACGGATACGTTTGTTAAGCCAGACAAAGGTGCCCCAGGGAGTTTGGAGTGAATAATAGAACTTCTCATCGCACCAGTATCTAAAAGAAATGGCTTTGAAACACCCATTGTAGTGACATTAACATAAGGCCCATTCTGATCTACTGGAATCGATACAACTCCCTCACTTTGTCTATGGCTGTCCTAGTTAGCGTGAAGGCCGTCATTCTCACCTTCAACATAGTAATCATCATTGTAATACTGTGTAGAGTGAGTATTTTGCTGATCAAAGTAGTTCATAGAATGTGGAGGTGGAAGGGAACGCTGTGTCTGGGGCGACATACCTCGACCTCTACCCCTGGGCGCTAACTGGGAACTACCACGACCTCGTGGAGTAGATAGTCCTCCATTACGCTGTAATAAAACCGGGCAGCCATTCTTAAAATGACCTTCCTCCCTACAATAGGCGCATTGGTTAGGACCTAACAAAGGCCGCGGAATATAGGGCTCAGGCTTCTGAAACACCCTCTGAAACTGGGGAGGCTGTTGAAACTGGCGCGGAGCAGAACGAGGAGGATACGCATGTTGCAGAAGAACCTTCGTTTTTAATTCTTTGGTCTTTTTCTCTTGCTTGTCTTTTTCCTCTTTCTCCCTGTTTTCGTAATATTGAGCAGTAGCCAATATCTGAGCAGGAGAAGAAACAGCCCATGAACTTTCAGAGTCTTTTAACTTATGTGACAACTCGGGGAGCAAATTAAATATGAATTTGTCTACAAATAATCGCTGTCCACCCTCCGTAGTCATATCCTGACCACTGTGATCAATAAACGTTTCCTCAAAACGAGTGAAGAAATCGGAGACACTCTCATCTTTCTTCTGTCTACACGCAGCTAATTTATCCCAATTAACTCGTAAGGCGGGCATCATTGTTTTCATTAAAGTAATAATCCTACCAGGGAGTTCTGTGATCAAAACATCAGGCTTAGCACCACCCACTTGTGCTCTATCCGAGGCAGTTATAGCATTCCATGTACCACCCAATTCTTGAACGTGATCCTCTCTACGAATCCGAGCCCATAACGCTTGTGGGACTACATTTCCCATCAACATGTTAATATCGGCTAAATTCATAATACAGGCATCAACAGTCTGGGACAATTCTTTATAGTAACCAGCAGGGTTTTTACGGGGATCCGGTAAAGATTGTTTGAGGGCCAAAACATCAGATCTCTTCCAGGGCACATGTACCCATATATGCTGGAAGTGAGCGGGAATAGCTGGATTATTACCTGCTTGCGCAACCTCTTCCCTCCATATCGGAGGAACCTCTCTCATTGGGTAATGTTTCAATGTCTGCCGAACAGCAGGATCAGAATCAAGAAAAGTTTGTGAAGAAAATAAGGACCTAAAAGTAACAAGTGTCCTTACGGCGTCCTCAACCTTAGCACCCACAATGAGTCCTTTATCGAAATTAGCCTGAATGTCCAACAGACCCTGGGGAAGTAAACCCAAATCCATATCCTCCCATCCTTTAGCAAGAGTGTCACACATAACATTAAATACATATCTCTGCGTGGGCGCATCCCACTGATGAAAGGTGATCATGATATCTTTCACACTATACTAGGGACCCTTCTCGATCCATTTGTGAGCGAGAGAGTCCAACACCACCCGCTCGTCAGAACCTGGAAGTTGACTACAAGACTGTCTTCGAGAAAAAGCCGGAGACATGTTCAGAGTCCCAAAGAAAGGGGACAAAAAACCGGAGACAGTATCTGTTATTCGTTTGCGCACAGTAGGAGAATTAGACATAAGGACAGGGGACAAGGTATTTGTTAAATGGTAGCGGCAGTTTCAGTCGATAACCTTTCAAGTATTGCCCGGCGGTAATCGCCTCTCATACCACTCAATAATTTACCAATGAAAGAGGCAGGCGCCGGAGACTGGAAGGCAGGAAACAAAGTTTTATTCCGTCGGAGCAGAACACATCAGATCAGACAGCAAGGTATCGTCACGAGGTGCTCTAACTGCATCTCTGAGACCTGGTCTCTTATACACAGGTTTATTGCTTTATTACACATAGTACATTCTTGAGATTCCCTTGATGTATGAGAGAACATCCCCTGAAGCCCCGGCTCAGATCCGATCCCACACATAGCTACAGTAGAAGTCCCCGCCTTACCCGCAGTAGGAGATGGATATCACGCAGCAGGGTATTCCGCCAATTCCCGGGGGTGTGTGTGACCGGTCGGGTCTCAGGGGGTAGGGGCTTTGATCTACTGTAATCCCTTTGATGTGGGGTGTTTCCCTTACAGTAGGGGCAATAAACTGCATCCGCAGGGCTAGGTGGTGGCCTGGGACCAGTTCGGACAATGGGGCGCAGAGGAAGGGGGTTATCAAAGGAGAGGCATGACCATGTATGGGATGTCGGTCGGATGTGGTTCCGTAGCAGGGTCGCGTAGAAGGAGAGGGTTTACGGCCTGCATGAGAGAGCGTGGGTGGCCGGCGCGTGGGGGGATGCTCGCAGCGCCAGGGGAAAGCGCTGGCGATCGAGAATGAGCGGGGAGAGAGTGGGGTGCCTAAAATGGCGGCCGTGCATTCGCTGTGCGTGGCGCTGGGGAGAGGCAAGATGGCGCAGATAATGTTCAGTTTGCAAGCTAAATTTCCACAGTCCTCCCTTTTAACATATCTCGCCAGCTTGCCTAGTTCGGATCTATCCCCATAATACTCCGAACTTCCACCTCATACAGAGCTTTCATTCGCTCTGTTTCAAAGTCCAAAGTCTTAGGGCAGATGCAGTTCATAAAAAGCGAACATAAAGGTGGCAGACACTGAATCCCCAAGCAACATCCACATAGTATCTCAATTGGTATGAGGATATATGAAAACAGCCTCCATCCCCAACTTTTAATAGTGTCCCAAAACCAACTCCCCAGTGACCATTCTTCTTGCTCTTGATGGACCTCTGTGGACAGTCTGTGGAGGTGTTCAATTGCTCTGTAGACTGAGGGTGAGTTATCCGGTACGTAGGTACAACAGCTGGACCCAATGATGCGGCATGCTCCTCCACGATCAGCCAGAACCACATCTAGAACGAGGCGGTTCTGAAGGGCCACTAAGCGGACGGCCTGGAGCTCGGCGGTGTTGTTGGCGAGGGCGCCAGCCGTAATGTTCATCGCCGTTTCGACTGCCTGGGTTAAGTGGCGGATGGCACGGCTGTTTGCCATTGGACCCCAGAGTGGAACGAGGCCTTTCACTGCGTCCATGAACTGTGCTCCGGTGGAGTCGGCTTGCACAACGTCTTTGGCCCGCTTCTGTCGGTGATGGTTTGCTGGAGCCACATATGTCGGAGGAAGGACAAAGGCGATGTAGCAGGTGCCTCCCCAACCTTTCGGAAGCCAGGTGTAGGCCTTAGTACCACAGACGAAGTACATATTCGGGGAGGCAACAAAGGAGGGTGGGTCAACTGAGTCCAATGTTCGGGTGATGAGGCAGGAGCTGTGGCCCACCAGCTGTGCCCCCAGGCCTTCGAGGCACACAAATCCAGTGATGTTGATGATGGACAGGGCCACTGTTAGGGTGGCGGCCGTCCGTTTCCGGAGGTAAGAGAAGGTGGGTCTGGCTGGGTTGTTGAACACTTGCATTTCAACTCGTTCTTTGGCAGGGATGTCCATGTGAAAGGAAGTGTTCGATCTCAGAGGGCAGAAGAGGGCAGAAGTTCTTCCAGTTTTGTTTAGCCGGAACCCATGGTAGAAGTGTGACATGGTTTTGCCGGAAGTGGCATTGTCCTTGTAGCTTTCTTGCAGGAGGATTAGCCAGGCGAGGCAGGAACCATGGACAGAAAAAGGTGAAGGGATGAAAGGGATAGAGTGTCCAGTGGCATGTGGTAGCAATCCACAGATCCAGCAATTAGTGGCGTTGGCAGCAAGATTGTGTTGGTGGAGCAACTGCACAAAAGAGTTATTCCAGAACTCCTTACGCCTTTCTCGGAGTTGGGGTGAAAGTGAGATCAGATGGTGTTCTTTCGCGGTGGTAGGTTGAACGGTGGTCAGCAATATCTTATGAGCGGGTGTGCCCTCCTCCATGATCCAGAAGGTGACCACGAGGAGAAGGCAAAAGAGAAAGGTAATGAAAAGTGCAATAGTCTTTAAGCTGTGCATTCGGTCAGTCTTTGGGTTTTTGTAGTGGATCTTCGGACGTCCGGTTGCTTCCATCATCTTCATGTCGGGCGCTTCCATCACCTTCAAGAGACTCGGTAGCGGGCAGAACCACAGACTTCGCTTAGTTTCTCTCCTGGTGGCCTTTGAGGTGACTAGGCTACCGCTCTGAGATTTCCAATTAGCCTGTGGTCTGCTTAGCCGAAGTTCTCTCCTTTCGTCGCAAGTTATACCCTTCCTTGAATGGCACGGTGGGATCAGGATATCTTACTAACTCGAGTGTCTCTGTATCTGGGCAGCGGCTCAGGGATGGTCGGTCTTTGTCCAGAAGTTCTTCTTGGGCGGTGATGTTGTCCGTGGTTGTCAGGGTCGGTGATACCTTCTTGCAGTGGTGTGCATGCAGCCAATTGCGTTTCCCCTCCACTCGAAGAGCTGTTCGGGTGGTGATCAGGACTTGCAGGGGGCCCGTCCACCGGGGCTCCAGACTCTTGGTGCGCTGGAAGTTACGCACTAAGACGAAGTCACCGGGTTGGATGTCGTGTCCGGGGCCCCTGGAAACATCGGGAATGGCGTGCAGCACCTGCTGATGGATAACAGACAACGTTTTAGTTAGGTTATACAAATAGTCAGACATGAGGACGTCCGGGACGTCGTGGATGGATGTTGGTTTTGGTGCAGTCCAAAGGTTCATGGGCCGCCCGAAGACGACCTCGTAGGGGGTTAAGTGGTGCTTGGTGGGGGTGGAACGCATTGATAGCAATGCTAGTGGGAGAGCGTCTGGCCATCTTAGTCCTGTGGTGGCGACTATTTTTGCTATCTTAAGCTTCAATGTGGCATTGTGTCGCTCAACCAGGCCTGCAGATTGGGGATGGAAGACCGCATGGAATTTCTGTTTTACACCCAACCCTTTTAAGATGAGTTGGATAACTTCGGCTACGAAGTGAGGGCCGTTGTCGCTCCACAAAATTCGACAAAGGCCGTATCGGGGGAAGAATTCCTTCAGTAGTACTTTTGCAGTAGTCATAGCGGTGTTGTCGTGGGTTGGATAGGCTTCCACCCACTTGCTGAAGGCACACACAACGACAAGTATGTACTTCAAACCTTGGCACCTTTCTAACTGGACATAGTCCATTTGTAGGACTTCAAAAGGGTGATTGGGGACCCCGAACCCTCCCCGGGGTACAGCAGTTCCTTTCCCAGGGTTGTGTTGGAGGCATACTAGGCATTGTTGGACCAGACGTTTGGCTGAGTCTGGGATCTTGTCGTTGTGCCAGACTTTGGAGACGAGTTCGATCATGGGGGCAGACCCTATGTGTGCGGGGGAGTGTGCCATGGTCAGCATGGGGATCAAGTATGAGTCTGGTAGCAACCATTTGTTCAAGTCTTTAGTTCGCCAGCAACCATCATCGTCCTTCAATCCCACCCGTGCCCATTCAGTTAACTCGTGTGGTGTACTGGCTAATTGGATGTCCCTAATCGTTTCCCTAGCATCCTTCCATTTCTCAGCTTGTGACCTAGTCACGTACATACGGGTCGTGGACCTATTCTCGGCTGTGGTTCGGGCAGTAATGTCAGCTAGTGCATTTCCCTGTCCTATAATGTCTGTCACCTTCTTGTGTGCTTGGCATTTGATCACAGCCAGCCGTGTGGGGAGGAGGACCGCTTCGGTCAGGGCAGAGACTAGATCTCCATGCAGGATGGGTGTGCCATGAGAAGTCAAGAATCCCCTCTCTTTCCATAAGAGCCCGAAGTGGTGAACTACCCCGAAGGCATACTGACTGTCTGTGTAAATGTTTGCGGTTGTCCCTGCTGCCAGAATGCATGCTCGTGTGAGAGCTATTAGTTCCGCCGACTGTGCGGATCGCTGTGTGATGCGGGCTGTCTCAACAACTGTTCGGGCCGTGGTGACTGCATAGGCAGCTGAGGTGGTGCCATCGGGGAGCTTGATACATGAGCCATCCACCCACAGTTCTCCGTCAGGGTCCGGGAAGGCAGTATCTCGGAGGTCGACCCTACTCTTGGTCTGTTCGTCGGTGAGGGTCACACAGTCGTGTATAGGGGACGCATTGGGATCAGTGTCAGGGAGAGGTAGTAGAGTAGCTGGATTCAGAGTGGTGCATCGTTTCAATGTGATGTGGGGTGCAAGCAGAGTCAGTTCGTAACCGGTCAGTCGTGCGCTAGTCAGGTGTTGAGTCTTGGTTTGGTTCAGGAGGGTGTCAACCGCATGGGGTACCAATACTGTGAGGGGGTTTGAGAGTACGATCCCCTCGCTTTGCCGGATAGAGATAGCCGCGGCGGCTACTGCTCGAAGGCATGTGGGCAAAGCTCTGGCTACAGGGTCAAGAGTGGCAGAGAAGTAGGCACAAGGGCGTTGTTTAGGGCCTATGGACTGGGTTAGGACAGACAACGCACATCCCTCCCTTTCGTGGGTGTAGAGGGAGAAAGGTTTAGTGTAGTCTGGGGTTCCTAGGACTGGGGCCGAACAGAGGGCGTCTCGTAATTCTTTGAAGGAGGATTGACATTCGGGTGTCCAGGGGAGGGGGAAGGGGACATCTTTAGCCAGCAGGGAAAGCAGAGGTTTTACGATAAGACTGAAGTTTGGCAACCATTGTCGACAAAAGGAGGTGAGACCTACTAGGGACCGTACTTGCTTCTGAGTTTTGGGAACAGGGGTTTCTAGGATGGTCTGAATTCAGTCAGGGGTAAGTTTCCTCCCGTCTTTGGATAGTAGTTGGCCTAGATACGTTACTTGGGGCTGGCAGAATTGCAATTTCTTTCTGGAGACCTTGTGACCGTTCTCCGCAAGGAAGCGGAGGAGGTGAATGGTGGCTGTGACGGCAAGTGGAGTGGTGTCGGCCGCCAAAAGAATGTCATCGACGTACTGTATCAACACCACTCCATCGGGTAGTTGGACTGCATCTAGCTGCCTCTTGAGGGCTTGGCTATAAATACTGGGGCTCTCAGTGTAGCCTTGGGGTGCCCTGCAGAATCTGTACGAACGGGCTTTTAAAGTGAAGCCGAACAGGTAGCGGCTGTCTGGGTGGATGGGGATGGAAAAGAATGCGTTTTTGAGATCAATAACAGTAAAGGTGGTGGCAGTGGATGGAATCAGGGTGAGGATGGTGGTGATGTCTGAGACCACGGGGTACTGGGGTATGACTACTTTGTTAACCTCTCGCAAATCAACAATGAAACGGTAGGCTTTCTCATCTCCCTCGCCTTGCTTCTTTACAATGGGTAGGATAGGGCTGTTACAAACATTACTGACTACTTCCTCTACCACTCCTGCCTCGACTAGGGACTCGATGATTTCCACCAATGCCTTCTCGCCTTCGGGTGATATCCGATACTGTGGAAGCTTTGGGAGCACTGCGTCTGGTCGGACGGTTATGTGTACTGGGTCAATCACCATGCGCCCTACATCTGAGTCGGTTTTAGCCCATAGATGTGAAAGTAATGTGTCGAGTAGGGACATGTCAGCATCGGTTATAGAGAGCATACGCCGTGTGTGACAGGGTCTGGACAGATCTGGGTTATCGTGTAGGATGACTCGGACTCCGTCTGGGGAGCATCTGATGGTAGCTCGAAAATGTTTTAGCAAATCAAGTCCCATAATAGCATCGGGGGTGTTGGAGGAGAGCAGAAAGGTCGTGTCAGTGGTGTTATCTTCTAAGTCAAAGGAGATTGGTGCTGATAAGGGGTTAGTGGAGGGCGTTCCATCGAAGCCTATTGAGGTTACATGTGAGCCAGACAAGGGTGCCCTAGGGATCAGTCGTTTGGATAACGCACTACGTGTCGCCCCAGTGTCTACCAGGAATGGAGATTTTGTGCCCAAGACCTTAGCAGTGACGTAAGGACCTTGCTGGTCAACACGGAGTTCGACTGGATCCCTCCCTTGCCCCTGGTGGTCCTATGCGAAGTCATGGGTGCTGTCGTAGTCGGACTGCTGACACTGGTTTTGTCGGGGGTGATCAAAGGTGTTTGGTCTGCCTGGCCTGACGTTGATTGCGTCGTTCGTGTGCCCTCGTCCCTGTCCTCTATTTCTGGGGTCATATCCTGTGTCTCTGGGATCCCTATTTTTGTTCAGTTCCAGAAGGACCGGGCACTGGGATTTCCAGTGTCCGAACCCTCTACAGAACGCACATTGGTTCCCATCTAAGTCTCTCCGTCCGTTGTAGGGTGCAGGTGTATGGTCTCTAGGGGGTAGCTTTCTAGGGGCGGTTGGTTGGTAATTCTCTTTCGGGGGGTCCCTTCCTATGGTCACCCCTTGCAACTGTGCTATCATTACCCTCTCCTTTAGTTCCTTTTTCTTCTTCTCTGACGCCCTATCGTTCTCGTTTTTCTGGTTTTCGTAGTATTGGGCCATCTGGAGAATTGCTGCGGGTTTGGAGGATGCCCAACTACTCTCGCTGGTCTGTAGCTTCTGGGAGACTTCTTGTGACAGACCCTTCACATAATTCTGGACAAAGAGGTGATGTCCGGTTGCAGTGGTCATGTCCTGGCCACTATAATCGGAAAACACCGTCTCGAATCGGGAGAAGTATTCAGACACATCCTCCTGGGGTTTCTATTGACCAATCTACCTTTCTTTCCGGGATTAGAGTCTTCAACTTAAGTACGATCTTGTCTGGGAGCTCTAATATGGCTTTCGGGGGTTTCTGTCCCGGTTCTCGCTGTTTATCTATGGTATCGAGTTGTACCCAGGTATATCCGAACGGCTCAGCGTGGTCAACTTTCCGGATTTGCTTCCACACATCAGCCGGCAGACATAGCCCAAAGAACAAGTCGATATCTGCTAAAGTCATTATCGTAGAACCTAAGGCTGTACCCAGTTCAGTGTAGAAGGCAGTCAGGTTCTTTCTCAAGTCGGGTAGAGTTTTTCGAAAGGTCAAAATATCTTGCCGGTCCCACGGCTGGTAGACCCAGTTATATACAACCCTACCCTTCGCATCTTGGTGGTTGATGTCGTCATGTGTTCCCTGACCTCGTGGGGGGACCCAGTAGGGGGCAGCTTCTTTGATGGGCATCATGGCATCAGCCCTTCCTTCCTGGGGCTTAGTCGCTATGGGGGTTTCTGCTTTGGTGGTCTGTCTATGTTCTTTAAGGTGTCGGTAGACCTCGAGTGTACGAGTGAAGAGGTTCGTCACGTCGCCCTCTCTTTCTTCTCCGATGTCTACCTTCCTATATAGGGCCGCTAAGCCTTCGGGACCTTTATCGTGGTATCTATCCTCATATGCATTTAGGGCGTGATAACAGAGCCGTACGACAAAGTGTCGTCTGCGGCTGTCGGCATACGAGTTATACACATCTGTTATATACTCCTCACTTTCTTTTCGCTCCACCAGTGTCCCTACTATCTTATCAATTCCTGCTCGTTCATCCTTTGTTAATCGATTCATTCTGGTGGAATCTTTCTTTCCCATCTCATGGTCATCTAGCGTTATAGCCGACGTTGGGTTCAGTACAAGAGGCTCAGCCGGCGCGGAGGCCGTGAGGACCGAGGCCCCTGTACTGCTTTCGCTTGTGTTCGGGGGTTGTGGGTGTTGCACTACTGACTGGGAGGGTGCATATGGAGGGGGCATGTAAATGATCGGGGGACCTAACAGTAATTCGTCATTCGTTCGCTGCTTGGAGGACAACTCAGGGTAGAGCAAAGAAGGGGTCCTAACAGCGTACTGGCCTGATGTTTCGGGCTCCTGTCTTAGTTTAGTTTCCCTTCTCTCCTTTATTTCTTCTTCTAACTTTCTAGCGGCAAGGTGAGCTGCTTTTCGTAATTCCTTTTCTGCTTTTACTTCTTCCCTCTTTTTCCGTTGCGTTGCTTCTTTGCGCCACATGCCGATACTGTCAAGCATAGTAGGCGTCGTCTTATTGCTACGCAGAGCTATTTCTAGCACTTCTATCTTATGGTCGCCGAAGGATCCCATCAGTGGCCACTGACTCTCGGGGTCCTTCTTGGTATATTTATGCCACAGCTTGGTATAAGCTACGGCGACTAGTCCATATTTAGTAAACATGTCCTTATTAGGGGTGCCTTCCAGTGGGGCCGGATGGTCCACCTCTAATAAGCGGTCCGGGCAGAACCAACTACCAATCAGTGGGGAGAAGATAGGCATGACGGGTTTCAACGGGGACAAAAGTCAGCACTACCTATCTTTTCACTGCTTGCAAAGACTAGACAGAATATCTCTATTCCTCGTTATTTGTAAGCAGAGAATACCTCCAAAGAACCAATATCGAACAACTAGTGTTTGGACAATCAATCAATCAATCAATGGGGAGATAAAGATAGGCACGACGGGTTTCAACGGGGACAAAAGTCTGCGTTACCTACCCTTCACTATTTGCAAAGACTAGACAGAATATTTCTATTCTACGTTATTTGCAAACAGAGAATATCTCAAAGAGCACTATTCTTCAAAACAATCAATGTTCGGACAATCAATCAGTGGGGAGATAAAGATAGGCACGACGGGTTACAACGGGGACAAAAGTCTGCGTTACCTACCCTTCACTATCTGCAAAGGGAGAGAGAGAGAGTATTTCTACTCCTCCCCGTTTGTAGACAGCGAATATCTCAAAGAGAACAATCAATGAGCACAATCAATGAGCAATACTAGTATTCCAAAGCTTCAGACAATCAATAAATTATTTCGCAATTTGTCGTGTATCACAACCTTACCCGGACCGCGTGGACAGTTTCTCGTCTTCCGCCTCCAGCGCCCGATCGTCCTCTACTCTCCGTATTTGCCGCGGCACTCCTGATGGTTCCCAGTCAGGACCGTAGATCACTCGAGAGAGGTCTGCTCGGAACCAGTGAAGTTCGGATGATCGGCTGCCAGACGAGGGTCTATTGGGCAGGAGCTCTCCCGATCGTTGCAGTCGTTCACTCTGTCGTCGGGACCTCTCCCACTGGATCCACGTGTCGCTGATGGGCCCCACGTTTGGGACGCCAATTGTAAAATGGTAGCGGCAGTTTCAGTCGATAACCTTTCAAGTATTGCCCGGCGGTAATCGCCTCTCATACCACTCGATGATTTACCAATGAAAGAGGCAGGCGCCGGAGACTGGAAGGCAGGAAACAAAGTTTTATTCCGTCGGAGCAGAACACATCAGATCAGACAGCAAGGTATCGTCACGAGGTGCTCTAACTGCATCTCTGAGACCTGGTCTCTTATACACAGGTTTATTGCTTTATTACACATAGTACATTCTTGAGATTCCCTTGATGTATGAGAGAACATCCCCTGAAGCCCCGGCTCAGATCCGATCCCACACATAGCTACAGTAGAAGTCCCCGCCTTACCCGCAGTAGGAGATGGATATCGCGCAGCAGGGTATTCCGCCAATTCCCGGGGGTGTGTGTGACCGGTCGGGTCTCAGGGGGTAGGGGCTTTGATCTACTGTAATCCCTTTGATGTGGGGTGTTTCCCTTACAGTAGGGGCAATAAACTGCATCCGCAGGGCTAGGTGGTGGCCTGGGACCAGTTCGGACAATGGGGCGCAGAGGAAGGGGGTTATCAAAGGAGAGGCATGACCATGTATGGGATGTCGGTCGGATGTGGTTCCGTAGCAGGGTCGCGCAGAAGGAGAGGGCCTGCATGAGAGAGCGGGGGTGGCCGGCGCGCGGGGGGATGCTCGCAGCGCCAGGGGAAAGCGCTGGCGATCGAGAATGAGCGGGGAGAGAGTGGGGTGCCTAAAATGGCGGCCGTGCATTCGCTGTGCGTGGCGCTGGGGAGAGGCAAGATGGCGCAGATAATGTTCAGTTTGCAAGCTAAATTTCCACAGTATTAGGCGATACAGGAGAGGGACTGGAAGTTATAAGGGGAGCCAAACGCAAAGAAGATTGATGTTCAGGAGATGGAGACAAAGGAATCAGTGGCACAAGAGGTGGGAGTGGCAATACCCGAAGGGGCAAATGTGGAAGAACCGGAACAGGTGGGGGGACAACAGGCAACTGAACAGGTTGTAACAACGGGGGTGCATTAGCACCTTGTACATAGGGTGGAGGCAATCTCAATAGGTGAGACATCAAAGGGTCTTCCTCCAGATCCTTACTTTTATCAGAAGGGGAATTAGGCAACACCGGATAGCATCTATCTATTGCCATACGATGCTGTCTCTCTGAAATTTCCATTGTATTATCAATCTCATTATCTTTAAACTGCTGGGCAGACTGTATAATCGTCATATTTTGTGCTTTCTTATCTCGTTTTGCCTGCTTAATTTCTTTCTGTTTGGCTTCCTTACACCAGAGGCGGATAGAGTCAAACATTGCCGGCCGGGCTTGTCTTTTGAACAATATCGCTTCCAAACTGTCTAACATGTCAGGCTCAAAACTACCATTTTGTGGCCACTGTAGAACGCCATCGTTCTTCGTGTATCGGCTCCATGCCTTATTAAAGGCAATGGGGCCAACACCATGTTTTGAATAAAGCTCATAGGTGGGAGTTCCAACCGGAGGAATCGGACAAGAGTCCTCCAGCCGTGAATCCCTATTACAACCAAGGCAACAGAACTTCCTAAACTTACTCAGACCAGGCATCGTTATTTCACTGGACTGTTCACAAACATCAAGGGGTTAAATCAAATAATACAGTACAAACGTACTCACCCCTCGGCTTCGGCTTTTGCAATAGCCGAATCAAAGACCCAAATCAAAACAAAATAGTGGGAGCTACCCACCAATACTTAACTAAGTGTCTTCTTACGCCAACAGAGGCCCGTCTAATGTCACGCGATACCAAACATCATCAAAGGGACCAAAGCAGGGTGGCAGTCAGGGCAGCAGTCGTCAGCAGCCGTCAGAAAGGAGAAACCGCGCTGCAAAAGACCTTCGGACCACTTCGACATACAGGGGTCGCTTGACGTGGTTCGCGATTCCTCCAGAATTTTCTTGCGGGGCTCCTCACGATCCTCGGGCAGAACTGCTACCTCCGAAGCCGGCCCACGTTCGGGCGCCAAATTGAAGAACCGGGACCTTATGGGCCTAGCGGCGCTGGGTACGCCTTAATCTCCTGAGTTCACCTGCTTTGTCGAACAGAGACATGGGACACTCCGTTAGGCGTAGAAGATAAGGTTTATTAGCTGCAGCTAAGTACAGTTGTCCCAGAAGTACACTCGGTATGTTCTTAGGAGACTGCCACTTGACTTTGTGGTGCACAATCTTTTATAACACACATATTCACAAAGAACACTCCCAATGCATAAAGGGTTAACCAATGAGAAGAATGTGAAAACAAGATATTAAGTAACCCAAATAAGCCTCTCTTCCAACTGTGTTTGTCACCCTTCCCCACAAGTTAATCAGTGGTAGTGTTTATAAGTCGACTTGCAGGTGGCAGGACACATTTGTATGCCCCGGAGGACAGTTGTGAAATGAGAGAATACGAGTAAAGAATAGCGAAGGCCAGAGGATAAGATAAAGTCAGGGAAGAATGGTGCGAACCAACAGATAGTCGAGACAGGGATCAGTCAAACCAGACGAGGATTAGTGGAGTCGGCCAGACCCCGACACCAGCTTTAAACAGAGGCAGGAGGTTATTTGACACATTGCAGTAGGATGAGGGAAATCAACACCTCGTTCACCGTGCTGCCTGAGTGAGGGCAACACAAAATGGCAGAAAGACACAAAATGGTTGCTAAATACGAACGGGATCGGAAAACTGAATTACCTCAACACGCGTCTGTCACCATTGCAGTCAATTGGCAAAAGGATGCCATCCACCATGGCTTGCCAGGGACCCACGTGCACACCAACAACAATACAGCCTGTGACACAGTGTATCAAAAGGCATGTCAGGCTACATTACCTGTGTGTGTATGTGGGTCAACATGTGATTTAGTATGTGGCACTTAGTGGCACCCACTCCCAGGCTGTACAAGGTGTCATGGGGGCGGATACCTTTGTGTGTTGTGCACATAACCACTGTGATTGACAACTGTACAGTTCAGAGCACGAGGCATGAACACAGTTCCAGGGGTACATTGTGTATGACATGTGACATACACCCTGACTCTTAGGTGGAATGGTATGTGTGTCACAGGGTGTCCCAGTGCCACAAATGTGATGTTCATCCACAGTATGTGTGCATTTTGCAACGCAAATGACTCTGATTTCATGTGCTCAATTTCAAACGGTCACCACATCCATGTGTTTTGTCAATGTGAGTTGATGTTGTGTCTGTGTGCAACAGACATCCATGTATGACCTGCAAACTAATCAGGTGGCACTTCATGTGGGTGTCATGTGTGCGTTGTGGCATGTACATGAGATGCTATATCATGATAGTGTCCTTTAAGCAATACAAGGTCCCTGTGTGTGTGTCTGTCAAAACCTTGTGATGTGGGGAAGACATTTGTCCTCACTAGTCACTGTGGTGTGTGTTTGGTATGTGACACTCCTACTGATGTACTGTGACAGAGCCCATAGATTTGTCACAGCACAACATGGACCTTGTTGTGTAGACATGTAGAGCTGAGATGTCAGATGATGGGCATGTATCTGACATATGTGCCCATACCCAACAGCACACACATCAGGTACTTGTGTCCTGTTATGATATTTCATGTGCTATTTAGCGTGGACACTGGCACATAGATAGGGGAATTGACAACCTTTCTTTGCTCATCTATGTACTGCAGGAGACCAGCTGTCCACAGACCATTCCCTGACCTTGCAACCATGGTTGAACGTGACTTCATCCGACGGTACCGCTTCACTAGGCCACTGATTGATGATTTGGCGGAGCAGTTGGCCCCACACTTGCAACCTGGCCGGCCATACCCTACAGCGCTGACCCCCAAGATAAAGGTGATGGCAACCCTACACTTCTTTGCCACCGGTACCTTCCAATACACTGTGGCTTCTGCTGGTGGGATGTCACAGACCATGTTCAGCCATGTGCTTCGAGATGTGTTGGAGGAAATGTTGCATGTCCTCAACCATTACATCCATTTCCCAACACCACAACAACTCACTGACATCAAGAGTGACTTCTATGCACTGGGAAGGATGCCACATGCCATTGGCTCCATTGATGGGACACATGTGTCTTTGGTAACACCACAGACACATGAGCAGACATACCGAAACAAGAAACATTTCCACTCAATCAATGCTCTGGTGGTATGTCTGGCGGACATGACCATTTCACATGTGTGTGCACGTTTCCCAGTTTCAGCGCACAACGCTTACATCATGAGGATTAGTCACATCCCAACGATGATGTCATAGGTGCAGTACCAGCGTGCCTGGCTTGTCGTGTGTACTGACTGTTTACCATTGTGTGTGTTTGGTGAAGTTTTTTTCCACTCTCTTTTCAGACTCATATAATGTGCAATTGTCTGTATGTAGGGGACTCCAGATACCCCAACATGCCGTGGTTGCTGACACCCCTCAGTAACCCAGTGACACCGGCGGAGATGCACTACAATGAGGCACATGGTCGGACCAGGAGAGTGATTGAGTGGACATTTGGTCTCCTGAAAAGCAGATTCCACTGCCTGGACAAGAAAGGAGGGGCCCTCCCATATGCACCTGCTAAGGTGTGCAAAATCTTCATAGTGTGCTGCATGCTACACAACCTGGCAGTGAGGAAGAAGTTGCCTCTCATCCAAGATGACGATGACCAACATCCGCCAGCCGTGGAGGATCCTGCCCTGGGGCATGATGCCAGTGATGGTGAGGGTGAGGGTGATGTTCGGACCCAGCTGATCCACAATTTCTTCACATGAATGTCAGTATACAGTGATGTGTTGTCAAAATATTGTGTTTGCCTGATATATGTTGGTGGTGCACTGGTGCTGCTTGAGTGTGGCTATTTCACAGGATGCTTGCAGAGATGTGTCCTTTCAGGTAGTCTGTACTCCAAAACAGTGTTTACCTGATTACTAGGTTGTGTTTAGGTAGCTTGGGATTTGTCTTGGGCATGTATATTGAAGTTGTATGCTGTAAATCTGTGTTTTTGATTGTGTTTTCTGTCTGTCCTTCACAGGGTACTTTGGCTGCTATATGGTGAGGTCTGAACCCCGACACCCAGATTCCTGTTCCAGAGTGCAAGTAGTCGTTGTCCCAACCAATGATGTGCCACACACCCCTGGACTTTCATTGTTTACCACTTGGTTACTTTTTGATCACTGTCATGTGAGGTTACCTTGCATCAGTAGTGAAATTCTCAGGTTGGGAATCTTTAATAAACTTGTGCTTCACTTTGGGATGTGCTTCGTCTGTATCCACACATCCATCATTTGCATTCTGTACCTGTGGGCTGATTGCACTGACTCAGGATGGGTGTGGTGTATGTGCATTCCACTGTATTTCCTGTCAACATCAGTGTAGGCAATGAGTTAGATGGCCAAATTGGCCATGGTGAGTATGTGTTGTGTTGCCCTAGTGGTGTGTCTCCCTCATATGTGTCACATTACCATGACTCACATAACGGTGTTCACATTGCTGTAGTAGTTTGTATGCACAGTGTTCTTTAGCAGATCATCATCTCCATGACACAAACCAAGTTTAAATCACAACAGAGGCAAGTATTGTGTGATTGTGATTTTATTTACAAACATGTGTGAGGATAGTGAACGTAATTGGAAGTGCTGTACAGAGTGATGGTAATCCAAAGTTCACAGGTGAGTTGGTAGTGTTGGAAGATGAAATGTCCAGAGTAAAGTCCACAGTAATATGATGCATTGTCACAACTTAGACCCTCCATGTCAAGTGGGTGAGTTGGGTGTCAGTCAACAAGGTTAAATGGTTTGCACACATAGGACGATATCAAGAACAGGTGTTGAGTTCCTGGGGGATGTGCATGGCCGTCAGCATCTCAATTGCCCTTCTTCGGACGACCCCTCTTCTTTCTCGTGGGACCCTGCCAGAGTCCTCCTCCCTCCCTGTGGCAGTTGTGGAAGTTGTGGCAACAGTTGTCGTGGGTGCACAGGGTTGTCATGTTGGCGCTGATCTGGCGGAGGCATGTCAGTATGTCCCTATGCACCGCTGTTAGATCATCCAATTTGTCCTGCTTACACTCCATGCGGGACATGTGTGTCTCCAGCCCGGACATGTGGGAGTACAAGCAGGCATAATGGGAAGCCCGCTGTTGTTTGAGGTTCTTGAGGATCCCCACTACCTGGCCAAAACCTCTGGTGCTTTCATGGTACACATCTATCTGGTGTGGCTCATCATGCAGTCCAGCCCCCTCTGCAGGCCGTGTCCTCTGCCTGCCCACTCCCACCATCCCTACCCACACAGGCAGGAACTGCTGTGGCAGTCCAGGTGACACTGGGCCCCCTTGGGTGTTGGCGCTGGTGGTGTTGTCTGTCGCTTCCAGGGTGCCCTGTGTACCTGTGCCATTGGTGGTCTGTCCGTGTGGGCAGGGGTACTCTGTCTGTTGTCAGATGTGGCAGGAGTGGTTGCAGGGGATGCTGATGTTCCTACTGCTGGTGCTGCACGATGACTCACACCGGAAGTGCCAGGTCATTTGTGGTCTTCGTCCAAAGAGGACAGAGACTGATCCACACCAGGGAGCTCAGGATCCACCAGAGTCTGGGACTGGGAGTCTTCTTCAGTTCCTGCTGTGTCCCCAGCATCCCCTGTGGTTGGAAGAGACACACAATGTATGTTGTGGTTCTACCGACATCAACGTTTCACACACATGACGGTTGCCACTGGACGTCATTATGAGAGTTTGTACATTGCATTGTCCTAAGTTGTGACAGACAGAGGTTGATATTGTTGAAGCACTTTGTCATGGCAACCTGAAGCATTTCAATGTTCACGTTAAGTTGTGTGCATGACCAGTTCATGTATTGATCAATTGTCTGTACATGGCCTTTGCTACTCAAGTGCCATCACATGCCTGACACAGGTGTATCATCCCTGTTCACATTTGTGCTTTAACAATGACATACGTACAATTCTACTTAGGGTATGCTGCAAGCTTGGGGCATGTGTGGTGGCAGTTTTTGCTTGTCTGAACAACATGGTCACAGTCCGGTATGCCTGAGATCTAATGGGTGATACTATTTGGTTTTCTGTGTTCCTAGTTCACATCTCATTTCATACAAGTCATTGTGTTACCATAGCTAATGATGTTGGTGCTGAGTTTTGTCCGTGCTAACGTCATTTATCTTGTCAATTTCCTCCATGGTGAGAGGGATTGAGCACAGCAGCTCTCTTGCTTTTCCATGCTCATGACAGTAATGGCCAGAGGTGTGTGTGTTGCAGTTCTGCTGCTGTGAGTTGCATGCCTCCTCCAATGCAGTCCTGGTTAGTCTTTGTGTTTGGAGTGTCTATGACAGTGAGTGATGTGTTGTGTGAATGATGCATACAACGCAGAACAATGTGGGATTGAAATGCAGCTCACAACTGCACCTTTTGGGAATGACAACATGCTTCAGTGTCAGCGATATGGGTGTGTCCATTCTAGTCACTGTCAGGTGTCCCATGTCAATAATGTATAGGTGACATTGTGTGTGCTTGGTGCTATGTACTATGTCTGCATCTCCCCAATTGTCATCTACGAGACAAAACTTCACAGCCAGGTAAGGGAACACCCCAGGGACACTGCATCCCCAGACAGTAAGAGGATACCTACAGTTCCAATGGCTGTGAGTGTAAATGTGTTTGAGTTGGCCAGTGCGTAGGTGTGACTTGCAGCCAATTCATACATCAGGACCATGTGTCAGCCATCTTGCCAAGGCATTTACTTTCGGAGTGACTGGTCCCAAGGGTGCTATTTGTTCTGGCTGAGAAGGTGTGTTTTGTCACAGTTTACGTTCAGGATGTCAGGTAGTAGTGTCCTGTTGCAGGGCCTTGTGCTCTCCACAGCAGGGCCTAGTGTCAGCTATCTTGTCAGTACTTTTGCACTCCCTGTGAGGTGAGCATGGTTCAGTGTGAGCTTGATGGGACATGTGGGTGGGGGACTGTTGGCAGTGACTGCAACTCCCATCATGCTTTTGGCTACACCCACCTTCCTGTGATTCATTTTCCCTATGTGGTGGTGTGCCTGTGCTGAAAAGATGGCAGACAGTGGTGTCCTAGTTTTTGTTTGAACAAAAGTTCCAACAAGCCCATGTGCTTCACACAGCAGAACCCAGGGTGGTAAATCTTTGTGAGATATTTTAATTGAGTCTGAGGGAATGCATTATCCCAGGTGAGTTGTGTGGCGTTTGTGTTAAGGGGTGTGTGTGTGCAAGAACCTGCTGGTAGATGTAGTCAGAGCTGGCAGTACTCCTTCCCACTAGGCCATATATCCCACCATGAGGCATGCTTCCATTACAGGCAGTGCAAGGTACCTTTCAGGCTGTCAGGAATTGGTGTCCTGTTGTTTGTTTGAGCACAGGTCCCATCAAAGCCTTGTGCTCCCCACAGCAGTGCCTAGTGTCAGCCATCTTGTCAGTACTTTTGCACTCCCTGTGAGGTGAGCATGGTTCAGTGTGGGCTTGATGGACCATGTGGGTGGGGGACTGTTGGCTGTGACTGCAACTCCCATCATGCTTTTGGCTACACCCACCTTCCCAACATACCCAACCTACCTTCCTTTTGACTCTTCTTCCCTGTGAGTGAGTGAGATGACTGACAGCAGTGTCCTCTTGTTTGTTTGAGCACAATTCCCAGCAGGGCCTTATGCTCCCCACAGCAGAGCCCATTGTCAGAGATCTTGGAAGTGGCTTTTCACTCACTCTCTTGTGGAGCATGATCCCAGGTGTGTATTTTGGTGTTGGTGGGAGGGGTGTGTGTGACAGGGGCTGCTGGCAGAGGTAGTCAGAGCTGGTGGTCCTCCTCCCCCCAGGCCAGATATCCCACCATGCAGCATGGTTCTATTGCAGGGAGTGGAAGTTAACACTCAGGATGTGAGGCTGTGGTGTCATGTTGTTTGTTTGGGCACAAGTCTCACCAGGGCCTTGTGCTGCCCCACAGCAGAGCCCATTCTCAGCCATCCTGTCAGTTTTTTTCAACTCCCTGTGAGATGTACATGGTTTGGGGTGGAGCTTGTGGGACCATGTGTGAAGGGGGCTGTTGGCTGTGACTGCAACTGCCATTGTGCTTTCTGCTACAAAACATTCCCAGCAGACCCATTTTCATTTCAAAACTTTATTCGATTCAGAACAAAGGAATCATAAAAGTCAAACAATTTCATTTACAAACATTATTTCAAAATCATTTTTAAAAAAGCATTCTTACAATTATAACACTAAACTGTTAAAATTCATTAGCTAAAATAATCACAAATAAAACCCCATAGCTGTTACTTCCAATCAAATTAGATGATTTCATTAGTTCTTCATGCCAGGGCATACATTAAAGTGCCGGTCAAAACAAATAGAAAATCAGAAAATCACGATGCAATGATATACAATATAGATAATCAAGGGTCAACTTCATGGTGCCAGATTTAGCCGTAACGTTTCCTGATCAAAAGTGAGATCCGTATAAAATTTAGCATTGCACAGCAAACACCAGGTGAAGATAGGGATAGTAAATGATCATAGCCCTCTTCATAATGGCATGGTTGCTTTTCCTTAAGGATCGGCTTAATAAACCTGATTCTCGGGTCCTTATATAGGGAACAGAAAAGAACAATGTGCATCGTGCTTTGGCTATCTTTGTCATTACAAGGACAGGGGGGCAGTCTCTCACACCAACCCCCCTGTTTAGGAAACGCAAAGAGAAAATGCAGGGTGTGTAACCTAAACCTTGTCAAGTAGAATCGCCATTGCACATGGTTTGTAAAAGATAAATAAAACTGGTGCAGCAAAGTAGCCTTAGGAGCATGAGGGCTAACCAGGGAATTCACAAACGGTGATTTCCAATAAGTTGTTTTAATTACAGCTTTGATGTTTCCCTGTATATTTTCGGGGTTGTCAAAAATGTCACCCAGGCCTAATTTATGAAACATTTCATTTACATAAGATAGCCAGGGGATATGTTTCATGTTTGCCAACTTTAAACAATCCCGGAGGATATCTCTAGTAAGCTGTAAGTCCTCTGATTGCCATATTTTGCCCCATAACAATAAAGGGGAAAGGCGAATGGTGTCACTCACATAACTTAGACCTAATTCGTTGTGGACAAATCTGTTTGAGGAGCCTGATGGAGTAGCCAATACACGCTTTAAAAATGTATTCTCCATAATCTGCAGTGAGTCAGGGCTTTCAGTCCCCCAAACTCCTGCCCCATAAGTAGCAACCGACAAACATTTAGCTTTATACAAAGTTTTTAAATGTATGACAGGTTTTTGTCCTAGTTTGCCACAGAAACGGAACAGACTCTCTATAGAGCGACTAGCACTTTGAACTCGGGTCTGCATTAACGGGGCCCAACTTAGTTTGTTGTTAAAAAGGTTACCCAGATAATTAAAGTTTTCAACCTTTTCAATGGTAGAGTTGTTAACTACAAACTTTCTAGTCTTAGTGCCCTTTGGGCCACAGACCATGGCAAAGGATTTGGCAAAGTTTACCTTAAGGTCTAGGTCCAACATGAATTTGTGGAAGGCATCAAGACAGTGCTGCATACTGTTTCCTGTGAGTGTCATAAGTACCGTATCGTTGGCGTAAGAAAGCATTGGAATGCTCCTGCCGTTGACCTTTGGAAAGTCATAACAGTTATCCAACAGATATTTTTCCAGGCCATTGGTGTACACAAGAAACAGAAAAGGAGCTAATATGCATCCTTGTCGGACGCCCTCAGTTGAGAGGATAGGCTTAGTTTTCTCTCCCCCTGGCCCAAACCTTATGGCTACAGTAGTTGATTCATGGAGTCTACGGAGCAAGGTGACCAAGGGTTCCTCGAAACCCATGACCTCCATCATTTGCCACAACTTGCTCCGACACACAGTGTCAAATGCACTTGAAAGGTCCATGAAGGCAAGGTGGATGGAGGATTTCCTTGCCTTCATGTATTTGCCTATGATCAGGGCCAGGTTCAGGCACTGTTCTACAGTACCTTTACCTTTCCTGAACCCATATTGGGAATCCACAATAAGGCCCACCGAATCTGCCCAAGTTTCCAATCTAGCTAAAATGACCCTACCCAATATCTTACACGATGCATCAATTAATGAAATTGGGCGATAGCATCGGGGATCTGATCTATCGCCCTTCTTAAAAATTGGCACCACTATTGCCTCCTTCCATGATGCCGGAATACGGCTAATAACGACTGCTCTAAAAACATTTAATAACAGGGGGGCCCAAACCTTAATATTATGTTTAAAAAAGTCCAAAGGCACTAGATCAGGGCCGGGTGCTTTTAATGGTATGCCTTTCAACAGAGCATCTTCCACTTCCTGTAAGGTGAACGACGCGCTCAAGGACAAGGAAGACTGAGAGACCACCAAATCCCTAACGTCTCCTAGTGATGGTTCATTAGATAGAGTACCATGTGGGTTAAAAATCTTCCCAAAGTGTGATTCCCATGTTTCACATGCAATCTGCATCACAATGTTATCCTTGCCATTACTTGTAAAAAGGGGGTGATTAATAACTTCCCAAAAGAGCCTGCTGTCCTTCAATTCCGAGGCCTTCACTAAATCTTCCCAGGCTTGGTTTTTTAAGTCCAGCTTCCTTGTTCTTATGGCTTCTTTATATGCCAGTCTAGATGCTCTAACCACTTCTGTGTCCCTGGGTTTTTGTTTTAATGCCGCTTTCAAGGATCTGTGTGTTGCCGAACATGCGGCGTCAAACCATCTAGGACCAAGCATTTTGCTTTTACCAATTGGTTTTGTGAGGCGTTCGGCTACATACCCACATAAAGATTCAAAATTCCCTATAACCTTTTCAGGTGTGGTTGTAGGTGTTAAACATGCCTCGTACTCAGAGCTATATCTATTTAGGATCTCAGCCTCAAGACCTACCGCATCTATTTTGCCCCATTTAAGTGTAATACCTTTGTTCCTACTATACTTTAAAGGTTGCTCCCAGACAGAGTGTTTGGGTTTAACGGGACAAAGCAAGGATAAATTTAGAGGATTGTGATCACTGGCAGCATTAGCGATTACTTCCAGCTTGTCAACATGATGGAGGTGTCCACTAGAGACAATTACAAAATCAATAAAACTCATCATACCTCTACTTCCCTGAAACGTCGGTATTGGAGCAGAATTTGGACCAACCCAGGGTTCCACTATACATAGATCATTTAAGATAATGATGTTGTTTAGAGCGTCCCCCTGTGGTGTATGTTTGAAGTGTAACAGGGGTTGGTCATGGGAGTCACTTAAACCACACGCCTTCGAGTCCCCGTAGGTGCATAATGAGCAGTTAAAATCTCCCACCCAGATGACAAATAGTAGGGGTTGCGCGAGGCGTGCCCTGGCTATGGCCTCCTCCAAATTCAACATTACGCTTGTCTCTTTGTTGTCAAAGATGTTGTAATACCAATTAATCAGCAGCAATGGTTCAGGAAACAAATTAACCAACATTAACACTTGAAACCATGGGGAGTCAACTATCTTAGAAATTACAAGTTTACATAGTTTTAAAGATGTTGCCATCATTAGGCCCCCTTTTGCCCTACCCGCTTGTGAGGGTATCGCAAGGGTATTAAAAGCTTGAAAGCCCTCGATGTTCTGAGTGGATCGGCTCCAAGTTTCCTGAAAGCACAGGATGTCATAGTCACCCACAAAATCTAGCCATGCCTCGTCCTCCAATCTTGAGGCGAGCCCAGCGATATTCCAGGAAATAAGGCGCATCCTTACAGCGCTTTGATTTTGTCTACCTAATTCAGTTAGTACTTCCGGATTATGCCTTAAGATGATTGGACTTGATTCGCTTTCTTTAGTGTGGCCAGCCTCAGGGACTTGGGGGTTGGATGTACAATCATCACCAACAGAAACATTTTCCCGTGAATTATCAACACAGTTTTCTCCCTTCTCCCTCTGGCTCGGCTCTCCTGATATCAGAGCATTTGTGTCGCCGGGAGAACTTAATGATAGTCAGTCTATCTCTTCCAACCCTGCAAGTGCATCAAAACGGTTTCTTAGGGGGATATTACTAGGAAACCGTCCTAGATAGTCTTCCCCTTGGAATCGTGGTCTTAGATCATTATGCCGGGTTTGCAAGGAGTTGTTATTGTTATAAATTGATCCCCTAAAGAAACCGTCACACTGTTGCCGGGGGCCCCAGTTGTTTTGGATTGGCCAATCGGCTCTATTTCTCCGGGCCCACCCATGGTGTGTTTCACTGTTTGATGTCTGCCCAGTGTTTTTATAAAGCAAAGTTGCGGGAGGAAGATACAAATTTGGATAAAAATATTCTAGACCTATACATTGAATATCCCCAGCTCTAGCAAATCTTGGTTTACCGCAGATGATATTTTTTACCCAAGTATCACTGAAGTTAATCAGAATACAGTCCCCCTCTAGGTCCTTATCACTTGGGCCCACCCAGGGAACTCTGCGTACGCTAAGTATTTTTGTTTTAGATTCAGGAGGGAGTGGTCTGTTATTATTGAGCCAGTATATTACTTTGTTTTTTAATTCCTGGTTTGATTCCATTTTGTTAAACAAAACTGGGGGTACTCCTGTGAGTATTGCCATAAAAGGAGCTGAATCTGGGGGCAAATTTACAGGTGGTGGTTTCCTTTTAAGTGCTCTATCGTTATCATTATTTCCTGCAGGCCCCTGCAAAGATGTTTGTTTTGACCCTTGGGTGGTTCCCTGTTTGGAAGTAAGAACTTCTGATGTTAGTGCTGTGCTGCCCATATTTTGGTTAGGGGGCCCCACAATGCCCACCACTGCAGGTTTGGTACGAGCTAAAGGAACAGGTTTTGTTCGTGCTAAGGGGACCGATGCTGCCTTAGGGTCAGCAGGAATAAATGTTTCGGGTGATTTGCTGGCATTTTTATTCTCTCCCCCTTTCTTTGAATTACTATTATTGGCGATACTGTTTTTATTATAGTTATTAGTACCCCCTGCCTCGGGTGATTTGTTTTTAGTTACTAGAGTTTCAAGGGAGTTAGCATTAAGAGAGATAAGGTGTTCCAGTTGGTCTAATTTTAGATTAACAATTTGAATTTTCTCTAAAACAGGCAGCAAAAGCATCTGAACCGATTTCTCAATTACCCCCAAGAGACGATCATTATTATTGGTGTTGAATGAGAAGATTTTCTGTCCCGCGTCAACTGGGTGAGTGCCCTTTTGTTTGGTTGGATTTGTCGGGACTTTAGATGGCGCTGGCTTCGCTGACTTAGTTCTAGTTCCTTTTCTATGGTTTCCCCCTCTTTTACGTTTGTTCAGATTGTTTGATTCCCGCTCACAGTCTACTACTTGATCTTGTATATGGATGGGCCCATTACTGCTCAAATTGCCGTCTAAGGCATTATCCCCCGTAGTACCTGATGAAATAGGTATAAGAGTAGATGTGGATGCTTCAATTTGGGAATCCCCTGGGTCTGCTATCATGATTATCTGAGAGTCAGAGAGTGCCACTAGATTTGGACTAGCCTCTAGGTTGCTATCTGCACTATCAGCATTCTTCTCGGGAGTGGGTGCCTTATTGGGTGTAATTTTAAAGGCAATATCTCCCAGGGATGAGCGTTTGCCTGTTATTAGATCTAAGGACAAGCGCTTTTCGGTAAGGGTTATTTCTTTTTCCAGGATAACAGTTGCCCGAGTTATGAAATCGTCTAAGGTTCCAGTGGCTTTCCCATTGTTCGTTTTTACAGTAACCTGTCTACCCTTCCCTGAACGCAAGGACATCATATGGGTTCTAGGAAACAACTAAATGAATAATAGTACTATAACTTACAATCAAACAGTTTAAAATGAGAAGTCTGGGATGGAGAGGGAGAGCAGCCCAGATGGAGCGGGCGTGGGTACCTGGGACACCTAGAGAATGGAGTCACAGCCCACTTGCTCGCAGCCCTCTGCCCCTGTTTTTCCCCAACAGCAGCTTTAATCCAGTGAGGAAAGCGCCCCTCTGCACAGCGGAATCCGGGCTCCGGTTTCCGCGAGGCGTGGGCAGAATTGCGTTAAGTGACCTCAAGGAATCCAAGATGGCAGTACCAGGTTTGCTAGGAGGTCCCACAGAGTACGAGGTAAGCCGGTATTTGCTCACCCGGTCTTTGGGGGCGGGGGTGGGGAAGGAGGGAGAGCAGCCCAGATGGAGCGGGCGCGGGTACCTGGGGCTCCTAGAGAATGGAGTCCCAGCCCTCTTGCTCGCAGCCCTCAACCCTCAACCCCTGTTATATCCCAACAGCGGCTTCGACCAAAGAAGAGAAGAAAAGAAAAGAAAAGCGCCCCTCTATGAGGCAATGCCCACACAGCGTGAAGGAAGCTGGAATTAATGTCAACAAGCAAAGAAAGGAGGCAACAAAGGAGTGTAAAATGCTCCCACAATGAGAGGCAACAGGAATTATCACAGTACCTTAGTCAACAGTCCTAGTGGAAGGGCAGAATCCAGGAACACACAAGTTAAGGGGGGTGGCCCTGCCCTGGCTCCGACTGGCGATGACGGGCAAGGACGGGCCCGCCCTTGGCCCGGGCTTCGCCCGGGCGCTGCCCGCGCGCGTCCCGCGCCGCGGGGCGCTTGGGAGGCTTAAATGCAGCCCGGGCGCTGCGATGACGTTAGCAGTGGGCGCCCGGGACTGAGCACTCTGGGGGTTGAAGTTTTCCAAGGGCCGTTCCCCTCACGGCAGTGATGGTAGCAGAGTTCGTGGTGTCCGTGGTGCAAGGGGCGAACAGGTGAGCCCGTGTGTTGAGCCGTTCTCCTCACGGCGTGCTCGTGCAAATTAATAAATCTCCACCAGGTCTGAAAGAGCGTCCCGCACCGCGGGGCGCTTGGGAGGCTTAAATGCAGCCCGGGCGCTGCGATGATGTTAGCAGTGGGCGCCCGGGACTGAGCACTCTGGGGGTTGAAGTTTTCCAAGGGCCGTTCCCCTCACGGCAGTGATGGTAGCAGAGTTCGTGGTGTCCGTGGTGCAAGGGGCGAACAGGTGAGCCCGTGTGTTGAGCCGTTCTCCTCACGGCGTGCTCGTGCAAATTAATAAATCTCCACCAGGTCTGAAAGAGCGTCCCGCGCCGCGGGGCGCATGGGAGGCTTAAATGCAGCCCGGGCGCTGCGATGACGTTAGCAGTGGGCGCCCGGGACTGAGCACTCTGGGGGTTGAAGTTTTCCAAGGGCCGTTCCCCTCACGGCAGTGATGGTAGCAGAGTTCGTGGTGTCCGTGGTGCAAGGGGCGAACAGGTGAGCCCGTGTGTTGAGCCGTTCTCCTCACGGCGTGCTCGTGCAAATTAATAAATCTCCACCAGGTCTGAAAGAGCGTCCCGCGCCGCGGGGCGCTTGGGAGGCTTAAATGCAGCCCGGGCGCTGCGATGACGTTAGCAGTGGGCGCCCGGGACTGAGCACTCTGGGGGTTGAAGTTTTCCAAGGGCCGTTCCCCTCACGGCAGTGATGGTAGCAGAGTTCGTGGTGTCCGTGGTGCAAGGGGCGAACAGGTGAGCCCGTGTGTTGAGCCGTTCTCCTCACGGCGTGCTCGTGCAAATTAATAAATCTCCACCAGGTCTGAAAGAGCGTCCCGCGCCGCGGGGCGCTTGGGAGGCTTAAATGCAGCCCGGGCGCTGCGATGACGTTAGCAGTGGGCGCCCGGGACTGAGCACTCTGGGGGTTGAAGTTTTCCAAGGGCCGTTCAGCTCACGGCAGTGATGGTAGCAGAGTTCGTGGTGTCCGTGGTGCAAGGGGCGAACAGGTGAGCCCGTGTGTTGAGCCGTTCTCCTCACGGCGTGCTCGTGCAAATTAATAAATCTCCACCAGGTCTGAAAGAGCGTCCCGCGCCGCGGGGCGCTTGGGAGGCTTAAATGCAGCCCGGGCGCTGCGATGACGTTAGCAGTGGGCGCCCGGGACTGAGCACTCTGGGGGTTGAAGTTTTCCAAGGACCGTTCCCCTCACGGCAGTGATGGTAGCAGAGTTCGTGGTGTCCATGGTGCAAGGGGCGAACAGGTGAGCCCGTGTGTTGAGCCGTTCTCCTGACGGCGTGCTCGTGCAAATTAATAAATCTCCACCAGGTCTGAAAGAGCGTCCCCCAGCAGACCCAACCTTCCTTCCTTTTGACTCAGCTTCCCTGTGAGATAGTGTGACAGTGGTGGCAAAATGGATGACAGTGTTTGTTGGTGATTTATGCCAATGCCTTGCAGTATTTGTTGTTAGGTTTGTACATGTTATGACATAGTTACATATTACTATGAGATGGCAGGTATTGTGATTGTGTAACTGGCATACACGTCACAGGATACTTGCCTTTCTGTTGCTTTGGCTTTGCTAACAGTACTTGGTTTCACTGTCCCCTTGACAGTGAAATATGTGTATTGCCGTACAATATTGAGTATATTGGTTGTGTATTCACCAGGCTCTGGTATTCCTGTTAATCACTGGATGCTCTCTGGTGGTAGGATGGGCCACACCTTCTCCTCCCAGGACCTGAAGTGTGTTGGTTTGGCAGGAGGGCCACCGCCAAACTGCTTGCTCAGGGCGTGCTCTCTGTCGATGAGCTTCTTGACCCTCCTGCGCACATCATAGTACCTGTTCTGAATATCGTCCTTTGTACGCAAACAAGGTGCATGTGCGTTGACCTTGTCAAAAATCCTTTCCCACATCTTTGTTTTCAGTGACATGGGGGTCTGTTGGACCAATGTGCCAAACAACTGTGGCTCTACTCTAAGGATTTCATCAATCATGACTTCCAACTCACTATCTGTGAACTTTGGATTCTTCTTGGGGGGCATGGTGCTGGGTGGTTGTGGGGATTGATGTGTGTGTGAGGGTGTAAGCGAGTGTGGTGGGTGTGAGATTATCTGTGAATGTGTGATTAATTTTTGAGAGGTGCAGCTGGTGTAGATGTTGTGTGGTGTGTGAGTTGTGGTGTGTCTCTTCAGTGTGGTGGTGTTATCTGCTATCCTATGGCTGTAGTTTGCAAAGGATCATGGTAGGGATTTCTGGCCTTTATGTGGGTGGAGTTGTGGGTGTGTCTTTGTTCCATTTATTTTTTTATTTTTTATTTATTGGCTTTGTCATTGCTTGTTTGGTCCTTTTTTTTACTTTTTTCCTTTGGTTTTGTTGGACATGACGGAGACGTTCATTTGACCGGGACGGATGCTGCCAGTGGCTCTTGTGGGGTAACCCGAGTCTGTCACACTGACATTCTGTTGTGTTTCTGCGTTGGCGTATGTGTCGGTCGCAAAGGAGTCTATTGTTTGCTAGTCACTGTTTTCTGTAAATCCCGGTCTTCCGGATTGTGCTCCGTGCGAGTCGGTCTCGTTTCACACTCATTGCATCGTACCACGCGGGTCGTACAGGGTGGGTACGTGTTGGTCGGGTCCATTCCTGATGCGTGTCGGTCGGTACGATTCCCAGTCCATTTACGGACGAATTATTGATTTCTGTACAGTTCGCTCATGCGGCTTGTGTTCCGTAAGAGTGGGTTGTAATTCACATGTGTTGCATCGTACTACGCGGGTCGTAAGGTGCCGGTACATGTCGGTCGGTCTCCATTCCCGGTCTGTGTCGGCCGGTACGTTTTACAACCGGAATCGGAATCAGCCCCTTAGAGTGTAAAGAGTAGAAACAGTTCTACTATGCTGCTAAAACAGTGTATATATGCAGGCATGTAAACAAAGCAGTAATCTGGTGTACTCCTATTATGCAAAACCCTACCCCGTGTGTGCCTAGAGTGTGTATAGGTGTGAAGCCAAGTATCCCCCAAGGGACAATCCAACCCCATTACCTGGCGGGAGAGAATGTAAGAGCCCGTCTTAGTTACGAACTGGACACCACCTCAAGGAGATGTCAGACTGCTGCATTGTGAAGTCTCAGCATGTAGGGACCCTTGGTGTCATCTGAAGTGTCTTATCTGCTAATATATTCTGATGCTCATTATTTTTAATAGAAGACAGCCTTGCGATGTACGTGTAGATTAGCGATGTTATGGATATATAGGTAGCTTTGTCGCCCATGGATGAAGATAGAATGACATTTGTACTTAGTGCGTAAAGAGGCCTTGCAGATGATGTTTGCGGTATCATGATAATGTTGTGTGAAGCTAGATGAGTAAATATTGTAGTCTCAGAGAAATGAATCCAACATTGTTGCGCACGCAATGGTGTGCAAAAGGTCACAGCCAAAATGTTATTGTGAAAAATAGGACAATGTAAGAAATAAGCTGCTTCGCTGCATGGGCCTAACCAGGGAACATAATACACACTCCTTATAGTAAGGGTCAATATATAAAATCCATCCAAAAGCCAAGAGGCTAATTGAGCTAAAAAAGGCCTAAAAAGTACTTTTGAAATCATCTAAAAGCAAGCTTCCCTTTAAAATATTCATAAAAAGCCTTAAAAGTCATTATACTATTTGAAATTCCAAGCACTTTGAAAGCCTTGGTGCCTAGGAAAAAAAACAAAGACTGTTTTGATTCACTTTGTTTAAACAATGGACCAAATGATTGCCACCACATGGAAAGGCCAATTGTTTATGTGTTCCGAGTAGTAGACACAACATTGCTGTTGCACACATATGGCAGACGACAGTGCCAGGGGCACCCCTCAAAGCAGGTTAATGGAACAAAGGTGATTCCATCCTGTTCCCAAAGCAGCCACTGAGGGAAGGACTTCATCCTGTAAGCGCATTGTTGAGACGGTGTCCATTACACTAGGAGCAAAAGCATTCCAGGGTAGCTCGAAGAATGCATTCATCAGAAATGGAAAACGCTGGGGACAACAATACCCATGGGCCTTTAAAGGGTCCATCAGTACATCAATGTCCAGTGGCGCAACAAATTGTGATCCTAGGCATATATCCAATACGCATTTGTGGCTGCAAAGCAGGCAGTGGAATACAGGTTGTACTCAATGATTCCAAACAGGCCTGAAGGACAAGTTCCAATGCTCATTCAGTTCTCGAAGTTGAGGTGTGCGAAAGCAGTGTACCATGAACTCACGGCACCACAGCAAAGCAGTGCCATCCTCATTCAGGGCTGAAAAGGGACGTCCATTGCAGAGCAGAAAATTTAAAATAAAGATTCCCGCCACAAGTGGCAGGACAAGTGGGAGCCCTCTAAAAATGCTTCCGAACATGGAGTGTATGAAAGATGGTGCAACTCCAAAAATGTGCTAACCAGTCCAGAGCCGATCCATTAAAAAAGTGCACAATTCCCTTTGTATCAGACATATTAATGATATGGTGAACCATCTCCCCAAAATGCCACAGGAAGTTAGTTTGGAGTAGTGTCTGTATCTCAAACGAGGACCTTGCAACCTGGAGATTAAATGTCTCTCGGGCCGAAGTTAAGGCCACTCCCTTTTGAAAAAGCATGGCTTTCAGCTTGCTCAGAGAAATAAATCCTATGTTGGAAACATCAATTAAAGACCATAGTGTTGCCTCCCTAACTGTGCGGGCAGGTGGAAACAGCAGTGTGCAACAAGTGACTATGGAATTGACCGTTACCAGGTAACTGATACCTGGTTCCGTTCCACAGCAACCGTAATTATTCAGCATCAAATAGCTCCCATTCAAGAGCAACTTGAAGACCAGATAAATCATGGCAGCCAGGGAACCCTACAGATAACAAGACAAGTTCACAACTGAATCGTTGCATGCCCCATGAAGAGAAATGTCCTTGCAAATTAAGGACCTGCTTAAAGCATCCTCACAGTCGGAACCACTAAGGAAAACCTCTGAGTCCCCATCCCTGCATCTAAACCTGAGTGGTAATTCCCAGTACTCATGCACAAAGCCTTCCCCTAGCGCTTTGTATGTGCCTACCTGTTGGTATTAGAGACAATATTGGAATTGGAAAGCCTTAACCAGCAGGGTGATGTAACCATGGATTATCCAGTCTGTGGATGGTGTCGCAGCCACAGTAAAAGGTAATTGGTCTGATTTTTCTATGTGCAGCATGGTATATTTTGCATCTCTGCGTGCCATTAATATCTGTCATTCCGTTAGATCATATGCAGCAAACAGACTTGTACTATTGATGTAACGCCATGGCACGTGGACAGAATGTAGTGTTTGCAAAGATCAGCTCAATATTACAGTGGACCATAATTGTGATTGTCCATGTTGTAAAATAAACAATGTCTTGCTGTATAATGTCAATTGCAGAAAATACTAAGTTGCCCAGTGAATACATTCTGGATGATAATGTGGTCATGCCGTTGTCAGCCAAAGCCTTTTCTAAATTAACCTTGTTGATCTTGCGCAATTTGTCAGCAGCTTCCTGTTGAGAAATTTTCTGGAGCTTGTTGCATATTCTATACAAGAAGAGCTTTTGATGTGGGTTCTGGGGACCTAATTAAAAATCCCTGAGATCCATGTCATCAGAAAGATGGGACAAGTGTTGCTTCACCTGAGAGAGTTTTGAGGATTTTAGCCAATCGAGGCACAACTTCCTAACTCTATATGACGCCACCACCCCAGAATGTTCTGTTTGTACATATCGCTGATCAAGCCTATTTATCCTGTTAAACTTGGCATCTTTGGCGTGGTTTCCCCTGAATTCTGCATATACCTCCTGTATTTTTGATGATGTGCTGGATTTCATTAATGCTGGCTTAGATGCTGACTAGAATCAAAGTGCAAGTGCTCCCTGTGTAAATTGTTATTACAATTGGTTCTCCCTGATTGGCATATTTGATTTACTGGGAAGTCCCTAGTAAAGTGCACTGAGTGTGCCGTGGACTGTAAATCAAATGCTGCTAGTGGGCCTGCAGCACTGATTGTGCCACCCACATGAAAAGCCCTGAAAAGGTATCTCAGACCTGCCACTGCAGTGTCTGTGCGCAGTTTTAAAGTGCCATGTCGACCTGGCAAGTGCACCTACTTGCCAGGCCATAACCTTCCCTTTTCTTACATGTAAGGCACCTCTATGATAGGCCCAAGCTAATACCCTGGTCAGGGTGCAGTGTATGTGAAAGGTAGGACAGGACTGGTGTGTGTGACATGTCCTGATAGTGAAATACTGCCATTTTTGATTTTCACTATTGAAAGGCAAGCTGCCCCATAGGATAGAATGGGAAATACTTTGTAACATCTTACAAATATAACTCCCCAGTGGGACAAGATTGAGAATTAAAGTTTAGGCTCTCTGAACTCAGAATTTAATAACACATCTTTTAGTAAAGATGGTTGCGTGTTTGGAAATGTCACTTTTAGAAAGTATAACTGCAACAAATGATGGACGGAATGCTGAATGATTCAAACATTCTTCCCCAGTCAAGAGATCTGGGTTAAATCCATCGTTCTTTTGGCCACTACACCACCCCAGTTTGGTCCCAGCCATATGCAAATCAGTCTTGACCCTGTGCCACAAGGGAACCGTCCAGACTGAATTGCCAAGCCAGGTCCTCCCTGGACCGGAAGCAAGCATCCAGGGAACGGTTTCGGGGTATGTCACCCTTCACCAGCCAGGTTAGCTTGAATCCAGTGGCACAGTGAGCAAGGGACCCTCGTCTGGGCATACCCATCCCACTTAGGGTGAAAACTGTAACAAATTATGGACGGAATGCTAAATGATTCAAACATTCTCCCCCAGTCAAGAGATCTGGGTTAAATCCATCATTCTTTTGCCCACTATGCCACCCCAGTGCCCAGACGTGGGTCCCGTGCTCTCCATGCCACTGAAGTCAAGCCATCCTGGCTGAAGAGGGGTGAAACCCAGAAACCGGTCCTAGGAGGCTTGTTTCCAGTCCAGGGAGGACCTGGCCTGGTAGTTCTGGCTGGACTGTTGCCATTGGGCACAGGGTCAAGACTGATTTGCATATGGCTGGGTTCAAACTGGAATGGCATGGTGAGCAAAATAACGATGGATTTAGGCCCAGATCTCTGTACTGGGGTGAATGTATGACATTGTTCTGCATTCTGTCCATCAATTGTTATTTTTGCGTTTGTCACCCGGAGTGAGACTGGTATGCCCAGACGTGGGTCCTGTGCTCTTCATGCCACTGGAGGTAAGCTATCCTGGCTGAAGAGGGGTGAAACCCTGAAACCGGTTCTAGGATGCTTGTTTCCAGTCCAGGGACGACCTGGCCTGGCAGTTCGGGCTGGACTGTTTCCATTGGGCACAGGGTCTAGACTGATTTGCATATGGCTGGGATCAAACTGGAATGGCATGGTGAGCAAAACAACGATGGATTTAGGCCCAGATCTCTGTACTGGTGTGAATGTAAGACCTTGTTCTGCATTCTGTCCATCAATTGTTATTTTTGCACTTTTTGAAAGTAGGCATTTTCTTGTTTAACCATTCTGGGTGCCTCTGCCTGTTTGTGGATTGACTGTCTAGTTTAGGAGTGACATGGGCTGGGGATGTTTATTCACTGTGGACAGCCACTCGGGAGTGGGGTTGAGGTGTGCCTAGCCCTTCCTGGATGACTCAGAGCTGAGCTGAATGGAACCTGGCTGCATTTAGAGTAGTGGGAGGAGATTTCCTTGCACCTCAATAGGCCCTGGCTCCCTTGCACAATGCTGTCTCCACCCCCTGTGGTCATACTGCACCAGTGTGGACAGAACTGGTTTGGACTGGGCTCAGAGACACTTACATAAAGAGAACAAAGACAACATGGGGTACAAGTAGTAGACCTTAAACCCCCATAACTGTAGATCCCTTCTGGACTCAATGGGAATTTCTGCCAAAGAGGAGAGCTGGAGAGCTGTGAGGAGGAGTACTGCCTCTTTTGCTGTGTGCTGTGTGGGGTTGGCCTGCAGTTGCATGTTTCTGTCAGGGAAAGGTGAACGACTAGAACATTGCTGTGAACCTGCTTGAAGAAGAGTCTCCAAGGGCCTGAGTGTGATGACCTCCTGTTCTGAAGTCTCAGGGGCACAAAGACTTCACACCCAGCTCCCTTTTACTCTCTTGCTGAGAGTTCTGAGCTTCCAGGAGGTACCTATTCCAGTTTTGAGCCCCTGGAGGTTGTTGCTGCTGTTGGGAGCACCAAGAAACCTAAGAGAAGTAACAAAACCTGCCTCCAATACCATCAGCAATGCCGCTGTGACGCCGAGACCTGCACCAATGTCAGGGGCACCACTTGTGAAGTGCACTACCCACCGCTCGGCCTGCACTGCAGCTCCGATGCCCTTCGAAGCCTGCAGTTCTCGGCATTTGCGACACCAGCATTTGCAACAACTCTGTCACCGCCAGCGCCTGCATCCTATTATCGCGTCACCGATAACCACCAAGGGTGACTCTACAAACTCGCTGACTTCGCATTGTCACCGGAACTGATGCCTCACCACCGATGCAACCGACTTCCCCTGTCCTGGACTCAACATTTCGCCTCCTCCTGGACACGGCGCTTCACCTCCCCTGTGGCAGCCAGGGAGCCAGCCTTGACATCAGCAGTGATGCCTCACCTCCACGACACTGTGCATTGTCATAGACTTTGTTTCTAAGGTACTGTTTGTTTGGGAGTCCATGTGTCTCCATGTCCGACTCTGCGCACCACGCGGTCTGCGCCTTCCTTTGGATTTATTGCTGTCACAACTTTGCAATAGCCCCAGGTGGAGGTATTTGCTTTCTACAAGCTTTATTTTTGCAATAACTGTTCTAAAGTCATATCTTATTACCTGTACGTTTTTGTTGTTTTTGGTCTTGTTGAGTTTAGATGAAGATACTTTATTTTTCTAAACTAGTATGGTGACTATTTGTGGTGTTATCACTGTATTACAGTGTGTTTTGAGTACACATACTTTACATGCCAAACTACCCAGGGTGTGAGCAGGGGTTATCTAGAGTTTGTATCCCCCTTAACCTGACTAGAAGCATGGGTCCCTTTTTTAACATAGGTTCCTGCCTCTGCCAACTACACCCCCCCATTTCTAACATACCCTAAACCCTTCGGTGTTGCCTAGTAATATAGATTGATAACCAATGGAGTCCATAGGCCAAATCAACCATCCCTTGCAGTTGGGGTCTGATGAATTAAAGGAACCATTACGTATCATGCTATCTAGTGTAATCTCACTATAGTGTGTTAGATGCTGGCAGTTCTCTAAGCATGAGAATGTGAGAATACGAGGTGTGTTCAAATCCTTCATTTGTGCTATTCCTATACAAGAAGTTTGTTGCACTGTTTTTTTCAAGAAAATTATTTGATGCAGTATGGGGCACGCTCTAAATAAGGCCTGAGTTCCCTGAACCTGCCAATCTTTTAGCCCCAAATGGATTTTGTGGCTATGGTGTCTTCCCAAAAGTCGAAAACCTGAATAGACAGTTGGGAAATAAAGGAATCAAAATATATCAGCTTGTTTTTTGTAGGTGCAAGCATATAATAGTGTGAGGCTGTGCCTGATGTGTCAAAAGCAGAAAAACAAGCAAACTTCTGTGCAAATGTTTTTGAACTACCTTTTGGCGGTGTTGAGCAATGTTCTATTTGAGTGTAATTGTAAACAGCACGTGGGATACTAGCTTTGTGTAAGAAATGGTGACCATAATGTTGATAACAAAACATGTCTCCAAAATTAGATGCGCCATCATACAATTCATCGTTAGAAAATGCAGCCTATTGCTCTAGATCTGCAAGTAAATTGTGCACAGTTTTAAGTTCTCAATCATCAGAAAAAGAACTAAATGTGATGATTTAATTTAAAGAAATTTTAAACAAATATGGAATTTGTAAAAGTTCAGTAGGACCATATACATCATATGATACCCTGTCCCATACTGTTCCTTCTGGAACTGGAACTGCTGTAATGTTCACTAGGGACAAGTCCCTTAGTTCAGAGTGCGATGATGCATCTAGTTTCAGAACCAAGTTCACACGCTGGACTGCAGATTGTTCTGGCAGATAGTGTTCATTCAGAAGTAGGAAAAAGACAGTCACCAAACCGATCAAGAGGACCTGAAATAGTGATCCGATTGTAATCCAGAGATGTATCCAAGGAACAACAAAGTATGTATTTATCTGCCTAAGAAAGAAAGCATACACTGGTAGCTTGAAAGGGAGAGGCGGCCATGGCGGCTCAGGTTCACTTGAATCCAATGAGAAGTCATCGTAATGCATGAAGTAACCAGACATCATCTGGTCTATTTTTGGCAGCTCAGCAGGTTTTGTAGAACTGGGAGGTGACTTGATTTGTGGCATGGTTACATAGACATCGAATTCACATTTCTGTACTCGACTGTACACTGCTGAAAATACTCCCTATACTACCCATGACAGCCAGGGCTCTCATGATGAGAATTGTCATTTGAACCGTTTGGACTATTGTAATGCTCTGCTACTTGGTGCTCCTAACTTTCTGATCAACAAACTCCAAAGAATTCAGACGATAGCAGCAAAGTTAGCCCTAAAGAGACCACATAGCGCTTCTGCCTCTGCGGCTCTTAAAGAGCTCCACTGGCTTCCACCACCACAGAGAATACAGTTCAAATCACTTTGTATTGTTTTCAAGGCTCTGCATGGACTAGGAATACTTTGTCTGGCATGCCCCTGTAAGAAGTCTTCATTCTTCTGCAGCTCATCTGGTTAGCACTCCCAGAATTAGAACGTCTAGGTTTGGAGGTGAAGCATTTAGCTGTGCAGCCGCCCATTTATGGAACAAACTCCCACCTATTCTTAGGCAATCAGAAGAATTCTTACACTTTAGGATGAGGCTTAAAAAACCTGGCTATTCCCAAGGGTATAAGGCGGAACAGTCATGCTCTTGGTAAATATGTGCATTGTGGGGAATAACTGTAACCTCAGGACCAGGATACCCATGGGGTGATAGTGCATTTTTTAAGTCTGAATTACATTACATTTACATTACAAGAACCCCTTCTGTTACCTCCAGTAAGTCCCAGATGGCTGGATTGCTAAGAGCTGTTTGGGGACCTCGCCCCCTTTCTCCACCATACTGCAAACATGAATACTAATTAACAAACCATAGAAATTCACTGACACAACCAAAGGTTAAAGGGAAATTATAGTTTGGAAATAGAATAAAAAAACTGAAATTCATTGAAAAAACAGAAGTTACAGGGACATTATAGTTAGGCTCAGGTTTCACTTGTACAAAACCAGTTAAATTCAGCAGTTATAGTTAGCTGAGCCAACTATAACTATAGGTAACTGAGCTAACTATAACTTGCGCCCCCGCAATGCACTGCTTACGACCTCAAATATTACATTACTCATGACATGGTCATGACATCACTGATAACCACATCACTCATGACATCACTGATGAAAACAGCCACAGAATCACTGGCGCACCCACTCACACCCCATAGAACCTTTCATATACCAACTCCCACTCTACCATTTTCAAATCCATTCATAGACCCATACCAGTACTTACACACCCACTCACTGATTGATGGATCTACACATCCATCCACTCATACACCCATACAGCCACTGATTCAGTCACTCGTAGAGCTGCTCACACACTCAGTCACTTACCCATACAATCACACATCCACTTACTCACCTATACAGAAACCCACACCCACTCACTTACTCCTACAGATACTAACACATACTCATTCACCTATAATGTTACTGACACAAGCACAAACTCACCATACAGCCACTCTCTCATTCACTCCCTCACCTATCCAGTCACTCATATACCCCATCACTAACCTATACTGCCTTTAACATACCAAGTTACTCACCCATATACCACTGACACATCCACTTACTCATGCACACAGTCATTCACACACTCACTCACCCATACAGCCCCTCACACATGCACTCCCTAACCCATACAGCCACTGACTCATCCACTCACTCATCCATACAGGCAGTCACACACCCTCTCACCCACCCACACAGACAACCATACAGGTACTCAGATACTCAATAACTCACCCATGCACCCTGTGAGCACCCTGGGACATGATGGCCCTGGGGACCACCACCCCCCAGGGCCAGCTAATGGCTCCATGAGTGGGGCTGTGCAGCCCCCTCTTTCAAGTATTTAGCCCCAGAGAGGTGGTGGTCACCAGGGGTCCGCAATGGACCCCCTTAATTATTCTGTTTGTGTCCTGGGGGTGGTGGTCCCCGGGGGCTGTGGCAGGAGGACAGTGTTTCCCCCTGCTTTAAAAAACATTCAGGCCCCCGGAGGTGGCAGCACCCGGGGCGGCAGGGGGGCTACGCAATCCCCCCATTCTATTAAGAAGCCCTGGAGCGGTGGTGCTCGCCGGTGTAGCGGTAGAGGCCATACGAGCCTCCCAAGTTTTTTTAAAAACACCAAGCCACAGGGAGGTGGTGGTCCCCAGGGCATTTGGAAGCCCTAGGAGGGGGGCGTACACCCCCTCCTATTACTGTAACCTGCCCCGTGGACCTGGCCCACCCAGGGGTTAAATACTAACAAAGCGCAGAAGACCACACTTTGTTTTTTTAAACATTTTCAGTGGGAGTCACAGATCCAGCTCAACACCCGCCAACATATTTTAAACACAGCTTTTTTAGCCCTGCCTCCCCCCCCCCAAGAGGCCTAGGGTGTCAGGGTGTTTCTACCCAGCCCACTTTTCTTTTTCTTTTTTATATGTATATGATAAGCGTTTTTTGACTTGGCTATATCTTCACTACATTTTCCCCAAAAGTGTACTGGTGAGACTTATTGTGCATGGAAAGTTTTGGGGTGATTGATCAAATGGGGGACGGGAAAAAAGAGGGGTAAAAAAAGCGTTTCTATGTTAATTCCCTTAGATATTTTGAACACGACCACAGACCGAACTTCGGTATGGAATAACACCAAATTTGGTTGAAAGGTACCTTGTTCCAGAGAGTCAACTTTTTTTTATTTGGTGTAAATCCATTCAGTAGTTTTCAAGATATTATAGGAAATCTAAATTTGTATATCTAAGAGTTGTGACTACTTCACAACTACTTCACGGCGAATCATGAATGTGTGCACCAATAGGAATTCTGTGATTGGCTGGTGGTAACCTGAGCAGAAAGTTGTGACCGCCATTATAAATAACAGGACATGGTCCATGGGGAAGAAAATGAAGAACAAAAGTGTTATAAGGGGTCAGGGTAGAGGCACCCTGACCCCATTGCTGGAATATATGGGTGTTTGTGTGACACCTTATATGTTCTAAACATTGAAAAAAAACAATTTTACCCTCATGCGGTATTTGCCAATGCATTGCGACACTCAGCACTGCCCTGTGTAACGTCGCAACAAATTTACTAATATGCCCAAAAAGTCTACCACATTAGACTTCTTTACTGGAGTGCAAGAAAGGGTTAAGAAACACTGAGAAGTAGGTTAAGAAAAGTAAAATCTGAAAAGGATGGTTTGATTTGCTATGATCGACAGTATTACTGAGATCAACGTTGCAAAGGTAGTAAATAATTATTGGTTGCTATGCATGAGTTGTGTGCCATTCTTATGCTTAGTTTTTACAGTCATACTGAGCCTACATTGTAACTGAGATCATCATAGAAAAACCTGATCCACCAACTCAATTTACAGGTATGTGAATTATAGTGTAGTTTTAAAAACTATGAATTTAAAGGTATGTGCATAGATGAAGTTAATAAAAGTCTGTATGATATATTTAGTTTTGTGAGCGTATGAGAGAATCAGTTAGTGAGTGTTTTTGTGGGTTTAGGAATGTGTGTGAGTGTATCTATGGGTGTGTGAGTGAGTATGTGAGTGTCTGCATGGGTCTGATAATAGGTGTGTGAGAAGTCCTTTAATCATGTGTTGTCCTGGAACTGTAGAGTGTGTTTTATTTTACTGCATGGTCTAGTTGGCATTAAAAAGTCATTGCTGAGCTTTAATCTTCTGCCTTACTATGTACTACTTATCGCTAAGGTAAGGGTGTAGATAGTCATAGGGTAGGATGGTATGGGCTTAGCGAGTTAGAAGTGCACTTTAAAGTCTCACTGACTCACATGTGCAGTTTGAGAACCCTAGACATAGGTAAATATGCAATCTTTCATCCATATGCAAGTTACATACATATTTACAGAAACAGAGTTACTTATCTTGCTTGTAAGAGAGAGACAGAGGCATGTAAATATTCAGTGACACATCCATACAGCACTTATGTATGCAGCAGTAACGGAGGAAGTTGCATATATATTTATAATCCCCAACAGTAAGTAATAGAGACAAGCAAGTAATAAATACAGCCACTTATATAGATATAATGACATTGTAGCTTAATTGCTTTCACATCCAGTGAAACAGCCAGAGAGGTACTGATATATTATTAGATGTGTACTGAAGTAGTGATTCTCCTAGTCACTCATGCAGACTAGTAGACCTTGAAATATGTGGCCTGATTACATCAGCATAGGCTGTGTGTGCACTTTGACTTCCAGGTTCAGGTGGCATTTTCAACTGCTTACCACCCATACTGAGTCACATACCTATTGACAAAAGCATAGAGGCACTCATACACCCAGTCAGAGACTTAAGCACTTACACATTCAGTCACACACCCATACAGCACTTATGTATGCAGCAGTAACAGACCCAGTTACACAAACTGTTATATATCCCAACTCTCACTAATATAGCCTGAACAGAATGCATACAGCCAGTTGCATAAACATATACAGAACCATAGAGATACTAAGCAACATAGTCACTTACACATCCAGTGATACACCCAGAGCGGGACTGATATAGTTATTTAGATATGTACTAGATATATTAAGTAGTGATACCTCTAATCACCCCTGCAGACAAGTAGCCATAACAATGTTTGTTAAGTCTGCTATTCCATTGCCTGTGTGTACCGTTTTACTGCTAGCTCAAGTTAACATTTAAAACTCCTTGCCAAGCTTTAAACTTCCCTTGTACTACATATAAGGCACACCTAAGGAAGGGTATACGTAGGCCATAGGGCAGAGTACTATGTGCTTAAGGGACAAGACCGCATTTATGGTGTACAGGTAAAAAGCTGAGAACAGTAAAAAAGGGAAAATGAAATATTTTAGAATAATGTGATACTATTAAATAATAAGCAATGTGAACTATTTTTATTCTAGAATTTTGGAAATGTAATACTAACTTATGTTTATGTTCTTTTTTTTCTACTGTGCTTAGAGTGGTACGTCTTTAGATGTTTCAACATGCTCATTGTGCTACATCAATATTTCTGAGATGTATCCTTGGAGATGGTCTTTTACATAAAGAGCAATTCACAATGTTCTTTTGCCTGGAGGGGATGGAGAAAAACTCCCATGCAATTGATTGCCGCTTTGTTGCGGGTTGCTCTTTCAAAGAATTGTGTTCAACATGATGTGGCAACTGATCTTCAATGACACCAGATGTCATTTTACTGGCAAATGATGGTTAAGGCAGCAACATTTAATTTAGAAAAGAAAGCAGGATGGTGCTTAAAAGGGAAAAGTTTTTTTTATTTTTACACTCTTGATGATAGTTTTCCCCCCCCATTTTACAAGGATGAAACCTTTTACAGTCTATTGACTGTGGTGTACAAGTAAAAAAGCTGAGTACAGTAAAAAAGAGAAAAGGAAACACTTGTTTCCCGCTAGTAAGGACAGAGCAATCAAGCAATCGAGTGAATCGAGCGAAAGTCAGAGTCGGAGGGAGCAGCAGCTGACCCAGAGGTGCTAGCCCGAGACTATGTATGGCGTGACCCAGCACAAGTGCCAGTGCGCCCCGTGTGCCTGTGCTGGAGAGTCGGTGAGGTGGTGTTCAATGTGGGGATCAGAAGAAGGAAGGGGGGGTCTGGGGCACCAGAGCCTGGATTGAAACCGACCCATATTACACCCCCATGCAACCAACTATTAGCTGCAATGGCCACATCACCAGGTCCCTCCACCACCATCCCCACATAATGCAGCACCGCCTCAGCCACTTTCAACCACCAAATTCCCCAGAAGTGACAGTGGAGCAAAGGAGTGGAGGTTATGTTATGTTATGTTAATGGGTGACTTATATAGCGCACGGCTACTCCAAGGAGTGTCCCGGCGCTTTCTGACCCATTACTGAGAAAAGGAGAAAAGACAACAGAAACATAACAGAATTACTGATTAAAAAGCCAGGTTTTCAAGGCCTTTCTAAAGGCAAACAGGTTGGGAATGCGGCGGAGATCAACAGGAAGGGAGTTCCATAGTTTGGGGGCGAGATATTTAAAGGAACGTCCACCTATTCTGACTTTCCTAATGGGAGACACCATTGCCAGGCCAAGACTTTCCGACCGGAGAGATCTGGCGGGTTTGTAGAAAGAAAGCCGTTTCTGAATGTAGGAGGCCCCCACCAAATGGAGAGCCTTATGGGCCAGTGTAAGAGCTTTGAATGTGATTCGCTTCTTGATCGGAAGCCAGTGAAGGGAGGAAAGCAACTCAGATGATCTGGCTTGCCGGGGTAGGCCGAAGATGGCTCTTGCCGCAGAATTATGTACAACCTGGAGTTTGTGCAAGAGATAATCCGGCAAACCCAGGTGGAGGACATTTGAATAATCAAGCCTGGAACAAATCAGAGCTTGTACTGTCAGCTTCCTGTGGGCTAAAGGGAGCAAAGGAAGGAATTTACGCATCATTTTTAGCAGACCAAAACAGGTACCCGTGAGACCTGTGATCTGTGTTTTCAAAGCCAGGGTGTTATCGATTTTGACCCCAAGGTTTTTAGCGACCAAAGAGGAAGAGGAAGGGGGGGACATGCAAACCGGCCACCATTCCTGCCAGGGCGGTTCTGCCTGACAGCCGAAGAAGAGCACCTCGGATTTATCAGGGTTGCACTTGAGGCTGCTCCGCTGAAACCAGTTGAAGACAGCCCCAAGGCAACCACGGATGCTCTCCCCGTCGAACTCCATGCCCTTCTTGCAGGTGAAGAGGAGCTGGGTGTCGTCAGCGTATGATATGATCTGGGCACCCATCGACTCCGCCAGTACCGCCAATGGAGTCATGAAGATGTTAAAAAGGGTCGGGCTCAGCACCGACCCTTGTGGGACTCCGACATCCATAGGCGGCACCTCGGCGGAGTACGGGGGGCCCAGACCACTTGTCGACGACCCGCTAGGTAAGATCTCAGCCAGCTCAACACCGTCCCTCTGAGACCGATCTCGTGAAGTATTCTCAAGAGGGCCTCATGCGGGACGGTGTCGAAGGCCGCCGACAGATCCAACATCACCAGCATTGCTCTTCCACCTGTGTCGAGAACTTCCTTAATGGCTTCATTAACTTCCAAAAGAGCGGTCTCAGTGCTCAAGTTGGAGCGGAAGCCAGATTGGGTGGAGTGGAGTAACCCATGGTCTTCAAGGAAGGAAGAAAGCACAGAGTGGACGTGCTTCTCGACAATCTTAGCCAAACTGGGCAGGAGAGAAATGGGCCTATAGTTAGCATGTATCTCTGGGTCAAGGCCTGTTTTTTTTAGAAGGGGAACGACCATTGCCTTCTTCCAGGCTGGCGGAACAATACCGCAGGACAAAGATAGGTTCAAAATAGGAGAAATTAAGGAATTCAGAATCTTGGCAGTCCTGGCTAAAAAGCTCGCCGGGCACGGGTCAAGCGGAGAGCCAGATTTAATCCTGAGTAAAAGATCCAGAGAATTAGATTCCAATAAAGGAGGAAACTCCGATAGAATGGGGCAGGAATCAGGAAGTAAAGTCGTCAGATTGGAGTCATGCAATGATGCATTTGGGGCAGCTGGTGGAAAAGATTCTTGAATCAATTTGATTTTCGTATTAAAGAAGATGGCCAGCTCCTTTACCCAAGATTCGGAGAACTTATGCTGGACTATGCTAGATTTGGGAGAGATAAACTCTTTAACAATGGTAAAAATTTATTTACTGGAATTTGACGCAGACTCAATTCTATTTGCAAAATAGTTCTTTTTGGCCTCAAGAATGTCAGAGTGGTAAGATTTAATAGATAGTTTATAGGCAGACTTAGCTTCTTGGTCATATTGCTTCCGCCAGAGTCTTTCGGCTAACTTACAGTTACGCCGTGCCAGAGCAAGTGACTTAGAGAACCAAGGAGCCGAACTGCGCTTGACAGATGAAGAGGGGGTAGAAAGAGGAGCAAGATCATCAACCCTTTCAACTAACCATTCCTGGAAAGTTTCAAGGTCCCTCTCCAGATGGCCGGATAGGATACAGGGATATTCGTGAAGCGCTTGAGCAAGATTCTCAGGGGTAATTTTATGCAAAGGTCTTCTGGGGTGCCTAAGGTGGTCTGAGTTAATATAAGATGTTTTACTTCTGCCCTGAATTAAAAAACTAATCAAAGAATGGTCAGACCAGAGAACAGGGGTGGGATGGGACATAATAAGGGGAAAGGTGGAGAACACTTGGTCAAGCGTGTGACCCTTATCATGAGTCGCACTTGAGATGTAAGGAGTTAGACCAAGAGGAACAGTGATGTCTTTGATTTTGACCGCTTCACTGTCCAACTCAACGTCCATATGGATGTTAAAGTCCCTTAACATTATGCAGTTTTCCACCTTCAAGCAAAGAGCAGTGATAGCAGATTGAAGGTCATCGAAGAAGGAACCCCGCAGACCCGGAGGTCTGTAGACAAGAAGCCCAGAAAAAGATTGATGCGGGGAGAGTGCAATGGAAAAGGCGAGGGATTCGCAGCCAGAAATAGGCAAAGATGGAATAATTGTGCAGGCAAAAGATCTTAGAACTGCAAGTGCAACACCACCACCTTTACCCACTGTCCTATCCTGTCTGTAAACAATATAATCTGGCGGAAAGGCTGCCGCGATGTCAGGATTAGACGACTCGCAGAGCCATGTTTCTGTGAGCAAGAGACAGAGTGGATTCTCAGAGGTAAGTAGCTCAAAGATGTCCAAAGCGTGCCTATGTAATGAACGGGTGTTAAGCAATAAGCACTTAAACTGTTTAGGAGGGAGTGGACGGGAACCCTCAGAAGCCCGGTATATGTTGGGATACCATCCACAACCTGGACAGCAGCATTTACCTTTGAATCGGCCAGGAAAGACATACCGACAGGTAGCGGTATTAAGGTTAAATGAAAGTAGATCCGCTGCAGAGTAAGTATGCCTATGGCCAGAGCCTGCCGCCGCGCCGTCCGCTGCCGTGTCGTGCCGTGTTTAAAAAGAGGCATCCATACATTCCTGGAGGCATCAGCACTATACTTCTCCCACATGGACACTCAAACCCTAGCAAGGTGTGGCAAATATGTCAGGTAGCTGGAACATTTAATATTCCCTTGCCTAGTCCCCTCCAAACCCACTGCCACCATTCAAAAACTAGTAACAGACTATCTTACGGCTCTACCACAAGCTTTCCCTTCCTGTTAAATCCACCTACACTGAGCCAATGTTTCACACACCCTGGGCCCTTAACTAGACTTCACGATTGTCCTCAGGAGATCGAGCTGATATTAACCTTTACGTTTTTAACCACATTTTGCACTAAGCAAATTTTACCTAAATCATCTATTCAAGATCTCAGACTGACAAAGTGAGTGACTGGCTTTTAGGACTGCGTAACAATGTCACACCAGTTTAGTCCAGTTAAAATAGAAGCAAAGGCTGAGCACTTTCCACTTACGGTTGAGGATTCCCTGCTTTCTTGCACATGGCTAAAGGAACTGTGGCTCATATCATTGGGAAACAGCCTTTGACCAGGTCCCTCTAGATTCTCAGTTTCAGCCTGCAATTGGGACTTTTTGCTACAAACTTTTGCATCTGCCCTTCCTGCCTGCAAGCGCTCATTTGATATCACCCATACCTTTACAAATGCACTTTGACAGCTAAAAAGACTTTAATATCCACAGGCGCAAATCAGGTTTTATTACTGACATTTATGGTTTTATTTTTCCTCTAGCATTGTTATTGCACTGGACTTCTTTCCCTTTAGAAATGATTTTACTTTAACACATGCCCTAAAGTATTTAATGTTGTATTGTTGGTGTTATTACTGTAATGGCTTTAAGTAACTGCAAATAATCACATAAACAAACAAACAAATGATTTAGTAGAATGTGAAGAACTAATAAAGCACAGGAAATGTCTAGTGTTTGGTTAATAGGATGAACGTCTGCATTGGAGAAACCTAAAAGTTTTTCATGGAATTTTGCAAAACGTAACACTAACTTATATTTATGTTCTTTGTGTTTTTAAACAGATGAATGACACAGTCTACTGGAGTAAAGTAATTTTCTAATTACTTCTTTCTGTGTAGTCCCACAAACTCACATTGACAAGGTATATACCAAGGTACAGTGTCATAGAGCCTCTGAGATCCAGATACACACTGATAGAGCCACTCATATGCCTAGTCACCCACCCATTCATCCACTCACATACCCACTCACACACCAATGCAATCAGTAACACACCAAGTTGGTTACCAACACATATACTACCACATGTACTCACTTACTCATACAGATACTCAAACACCCATCCACTCACATATACAGGTAGTAACCCATGCACTCACTCACCCATACAGGCTTGTACACACCCACTCACAGACCTATACAGCCACTGACACACCCACTTACTCACCCATACAGTTAATGACAAGCCCACTCACTCAGCCATACAGCCACTAACCCACTCACTCGCCCATACAGCTACTAACACAGCCGCTCAGTCACTCCCCCATACAGCTAGTCACTCAGGTACTCCCTCAACCATACACTCACTCACACTCCCAGTCACTCACTGATACAGCTACTAAAACACCCACTCACCCATAAAGCTACTAACACACTCACACAGCCACTCACTCACCCATGCTGTCACTCACACACCCACTAACTCACCCATACAGGCACTCAAAGATCCATCCAAAAACACACTCATTCACTCACCCATACAGTTAATGGCAGACCCACTAACTCAGCCATACAGACACTAACACACCAACTCACTCATCCATCCAGCTAGTAATACAGCCATTCATTTAACTATACAGCCACTCACTCATCCAGTCACACACCTATATAGTCACTGACACACCCAGTGACCCACCCATGCAGCTACTAACAGGTGCACTTGCTAAACCATACAATGTGTCATACACCTACTCACATACCCATGCAGCTACTCATACAACCATTCACTCAATTATGCAACCACTCATACACCCATTGACTCATATGTAACAGCAACTCATGCACTCAGTTACTTACCCATTCAATCACTCACACAATCCCTCACTCACCCATACAGCCACTCACATATCCACTCACTTACTCATACAGCCACTGTAACACCCACTCACTCACCCAAACACTTACACATCTACTTACTCACTCATCCACCCGCTCTGTCACTAACAGAAAAATTCACTCATACAGTTTATTTTTCTACACCAAGAAAGGTGGTTAAATGAAAATCTTTGTTTTGTGTTTTTTTGTTTCTTTTTACTGTTTAACATTTTGTATTGTTTGTGTTTTTTTTAGAAATAAAATGGCAACTGCAAAAGAATATTAACAGAAAACACTCAAAACTGGGATCACAATTGCAATTTAACAGAAAACAATTAACATTTATGGTTCTTAGCTGCCTCTAGAACTGTGGGAACTATGGGGCAGATTTATGTTTGCCTTGCGCCTCATTTACGCCGCCGTTGCGTCACTTTTGTGACGCAGCAGCGGCGCAAATCCTGCGCCATGGTGCGGGGTATTTACAACATGACGCATCTGGGAGATGCGTCACGTTGTAAAGCCCTGCGCCACATGTAGGCGTTCCAGGGCAGGTGGGGCGTTCCGGCGCAGGAACGCCTCCTAAAAGTGGCTGAGTGAAATCTACAAGATTTCACTCAGTCACTTTTGAGCCCATGCTGCGTCAAAACCCTGCGCCTGCTTGAAGCAGGCGTAAGGATTGACGCAGCATTGTGAAGATAGGGCCCCCCAGAGCAATGCTGGAACTGCGTCGCACTTGTGACGCAACTCCAGCAATGCGCCACTTTTACGGCACAGATGCGTGACGCATCTGTGCCGTTTTTGCCCCATGATGCGCCGCATTATAAATGCGGCGCATCCGTGGTGGCGGAGCTGGGGCGAAAAATAACTGGCGCATCCCTGCTGAGATGCAGGGATGCGTCAGTTATTATAAATATGCCCCATAGTCTCCACCCACCGTTAGCACTTTTTTATAGTCCAAACAAATTGAGCATATTCTTCATAACTTCTCTGGGGGACGCTGCTCAACTTCTCCAGGAATAGGCTCCCCTGGCATAATGAGTGTTTCACCTGAAGTTGATGGGTCTACTTCAGCATGCTCCTTCTGGGGTCTGATCAAGTGCTTGTTATGGTATGTTTTCAGATGAGTCCACATCCTTGTCATGTCACAGGAGTATTTTTTTGATGTACCCCAGGACAGGGTCTTCTCACTTAATGAGAACTTCACATGCTTCTCCACTGACTTCTTTTCCCCAGAGGTAATTAAAAGAAATTTCAAGGCAATGGACTGCTGCTTCACTGGGGGTTTCTCATCAGATGAGTTGTGAACCCCAGGGTGTGCTTCCTGCTCTTCACTGCCTCCAGATGCCAATTTATTTTTTATTTTTTTTCCTAAAAAAGTGGACAATTATATCCTTATATTGGAATTGGTAGTTGCTGCAAGAAATACTGACCACTGCAAGTGTGAAGAAAGGAAAACTGGATGGGACTTTCTTTGTAGAATAATAAAAAATGTCTTGCTCAGTGAAATCCCTTTACGGCATAATCATGTGATATCCACAATGCTGACGTGGTTGCGAAAACTGGAAATGGCATAAAACTTGAACCATTACATTACTTATGAAAACCTTACCTTACATCTTATATCAGAGAACTAATGATGACCTCAAACATTAATTACAATATGTGTATATATGTTATTAACACTTTCTAAAAATCATGCAATTTTTCACAAATATTTGTAATACCGAAATATATGTAGCACAATGTTTTACGACAAATTCCCTTCTGGGCACATCTGTTGATGCCAAAGAAAATTATGCTGTTTTATTGATGACCAAGAACATCAGGATATCTCCACCAAACAAACAAGCACTTGCTTCATATAGTGTAGGACAACATACTCTTGTTTGGAGGAGATTCACCTATTTGTTGTCTAATTGTCTTCTTTATAGCAGGATTCATGTTATTACAGAATTCTGGATGAAAATGTATGAGAAACAATCTCATTGCTAAAATGCACATAAGTCACTGGACACATTTCCTCATAGTCCATTATGCAGCTGTAGTGTAGAAGAAGGAGGAGATGTTTACCTGAGATAGCATATACTAATTAACTAGTAGAAATTACTCCATTTGGGTAGACATTGTGTGCAAAGCTTTGGACTCTTGTTGGATAAAGTGGCAGGTGAGGATTCATTCTGGTGTAGGTACTCACATAGCTACTGATATACAAGACACTCGGACACCTATTCTGCCACCCTCACATCTAGTCACAGACCTAAACAGTCACTCACCCGCTCACTCACTGACACATACCGCCAGTCACACACCAATAAACCCACTCAGAAACCCACTCAACTACCCATAGAGCCACTCACACACCTACTCACTGACCCATATAGCCATTCACACACCCACTCACCAACTTATACAGCCACTCACACACCCACTCTCAAAGGTTAGAGTTGGGAAATAAAATTTGAACAACCTTAGAAAATCTGTAAAAAATTCAAAGGTTATAGGGTTCACTCTAGTTAGGAAATAACATTTAAAAACTGTAGACATTCACTAAAAACACAAAGGATATAGGGATGTTATTGTTAGGAATTATTAAGATTGAACAAAAACCTCATAGGGTATGTAATATTCCAATCCTGAAGAAATGTCAATTGCCTCTTCATGCAACTAAGACATGAAACATGTCGACCCACTGTTTCTTTCACATGATAGCTATTAGGATACATTATTACCTCAAAATAGCACAGTTGCTTTTATTGGGTCAAGGGACTCTTACCTGATCAAAAAAATCCATGGGTTCCCTTAGACTCTTTTATATCACCCTGTCACTACCCTATATCTGACCCCTCACGTGCATTCATCTCACAGCGTTCACAAATCAAAATATCTCTGCTAAAGAGCCCAGAGGCCCGTCAGGCATTGCAGCCCCAGCTTGAAGAGGAGCACCTTATGAGGAAGCAGGACACCCTACCAGATGTGGGAAGGCACTATGATCTGACCACATGGATCCCCTCGAGCGCACTATGATCTGGCCACATGGATCCCCACTTCAAAAAGGGTCTACTTTGTCCCTTCATAGGAACTGCCCCCTCTGTTTGTTTATATATGTGTGTGAATATATATATTTTTTCCAGCTTCAATCAGTCAAACCAAAGAAAGGGTGGGGACTCCAGGTAACGTGTAAATACAGTTGTTTATTTTAGCAGATTCGAACACACTGAGGTTTTTCAGCAAAAGCCAATTTTGTAAAGTGAAGATATACCAACGTTAATACTTCTGGGATACTATGTCGCAAACTACAGTATGATTTTCGTATTTGTGTCTGTTTATTTTATTTTAAAATGATGTATCCTATTATTATAAGCTCTACAATTAACATTAATATGGTTTACGCTTTCTATATATACAGAATTATTTCTTTCTGTGGTCCTTTCAGAGGCACCATAAGACTTCATGGCAGCGGCAATTATTGGATGTTTCTGATAGTGAATAATATTTCAAACAAATACAGCCATGTGTGCACTAGAAATAATCTGTTATGTGCCCAACAGAAAACACCTCTTATCTATGGTCTCCATAACCTGCCTCCAATCCTCTGCTGACTGTAATTTTAATTGAAAGACTTACTTCATACAGCACATTTGAAATATTTCCTACTTGGGAAGCACAAAGTAATTACGAGAAACCAAGCCTTAGCCTGCAAGTGGCTCAAGACACTAATGCTGTGTGATTGCAAGCTGTTTTCAAAACAAGCATCTGTGTGTGAAGGGATTTATTTAGTCCCAAATGTTTTGTTCTGTATAATCACGTTAGTAAAGCGGTATTGCACAAATCCCTGCATTACTAGGAGCCTTCATTTTCAGTATGATAAAAGCTACATTTCCTGGTCCCAAATGCTGATTGCAGTTGTTATTAATAGGAAACCTCTTCACTCTGCTTAGTTGAAAAGATGGTGGCACCTGAGCTAAACTTTAATGGACACTGACACGCTAATAACAATTATAAATGGTAAAAATAGCACCCATCAATTTCTGCAAATGAACTAAAGAAGTGGGAAAGTGGGCGAGGCAAGATGGCGGCGGCCTGTTAGACCGCTCCGAGGCAGCTCCCAAGCCAGCAATGTAAAAGAAGATTAAAATAAGTTAAACAACAATGAAAACTAAAGGACTTACCCCACCTTTCGCTACTATTTAAAATCCTACTTGCAATCCTGAAGTGATGTCCGGGAACAAAGTGGAAGACCGACCTCTGATCCCTGCACTGGACCCGAGTGCATTACAGCTACGCTTTTCATTTTGTACCTCTTTGATTGGGGTACTTGTGTTGCGGCTAATTGCCCGTATACAGACCGCTGGGGCAGAAACGCGAGGGAAGCAAGACGGACTTTTGGGCTCAGAGCAATCGACTCAGCGCTCGGACACAGCTTCGCCCTCACGGAGTGTTATCTGTATCTCTGGAGGCATGGCGCCAAAAAACGCCGCTGCGATAGCCGCTGCTGCAGCCAAGACGAGAGCAGCAAAGCAGGCTCTCAGAGACAAAGAGTTGGCTATGAAACGAGGCGGCACACGTTTGGAGGACTGTGGGGATGTCACAGATCGCGATGCGGGAGTTGGGAAATCAGCAAGGGGAACGAGACAGCAGCCGAGCACGCCCGTAGCTGGTCCATCTGTGATTGAATTACTTCGGAAAGCTCCAGCTCCAATACCTGCTCCGGTTTCTTCAGTACTGAAACCAACCGTTTCTCTATTAGCCGTGGATATTCCTGAGTCTACAGTGACACCCTGTGGACAAAGTCAGAATGGCAGAATCGAGGATAGGGAAATAGTGAACATTTGCACAAATACGTCCACAAATATGAGAAAGGACAGCCCTATGATGTGCAAGGAGCCTTCAGCTGCATTGGCAGGAACAACAGATCCTAAGGTCGGGACAGACCCTAATGCTGGGACACAAGGTATAGAGAACTTTTCCTTTTGCGACACTCCTGTTTTTTCTACTGTTTCGTCACCCTCTTCAACAGTACTGACACAGACTACTTCAGTGGGTTCACTCGCGTCAGCACCAGCAACACTACTGGATGTTATACCATTGGTTAGAAAAGCACCAGTGACTTTGGCTGTGCAGGAAGATCAATTATTGCAAGAACAGCCCACATGTAATGGGCTAGGAGGTGATCAGGGGACTGTAGATCCTAGAGCCATTTCAAAAAAACTGGAAGATGTGTTGGAGGCTTCCGAGGGCAAGGAAGAAATCGATGGTGACGGAGACGAAACAACCCCCGATCCTACCGACCCTACCGACACCGACAGGGACCCTTCAGAATGCTATTCAATATCGGAAGGGATAGAAGATGAAAGATGGTCAGAAGACTCTGAATTTGATATTGAATCCAACAGTGGGTCCGAGACGGAGAGTGACCACGCGGTGAGAACGGCAGAATCTAGGGAGAATAAACGAGCTACTCTACGGAAGAAAAGGGCCCAGGGGCTGACTTGGGATTATTCCCCTTCTACAGTGTTGGGGTCTCAAGAGCATGCCACCGGCTCCAGATCGACGCAGCGGTGCTCTCCACATCAACAGGATGCTACGCTCTCCACGGTGATGGATACAGTCCTCCAGGCTATTGCCTCCCACCGAGAAGAAACATCAAGGGATGGACGCAAAGCACAAATAGCCTTACACAAGGTTCAGGGTGTAGTACGCAAACTGTCAAGATCAGTCAACACCTTCAATACCAGAATGACAGAAATGGAAGAGCGTATAGTTATAAACGAGGCAGAGGCTACGGTCACACAGGAACAAGTTAAACTACATGAAGCAGAACTAACTGACGTCAGATGGAAGCTCGAGGACATGGAAAACCGTTTACGACGCAACAACTTACGCGTCCTCGGAATTCCTGAAAATATTGAAGGTACTGATATTCGAGCCTTCATCATCCAACTTTTTAAAGATACACTTCCCGAGCTCTCTTCATGGAACTGGGAGATTGAGGTGCAACGGGTGCACAGAGTTCCAATCATAATGAAAGGCATTAGGAAAGAAGGGAATTATCCACGAGCAGTCCTAGTATTTTTGGGAAACTTTCTCCTCCGACAAGCTATCTCTGATAGAGCCAGGCCGGAAGCTCGACGGACTCGGGACTAAGCCTGGGCGAAGCACTACGCTACGCTCGCGTAGTTTGCGAAGTTCGCGCTACTTCGCACTACGCGAACTGCACGTAGCACAGTGCGAACACGCGTTGCGTAGTGCTGCGGTCATTTTTTGCTTGCTCGCGGTCCTCAACGTCAAGTTGGCGACCGCGAGCAAGCAAAATGACATCCCGGCGAGACTTTTTCCTTGTTCGCGATCAGCAACTTCAAGTTGGCGATCGCGAGCATGGAAAATAAACCTCCCGGCGAGATTCCCAACGCGAGGAGGTCAGGTTTCTCATTGCGAGTGGTCGCGTATGCTCGCGACCGCTCGCGATGAGAAACTAACAGTTCGCGTTGAGAAAGCTGAAGCTCGAGTAAAAATCTACTCGAGCAGCAGAAAACTACAGCTCGCACTGTGCAAGATGCCATTTTCAATGATTGCACAGTGCCGGTTGCTTGTCCGCACTGTGCAATCATTGAAAACGACATCTGGCACAGTGCGAACAAGGTACTACGCAGTTCGCAAAGTGCTACGCGTAGCTCGCGTAGTGGGAACTTCACTTTGCGTAGCTTCGCGAAGTGCTACTTCGCGAACTACGCCCAGGCCTACTCGGGACTCTATTTCCTATTTTGTTAGACCGGATTTTTGTCACACTACGGTCGAAAGGAGGTGGCCCCTGCGACAACTTATCAAACCTTTTACGGAGAAGAAGGCACAAGTCTACCTTAATAACCCAGCTAAACTGAAAGTCCTTTACAATGGTCAGACCAAATTCTTTACTTCAGAAGTAAAAGCCAAGGAATATCTAGATAGCCTCACTTAATGGTCTATCAGTGATATTTAGGAATAAAGAGATCAAAGGACTTGGATGCTTGACTTGATGGATTTGATGAAAAGGGAGAGGTGAACAGAGAGCGTATCGGACATTACGGAGACCTTATATAGTTACAAAGATATATTAGATCAAGTTGTCTTTATGTGCCTATATATGCCTATATATGCCTCTCTATACCTCCTTCATTAATTTCCCGATTTTCTTTTTTTCTTTTTTTCCTTCTCTTCCCTTTTTTTTTTTTTCTCTTCTTTCTCAATAGTTTATCTTTTTTTTTTCTCTTTCAGTTTAAATTTGGTTTGGGAGCGTCTCTCCATCACGAAAGACTCTTATAGAGTCTAATTGCCTCACATTACGGGTGGGGGAGGGTGGGGGGAAGGTTGCAGGGGTTTGCCGGGAGCGGGAGGGAGGGGGGGAGGGGGTGTGGGGAGGGGGGCGGGGAGGGGAGGGGATAAGGGGGGGGGGAAAAAGCAGAAATGAATTTGATCTGTAGCATAAGAAATCTTAAAAGCTTTTTGGATACGCTAATCTTCTTTAGCGAATGGAGACTTACAAGAATTATGTTGACCAATGATAACGGAGTGAGGAAAATCAGTGTAAATACTGAATTTAATGTTGGCTGGTGGTGGTGCAAATTATGTAATTCTGACGGTACCGGGTTAAAGGGAAATAGGTCTGAATGGGGAGAGTAAAATTGCGATGCTGGAAGGTATCGGGTCTCAATGACGGGAGAAAAAGGGCCCAGCTTTTTCAATTGTTACGACAGGATCCTGTCGATATTCTCTGTATTCAGGAGACCCACATAGCTGGAGGTGATAAAAATCTTTTAAAAATACCCGGATTTAATCTGATAGCAGCAACATCTCAAACGTCTAAAACACGGGGGGGTGCCATTTTGGCAAAACCTGGTTTGGGCAGTCCTAGACGCTGCCTTGTCGACAAAAATGGTAGGTGGGCTGTGGTTCAACTAGAGTCGGATATAACCATCTGCTCACTCTATGGTTCCAACCTGGATGACCCACAACTCTTTATTGAACTTGAATTAGAACTTGCTTCTTGGGCCGGCCCACTTATCTTGTGTGGGGATTTTAATATAAATATCGAAAAACTAGTGAACAACAGACTCCCACAGAAGTATAGCGGTCGAAAACCTAAAGTGTATAGGGCTATATCCCATTTGATGGATAGTCATGATTTAAGGGATGCTTGGGACAGTTTAAGACAGAAGGATAATGGCTTCACCTATTATTCTTATCCCCATAACAAGTATATACGATTAGATTACATTATGACATCAATACATAGGACAGCTTTAATAGACATAATCAAATCTCCCAAAACCATCTCTGATCATAATGCACTTACGTTAATTTTTGAACTGGATAACTTTAATAGACCTAACATTCAATGGTCGTTTGACCGAAAGCTTTTTTCTAATCCAGATTATATTAATCATATTACAGCATGTGCTCAATCTTTTTTTGATTGGAATCAATATAGTGCATCTAGATTCAGCGTATGGGACTGTTTTAAGGCAGTAATTAGAGGAGAGACTATAGCTTTTGTAGCCAACCCCAAGAAAACTCAGGATAGCATTAATAAACAACTTAATGCGGAACTTATCAATCTGGAAATAACGCACGCTAAACAAATTCAGCAAGGAATATCAACATCTGATACACTGCAAAAATTACTGATCTTAAAAACAGAAATCAATAGCTCGCTAACACAAAAAGCAGCGGAAATTTATCAAGCCAATAGAGACAGAATTTATGAAGCAGGGGAAAAAGCAGGGAGGCAATTAGCTCTCAAAACTAGACAAAAGGAAACATACAAAAAGATAAAGAACATAGAACACGAGGGTCAACAGTACACCCTCCCTCAAGACATTCTGGAAGTCTTTCGTAAATATTACCAAAAACTATATCAAAATGATAATGAACATCTATCTGCAAAAGACATAAAAACCTTTCTCAGTAGGTGGCTACCGGAACCAGAGGTATCTAGAATACTGGATCAAGGAGATAGAGAAGAATTGGAGAAAGAAATTACAATGGAAGAACTAGAGACTGCATTATCGGACCTAGCTAATGGGAAGGCGGCTGGCCCTGACAGGATCCCCCTAGAGCTATATAAGGTATTGGGCAAACAGATACTACCTTATCTATTAGATCTGTTTCTTGGAATACAACATCACTCAGCTACACCAGAGTCCTGGAAACACACTAATATAGCGATATTCCCAAAAAAGGGGAAACCCCCCCAGCTTCCATCTTCATATAGACCTATATCACTTATAAACTCTGACTCAAAGCTATACTCCAAGATACTTGCAAACCGAATGAGGGGGATCATCGAACATCTGGTATCCCCCTGGCAGCATGGCTTCATCCCCTGGAGAGGAACAACTGACCATACCCGTAGAGCCATTGCCTTATTTGACATCATGGGCGCCAGGGGGGGGAGAAATGTCGATGGTCCTACTCGATGCCGAAAAGGCATTTGATCGAGTGTCTTGGCGGTTTTTATGGGAAAGTATGGAACTTAATAACTTTGGCCCAGGCTTCATCAAAGCCTTAAAAACCCTTTACATTAGTCCACGGGCTAAACTATCCACTGAAGGCTTTGAGTCAGAGTTTGTAGAGGTACAGAGGGGCACTAGGCAGGGCTGTCCGTGTTCTCCGATATTATTTGCCCTAGTAATTAATCCTTTAATTTTAATGCTCCTTAACTCCCCTCAAATACAACCAGTTAAGGTGGGCTCATACTCTACTAAAATATTGGCATACGCCGACGACATCGCTGTGCTTACAACCAAACCGGCTGACGCAGTGGCAGAAATAGAACAAATAACCCAGGTTTTTGGATTTTATTCTGGCTACTCACTTAACAGAGATAAAACCATGGTTCTATGTACTAATAATACTATATATGACAGTCCCTATAAAGTCAAAAACGCTACCTATCTTGGTGTGATTATTTCTCCTGAGGTAAAAGAGATTAATTGGCTTAATTACGATCCCTTGATCAAAACAGTAAAAACAGATCTCAAGAGGGTAGATAATTTACATCTATCAATAATAGGGAAGGCGAATTACATCAAGATGAGTATATTTCCTAGAATACGTTATCTATTTCGGGCTATACCATTGATGGCCGAAGGTAGCATTGTTAAAATCTTAGATTCCACAATATCTAAATTTATATGGAATTTTGGCAAAATAAGAAGAGCATTACCACTATTAACCCTCCCCCTACATAGAGGCGGCCTTGGTATCCCGAACTTGACGTTCTATCTCTGGGCGACATTACTTCAACAAATGGGCCTGCTCTTTAGAGTTAAACCGCCTAATTTACCCAACACAGACTCTTATATTCCTTCCATTTTTGAACTTGGACTAGGTGATAAATGCCAAGGGCTATTTCTGAAACAACTCGAAACGTCCTATTACAAAAAGACCAAGTTTAAGGTAATGGGAGATGCATGGAAAATTTGGAAACTTACCTCCAAACAACTAGGAATACCTAAAATAACAAGATACACCTCTCTTTGGCACAGTAAGATTATTTCAGCATCCCTGATAGATAATGTCTCTAAGAGATGGGAGAATAAGGGCATATACACATTCGGTCATTTCTTTGGACAGAATATTACTCCATTTTTTGAGGGGTTACAACAGAGATTTGATATTCCATCTACAGATTATCTAAAATATTTCCAAGTCTTTACCAGCATCCGTAATTCTAAATTTAATATTAATTTAGATAGTTTCAATTTCTTTTCTATTATTGAGAAACGAGCAACCAGGATAGGTAATCTATATGATATTCTTCTACAATCCTCTAAGGATGATCTAGATCGTGTTGAGAGATCTTGGGCACAAAAACTTGGAAATCCGGATGTAGATATTGATTATTCCCTAACCCTTTACACAACATTATTTCTAGCACCTAATCTTAAAGCACAATACTTTAAAACTATTTACGACCTTTATTTTACTCCGGCTAAACTCTTTACCAGGGGATTACGAGTAGATGATTGTTGCCCTAGATGTAAACAAGGACAGGCAAATCTAATTCACATGTTTGCTGAATGTCCAAAATTGGACAATTTACAAACATTGATTAGAGGATTCTGGACTCAAGTATTCGGGCGGAACTTTAGATCTTCCGCTACCCTATATCTTCTAGGTTACGATGAATCCTTAGGGTACAGTCTGGAGGAACAGAGGATTGTTTTCTTGGGCACTGCCTTCTTTCGTATTATTCTAGCGGCTTCTTGGAAAGACACCAATGTACCCACCTTTCAGATGTGGCTCAGCCGATTTCTCGCCATATACAAGCAGGAGATAGCTATATATAGTACAAGAGGTAGGAAAGCTAGAGCCCGGGGTACTCAGATTTGGGTCCCAATTTCCAACTGGTACTCGAAAGTAAGATCTCCCCTCTGATAAGAAAAGGTTTGACACTTTTATTTTGCATTTCTTATTTCTCACTTCAGCTGTTTATATGTACTGGGCTGTAATGATTCTGTTTTCTTCTTAGATATATTTTCTTTCTTGTTGTTTCATTAAGAAACTATTATGTCTCTAAAGAAATTGCTTGAATGAATGTTACAGATCATATTCAATAAAAATACAAAAATAAAAAATAAAAAGAAGTGGGAAAGACTTACTATATATTGGCGAAAGCAACATTCTTGTAAAACAGCCTCATTTTGTCGTGTCTCTTCGGGCGTTGATTGAGCTGCCTTTAAAATCTTCCCATAACCGATCTACTGCAAGACTTATAGACATTTTTGAGTCCTTAAATAAATATGGTCAAATAAGCTAGGTGTACAATAAAAGTCACAAGCAATCGAAGAATTAAAATTCCATGAACAGTAACACCCAAAAGACTGGTGAATTGTGATAATAAATTCAGAATTTACTTGCTAAGTTAGAAAACGTTATTTTTACTGTAAGTTAAACGGATGTATGGAGCAGGACAGGCAAGCTCAAGCAAGGAAATTGTTCAGCAGCTGTCCATGGAGGGAGTTCCGTGGGGCGGAAAGGCGGGGCGGGGGAGGGGCAGGGTGGGGCGTACTAAACACCGGAACATGGATAATTGGAGGTAAGTAAACAATTAAATGAATAAAACGAATTTCGTAGCGCGCCCTGCATCACAAAATGCAGTGCAGCGCGCGATACGAAATTCCTTTTATTTATTTAATTGTTTACTTACCTCCAATTATCCATATTCCGGTGTTTAGTACCCCCCCACATTACCCCTCCCCCGCCCCGCCTTTCCGCCCCACGGAACTCCCTCCACGGACCGCTGCTGAAATTGATCAATGCCCCACAGGAGTAGTTTGTGCGAACTTGATAATTAAACAATATCATATGATATTATGCTGTTGAGACACTGCAGCAGGTGCAGTAAAGATCCAACTAGTGATGACATGCAACTAGGCCAGACTCCTCCCTAGGCAGCATTATGTGATTTGTCATCAGACACAAATATATAAATATATATATGTGTGTGTGTGTGTGTATATATAACCCAGTTTTGATGTCGCACAATCCGCTATTTACATGAATGTAGCATGTACCGGGAGGGCAGCAACTATCACTAATCAGATGCTGTCCGAAAACATTGAATGGACAACATCATATGTCATTGTCAAGCTTGTGGATATGCGCAGACACGTATGTCTATGGTGTGCGGTATTATTGAAAGTGTTGCTATTGTGAAGCTCACACATGTGAATGTGCTCGGATGAAGGGAGGATCAGCAGTGAGGTTACGTCATACACAGTGATAACGCTCATTACAGGCAAGCAATGCATGTCAAACGTGAAACTGAAAGTCTCACATATGACAAACTACTATAGTGGTAAAGCCTGACAACAGAGCATACTGCAACACAAATCTACACTTTACTCTTTACTGTTTTTCACATGTGATCTAGGATGTGCACTCTACCCGTGGCTGATGATACCCCTTCGAGCCACCAATACCCAGGCCGAAAGGCAGCACAATAATGCGCACACACACACACACACACACAAGGGGCATTGTGTAACACACATATGTTTTTTGATGTAAAGTTTCAGATGCATGGCCATCACACATGGAAGGCTACTGTAAGAGCATGAATATTGATCAAGATGATCGCTGCATGTTGTGTGTACTATAAGATATGTGTACACAACAAAAATCTTTTCGAAAAAGCTCTCTAAGCAAAAGAGGTGTCTCTCATCAAACGCTGTAGAGAGAATGACTAAAATGGGTGGGGTCCTCCAACTGTTACAATGGGAAATGTTATGAACCAATCAAATGCTTTTTTTAAGGTCACATGGCAATCACACACCGAGCGCGCAAGGAGGCCGCACCCGACGCGATTTTGAGAAAATATATTTACAACAATATAAGTTTATTACAGTTAGAAATATATAAATGTTTAAAATATTTTAGATTATTGCTTGCTCTCATATACACTTTAAACTTATTTAGATATAGTTTTGAGGCATAAAAAAAATTGAGGGTATGGCGTATCCGGTGCGATACCATACGTCTATGACGTAACACAGGGCCTGGGAGGGTGCACTCGTTGCATAAGGAACGCACAGCCGGCGCAACCTCAAACGTATATGATGTAATGCGCGGCTTGGTACCGCGCATCCGTTGCATACCAAATTAGCAGCTAGCGCAACCTTATACATATATGATGTTAGGCGGGACACGGTGATACGAAGCCGTCGGATACGAAATGCGCATTGTTTCCGAGTTTAGCAATATGGCGGATAGGATTCGCGTGTTGTTGGAGCTTGGTACACTACCGGTACAGGAGTCTAGTTTTCTAAAAAAAAAAGAAAAAAAAAGATATACATCTTTTTTTTGAAGAAATAAAAAAATTACATAATATTTCAAATTAAAAAAAATAGAAAAAATATAGGTTTTATAAAGGTTAAAATATGAAATTAACATTTTAAAAACCTTAGAAATTCACTGAAAAAACCATAGGTTTTACAGATGTTATAGTTAGGAATTAGCCCCCTCTTTTATATTTATTATACGTGGCATGCCCTTCAGACCTGGCCCACTCGTGGGCTTGATTAAAAATAAGCATGGGAGACGGCACTTGTTTTGATTTGCAGCTCTGTAGCATTTCAGTGGCTATGGTTTAAAAAAACACCTTTTTTATGGCAGATTCCATCTACAACCCCAAGGGTTGGGGGTCAGGGTATAACTACCCTCCCTCCTTTTCTTTAAAAAAAATTTTGGGATGGAACTCGGATGAATCTGAGTGATTCCTGGTTGAAGTTTTGGCAGCCAACCAGATTTCGACATGGGTACTGTTGGATCCTTGACGGTCGCTTTCTGAAAGAACAGCTACCTTTCTGCCAAATTTGGCATCTTTCCATTCACCAGTTCGGGCTCCAATCATGTCTAAAAATCCGATTGAAATTTGCATGTGGAAAACACTTTTTGGAAACCCCTTTTTGAAGGCCCCTGATTGACGGACCACCACAAAACTTTTAAGACGCGCTTCCTATGGAAACAATGTCCTAACTATAATTACCTACTAGCGACCGCTAGTAGGTAATGTATATATACAAATACATATATATATAAATATATATTCAAATAAACATATGGGTTGCAGGAATATAGCCCGGCGCTTAGAGTCTCAGACACCAGTCCCCACCAGTGTTATTTAAATATTGCACAAAACTTTCTGAGAGCAATAATAGTCAATTACTCAAAATCCACAAATGATTGGTCTACTCCTTCAATTATTTCAAGATGTTTATTTTTTCTTATTTCTTTTCAGTGGTCAGCTTATTCACAAAGGACAATCACAAAATAGTTGCCAAAGTCACAAAAGTTGCCAACACGTGTTTCGCGCCAACTGCGCTTCTTCAGGGCTGTCATATAAACAAAAATTAGGCATATTTTAGAATATATTCGTACATCTTTGATATACAGACAAAGTTTAAACAATATGGAAAAAAATTATTTCATTCATAGCCATCAGTGATATGATCATAATATATACAATAGAGTAAACATTTATACATACATAAATAAATAGTCAGTTAAAGTATAAAGGTGCAAAAGAAAAAGGCAGATAGGAACAAAGGGCCTGTCTCATTAACAATCTTTATGTGCTATCTTATATACCAGGGTTTCTATTACTCTTAATTGTATATGTATTTATGAGTTTGGGAGCAGGGATTACCTCTTCTTCCTTTGTTACTGTTTAATTGACTCGTTAAATAACATACTTCATCCTTGATAAGTTATTCTTATATTTTCAATTTCTTATTCCTGGAGACAAGATAATCCAAAGTTAACTGATATATTGAGTAGAATCCAAATAATAGGTGCTATTTTATGAAAGGAAATCTCACCTTATTATATCTTTAATTTCAAATGGTCATGAAATAGAACATTATTAATCAAAGATGATAGTTCGGCTATTGATCCATGATACGATCTACAAAAAAAATTTAAATGAATTAATTTCAAAACCGAAAATGAATTTAGACAATACTGAAGATACATCTATACTAAACCTACACACTATGTCAGATAAGCTTTATTTGAATAGCAAAAGGTTCCATGTAAATCAAATAATCAATCTATGGTTATTCTAGCCTCAAATAGTCATTAACATGATCGAAATTTAATATTTGTATAGATGACTGGATTTGCCACGCTTGTCTCCATGCCGCTAGTTCCTTAAGACTTAGATTAAGTCCTCCTATCTCAATACACTAATAAAGGTTTCCAAGAGCATGTATTGAATTAAGATACACAAATCTCCTTACCAAAGTTAATTTCACTCAATACTCAATCTATACTTGTTCTAGTCTCACATAATCATTATCTGATCAAATTCAGTATTAGTAAAAATGACTCGATTTACCAAGCTTATCTCCATCACACTGATTAGTTAAGAGTCCGATTCAGTCATCTTATCTTAATATACTCGTACAAGTTTACAAGGACATATACTAAGGTTAAGAACCACAGATCTCCTTACCATTTGTTCGAAATCTGGCTTGAATTCAGTCCTCCTGTCTTGATACACCCGTGAGGACCTATGAGAACCCCGACCATTATATATACTCTACGTCTCAATTGGCTGTTTTCAAAATGCGGCGGGAAGAAAAACAGCGTTCCCTATTGGGTGACCATTTATTAGTCATTTAGAACAGTTCCCAAGCATTTTGATCAGGGATTGAGATATTAATATCGTTATCTGAATTATTAAAGTTGTGTATAGAAATTATGCGTTCGTATATAGAAAAATAAAATAAATACATTTATTATTAGAGTTCTTAAACCGGCTAAGATTCGAACCCCTGTCTGGAACTACATGGAGTGACATCGCTTACTTGAAGTGAGCTAAATTGTGTGGTCTAAGATTCTGACTTAAATATCTTATAGATAGATATTTAAACGCCTTAAAGAGCACAACAGCCGATATTCTTAGATTAGTATTGCAAAGTATAATTGTGAGATGTAATTAGATTTTACCAAATAAAATACCAATATTCTTTTAACGGGGTAAGATTCAAACCCCAGTCCAGATTTACACGGAGTAACTTCGTTCACTTGAATGAGCTAGATTATATGGTCAAAAAGAATCTAACTTAAGCACCGTATTGAAAGAAACAAAACGGCTTGAAAACCACGACATACTCTTCTTTTTATTGAGAATTAGTATTTAAAGTATAAATATGAGAGATGTTAAGTTTGCCTAACATCAATTAAAGTGCCGCTGTGGTACACCAGAAAGCTGTTTGGTTCTTGATTAAATATTAAAGTGTAGAACCGGATTCCAAAAGAATCGGGCTCGAACCACGTATTTTGTGAGCATTGAAAACCCCACTGATTCATGTGAGCTAAGCTGTCTGGTTCGAGAATTGCAGATATAATATAGATACAATAATTACTCAACCTAAGACCAAAAACTTGCCTTAGTAAAAAGATTTTTAGGATAAATTAGTAACTAGGCTGGGGGTCGCGTACTATGCCCTTCAGAATATGTAGTCAAAGATACTAATTCAAAAATCCTGTGACTTGACTTAAATTTTACTCTAAATACTATCAAAGTTGATACAGCTACCCATGAGTAGACATATAAAAGACACTAGCTCAAAGATCTGTGGCTTAACCTAAATTTCCTCTAATTGCTATTAGAGTCAATATGTTTGTGAGGGTAAGAGGGTCAGAGATTTCTGAACAGAATACACATTGTATGTGTTCAGTTACTCAGTCATGTGATCTGAGAAAAAGTTTTTTTATGTCTATAGTTATTTAAGGTTGTGATTTAACTTAACAGAGTATAAATGTCCCGATCCACATTCAATCCAAACTGTACCGCCTGTAATTTATTTATCCAAAAGGTTTCTCTGCATCTCAGTTTCGCTTCTAAGTCACCTCCTCTTCTATCTAGGGTGACTTGCTCAATACCCATAAATTTGATTTCTCCCAATTCATTACGGTTATGTAGCTTCTTAAAATGAACTGCCATAGGATATTTGGGATCGCAGTTTTTTATGGCTCTAAGATGTTCCATCCATCTAATTTTAAGCTTTCTTGTTGATGAGCCAACATATATCTTTTTGCATGCACATGTAATCAGGTAAATACAATAACTAGTATTACAATTGATAAATGATTTTATTTTAAATTGATTGCTGTTAGCACAGCAACCAAAAGTTTTGGTTTTGTCAACCACATGTTTACAGTAGATGCATTTACTGCATCTATATGAACTTGGTGTTAATTGATGATCAGTCCGTATCAGTTGATCATCTTCTTGTATGGGATAGGTTAGTGTATCACTAGGACTTAAGATATTCCTCAATGTGGGAGCTTTTTTGTACACCATGTTAGGTTTGTCTCCCAAATATTCTGTGATATCTTTGTCTAAAGTTAATACTTCCCAATTTTTACAAAGGGATGTGAAGACCTTGTTGTTGCCTTCACTGTAGGTCGTGATATATCTGATTACTTCTTTTTGTTCATTGACCAATCTTGGTCTCTCTTGAAGAAGTGTGTCTCTATTAACTTTCTGCTCTCTCTTCCTTGCTTTGTCTACAACCCTTTTTTCGTATCCCCTTCTGAGAAATCTGTTAGTGATGTCTTCACTAATATTTAAATATTCTTGGTCCTCGCTACAATTTCTCTTGGCTCTCAAAAGTTCTCCATAGGGAATATTATCAATCTGTTTTTTAAGATGTCCTGATCTGGCATGTAAAATAGAATTAGTTGACGTAACACAGGGCCTGGGAGAGTGCACTTGTCGCATATGGAACGCACAGCCGGCGCAACCTCATACGTATATGATGGTACCGCGCATCCGTCGCATACCAAACTAGCAGCTAGCGCAACCTTATACATATATGCTGTTAGGCGGGACACGGTGATACGAAGCCGTCGGATACGAAATGCGCATCGTTTCCGAGTTTAGCAATATGGCGGATAGGATTCGCGTGTTGTTGGAGCTTGGTACACTACCGGTACAGGAGTCAAGTTTTCTAAAAAAAAAAGAAAAAAAAAGATATACATCTTTTTTTTGAAGTAATAAAAAATTTACATAATATTTCAAATTAAAAAAATTTGAAAAAATATAGGTTTTATAAAGGTTAAAATATGAAATTAACATTTTAAAAACCTTAGAAATTCACTGAAAAAAACATAGGTTTTACAGACGTTATAGTTAGGAATTAGCCCCCTCTTTTATATTTATTATACGTGGCATGCCCTTCGGACCTGGCCCACTCGTGGGCTTGATTAAAAATAAGCATGGGAGACGGCACTTGTTTTGATTTGCAGCTCTGTAGCATTTCAGTGGCAATGGTTTAAAAAAACACCTTTTTTTATGGCAGATTCCATCTAGAACCCCAAGGCCAAGGGTTGGGGGTCAAGGTATAACTACCCTGCCTCCTTTTCTTTAAAAAAAATATTTTTGATGGAACTCGGATGAATCTGAGTGATTCCTGGTTGAAGTTTTGGCAGCCAACCAGATTTCGACATGGGTACTGTTGGATCCTTGATGGTCGCTTTCTGAACCAACAGCTACCTTTCTGCCAAATTTGGCATCTTTCCATTCACCAGTTCGGGCTCCAATCATGTCTAAAAACCCGATTGGAATTTGCATGTGGAAAACACTTTTTGGAAACCCCTTTTTGAAGGCCCCTGATTGGCGGACCACCACAAAACTTTTAAGACGCGCTTCCTATGGAAACAATGTCCTAACTATAACTACCTACTAGCGACCGCTAGTAGGTAATGTATATATACAAATACATATATATATATAAATATATATATATATAATATGTATATATATATATTTATATTCACTGAAAAAAACATAGGTTTCAGGGATGTTATTGTTAGAAATTAGCATTTAAATAACCTTAGAAATTCACTGAAAAAACCATACGTTTCAGGGACGTTATAGTTAGTTGGACATTTGACTCATATAAAACCAGAGAAATTTGCACGGTATTATTCTTTATTCATGAAACTTTATTTCGGCTATTACGGCCATCAAAGTACATCGATATACACAACCACTTAAAATTAATATCAAGAAAGAATACGATGTCGAAAGAACCACTAATTGTAAAATAGCACAAGGATAGATAGCAGTAATACTCACTCATTGGGAAACAGGGGAATAAAATGATAATCATCAATATGGGAAATATAATCAGTGCAAACCAATCATTAAAAATATAAAATAAACTAAAAAAGTTAAAAGGAAATTCACAGCCTATGTTTTTATATAAAACCTAAGTCACAGTAGCTGCCAATTAAAAACAGGTCTTAGTAGATCTCGTATCAGTTGTTTGATAAAATACCTACGATTACAGGCTAGGTTTTTGCCAAAACTAGGGTCACAATAGTTGCCAAGTGGCAGCGGGTATTATTAATTCTCACATCGATTTTTCAATAGATTCCTTCGCTTACACCACATTGCAAAGAGGAACATAGAAATTGCAACAACAAAAACTGGGTTAGTATCAGATTTTAAAACCCTGTAGGATTCCTTATAATTTCTAATACCTAGGTTCCTACACAGTTGAGTAACCCACTTTAACCTTGCCCACTTATATGCCAAGCAGAAGAACAACACATGAATTACAGTTTCCTCCTCTACTAGGCACCCCGGGCAAAGGTGGGTAGTAGCGCCAGCCCATTTGTTGGTAAGTGCATGGAGTGGCAGCGTCCCATATCTAAATTGCAAAAACTGTTTTTTTGCTGTTGGCGGTTGAATAAAATCCAACACCTGCTCCAATTTATATTGCTGTTTTATGTCCAGGAACCCATAGGTTAAACTAGGTCTGTAAAATGCGTGACAATTTATACTCCTTCAGTACACAAACCAAGGATTTTTTTTAAATGGCTGAGCATGACTCCTCCGGTGCTGACTGCTGACCATAGGTCCTCCCTTCCTATCGCACGGAATGAGTCTCTGATAAATGTGAACCACGGGATACTACCCGCCCCCAGAGTGGACATTACAGCCTTCAATTCCACTCTATAATGTCCTAGCTCTGGCGTACTCCACAGCCGTTGCCAATAAAGCAGTGGGCGTGAAGCAATTAGGTCTGCAATGGGAAGGATGCCCACATCCATCCTTAGTGGGGTTAAAGGAGTACTTTTGGGCAAACACAGGATTTGTCTCATAAAATTATTTTTTGTTATAGTGAGTGCATTAACTAAGCTATGTCCCCAAAGTTCAGCCCCATACATAGTTGCCCCCCTAGTTTGAACCTTGTAGATTTCTACAGACGGGCTTATAGCCTTTAGGGCACATCTCTTATAAACCTTTAGAATCCCCCCGACTGCCTGAATTAGCTTTAAATTAGCTTTATTGATTTGGGGTCCCCACCCCATTTTGCCATTTAGTGTGAGGCCAAATCATCAAAGATAGGAACCCTTTCTAAAGGTCCATCATCCATTCTTGGGTGCGGACAGTTTATGGAGTCAGCGTGGAAGACCATATATTTTGTTTTCTTAATATTTACTACCAAATTCCTCCTTTTACAAAACCGACTAAATTCCTCTAAGTCACGCTGCATCGCCATTACTGATTTCTAGAGGAGCAGGGTGTCGTCCGCAAACATTAGGGCAGAGAATTTGCGATTGGCTAGTTTTGGGGAGTCAATATCCTGAACGGCAAGAAGGTCTCCTATTAGCCCGTTGAGAAAGAGTGAGAAAAGGGTTGGTGCAAGCACACAACCCTGCCTCACCCCCTTTCCTACAGGGAAAGGAGCCGCTAATTTCCCATTCTTGCCGAACCTTGCCCTAGCAAATGTTCCCTCGTGGAGGCGTTTAAACTGGTGGCAGAGGTATGGTGGTACTCCCATATCCAGCAAGATTCCCCACAGCTGGTCACGATCCACCATGTCAAACGCCGATTTGAGATCCACGAATGTAAGGTACAGACTACCACCCTCCAAAACTATATGCTTCCAATAGATCAATTTAATCCTAAACAACTGATCTATAGTAGATGTTTTACATCTGAAGCCTGCCTGTAAAGGAGTTAAAATATTAAGGTCTTCCATCCATTCCTGGAGTCTTCCCAATAAGACTCTAGCAAAAATCTTTTGAGTTACATTGATGAGGCTGATTGGCCTGTAGTTTGCCAGTTCTATGGGAGACCCTTTTTTATAGATAGGAATGATCTCTGCCCCGGCCCACTTAGAGGGGGGTGACATGCCATAAAGAATGTCATTAAATAATGTCTGCAGGTATGGGGCCCAAACAATCTGTTCATTTCTATACAGGTCCCCGGGGATTCTATCCAGCCCAGGAGCTTTGTTTGGCAGTCTTTTGGCTAAAGCAGATAATACCTCAGCCAAGGTACATGGAGGTATATCCCCAAGGGAATTAAAGGTATGACAGCAAACCGATATCCCACTCTCACTAGGTCCATTATAGGGGCTTGAATATAAATCTTTAAAATAAAGACGCCAGGCTTCCTCAGCAATAGTAGGCTTGAGGGCAGACCTACCCTCTATTTTCCCGGTGTGGACTAAATTCCAGAAAGCTCTTGTGTCTTTAATGTCCATAGCATTCTTAATGGCCTGCCATCTTTCCATTTCCCATTCAGATTTCGGAGCTAAAAGGATTTTTTTTTAAAACACCCTTGCTTCCCTTATTTGCATGCTATCCCCCCCCCCTCAGGCTTGACAACAGGGCTCTCTTAGCATCCCTGCATGACCTATTGTAGCAGGGGTTTTTATCTCTGCGATGGTTACTCTTATTGGACTTACTGCTATAAAAAAATCCGCCAGGCATGCAACCATATCAAGGTGGATTTTGCCTAGATCTTCATCGGATTCTAAATTAGCACTGCTTCCATAGACAAGACTTGCTTTTTCCAACAAGGGAATAATGCTAGTATACATATCCGCCATTACTTCTGGAGCTTGGATTATTGAGCCCCAGCGTATTCTTCTTCCTCCTTCAACCACTATCAAATTGTCTAGTAGCGGATTTTCCAGGTCTTGCCCTACTTCCACTACATGGCTATCTAGGGTTACGACCAATGGATTGTGGTCGCTTTCATCACGGGGGAGGACAGAAAACTTCGCAACCTTGTGCCAAATTTCAACATTTATTAAAATATAATCAATTAATGTTGCCTGTCCAGTTCTATCGAAGGAGAGATGCCCAGGATTATCATCAGGGAACCGACCATTACATGCCCTCAATGAATAGGTGAGGGTAAGAGAGGTTGATTGCCTAGTGGGGTCCACCCCCTTATGGGGTACGTATTAGACGCAGGAATTGACCATAATGAATCCTCGTCACTAGTAATAGGTGTTGACAACCTGCTGAGGGGTTCAAAGTGACTATTAAAATCCCCACCAATTAAAAAATACACTTCACCAGACAGTAAATTAAGAAGAACAGCCAAACAATCTAGCGTTGGCGAAGTTTGCACATACTTAACTGGGCGAAAGTAGACATTGATAATGGCCAGCTTTGAAAGGCTTCTATGGGTGAGAAGAATACATAAAATGTCAGGTGAATGAGTTTCTATCCTCTTCACCATATAACCCAAGTGGGTACCTACCCAAATACACAAACCCCCCGATGGTCTACCCCTTGGGCCCTTCACTGCCACTTGCACGTTATAGTTAGTTGAGCTAACTATAACTCGCGCGCCCGCAATGCACTGGTGGTGATGTCACATATTGCATCACTCATGACATAGTCAGTGACATCACTGATGACATCACTGATGACATCTCAAATCACATCACTGATGACATCTGTAGGCAAATCTCCGCACAATCCACGGGCGGAGTGGAGCTCTCCGCCCATGGTTACCTATATCTTTGCCGCCGGATGACAAAACAAATCATCCCAAAATTTTACAAAAAAAGTGTCCACTGGGTCTAATTGTGCATGGAAAGTTTTGGGGTGATCTGTCAAGTGGGGTCCAAGAAAAAGGAAAAGGAAAAAGTGTGTTTCCCATGTTAATTCCCTTAGTATTTTAGACACAACTACAGCCTTAACTGCTGAAAGGAATTATGCTGAGATCTGATTGGCTGCCAACAATTCAACCAGAAACTGTTGGCAGCCATTTTAAGAGTCAGCCACAGCTGAGTCCCAAACAAAAAGATTTAAAAGAAAGAAAAGGGGGCAAGGTAGCAATACCCTGACTTCCTAGCCTTGGTTCTGGGGTCCCCCTGGGGTGCTGCCAGGGCAAAAAAGCCTTTTATTAAACGTTTCACCAAAAATCAGGGTGTATTCACAAATTCAGTGATTTTTTTTTTTAATAAAAACAAGCATGGTCTCCCGTGCTTGTTCATAATAAAACCCAAGGGTGGTCCAGGTCCAGTGGACACATGGTAAAAAAAGACAGAGGGACACGCATCCCCCTCTTAAGTTTTTAATGAGTCCCAGAGACCACCACCTCCCCATGGCTTTCTAACTATATTGTGAGGCTATGGAGGAGGCAGTGCAAAACCCCCTCCATGGCCTCACAGGAGCCCCATGGACCACCACCTCTCAGGGGCTTTATTTTTTAACTGAATGGAAGCCGTGTGGACCCCCCTCCTGGTGCTGTTTGTAGCCCTAAGGACCACTACGTCCCCAGGGCAAAACTAAGACATTTAAAGGGGGCGGTGCCCCCCCGCCTGGACCTTATACAGCCTCAGGGACTACCATCTCCCTGGGGCTGGCCTATGCCAATTACAGGTGGTGGGCTGTGAACCCCCCTCCGGGAGCCAATAATGGCCCTGTAGACTGCCACCCCCTAGGGCCGGCTCATGCTAACTCCCGAGGTGCCCATCCTCATGACATAGCAGTTAGCTTTTGCTTGTCAGGAGCTGTGACAGGTCCCACCAAGTGAGAACAAACAATAACTTTGCTCCCAATGAGCGGGAGCAGGAATACTGCTCCCGCTCACTGGGAGCAGAGGTTTCATCTGTTTCCAAGCCCGCTGTCAAGCGGTCAGAAAAACTAATGACAGAATTGCTTCCACATGCAGGGAGCAGCAATTTTTGCTGCTCACTGCATGTGGGAGCAATGCTGGCTCCCACTGGAGGCAGGGAGCCAGCAGGGACCACAAGAGCATTGAGACTCCCCCTGCTGTCCCCAATGTGGTACATTGGGTGCCCTGGGTGGGCTCCATTGTATCCAGGAGCAAGAGGTTGGACCCGGGGAGATGGGTCCTCGGGGCAAAAATCAGCCTGAGAATTGGGGCCACGTGGCCTCCCTATCCCATTGAATTTTGGCCCTGTGAGTGAGACCGCATGATCCCCCTCCCCTTCAATTAATTGGCTGAGATCCACAGCATAGGGTCCCTGGGGCCAAGATTGAGCTGGAGGCGGAGTCTGTGTAGCCCTTCTTCCCCCTTTTGAAATGTGGTAGTTATTTCTTGGCCTCGCCTGGTGACTACGAGTATGCAAATGTGCGAATCACCTGAATGATCCACCCATTTGGTCCCGCCCCACCCACCTTAGTAGTATGCAAAGATCTTCCGACCTTTTTCCAGGGTGATGAACAGCTTAACAAAAAGCCCCTGCTCCAGTTGGGTTGACATTTTGTGCAAAACTATGGACTCTTGTTGCATAAATAGGCAGGTGAGGTTCCGTTCTAACCCTGATGCTCATTTCACAGAAATTAAACCTCACTGGAAAGGACTTGCAAACATAAACATAGCAGGAGTTGAAGCTCTACTTCTGTAAAGTACAAATGATCCTAACTTTCTGGGCTTTGCGGAGGCAAAACAAATGTGTTTTTTCAGCAGTTCCACATTGAACCACATTGAAAAATGATCTGAAATCCTTGGTAAACGTGAATGCATCATTGATCTATCGAAGCACACTCGGTAGAGACTGTGACAAGTGGGTTCTTTCTTGGCCTATCTTGATGAGAGCAGAGTTCATTGTTGTCCCTTTAAATGACTACGAGTATTTAAATGTGCAAAATCACCTGGAAGTTCTGCCTGTTTGGCCCTGCCCCGTTCACCTTAGTAGCATGCAATGGTTTTTCTGCCGTTTGCCAGGATGATGGACAGCTTACCATAAGGCCCCCCAGTGCATTTCCCAATGACTTTGGTGATGTATTCTAGATGCCGAAGAAAATGAGGATATCTTCACCAAACAAGGAAGCACTTGCTCCATATAGCATAAAGAAAGTGCCCTGTTTTTTGGGAGATTCATCTCTTTGTAGTCTGATTGTGTTCTCTATAGCATTATTCATGTATTACAGATTTCTGGATGAAGACGCACGAGGAACAATCACATTGCCGATACACACACAGGGTCACTCGTGACATTTCCTCATGGTCCATTATGGAGCTGTAGTGCGAAATAAGCCCTAGATATTACCCAACTAGAAAACACTTACTAATTAATCAGTAGAAAGTACTCCAATTGGGTAGACATTTTTACACAAAACTGTGGACTGTTGTTGGATAAATGGACAGATGAGGTTCCTTTCTGGCCCCTGATGATAATTTCACGGAATTAAACGTCAAATATAAACATGGCAGGTGCCCCAGTTGAAGTTCCACTTCAGTAAAGGACAAATGATGCTAACTTCCTGGGCTTGGTGAAGGCAAAACAAGTGCGTTTTCTTGACAATTCCACATTGAGAAATGATCTGAAATCCTTGGTGAAGGTGAATGCATTGTTGATCTATCAAAGCACAATCTGTAGAGACTGTGATGAGTGGGTTCCTTCTTTGCCTCTCCCGGTGAGAGAAGAGTCAATGGTTCTCCCTTTAAATGACTATGAGAATGCAAAAGTGCAAAATCACCCGGCGGCATCACCTGTTTGGCCCCGCCCCAACTACCTTAATAGTATGCAACTCAAAGACCCATACAGCCACTCACACACCAACAAAACCATCCACACACTCATACAGCAGTCCCCCACTCAGTCACAGTCCCCTACAGACACTTATACCCACTCTCCAACTCACAAATCCACTTACACACTCACTAACACACCCGCAAAACTACCCACTCACAGACCCCTACAGCACTCACACACCCAGTCATCGACCCATACAGCCACTCACAGACCCATTCGGCCACTTACACACCCCCTCACAGCCACATACAGCCACTCACACAGCCACTCACCAACCTATACAGCCACTTATACACCTTCTTTCAAAGGTTACTGGTTACAGTTGGGAAATAAAATTAAAAAAACCTTCAAAATTCCTTAAAAAACAAAGGTTGCAGGGATGTTATAATTAGGAAATAACATTAAAAAATGTTTGAAATTCACTGAAAAAGCAAAGGTTACAGGTATGTTATAGTTAGGAAATAGAATAACAAAAACCTTAGAAATTCACTGAAAAAAACAAACGTTCAGGGATGCTATAGTTAGGCTCAGATTTCACTCATAAAAAAACCAACAAAATGACTTCACATATTACATCACTCATGACATGATCACTGACATCACTGATTATATTACTGATGAAATCTCAATGACATCACTGATGACATCTTCCACAGACCGACCCACATACCAACTCACACACCCACACATCCTCACATAAGCCAACTCTCATACCCACACAACCACTCACATACTCATTGACAAACCCATACAATTCCTCACTCACCCTTACAGCCAGCCCACACCCACACAGTCACCCATAGAAAAACTCACATACCCACACACTCTCCCTTACAGCCACTCACACTGCCTGAATGACATCATCCAGTGATAGTTAGTGTTTTGTAAGCATATGTGAGACTGAAAGATAGTTAGTAAACTACTGGATACCCTTCCCCTATTTGTTTGTCGCTGGGCCCTGGGAAATTGGATCTCCGGGGGCCAAAATCAGCCCGGGGAGGGGGGCTGCACCCCCTGTGAAAAAGAGGAGCAGAAAAAGACAAGACAGAAGGCAGAAAAACAAGCAGGAAAAGCCAAACAGAGAGCAGAAATAGCAGCAGAAAGGGTAAAACAGAGGGCAGAAAAAGCAAAACAGCGGGCCGAAATATGAGCAGGTAAGGCAAAAAAGAGCAGACAAGGGCAGAAAAAGAAGCAGGAAAGGCAAAACAGAATCAGAAAAATGAGCAGGAATTCCATTAAGATTAGTAAAGATATGTGTTAATTCATCAATGATTGATAAGAATTCTTTTTCTGTATCATTTATTTTAATATACCATGAAAGAATTATGAGGCATATCAGCAACAACCCGCAATAATTATCGCTAAGCGCACTTAGCGCTAGGATAATTATCGCCGGCTAGCGTGGATTTTTATCGCTGAGATAGTGTGCTATTAGCAACGCTTATCTCGAAAGCGATAAAAATACTCGCGCTAACTCCCTAACGTGAGATTATCGCTGGAAACCCAGCAATAATCTCACGAAATGTGGCGTTAACTTGATGATAGGGCAAGGCAAACTTAGCCATGATATCCACCTTCCATAGGATATCATGGCTAAGTCAGTCCTGAAGCAGGCGTAAGGAAAATAGCGATAACAGGGGTTATCGCTACTTTTCTTGCCGCTATGCTTCATAGCGTGGGGCTTGATGATAGGAGAAATGTCGCTTAGCGACATTTCTCCTGTCATGTCAGGTCAGGAACACCCACTTTGCCTCTCATTAAAGATGCAAAGCTCGGCGTTAAGAATTTGTGCGCTAATGCAAGGTTTCACGCGTTAGCGTGGCCTTGCTCATTAGGCGGTAAAATTATCTCCGCTTTTCGGCCGAAAACGGGCGCAGAAGCGGCGATAACTTTCTATCGCCGGCTTGTAGATATGCCCCTAAGTGTTGTGCATTTTTTTGGCTTTTATTTCTTAGCAGTTTTAATCTTTTTAAATTTGGTATTTTTTAATGTATTGTGTTATTTTTTCCCCCTGGAAATTGCTCTAGAATGGAGATGCTTTGTATGTTTTTTGTATTGCACACTTAAGAAATCTGGTTTTAAAAACTTTAATTCATTGTATTGTAACATACTATAATGTGTTTTTATGGACTTCTGCACAATGCTTGTATTTTTATTTTGAAGATATTTTATTATGTACGTTTTATGGCTTTTTGAAACTGAAATAAAGTTGTACTTGAGGTTGGGAGCAGGAGAGGCAAAACAGAGGGCTGAAAAACTAGCAGATTCATGCATCCACTTACAGACTCACATAAACACTCATACACCCACTCACAGACCCACTCAGAGACTCATGCAGCCACCCTAGACCCACTCAGAGACTCATGCAGTCACTCAAATACCCACTGAGAGGGTCACACACCCGCTCAAGTCACTCAGACAGTCATGCATCTACTCACAGACCCACTAGGAAACCCATGCACCCACTCACAGACCAACTCAGACACTCACATACCCACTCACAGACCCACTGAAACACTCATACACCCACTCTCGAACCTGGTGAAAGAAACTTGTACCTACTCACAGACCTACTCAGACACTCATGCACCCACTCACTTACCCACTCAGAGACTCATGCACATACTCAGAGATCTACTCAGACTCATGTAGCCTCTCACAAAACCACCCAGAGACTCACACACCTACTGACAGACCCACTTAGAATGAATGAATGAATGAATGAATGAATGAATGAATGAATGAATGAATGAATGAATGAATGAATGAAGGAATGAAGGAATGAAGGAATGAATACACACTTGTATAGCGCATGGCTACCCAAGGGCATCCAAGTGCTTTCTGTGACACCTCATCATTCACCACTGCTCATGGAAAGAGAAAGGTCTTCAACTGCTTCTTGAACCTGAGATAGTCATGTTCAAGACGAATGTAGTCTGGAAGCTGGTTCCAGAACTTGGGAGCGTTATATGGGAACCGTCGACCTCCCGTCCGTGACCGTTTAATCCTAGGGACTGCAAGAAGTTGTTTATTGTTAGATCTGAGAGTCCTATTGGTGCGATATAATTGCACCACGGACTGAATCATAGGAGGGCCATTACCACCAATGGACTTATGGATAATACACATTGCCTTAAACCTGATTCTTTCCTGAACAGGAAGCCAATGCAACGGACTAAGCTCTAACTTAGCAGAATTACGTTTCGGGACATTCATTAAGAGTCTGGACAGTCTGTAAGATCTTAGTGGTTCTTTGCGGTGCACCCAAGTAGACTGCATTCGCGTAGTCCAGCCGTGATAGAATAAGAGCTTGGACCAGCATACGCCTGGCTTCAAATGGAAGAAGAGGAAGAATCTTCCTTAGCAATCTAAGAAGACCATAACAGTTAGCAGCAACTTTACATGCTTGTACTGTAAAGTTGAGGTTGCAGTCAAACCATACGCCCAAACTCTTAATTCGTTTCTGTGGTACAGGAGGGGGGCCAAGACATGTGGGCCACATCGGATCTAAATTCATGGGGTCAGCATGGCCCAGTATCATGATTTCTGTCTTGGCACCGTTCAATTTAAGAAAAGACAGATCCACCCACTCAGAGACCTTCACAAGGCAGGAAGTTAAACCCGGTTCAGCTTTATCTTGCTGACAAAGGGAAACCACCAACTGGGTGTCGTCAGCGTACATGACAGTATGGATCCCCCAGGGGAGTACCACATCCGCAAGGGACCTCATGTAGATGTTAAACATGGTGGGACTCAGAGAGGACCCTGGGGGACTCCACACTGCAAAGGAATCTGCTTCGAAAAAACATCCTCTTCAAAGACCGCAAATGATCTGTCTGAAAGGAAGGACTGCAACCATTTCAGGGCAGTCCCTGCTACTCCCACCTCCCTGAGTCTTTGGATCATAATTTGATGATTTACCATATCAAAGGCTGCGCTGAGATCTAACAAAATGATCGCAGCGCAGCCTCCATTGTCCAAGATTTTTCTAGACTCTTCGACCACGGCGAGAAGGGCGGTCTCCATGCCCTGATGGTGCCTGAAGCCGGTCTGGGTGGGATGGAGGCAGTTATTTCTCCCCAGAAAAGCTGCCAGTATGCAATTAACATATTTTTCCACAAGTTTACTATGTCCTGGCAGCAAAGAGATGGAGCGGTAATTGGCCCAGTCCTCAGGATCTAAATTGAACTTTTTCAGAGGAGCTTTGACTCTTTCTTGTTTCCAGAGAAGCGGAACCTGCCCCATTACAAGGGAGGAATTTATTGCGTCCAGAATAACTGGAGAGACGATCTCTGAGACCAGATTAAGAATGGACCGAGGGGCGGGGTCTGCTAGAGATCCTGATTTGAGCTCCCTCAAAAGTTTCTGCAGGGCGGTAGGGTCAGCGGAGCAAATTCCTCCAGCATTACTTGTTGTGTAAGCGATGGAATATTTGTATCCAGGTTAGTTTGCTGGAACGTAGAATAGATGTTGCAAACTTTTGTGGAGAAAAAATTTGCTATTTCATCACAACGCTCTCACACCCACTCACAGACCTGGCAAAATGCCCAGGCTCATACATCTTCAGGCACAGTGGAATACACTAACACTTGGAAAGAGGGGGGTTTGAGGATGGCTATGTATTAGCTAATGTAATGCTCCATAATAACACATATAAATGTGATCATAAAATTTCAGGTTTTGCCATGCTCACACCACCCCATCAGCAGTCTCGAGACTAGAGTACAGCAGTGGAAGAGAGACACCGATGGGGTCATATTGCTTCTATGTGACACTGCACTCAATGAAATGATAAAAGCAGAGTTGATGCAGCAAGTTAAAGCAACCTTTAATGTCAGGCTACTATATCCATTGTTTACATTTTAAACTGTATGATAACCAAGTGGTTAGTAAAGTACAAACAAATTTTGCTTACAGCTCCAAAATAGTGGCAACTATGCCAATATGACTTGACCATATGATGTGTCCCTCACTGCTTTCTGCGGCTAAGTCTAGCATGGCCTGTTGGTTCTCCAGCAGTTCTGCTGCTGGTGCATCGCATGGTGAGCAAAAAAACGATGGATTTAGGCCCAGATCTCTGTACTGGGGTGAATGTATGACATTGTTCTGCATTCTGTCCATCAACTGTTGTTTTTGCATTTGTCACCCCGAGTGGGACGGGTATGCTCAGACGTGAGTCCCGTGCTCTCCATGCCACTGGAATCAAGCTATCCTGCTGAAGATGGGTGAAACCCCGAAATCGGTCTTAGGATGCTTGTTTCCAGTCCAGGAAGGACCTGTCCTGGCAGTTCGGGCTGGACTGTTCCAATGAGGCACAGGGTTAAGACTGATTTGCATATGGCTGGGTCCAAACTGGAATGGCATGGTGAGCAAAAAAACTATAAATTTAGGCCCAGATCTCTGTACTGGGGTGAATGTATGACATTGTTCTGCATTCTGTCCATCAATTGTTGTTTTTGCATGTGGTGACAATGAGGCAGTGCTATATTGGACTGGAGTTGTGCTTGTGTGACTGGCAATGGGAAGCAGTTCTTCCGCTGCCATGTTTTAGCCCTCCACTCCCTCCACATTGGTTTCATCACTATGTTCCTCATGGACATTTGTGGGAAATGATGACATTCTGATTGATCACTGATATGTTGAGACATCATTGTGTATGTTTTTATAGCAGTATCTAAATAAACGTTTACATGTGACTCCTGTGCTGACTTTTTGACTGCATGTCCCATTATGCACTATAACTGTATTTTTTTTATGAACTTGAGGATCAGCTGTCTGATGTATGCTACAGTTCTAAATGGACTTGGACATATGTAAGGTCTGAGATGGGACTATAGTAAAGATTTCACACTTACATTTTGAGGTTCCAGGTGCTGAGGTATCAATGCTCACGATTGCTACAGCATCCTCATGCTCTAGGGTGGTCTCATCCAGGGACTCCTGTGCAGCGGGTGGGGCTACAGTTGGGGGACCACCTACTGTTTCCTGGGATTCAGAGAGCTGGTTTGCCACCTTTCTTTTGTATGCGACCTAACATCATACCACCTTTTATTAATCTAATTGATGGAACGGTGGGTGACTTCTACAGCATTCATTTTTGGTTGCATTTCCTGCCAGATCTTTTCCTTTTCTGAGTCTGGAACTGTCATGAATGACTTTCCAATTAGTACCTCATGGATGTCACAGCACTCTTCAGTCAGGATCATCAACTCCTTCTCTGAGAACATCATTTTTCTTTTTTGCCTCCTGCATCATTTTCTACACTTTGGCTGGGCATTAGTGCTCATGGGCCTTCTTTAGGGATTTTGATAGCTGTCTGGAAATGGCAGCTGTACTCCACCTCAATACATACCACATCCACTGAGTCTGGTCTCCAGGCAAGTAGCATGAGGCACTTCCTGGTTCAGATATGATCACCCATGACCAGGAAGGGTTTTTCCTCAATTCGTGATCACAATCGCAATTTGAGACTCCAGTCGCAATTGTGGAAATCGCTAATATCGATTTCCATAATTGCAATTGAACTGAGTAGTGACTTGAAATTTGTGGCCTCAAATTGTATGCACATAAAGAATTGCGATTTCCTAATTGTGATTCGCAGAGATTCACAATTAGGAAATCACAATTCCTTATGCTCATATATCTAGCGCCTTTTTATTTGCCGCCCTTCATTTTTCATTCCACTCACTAATTCCGTATGTTCAGTTCTCTCAGCCACTATGGCCTGTGCTAATTCTTGTCTCTACTCTGCTGAACTCGTTTCTCGGAACAGCGAACTTTTATTCTATATATTTGTTATTTTTATTTGAACCATGAGCATATGCTATTGTATTTACCATTAACTGCATAGCAATGTTATCATAAATTGTTAGATTTATTGTGCAGAACCGTGCATCTGATTGTGCAAGAAAAAGCCCTTGTGCACACAACTTGTTCCTATGTAATACTGATGTGATTCCATGAGTCACATCTACACCGCTACTACAACAGTTCCACTGAAGGCACTAAACTTTGCTGAGTGGACATCATATGTATTCCACCTGCTCAGTAAAGTTTTTCATTTTCTGAAACAAAACTTCATACCTTACATTGTTTTGCCACCACTATGGAAACAGAGTCTATCGTCACCAGTAAGAAAATATATCATTGATGTATCATACAATTTTAGCAATGTGGAGTCTTTGCTACTTTCCAGAGGTGAAAAAGCCATTGAAAGCTTGAGCCAGGATTGAGCCTGAAGCCTGGCACTGGCTCTTCCCAAAGTCCTGTTGGATCCTCGAGTCCATAACGAGCTGAGATTTCATGTGGCATCTGCCTTCCTCTCTCTACTAGAATGCAGTGTTAAAGCCAGAACTGCCAATTATAGAACTTGAGAACCAGATTCAATTCTCTGCATCTGCTCATCATCATGTGATTCTGGGCAAATCACGTAATCTCCCCATTTCTATAAAGAGTGCATACAACCTTGTGTAATGTATCCGGTGCTCATGTAAAGTGCTCCAATACCTTTGGGTTGAGTTTGCGCTACATTTTAAAAACTGCAAATGAATGCACTAAGAGGTAAAAACAAAGCCTTAACATAAGGAAAGACAAATGGAAACCCTTTTGCTTACTGATTTGTACAGAGTGAAACCAGAAAACTGGATTAAATTACAGCTTCCCTTTTCCACAGACCATCCCCCAACGCTCTTACGGGATCTTGTGGACACTCAAGACTACCTTGTTAGACCTGTCATTCTTAGGGTGGCCTTTCCCCTACTTTCTGCCTGCTTACCTCCTTTTTTGCTGCATCATTTTGTTGCCCATAGGACTCTGAGCCCTTTACCACTGCTAGCTAGTGATAAAGTGCATGTGCCTCGCCCCTAAAACATGGCAACATTGGTGCATACCTGATTGGCACATTTAATTTACCCCTAAGTCCCTTGTAAAGTGGAATACCATATACCCAGGGCCTGTAATCTAAATTTTACTAGTGGGCATGCAGCACTGGTTGTGCGACTCACACAAGTAGCCTTTCAAACCTGTATCAGGCCTGTGATTGTGGGGCCTATGTGTTCAGTTTACTGCCACTTTGAATTGACATTTAAAATGACTTGCCAAGTCTTAAACACCCCATTTATTATACATAGGTCACCCCTAATGTATGCCCTAGGTACCGCTAAGTGCAGGGTGCTTTGTAAGTAAAAGGTAGGACATGTACCTCTAAGTTTTATATCTCGTGGTAGTGACAGACAGTTACATTTGCTTTTCACTACTCCTTTCATAGGCAAGCATTGGGAATTCCTTAGAACATTTTTAAGCTGTAATTCCTGATTTGAAAGGAGTAGCTAAATCATGTTTTATATCTTTGGAATGGTAATGATAAATCATCATTAGTGGTAAAGTTGGATTTTACATTACTAATTTAGAAATGCCACTTTTAGAAAGTGGACATTTCTCTGCTCTTAGCTTTGCTCTGTGTGCCTGTAGCTTGTCTTCAATAAATGTCTGGGCTGGGTGACAGCTACACTTTGTGCATTCCCTCTAGACAGCCACAAACACAGGAAGGGTCGGTGTGGCAGAAAACTCATCTGCATTTATCTGCATTCTGATAGCCTTCCTGGGCAGGAAGGGGGAGACGGAGCTTACACTTACATCTGAATAGACTGTGTACTGTCCCCACACAAAGGAATGATTACCCCCACAGATAGCCTGGCAGACAGGGCTGGGATGAAAGGGGACCTGTGCACTTCAAGGAGCTGCTTTGAAGTCACCCCTCACTTCAAATGCGCATTTGGGTAAAAGTACAACATAAGTACACTCCTGGACCTGGGAAGAACTCTGCTGGAGTAAAGACTGCTGTGCTGTAATGGTTGCCATTTTGCCTTGACTGGCTGTTCTGAGGTACTGCTTCTCTGCTTTGCTGAGCTGCCCTGCTGCCTGCTGATCTCTGCCCTGTGGAGAAAAAGGACTGGACCCATCTCACTTGAACCCAGAGTAACTCCAAAGGCTTGCTGGCTTGCCTACTGTTTTCTGAAGGGACACAAAAGACTTCCTGTAATCCTGTTGGTGCTGCTGGACTTTGACAACTGTGAGTCCTATCCTTTCCTGAGTTACTATGCAGTGACTGAACTGCATGGAAAAGATAGACACATTGTGACGTCAGCGTCAATAATTTGCTCCATCCAAGGTACTGTTTCAGTAGGACCTGCATCAGTCTCATAGCCGACCTGCCCTCCATCGTGGCCAAACACTTACACCAAATGAATTGCGGTTAAGGTTTATATAGAAAAATCATATACTTTCAATAGTTGGTGATAAAAAATATACACAACATTCACATATCGAATTTTGTTTTTTCACACTGGTGAAACAATAGTGGGGCGAACACAGTGAATATTTTACACATATATCACAGTACAGTTGAAACAAGTAAAATAATAAATGTATAGCATAGTGAATTTAGATCAGCGTGTTATTACAATTCCAAACCCTATCCAATACCTAGATTCAATCTTTATAGCTACAATGGCCTGGTTGGGCGGCAACGCTTTATTATACATATGTCGACGTTTCGACCCCTTTTGATCGTGTGAGTGTGAGGAAGCATCACCACAGGGTCTTCATCAGGACTAAGAATAATAATTGTGTATGCATTAGATAAGAAAAATGAATGCGCCTAAAAAAGGGAATATTATAGTGTGTGACAAATGTTTCTAAAATAAAGAAAAGAACTTGGGTGAAACACTGATTTCATGCTCACCTTGTAAGGCTTTCATTGAAATCCATAACTATCGACCTTGCCTATAGTACAAGGTGACCTGTGTCTTCTGTAACTGGTTTTATGATATATATGGCAGTCCAGTGGTGGCCATTCTGCTGCTCTTGTATATTGATGGAGACTGGTGATATGAAATCCTCCTATCAAGAAAATTACAGGGTAATGAACACCAGAGTAGTGTTCTATCACTTTGCATTTTAATTGTGTTACTGTGTGCGTGTGTGATGCACAGATACTTTACACATTACCTATTAAGTTAAGCCTGTTTGCTTTGTGTCAAGCTACCTGAGGGTGAGCACAGGTTAATTTAAAGTGTATATCTTGCTTATCCTGACTAGGATTATGGTCCCTACTTGGAGAGGGTGCAAATCTCTGCCAAATAGAGACCCAATTTCTAACATGGTTACCTCATGCATAGAAAACCATTAGGCAATATTGTCTCTCAACAGGTAACTTGGCACCAAATCTTTGGGAATGTGAACTCTTTTGTCTCCTTCAGACACTGTGGGCTTACTGCTACCATCACTGCTGGGATCTGCCTGTCTGGGTTTGATGTCCAGATCCTTTTATCTCACTTTGTGAGCTAGTAACTATTTTCTTTTCTTCCAAGGCCCTTTATTCTCCATGGCCAGTTTCCTTTCCTCAATATTTAACTGGGCCAGTTTGAATTTCCTCTCCTCCCTCCTCTCCACTAGTTCTTCTGGGGTTAGGCCATGGGAAGAAACACTGCTCCCTGCCCTAACTAGGGGCTCCATTCCAGGGTCATGTTATCCCCTTCCACTGCAGGTGGCTCCTCAGAAGGGTCCTCCTCTGGCCCCTCCATCTCATCATTCTCTCCTGTGGCTTCAGCCAGTGTTGAGCGGGCTCTGCCCAAGCCCTCAGCGCCTTTTGCAATTCTACCTTCCTGGTTGTGCTCCTGGCAGGAACTCTAAACTCCTTGCAGAAATCCTTGAGATGGGCCCCAGCATAGACCTCCATGTTGGCCAGCTCAAACCCCATGCTTGCAGGCTTAGTTTTAGACCGAGATGATTTGGAGAACCAAAAAGACACAATCAGAGAGAATTTAAAATTCAAATTGGTCCTAGGTATGGAATGGCAGTGTACACCAAATCAGTGCATAGCACTATACAAACATATGTCCTTATCTCACTGCTGATCACCAATGTTAGAAACTGTCCTACTGGTTGACTGGGGTACAAACCCTGGTCAAGTAACAGCCACAATCCTTATCAGAGTAAGTCACAAGCAAACCCCAAATTCACCTGTGCTCACTCTCTGGTAGACTGGCACAGAGCAGCCAAGCTTAACTTATAGGCAATGTGTAAAGTATTTGTGCAACACTGCAAACAGTAAAACTGCGAAAACATAGAGCTTAATTTAATAAATAAAACAAGACAACAATCACAAAGATCCAATATGTAGAACTTGAGATATTGAATGCTAAATTTTATAGTGGAAATTCATGCCAAGAAGCAAAAAGCACTAATTGGGATATCTTGTTGCACCAGACCGGGCCAAAGTTAAAAGTTCAGGCTGACTGCAAGGGAGTGCAGGCCAGCTACAGGGACCCAGTTAGGCCAACCAAACCAAAGTACCATAATCCTGGTTGCGTAGCAATGCATGATTCTAATTCGAAGATGCGTCACACGGCAAAGGCAATGCATCAGTTCCAAGATGCGACAAGGCTGTGGTGCGAGGTCCTGATGCATCGGAGTCGAGAATCCTGTCAACAGGGCTTGCTATGCAAATGTTGGTGTCAAGGATGGGAGGCGAAGTGAAGACAATGTGCCAGTTCGATAAGTAGTCAAGCTGCTATGCGGAGGTTCGGTGTCGTCGTTGAGGCCCCGCCGGCGAGGGATGCAAGGAACTTGCACCAGGAAAAGTGTCGCCCAGTGTCAGTTCCGAAGGCTATGCAGCAGTTTCAGATGTGGGATGCAGTGGCGATGCAAGTCTTTTGCGATGGGTCCAATCCAAACAATAGTGGTGATGGATCGGTTCTGCTCGAAGCTGCACCACTCAGCCAAGGAGATGAATAGGTTCCGCTTGGGGATGCGTTGCTCGGCAGAGAATGTGGTGGTTCCACTGGAGAAGCACCTTAAGCCCACTTTGAAGGGTTCAGGACTGGCATGGCACCAATTGGCAGGGTAGACTCATAGATGGCCGAGTCTAGGTGCAGAAACAGGGTGGTAAGTATTTTATGTCTCTGAGACTTCAGATCAGGCGTACAGTCAGCTCGGCCTTGGAGTCACTCTGGGTTCAAGGGATGCAGTTCTAGTCACCTCACCCAGGCAATAGAGCAGCAGGCCAGCACAGCAAGACAGGAGTTCTGCAAAACAGCAGTATAGCAGAATGGCAGTCATTTCAGCAGCACAGCAGTCCTTCGTCCTGGAAGAGGCTTCCCAGGTCCAGAAGTGCACTGAAGTGGTGATGTTGGAGGTCCAGTACTTCTACCCAGTTATGCCTTTGAAGTGGGAGAGACTTCAAAGACAGGCCTTTGAAGTGCACAGAGATCCTGTGCTTCCTGTCCTGGTTCCATACTTACTCAGGGGGGAGTATGCAGCCCTTTATGTGGGAAGAGGACACGGTATTTGTCAGGTGTAAGTGAGGCTGAATCCAGCTCCTCCCTCTCATCCTGCCAGGATGGCCCATCAAGTCACACCTAAGCTCCCATTGTGTGTGGCTGTCAGATATGTGATCAGAGACAGGCAGTGGGCACCAAATGGCTAACGTAAGAAAATGGCAACGTCTTAAAGTGCCATTTTCAAAATTGTAATTTATAATCCGACGTACCCTTACATTTGAATTTTGCATTAGAATTCAAGAGACATCAGACTTGGGTGTCGTATCTCTTCCCATTTGAAAATGACACTTATAAAATTTAATTCCAATGTTGTCCTATGGGAGAGACAGGTTTTGCATAGTGGAAAATGACTTTGGCAGTTGTTCACTACCAGGGCATGCAGAAACCTAAAGGTACATGTCCTGTCTTTTAAATACTTTTTACCCTGCTCTCTGGGTTGTCCAGGGCCTACCTTATGGGTGTCTTAGATGTATAAAAAGAGACGGTTTGGTCCTGGCAAAAGGTATATTTTTCCAGGTCAACATGGCAGTCTAAACTGCCCACACGCCCCTTCAATGGCAGTCCTGAGACATGGTTAAGGGGCTACTTAAGTGGGTGGCATAATCAGTGCTGCAGTCCCAGTAGTAGCATTTAATTTACACGCCCTGGTTACAGGAGGTACCGCTTTGCTAGCAACTTAGAAATTAATAAAATATGCCGATTGGGGATGAATCAATGTTGCTATGTTTAGGGGGGAGAGCACAAGCACTTTAGTACCGGTTAGCAGTGGTAAAGTGCAGGGGTGGCTCCTCCTCAGAAACAGCGAACCATCGCCCTGCCTGCTGCAAGTGCAGCAGGCAAAGACAAATAAATAAAATGGCATTTCAATGCTGTGTACAGCACAAGGGTGGGGCAGGGCTTATTCCTGAAAATGCAGGATGACAGCACTTGTCCACAGTGCACATGTCATGTCAGATTGGCTGGCTGTCTTGCGACGGCCAGCCCAACATGCACACTGTTGACCCAGAAATCCAAAGGCCCCAGCATCAAAATATACACTTATGAGCCTGCTCCCACCAATCCTGGAACTGATTTCACAGCATGAAAGCAGCTCCAGGATTTGTTGGGATCCACAACAAGAAGGAAGTCCTTCCTTTTCTTGCTTGTGGACCGCAAAGAGAAGTGCTGCACTGGTCGTGCTCCCGTTCATTAATTTTTGGTGAATCATGCACCTTCGCCTCCCACCATTTTTCATTTAAGCTAGCCACCACTGGTAAAGTGCAGAGAGTCCTAATACCAGCAAAAACTAGGTCAGAAAATTGGACGAAGTAGGCAAAAGGTTGGGGAGAAGACCACCCTGAGGCTGTCGCAACTAGCATTAAGAATTCAAGATTTTGTGATAGTATGGTACTGTTGGACACAGAATTGTGAGGTATCTTTATCATTAGTATGCTGACACTTAACTTACCAAATAAACCAATAACTGTAGGATACACTCTTAATCTAAATTAATAGCTATCACTTTTGATCAATAATATAAATTTTAAGAGACATAAAGGGGGTTAATCTGATATGCCACTGCACTTAAAAAGGCAGAACAACCTAATTATTTGAATTATGAGCATGTTAGACACTATAATGAAAACTAAATGGCAAATTACAGCCTCACTTTCACATACATTTTAAAGGGCTATGCATGCTGGGCATCACAAATTGAGAATACATTTCACCTACTGGGTTGGGCACTAAAATGCAAAATACTGAATCTTAAAATATAAATAACCTTTTGTGTATCTTCCTTTCAACACTACAGCCTGGAAAAGGCCACAGTCGGATAAGGTGAAATACGTGTTGACTGATTGCTAACAAATAGAGGCTTGAAAGCTCACTAAAAGGGGCATTTTTGCAAATGGAAATAACCATTTTGTCTAATACATGTGATATTGTTTTGGACTTGCCCTATGAAGAGTGTTCACAACAATATGGATAGATTGTATGAAATATATTGAATCAGATAACAGGCTAACACATTGTGATATTTTCATGGGAAGACTAAACATGATTATAAGGAGATTCTAAGAAAATTGGCAATACCTGAAGACATTTTATGATGACAAATTGGATACTCAGCTATAATTATAGATTCATGCAAACTTGACTGATTCTGCCTATGAGCTAGGGACAGGTACACTCCCCACTGACTAACACCCCTGGCTGCCCCAAGAGGTACAGTTGGCCGAAACCTCATGAGTGTACAACACACAATAAATAAAAGGCTTTACCCAGCAGGCAAAGGAACGTCGGGCCTCATAACTCTCTTGTATTAAGGGAGTAATTCAACCATGCACATGGTCAAAACAGAAAATCCTTTGCAGTTATTTTTCCCATGCCACAGAGACTTGGGCAGTTTTGTCTCAAGGGTTGCAATTCAGTCCTTCCTGGCTTATTGCAACCAGGTCTCTCTAATCATAGCATGACAGCCCACTGCAGATGGCTGCTGTCACTCATTGCAGTTGCCTGCAAGCAGGTCTTTGTGCCTACTTTTACTTGAAGGACAGGTGCCACTTCCACTGTTCATGCAATCTCTCTGCCTTTCACTAATGCGCTTCCCCCATGTCGGTTGCAAGATTATGTCTGCCCTAGGAGTAGTTAATTACCACTAATAGGATTCAATCTCCCTTTGTGCCCAGCACACCTACTTAATAGTGGTGATGGATCGGTTCTGCTCGAAGCTGCACCACTCAGCCAAGGAGATGAATAGATTCCGCTTAGGGATGCGTTGCTCGGCAGAGAATGTGGTGGTTCCACTGGAGAAGCACCTTAAGCCCACTTTGAAGGGTTCAGGACTGGCATGGCACCAATTGGCAGGGTAGACTCATAGATGGCCGAGTCTAGGTGCAGAAGCAAGGTGGTAAGTATTTTATGTCTCTGAGACTTCAGATCAGGCGTGCAGTCAGCTCGGCCTTGGAGTCACTCTGGGTTCAAGGGATGCAGTTCTAGTCACCTCACCCAGGCAATAGAGCAGCAGGCCAGCACACCAAGACAGGAGTTCTGCAAAACAGCAGTATAGCAGAATGGCAGTCATTTCAGCAGCACAGCAGTCCTTCGTCCTGGAAGAGGCTTCCCAGGTCCAGAAGTGCACTGAAGTGGTGATGTTGGAGGTCCAGTACTTCTACCCAGTTATGCCTTTGAAGTGGGAGAGACTTCAAAGACAGGCCTTTGAAGTGCACAGAGATCCTGTGCTTCCTGTCCTGGTTCCAAACTTACTCAGGGGGGAGTATGCAGCCCTTTATGTGGGAAGAGGACACAGCATTTGTCAGGTGTAAGTGAGGCTGAATCCAGCTCCTCCCTCTCATCCTGCCAGGATGGCCCATCAAGTCACACCTAAGCTCCCATTGTGTGTGGCTGTCAGATATGTGATCAGAGACAGGCAGTTGGCACCAAATGGCTAAAGTAAGAAAATGGCAACGTCTTAAAGTGCCATTTTCAAAATTGTAATTTATAATCCGACGTACCCTTACATTTGAATTTTGCATTAGAATTCAAGAGACATCAGAATTGGGTGTCGTATCTCTTCCCAATTGAAAATGACACTTATAAAATGTAATTCCAATGTTGTCCTATGGGAGAGACAGGTTTTGCATAGTGGAAAATGACTTTGGCAGTTGTTCACTACCAGGGCATGCAGAAACCTAAAGGTACATGTCCTGTCTTTTGAATACTTTTTACCCTGCTCTCTGGGTTGTCCAGGGCCTACCTTATGGGTGTCTTAGATGTATAAAAAGAGACGGTTTGGTCCTGGCAAAAGGTATATTTTTCCAGGTCAACATGGCAGTCTAAACTGCCCACACGTCCCTTCAATGGCAGTCTTGAGACATGGTTAAGGGGCTACTTAAGTGGGTGGCATAATCAGTGCTGCATTCCCAGTAGTAGCATTTAATTTACACGCCCTGGTTACAGGAGGTACCGCTTTGCTAGCAATTTAGAAATTAATAAAATATGCCGATTGGGGATGAATCAATGTTGCTATGTTTAGGGGGGAGAGCACAAGCACTTTAGTACCGGTTAGCAGTGGTAAAGTGCAGGGGTGGCTCCTCCTCAGAAACAGCGAACCATCGCCCTGCCTGCTGCAAGTGCAGCAGGCAAACACAAATAAATAAAATGGCATTTCAATGCTTTGTACAGCACACGGGTGGGGCAGGGCTTAATCCTGAAAATGCAGGATGACACCACTTGTCCACAGTGCACATGTCATGTCAGATTGGCTGGCTGTCTTGCGACGGCCAGCCCAACATGCACACTGTTGACCCAGCAATCCAAAGGCCCCAGCATCAATGTATACACTTATGAGCCTGCTCCCACCAATCCTGGAACTGATTTCACAGCATGAAAGCAGCTCCAGGATTTGTTGGGATCCACAACAAGAAGGAAGTCCTTCCTTTTCTTGCTTGTGGACCGCAAAGAGAAGTGCTGCACTGGTCGTGCTCCCGTTCATTAATTTTTGGTGAATCATGCACCTTCGCCTCCCACCATTTTTCATTTAAGCTAGCCACCACTGGTAAAGTGCAGAGAGTCCTAATACCAGCAAAAAGTAGGTCAGAAAATTGGACGAAGTAGGCAAAAGGTTGGGGAGAAGACCACCCTGAGGCTGTCGGAACTAGCATTAAGAATTTAAGATTTTGTGATATTATGGTACTGTTGGACACAGAATTGTGAGGTATCTTTATCATTAGTATGCTGACACTTAACTTACCAAATAAATTAATAACTTTTAATACATTCAACCACATACCCTTACAGAGTATCATGACGGGAAGAGGTGTGGCGCCGCGGCCAGGGCGACTGACGCTGGAATCCGGGGCTCTTATTCAATCCCTGGCACTGGCGGCAGGTCAGCCCAGCACCATGTGACTCTGGGCAATAGCTTGCTTAATCTTCCGATGACCCCCAGTGCCAGGATGCCTTCGGGTAGCTGTTTGCGCTTACAAATACTGGATTTACATTTACATTTTATTATTTTTGAAGCTTACTTTTTGTGCTCCATCTTCCGCTGTTTGGTGTCAAAACATTTGGCGTAGAAGACACTGTTTTCTAGTTATTTTATTTTGGTGTCCATTAGACCTTATATCCTTGGCATGGTATTCCCCCATTTCTTTTGCCTTCACCCCTCCAGTTGTGCTGGATTTGTTTTTGTTGACCTTAGTGCATTTTACCACTGCTAACCAGTGGAAAGCGCTTGTGGCCTCTCCCTATAACATGGTAAAATTGACCCACACCTAATTATTTGTAAGTCCCTAGTGAATGGTATTATAGGTACCTAGGGCTTGTGAATGAAATACTACTAGTTGGCATATAGCACTCTTTGTGCTACCCACTAAAGTAGCCTTCTAAAGCCTGTAGTGCAGTATTAAACTGCAATTTCTACCTGACAAAATAACCCTTTTACCATGCTTAAACCTTCCTTTTTAAATACTTATAAGACACCCCTAATGTAGGATTGAAAGGCTCACAGGGCAGGGTGCATTGTATTTAAAACGTAGTGCATGTTTGATTAAATTCTTCTTGTCCTAGCAGTGAAAAACTCCTAAAGTTGTTTTTCACTGTTGTAAGGCTTATCTCTCCCATTGACTAACAATGGGTTACCTTATTACATTTACTAAATGATAGCTTTACATCGGTAGCAGGTACAAATTTACTGTTTACACTCAAATGAATTGTATTTTTATTAAATCCTCTTTAATGATGAAGTAAAATGTTTTGTCACAATTCTGCAAATGCCACTTATAGAAAGTTGAATAGAAAAGGAGTTGGGCCCCTAACAGCTAATTAGATTGGGCCTCTTAAACCTGTAAAATCAAACAAAGTATCTAGTTGCCTGTATTTATTATGTTGACTATACACACTGACTTGATTGGTTCTCAAGTTCTCCTCGTTCTAAGAATAAAAGCAACCCATTCAATCCAGATTCGGTATGCCCTCATGAAGCAGTGGGCAAATAAATCTGCGAGCTGGCTCCAGTTGAACCCACAACAGAATTGGCATCTTCTACCGATTAAGCTCAAGGAGAACTTGAGAACCGACCAAGTCCCGGTCCTGAGTAGAACCTCATAATTGTAGGGGGTTCAAAATGCATTGGCCTAGCACCTGGGGAAGAATATCCTCAAAAAACCATCCTGGTTTTGGAAATATTGTCAGATTGCCTATTCCTCTAGTACAAACATTTAAACTTAGTGTCCCCCAGTAGCTTATACGGACAGGAAAAGACTTTGTTAAAAATAGGAAATGTCAATTCACCGTGTGTTTTCATTTTTAAATGAAGGACTGGTCTATGAATAGTCAATCTCACTACTCATTAAATTGAACGAAATAACTGTTATGTTGTGTCATTATATGTTTATGTATTTTTGTCATGTTGATTTTTTAGCATTTGAACCTTTCTCCAAAATCGTTTGCCCTTCAAAAAGACATGTGATAAGATGTCCTAAATGGTCTTGAGTGAATTCTGAAGAAATGTGAAATAAGTTACAAGGGCTAATGAAAAATAGATGATTGTTCCTTTCAATGTAGAGTCAGCATAATAAAAACAGGCAACTAGATACTTTGTTTGATTTTACATTTTTAGAAAGTTGGCATTTTTTGGTCCTAACCATTTGTGCCTTCTGCCAGTGTCCTGGGTCACATGGCAATGAACGGCTCTGCTGTTGGTGTTTATGTATCCTTCCCAGCAAGTAACTCAAAGGGGACTAGGTGTGGACAGGATTGGCCATCTTGTCAGGATGGCTCGGGGTGGGGCTGTGCCCTGGCCCACATGCACTTCAACAGGATTGCCTCTGGCACACACATAGGAACCAGTCTCTTGTCACCCCAGTCTTTTCAGATCCTTGACAGGGGAAGGGAAGAACTTTATAGAACGAGATGTGGGAGTAGGACAGGGTGTCCCCCCAGGTATACATAATGGACCCCCAAACCAATTCATCTGATCACTCCTGGATCTGTGACATTACAGAAGAAGGACTGCCCTGTTGCCAGAGGACTACCTTTCTGCTTGAGGACTTCCTTGCTTATTGAGAAATACGACTGCTTACTTGATTACCTTCATCCCTAGATAATGTGAGTGAATCTAAGGGACAATTGGATGACCTGTTTGAGCTACAGGGAATTAACAGGGCCATAACAAGCTCCAGAGGCCTCCCTGCAAAAGCCCAGAAACGCTGCTTTAACTGCCTGTACCTGCCTGAGCCTTGCGGCCCTCTGCTGGAGTGAATTCCTGATCCCAAGGCGTGCCCCCCAAGTCCTGGACCCTTGACTGGCATCAGTCTGAGCTCCTCTGAAGAATAAAATGTGAAATTTCAAAGTTTGAGCTGGCGAGTCCATGAACGAGCCCGTGCACACCAAGAGTCTCCCGCCCGTGAAAACCACAAATGCAAAGCTCCAGTAAAGACCAGCTCTATGCACTACAGCACCCATCGGCAATGACCATTTGCGATGCCTGTCCTGCTCTTCATACTACAGCGGCGACAATATGCAACTCTCTCCTTAATCCTTACAGACTCCTCCACCCCAAACGTTACTCTTTGCGCCTGACTTTGAGAATGTAACTCTTTCAATGGAACTAACCAGTTTCCTGTATCATACCCACAATCTATCACAGTTAACCTGAACTTGTGACTTTTCCCGGTCTAACACGACCAGATGATAGCAAGTGGTGTTTTGTGCTTGTTGAGGCAATATTTACCTAAAACTATAAAACTGGATTTCTCTGGTTCTAATGATTGGGTTTGTTGTGTTCTAGTATCATTTTATTGGTTTCAGATATTCTTGTGTTGTGTTTTTACTTTATTACTGTTTGTGTGCTGCATAAATACTCTAAGTTAAGCCTGGCTGCTATTGTGCCAAGGTACTACAGGTGCACAGGTTAATTTAGTGACTTTTGTGGTTCTCCCTGACAATGATTGTGGTTGTTGCCTAAGTGAGGCTTCCACCTCCCTCACCCAATAACCCAATGTCTTACAACGGTGTTCAGCGGTGGCATCCTGTACTTACCAATTAGTGACTTTGTACAGTACCAATCAGTGACTTTCTGTAAAACTAAAAATCCACTATTAATAATCTGACATCAGATTAAACTTTTTTCTTTATTTCTCCTTGATTGGCTACTTTTTTCCTTTTTCTAGATTTCATTCCTGATTCACACTTGCTCCACCTGTGATACCTGCTTTTGAAATGGAATCAGAGCTTTCCATCATTGACAACCTCAAGATGGTGGAGTTGAGGAAGCTCTTCAAGTATTCCAACCATGCCTGTGGATTTGCTGCTCGGAAACAACATGGAGCACGCCACCTAGAAGAAGATGGAGTCCCAATCCCACCTGGAGATATAGGATTAATGGAGTTGCGTAACACAAAATGATGGGCCCCCATGCAGAATGTGAGAAGGGGCCCTGGAATCTCCCATATCTCACAGATATACATTGGTCTTGGGCTGAATGTGGCATCCTTAAAGCATTAGAGGCCCACTGGTGGGCTGAGGGGCTCTTGCACCTCATGGACTACTGGGGCCTACATTGTGTAACTGTTTAATGGGTGTCCATGTCTCCAGGCAATGGCTGAATTCTTTTTTTGTTGTAGGAGAAGATATACAAAATGGAAACAGTTTATATTTCTGTTTCTTAGAATAATAACTCTTTGTAGAAAGACAGTCTGAGAAACACTTTAACAACACAGACCAAAAATGGCTCAGCAGGTAGTGATAGATAATTAACCCAAATGTGATGATCCACCTGTAAGCACAAAAGTGCATGTTGATTTTTTCACAATCATTAAAAGCATCTGGGTTCATGAAACTATACAGAGCACAAACCCCTATCTTTATACTTTGTATTGTTGCATGAAAAGCTAGGCAACAGGGAGACTCCTGAAGTTGCTAGGTCATGGATGAATGGGAATGGCTAAAGGTGGGCGTAACTCACGTAATTCTGTGTATCATAATGACATGGAATTACCTATAGATTCCACAGGATTATGCATGTCTACACACTACACAAGAAGGGTAATTCTGTATTTAGAGCTATTTTCTTAGTGCAGATATGCCCCTTTGCATTTAAAATGGATGCAAGGTGCATGTTGCGATAAGAAATAGCACTAAATGCAAGAGAACATGATTAGCGAGTGTGAGCAGCTGCTAACACTCATTAAATGTGCACTTGAGTAGGATTTCTCCCAATTTACTCTTGGCATTTAGTGCTGGTTTCTTAGTGCAAAATGCAGCATTGCACCCAAAATGGACTCAAGGATGCATTTTGTGCTACGAAAATATCACTAAAAGCAACAGAACATAAAGAGCAGCGGGAGCCACCGCTCACACTTCCTAAATGTGCTCTCATATTAGAATTATTTTCCCCCAAAGTACTTTTAATTATACAAGTGAGTACAATTGTGTAATTATTGGTAATTCTGCATCCAAGAGTAAGGCGTAATCACCAAAACTAGACCAGAGTAATTCAAATTATGCCAAATACCTAATAATGGACGGAGGCCTTATGTTGCCTGACTCAAGCCCTCACATCTCACTGAAGCATACTGTATACACTGGCATATGGAACATAGGAGGGACTGTTATTAGGACACATATCTATGTTAGAATTCGAAAAGATAAAACATATTGTTTAAGAAATATAGTAGCTGGTTTAATTTGATGGTCACATGGTAATCTCTATTTGGAAAGAATGAGCACTGTGAACATAGTTAGTGATTGGGTCCCACAATGAGGGAGTATCATATATGGGAAAGAGTTGGCGGAAAACTAAGTTAATAACTTATGCTGTGTATCCAATAATTTATTCAATCACAGAGTAAACCCTTGTGTGTGTTGTATAAGTAGAATACTGAATGCGATGGTGGAACCCACAATGATGGTGGAGACATGGAAGACAGTCACAACACTGATTTACAGAATCCTGATCACTTCAAGAGTTGGAACCATACAGCAGATTCATACAGACCCTAGCATGATCTGTGGCACAGACGCATCTTTCCATGTTCTGCATGTGCCCAAAGCAGAATACTGGGAATGCACAAATGTTTCAAATTGCAGCAAAGAAAATGCTTGCACAGCATTCAGTATCTTGTCATTGCTTGGCGAAAGGCTTTGCATCTTTGCAGAATACACTATGCATAGACTCCTGAGCACAATTCAAGAAACTACATTTCCAGTGAAGGCACATGACTCTCACGATGATGAGTATACGTTTCTTTGCGGCTAATAAAGTCCATTAATTAGAATGAAAAATTAAATAACTTAGAAAGCTAAAAGTACATTGAAGAGTGTAAATCTTAATGTTAAACTAACATGCATTTGAAATGTACATTATTCGTAATAGGCAATCAAAGTTTTCCGTGTAGGCCATTGAAAGGCTATGAAGAAAGTTTTCTTTAACTAGACGAGAATTTTATATTACTGAAATGAGCACAGCATGATTTCGGAGCTTGACCTAAAAAATAACATGCTTAGAAATGTTATCGTAACTGCAGAATAATCCAGTCTAACAAATGAATTACTTTATAAGCAAAATGTTATTCTTTAATGTTATTAACTTCCTATTTTCATATGTTTCATATAAAGTTCAAATAGAATAACTTGTGCATCTTAAACAATAATTTTTGATTCGTATTAGAAAGAATGCATTACCTAACAGTGATTTTACCTTTTAAGTTAGTAGATCATTGTTCTTACAGTGAAATGAGTTGAGATGTAGACTGTCGATTGGTGTCTAAGGCCTATTGGAATCAAGACTGACGTTTCCAGAATCGAAGTACGCAAGACTGTCTGTAGCTAACTTTGTGATAAAAAGTATAAGACGTATGTATTTCCGTGAGAAAGGAGGAGCTGAACCTGCTTACCGAAGAACCCTGCAACCCTATTAGTCCGATGGAGTAAAGAGCCTGTTACAATGTTTTTGACATGTGTTCTTGACTTTTATATTAGTGCGTATTCCTAGGTCGTAGAGTGCGATTCTTTGGAGGATTACCCCAGACACACACACTTGACGGGTGTGGCTACTGCTGCTACTGCAAATGTATGCTGATCTACCTGGATTTATTGAGACTTGGCTGAGTCTTATGAACTACCCTTTATAGGGAGTTCTGCTACATTAATTTGGCTTTGAGGCTTTATGCTCCTTTGATTTCACTCTTTTCCTTGATTTCAAACTCTTTATGGGTTCTAGAAGTCTAAAGCTCTGACCCTGATCTATAAAATAGGGAACGTAGGGCCATATGTAGGAAGCCAAATTGCGATCGCAAATGCTGAAATTCGCCGAATTTCAGCGTTTGCGATCGCAATTTGGGCAGTCTGCTAAGTAGCACACAAAAACCTACACGCAAAATAAGGAATCGCAAAATTTGCGATTCCTTATTTTGCTAATGCATTTAAGGAATCCCAAATTGCAATTCCTTAAATGCAATGTAGGAAGCACCCAAGTTGTGCGATTTTGGCTTAAGGAATCGCATATTACCACCAACTTCAGGTTGGTGGTAATTTGCGATTTCTTTGCAAAATGCACTTTTTTGCATTTTTCAAAGTGACATGTGGCGCACATACATGCCCTTAGCGCATGTATGTGCGCCACATGTGCACACATGTTTATTTCAGGGGTGCAAATGGTTGTCCTATTGACACCATTGCAACCTTGAAATTGCATTCTCAATTTGCGATTCTCTAATTGAGAATCGCAAATTGAGAATGTCTTCCTATTCATTCCTATGGGCCTTCTAGCCCATAGGAATGAATGGCAAGGTATTCCTTATTTGCGAATCTCAATTTGGGATTCGCAAATAACGAATAGGTGGGAATCGCAAAATATTTTGCTAATCCTACCTACATTACGTTTTGCAATTCTCTAATTGCGATTCCCTAAAAATTGCAATTAGAGAATCGCAAAACACGTTTTACCTACATATGGCCCGTATTCCTTTATAGAGTATGTTTAATGCAAATTATATTTTTATGCGTTATTCTAACTATGTTTCTCTGATGAGATTTCTGTAAAATTATTTGGTTTATGGACTAACTGAAATAAAGGTAAAAAGAAAGAAAAGAAATTTAGTAATCTCTTAATGAGAAACAAAGGTTTGAAAACACAATGCAATGCTCATCATTGACTGAACTTAACTGTTCGTGAGATTTAAGATTGAGATGTCTGTTTTGCTCCTTGACTCCTAAAACAACATTCCAAGGTACATTACTGAGAAGAAGAAGGATTTAGCACCGAAAACAGGGCTTAACCCTACATGATGGTAAATTGGTTTGGATAGTAAAAATGTTAGGGCCCTTCCGCGCTACTGACCCAGGGCATCCTTGCTAGCAGTCAAGGTCCTTTGTTGCTCAAGCCAGTATCTTGGTATGAGGCCATGTGAATACACTGGAGGTTCTTTGTTTTTATTTTGGAAGCATGCTTTACGTTGAAGCTGAGTATAGAGAAGTATTCTAAGGCATTTCATCTAATTTTGAAAATGAACTTGAAGAGCTTGCAGTATTGTTTCTGAGATACTCTTCAGGGAGTACAAATTAATATATTGAGTTGCACAATTAGATACTAATCTACATTAGAAATGGGAAGGATCCTCATCACCTTAAAAGACTTGATATCTTCACAATGAATATACTGTATTTAAGGCAGTGGCATTTTTTTTATCAATGTGAATTGTTTATTTCTTATGAATGTTTTTTCTGCTACAACTTAAGAAACAGCCTTAACTATAGCTCAAAATCAGAAAAATGGGGTTGTTATTTTTATCTCAGAAAGGAGTGAAGTTACACAAAGAAGTAATATCAATTACATAAATATTATTGATTCAGTTCCATGAATACCATAGTCCAATCCATATCGTAATGCAGGGATTTTCAAACTGTGAGTCGCAACCCATTGGTGGACCATGAGCCGATATTTGGTAGATCACGAAAGTCCAAGCAATAAACAACGATGCCTTTAAATTCTGCATTTACCTGCTAACATTTGCTGTGCTTCTCAGACAGAGGTCGAATGTCAGGCTTTGTCTTTTGATAAATTGCCACTTATTTTTGTAACACGGGAATTGATGTTTACACTCCTCACACTTGGCAGTCAGCGAAAGAAAAGCAAAGTGGCTTGTGGGACAATATTGCTTGGGTACAGAGTGTGTGAATGGAAAGGTTATAGAATGTAATTTTCTTGTAACACACAACAAAATGTAAATACCTGTAAATGAAATGTACAAATGTATCAATTAGAAAAGCAAAAATGAAGCACATGTTTTTTGTAATTCAAAAGTATGATGGGAACAAATAGGATAACATCAAACCAAGACACTTCACTTGGTTGATGTAAAAATGATAACTATACACTGAAACCCAATTTCCACACATTACTATATATGTGCAATCTAGTTTAATCGTAAAACTGCATATCTGTATTAATTTAGTAGCCATTTCAAAATATATGGGTCACAAAAGATTGTTGGTCACAAAATGTGGTCATGGTTCTAAAAAGTTTGGTAAGCTCTGCCTACCACTTCACGCTGTTATGCCCCATTGGCATTAAAAATGTACCAAATAGAACTCAGGCAGTTGTTGTGCACAGTGTTTTGTTTACACTGCGTTGTAGCTCAATAGCATCCTGGTGCCAAAGATTGGAGCAAGAATGCATTTGATGCTAAAATATCACTTGAAATGGCAAATTTTCTTTTTACATCATTATATACAATTTTATATAATTTTGCTGAAATCTAATTTAATTACACAAAAGCAAGTTACACAGGATTCACACATCCCTAGTAAAGATATTCTGAAATCATTATAGTATTCTGTTGGGGGGTTGACCCCTAGTGCCTGCAAGGACGCCGGGGACACCAGCAACCATCTCACAATGCACCAAGAGGAGTGGTTGCTGCTGTTTTTTCCTGACGGGTTGGTGCCTCCTTTGATGGAGCGCTCAGAAGCGCTTTGGTCATCCAGCAGTGGGTGGGCCCATCCTGCACCCAACAGCGACAGAAAGAGGCATAGCAGGGTAAGGCTACCCCCTCCCCGCCCCCCCATGGCTCTTCAACCTGTCTCCACAGTACCACGCTGGGACACAGTTTTGAACTAAAACCAGGTAATTTTAAGCAAATGCTGTGACTGTTTGTGGTGCATATCTGCCCTTACAACTCAAAGCTTCTGTGTACTTAAGGGCTCAACTTCCTTTGCCCCTTTTACTTCTTAAATTGTTGCTATTAGATTAGGTTATAATATAATTAAAAGGATGGCTGTGGAAGAAGCTCAAAGGGCTTCAAAAGCCAAAAAGAAAACCTCAACCTCAGCAGGAGAAAAATAGTGTTTTAGACAGGATTGATAGCCTTATATCAGAATGCACTGATATGATTAACTCAAACCCTGAGATGTGTAGTATAAGTTCCAGTCCCAGCAATGGCTGCTCAACATATTCCGACCATGTCTGCAAAACACTAGTCATGTGTTCACCCTGCCACTGTGAGGGAACTGCCCAACCCCCCCCCCCCCAAATTAACCCTGAAAAGTCCCCTACCACTAAGATTACAGATGGTTTTGAGTGTTATAATCATTACTCTGTCCTTCCGGTACAAGGCCCTGTGGCAGAGGCCACATGCAGATTTTTCTACAGCTTAGGTGAGGGATAAGGGAAAAGCCCTCTTCAAGGTAGTGCACAATCTTGATGGGAGAATCAATACAGGGCAGCTGATTTACCAACCAGGAGGGGAGGGGGTTAGTGCAGAGCCCCTTACTACACATAGGGTTACAATCGTTCCACACTCCACAGCCCCGGAAAAACTGCTATTACTGACTGCCCCAAGCAAACTACAAAACTCCTGTCCTCAAGGGACCCTATTATCCTCAGCTGGGTCGAAACTTCGTCAAAAATAAATAATGATAGTATTTAAGCATTAGAAAACAAATCTGAAAACTGATTCAGTATCTAAAGACATCCTTTTATTCCAATAACCTCTTGTAAGTAAAGGCATTTTTTATAAATAACATGTTGGTTATGGTCACTTCACTGGGGTCACATTTGTCACAAATATATGAAAAATTGATTGTCTGTACTGTACATATACATGGTGAGCGTAATTTTGTCTTTATAATAAAGAACTTGGTTTTGTAAAAATCCTGTTTGTAAATGAATACATTCATTACTCATTTCAGCTGATGTACAGATGTGTTCAGTTATTCAGGACATGGAAGTGGTGGACTGTGTAGATAGTGACCCCAATGCCCTCAGTTTGACTCTTATAGATAAGCCGAGCATAACACTTATAAACCAGGGAAATAGGGAACTGAGAGATCTCTTATATGCAAACAACTGGAAGCACATCACGTGAGACTGGGCGGAAAAAATCCTGAGGCACTAGAGGCTGAAATTTGATCTCAGCTACCACTCAAGTGTAGAACCCATGGACCTATAAATTGACATGGCTTACTATTTACCCAGATTAGGGAGCTGCTAGGACAAGCTAGATGTAAGGGAAAGCCAATGCCTGAACCTGATGTTTGGTACAATAAAGCATGTACACTTGCAAAAAGTGAGCTTCTAGTCGCAAATAAACTAAAAACCCTAACCTGAGATAGCTAGTTGCAGGTCATGCTATCGGCAAACACTGGCCCACGTGAAAAGGAATTGAGAAAGTTCTATGTTAATGTCCCTACATGTAGCCTTGACCAAAAAAAACAACAAGGATTTTTGGATGATAGCTGCAGTTTGTCTGAATGGCCAAAAAACAGCATTAGACTTCTGTGTACAACTCCAGGAGTGGGTGGCTCATCTTAGCAAATAGTACACTATTACAGACGACATAAACAATGAAGCCAGGGAGATCCCAGGAAACAACCATTCCTGCAATGATCTTACATTTTCGCTTAACAAAACAATAGATGTATTTAATTCTTGCATACCAGTCTGTGCCCCGGGGCTGGGTAGGATACCAAACAATCTTTATAGGGCAAATACAGAAATTGGGGGCACTAGATAAATATAATTTTTAACTTGGTCCTCTCTGGTATGGCTATCCCTTCTTCATGGAAACTAGCAGACATTATAACTATATATAAAAAGGGGAAGCGGTCAATCCGGGGAATTATAGGCTGATTATTCTTAACAACTCTCTCCCAAAATAAATTTTGCAAGCATGTTTTGGTACATCTGAAAGACTGGAAATATCAAGAAAGTGTCTTGTCAAATTGACAGGCTGACTGAAGAGCCAAGTAAGTACTGTGGATCAAGTGTTCCGTTTCACTTATTTGTATTGAAAAGACATGGTAAACTCTATGTTGCCTTTGTGGATCTCTGGTCTGCTTTTGACCATTTTGAACATCCTAATCAGGTTCTATGTGGACAATCTTGCCCAAGTCAGATAGGGGGACGAAGGGACACTGACAGACGCAAATCGGGTAGACCAAGGGGTCAGATAAGGATGTGTTTTGGCCCTGACCCTGGTCTCCCTATATATCAATGGAGTGATTGAGTACATGAACAGTGACGGCTATGATGCACCCAAAATAGATGGGAGGAGGGCCCCCGCTCTACTGTTTGCAAATTATACCTTATTAATTTCCAAGAGACCAGAGGGGTTGCACCAGCTACTAAAGTCGTTTCAGTCATTCTGTGATGAGTGGGGCTTGGAGCTTAATAGCTCCAAGACTAAGGTGCCGATTCGGATCCTGGAAAAAATTTCCCCATACGAATCGTATCCGGGCTTTTTACTGTACGAATCGTACAAGTAGCGTACAAACTGCCAAGTACGATTCGTTTGGGAAAAAGTCCATACGAATCGCATTGGGAAAATATCCCCACACGTCCTCGGGTCGGAAAATGTGTCCGACACATCCTCGGACGATTTACCCTACGACTCGGAAAAATGAAGTCCGACCGCGCAAGTACGATCCGTCCCGTCCTTCCAATTTTACAACCGTATGGAAAATACACCGTACGGACCGAACTGCAATAGCAACCATGGAGACATGCGCCCGCATACGCGCCGAACCCCCCCCAGACCCCACGGATGTACGTGCCGTACCCCCACCCATGTATGTACGAGTCGAACCCCCACCTGTGTATGTACACCCGTGTATGTACGAGTCGAACCCCCACCTGTGTATGTACACCCGTGTATGTACGAGTCGAACCCCCACCTGTGTATGTACACCCGTGTATGTACGAGTCGTACCCCCACCCGTGTATGTACGGTGCATACCCCCAGCGCTGGGGGTACGCACTGGAGGTACGCACCATACATACACGGGTGGGGGTACGACTCGTACATACACGGGTGTACATACACAGGTGGGGGTTCGACTCGGACATACACGGGTGTACATACACAGGTGGGGGTACGACTCGTACATACACGGGTGTACATACACAGGTGGGGGTTCGACTCGTACATACACGGGTGTACATACACGGGTGGGGGTACGGTCCGTACTTACACGGGGGGGGCTGGGGGTACGGTCCGTACATACACGGGGGGCTGGGGGTTCAGCGCATACATACGGGGGCAGGGGGGGTTCGGCGCGTACATACCGGGTCTGGGGGGGGGTTCGGCGCGTACATACAGGGTCTGGGGGGGGTTCGGCGCGTACCGGGCCCCCAATTCCGCTCGCATCGCGCCCCACTTCGCTTTTCCGGCACTTTTTGGGTGCCGTAAAAATATTGCTGTCCGGACTGGTGTCAGTTCGAATCGTACTTCCTTGTTCGTGAAACGGAGCCTGACTGCGTCCCGACGTCACGTCGACGCTTTCCCGGATCACATTTGTATGTATATTTTCGTCGGTCGGTGTTTTTTATGATTCGTACGGAAATGGTATTTCCGTGCGAATCGTACTTCCATGTCTGTAATGTTTTTTTACCGGGTACGAGTCGGACGGAGAAAACCCTCCGACCGACGGTTCGTACCCGGTTTTTCCAGGATCGGAATCGGCACCTAAATGTATGTTTTTCTCCAAACAAAAGGTGTTCCGATGTAAGAGACACCTGTTGGTGGGTGATACCCCGATAGATGCAGTGACCGAATTTGACGACCTAGGCATGACCCCATACTTGAGTTGGACACAGCACTTAGAAAAGTCACAGTTGACCCTAGTTCAGCACAATGATAGTACTGCAAAGATACATAGGAAAACTATTTTCAGAAGAGTGGCTACTGCCCTCTAGATCTACAACACCAAGGCCTTGTGGTCAATAATGTACAGGGTTGAGAACTGGGGTTGTACGAATACTCAGAGCCTTACCTTAGTGAGCTTAGGTTCCTCAGATCCCTATTAAACATTCCTGTGAGCACCCCATTGACCCCTCTTTTTCTAGACCTGGCACAAAGAAGGATTGTGGAAAAAATGAGTGCTGGACTCTAACTTTCTGTCTCCGATTCTAGACCTCCCCAGTACTGGGTTCCTACAGGGTGTGACTCATAGACCTTATGGCTTTCCAAGGTGTTAAGAACATGCCCTGATTTCTTAACATTAGGAAACTACTCCTGAAATCTGGCCTGGACCAATTCTGGCTTGCTCTGGAAATGCTGTGTATGATAGCCACAGCCAGTATAAAAGCAAATTACTGTGAGTGTGTTGCCGTCGAAAGCATGCAGAATTGCAAAGGGTCTCTATCGTTAACCTTTGTTGATTTTAAACCCAGTGTGCAGGACATACAGATGAAATTGTTCCCCCCCTCCTTGGCAAAGAAGCTGTACCTGCAATTCAGGTACGGATCTTTACCCATTAAAGCTTTTAATAATAAGGGCATGAAAAGGGTATAGCAGATTAACTTTGCCCTGCTTGCCAAGGAGTTTTGGAATCACTCACCCATGTACCTTTCTTTTGTCCATCCTATCGCCAGCATCGGAAGAAGTGGATTGGGCAACTAGGCAAGAACTTGGTCATCAGAAAGTACATCAAAGCATTTAGACTACTGAAAACTGATACTAGCATAGTAGTGGATTTTAGTGTAGCCAAATACTTATTTGCCATGTGGGTAAGCCGTAAAAAGTATATAAATGGAAATCTCCGCTCTGCTAGCATGCAAGGGAGCACTAGTATTTAGTGCTTCATGCAAGCTCAGGATTAGGTGGGTTTTTAAATTGGTGATAATACTCCAGTACTGTATTATCTGTGGTCGACATGGTTCTCCCCATATTGCTCATTGTTATTCTGATACTTCTATGTACCTATGCACTGGGCACTTTATTACGTCTACATTGATGCACCTTAGTGTAGGATGTTTATCCATCGCTATGGCTCCTATGAGTCCAATACTAAGCTACCAATATTCGTCTTTTTTTTGGACCTTTGCTTTAATTGCTGCTATTATGATGACTTGCTGCTAGCTTCCCTTCCATGTTTGTATTTCCAATGGTCTTAGGCTGTTTTTTGTAATTAATTTGTAATTAGCACAGTTTTAATTTTGCCTTGTTGATACTGCACTATGATATTTTACTGGATTCCTTTAAAGTAATATTTATTTGTCCATGATTTAAATGTTTTATGTGATGTATTGTGATGTACTTGTAAGATCCTAGTGATCAAAATAAAATATTTGAATTGGATTGGATATTCTGAAAGTGCATCATTTGTTATAGCAAGTGTTTCATCATTCTAAACAGAGATAAGGTACTAAAAATATCGATTTTTTCATTAGCTATCCATTAGGAACAAGTAGATGTAAACTCCCAGCAGAGTGATGGGTCAGGGTGGTGATATTCAGCGTCTCTGTTTCTCCCTTTTCTGACTCCTCGTTCCACCTGGTGTAGGGCTAATAAATATTTTCCCATTATGTATTGTGGACATGGAGAACAATGGAAATGTTCATCACTCTTACTGAACAGGCCCCACATATCGATGAATTAGTGAAATATCCATCTTGCTTCTTTTTTACAGTAACAGTTCTTCTCCATGGGTAGTAAGACATTTTTTTTATTTAATCAAAGTAAAGTCACCCACTGCAATTCTGCTTCTAAAATGAGAGTCACAAGTTTTGTGGTGAGGTTCTTGTTTTGGATGGTGCTCTTATGTTCCTGTATCCTAAATTTAATTTTAGGTGCTGTCATTGCTGATGCAAATATATCAATACTTATATTTCAGTATTTATATAGCAGGCGTTCTACTGTAGTTAATAATGTGGTTCTGGGTCTAACTATGCCCATTTTCCACGATAGCCTACTTAATATTCGTCAAGTGGCATATGTTTCATTCCCCACATGGGACATGTCCTTGTTGTTGTGGCTGGCATATGGTCAGTTGTGAGTAAATATTGACAGAGGGTCTTGTGTGAACAAGGTCATTTCTGAGATTCCTTGATCTTGTGAATGCAAAGTCCTGTCTAGCAATATTGTCATCCATTTTTGGGTGGTTGTAAGTATTAAATTAAGAGTGGTTACTAGGTCACTGTAGCTATCAGGCAACTTATTTTTTTTAAAATAACTACATAGTAGTGAGCTTTGATTTGGAAACTTTGAAACAGCAGAGTTTGTGTTGTCAGAATATTGATATGTAAATATACTTGTTTTGTTTTCATTTGTGGTGCAAAGTTAATGTTTCATGGTAAATCAAAAAAGAACTGGTTAGCCGGGAGCATGGCGGTCGACTAAACCTGAGGTGCGGGTGTGAGGGAATCCCTTTCCATTTGTAGTTAAAACCCTGCAATAATATCCCACTTTCTCTTTGATTTCCGCTGTCCTCCTGGCATAGAAGCTGTTTTTCCTTGCCTACCCTTATGAAGGTGAGGCACCCTTCTGTCAGATGTTTGTTAATCTGAGCATGCAGCCCTGGACCGTTTCGGCCAGCGCAGCTTTTCGCAGAGACTGCCTGGCAGTGTGGAAGATCCCCTCCTGAGGCACGAGAGGACTCATCAGCATTAACTGAGCAGGTGGAGGTGGCAGACTCGGGTTCGAACAAGAAGCTTGAATGGCGGAACAAAGCAGTGATTTCCCTGGCTTTGCTTGTGAGTCTGATACAACACCACCTCAGGCAAGTGCTTCATTAGATAAGGATTTTGTCCTGAGGGCTGACTTTGCTGATGAGCCAGGGAAAGTGAGCCTCACTAAAACTACCTTACTGAGCACACGGATGTAAAGCCTACCGGGTGGCTTTATGCACTGTCGTAGTTGAGATAAGGCTGGAGGACCCCGGCCTACAAAAAGCAGCAAGGAGAATACCAGTTAAGGTCAGGGGCACAGCCTTATCTTCTTTTTGGTGGTTCTAGTAAAGCCAGTAAAGCTCAGGAAAGAGGCTTGCAGGTAGACATTTAGCCTGGGGTAAATATTGGAAACCATAATAGGAATGGGAAAGTTGTTGGGCAGACAGGAGAAAATACGGAGGCATGTGTACTGGGAAGAAACAAGAGAAATATATCTACCAGATCTATTAAACCACAGAAACCTACTCCTTCTCTATTCTAATTCTTCAGAGTATCCCAGAAGAGACACACTATGGCCCCAACATCTAATGGAGAACCTAAGGGTGTCCCCACTGACAAGTGGACCTCAGCAATAGCCCAGGACAGCAATGAGGTCTACACGGTAGCTGTGGCACATAGGTTTGAACAAGTTGAGTATGCTGGGATAGTCAGATAGACTATAGGTCAATGGAAACCTAACACAAGGAACTTAGGGAGGCTTAGTGGCAGCAGCAGAAGTACCGACCCAGGAACTGAACGTCCCGCTAACAATGGACAATAGTGATTTGCCCCCTGATACCGGTCCTGCTATAGGCGTTCTGCCAACTCCCCAAACCCCTTCAGTGGGCTCTGGACTACCCCAGACACCCCAAGTCATGGATTCCAGAGCAAGATAGAGCCTGACACTAGATATTTCTAAAGAGGTTTGAAATAGATTTGACATCTCTGAGACTAATCAGAGAGAGATCTGACACACATGTCAAAGGCTCTCAGATGAAGTTGAATAATTGGCTTTGAGAACTGTGGTGTTAGAGGACACAATGGCTAAGCTGACAGTGTATGTAGAAAGGAACTCCCGGGAGCTAGATGACCTTAAAGCACTGAAAAAGCTAAAGCAAACAATTTTGGAGAGAGTAGAAAACAAAGCGAGGCAAAACAATCTTAAAATTTTGAATTTTCCAGAAGGAGTTGAGGGCTCAGACATCAAATCATTTGTCAAGAAAACCAAAAGAACATAACCCTGCCACAGCCAGATGAATGTGGATTATCTCACTATTTTAGGCGGCATAAGTCCCCAATATGACCAAGCCACATGTATCAGAATACTTTCAATGATCAAAGTACTCTTGCCTCTATATGAAGGTATTTAATAGAAAATAGTTCATACAACCCTATGATATCTTTTTTCAATAAATACAAGGAAAAACTAAGTCAGAAACCCAACATGTAGCTAACACTTAAAATCTTCATCCCCCTGTCAACTACATTCAAATTACTCATCCAAACCTGTGCACACCACAACTAGCATACAATGTACTTCTTTTGGTATCCACAATACATATAGAGATAAATAATAGCAATATCAGGAGCACATTACAATATGTCAGGATAAATCTTGAGTTATCCAGAACTTGGTGTGTTTGAATAGGCACAATTTTGTTGATATACAAGCTCTTAAAGATCAGTCCGATTTTTTGGCCCATCAAACCATCGCCCATCATTGTATATATACACACAGGTATCTCAATCAGACATGAAGATCATGGTACTCCTGTTATATCCTGCGCCAAATCATTAGTGATCAGGCTGTTTAATGAGGGATTATTCGGGGGAACATTCCAAGATCACTTGGGCATTGAAATTCAAAGGGTCTACCGGGACCAGTTCAGAATTCGAATAAATAAGGAGAAACCCAGGAAGATCCTGGTGAATTCTCATTCCTTTCAGGTGAAGGAAGCAACCCTGTCTAAAGCCTTGAAATCTAAGTCTCGCTCATACATTTGAAGGTTTTACATGTTCCATACGATCAAACCTGTGCCAAGCAACAGAAGAGAATAGGTGGAATATTTGCGATAAGATGGGCAAATTCAGGGAGATGGTGGTGTCTGTCCAGCTCAAATTACCAGAGTCACTCAAGGTCATGTGGAACAACATAATATATTTTGTCCACTGTGCTCTGCTGCAGCAAGTTCAGCAAGGGCGATAAATCAGTGTTATTCACCCAGTGGAAGGCTTAGCATTTAGCACAGTATGGTGTGATTTATAGACATAAGTTGGCAGAATGGGGAATAAAGAGGTATAGTGGAGGTACAGTGGTGTACACTGAAGAGAAGCAGGAAAGAAGGGTGATACACAGTTGCATTCGCTGTTGCTTCAGGGTTTTCAATAGTAGGAACCTTTTATAAATTATTCAGGTGAGAGAGGTACGACAGCAAATCCAAATGGCTACATAGGCCAAAGGAAACTTGGAGGGTTCCTCTGGGTTGTGGGTAGGGGCACTTGGTTAGAGGGTTGGGTGGGGAACACTGGGTGGGGAGAATGTTGTGAAAACGTATGAAAAAGAATCCTCATCATCGCCAACATGAACATTTTTAAGAGGCCGAGTGGCCGCATTAAATGGATGGGGCAGTGTAGGACTATCTAAGATGAGTCATAGGAAATTGAGTGTGCTTATATCATAGAACATTAATGGTCTCTGAGTGAAAAAAAAGCATAGGTTTATTTTGCCAGAGATAAAGAACTTCAGAGCAGATGTGATCATTTTGCAGGAGGTGCATTTAGCAGGCCCTGAAATGAGGCAGCTAGTGTCGACACAGAGATGGATTCAGGAGGCCTTTTTTACAACTCAATCCTATCCAACAAAAGCAGTTGGTTCCTTCTGTCTGTGAACTCTGGACCGCAGGTTATAAATTTCGGTGGTGGATGGAAAAGATTGATGGGTCATTCTGGAGGTGGCCTCTGGAGGATCTACATATGTCTGTGTCGGGGCCTATAGACCAAATGCAGATTATTCAGGTCTCTGTAGAGTTCTTTTTGGCAAACTACTGGAATATAACACACCGATAATATGGGGGGATTTTAATGTCTTCTAAGTTAGATAGATCTAATTGCCTCGAGGGAGTTTTTTCTCCAAAAATGACGGGCAGTTTGAAGTCTATGTTGGAAGACGGAGGGCTAAGAGATAGCTGGAGCATAAAGCCTAATCTTTTTATAGTCTGAGATACAATCATAGCTCTAGACTGGACTATTGGTGTGTAGCTTTCAAGTATACTGGTAAATTAAGGTAGATGAAATACCTCTGCACTGCACTTTCAGATCACAAGATAGTCCGGTTGGAGTTGAAAGAAAATACTCAGCGGCATGACTCCTCCTCAACCTCCCCAGAAGGACCCACATCACATGCCACCTCATGAAACGACACTGGCTCCCAATCCAGAAGAGATGTCAGTTCAAGATGCTGATCCATGCTGAGGACACCCTGCCTACTGAAGGACCAGCATACATCAGCAAATCCCTGGCCTTCCACTAACCGACCAGAAACCTTCAATCTGCCTCCTTCTTCCTTGCCAACACCCCCCAGATCTGCAGAACAGTGAAAGACGCTCCTTCTCACACCTGGTGGCCAAGGCATGGAACAACCTTCCCTTGTACTGCAGGACCACCCCCTTGCTCCAGGAATTCAGGAAATAACTCAAACTAAGCCCAGGCTGAGTTTGTGTAGCTGCGCTATGCGAAACTCTGCGGAGCAGTAAAAAACTCTGCAATGCTACGCGGAGTTCCGCGAGCATGCGGAGTTGCTTGTTCCGCATGCACGTGCATGCTCGCAAGACGTTTCTGACATTCGGTAACGCGGATTGCATGTTCGGGGGAAATATCGCCGAAACTTCACCACGCGGTCGCCAATGGGCATGGCCATCTTGTTTTTCTACTCTTTGCATGGTTCTGGGGCCTGTTTTTCATCCCTCTCCAATCTTTGCAATCCTTTGTTTCTTACACTGTTTTTCTGATCTTTTTTATTTATTATCTATCCTTCTCTCACCCTAAGTGTACATTTTGCGTTTCTATTTCTACTTTTACTGCATTTTTTGTACTGTTTTTCTATTACTTGCTTTCTATTTATTTTTTACTTTCCTACTTCTTCTCCTGACTTTATTTTTTACTTCTACAGTTTCTTGTCCGCCCCCCACCCCCCAGAACTATGGCTAAGGCTAGTAAGAAGGGGAAGGCCAAAGCTAGTGCAACCAGGAGCTGCCTTCCTGGTGGAAGATGGCGTCCGGAAGGGGTGCAGCCCTGGGCCCTGTTCTCCAAGGCGGAGGTGGCTGCCCTTGTTTTTTTTGTACAGCGGCCTCCCCTTAACCTTGGCAGCAGGCGCAGGCCTGACTCAGGCAACGGTACCCAGGAGCATCACCGCCAGTGGGCGAGGGTGCGCTGAGCAGTGTTTCGCTGCTTTGAGGTCTAGCGCATCCACAACCAGCTGACTTACAGGTGGTCTGACATCTTGGTCCGGGAGCAGGACCTGCTAGACCTGCTAGGTGTTGAGTTTGTGGGGCTTGGTGAGTAGCTAATTATAGACCTATTGTGTGCTCTGTTTTGTGTTATTGCTAATATTATTTTTTCCCAAATAGCAAGAATGCTGCTGTTTACATGCAGGTAAGTTACGTTTAAAAATCTTATATTATGTGATTGCTATTCTTCTAGACACTAGCCAGGTGCTCTGCGCTACTAATCTTCCTTGTTTGCAACTTTGTGCTTGCTTGGCTAATTATGTAAGAGAGTTTAGAGACCTTAAGTTAGGTAATGCTAGAGAGACTCCTTTCCTTTGTCATGTCACTAAGATAGTGGTGGAAGGTAGGTAGTTTAGTTACTTAGGAGAAGTTGGTAATTTTTTAGCGGTCCGCGTGACTCGTCCTCTGTCACATGCTGCTGACTCCAGTCCTTAGTAGAACCTTTTGTAGTTTGTTAGTGGGTGAATAATATAGCAACTCATCAGCACATCAGCAGCAACCAACCAACAATTTGGTGTATGCAATATGCATGCATCCATCTATGCATTTTTGAGGACTAAAAAAATGGAAATTCAGACTTAGTGAACAAATGGCCCATCAAAGGGGGTTGATTCATTGATGATTTCGAATGAGATCGAAACTTAAAAGAAGCAAATATAATTCTTGACAATTCCTTTCCAATGTCTTTGGAATAGGCGGACTAGGTGGTACTTTCTTAGGTTTAGGATCTGGAATCAGAATGGAACACTGGATTAATAAATATTAACTAGACGGCCCCCGATACTACTAGTCGATCAGATTAGATAGGTCAATTTTATTGCAATTGTTGTTTCCTATCAAAAGAGCGTTTTTGAAAATATTTGTTTTGTTTCACACCAATCAATATTGTCTCTTATATATCTTACATGGTCAGCATCCAGGAGCAAGAAGATGAGGGCTCTGCTGCTGACCCCACTAAGTCCTCCTATTGTTAATATTAATAGACAGTTTTTTTACCATTACAGCCATTATAAAAAGCACACTGTCCGTAAACAGGAAAAAGAGTGATCTTAAGAATATAAAATGGTTTGATACAAACTGTACAAATGCCTACCGTACACTAAAAAAAGCGATCCATAACAGGGATAAAGATGGACTAGCTGTCCAGCAAGCAAGGAAAACATATAATCAGGCTATCGCGACCAGGAAAAAGGCAATAAAAAAATCACTGTGGGAAGACCTACACAGGGCAAGCAGCCAGAATGATGCTAAAGCATTATGGAAAGTAATTAGGTCTCTGTTTCTTTTAACTGATAATTCTCCTTCTATAGAGATAGCGATAGACGAGGCCCAATGGGTGAATCATTTTACAAGAATTTTTGGCTCTTCAGAGCCGATAAATAGCATAGCCGCATTACCGCCATCTCTACATGTATACTCCATTCCTCACACTATCGAGCTATTTTTTTCACTCAAGGAAGTCCTGGTAGCACTTAATGAAAGTAAAGGCTCTAAGGCCCCTGGACCCGATGGGGTCCCGGTAGACATTTATAAACACAACACAGATCTCTGGGCCCCAATTTTGACTCGCGTTCTTAATGCAACCTCCTCGCAGGGCCTCATTAACAGCTGGACGGAATCCATCATGGTCCCTATCTACAAAAAGGGTAATAGACAGGATCCTTCCTGCTACAGACCAATCTCACTCCTAGATTCACTAGGAAAAGTAGCAGGAAGGATCCTTCTTACGAGGTTGCAAACTTGGGCCACAGACAAGAACATACTGTCTGATCTACAGTTTGGTTTTAGAGAAGGCCTGGGGACAATAGACCAGGGACTAAACCTTGCCATTCTGCTGGGCAAATACACGAGGGCGAAGAGAGGAAAACTTTACCTTGCGTTTGTTGACCTCTCTTCGGCCTTCGATTGCGTTGCTCATGGTAGATTGTGGCATATTTTAAAGGAAATGAAAGTAGAGGAACTCCTAATAGATTTTTTGAAAGGGCTTTACAGCAATGCCTCAGCGAGAGTCCGATTTGGAAGAGCGGGAGAATGTACTTCATCATTTAAAGTACTTAGAGGGGTAAGACAGGGGTGTGTCCTGGCTCCATTCCTTTTTACTCTGTACACAAATGGTCTTGAGAAGGCCTTATTGGATGGAACCCAGGACGTTCCCCAGGTACAACAAATTCTGACCCCTAGACGCATACCAGCATTACTGTATGCGGATGATGCTGTGATTCTAGCTAGGACGCCCATAGCTCTCCAGAAGGCACTGGAATTGTATAATAAATATATGCAAGGCATTGATTTAAATATTAATATTTCAAAAACTTTTGTGATGAACTGTGGCAAAGGAAGCAAAAAGAGTAAAGATATCTACCTAAATGGGAACAAACTGGCTACTACATCTACCTACTCATACTTGGGAATACTTGTAGACGATAAGGGCTCATGGAATCAAGCAATTACATTAAGAAAACTCCTTTTTATGAGAGCCACCACTGCCCTTGTCAATTTTTGCCAAAAATTAGGAAAAAGACCACCATCGGAAATGATCAAAATATATAACGCAAAATGTATGAGTGTAGCAACATACGGGGCAGGGATCTGGGGACACCGGAATGTTTCCGAACTGCAGAAAGTGGAAAATGCATTTTTTAGATATTTATTAGCGGTTCCGGCTTCCACATCCACTTTTGTCCCCTACATCACGGACATTATAAAAATTCAACCTATAACTTTGTGGCACGGCATTTGGAAGTCAGAAATAAACCACTTTAATCAGTTAGTGCTCCAAGATGTTCTCAAACTGGACTACTGCCTCGAAATAAAATGGATCAAGTATGTGAAGGACTTCATGACAGATATTGATAATCCTGAATATTTTAACAATCCTTTTTCCATGTCAGCAATCGTAAGGAAAGATTTTAAGAAACGCTGCATGAACCACATGGAGAGTCTGAGACTAACCAGCGAAGTCACAAAATTGTCAGTGAGTCATAACCTAATGATATCAACTTCATTTGGCATGCAACCGTATCTACAAAAAACAGACAAAAGATACGATAGATTTGTGCTCACCCGCTTTCGACTGAATGTTTTTCATAGGCTGGTGACTTTTCCAACCGTTAACAATTGGTCAAACGAACTATTACACTGCCCATGTGACTCCGTCTCTGAGCAAACAACAATTCACGTTATTTTATTTTGTAAATTTTACGAAGAATTGAGAAGGAAATGGTTAAAACCAATTTTTAAATTATGGGGAATTCGTCAATGTCGACCAGCATTCTTGGCTCTTCAATGTCTCGATAATGATTGCATAAATTATAACGTTATCGCTTTCTTAAAAAATCTGATTAAATGTAGAAATAGTATTGATTTAGGTTTATTGTGAATAGAGCAAACTTTAGAAGAACGGTAGATATCTGTTACCAAATGATGTTTTGGATTTATCCCCCAACGCATCTTAATAACGCAGTTGGGGCCATATGTTTCTTCTTTTTTGCTCCAAAGCTGTAAACTTATTTTATCATTTTCACATATGGATATTTAAACTTGGTAACACTGTCTTGTATACCTATTGGGTGGATTACCTTTATCGTCTACACATTACATCGAATTGTTTTTCAGAGAAAATGAAATGTTCTTTTTTACTATGCACATACGCACTCTGTTTTCGCACGTATTTGATCAAACAAAGTAAACAGCTTTTAGTTAGGCATGAGGTGAACAGAGGGACAAATAGTACCATTGATACAAAGACATAGTTCCAAACGCTGTTTTGGATTTATCCCCCAATGCATCCTAATAATGCAGTAGGGGGCGTACGTTTCATCGTTCTTGATCCACAGTTTCACCTAATTTTAATAATTTAATAATCTGGTAGATTAATTTGAAATAATGACCTGCATATTTATTAGCTGTATTGTTGTTATCGCTTTTCAGTACCTTGAAACGTCTATCTCTTTCTTGAAGCATTATCTTTTTGGGCTCATTTGTTACCATCTTTATATATTCATAAACCGGAACCATGGAAATGAGCTTTTTGGAACTATATTTTGTATATACAGGTTTTTATAAACTTTCTTTTATGTTTTTTGTATTTAAAATGTTATGTTATATTGTACATGCTTTTATGGATTGAAATTAACTTTCCGAATAAAGCTTATTTTGATATGATTTGATTTAATATTAATAATTTTATTTCCCTAACTTTTACTGCACCTTATTTTTTTGAACTATTATTTCTGTTTCCTAATTCTATTTTTATCATATCTTCTTCGATCTATCTGTTTCTAAATTCTTGTTTTCCCTACATTACCTACCAACTTAGTTATATTTTTTTGATAGGATAGGACATACTACTGTCTACTCTACTCTAGTACCCGATTTGTACTAGTGATGTATGTGGTGTATGACTGTATGTATTGTATCTTCAATTTTGTTTGTGAAAAAATAAAAAGGGGGAGACATATATGGCATCTAAAAAAAATGTAATGTTTTTCATAGGTGTACCGACCACCAGTGCCAGGGCCAGCGGTGGGGCCGGCGACGTCAGCCAGGAGGGAGCAGATGCGGCAGCTGCTGCAGGGGTGGGTGAGCCAGCAGCAGTGGCTGGCGGTGGTAGGTTATACTTATATTCCTTACTTATTGACAATAGTTACACACTCACTGCAAGGGTGTACACTGTACTGTTGAGAGAGACTAAGTTGTTGTGAACAACGGTTGAAGAAGACACCCTTTACTTAGCATTAGCAATAGCATTAGCGGCAGGAGTTGAGTAACTAACGGCATCTTCTATCTGACTTTAAATCAGCTGGGAAAGTTTTATGAAGAATTCTAAGAGTCAGACGACCTTGATGGATGGGTTGAACGAAAAGGGAAAGAAGGATGGAAGGAGGAAGGACGGGCGACATGTAATAAATGACTGGCAGAGAAGGATGTGTGGGATGCATAGGTGGCTGGTAAGAATGGGTGGTTGAAGGATGGGTGTAAGGTGAAAGAAAGGATGCTTGCCTGGGTGGGTGGGTGAAAATGTATGGGTGATAGGGAGAATCCTCCGTGTTTTTTTGGGAATGAAAATGTTTCTGTTATGTTTGCTTGCGCATTATTCTATGTAAATTAGCATTTGCAGCACCATTTTATGTTTGGCACCATGATCAAAACTAATTCTCTGTCTTTTGAGAAATGACTTGTGGTAGGTTTCGTTTTTTCAGGGTTGGGCCTTGCTTTGCTAATGAATACACTGTCTGACCGACTCTTCATTTGGTATGAAAGGCTAATAGGTTGTCGCAAGTGACCCGGGTGACCCTAAATGGGCCACCTCCTTCAGTTTCATTGGTCAAACTCAAATGCAAGAAAGGAAGGACGCATAGGAGGTGGTTTAAAAAAAATTAGAAATGTATGTTGTTGGTTAAAGGTTTTTTACTTTGAATGGATGGATGTCTGGATGGTTTTCAATCATCATAGCATAGGTGGAGACTGTCACTGGATGAAGACAATGTAAAAGAAAAATAAACTGTGCCAGAGTAGCAAAGCCAAGGAGAATAGAATAAGATTAGAATAAAAAAATATAATGCTAGCAGAGCAACGCAATGATAAACATAAAAATCGCTGGGAAGAGAAACAAGGACTGTTTTTTTTCAAGGTTTTTGATTCAATGTTGTATTTCAGAATACTTCCTTGACTCACAGTAGTTTGCAAGCACAGCACATATATTGTGTATGTATGTACCCATACCCACCAATTATCAAGCACCTCCCTCTGACTCCAAAGCCAACTACTTACCTGTGCCATTTTCTACTGTGTCAGCCTGCCATGGGTGGACTATCGGCAGGCATGATTACACAATCAATCAATAGAACCTCACGTCGTCCCATATATAATCAATGATCATTTGGATCAGAAATCATCTGCCTTGTCACAGTAGTCAGGATGATAGTGAAATTGAGCATTTGCCATTGATGTAACAGAGTATGGCCATAATAGAAAAATAAGATAATTGTGTAGTTGTAGACTATAGCTGCACCACCTGCAGACAGTAGTAAATAAAACTAACGTGAGTCTGCGACACGAGTATGTCCGTCTAGGGCGCAAGCTGACTGAGCTGGCATGCCTGCAACAAGGTTAATTTAGCTAAACAAGAGAGAGAGAAGAAGACTTGTCTACTCCATAGTGCCTAGTAGTAGTAGTCTTGTTTGCTAGTGCCACTATGCCACTATGTGTATAATTAATTTTGTGTTACTGCTTTGCTAAGAGTATTGTTTACAATTGTCTTTTTTTTACTTTCTTGATATAGCTACTCCTTCCCAATCAAAAGCACAACCAAACAGGAAGGTGTTAGCAGCCATGGCCCCGCACCAGAAGCTGGAGGCCATCTGTACAGAATATCAACGGCTGGTGGCTCTGGCAGAGGATGAGGCGGCAGTAGCTGCAGCCTCCTCCAATGCCCCGGGACCCAGCCAGGCCCCCCAGTGTTACGGCGCCACCCGCCGTACTTCATTGAACACTGCTGCCCCCCCCCTGTGGATACAACTGTAAAGCATTCAAGCGCAGCATGCGCCATCGACGCACCTAAAGGACCAGATAAAGGTCCTAGAGAGTAACCAGCGAGCCCGTCGCTAGAACTCCGTCGCCTTGCCCTTTTTTAAATTATTTTTGGTGGGTGTGTTTCACTCCTCCCCCTAACCCCAACTAATGTCCAAAGATAAAGAGTCCAATGTCCATGTCTTTTTAATTATCCCTAAACATTATAGTTATACAGCCAATACTTCCTTCTCCTTTTCACTATTTAATTTTGTGTGCCCAGAAATTAAGGAGACACACAGTCTCTGAACTATGCACACCGCCGCTTTCAAAAGCAGCTCGCTACAGGCCCGTGTCACTGCCTTGCAAAATATGGAATGAATGACTGGCGAGTGACCAGCCTAAGACTTTATGGCAAGTGTCCCTTTGAACTTGATATAATGTTGTGCATCCCTCTGTTCTTAAAATAAATCATTTGATTACATTGCACAGGCATACTGGAACCTGTATAAACTTTTGAAGATTCCTGCTATGACCGAGGGGTGTTGTAAGAAGTGCAACTATCCCAGAGCAGACAACTTGCACATGTTTCTGGATTGCCCCGCTTTGCAAGTTTTTGGGGGAATATACATTTGGTGATATCAGAAATAGCTATCGAAGGTAAGCCCTTGTTTGGTTTTGGTTTTGAGTATCACAGGCAACAGAAGAGAAACTCATTAACTGGAAGACGAGAAATGTAATTTTATATTTGATACCATTAGCCAGACATATTACTTGCAAAAAAATATGGACCCCCTAAAGTTGGAGAATTAGTTAGTGCAAGTAAAAGAGATTTGCTCGATCAATTTAAGGAATTGCAATCATAGGGATAAACCTGATTTATGGCTCCCGATGATAGATTGGTTGAAAGTAAGACATGCATGGGTCCTGTGATTTAGAACACCTTCGGCCAGATGTACGAAAGCTTTTTACATTTCTTAATGGGCCACATCACAACTTCGGTCCATTATGATATGCAAAATAGCCTTTTACAAAGGCCAAAAACTGGTCGCTATTTCAATTTATACCTAGTAAAATACACAAATTGCGACCACATTTAAGAATACGCCAATAGGGATTATCTATTTCTGATTGCTAAAGCACATGTACAAAGCATTTCCTAAATGCGGATTGGGCATTTAGGAAATGCTATTACCATTGACTCAAAGTCATGGAAAATTAAAAAAAATATTTAAAAATTAATTTTTAATGTGACCTAGGACATATATGCACTTACATATGAACCATGAATTTCAGGGTGCCTCCAAGGGGGCCTTAAGGATTCTGTAAATTGTGATTTTCTATTAGGAAATAGCAATTTAGGAAATGCAAATCATTTCCTATTTGGCATATAGGTGGGAATGCAATAGCATTTCCTACTTGAGATTTCCTTATAACGATTCCTACTCTGTAGGAATTGCTATTAGCAAATCACAAATTTTGTACATACCATTTTTCTATGTTGGAAATGCAAAATAAGGATTTCGTATATCTGGCCCCTTATGAGCTCTTGGCAGCTGGTCTTGAGCAATGGCCTAAGACCCCATGTGAAAGGAGTAACCCCTGCCCCCCCCATGGTTGTACATCTTTTATTGATGATCAGGTCAAGAGGGTGTGGTGATGAAGACAAAACATTTTTAGAGGAAAGTTAATGTTTCTTGACAGTTTTTTTATATTGAGGAATTGTGTTTAAAGCATCTCTGAGGTAAATAAAGATGAATTGTTACTATGAGTGGCAGTAGTGGCTGTGTCAGGGTAGAGTGGTGGGGTGAGGGGACGAAGGAAGACAATGAAAATATGAACAAAAAGCAAAAAAAAAAGAACTTTCCTTCCGCTGCCTCATTGCCACTCTTCTGCACCTCTATGGCTCCAGTTCACTGCAGCACAGGCTCCCAGACTCCCCTGAGGGCAATCCAGACACTGCTCTCATGCTGCTGGAAGTACAAATCCAGGACATTCAGGCCAATCCTGATTTCACTGCCCATGTCATGAGTGATGTAAAATGTGATGTCATTAGCAGTGCATTGCGAGGTCGTAAGTTATAGTTAGCTCAGGTAACTATAAATCCAGAATTTTTCTGGTTTTGTGTGAGTGAAATCTGAGTCTAACTATAACGTCCCTGTAACCTTTGTTTTTGTCAGTGAATTTCTAAGATCTTTTTAATTCTATTTGCTAATTATTATGACCCTGTAACCTTTGTTTTTTAAGTGAATTTCTAAAGTTTTTCAAAATCTATTTCGTAACTATAACGTCCTTGTAAACTTTGTTATTTTAAGTGAATTTCTATGTTTTTTTTAACTAGTAATCGCATTTGCAGAGTGGTGGACAAAGGGGGTGAGGCCTCTGACCAGCTCTGAGGAATCCAGCTGTGCCAGACGTACTGGAGGTGACAGAAGGGCTTCTGGGGCCCCAAGAACCCTTAGCATCCAAGAGGACTTCATGCCCCAACCAGCAGTGCACCAGGAGGTGCATTTGCAGAGTGGTGGAGAAAGGGGGCGTGTCCTCCGAAGACCTCTCAGCATTTACACTTTGTGGGACTTACTGAAGATAACAGGAAGGTTTATTGGTCCCTAAGGACTGTCTAGAGCCAAGGGGACTTCATGCCCAACCAGCAGTGTGCCAGGACGCGCTTTTACAGAGTGGTGGAGAAAGGAAGCATGGCCTCCAAAGTCCTCTCAACAATCTCGCTCAATGGGACTTACTGGAGGTAACAGGAGGGCTTGCTGGCCCCCAAGGATCCTCAGCATCCAAGGGGATTTGATCCCCGACTAGCAGTGTTCTGAGAGGTGCATTTCAGAGAGGTGGAGAAAGGGGGCGTGGCTCCCAAGACCTCTCAGATATTGACAGGGTGAGAGCCTGTGTGTAACTGTGCACTGTTCACAAAGTGTCTGGTCTGACACTATACAATCTTTGAAGTCATATTGTGCTTTAATTTCCAACAAAGAAACAAGACATTATCTAAAACTTTTCACGTTTTTTGGGTGCGAAACAACAAATAAAGATATTGCGGTTTGTACCAAAAGATAATTCATGTCATGTTTTCATAAAGAACGCGGTATCATACAAGAATCATGTGTAACATTAAGTCAATTACATGTTACAAACATCTGATAATGCAACAAAATTACATCACAACAGAAATATAAATGCCCAATGCATTTTGGAACCAGCCGGTTCCTTCGTCAGGGGCAAATCTGAAAGATATAAAGTAATCCATTTTGCTTGTGAGTACAGTGTGTTCAGGGCTCAATCTCTAGAAATCTGATGATGAACAAACGTCACTCAAAGAGTTACCTGTTCGTGTGTACGGTTTAGTATGCTCTGAAAGAGATAATGATGTGATCGTGTCAGCAACAACTAGAGCTGTGGGATGTACGTGGGTGGTGGCGGTTGATAACTGCCAGATTCACGCTTACCTGTTTGAAGGGAAACTCGAGATTCTGAAAATGTAAAAAAGCGGACTATGTAGGGTAAGTGAGGCTAGCGAAGCCTGAGACAAAATAAGTATACAAAAGTGTAATATTTCTCGAGGAGATAGAAATCTTACCTCTGACGAGATACTTTTAAAAGCTGAAGGGAGAGTAAATAGAGAATATGAAAAAACCTAAAGAAACGTACCGTGTGGAATAAATGAGGCTAACTGGACTTACGACTAATACAGTTTGCAAGAATGTAATGCGTTTCTAAAAGGTAGAGATCTTACCTCTAGGGAGACGCTTAAGTAGCTGCGGAGAGAGTAAACAGAGCAGGGTTTTAAAACGAAGCGTGACCGGAGTTAACGGATACATCGGGCAACGAAAAAACTAGTAACAGGAACCTTACCTGAAAGGTAGCTCGAGGAGAGAGTAACCGACGAATCTCCTCAAAAGATAGGCGGGTGAAAAAGTGAAGACGAGGATGCTATTTCAAGAGTGAAAACCGGAAAACAAACTGGAAGTGCTCGACATAAACAGCGGACTATTGGGAACGAATGCAACCAGCTTGGTGTTTCAAAATAGACAGACGCACGGAAGCGCCATCTTGAAACGGAGTCAATAGACTTCCAGATGAATATGAAATTATACCAAGGTCATTACATGCTATTGTGAGAAAAATGAAAGTATAAGAATGGAGAAAAAATATAAGCAGAGAAAAATATTGAAGGAATAACAATAGTTTACGAGAGAAAAAACGCTATGGGGGAAGTAAGCAGAAATCTCAAGAGCTGAGATTCCTGCCTGGGATGTGAAAAACAAATTAAGCAATCTCGGCTCAGAGAAAGAAGATTCACCATAAGACGGGCCTGGAATTCAGCCTATGTAAAGGGTGAGAATAAGCCTCGTATTAGACGAGAGCAACATTTGGGGAATGTAGGTGCTGAGCGGAATCATGTGTGGGGATCAGAACATAAGGATGGACTAGCCACCGAAGGAAACGAGGGGGTGACCTGTAGCTTGAACAATAGTGCGCTAGTGGGTAATGTGTATGTGACACTGTGTTGGTGCTCTAGTGGTGCTAAAGTGCATATCACTTGCCTGAGTTATGAAAAGCCACCTAGGGCTTATCGGTGAAGTCGATCAGCTCATGATTAAATAAAACATGACATGTCTAACCTGTCATTGAGACCAATCGGTGCCATGGTGTCCAAAAGTTTGATCCAAATGACCTCCCTTTGTAGGAGTTTAAGGTGGGTATTGACTCCTTGTTGTTGCTCAACGTGTTCAATTATTTGGAATCTAAGTTGTGATATTGAATGGCATGCTTCGTGCCAGTGGGTCGCCAGAGGTGAGTTTTTGTTCTGCGTTCTGATACGACTTTTATGTTCTGTAAGTCGTATTTTCATTTTCCGTTCGGTTTTGCCAATATACAGTTTACCACACGGGCATTTGATCCCGTATATTACATTCGTGGTGTTGCAGTCACTGGTATGTCTGAGCAGAACATCCTTGCCCGTGGTGGGGTGTTTTAAGATATTTCCTGGGATGATGTTGTTGCAGTGCGAACAGTTTTGACATTTCATAGTTCCTTTTTTGATGTTGATGATGTGGGGTTTCTTCGTGGAGGATATTAGTTCTCGAAGATTTTGACCCCTGGTGTAGGCATGCAGAGGCAATTCCCGAAAGATGTTGTTAAAATCAGCTTCGTTGGCTAGTAGTTCCCAACGTTTGTTAATGATTCTTTTGATTGCAGTGGAACTGGTCGAGTATTTGGATAGGAACACTATGTTCGATTTGTTTGTTTTCCTGACGGATGTGAGTAATTCTCCACGTGATTTTGCCATCGCTCTTTGTGCACATGAATCAATAATTGTGAGAGGGTACCCCCGTTCCTGGTATTTTGCCTTGTATTCACTGATTTTTGCTGTACTGTCAGTTGTTTCTGAGCAGATACGTTTGATCCTAATGAACTGGGAGTAAGGTAGATTGTTGATGAGGTTGCCGGGGTGGAAGCTGGAGAATTGTAGCTGATTCAACCCAACATCCAATCAACCTGGCTACTGTGCACCATCGATGTGGTGGCACTCTACACTTCTATTCCTCACTCCACAGGCATGGAGGCAGTTGAATGGGCCCTTCTCCAACGCGAAGACATTGACACAGAAAAAGTCTTCGTTTTACAGCTACTACATTTCTGCCTTCACCATAGCTATTTCAAATGGAATGATAGATTCTACGCCCAACTCTCGGGAACCTCTATGGGTTTTCCGGGGGCCCCATCGTACGCTAACATCTTTATGGCGATGTTCGAACAGGAATATATCATGGACATTCCCCAGTGGTGGTCAAACATCTACACATACTGTCGGTATATCGACGACATCTTTTTGGTTTGGACTAACTCACAACAACTCCTCGAACAAATGATAACCACTCTCAACTCACACAACCCCAGGATTCAATTCACTCACAAAATTGACACACAGTCCATCCAATATCTCGACGTTACTATCAACAAAAATTCAGATGGACATGGACTGACCACGACAGTCTATACTAAACCCACAGATCGCAACAATGCACTACAATTCTCCAGCTTCCACCCCGGCAACCTCATCAACAATCTACCTTACTCCCAGTTCATTAGGATCAAACGTATCTGCTCAGAAACAACTGACAGTACAGCAAAAATCAGTGAATACAAGGCAAAATACCAGGAACGGGGGTACCCTCTCACAATTATTGATTCATGTGCACAAAGAGCGATGGCAAAATCACGTGGAGAATTACTCACATCCGTCAGGAAAACAAACAAATCGAACATAGTGTTCCTATCCAAATACTCGACCAGTTCCACTGCAATCAAAAGAATCATTAACAAACGTTGGGAACTACTAGCCAACGAAGCTGATTTTAACAAAATCTTTCGGGAATTGCTTCTGCATGCCTACACCAGGGGTCAAAATCTTCGAGAACTAATATCCTCCACGAAGAAACCCCACATCATCAACATCAAAAAAGGAACTATGAAATGTCAAAACTGTTCGCACTGCAACAACATCATCCCAGGAAATATCTTAAAACACCCCACCACGGGCAAGGATGTTCTGCTCAGACATACCAGTGACTGCAACACCACAAATGTAATATACGGGATCAAATGCCCGTGTGGTAAACTGTATATTGGCAAAACCGAACGGAAAATGAAAATACGACTTACAGAACATAAAAGTCGTATCAGAACGCAGAACAAAAACTCACCTCTGGCGACCCACTGGCACGAAGCATGCCATTCAATATCACAACTTAGATTCCAAATAATTGAACACGTTGAGCAACAACAAGGAGTCAATACCCACCTTAAACTCCTACAAAGGGAGGTCTTTTGGATCAAACTTTTGGACACCATGGCACCGATTGGTCTCAATGACAGGTTAGACATGTCATGTTTTATTTAATCATGAGCTGATCGACTTCACCAAGAAGCCCTAGGTGGCTTTTCATAACTCAGGCAAGTGATATGCACTTTAGCACCACTAGAGCACCAACACAGTGTCACATACACATTACCCACTAGCGCACTATTGTTCAAGCTACAGGTCACCCCCTCGTTTCCTTCGGTGGCTAGTCCATCCTTATGTTCTGATCCCCACACATGATTCCGCTCAGCACCTACATTCCCCAAATGTTGCTCTCGTCTAATACGAGGCTTATTCTCACCCTTTACATAGGCTGAATTCCAGGCCCGTCTTATGGTGAATCTTCTTTCTCTGAGCCAAGATTGCTTAATTTGTTTTTCACATCCCAGGCAGGAATCTCAGCTCTTGAGATTTCTGCTTACTTCCCCCATAGCGTTTTTTCTCTCGTAAACTATTGTTATTCCTTCAATATTTTTCTCTGCTTATATTTTTTCTCCATTCTTATATTTTCATTTTTCTCACGATAGCATGTAATGACCTTGGTATAATTTCATATTCATCTGGAAGTCTATTGACTCCGTTTCAAGATGGCGCTTCCGTGTGTCTGTCTATTTTGAAACACCAAGCTGGTTGCATTCGTTCCCAATAGTCCGCTGTTTATGTCGAGCACTTCCAGTTTGTTTTCCGGTTGTCACTCTTGAAATAGCATCCTCGTCTTCACTTTTTCACCCGCCTATCTTTTGAGGAGATTCGTCGGTTACTCTCTCCTCGAGCTACCTTTCAGGTAAGGTTCCTGTTACTAGTTTTTTCGTTGGCCGATGTATCCGTTAACTCCTGTCACGCTTCGTTTTAAAACCCTGCTCTGTTTACTCTCTCCGCAGCTACTTAAGCATCTCCCTAGAGGTAAGATCTCTACCTTTTAGAAACGCATTACATTCTTGCAAACTGTATTAGTCGTAAGTCCCGTTAGCCTCATTTATTCCACACGGTACGTTTCTTTAGGTTTTTTCATATTCTCTATTTACTCTCCCTTCAGCTTTTAAAAGTATCTCGTCAGAGGTAAGATTTCTATCTCCTCGAGAAATATTACACTTTTGTATACTTATTTTGTCTCAGGCTTCGCTAGCCTCACTTACCCTACATAGTCCGCTTTTTTACATTTTCAGAATCTCGAGTTTCCCTTCAAACAGGTAAGCGTGAATCTGGCAGTTATCAACCGCCACCACCCACGTACATCCCACAGCTCTAGTTGTTGCTGACACGATCACATCATTATCTCTTTCAGAGCATACTAAACCGTACACACGAACAGGTAACTCTTTGAGTGATGTTTGTTCATCATCAGATTTCTAGAGATTGAGCCCTGAACACACTGTACTCACAAGCAAAATGGATTACTTTATATCTTTCAGATTGGCCCCTGACGAAGGAACCGGCTGGTTCCGAAATGCATTGGGCATTTATATTTCTGTTGTGATGTAATTTTGTTGCATTATCAGATGTTTGTAACATGTAATTGACTTAATGTTACACATGATTCTTGTATGATACCGCGTTCTTTATGAAAACATGACATGAATTATCTTTTGGTACAAACCGCAATATCTTTATTTGTTGTTTCGCACCCAAAAAACGTGAAAAGTTTTAGATAATGTCTTGTTTCTTTGTTGGAAATTAAAGCACAATATGACTTCAAAGATTGTATAGGGTCAGACCAGACACTTTGTGAACAGTGCACAGTTACACACAGGCTCTCACCCTGTCAATATCTGGTCTTTAGCACAGTAGGAGAGGACAAACCCCTACATAACTGTAGCACCGCTGTTTTACTAACGTCAGAACTTTTGACAAAATTGGTTCATCACCGGAGTGCTCTCCCCACATAACCGCTGTTTCCCAAGACCTCTCAGCCATCCTGCTGTGTGGGGCTCACTGGAGGCAACAGGAGCGCTTGTTGGCCCCCAAGGACCCTCTTGAGCAAAGATGACTTCATCCCCCAGCCTGCTGACTGGTGAAGAAAGGGGGCATGGCCGCATTCAACTTGCCATCTTTTTTTACTTCAGGAAGAGGGGGCTGCATGGCACCCCCTTCCCTGGGCCAATTTGGGCCCCAGCGACCCCATCCAAATATATATATAATTTTAATGGAGGGGCCCTGTAACTATATATTCATTTAGATTTTTACTTTGTTCCGGTTTTCTCTGTTTTTCCTCAAGAGGGTTCACTCAAAATCATCTAATACACTAATATTATGTGGAATCATGAATGGAGATCTCTACCCTCTTTAGTGCACAAGAATTGGGTTCTCTTTCACTTTCACTAGCGGTGATGGTTATTTTGGAACAAGTGGATCCAAATTTAAACTACTTTAATCTCTTTTCATCTTTCCAATCCTCACAGCCTGAGTGGGCGAAATGTGTTAGACAGTCCTACTTCACCTTCAACTTCCGTAAAACTGAGGTATCAAGGGTCTAAACCCCATTGGAGTGTACACCCACCACAAATTGGGTATTTCCAATGACAGTAAGGGGATGCTGGGCCCTAAGTAATGTTAGGTAATATATACATATTACCTACTGGCAGTTGCCAGTAGGTAGTTTAGTTAGGACAGAGCTCCTCTCAAAAAGGTGATTTTCAGTGGCTTATATCTTTGGCGCCAGTTGATGAACCTTCATGACATTTTCCAAAAATATTGACGAGCACTTCAGGCACAGTCTGGAAATTTTTGGGGTGGTTTGTCAAGCCGCGGCCAAGAAAAAGATGGGGTCTTAAAACACATTTTCACCATGTTAATTCTCATGGGATCTTTGAACAAGCCTACAGTCCGAACCACTGGATGAAATTGCACTAAATTTGGCAGGACGCTAGATGTTGGAACGCAGATTGTGCTTAGTGTGATTTGGTGTAGATCCGTTCAGTAGTTTTAGAGATATGAACTGGAAAACAAATTTATATATATAGGGATACAGATCCTCTGCCGATCCAACAGTCCCTGTGCTGTGATCTGATTGGCTGCCAGTACTTCAACCCGGAGGCTTTAGGAGCCATCCTCACTTTTGTTGTCTCTCCTCTTGGCTCCGCGCTGGGACACTCTTTGGAGTAGCTTTTGCGCGCTATAAAAGGATTTAACATAACATCCTGGGACTGAACTTAAGCTGAGTCCCACAAAAAACTTAAAAAATAAAAAAGGGGGAAGGGTTGGGCTACCCTGACCCCCTAAAACTGGTGGAAGGGTCCCGCAGGGTTCCAAAGCTTTATTAATTCCCCGGGGACCGCCACCTTCCTGTGGAACCTGTTTTTAATTATGCACACGTGCAACACCTTCCACACCATGGCGACTGCCACCCCCCCCGGGCTATTTATGAAGTTAAAGTGGAGGAAGCCCGTACGGCCTTTCCCGCATCCCTGAGGACCACCACCTCCTGGGGCTAATACTAATGAAATGGGGGCGGCTTGTGGACCCCTCTATGCCCTGGGGACTATCACCTCCCCGGGCTGTTAATTATACAAATGGGAGGCCTCACAGACTCCACAGGGCCCCGGGGACCACCACATCCCCAGGGCCAAAATAAATATTTTAAAATGGGAGGGGGCTGCGCGGACCCCTCCTTGGCTGTTTTTGGCCCTGGGGACCACCAACTTCCCAAGCCATGCCCTCATACAAGAAAGGAGTGGGCACGCAGCCCCCTACTGTAGCCAATGAAGGCTCTGGGAACTGCCACCCCCCAAGGGCATCTCCTGCTATGTCCCAGGGTGCCCACCCTCGGTCACAGCAGTTTGCTGTGGCTTGGCGGGAGCATGCACTCCCCTTCCAGCAGGTGAGAGCATTAAAAATGCTCTTGGTTGCTGAAGCAAAGCAGAATTGTTTTCACACACAGGTATCTGCCTTTCCAGCAGCTCCCAGTGTGTGAAAGCAATGCTGGCTGCCACAGGAGGTGGGGAGCTGCCAGGGACTACACAGGCATTCAACTCCCCCCGCGGTCCCAGTAGAGCATGGGTGCCCTATAGGCACCCACTTTAAGATGCCAGGCCCCAAGGGATGGGTCCCCGGGGCCGAATTCGGCTCGGGAAGGGGAGCTAAGCGGTAATACCATTTTCAAAATGAAAGGTTTTAAAGCAAGCATTTACAATAAATACACATTAATATTCCAGGGGGTTAAGAACCTTGCCAAAATCCATCTGACCCCACTGAAGTTAGCTCTATACAGTACCAAGACGAGCACTCAACACCCTGGCCACATCTCCCTAACAGTAATCACCCTTAAATGGATCCAACTGAAGCCAGAAGCATCTTAAAACTAGCATGAAATATATTCAGATCTATACCTTCTTGTGGTTCTAGATACAATGCTCATAAAGTGATCATTGCAGGATGAATGAGATCGAGCCAGAGTATCTATTCTTTCTATTCGAAACACTCTCCTTGAGAAAAGAGAGAAAACTACATTAATCTTTCTCCCTGAGAGCCCCTAGAATCTAAACCTCCATCCTCTCCGCTTCCAGAACTATCTATTACTCTGAATTATTCAAAGAGATCTGACAAAGTAACTGCTCCTGCATCACTTTAAACTATGTTTTGCTCTGAGAAGACAGTCACAGCACCACATACTGTCAGAAGTTGGCTTCCAAGCCCTGCTGGTTGATGATCATACATTTTTGGAATCCTTGAGTATCATACATTTTTGGAAGCCTATTGAATTTGGGGGTTGAACCCATTTGAAATCTTTTCAAGTATAACTGGTACTTTATTGGAAGTGTATAAACTTTGCCTTAGCTGTATGAATTGGCCAAATGTCTTTTTATATACATGTATATTTCCTGGATCAAACATTTGTCAGTAAAACATTTTGCTGTAATTATTTATGCTACCATATTGCAAAATGGTCCTCATGCAAAGGATTCTCCCACCCTCTATGGTTTGGGTTATAATATAAATAATCACTAACTAAGGGGCTTATTTATGAGAGCCCTGTGCCACATTTACACCATGTAAAGTGGTTCATGAGTGACGCAGGGCTCTGAATTTGATTTATGAAGCCACTCAAAGCCACCCTGCTTGGCTGTGAGTGACCTCATAAATCATGAGTAAGGCGGCACAGTGCAAACCGCTGCGTTGCCTTACTCTGTGTCCAGAAGGTGTTCCATGGGTTTTGGGGTGGGTTTTCCCACGCAACACCCATGGAATTTGAATTGCCACAGATTTACAAAGTCAGGTAAACTTGAGGAAACGTCAAATCCGTACGCCTCCCGAGGTGAGGCGTAACGAGGAGAAATATGTTTATTTCTCCTAGTTTTTTCACTTTCTATGTGTACACAGAGAAAGAGGAAAACCCTCTTAGGATTGTTTTTGTACTGAAAGGTGCTCCTTGCACAAAAACAAACCTGCATGCAACGGAGGCACCCTTGCACCATGGTGCAAGGGTGCCTAAATTGGCGCCAGGCTACCAAAATGGCACCAGTGCAGGGAAAAAGAACAAGAATGCACCATATTGTTAAAATACAATGCATTCCTGCCCATTCACTTGGCGTAGGACAGCACAGCAAGGAGTCTTGCTGGACTTCCCTATGACAAAATCCCATAAATAAGCCCAAAGAGATAACTAACTAACCATCTAACAATATAAATAAATAATAGACACTAGCACCCTCACCATGCTGATAGTATGTGTCCGCACGAACACAGTACAACTTAGTCCAATACAACAACACAGCATAGTTCATCAATTGCAGATAGTGATCAGGGCAGTAGCCTGGACTTTAAAATGGTTTCAAGCATTCCATTCAAATGAGAAACAGAAAATAACACTCACTGATGCCACTCCTTCCATTGAGTCCAGAGACCAAACCCAGGTGTATTTATTCCATGTGTAACCCTAAAAACTTCCTGTGCCTTCATATAATTGAAATCTCTCACACAATTGCCCCAATTTGCCAGACCATCATGTCCACTCTTATGATGAGATGCACCTCTGCCCTCGTGTCACAGGCAAGGAGGCTAAGTTTGCAATCTATGGAAAAACAGCTGAAAGCGAAACATATCAAGATTAAAATTTGAGGTCTCAGAGCACCCCACCATCCCTTCAGTGCTCCCATTTCCTTTGGTGTGGCTGTAGTCACACAAAATATTGTCAGGAACTTGTAAGTAATTCTCAAGTAGGTGCAATCGCTTTTATATAGTGCTTACAATGAAGCACTTTACGACAAGCAGCTAGCTGCTCCCGGAACCCAATGTTAGTCCATCATTTATCAGGTATTGGGATTATTCTTGCGCTCTCCAGGAATCCATTCCATACATGTACTTACGTTTAAATGCGGTAGATAAAATGAATAGGAGCTAAGCTTGATCATTAGTATGTAGTATGTGAGTTCGTGCGGATGGTTAATAGGATTAGTAAATGACCTAGAGGAGATGCAAGGGAATTACTTACAAAGGAGTTTATTAAGATCTTTGAAATGAATTGTGGCCAATTTGCAGAAATGCAATAATATATTAAGAAAAACACGTGGCAGCCTCGGTTGTGTTGAAAGAGAGGAGGCGGCAAGGATGTACAGTGAGAAAATGTCATGTAAAGGAAAAAAGGAGAGGAGAGTTTTGAGTCAAGGTCAGATTTCATACAGGGTTTTAGGAATATAGTGGGGGATTTTTGATATAGCATGCCACCTGACGATGCAACACGGTAGAAAGAAACAGCGTTATTTGCATGTGATATAGTGCTCTATTAGGTACTTGTGACAGGCACTAGATTCAGACAAACTGTCTGTTCGCTCCTCAACTACCACTATACCACTGCTTCAGCACGGGCAGCTAATCAGCTCAGGGGTCAGAAGTGCAAAGTAATGGCTGGATGGACATATTGGGAAATAGCAACAGATGTATGCTTTTTCGTTTCAGAGGCGCAGTATTCTCTTGTTCATAGCGACATGAGAGAATATACAGGGGAAATCATACAAACATTAAAAACCAGATCCTGCAAATGTTAAAGCAGATGTTTTCTGCTGCTCACCATTAACGTTTGTTCACCATATTAATTAAAAACAAGCATTTGCAATGCACCGGTCTCGCCTTTGGGACCTTGTATGTATTTAGCCATGCAGCATATTAGCCCGGGTGCCGAAACATCTACTATTGTTTAATATGGAGGGAAAGTAAGCACCAAGCTGCGTGACACGCCAGGTATGGGAACAGATGGAGAGAAATATTGCCTCGTATGACACTGAAATAATGTAAATGTCACATAGAAGCAATTTGAAACCTTGGCAGCTGTGTAGAACCTGACTATACAGGGACATCTAGTAATCACCTGAGGTACTGCACCCTCATATATCTAATGGGGAAATTATGTCTGCAGGAAGCACAATACTCATGGAAAATTTGCATTTCCACAATGCTTTGCTACAGAGCAGCCACAGTTTTATTCTCCCATGATTATTCTTTAAGAGTATATCATGGGATGATTTTTGTTTTCAGCTTTATTATTTAAATTTATACCCCCGTAACATTGGTGTTATGTATGTTTTATCTGCAATTCCATTTGCTAACTATGCAGTGGCAGCTTTATGCTCGGTCTTATGGTTAAGAGCCGTCACGTGTTGAATGAGGTTTCAGTTACGTTATTGTAACTGTACGGCTAGGCAGCTTGCTGTGAGGCAAGGTGGCTGATAGAAGGGCCTACCTGTTTTTTTTTTTTTTTTAACGTAAGTTGGTTGGCTGAGCTGCACTGCTGTGCAGGCCAGACTAATGCTTATGAGGCCAAGCTTACGTACTCGGCTAAATCGATGGTTCGCACAGTTCAGCTGGGCTAGTTGGCTGCCGTGTGGAGAGACGGGCTGGAATGTGGCGCTGAGTACCCCAAGCCGAGTTGCTGAGGGCAACGGCCCGTGGCAGGCTCCGGCTGGCTGAGATAAGGCCTTGTACTCATTCATTGTACTCCGTGTGATAGAGATACTGTGTTAAATGTTTGGAGGAATCCTGCGGGAATCCGATAAGTAGCTCGCGCGCTGCCTTCTGTTTAAAGCTAGGCCACAGCAATTCGGGAAAAGACCACGTCATCGCGTGCGCGCAATTCTCATTAGAGCGCGCGCTCCCCTTTTAATATTGTTGTTTGGAAAAGTGAGGTTTGTGGTAGGGTCGCACCACCCGCGAAGAAACAAATTAATGGATATAATTTTCAACAACTGGAGGATTGCGCTTAAAACTATGGAGTGCTCCTGCTCTTTCAATGTGTCCTGGCAGCTGTGTAGAGCCTGACTATACAGGGACACCTAGTAATCACCTGAGGTACTGCACCCTCATATATGTAACGGGGAAATGACGTCTGCAGGAAGCACAATACTCGTGGAAAATTTGCATTCCCACAGTGCTTTGCTACAGAGCAGCCACGGTTTCGTTCTCGCATGTATTACATTCTTCAAGAGCATATCGTGTGATCATTTTGATTTTAGCTTTGTTTATTATCTATACTTGAGAACGTTTGATGTGCATTTACACCCCGTAACATTGGCGTGATTTAAGTTTCTTGTACTATTAAAGACAACCCTTTGTCTTCATCCACTGTTTTCCGTGTGACAGGAATGGGGATATACTGTTAAATATATGGAGCATTTCTCCCGGCCCGACTGGCCAAAGGCTGATAATGGCTGACTGTGAAGTGGTTCGCACAGTTCAGCTGGGCTAGTTGGCTGCCGGGTGGAGAGACTGGATTGTGGTGCTGAGTACACCAAGCCGAGTTGCTGAGGGCAATGGTCAGTGGCAGGCTGGCTGAGATAAGGCCTTGCGGATAGATAGAGAACATTTTTTTTTCTTATTCGTTCACTGTACTCCCTGCGGGAATCCGAGAAGTAGCTCGCGCGCTGCCTTCTGTTTAAAGCTAGGCCACAGCAATTCGTGAAAAGACCCCGTCATCGCGTGCGCGTAATTCTCATTAGGGCACGCGCTCCCCTTTTAATTGTTGTTTGGAAACGTGAGGTTTGTGGTAGGGTTGCACCACCCGCGAAGAAACAAATTAATGAATATAATTTTCAACAACTGGAGGATTGCGCTTAAAACTATGGAGTGCTCCTGCTCTTTCAATGTGTCCTGGCAGGCTGTGTAGAGCCTGACTATACAGGGACACCTAGTAATCACCTGAGGTACTGCACCCTCATATATGTAACGGGGAAATGACGTCTGCAGGAAGCACAGTACTCGTGGAAAATTTGCATTCCCACAATGCTTTGCTACAGAGCAGCCACGGTTTCGTTCTCGCATGATTACATTCTTCAAGAGCATATCGTGTGATCATTTTGATTTTAGCTTTGTTTATTATCTATACTCATTTGAAGGCACGAACGGGGAGGGGGGCGGCGGGTGAGCGGCGATGTCATTACTATATAAAGATATTTACAAATGATGTTTGTTTTACTGGAGTTAGCTGGGCTTTTTAATTTTTTGGCTGCTGTGGATGCCGATGCGGGTTCGCATGGTGTCGTCCTGTGGGTGGTGGGGGAGAGGGGGCGATTGGGGTCTGCCAGCAGCACGGCTGCATGGCCATGCCCCTCTCTTCACTCAATGCTGGAGCTGTCAGTGCAAGCGCAGTTACGTCGCGAGACTTTGCCCTAATGGGCGTGTAGACCTGCTGATAGCGTCATGCGGGACTTGAGCAGGGCATATGCATACCCACAATCCTATGCACTGTGAAAAGGTATCTATCTTCCATTCACAAACGACTTAACGATATTTCTCACTATTTTAGGTGTAAGGCAGCAAAGTACTTGAACTGGGCTGTCACACTTTGCCTGTTAACAATTTTATCAATGTCGCTCTAACAGTCTTAGGTAACGTATACCGTGAGATGGTTTCGTTAATCAATTATAGATAAGCATCATTTGTTAGTCTTTGGTCTTGTCATTGAATTAACACTTAGTGTGGCAGTGACATTGCATCGACACGCCTCTCCTTCCAAGGACTGGGCATGCGCTCACACACGCTTCCAGACGGATTAGGCCGCGTGTCAGTAAGAAGTGCGCCGGTAAAGGGGTCAGTAGCCTTGGAAGGATACAAATGACGACTTAATCGTCATGAGGCGGGACTAACAAGCCTTAAACCAATAGGAAGACTGTAGTTACTGACCTAAGCCAATATAAAAGATGGGCGGAGCTTCCACAGAAACTTCCTCACTAAAGTGTACACTGCATGTCTCGTAGAGACAGCGCAAGCGCTGTCTAGGCAAAACCTAAAAACAAGTGAATATATTTTGAATCTAGATGATTCATTACAGGTCTCCAAGCTGAAACTCATCACAAAGCCTTACTCTTCTTTCCATCCAGGAGTAACGTGTTTGTGCAACGCTAACCACATGGCTAGAGGTTGCCAATGTCCTGTGTGCTAGAGTGCCAGTGTGTCAACTCAATGGGATAAAATACTAGAATTCCACTATAAAACAGAACTTCAAACTCAAAAAATGTCTGCCTGTCTTCTGTCACCCGAGGCGGCATTGCCTCCCATTGCAATCCAGGATCACATTTATGACTGTCTGTCTTCATTATAAGTGTGTGGATGGGTACACCCCACCTTAGGAAAAGGCAAATAGGTACCACTTCTTACGCTCAATGCAATCAGCCTAGGCAAACCTATTAACACCCAAGAACCAAGGGCAGATTTACTAACATTTTACACTGGGTGTTCATTACAAATGTGACGCAAACCGGTGTATACTCTTGATTTGGGTTAGCCCTAAAGTACTGTACATTGGTGCTTTGGATCAAGGAGGCATACCATGCAGAGAACATGGGCATTTCCATGCAGTCATCATTAAACTCTACCAACATTTGTGGACAGGGCTTTACACAAATTAAAATAACACCTCTTGGAGGCTGGCGTTAACTTAGAGAAAATGTTTTATGTCTAGACACTTTTCAAACTTTGCATGTTTGCTGCACTGTAAATCACACATGGAAACATTGCTAAACCATGTCTAGCATAATATTTTGCACTCAAAGGAGAATTCTCTGTGTGCAAAAACTATGCTTAACATCACACACACACCCTAGTATTATGGTGCAAGGGTATCTGTGTTGGTGCATGACAGTCTAAAGTGCCTAGTACAGGGAGAGAGGAACACAGCACCATATCTTAGTAGATATGGAGCTGGTCTGCTCTCTTGATTTCACATATTGCAGCACTGCAGCTTTGGATGCTGTGCTGTGCAGATAGTAAATTTGCCCCCAGGGGTAAAAGAAGTGTAGACAAGTTCTTTGCATCAGTTGCTTCCTCCCTCTGGCACAAACTGTCTCTAGATTACCCCAGTATTTCCAGGTCCATGCAGTTCAGGGTGAAACTGATAACCTACCAATTCTGAGACCACAGATATTCATACTGAGAACCGCTGTTTTGCCTCCTGAAGGAATATTTTTTGAATCCACATTTTTATCTGTGTATCTGGACAGAGACCCTGTATGGTTCATTTGGAAAGGTACAAAGGGATTACATGTATTTATGCTTAGTTCAAAGTTCAAAGTGTATTGACAGATTGAAGTAAATTATTTAATCGTCACACAAAAAGTGAAACAATTTGCCATTCATTTAAATTATTACGTACATTGATATAAGACATTATGTAAATGAGACATGGATAAAAAAGCTCTTGCTTATTTAAATTCATAAAATCGAAATAGTTTAGAAATCACAGATTAAGTAATGTACATGTATCAGCATCACTCAAGGTCTCAAAGCAAGAGCCATTAAAGTTTCAATAATTCTTTTTGTGTGATGGCCCAGGCAGCGAAAAGAAATTTGGAGACTGAAACCACTACCACTTGGTTTGATTCGATCTCACAGATCCTGAGAAAGGTAATCCGATCTGTGATTAACAAACTTCTACATAAAGGAGCAATTCACCTCTTTCTGGGCAAGACGTATTTGGGGCAGAAAAAGTAGATGTTCATCTGTTTAATTGGTGCTAGTGCAAAATGTGCAGCTTCTAGTACCATCTACTGAAGAAGCAGAGCATGCGGCAGCAATGGGGAATGAACTGTACCTAAACTGCAGGGACAAACTGTGGGCGCGTGGTGGTCTAATGTAATCCGAAAACTCTTCAGTCTTTGGTACAGCGCTGTGCATTACAAAACATTTGGTCAATGTTCTTCTACTGCTGTCATAATTGATCCGTGTGCTTGCCAACTTCCAATATCTTTGCTTAACCATTGAAGCAGCGTTAATCAGGATAGTCCATTGGGGTGTCCCAGAATTCTGCTAGTCCCAGCTCAGACCATGCATTCCTCATATCCTTTAATCACTCCATCTTCAGCATTGCCTGCTTACACTGCAAAACATCACTCAGGCTGGACCTACATCTTTGCAGTTCTCTAGTGGTCCATAAACGGGCCCAATACAATAGCGGTCTTAATGCTGCAAGCTCAGCAACAGGATGGATTTCAAGATCTAGTGTAGGGGGCAACAGTGGAGTCCCCTTCCCCACACCTGTAATGACTCTAAGAAAATGATTCTCCTTGATGCCCAGAGTACTCAAATTACAGTGTCCCCAGAGTTGTGCCCCATACAGGGCTCCACCCCTTACCTGCATAAAACATACATCTACTGCAGGGTTTATTGGGAACAACCATGCATTTTTGCCATTCTAATAAAAGCCCCTGCTCGGTGACTTGTGGCCTGAGAGCTTTTAGTTATTTTAGGGAGCCAGAGTCCACCAATCTCACACCTAAATAATCAATCTCAGCAACCCTTTACAGTGTCTTTTTATTCAATAATACCACACCTAGGAGCCTCTTCCTTCTTGTATACACCATCTACTTCATCTTAGCAACATATGCTTCCAGGCCAGTCTTTACATAATATACTAAAGCTATTCACCAAGTTTTGCAGCCCCATCCTAGTTTTGGCTAGAGAAAGGGTGCTGCCAGCATAGAATAAACCTGGAATTTTCTGTCCTGCTAAAGAAGGGGAATCTTTGACACAATTGTTTGGATACCTTATGAAGTTCTTCCCACCTAAACTGGGTCACCTTAGATTGCCCATCATGCAATACGTGGACAACCTTGTCATTTTTGACCAAACCAGGATAGGCATGACAAGGGCATTGGAGACACTACATCTCTACAACATGGAAGGTATTGGTCCTTGGTCCTTGGACATAAACCAAAAAAAATCCCTGCTGGGCTGGTATCTCGGACCATTAAGAATTGCCACCACAAACAAGTACACCTACCTGGGAGTACAATTCTCACATACTCGCAGTACAACACTACAGGCCAAAACACTGGAGGCAAAAAGCGGCTAAGGTCACACATGTCCTATGCAGATTACACCAGAAGCTTGTGAGCCATTCAACGGAGGGCATACGAAGAGTAATGCAAGCCAAACTAGTTCCAACAATAAGCTATGGCCATCTTGCTTTTCCGGGCCGATTGTCGGACAAGTTGGAGCATTTGCACATTATGGCCTTCAGAAAGGTTTTTAGATTACCACTCTGGACAAGGCGCACATTGATTTGACTTGAGTTTAATTTAACCGCAATGGACATAGAATGCAAAAAAGATAGAGTGAAACTGCATCATCATGTGATTAAGGCAAGCCCAGGCACTTTGAGGGAAGCACTTCAAATAGTCTTCACGGACAATACTAGTCGATGGGCAAGGTTCCTCATGTCAGCCAATAGTACACTGGGCCTGACAGGTGATCTCACAATGGTCAATCGATTGACAGCGGCCAGTTTAAAGAACCTGCTAAAAAAGCAGCGAAAGATCATTTCGAGATATCAGGACATCGAAAGGATCAGAGCCATCCGTGGTGTTTTCTTGTCCACTCACACAAAGCTACCATATGCCAACCATACCTGAAAGCTGGTCTGGGCAGACATACTCTTCAAAATGTTCTGAAGACCAGTCTTTTAACTTTACTTATACAGGTCTACAGGGCACACTGGAAAACTACACCAGCTGGAAACAGCGGATGTCGCTTATGTCAATACCATACAGAATCTGCAGAGCATGTGATCTGTTGCTGTCCAGCTTTGTTAAGTCCAAGGCGCTTATACCTAAGAACAATGTTCATCCAAAACAAAGTAAGAACATGCAAAGAGGCCTTAACCTTTATTTATACCACAACAGTACCAATGGAACTTGCACGTGCAGGGAAGATCTTTGCTGCAGCTGGAAATACTTTATGCCAAATACAAGAACAAAAACAAAAAACAACAGCAGAATAATACACTAACTTTATGCTTACTGCCGGTGTGCACTAACATTACGACATAGCACGCCATTAGTAATCCTGCACTAAGTCTTACAGCTAAGATGTACTAATTACAGCTCTCTGTTGTATATCACAAATGTATTACCACCACTGCATCACCTTGCACTAGGCCTTATCTACCCATCTCTTTTAGTAATTTGTATTGCAATTGTAAATGAGTTTAGGTAATCATTCAATAAAAGTGACTACAGATAGACCTTATGAAGTTTTTAATGTAGAGCAAAAAGAGTGTGGGCGCCAGGAGACAGCCCTGTTGGACCCCCTTGTTGACAGTTACCGGGTCCGTTATCTCACCCTTGGTACCATATCCAATCCTGGTGTAGCTCCCTTTATGTAGGTGTCCAATGATATTTAATAATTCTTTCAGGACCACCATCTCCCGGAGAGTAGTCTGCATCTTTTCTTTGGGAACTAAATCAAACACCGAATGGAGATCTACAAACACCACAAATAGATCTCCTCATTCTAGATCCACAGTCTTCCACTTGATCTGCCTAAATCTGAGTACTTAGGTTAATGTAGCAAGTTGAACGTCTCAATCCTGCTTGTAGGTTTGAAATTATGTTATTCTCATCAATCCATTCTACTAATTGGTCCAAGATTTGTTTACAGAAAACCTTCTGAATGTTATCCAGAAGGCTAAATGGATGGAAATTTGATGGATCACCGGGGCTATCCTTTTTAAATATATGGGCATGACCTTGGCCCCTTCCACGTTAGTGGAATTGGAGCAGAGGTGGTGATCACATTGGTGATAATATTAATATATGACACCCATATACTGGTATTAGATTTTTATAGATCACCTGGGATTCTGTCTGAACCAGGGGCCTTCCCTTTTTTAAGTGCATTAACTTCTGCTAAGGTTTCTTTTTTTGTGAGTTCGAACGGGGCTCTAACCTCACAACTATATAATTGGGGGATCTCTATGTTGTGTTCTACATCTGAGTAACAAGAATAAAGTATGTTAAAGTGGGCAGATGACTCGCATGGAAGTATTGAGGACCCCAGGGCACAAGTCCTAAAAAAAGAAGTTGGGGGACTAACCTAGTTAGGCAGTATGCAAGTGGCATCACGGTGCGCGCCATCACAGCGCACGACATCACGGCGCATGACATCACTCATGGCATCACAGGAATTGATAACATAGGAAGCCAGGACTTCACAGGAAGTGGCATCACAAGAAGTGACATCAGATCACATATATGTTTAGCAGGTCTATCATGAGTACATTTGAGTGCAATTCGAGGATTTTGTAAGGTACACACCGTTGCCTTTTGTCAGTGTAAATCTTCCTTTACCCTAGGATTGAATAAACTAAGTCTACAGCCAGCCTACTCGACCAGGCATAATATTCCATATGCAGCACATTTCCATGTAGATATGATAGCTTTAGCTGCCTGCACTCTCCAGAGGTGAGACCTCTCTCCTATGTAAAGTATTCTTACTCAGCCTTACACACCTGTACTTATTTTAGGAGACAGGGCTCTTTTTTCACCAACAGACCACGACTCAAAGCAAGAGGGAGAAAGACAGAAAGGGAAAATAGGAGAGAGATAAAACAACAATCATGAAAGCATAAATTGGGCTGAAAAAACAACCTGCAAGAATAAGTAATTTTAGGGTAGTGAAAGAAAAAGGTTATTGCTACCTTGGCATTCAGCAATAGGACCCTAAGAAAATGTTTGTGTATTTGTTTTTCCCAAAGCCACGAAAAAACTATCTATCAGGCTAATTCATCTTTGTATGTGTGCTGCAGAACGCAGCATACACGCAAAGGGGAAATAACAGGGAGAATGGATATATTTCTTCTTGCTACACCAGCCTCAGGTAGACTCATCAGGTTGGTGCAAACCTATATTTACAAGTCTTTGTAAATATGGATCTGCATCTAAATACATTGATGGATGCACAGAGACGCCCTAGCACCAACCATATAATGCCTAACTGACGCAAGGTAAAGCAAGGCAGGGCAATGTGTGGCACTGTCTGGTTGGACCAAGATATCTCATTTAAAGTCCAAGGCAGAAAAAACACTGCTCTTTGTTTTGGCTTGCTAAGAATGATCCACAAAGTTTTGCCACTTCTACTGGACCAAGCCAAAAAAACTCTGGTACAGGCACTCATCCTATCCAGGATAGGTTATGGTAACGCCCTTTGTTTGGGCGCCCCTCACCATGTCATCTCAAAACAGCAGATTGTGCAGAATTCAGCTGCAAGACTGCTCATGGGAACCCAGAACCGATGCTCTGCAAAGCCAGCACTTCGAATACTCCATAGGTTACCGGTGCAGGAAATAATTAGTTTTAAGGCCATGTGTGTTGCTCATAAGTCCCTTGGTGGAAATGGGTCTCCCATTATAAAATCTATGATCTGCACTTACAAGGCCAACAGAAGCCTTCGCTCGGATGAGATACAACTTGCAGTAGTACCTAGGGTCAGGAAGGCCAGAAGTGGAGGCCGGCGTTTCTCGTATAATGCCTACAAACTGTGGAACAGCTTGCCGTTGCAGCTGCGTAGACAATCCACCCACCTAGCTTTCCGGAAACAACTTAAAACCATGCTCTTTCCATAGAAGGCAGACCCTACTCTAGTGTCCACACAGCACTGGGATGATCCCGGGTAGCCATGCGCTTTACAAATATCCTTCTACTCTATTCTATTCTACTGTAAATCCCAAAATTTTACGTCAGGGTTGTGCCAGAAAAGTGACTTGTCCCTGACGCAAAGTCTGGGCCTCAAATTATACATTTATTTTTATTTAAACTCTGCCACAAAGAAAGTGGCAACAAGAAGAAAACTGACAGTAAATCTGTTCTGATTATTTGGTTGCAAAGACTGTATTTTAAAATATCTTTTGGGGTTAAGGTACCTGTTGCAGAGATCTATGTGTTCTAGTAAATCTGAATGAGTAATAATTGTAAGATAACTCTGGATGGAGGTTAATGCACTTGCTGTAAAGATCTGTGTTTTGTCTAGCCGCAGTTTTGACTCAAAGTAGCATAGAGGTTAATGCAAAGCACATCATGTAACATGCAAGTGACAGAGTTTATTTTATGTAGCTAGGTAAGTGGGTTACTGCTTTGAACACAGAAATCTTTATGTTACTTGCAGTTGCATTGTAATCCTTTTAATATAGCACGGTGAGCTATGGAAGATGATATGTTACTTCTACACCTTGTAATCCCCCACTGTTTTATGTGACACATCCTGTACAATGATTTACAGATGCATATGATTTATTGTAAATTGAATATGTAAGTTTGATCTAAAGTGTTCTGACACCCTGATTTTAGGAGTAGCGCTATACAGGAAAACATAGTGGTACTTACATTATTTCAACGCCTTCTCAGGGGTAGTACGCGCTATATAAATTACATTTATTTTGTGTAAATACAGGGAAAAACCAGTACATCTGACATTCTTATAGTGCAAGCATATCTCGTAAACAGAGCTAGACCAAAGTGAAAAGCTGCCTCTTTAAAGTAGGTGTTAGCCTTTGTTTCATCTCTGCTGCAGTGTGAGGCTCCTGACTGCTCCCAGACAGGATACTCTAACCAAAGGAGGCCTGATGACCCCTCAAATTGGGCCTTTGTTGTGAACCCAGCAAGAGTCTAAAATAAGAATGCCCTGTCCCCGCCTGCACGTAGTTGCTTATCAAAAGCAGACAATGTGCAGTCCATGCTGAATGTGTTCCGGTGTTTGAAAATTACATCAGGACGAATTAAGCACATTATTCAGTGGGGCCCAACTTCTTGGCAGAGTGTATGGCATCCACCCCGTGAAAATAGTGGGTGGATGCCATCCACCCACATGTACCCCAAACTTGTGCCCTTGAGGACCCGATAGGGGACTGGGATTTTCCACTGCTGCTTCTGATAAGCCGCCAAACACTTATTTGGTCATTGTTCTTGGCAGATTTATGTAAATCTGCCCACAGTTTGTCCTCTCAATCTCCCTTTGCCTGCTTTAGTTTGTGCCTGTAAGTGGCTCCAGTGGCTTTAATCTCTCCAATTCACCCAGTCTTGATTACTACTAGTAAACTATTCTTAGTCTTCCTGCAGCTTTGATTAAACCACCCACTGTTCCAAATGTGCCTACCCGAATTAGAAGACCTATACACAAAATGGTTCCTCAGTGTTCCTCTCGCAATCATCCCAACTCATAAGCACAATATCCATATGGGCAATAAGAGACTCATATAGTGTGGCTATTGCCCTCAAGAATTGATTTATAGCCTCTCATTTTACATTTCTACCATTGTTAGTCATTTCAAGTTGCTGTTCATATTCCCCAGGATTTGGCAAAGTAGCTTATGTAAGCAAGTTGCTGATGGAAAGTACTAGGGGGTGATGGCCGCTTTCATCATGTTCAACCACCTCCATATCAGTCATATATTTCCATAATCTGATATCTAGCAGGGCATTATCATTTTGGTTTTTATAAGACCCTCACCTAATGTTGGAGCAAGATGGGCGTCGGAAAGCGAGCAGCCATTACATGCACATAGCCCATGTGCCAGGGTGATATCTACTACCTTCAAGGCTGCTCTTGATAAACATCTCCTAGGGGGAACTTTGAGTTCTGGGATACCCCAAATTTGGTCTGCCTCGTAGGTTATATCCTGGGCAACAAAGTTTGCCTCAAAAGTAAGATTAAATTCTCCTTTAATGATAGTGTGATATCATCCCTTGGAGCTTATAAGAAAGTTGTCCAGAGTATGCAATGTAGCTGACTCATTGTTTTTCCACACTTCTTTTATACAGGTTGATTAACAGTATGGAAACCCCCTTGGCAAAGGAGAGCACCAGCCCTTAAATATCACTGGATTCCATGCTAAGTTCAGATGCAGTACAATTAAGTGAGACACTTATCCATACAAGTAAACCACCCGAAGGTCACCCCATTGCGACTCACTAACTGGAATCCAAAAGTTCATGTACCCATTCTATAAATTGAATCTAGCTCCCAGATTTCCTGAAACAAGCATATTTGGAACTGATTAATATATTGCCCCATGATGGATTATTTAATTTTAACCCAATTCCCACAATATTCCTGCTCAAGAAGCCGACTGTAGTGCCTATCGAGATTGCGGCAGTAGTAGCTGATAATCCTCTGGGGCAGTGATACATTTCCTTCAGGTGTACTATCAGAGGGAGACCTCCTGGCATAGAAAGACTAGTTTGTGCAGTCTTAGCGGGGTTATGATTTTCTTTTAGCGCTGACAACGGGTCTTGTTTCTCTGTTCTCTCTAAATGGCATGCGTCCAACGAGCTCTGTCTAGCCATTACGGAATCGTGGTTAAATTTTTCTACTGCTTGCAAAATTAGCATTGTTGCCCCTGCTAATCCACAAGCAGGCTCAGATCCTGCATGTGCTAGAGTTAATGGGCACTGCTGCTGCTTGCTAGGGTTTTTGAAGTGTGGAGAAACAGAAGGGTAAGAGGGACCCGCCCCCTTAAGTCAATCATTCTCAGACAAGGTTGAGCACCATTTTTTCTGTACTATTGGGTACTTATCAGTAGCCACTCCAGAACCAATTCAGGAAGTAAACTCTCTAATTCCTTGGGCTCCTGTAGGGATCAATTTTGAACATGTAGGAGGATGAAAATTTCACCTCTTGCAAAACTGAGCCAATTAACATAGTACTCCCAGTTTTACAATTCATGAACAATTTATGGACAGTGTCAGTGGAGCTGAAATTGACAATTATACAGTCACCTGGGAATTGCAGACGGCCTACCTACCGCACCCTCCATACCATGAGTATAGTAGAGGCCATCTAATAAGGGAAATTTGTGTGCAAATGCAACCAGTGAAGAACCTTATTTTTTGGTTGGGTAATGGATTCTACAGTTAGGTGACAAGCCTTATACATTAGATATAACCAAGACTAGCGGGCATTCTTCAGGGGGGAGATTAATTACAGTAGGGTTAGGATGAAATTGCGGACTAACAGAATCATCATGTGTTTAAGAAGTATGAGTCATTTTTCCCGTACATTCTGTGCCTTGTCTGGCCTTTCCCGGTGCTTTTGTGTGTGCATGGATGTCTATTCCCCCACAGCTCATTTCTGGGGGTTACAAGAGGAGGAGCATTGTTTCCAGTGATCGACTGCTGTTCCAAATTCTCAGCACAGTTTTTACAGATAAGTGCCCATTAGTACAGAAAGAATGGTGCTCAACCTTGTCTGAGAATGATTGACTTAAGGGGGCGGGTCCCTCATACCCTACTGTTTCTCCACACTTCAAAAACCCTAGCAAGCAGTAGCAGTGCCCAGTAACTCTGTCACATGCAGGATCTGATCCAGCATGTGAATTAGCGGGGACAACAATGCTCATTTTGCAAGCGGTAGAAAAATATAACCATGATTCCGTAAAGACAAGACAGAGCTCGTTGGAGGCATGTCATTTAGATAGAACAGAGGAACAAGAACTGTTAACAGTGCTAAAAGAAAATCATAACCCCGCTAAGACCGCACAAACTAGTCTTTCTATGCCAGGAGGTCTCTTTCCGATTGTGCAGCTAAAGGAAATGTATAACTGCCCCAGAGGAGTATCAGCTACTACTGCCGCAATCTCGATAGGCACCCCGGTGGGCATCTTGAGCAGGAATATTGTGGGAATTGGGTTAAAATTAAACAATCCATCATGGGGACAATATAGTAATCAGTTCCAAATATGCTTGTTTCAGGAAATATGGGAGCTAGATTTATAGAAATGGATACAAGAGTTTTTGGGTTCCAGCTAGTGGGTCAGCAATGGGGTGACCCTTGGGTGGTTTACCTAAATGGATAAGAGTGGCACTTAATTGTACTGCATCTAAATTTGGCATGGGATCCAGTGATATCTAGGGGCTGGTGCACTCCTTGGACAGGGGGTTTCCATACTGGTAATCAACCTGTATAAAAGAAGTGTGGAAAAACTGTGAGTCAGCTACATTGCATACACTGGACAACTTTCTTATAGGCGCCAAGGGATCGTATCACACTGTCATTAAGAGATATTTTATTCTTACCTTTGTGGCACATTTTTACCTCACTACCATGCCTCATGGATTTGCGTTGCAGTGACAATGTACTTTGCGGACATCATTGCCACAGCAAAAATTTGATGTCCTACATCTGTGTTTGTCTGTGTCTTTTTATTGACTTTTATATTTCCGTGTAAACTGCCTGATCTTGCTACCAGCCAGTTCCCCCAATCTTCTGCCTATGGACCCCACTGGCGGAAGACGCCCTGTCATATCAGGGACACAGTAACTTTTCTCTATTTATATATCTTTATCTTTACAGGTTGGACCTTGAACCACACATACAGTAGGGGCACCACAGTTGTGTGGGGGAGTTTTTCATTATATGTTTTAATGTCCTGATGAAGCGCCACAGATCCTTTAGACCATTTAATATGTGCGAAACATGTTGACAAATCACTAAGTGAGAGACCTGAGTGAGGCCTCCACCTTATGACTGTAGGGTACTTCCCCTGCATAGTCATCGCCCATTGACTACGAGGGTTCCTTTTAAACCTCTTGGGTAGCATTTGCCTGTTATAGGTTTTTAGCTCTGACAGGGCGGTCCACTTATTAAAGGATAATTTGTGACCTCCCCTATCAGTTTAACCCGCAACCATGTTCCACTACTCCACCACACCAATCACCTCACTTGCTTGCATCATACGTCATTTCTTAAAAAGATCTCCACCAAAGTGACTCTTCGGGGGACTCATAGGGCATTGCAGCTCCAGTCCGATGAAGAGCACCATCCTATGATGAAGCATGACATCCCCATTGGGGTGTGTGAGGGCAACATGAGACTGTCTCACTGACTGCCTTCATGACATAGGTCTAGACACACCAGTTAGGAACACTTTTTCTACCTTCTCAGGAACTGAAGCCCCAATTTTTGAGTCTTTGATCTACCCATAGCAGCATGGGCTCTGGACCTTCTTTACTAGCTCCTAGTGCCCCCTCCCCTCTGTATCCCAGAGAGGAACGTAAATGAAAAATTAATCCAAATTCTACCCTGATTTGGGCTGGTGAAGAGTAGTGCCTGAGATGGAAAAACTCCAATCCTCCAATAGGTGTTAGAACTAATCTTATGCAAACGTTTTGCCTCTCTTCCCCACAGCGCTTCTGAGTCATATGTAATATTTGGAAATAATTTTGCAATATATTCATCATTCTTGTATGTCTAGCCATTGATATATCATAGAGCAAGTAGCATCCCACATTCTGGGACAGCAAATCAAATGACAGGAATAAAGACATGCCTCACACTTATGGGAAAGTGATATAGTGCAGTGCATCAAGTCACCTTTTTGCGCTGCACTGCGTGACAGGGAAAGGGCAGGAATGCATTGTATTTAAGGCTTTCACTTGCCCTTGCACCCTCTTGGCAGCCTAGCACCAACGCAGGCACCCTTGTTGCAATGTGCAATGATGCCTGTGTTGCATGCAGGATTGTTTTTGTACATGAAGGGACACCTTCCTGAACAAAAACAATCCTAGAAGGCATATTCGTCTTTCTATGTGTGCTGCATTCTGAGGAAGAAATGATGAGAAATATAAATATTTCTCCTCGTTACGCCTACCCCGGGAAGGTGTAAGATTCTGGCACATCCTCAGGACACAAGCTCTTGTAAATCTGGGGATGCATCAAAATCCATGGGAGTTCCATGGGAACACCCACACAATGCCCAAAGAACACCTTCTCAGGGGAGCGTAACGCAACACAGCGATTTCCACTGTGTTGATTTGCTCCAGATTTTGGGAGCCACTCAGAGCCACGCAAAATTCTCTCTTACGCTTTGCGTCGCTCTTGCATCACATTGTGTGGTGCGAGAGTGACACAGTCTCATAAATAGGCCTCTCAGTCCCTCAATGGATCCTATTTTCTGCTAAGTGATTAGGAGAAGGGCAACGAGTAAAAATGAGAGAAAGTAACCAGGGGTTCTAGGGCCAGATGCGCAAAGCTTTTTTTTAGTTCACCAAAGATCTGATTCGCAGAAACTGCAAAAAGGCATTTTGGTAATTATGAAACCTAAATTGCAATTTGCTAACACGTATTGCAACCAAATACCGAATTGGTATTTGGAAGGAGCATGTTTAGGGCATCCCATTCCAAATAATGATCCAGAATGGGAGGCATTAATGATTTGCGACTGAAATCTGGTTGCAAAACATTAATATTTCACTGACTACACAAACGTAATCGTAACCAATTCATAACAGGAAGGGGGTCCCAAAGTACATAGGTCGGTTTGCAAAAACGGAATGGATTTAGTAAAAGTCTGTGCACAATTTGCAACCTCTTTACGTAATCCATTCTTAGTACATCTGGCCTTTAGGACCTCATGTTCATTATCTTCCTGTCATTTGCTTCAAGACTCGTGATATCAGGGGTTAGTATATTCAGTGCTCGGAGGGCAAGCAACTGTTGCCAGCTAATGCCCCTGGTTTTCCTTAAATATGGTCTTTGATATCACATATACCTCCCCAACAAATGCTGATTGGAATCCACCCCTATGTGTCTGTATATGTGCCCAACAATTGCTGCTCATGTTATAGTCAACTCATATTTATATACCTCTGCTTGTTATGTATTCTCCACATGCAATAAGTAACTCTTTACTGGATCATTGTTAGCATAACCTGCCTTTTCGAACGTATGCACCGACATTTTGCATTACCTTGTTTTAAATTACATTTACAACTAAATGCTAAATAGTAACGAAATGATGTAATAAATACAAAAACACCGGTCCATCAGCATCACAATGGCCTTCACAGAGACCTCAGTCTACGCGCGCAACACGCACGCATGCTAAGATGATTTCACGGAAGGAGAATACAGCCATAGCAAACTTTAGTAAATAGAACATTCTTTCAGTGAAAATGTCTATGCTAAAAAAAATAGGATTTTAAGAACTGTGGGATTAATGAGCACCCATCCATGACTAGCTATGCATTAAAACCTCTCATGTGGAACAAATGTAAGTTCCCTGAACGTGTGCTGAAAGTATATATTCTCCATGAATGTTACAACAAATCTCTATTGACTCTGTGTTTCTGACAGCCTCAAGTGCAAATGTGCCTCCCGCGCTATAAATCAGAATTACTGGAACAGAAACAAAAGTACAAAGCAATATTTTGTGCGCTGCTTGCAGAACACAAATGCACCATAACTGAAAGTTAGGCTGCCATGGTACTAATTAAGTCTATAACATTATCATAATTGAATCTTACTGAAATGCTGATAGGGTTCTGCCATGTAAATGCTTTCATAAATTACAAAAATGTTCAAACACATTTGTCACTGACTTGTTTTCTTCTCTGCAGTCTACCTTGGGGTTTTCCTAATGTCTCGCGTCATCTGTGTTTATCTGATGTCGACTGAACAAACATCAATTATGGCAATTAGATGCATATGTTTACACCGGTGTGATCAGGGGAGCAAGGAAGGGGAGAGGAAGAAGCAGGATAAAAATCAAAGCTTCACATTCCATCATTGGCATTAACATTTGCAAGCTGCGAATGCTTTCATTATTATGATTATTTTATTATTATCATTAATTAAATAATATACTTGTACATGAAAAAACATTTTTGATGCAGTATCGAACACCTCCATGTTCACTATACTTCCTTTCTTGTGACAAATAAAGTATGGTACCCTCTTCAGAACCAAATAATCTACCTTGTTATGAGTCTATGTAAGAATTGCATTTGGAACTATCCAATCACCATTTACTATTTATAGCTTGTTGGTTGATGAGCTTTTTTGTTAAAATGCTTATAATTTGGGCACCATTTGACGAATATGGCTGACAACTGAACTGGCAGGCACTTAGTACGTTCAGAGTACTATTGACATTTGACAACGTGTGCATATTCACAATTTAGTAAAAAGGGGAGGCAAAACGTATGAATGTGTTGATAAGTCTGGTACTGTGTCGTGAAGTGGTCAAATGGGCGGGGGAGTCATTCATTTTTTTAATTTCCTTATAACTTTGGTGCTGTTTGATCAACCTTTGCCAAGTGTGGCAAGTAGTTGACAAGGAATAACTAGTGCAGGTATGTTAGGTTTTGTAAGGTTAAAGGGTTGGGGGGTAAACAATATTTTTGATTACTGATAACTTTGGTACTGTTTGATCAATCTGTATAGCATTTGGCTGGGATGTAGCAGGTGCAGCCTACTCTCCGCTTTCTCGGATTCATGCAGGCCCATCAATGAGTGCTAGATTTCAAGGGGGAGGATGAAAGATGTGTTCAACTGCTATTAAGTGTGGTACTGTTTGATGAACTCATACACAATGTGCAGATGTTTAGCAGGTTTAGCTTACTGGGAATCATGTCAAGTTTTGAGTGGTTGTATGACAGAGGCACGCATGACTGAACCACGCGTGAATCTAAAATGCGGTCCCAGCCACAAATGTGTCTTGACCATGCATTCCTTTACCATGCATGCCTTTACCGCCCAATTTTGTTGTAAAGGCATGATTGGTAAAGTGATATGCGTGGTAAAGATCACCACTACCTCGACCCTCCTCCCCACCCTAAAATCCTATCCCCCTAACTAACTCCCCCACCCTGAGGCCTAAAACCTAACATGCCCTGCCCTCAAAACTACCCCTTTCCCTCCCCTTGCCCTGAGGCATAAAACCCTGTACCCTACCGAAAACGACCCCAAACCCAGCCCCCACCATGAGCCGTAAAACCTACCCCGTGCTGCCATTAAAACTACCCCTACCCCTTCTCCTTCCCTGAGGCTTGGAACCCTTCCCCCATTTTAAAAAAATCTGCCCTAACCGCCCCTGCCCTGAGCCCTAAATCCGAGCCCCACCCCTAAAAACTCCCTCCACCCAGCCCTTAAAAGTACCCCTACTCCTCCCTCCACCCTTAGCCCTAAAACCCTGGCCCTTTTAAAAAGACTGGCTGACCACACAGCCTAAACCATAAAACTGCCCCACCCCTAAAATCTACCCCCCTAACCCACCCCCATCTCCACTTACCTATCCCCTTCCGGAGCTTCCTGTTCCGATGCTTCCTCTTCCTCCCCCTGCCCATCCAGACACTAGAGTGCTATCTGCCATATGCGTGGTTAAGGCAGAGGCATGGGTCAGGAAAGCATGGTTACACTTGCGGGGAAACAGCACTCGTGGCTCAGCATGCGTTGTAAAGGCCATTTGCCATTTTGAGTAGATCCCTCCGAGGTGCAAAGATGTATGGGAGGGCAATTAGAATTGTATTCACTAATAACCTGTTCAATAATCTGCATCTTATTTAGTAGCTAGCAAATTAAACCTGGTGCAAGGCCAGGCAAGACCCCCAACCAAACCCATCTGCACACAGCTGAAGGCGGTTGTGCACAGGGCCTGGCCTAAGACTGTGCATAGTGTATGAGCCAAGCCATGCTAAGTGGGGTTGGGCAGCTACGACAGATTGATACAAACTCTGGTCCTGCAGTCAACCCCCACAGGGCACAGCCAAAGGCCAAACACAGAATGGGCTAGGTGGTCAAGGCAGGCAGGGAGCAGGGCCAAGTTTTAAAGACTGTAAAGGAAACAAAAAACACACTGAGGTTTGATCAGATTTATGGAGTCGCAATGTTGCCAGGCCTGGATATGTTACACTCAACACCTCAACAAGTGCTGCTCTTTCAAGCTCACATAAATACAGTGAGGCATCATTACATGATACCATGAAGCATCTTCCTTTAAAGTGTGTTTCCAGGAATACTGAAAGCCTCTTTTTTTGGTGGCCTGTTTTCTAACTATATGCCATGTGGCAGGCCACTACTGTAACGCCTTGACACAAAGACATTCATGATACCAAACCAAAGGCTCCAAACGGTAGAATATGCAGCAGGGAGACCTTTCTTTAACTGAAAAAAATACATGAACTAGCAGCAGTACACCCCAGAATCCCACACTGGCTCCCAGTCAAGGACAGACAGACGCTTTACCTGCAATCTCTTTAATGATGGAAGAAAAACAGGAAGGGGACATTCTAAACTCAACATTTTTCTTAGTTTTCACCTCTAAAATTATGTTAGTGGGACATCAGCAGGGTCGTTTCAGAAGCCCCTTGACATTCCACAAGCTCTTGCTTATTTTAATCACCTAAAACTGTTTATTTGTTTATGTCACGTCCAATTCAGGGAACAGATGCATCAAATCGAATCAGAAAAACTTTTATTTATTCGTTCTGCATGGGTTTCAGAAAAAGTTGTTTCTTTTAGTCCAAGTTATCTTTTTTAGCTTGCATTAACGACAGAGCAGCTCTCCCATCAGGCCTGCAGTATGTCTCTCACCCCTCTCCATGCTTGAAGATTTCTCATTTATCCAAGAATGGTTCCAAGTTCCATAAATGAAACAGCCTTCACAAGTTACTAATGACAAGATTAGTGTATGCAGTGCTTACCTTGTGGTAGAATATGAGCTACAGTCTTTTGGAGCAACTTATTAGTTTAGATATTCAGCCTTGTGGGCATTAGCTAAACTGTAAATGGTTCTAATGAAAAATTGCTGCTCCTATTTACCTTTGTTTGACAAGATCTGTTCTTCACTATAATTACAAGATAATATAAGCCCTACTCATTAGAAATTGTGGAATAAAACCATATAATTTCCATAAAGTAAATGATTTTTTTTTTTCATTCACAAAGCAAAACAATGAATTGGAAGACGCTTATTACCAGCACGGTTCTTTGGTCTGTACAATAAATTAGATTTGTTATGGCGGAAGAAAAAAAAGTCAATATGCTGCAAAACAAAAGCAATGATGCATATATTTTGTGTTGGGCAATAATGCTGACCAACAACTTTTAACCTCCATGAACAAAAATTCCATTCCCCATCAACTGCAGAGTATATCCAGGGCTTCATTTGTATGAGTAGATGGCAAGACACTGGTGAAAATAATCAATATAACAGTTGTTTTCTGCAAAAAACAATTTGTCATCCCACACCCACCTATCCATGTACTCCCAAAGGCTATGTAAATGTTTCTGAATGAAATGTTACTGCATTGATACTACATTAAATAAAGCAAAAACTAAACAAACAAACCTTTCTCGAAAGTCATGCTGGGTCTTTCCATATCTGGTTACTGGTAACACAACTGTCTCCCTATCAATGATGAGGAGTCAGAGATCTTTCTTGAGAGGTCTCTAAAAATTACATTTCCAGTTTGAATGCCTATGCTCCCTTGTATGCACCCACCTGTCAGATGCAATATATTGTGGGTGAGATTCCTTGTTCCTAATTGAGGTAACCCAAACCCTGCTCCACCGGGGTAGAAGCAGAAATGCTGACGGAAGAATGGAACCGTACTTACTACATAGTCTGGAAAAGCACCCCGCTATTTTTGGGGCTACTTCCAACAATGGTATTTTTCTTGGTTGTATCTGTTTATCAGCAAAGGAAAGTTGGGTTAGCCTCAGAAAGTTGTTAAAATCCTACCAATAGTCACCTGGGGAGTATAGAGGAATCCTCCTGCTCCATCATTGCTTAAGGCTTTCAGAAATCTGTTCTTGTTTATCCAATGGCGGTTATCATAGGGCTTTGCTATTATACTGATAATATCAAGGTTTTCACAAAACCTTCAGCTGGATTGTAATCATAATATGGTAAATTAACCTCCATTATAACAACATTTAAGGAATCAATGAAGTGGTTCTGTCTTAATAGTACAAAAAGGCAATCTAAGAATGGTGAGAACATCTCTAACTGTGTGCCTCATGCATGGTCATGTTAACTTTGTTCTCCATTTTTTAGGTTGTGCCTAGGCTGGTGTAAGCAGTATATGGGGTGTAATCCCGCCTGCTGCTTGCCATTGGTGAACTCCGTTACTTTGCTTTCCTGGCTCCTTATTGGTTGGTGCTCCCGATACATCACTTCCGTTGTATCGCAAGGAGCACCGGCCAACTTCAGTTTTGTTACACTTCAAGTGTTCATGTGTTTTGTTTAGGGACAACTTCTTTTGTTTTGTGCTAGTGATAGTCTAGCAGAGCGCCCAGTTTCAGGTTTTTTTTTTAATCAGCATGGTGCCTGCTTCACAGGCCACCACATAACTTAAATGTGCATGGGCACCGTGCTTATGTTCTAGCACTGCGCCCATTTCTATATTTACAACACGGGTCCGCACTTTATGTTTGAGCACGGTGCCTGCATTGCAAATGTTTGTATTGTTAAGGTACTTGTGTGAAACCTGAGCGCGCGGCCATAGGATAACGAGCATTACTGAACTCAGGGGCAACAACATTCGCCTCTCCTCTGTAAGTGACTGTTTTTCCTCCTTTTGTTTTTCTGAACTTTAATCTCCAGGTTTTACTGATTTTCTGTGAAAATAAATATCAATAACTTGAGGTACAGTGGACCTGCCAGTTTAAATATCATGCCCTTCTACCCTGGGTGGCCTTTCTTTAGTCTTTGAATAAATGTTGTGTGCGCCCCGTTGTGCTGGCTGCACCCAGGAAGACGTTGTCATGAGTATTCCTTTCACTTATTAAATGTGTGAAATATACTTTGTTTTCAATTGGTTTTGCTGAGGTGAACAGGCCCCACCCACTTAATTTACTTTCGACGCAGAACCCAGGGATAGGATGTACTGCCATGTAATATTTTATTTATCTTCTCGATTTACATCTATATATTACACATGCTACATAGCCTACTATGAAATGTTTATTTCACAAATCTTATCTACTCTCCAGTCACATTTAAAGAAAAAACCTTTAATGGTGTTTGCCAGGAAGTAGAAACGCCTAATTTCAATAAAGACAACAACCTGTGTTAAAATCTACTGTGCTTCAATGCATGTGTTCCATAAAACAGATTATCGACTGAACTTCCTTCACTATCTATCTAGTGTACACTCAAAAAGACAGAAATTTTACACTTTTTTAGCTCTGCAAAATTTCAGAAATGCCACTCACAAAAAATGCACAATTTCTACAATGTCACCCATAAAGCCCACATTTTACATCACCTAAAAGCTCAATTCAATACGATTTTTAGTTCATTGATGACCAGAAAATCACTAAATGCCAATAGAGGAAACCCATTTGATTAGTTACAAATACTTCTTCCTGCTTCCACATGATGCCATGTGGTATGTTGACCAACCAAAAACTACTTTGGAGAAAATTCCAGTTGTTTAGGTCGGGCCTAGCAGTGCGCATTCGCTGCTACACAAGGCATTGTGTATTCAGTACATGGGCTTCATGCCGGCCCATCACTTGTCATTGGTTGCTCCGGATGACTGTCTAAATTCCTTATTTTTCAATTATAAATCATACCCATTTGTCCCTTCTTTTGGTCTGTCATTCCCTCCCATAGCAACTGGCCCTGTTACAGGGCTCATTTAGCTTTTGTCTTTTTCAGTTAGTTTTGCGCACAATTTTTTCCGATTTTCTGCCTTATGTTTTGAAAATGTTAAAAACATAAGGCAGCTGACAAGTGTTACTGCTTTCTCCTCCCACCCACTGTGCACTCTCCCCTTCACAGCTTAGCTTTCACTTATAATCTACAGAGTTTGGGTCATTGAAGATCAAGTTGAACAGTCACAGAAGTTAGAATGTTGGAAATTTTACTTTACTTGCTAGCTCCCTTTCAACCAATCTTTCGTTTTTAGCATTATTCAGTTTCACTCACTCAGAGCTCCATTGCTCCACTTCTGTAAACAAGGCTGTAAATCTTGTTCTTTATCTGGTCACAAATATGACAGCTCTGTCTCTGTTGCCAGGGGTAATTCTGCTTTCTTAGTCCTCTAGCCAGTGCTGGTAGCGGCTTCTCTGGTCCCATTGGTAATACTTCATTTTTTGTCCTCTACAAAGTGCTGCAGCGGCTTCTCTGGTCTCAGTAGTAATTCTTCATTCTTAGTTCTCCAGGCAGTACAGCAGTGGCTTCTCTGGTCCCAGTGGTAATTCCTCATTCTTAGACCTTTAGCCAGTGCTGCTAGCTGCTTCTCTGATCCCAGTAGTAAATCCTCATTCTTAGTCCTCTAGACAGTGCTGCAGCTGGTTCTCTGTTCCCGGTGCTAATTCCTCATTCTTAGTCCTCAAGGCAGTGCTGCTAGCTGCTTCTCTGGTCCCGTCTGTAATTCCTCATTCTAAATGCTCTAGACCGTGCTGCTAGCTGTTTCTCTGGTCCCATCGGTAATTCCTCATTCTAAGTCCTCCAGGTAGTGCTGCAGCTTTGTGTCTGTTCCCAGTGGTATTTCCTTATTTTAAGTCCCCTAGACAGTGCTTCTCCCTGCTACTCTGGTCCTGTCGATAATTCTGCATTCTAAGTCCTCTAAGCAGTGCTGCAGCTGTATCTTTGGTCACAGTGGTAATTCCTAATTCTAAATCCTCTAGACAGTGCTGCAAGCTGCTACTCTGGTCAAAGTTGTCATTCCTCATTCAAAGTCGTCTAGGTAGTGTGCCGCTGTGTCTCTCTTCCCAGTGGTAATTCCCCATTCTTAGTCCTCTAGACTCTTCTAGTAAAAACCAATATACTTTACAACACAAATAGATTTAGCTTTCAAAAATGCGATACAGATTGCATTGCAAATGCTTGTTCTTCTTTGAGAAGCCATGTGCTCATCCACCATGATATGCCTTACAGGCTTGTCTTTGCTCTTCATACCTTCTGCCTTGCCAAGACATTTATTTGTCCACCATTTTTTGAAACCAGTGTGTGTGTGATCATTGCTTATTAACTATTTTATTCCACTTTTATAAAAAGCATTCGGCTGTGTGCATTGCATATGTTTTGGTTCTATAGGAGTTCACAGATATTATGCTCATTCTTCTTTATTTATATATTTTTCCTGTTGCTATGTTACTTTTGTGGGATGGTCGTAGTAGTCTGTAGTGCATGTCTATTTTTCTTAATTTGATGAATTGATTTTGCCGGACTCCACCCGGCTCTTGTCGGGATTTCATCGGCAGTCAACAGTTACCAGCTATTAATTATGTATCATTTTACTGCTTCTTGTCTAACTAGCATCTAGTCTAACAAAACAGTTAGTTTACACACAATAATGTTAATGTAACTTGTATTGCATTGACTACAATACCAAGACTGTCTTATCACGTATATAATATATCCAGCAGGTTAACAAGACTGAGACTACGATGAAGGGAAATTTGTGAATTAACTGACACCGGATTTCAGAGACGTCTCAGCTAAGGGCTATTGCTCTTTGTAAGAAATTGGATTATTAGCTGCGAAGGATGTGAGTCCTTCACAGTTAATAAATGAACAGATGTCTTTTTACTGGTTACCAAGTGCCTATTGTAGCACTTCACTCTCTCAGGATAGCAGAGCATAGCAGTTCAAGGCATATTTACGGGAGATGGTGTGGGCTAGTAATCCCAATCTGCTGGTACACAACCACAATACTCACTAAAACATTGTCCAATCAGTGCTTTTTCTTTTGAAATGGAAATGTACTTTAATTACACACTCACCATTAAATAGTATGCATTACATTACATCTATGTACATCTGGTAGATAGAAATACCTTTAGGGACACCCTCTTAACACACTATACCTCTAGTCGGTCTAGAACCCTATAATCACAATACCCCCACCTATACCAGATGCAAGGTTACTATATAAGGGGTTGTCATTCTAAAACGTACACACCTTCTGGCTTTGTCAAGGTGTCCCAGAATTGTAAAACCAGCCACATGTTATATTTCAATACTGCACCATCATTAAAATCAATGTGGATAGTAATCATATTTAAATGCAATCATTTGAATGGCAACAATTGAAATGTTAATTACCATCATTAACAATCAAGCTTTTCAATTAAAAATGTGTGTCATAGTCTTCCTTATAATATACTTGGACTATAATTACAGTCATAGGACCAACCACCAGGGGTCCCAATAGCCCTGGGTTTATGATGAGCACAAAGTGACAGTTCAGAATACTTTAAAGATAAGATACATCTCTTGCGGGGTGAGGGATTAAGACCCTGAGGAGAAGCATATTAAATATTCTAAAAAACATTCCTGACATTCCAGGGAGCTGCTACACCTCTTACAGACCCTCAAGGCATATTAGCAGAACGGTGGTGGTGTCCCTGCCTATATTTGGGGCAGCACAGAAGCCAATTGATGTATAAATAAGCCCCCTCATTTCTGGCCATGAGTTGTTAATGAGCGGCTAAATAGGCACCCAGATTCAGGTAGTGGTGGTGGCAAAATCAAGAGCCCATTCCAAGCTTTTCCAGTTGGCTCCCTACCTGGCTAAAATGGTCCAATGCTAGCATGGATGCCGACTAGCTCATTCTCCTGCCAACAACCTTGAGGGTGAGCAGCTGCTGTTCTCTGCCCTCATGCCCATGAACTGGGTAGTGGCACAGCTACATATGGGAGTGTGGTGGCTCTCCCATCCTTGAGGGCTTTTCCTCTTTGGTGTCTCAGGAGATAGGGGTAGCTGGGACAATTGCATTTGCAGTGGACCTGGAGGTTGGGGTCCCTGAGGGCCACACTTTACCTTATGAGGGGTACAATGTATGTCCCCTCCTCTCAGAAATTTGAATGAAATAGAAGTCCTTGGGAAACCATTAAGGGCCTCCCAACAGGCCCATTCCCCCAATTCTTCCTCAGAAGTATAAGGGGGTCAGCACCACTAGCCATGGAGAGACCCAACCTATTTCTGGTGTTCATCTGGAGACAAAGTCACAAAGTACATCAATGCAGGGCTTCAGGTGTCTTCTCCTTCAAGCTAGGCCTCATTTTGCCATCTTCTCTCCCAGGTCCAGTGTCTACTCAACTACCTCACCCTTGTGCAAGGGATTTTAAGTGGGATGAAAAGTTCTAGGAGCAAGGCACTGCTGGCCAATCTGAGGTTACCACATCATCCCTTCACCCTGTCCCAACCCTTCTGCACAGCAATCTGAGACAAACCACAGTGGCATCTTCAATTTGTGTCAGGAAGGAGCTCCACTGCAACTTCAGCTCCACCACTTGATGACACAGCTGCATGACCCTTTCCATAAAAACTTCAAATGCAAACACCTCCTCTATTGGATGCAGAGCTCTGTCCCTCTTCCTTTGTTCTAGTGGGCCTTCAGCTGTCTCAGCCCAAGTGCAGTGTGACAAGATAATTAACAGATACAGACTTCTTCTCCACTCCTTCCTTTCCCAGGAAACAGGTAGAGCACTGTTAGGCACCCTGTTTTGTGCAGATGCCTTTGATCCCTCTACTGAGGAACAGAGCAATTAACTTGGTCTAGTACGGAGGGGAGACAAATCTGAAAGTGTCATAATTAATGTATGTGGGACTAGGGGATATTAGGGGATTCACACTCGGTGTGCATGTTTATTTGCAGATTAGTACCTCACTGCTTGCTTTAGGCCTAAGTAGCACAGACAAATGTACTTTAGTGCACAATATCAATTTCATGTGCACCCAGTGTGAGCACTACAGGCCTTCGGTAAGCTCTACAGACCTTTTGTATGAAGGCCACTCACATTATGAGACCTGTCCCAGGTCAGAACCAATCCCTGAAGAGTCCCTTCTGCAACAGGCTTTCTGTGCCCAGATACCGGGTGATAGTCTCACACATGCAGCCCATTCATGTTTGCATGTAGCCAGTGCAAAGCCTCTTACCCTAGGTGAACACTGGTGGTTAGGATCATGTTCAGTCATTGTGAATTTATTGTGAGTGAAACTTTGGTTGTGAACCTCGCTCACAGCAAGAGTCCAAAAATCAGGTCTTCAAAGGCAAACAATCCAAGTGGACTAAATGGTCAGAACCCATTTGCTCCACTTAGACCACATAGAAATGAAGATGATGATTCACAAAAAAACTGCCAGGAAAGCATCCAGTAAAGAGAAGACTGTTGCACCATGAGGCCATCTTTCTTTTTCTGCCAAGGTGCCCAAGGCAAGGTACCTGCTGCATCCTTTTATGGACAGGAACACATTGGGAGGATTATTGCTGAATCACAATGGTTCCAACACCAAAACCAAAGCAAGCGTCTCTAAGAGGCGCAGTGACTGCAATCATGGTTGAGACCTGTGAGTGTGAAATGGAACTGTGCCAGACCAGGAAACTTAACAGCAACAAGCATCTGCTACACCTCATCTTCATGAGGTAGGTGCAAAGGTGGAATTTGAGCTTTCTGTACAGCAGGATGTTAATACATGCTCTCCCATCTGATTGTCTTCTCTATCTCCACTGAGGAAAATAAAGACCACTTCCCACATCTTCTCCAAGCAACTTTTCAGATTAAGGTGATATGGAGGGAGCCCATGCATTAAGCCATAAGATAAAATGCAAAAGGAGGATTCCAGAAAATGTATTTGTCAGTGATGTAGATGTGCCAGTGATTGCTCATGTTGAGAGTGGCCCTGAGAAAGTGCAGATCACTGCTATTCAGCCTGCACCTATACCTTCAGCATTCACTTCGATCTATTTAAAAATTCAAAAAGTTCCTCTAACAATCCCTAGTGCAGTTGCAGGTTCCCCAATGAAAGGCAAAGTCAGACAAGCCTCACTACGTCTTCTGATTTTGTCTCTCTAGGGAAGCTCTACTCCTCAGGATAGGTCATCTTGAAACTTAAGCTGAATGACAACCACTGTGAAGACTGCACAGTTTTCTGCTGACCAGTATGTCGTAAAAAGCCAGGTGGACATCATTGTACCCATTTTCATGTGGTCCACATGAAAAACTATCATGCAATCCTGTGAGAACAGAAGCTGAACAATCCTGAACAGATATAAGGTAGTGCTGATGATGAAGAAGAAAAATGCACCCCTGTCACATGTGTACTTCAAATCAAATCAAATATATTTATTGTTTCAGTTAATTAAAACCATTACAATTTGTTCCCTGTATAATTAAAGTCTGCAATAATTCTTTTTTGTAAAATTGCTTAAAACCATAAAAAGCCTTTTGTTGTCACTTACTAATGTTCAAGTGTGTGCAAGGCTATATCGTGAGTTAATCGATAATAATTGAAAATATACAAAAATATATAGTGAACAATGAATGATTAAAGTTATAATTAGTCCTAGTTCTGCTGAAATATTAGAAGGAATCTTTCCAGCCGTGATTTTTGCTTGGTGTGTGGCCTTTTCCTTAGTCCAGCTTTCCCGGTACACCTTACTGGGCGCTAACTGAAATTTCATTTTTTAATGCTTGCTCATGTAAGGTGAGGAACTTTGTCAGTTGACAGTCCATAAAGGTTTCAGTTGGATCCAACCCAGTTATAATATCTGATCTGCATGTCCTTATTCTTCTGAAGTTCATTGCGTTTTTTAATAAAGTGACACGTGCTTTTGAAAGTTTGGGACATATGCAGACTATATGGATAAGGTCCTCTTTGCTGCTGCCACATTGTCTGCACTGGTTCGGCCCTTTGTGGACCCATGTTGGCTGATCCATGATGGACGGTAATTTTCCTAATCGCAGGGCCATCAGTTGAAGCTTACGATGGACCAAGAATGTAATATTCAGGTACGGGCTTGGGGTAAGCATCTTGTAGTTAGTGATTACCATCCAGGCGTGCTTTCTCTTGATGAAGGTATCTTTATCTACTAGCAAAGAGTGGAGTTTTGCACATTTATTAATGGCTTGTTTGAAGGATGAGTTTGACAGGTTGGTGTTCCAAAGCTCTCCTGTGCACGTTGCTAGTAAAGCTTTTTATAGATATTGGTTGTCGGGAGATTTTCTTTCCTTCTCTAATTCCTCCCACAAAGCTTTATTCAGTTCTGAGTCTGCTGTATTTTGCTTCAGTCTGTACCATTGCTTGATGGTTCCGTACATCTTCCCCAATATTTTGCTTTTTATGCCAAATTCTATACTCAAGTAGGCTGGGGACGGTGACTGGTAGATTTGAAAGACCCTTTTATATATTGAGACATGCAGTTTGTTAAGCTGGTCTGCGTCTTTTCCGAATAGTGCAATACTCCCATATGATAACGTTGTTAGCATTTTGGCAGTTATTACTGTTGGTAGAGGTTTAAATGATGGGCCCTTTTGTGTTTTTTTGCTAGGGTCTTAAAGGCAAATGTGAGGGTGTTTGTTCTCTGTGTCATATATGCTTTTTGCTCCAGATGATTCAGCCTGTTATCGATGTAGAAACCCAGGTAATCATAATTAGAGACTCCCTTTAACTTTTCGCCCTCAAGTTGGAAATTCTGTTTAGCCATCGGGTATCCACTAACTAGTATTGTTTTGATTTTCTTTGTGTTTATCTCTAGTTTATTATCGGCTATATATTCCAGCATACCAGCAAGTGACCTTCGAAGGCCAAATCATGGTTAGGCTCATCAGGAATACATTGTCCGTATATGATAAGTGGGATAATGATAGTTTATCCAACTGGGGTGGGTGGGAGTTTATCTTGTTGAGCTTATGAGCCAGATCCACTATAAATAGATTAAAGAGGTGTGGTGCTAGCACACACCCTTGTTTGAGCCCTTTTGTGGTTGTGACCATCCTTGATAATCTTGAACCGTCTCCCAGTTTAACTCTCATCTATGTGTTGGAATACAGGAGCAATATTCCACTAAATATATTTTCGGGGATGTTCCAGGCTCGCAGCTTCTCCCATAGGATTTGACGATCCACACTGTTGAAGGCTGCCTTTAGATCAACAAAACAAAGGTGCAGTTGTTGGTTCTTCCATTTGTATTTGTCGGCTACCAGCAGAAACCTGACCCTGACAGAAGAAAAAGTGTGTGCCCCAGTAACCCCCAAATGGTCCAAACAGCCTACCTTCACAAAGGACACTTAGGGCCCAATTCCGATGTCGTTCAGAAGGCCTACGAATCAGATTTGGCTTTTCCGGATCCGATTCATAACCCTTGTTTTAGACTGCATCGTACACAGGTCCAAATGACCAAGTATGATGTGAAGATTGCATACGCGCCGACCAAATCATTTCAGAACCCGATTCTCTCCGGACGACTCAGTCATAGCTGAATCGTGCAGCACAATGGAGCTGGATTCAGGCAGCCATATCGACTCGGTCACTGCGAGATGAAATGGCTGTTGGAATCATACTTCGGGGGCCGTAGCAGGCCCCCATGCACCCGGAGCCCTCCGAATCAGTCACAAGGGGTGCCCATGGGTCCCGCCGATCCATGCACGCACAGTGTGGTGCCCGCCACAGGGTGTACGCTTTTCCTCACCGATCCCTTTTTGCTATGGGAGCCTGTTTATGCGTCAGTACACAGGCCCCCATAGAGTTCAATGGGAGTCCGAGTGAACAGTATCCGTAAGCATACGGATGCATCGTACACTCTGTCGGACTCCCGGAGCACGTTTCGCTAGGAAAGCCCGACGGATCCGAGTCGTACAGAGGGCTTTCCTAGCAAGATCGGAATCAGGCCCTTAATTGGGACTGTGACAAAAAATTAAACACAGAAACTAACTATCAGCCTGTGTGTAGAAAGGATAAACCATACCACTGAACCTATAATCTGGACCATTTACACAATGGGATACTGGCCAAAATATTAGCACTTGATCCCTCCATTTTTCTTTAATAGTGTGCAAGGGGATTCTGGAATTTGTAGATGTCCTTTGTCCAAGCTGGGCTGCTTTTCAGTTTTTACTATGCCACAGCGGTGCCATTGAGTGCTGGAATTTGTTACTAATTCAGTGAGTGAGAGCTGTGTAGTGTCCATCTATCTCACTACAGACATATGAAGCAGTTGTTAAGCCACAGACTACTTGTGCCACTGCACACTGGGGATCCTTCAAGATGGTTAATCAAGGGCTAGGTGATGGTGCCACCATTGATGACACTTTTTGTGGATATCATTGGAAAGCATCAGTAGCAATGTTCTCCATAGAAAAAGCACCCACCTCTGCCAAGTTCCTGAAATAATACAAGATGAAACTCTACAAATGGCTTTTACTCAGACCTCTTAGCACTGGATTCATTGTCACTGATAATAGCAGTAATATTGTCAAAACCACAGCAGATGGAGCATAATTCAGAGTGCGAAATTTAGCTCATTGCATCAACCTATTCGAGCACGAAAGCCTCAAAAAGCAAGAAGTAGTCCCTAAAATACTGGACACATGATTTGTACACATTTCAGTCAAATCTTCAAAGCCTGGACTCAAATGAGGATCTTTCAGTGTGCTAACAAAGTACCAGTCAAAGCCCTCATCCAATAGATCCCAACCCAATGTAACTTCACTTTCCACATACCAAAGCACATATTTGAGCTGCACACAACTATTAATGATTATGTGCCACAAAGCAGTGGGCGTGTAACTGCCAAATCCATGAAGATGAAAGTTGCCAAAAGGGGTAATAGCCAGAGCCAAATGATAGTGCTTTTTATACAGGAAGCATTATGAGGCAGGCCAATCCATTGTTTCACTTGTTGAAGGCCCATTTGTGCAAGGTGAAAAACACTTATACCAATGCCACTAAAGAAGCACATGGTTTGGTCAACAATTGAATCCTTCATTTGGATACAAATCTCAGTCTGTAACAATAGCCTTCCCCCAAAGAGTGTATCAACCTCTATATTGGATCCACATAGGGCTAAGTAATTTCTTTAAGTTTTCAATACTGTATTTCTCCGTTCATATGAACTGACGTATCAAGAAAGTGATTAAACTGGAAGATGAAAGATTGTAACTTCAAGGGCAAAGAGAAACTGAAGTGCTGTCTTCCTCAACCTCTAAAGAGTTCAGTGATGGCTCTAAATCCACAAGCACATCTTAGCTGCAGCAGTAGCACGTGCTAATGGTAAAACAATCACCATTTAGGGTGCACTTCATAATAAATCGACAATATCAATCAGGGAAAATTAAAATATAGAGCAATGGCACTTTGATCTAACTAGTAACCCATGCTATAAATCTGGACACAGGCTCTCCAGGGAGATATTTTCCGAACTCATTTGGGATTTTTCTTTAACTTGAGCTCCACAAAATCTCAAGGGGTCTGCCAGGTTAGCAGGGAAACTGTGTACCAGCTGCCTCTTCAAACTAAACTTTCCGGGACAGTGATAGGCTGATTTAAATGCTGTTTTGTATGTTTCACTCCCGCTGGTGCACTCCAAGCACTGTGAGTTCTCAGGTCAATCAAGGCACACCATAAACACCTAGGACTACTGGACTCTTCTATCTAGAGTATGGACGCGCACTCTTGGTGTGCCCTTCGTTCAGGTGCCCCAGCAAGCCCACCATCTCTTGTCCCCAAGAGAAAGGTGGGGAGCTAGGGCTACTAGCTCTGGAGACTTACTAGCTCTGGAGACAGTTCAACATGATCCCAGGGTACCAAAGTGGTTCCCTCCATTGAGACAGGCATTCATCCATGCTTTGGGTCTGTCATCTCCCTCACCTGTGGTCACTTTTTTCTTCTCCAAGTACTATCCCTTATATATGAATATATAAATAGAGGTGGAGAGTTCCAGAATATGATAATCCCTACTTGATCTACCTCTAGCTGACATTTCAAGGGAGTAGGCACTTAGCTTTCCAACACCCCAGCACAGCTCTATGGGAGTTTTCAGAGTGGCAGATTAATGCAACATTTAGAAAAGCCTCACCTCTGAGCCAGACTCCGCCCAATAGCAATTGATCCCTTTCCTCCAAGACTTCAAAGTAAACGCTGGTTGTGACTGGTGACAGAGTTCTGCATGCCCTCTTCTTTACTCTGTGAGAACATCCTGCCTCATGCTTGTCAAAGGAAGGATGATAATCACCTTATTGAGATTCTTTCTTACCTCTCCCCAGAAAATGCAAATCGTTCAAAAAGGGTCTATTGTTCAGGGGAAACATTGAACTGCCACCTGGCCAGTAATTAACTTGTCTCAGCAGCAGGTTAGTCGGAAACCTGGAGTTATATGTACAAGCCCCTTATGCCGCCGGTGCATCGCGTTGTGTGTCGCAGCGGTGGCGCAGCCTGCTAAGTGATATTTACAAAAACAGGTAAAGTCACCCTGCGTGACTTAACCTGTGCTTGTAAATATCCCCCTTGTTCACGCAACACTTTGCGTGTTAGGGGCGTGACATGGGTGTTGCTGTGGGTGTTCCCACGCAACACCCATGTCCACTGATGCATTTCCAGATTTACGAGAAATCGTGATTCTGGAAATGCTTTAGAACGCTGCGCCACCCTAGGGGTGGCGTAGCGAGGTGCAACAAGGAGAAATGTTTTCATTTCTCCTCGTTTTTTTCCTCTTTTAATGCGTGCTGCATTCTAAAGCACACTTTGGAAGAGGAAATCACCTCAATTGATTGTTTTGTGCAGGAAGGTGCCCCTTCCTGCACAACAACAATCTCCCCACAACGCAGGCATCCTTGCACCATGGTGCAAGGGCGCCTGCGCCGGTGCATGGCGGCAGTTTGTGCTCCAGCGCAGGGGGAAGCACAGAGATGCGACATATAGCTGTAAATATGTGGCATCCCTGTGCTTCGAAACTAACGCAGGGCGGTGCAGCAAAATGACATTCAGCACCGTGCTGGGTTAGTTTCTTGTAGATCTGCCCCTGGTTCCCAAAAAAGATGGCCCGGGTAATTTTAAACTACATGAACACAACTGCCACTGACTATGCATCCAGAACGCAGGGAAATATAAAACTATCATGCCAGTGGTTTTCCAGTGGCTTTCCGGTCATGTTAATTGGGACTTACATTGTCGTCACATTTTACCCAAAATATACATTTTAAATGCACACCACTGATTCTACACTTCAGTGTAGAACAAAGGAGGCATTTCCATTTGGATCCCATTTGAGTTACCATATGTTAGCAGGCCAATACTGGTCAATACTGCATCCACATGTTATGCATTGTTTCTGGGTCCAAACCCTGACAAATAAGGTACTTAATGTATCTCGCAAATATCGCACCCCAGGGTATGTGTATTACTACTTGAGGTATATGTCTCACCCCAATCTGTCCCACTCAAAATCAGGGCCCGTGTAAGAAAAAAGCTGAATGACAGAGGGGCACATTTATTATTTCATGCAATGAGGCAGCAAAGGAACTTGATGCTTTGCGTGGCATGAATGACAGAGAGCTTGAAAGCTTCATATGTACAAAGATATGGAGCAAAATCTGTTGCTTAGTGCCAATGCTATCACCCTTGCACCATAGTGCAAGGATGCCAGGCTTATGGGCAGGATTGTTTTTGTGCAGGATTCCAAACATGTTGCTACTCAGCAATGCAGTGAGCACAAGGTAAGTGGTTTTATTTATTTTTTAATTTAATTTTACCTATCCCGTCGTCAGTCGATTGCCCCCACTCGCACCTCCCCACCGCCCCACTGCTCTTACCTGTGCCGGCTGCGCCTGCTCTTATGAGCGAAGACTTACAACTTTCTAATATTTGCAGACATTTTCATGGTCATACCTGGAAAGATGTGCATCAGGAAAGGTATTATGAATTTCTTGATACATCTGTGTGTTGGGCTTTCTGCCAGTGTAATTGTACATGCTGTGCAATAACTCCTATTGAAATATCAGTGAATTGTGCAATGTAACATGTTTTTCTTTTTCTTTGAAACCACAGGGAACATATTTACCTCCTGGAGAATTCTCTTCTCCTACACCTCCACAATGTATGTATGTGCTTCATTTCACTTCTAACTCTGTTGAGAGATTTGCACTTTGACACAAATACACCTTTAAATATTTTCAGGGTAGGAAAGGATCAGGAAGGCGCCTCTGAAAACCATGACCTCACTTATTTGTGAGTGGTCACACATTCATAAGGCTAATTACTATTTGGAAAGTGGACTCCTTATTTGTGCCTCGGATTTAATCCCACAAATTATTTCACTATCATGGAGTCATAATACATTGCTTGGGGTCGAAAAGCCTCTAATTTTTACTAGTAAGGCTTACCAGAACAAATGGTTTGTACTTTTATCCCATGTGAACATCCTGGCATGGATTTAACCCTCCTGTTTCTACTTAATGTGCCCCTGCTCTAAAGCAAATCTTTGTGTGCATGGTTGTGTGCACTGATGCCCAGCATCTTCTGCATGGCAGTGCTAGCTGGAAGGTGAGTTAACCTATCACGGCTGACATTGACGCATGTGATCTCTAGTTCACGAGACTGCATCCCAGCAAATCCGCCTACTCCCACATCTTTCCCAGGTTCGTAAATTCAGTATCATTAAACTGGGTAAGAGTAGCCACTGTTATTTGGAATGATTGGAGACACAAAAAGTGTGGAATGCGGCCCTACATAAAAAAAATCCCTTCAGGAACAATTTCTTTGTTTTGTTGATCAGCAGATGATACTAAAATGCATTAATAAACTTGAGGAAATTCTAACAATAAGTAGTAATGGTAATGACAATCATCCATCTCTCTGGATGAAAGTTATCCATATGTTACCACGTTTTCCCTTGCAGGATTAAGAGTGTGCAATTCACAGAGCAGATGTTCAGAGATGCTCAGAGTGGAAGCGAATCCGCTAGGACGTTCCCATCTGCCACAACACTCTCTCTACAGAACATGTTCATTGTACCGATATAAAACATTTGGATAAAAGTCTCCTTTGCTGCTTGTAGTTAGAAGTTTTTTTGCCAGCAAATACTAGGTAATGCTATAAGTGACGTCATCTGAAAAGGAATATAAAAAAACAAAAAATGCTAACATTATTTAATGTGAAATGTGTGTAAAGTATTCGTTTTTTTTCTTCTTTTTTTTGCTCAAGGTTGTTTATAAAATGTTCTACTGCCAAGGAATATCTCATGCTTCTATTTGTTTCCATTCTGTTCGCTTCATGTCATTCTGTGCCTCTCGACAGAAGAACAAGCATCCTGCAGCGAGTTAGTTCAGCTTCTTTCATCACAAGTGTGCATTTCCCATGTATCTGTTGTAAACATATTAGACATGCACTGCCTGCTATTGTGGTTGGGTCGAGAGAATCACTGTATCTGCCCACAGTGGTAATTGAGAACCCCAACTAATTCAGGTCTAGACACTGGAGGATGCTGGCCTGCATCTGCACATCTAGAAATGATGCAAAAGCATTTGGCTCGAATAATTATACACGCATGATTTGGACAGGACGTCATCCTGCTTTATTATGACCATGAACGCTTTTGGCAATGCACAGACCACGTGAGCCACCAGCAGTGTAACCTTGTAAATGTGTTGTTCTACCCAGCATGGAGCCAATCAGACATGAAATACAAATTAAATCGCTTTTGTTTGCCCTCTTACTTGCAGTTACTCTGTCGGCCTAATTCACGAAGGTTTTTCCAAACCTAAGCCCTGGAGAGGTGAACAAAAGGGCAATTTAGCATAACAAATTGAATTGTCTTTTTTACATATTCTGTTATTTGCTGAACACATGACTGTAAAATGAACTTAAAGCAATGGAAAAAACAGCACTATGGAGGATTTGCGCCCATCATCAAATTGGGGTTAAGGGTGAGAAACCGGAAATAGGTGACGTTTCAATTGCATGAACATCCACGTTAGAAATTGGGTTCTGGGTGGAAGGGGGCGTGAGCCCTCTTTAAGCCAGCAACATAATCCTAGTCAGGGTGAAACACAATTGTTGTAAAATAAACATTGTGATAAACCCTCTGGTAACATGGACACCAGCAGTTAGGCTTAATTTAGAACAATGAGTAAAGTATTTATGCATGACACAAACAGTAATACAGTGAAAATACAACACAAATTCGGTCTCAACCAGCATTTGTAAAATTAAAGTATAACTTTAATAAATTACGTGACATAAAACTGCAAAAATATCCAAATAGAAAAGTGCACTTATGAGCCTTTGAGTTAAAATTCAAAAGCGCTCAAAAGTTACAGACAGGCATATTAAGAGTAAATGTTTCAAAACTGCATGTTCCGAGGAACATGGCTACCAGGTATGAGGATGTTCTGGGTAAAGTTTGTGTAAAGTTTCAGGAGATTGAAAGAGCCTATTGTAAATATAGAAGCTTTTGTGTTGTTTGCTGCTTTGGAGGATTTTCTAATCTTTATCCAAGTTTTTTCCAGATCAAAACAGGCCAAGTAATTCCTAAATATTTTTCCTGGGATACCTCTGTGCTTGTTTTATCTCTATAGCAAGGGTAGTAAGTAAATGAGAATTAATGGTGGAGGATTTTCTAGCACTAAGCAAAAGATTACGCAAGGGAGGTATGTAGGGGGAGGAAGATTGGGAAAGGGATTGAAATGGAATGTAGACAGTAAACGGGCTGTTTTATAAGACTTGAATTTATGTTGAAATTAGGGTGGAAATGCAAAGAGGGCTTGAGCTTGTTCAAAAGATATGAGTGCGTTATGATTAAGAGGTTGTCTAATCCAAATTAAACCTTTTTTATCCAAGTTTTCCAGTAAATAGGTATATTTTTGATAAATGTAAACATATTATGCCAAATAGTAGAATTAAGAAAAGTATGACTGTTATTAGAAAAGTAGGGTAGAATAGGTCCTAGTAATTTACAGGAATGCTTAAAGATAGGACTTGAAAGGACTGATGGTGTACGTGTTAATGTGAAGTATTCTTGAAAGGAGAATGGTGACAGAAAAAACATTTCAGCATCAACCCATAGTGGGGAATAGGGTGGGGAGTCTAAGGGACAAAAGCTTTTTGCTAATATAAAAAAGCCTTATGATATTTAGAGATGTCTTGGAAATTTACGTTACCTTCTGATTTAGGATGTGCCAATTTTAATAATGACATACAGACTTTTTTTATTATTCCAGAGAAATGAAGAGAACATGGAATTAAATGATGTTTAAAAGATTTGGGTGGTATGGTTAAAAGAATATTAGATAATTAGATATAGTGTAGAGAATAATGGGAACTAACGTCATCTTAATAGTATCAAGATGGCTCCAGCAAGAAAGGTTAAAGGATGCCATTTATTGATCAATGATGTTAACTTCTGTGTGCATTTATGTACATTTAGTTAAATGGATGTTGGCATAGAAAGAGTGACCCATAGACCAAAGTATTTAATTTGTTGTGGGATCCATATGAAAGAGGATGATGCAAAGTCTTGTTTAAAAGTGAATTTGTTTAGTGGTAATACTTCACATTTATCATTGTTTAATTTATAACCGGACACAGAAGAGTAAGAAGTGGCTTCTTTTAAAAAGTCAGGAGTGAATATTGAGGTTGTGAAATAAATGACAAGATATCATCAGCCCATGTTGCTAGTTTAAGCTGTTGGCCATTATAGAGAAAATCATGGATAGCCTGAGTTTGTCGTAACTTAGATAGAAAGGCTCTAATGCTAAATTAAAAGAAAGGCCAAAAACAGACAACCTTGTCTAACCCCTCTACCCAGCGTAAAAAAGAGGGAGGTGAGTGGATTTGCAAAGTTGCCTGCTTGTGGGGATGTATAAAGAAAGGATGGTAAGGTAATAATTTTTGGTCCAAATCCAAAACATTTGGGAGTATTAAAAATAAAAGGCCTTTTTAGAATTTAGGGTTGTTGGAGCTAAAGATTCAGACATACGAGAGGACTTTGATTACTTATAAAAAAATAGATGGTGTTATTGGAAAATCTTCTCCCTTTACAAATGCCCCATTGTTCTTTACCAAGGAGTTCAGGAATACAGAATCTAATCGCAAAGCCAGAGCTTTTCAGAAAATGTTATAATCAATGTTGATGAGTGAGATAGGTCTGTCATTTTTATAATAGCGAGGGTCCTTCACTTTTTCAGAATAAGGCAAATGGGAGCATCATAAAAGGAGCCAGTAGATTTCTGGAGATGTGAAAAGGAGGTTATAAGAGTATGCAATTTAGGACGAAGAAGATTAGAAAAGTGTGCAAAAAATTCAACTGGGAAGCCATCTGTACCTGGACCTCTATCCCTTTTAAGCGTATTTGTGGCACTATGAAGTTCTAGCTGTGATATATCAGATTATCATGGTCAAGTTGAGCAGTCCATTTTTTGGGATGGTGGACAGATATTGTATAATTGCAGAGTCAGAGGGAGAATATTCTGGTGAATTTAGTGTTTTATATTTCATTTAGGATGTCTAAGATTTTGCGTTTTGGCACCTGATAAATATCCATGATTTATTCCATTTTTAGTTTTTTTTTCTTATTTAAGGTAATCTGCTGACAATTTCCTATAAAACTTTACACTAGATTTTAAGCAGAGCTTCATTTGTTAAAAAATTAGTGCCAGGGACCTCATTAAGAAGCCTCTTCAGCTCACACCACCCATAGCCCATGCCAGTGCTGCCAATGACAGTACAGACACAAATACTATCACACTCCTACAAGTATGCAAATTATGACTATTCCAGGCCCCAATAAAATGGCTTTGATGGTGGGTATTGGTAAGTTTGAATGCATATTGAATTTATAAACAACTGTTGTTGTGCTCATCTATAAATGAAATAAAGAGAACCACCATGTGGCAGACTGTTAAAGATGCTGGTGTTGACAATTAAGTGCTGGTGATGAGGAACGGAACCACTGGCTCAAATTAAGCACGGATTTTAAGAGATAAGTGGAAACATTATCCATAGATAACAAAATAAATTAAAGTTTGGCATTAACAAAATAGTCTTTTGATTTGGAGGTATCATAAGTTTGTTCTAGATGTTTAATTTTTGCAAGCAAGAGCAGGACTGCTGTTTTCTTTCCAGACATGTAGTTAATTACAAATTCGTGAGTTGAAGCATTGAAAGCATCCCAAATAGTGTGGAAGCAAATATTGTCTGTCTGACTAAAGTGGAAGTATTCATGAAAAAGGAGATAAAAGAGGAAGTGAAGGATGTGTCCAGGAGATGTGAATTGTTGAATCTCCATCTTTTGGGCTCATTGGATTAAGGAAGAACATCCATTTGTATAGAGATAGAAGAGTGTTCAGATATTAGGATAGAGTCTATGTCTGCTTAGTGTAAGGTTTGAGATTGGGAGTGCGAGATAAAAATATGGTCTATTCTTGATTGGGTATGGTGAACTGAAGAAAAATATGCATATTCTCTCAGTGCGGGATTATATAATCTCCATGCACTGATCAAAGTTCTCTGTTTTAGGGCATAAACAAATCATTACTGGAATTGATTTGTATAAATAGCCATGGGGTTTCAATCAATAAATATGTCAACAATTTGGTTACAGACCAGAATCGAAAATCAGTAGTAATGGGTCCATAAACATTAAAGATCTAAATTGGGACTTCATCAATCAATAATCTCGTAAGTAACTATCTTGTGTCATTATCTGACTTTTGTGATATTAAATTAACATGAAGTGAATTATGGCACAAAGCTGTGACCTCATTTTTTCGACCATTTTCCGGAGAAAAGAACACCTCACTAACCCTTCCCCTACTCTATTAAAAAGATTCACTTTATGTAAGATGCAACTCTTGTATAAGCGCGATTCGTGCATCGAGTTTAGATAAATGAGGCAAAACTCATTACCTTTGAATAGGAGAGTGTAGAACACTGACATTCCAAGACACAATTTTCCTCGACATAAGAAGGGAACTGAGAAAAAGGTGAGATCAGATACATTAAATAGGAAAGGAATTGAGAACCATGCAACACTGAATGAAGCTGGTAAACAATGAAAAAAGGTGGAAAAGATACATAAGGGGTGAAATGACAATAGATGGAAAAGAGGAACAGGAAAAGATTTTTAAAAAATGAAAAGAAAAGGTGTGAACTTGGTGAAAGAATAGAGGGAGAAATACTAGTAAAAAAGTGAAGAAATATTAAAACATACTTAAAAATGCAAATAGGTCTAGGGGAGGTGAAACCACATGGTAAAGATGACATGTCTGGACTGCTTGGGTAGGAGTGTACGGATGGCTGTAGAACATGAGACATGGAACAGAACAGGCAAAAAAGAAACAGGAACACATGCCTGTAAGAGATATAATAAATCAGTATAAAAGAGAAGTTAACACACAAACGCACTAATATTCAATATCAATTAAAAGCAATATCAAAACAACAACATTATCAACCAGAAATAATCAAGCTAAATGACTCTGCTCAACAATGAAGTGACCTGATATTTTGGCATGAAAAATGTCAAGAGTTGGGTGATCTCGATGTATCCATGTTTTCTACTCTGCAGGCCTAGAGAAAAATCTTTCATTTGACAGGCTCATCATAGGTTGTTGCTTTATTTTTGTATGTCACTTTAAATACACACTGGATGGAATAAGCCATAGCGAGCCTCAAGCGAGCGAAGTGCTGATCTCATGCTGAGAAAGGTTTTGTGCCTATCTGCAGTAATTTAGCTTTGTCTTGTGAAAAATATAGAACATTCCTGACCATGAAACTCATTTCATCAATGTTGCTGCAGTAAGAACTTTAACCCCTTCCATGCTGCGCGAATTCCGCCGCTGTGCTGACGGTTTCTTGCGCGGGCGTGGTCATGACGGAACGGTTCCGTCATGAGCACAGCTCAACCGTGGCTCATGACGGAACCGTTCCGTCATGAGCACCGAAGGGGTTAAGTTGATCAGTATACTCTAGGAAGTAAATTATGACCCTTTGGTCTGCTGGAGGTGGAAGCAAGAATTGGTTGATGTCCTAATCTGTGGGCACATTTGAGGTTAAGCAAGATTGTCTCTGGCATGTTAAGTACTTTAGGAAGAAAGGATTTGAACATCAAAATGGGCTCATTGCCTTCAGGTAAATCATAAATGCTCAAGTTATTATTTCTGCTTCTGTATTCCAAGTCTTCAGTCTGTCTTTGTAGGATAGAGACTTGTCCTTGAAGAGAGTTTACTTTGGTGGTGGTAAATTCAAAGGATGTAATATGTTGTTCAGCCATGGATAGTTTCTCCTCCATTTGAGACCATCTCTTGCTAAGGTTTTGTAATTTGGCATTAGTCTCATTTATGTATGGATGTAAGTTTCTTCTAGTACAAATCCATAAAAACAACTGGCAGAGATTTTGTGGGGGATGGTAGATCATTTTAAGTCCTTTGGTAGATGCTTTCCCAACAACCAATGGGAGAGGAGTTACAACAGAACTGGAGGAAGAGGATTACCTTTATGTTGAGATGTAGTGGAGTCTTCCATCTCAGAGAACTGAGAGAATATAGAGGAATTGTTAATAAAAGTGAGCGAGGAGCATGCCAGTGGTGAATTGAGTTGTTTCAGTCTGCCCAAATTTAAGGAGAATACACAGAAGATACTTTTACTATGGAGTTAGTTTTTTGTGAGCTGTAATTAGATAGATGATATTGCCTGAGGATGAAAGAACTTAGAGAGCGACATATATTGTCGGTTGTACCATATTGTTTGAGCTATAGAGGGTAAATGTAATGCTTAGAACATGAAGGCCAACTTGAATGCTCTAACACATAATCATTGCATGGAAAAACCAATGGAAAAGTTATGTGAGCGTGCTCGTTGAAATAAGTTTAAATGCAACCTTGCATTATAAGATGAGTAAATTAGAACAGGCTCCTCATATTAATACAAGTGCATTATTTGACACAACGAGGAACCAAGATAATGCACATAGGTTTTAAAGACCTTATTGTTAGAAATTAGCATTTAAAAACCTTCAAAAGTCACTGATAAAAACATAGGTTTTAGGAACGTTATAGTTAGTTGGACATTTCACTCATATAAAACCAGAGAAATTCACCCATTATAGTTAGCTGAGCTAAGTATAACTTGCGCCTTGTCAAGAATTCCTGTCATGCGAGGGGAGGAAAACGGTAACCAGCGAAAACGGACTACATCTCCCAGGATGCTTAGTGGTTGAGAGGTTATGTAAACAGGAGAGCTGTTACATAACTCAAGGAAAACACGCCCTTATGTAAACAGGAGAGCTGTTACATAACTCAAGGAAAACACGCCCTTATGTAAACAGGAGAGCTGTTACATAACTCAAGGAAAACACGCCCTTATGTAAACAGGAGAGCTGTTACATAACTCAAGGAAAACACGCCCTATAAAGGGAGGAACCGGGAGGTACAACGCTGTCGGATATTGTGTTTACACAGACGTACCTGCTTAGTGAAGAGCAGTGATCCGGAGTGGTGCTCCAGTAAGGCAAGAACGGAGGTAGGTCGAGTCGTTACTCCCTGGGCCGTGTCTTGCCCCATCGTCACCTGTGAAGGACCCGGAAGCTCTACCGGATAACCATTGAGCTTCGCTTTTTGACTCGGCTGAGTCAAAGCGCAGTGGCGCTTTTGCTGGTTGGAGTCGTAACTCCCAGCCCGACCAGAGATACAGGGACTGCCAGCTGTAACGCACACCAGGAGGTGTTTGCCGCGTTACAGACTCGGAAGTCCACGGGATCGATCGAGCGGCTGCTCTCGGTTCAGTCTTCTTTGCTTGTGATTGGGGTATCGGTGACGCATCACCAGGAGGTGACTCCGCGTCCCGGTGCAGTCTGAGGAAGAGGTTGAGCGGCTGCTCCCTTCAGGTAGAGACCCCGGCTGGGTGTTTCCCTGACTCCTCGATTCTCCCCAACACTCTTCGTGCCCCTCACAGCCTACCGATTGGCATTGTCGGCCATTTCATTTCTGCCCTCTGTTGGCATACGCCGGGATCGGCGTATATGCAGAGGACGGTTAGGACCATCCGTGCTGTGGGCTGGTAACGTACTTAGCCTGGAGGATTCCAGTGACTATAACCTTTGTTTATTCCTTGTATTATTTTTGCCATCATTAAAATAACTAAACCTTCACAAGTGGTTGCGTTCTCATTATCGTGTCTGTTAAACGATCCTGAGACGTTCAGGGCGTTACAAAATATCCGACCTTAATAAACACTAACTGTCTCCCGGTCGATAACAGACATGGCAACACTTGATGATGTGCTGGCTTCTTTAGCGACCGTGTAAATTGAATTGGCTGCCTCCAGGCAAGAAACAGCCGATGTAAAAGCCAGACTGGATGCTATCCAATTGGACCCGCTCACGCCCAGCACCTCCCTCACGAACCAGACCCCTGCGGTAGTAGTGGAAATGCCGGTAGCCGTCCCCTTGGCAACACCAGAGAGGTACAGTGGGGATCCTAACACAGTGCAGGTGTTCCTCACACAAGTGGCGCTACATTTATCGTGCAAACCAAGGGCGTTCCCCACGAGTCAGGCTCGTGTGGCTTTCCTTATATCCTATTTGGCTGGAAACGCGGCACAATGGGCCGTACCTCTGGTGAGCAGGGACGACCCCATCTTATGTGATTGGGGTGCTTTTCGCGAGGAATTCCTGAAGGTCTTCGACAGAAGGGCTGACTCGTACACGGCGGACCGTGAAATGCTTGAGTTGAGACAGGGATCCAACGACCTGGTGCAGTATCTCAACGCGTTCCGAAGGCTGGTTGCGGAAACCAAGTGGCCTGTTGCTAAACAGACGGCGCTCTTCCATCACGGGCTGTGCGAGGAGCTCAAGGACGCCGTGGCTCATATTGACCCACAACCCAAGACATGTGAGGGCCTTATCAACCTGGTATTACTGCTGGAACATAGGCTAAGTGAAAGAAAGGGGGATCATGGGAGAAAAGGAAAATCCCTTCCATCCTATGTGACAGTGGGAAGTCCTGAAACTGCCACCGCATCCAAGGGAGAACCCATGGACATCGGCGCAATACGAGCGAGCCTCACAGCCACGGAGAAAGAGTCACGCCGTAAACAAGGATTGTGCCTATATTGTGGCAAAAAAGGCCACTACGTACGTGAATGCCCTGCCAAACCGAAGACGTCACGTTATCGGGCCAACCGGTCGGTAACAGCCGTGGTGGACGTACCGGCGGAAAACTAGAGGACTCCCAGACCAAAGAAGGGGCATCTCGGAGTCACTCATCCATCCCTTCACTTTCCAACTCGGTCACTAAGGGACAACGACACCTGTTTCTCACGGTGCACGTGGGAGTGCATGACCAGTGGATACCCGTTGTGGCCATGGTGGATTCAGGGGCCACTGGCATGTTTATGGACCACAACGAGGCATGCAGGCTAGGGCTAGTGCTTCTTCCCAAAGCTGTACCCGAAGACGTCTATGCTGTAGACGGAAGGCGATTGGTGACGGGGCCCATCGGGCAGCACACGGGGGTCCTTCCGATGAGATGTGGGAGGAACCATTTGGAACAAATCGAGTTTAACATCATCCGAGCGCCCCAATATGGCGTCATATTGGGATTGCCGTGGCTACAGAAACACAACCCCTCTGTGGATTGGCCAACACATCGCATCGAACTGACGTCACCGTATTGCATCCTGCATTGTGGAATAAGAACGGAATCCCTTGACGCAGATGAGAGCGGGAGTCAGACGGTGGCTACAGCGGCAGAAAAAGATGTGGCTCTCCCCCAGGCTTATCACAGTTTTGAGGATGTATTTGATGAGGTGAAGGCGGAAGTGCTACCACCACATAGACAGTTTGACTGCCAGATCGACCTGGTGCCAGGGGCCAGCGTTCCCAGCGGCAGGCTGTATGCCCTGACGGAGCCTGAAAACGTGCATCTCCGGGGGTACCTGGATAAACTCCTCAAGCTAGGATTCATCCGCCCGTCCAAGTCTCCGGCCGCCTCGCCACTCTTCTTCATCCCGAAGGCTAACGGGGAGCTGAGAGCCTGTGTGGACTTTAGGGCATTGAATGCGATAACCGTAAAGAATCGGTACCCCTTGCCTCTCATCAGTGTACTTCTGGAACAGGTCAAGAAAGCTCGTATCTACACCAAGTTGGATTTGAAAGGGGCATACCATCTGGTGCGCATGAGGGACGGAGACGAGTGGAAGACCGCCTTTAAGACCAGGTTCGGCCTTTTTGAGTACCTCGTCATGCCGTTCGGTCTGTGCAACGCCCCGGCAGCCTTTCAGTACTTTTTGAATGAGGTATTCAGAGAGGAGTTGGATATCTACGTGGTCGTATATATCGACGACATCCTCATCTATTCGTCCAGTGTGGAGGAGCACGTTCACCACGTCAAAGCTGTGCTCCAAAAGCTGAGGGAAAACATGCTGTTTTGTAAACTCAGCAAGTGTGACTTCCACGTCACATCCGTGGAATTCCTCAGAGTGATGCTGAGTCCAGAGGGACAGGAGATGGCAGAACGAAAGATCAAGGCGGTGAAAGAATGGCCGGTGCCCCAAAGCGTGAAGGACGTCCAAAGTTTCATTGGCTTCGCCAACTTTTACAGGCGGTTTATAGATGGATTTTCAGGATTGGTGGCCCCAATCACACAGCTACTGAGGAGGTCCAAGGAGTTTGTCTGGTCCCCTGAAGCGAACACAGCCTTTGAGGCCCTGAAAAGCGCCTTTGGTAAGGCGCCGGTGTTGGCTCACCCCGATCCGGATCTCCCCTACGTGGTGGAAGCGGACGCATCGGATGTGGCGCTGGGGGCTATCTTGTCCCAACGCAACTACGACACAGGGGTGCTTCATCCCGTTGCGTACATGTCCCGCAAACTCAACGACGCCGAACGCAACTACCATATTGCGGAGAAGGAGCTTCTCGCAATCAAGGACGCCTTCACCGAATGGAGGCATTGGTTGATGGGGGCAAGACATGTGGTATCGGTGTACACGGACCATCGGAACCTACAGTTCATGACGGCCACAAGACACCTTTCTCCCAGACAGCTGCGGTGGATGATCTTCTTTGCGGGGTTCAACTTCCGCAACACATATCGGCCGGGGACGGAAAACCGGAAGGCGGACGCCCTGTCCCGTCAATCTGCAGTTAAGGAACCATTGCCTGCGACCGAGCATTCCATCATTTCCCCGAGGATGGTATTGGGGGTTATCCAACCGGATACTTTCCTGAGGGGAATAAAGAGAGGGATCAGGTCATTCGCATGGCGGAGGTGGCTCCTCTGTCACAGAGAATGGCAACTGAAGGACGGGATACCCCTGAAGGGCAGGTGCCTATTGATACCCACGCCTAGGCTAAGGAAACAAGCATTCATCTGGTGCCATGACTCTCCATGCGCAGGTCATTTGGGCTTTGAAAAAACGGTGGCTAGCATGGGACGGCATTTCTGGTGGCCAACCATGAGAGTGGATGTCAGGAGGTGGGGACAGGAGTGTCCTACGTGTGCTACCATGAAGGCCGACCATGGCCGAACCCAAGGGCTCTTACATCCACTTCCGACCCCGGATAGACCATGGGATAGCATATATCTGGACTTCGTGGTGGGCCTACCGGTAGACCAGGGGATGACGGCAATACTGGTGGTGGTGGATTACTTGACGAAAATGGGGCACTTCATCCCCTGCAAGAGAGTCCCTACGGCCGGGGAATTGGCGTCACTACTCCTAAAGAATGTGGTACGACTGCATGGATTACCTGGGGTGATCGTGTCGGACCGGGGGTCGCAGTTTACTGCGCAATTCTGGAAGACTTGGTGCACTGCGCTGCATGTTAAGACCGCCCTGTCCACCAGCTACCACCCTCAAACGGACGGCCAAACCGAGCGCCTGAACCAAACGCTCAAACAGTATCTGCGATGTTTTGTGGACCAGGGCAGGGAAGAATGGGTTGACTTGCTATGGGTTGCAGAGATAGCCTATAACAACGCCACTCACAGCTCCACACAGTCATCTCCGTTCTATAGCAACTATGGCCAACATCCCAGGTTCTTGCCATTTCTACATCCGTCCAGAGAGGACAGGCTTCCCGCCACAGCGGACAGGGTGGCACACATAAAAGACACGTTGATGCGCTCAAGGGCTGTCCTAATAGAGGCCAAGAGAAGATACAAGGCTGCGGCAGACAGGAAGAGAAGGCCCGGACCACTGTACCGCACTGGAGACTACGTCTGGATATCCACAAGAAACATGAGGTTTCGAAAGAACAGTGTGTTCCATCCCAAGTACATGGGCCCCTATCGAATTACCAAGTGTATGGGTCCCGTGAACGTGAAGGTGTGCTTGCCCCAGTCATTGCGGATACACCCTGTCTTTCATGTATCATTGCTCAAACCAGCACCCTCCAAGCCGTCTGGGACACCCAGGCCGGTATGCGTGGAGTCGGAGGTGGAGTATGAAGTGTCGGGCATACGGGCGTCCAAATGGCGCAGGGGGAAGCTGTGGTACCTGGTTGCGTGGAAAGGCTATGGCCCGGAGGAGCAGTCATGGGAACCGGCTGAAGGGGTTCATGCTCCGCGCTTGGTCTCCTTGTTCCATCGGCGTTTTCCTGCCAGCGCTGGACCCGTGGGGAGCCGCTGAGAGGGAGGATGTACTGTCAAGAATTCCTGTCATGCGAGGGGAGGAAAACGGTAACCAGCGAAAACGGACTACATCTCCCAGGATGCTTAGCGGTTGAGAGGTTATGTAAACAGGAGAGCTGTTACATAACTCAAGGAAAACACGCCCTATAAAGGGAGGAACCGGGAGGTACAACGCTGTCGGATATTGTGTTTACACCGACGTACCTGCTTAGTGAAGAGCAGTGATCCGGAGTGGTGCTCCAGTAAGGCAAGAACGGAGGTAGGTCGAGTCGTTACTCCCTGGGCCGTGTCTTGCCCCATCGTCACCTGTGAAGGACCCGGAAGCTCTACCGGATAACCATTGAGCTTCGCTTTTTGACTCGGCTGAGTCAAAGCGCAGTGGCGCTTTTGCTGGTTGGAGTCGTAACTCCCAGCCCGACCAGAGATACAGGGACTGCCAGCTGTAACGCACACCAGGAGGTGTTTGCCGCGTTACAGACTCGGAAGTCCACGGGATCGATCGAGCGGCTGCTCTCGGTTCAGTCTTCTTTGCTTGTGATTGGGGTATCGGTGACGCATCACCAGGAGGTGACTCCGCGTCCCGGTGCAGTCTGAGGAAGAGGTTGAGCGGCTGCTCCCTTCAGGTAGAGACCCCGGCTGGGTGTTTCCCTGACTCCTCGATTCTCCCCAACACTCTTCGTGCCCCTCACAGCCTACCGATTGGCATTGTCGGCCATTTCATTTCTGCCCTCTGTTGGCATACGCCGGGATCGGCGTATATGCAGAGGACGGTTAGGACCATCCCTGCTGTGGGCTGGTAACGTACTTAGCCTGGAGGATTCCAGTGACTATAACCTTTGTTTATTCCTTGTATTATTTTTGCCTTCATTAAAATAACTAAACCTTCACAAGTGGTTGCGTTCTCATTATCGTGTCTGTTAAACGATCCTGAGACGTTCAGGGCGTTACACGCCTCCACAATGCACTGCTGATGACGTCACATATTACATCACTCATGACATGCTATGTGACATCACTGATGACATCACTGATAACATTTCAAATAACATCACTGATGACATCACTGATAACATTATCCACAGACTGTGTGTTTCTAAAAAGTTTAAGAATGTTTTAAGTTTATATGCTAATGTATATTCAAGAATGATTTGTTGCATTAGAACCTGTTTATGTGCAAAAGTGTCTTTATGCGTGGGTGAGTGGGTGACTCTTTCATGGATGTGTGAATGAATAATTCTGTGCATGTACGCATTTATAAGTGTATGAGCTAAGGACTGTATTGGTGACTGAACGTATGTATAGCTTTGTTGGTAAATGCAACGATGGGTTACTGATATATGTGTAAGTAATTACATATGTAAAAGGCAGTATTTTACAGAATTAGAGTATATAAGTGAGTATATGTGACAGCAAGTGATTGTGACAGTGTGTCCATGGATAAGTATGTGATTATGTCAATAATTGTTAAACACAGTACATATGTGTATGAATAAGTGATGTGCTGTGTGTATAACTGTGTAAAAATTTTAAATGGCATTGGAAATAATTATTTGGGTGACTCACTATGTTTTAGATTAACAGTTAGGGTAAGTAGCAGGTGTATGAGTGGCTATATTAGTGGCTGCATTGATGAATGACTGTGTGTATAACACACTGTATGAATTTGTGGATGGATGTGTATGTAGACCTAAAAATCAGTAAGCAGCGATGTAGTAACTGCTATTGGAATTAGCATGCTTTCCATATTAGTGGTATGTACTTTTGAGTGAGTGTGTGAAAGGTATTTTTTGGTTGTGAAGATCCGCATCAGATGACCAGTAAACAGCTATGTAGTAACTGCTATTGGTATGAGCATGGTTTCTATACTGGTGGTTGTACTTGTGAGTGGGTGTATGAAAGGTATTATTTGGTTCTGAAGAACTGCATCACATGATCACGTGAATTATGTCATAAGTGATGTCATCAGTTATGTCATTTGAGATGTTATCAGTGATGTCATCAGTAATGTCACTCAGCATGTCAGGAGTGTTGTAATATGTGACGTCATCAGCAGTGCTTTGCGGGGGCGCAAACTAACTAGAACGGGCACATTTTTCCGGTTTTATATGAGCGAAATGTCCAACTAACTATACCGTCCCTGAAACCTATATTTTTTTCAGTGAATTTCTAAGGTTTTTTAAATGCTAATTTGTAACTACAATGTCCCTGAAACCTATATTGTTTTAAGTAAATTTTAAAAAGACGTGCCTACTTTTTGTAATGAAAAACTAACTGTAACAGTAGTCTGTTATAAGTTATAATTTAACAATGTTTAAAACGTAATTAGCACTTATTATCATATAAGTGTGGAAAAAGTGTGATGCAGAAGTTTGATTTCCGGCTCCGGCGGCACATTAGCCCACCACTATGTCGCTGTGGGCAATACCTTGCTTAATCTTCCCGATGCCCCAAGCGCCAGGACACCTCTCTGGAGGTAACTGAACGCTTTACAAATGCTGGCATTTTTTTAAAATTTAAAACCGTAGTGATGAGAAATATTAGCACGTCTTTTTTTTTTTTTTATTCTGAGCGATATTTTTTTATGTCTTCTGTTTAGACTTACGGCAATTAATAGATGTTTTTAGTCATGAGAAAGGAAAGGAGACGGTTTGTCGGGTAACAGTTTTTAACCTCTCTAACGTATGTACATATTAAGGAGCTTATACGTGTGAGGTTCAAAATCGAAACCTTTACCTCTTCACATTTTGTAGCTTTTCCCAACACGTGCACAAGTTAAACAGTGAAAACGTGAACACATTTCAACTGAAAAACTGTAAAATGTGACATCTAAATGAGCCGAGCTGCATGTTCCTTCCATAGACTACTCAATAACCAAAAAGTATATAAACCACACACGTTGATCCATTAGTTTTGTCTTTGCGAGTTATTTACGCGTGTCCATTCTGTGATGCAGGTTCAGTTTTCTAGCGTCGGATTCTTCTTTTGCGACAACAAAACATATTACGGAGTTGTAAGTTGTTTGATTATGGCATAGTAGAAATTTATAATACGTAGCTATTTGGGAATATTTAAAGATTTGTATTTAGAAAAAAGGGTTATTGGTTGTTTTTGCCATTTATATGTAACGTCAGCAGCTTGTATTCAGAAACAGACAGAATAGAGGAAACACTGTTCCTTTTCTGGCTCTTTTGAGCTCATATAGTGTGACTTTGTATATTATATTATTGACACTATACTTGACCTCAGAGGTGTTGGTGACCCGTGGGCGCAAAGACTAAAGTTTAAAAGTAATGCTTCTGGTTCTTACTCTATTTCCCCCCTGGGATCAAATAGTGTGAGTATGTATATTGTAATATTTGCAGTCATTATGATCTCAGAGGAGTTTATGACCCGTCGGCGTGAAGGCAAAAGATTTCAAAGTCCAGGAGAAAAGAAGCTTTGAACATATTTACCGCTGGAAAATATTTCGTTATTGATCTTGTTTTGTGTTCATGACTTTATTTTCCTTTTCCTTTTGTCTGGCGTCAGTGACACTCTGTATATTGAAGTACAGTGTCATATTTTCAGACAACAAGAGTTGGAGATTTGTCGGTGCCAGGAGTAAACCATCTGAAATACAGTTTACTGACCTTCATTACTTACTTGATCAGATATTTTTACAGTGAGAATATTTTTCTAAATTGCAGTTTAAAAAAAGATTGTTTGCATAGATACTTTCTTACTGAATGCCTTTGATAAACCCTGCATTTCTGAATGATATTTTGGTATTTCTCTTTTCTCTGTTCTGGTTCCTATTCTCCTTCTCCCTATAGAATATATAGGAATAGTAGTGTATATTATACTACTATCCTATATGTTCTTAAAGGAGTACGTGATCTGTTAGTGGAGCAGTGAGCGACCCCTAAGCACTACAACAGAACTTTCCAGACTTCTACAGAATAGAAATTGTAAATATTTTGATTATTTTGTTGTGGTCCTTATTCTTGTTCTCCTGTGTAATACTATAAACTCACCCTGTATATTTTAATACTGTGACTTTATAGTAGTTCAAAGGGGTTGGAGATCTATCTGTGCGAGAAATTAACAACACATACTACAGTTATTTCCGTTGATAACTTACTACCTCACAATTTGTAACACTGCTAATGTTTTATAATATCGTAGTTCCTAAAAAAAAAATTGTATACATAGTGCTTCATTTAATGTTTTGATGAAGCGTACTTTTCTATGTATTATGATGTCATTTGTGTTTAACTGTTTTTTATTACTTGTTATTGTTGTGACCTGAGATGATGTAGTGCGGGAGTGTTTCTTGTATCACCTCTTTTCTACTTTATCTAAAAGTAACTGATGCCCTCTTATATTAACAAGAATATGGGGAAACACTTTTACAAACTATATGTGACAAAAAAAAGGGAGGGTGTGTCCACGCTTAAGGGATATTTTATGAATTGCGTTTTTATTTGTCACCCCTCTGATATATACAGCTACACTTTCTTGAGAAAGTATATTTGTGATTGCTTAATAAAAACAGTTTCAAACCTAGACTGAAATTTTTGCAGCGCAAACACACCTACTATTTTGCCGCAAGGAAGTAGCACTCCCCGCGACAGAAGTAAGCACCGCACTATAAATATACATTATAAGTAAACATTGCTCCCGAGAAGTAGCCTACTCAGAACTGTATTTAAATAAAGACCGCAACAGCGCGCTTTGTTTTTGCAACCCCCTCCTCCATAATATAATATTTGCTCCGAAGATGTAGCACTTCCCGTCAAAAAGTAAACACCACATTATAAGTAAATAGTGCTCCTGTGAAGTATCCCACCCACTGACTTAATAAAAAGAAGACCGTAACACACTCTGTTATTTTCCCGCCGGGATTTGTAGGCCCCACGCAAATTATATAAATGGCCCTTAAAATATACAATTTTTTTTTTACCTTCACAGTCCCTATCCACCAACTTGTGACCACTGTACAGAGTTAATAGGGTTCCTACCCTCCCCTCTACTACTTTTTTTACCCGTACTCATTTGAAGTGCGTCACAAAATGGCTGACAACAGTGAACCGTTCCCAGCCAATAAGGTGCAAACTTGTGCTTGGAACAATTTAGTCAATTAAATGTCCCTGGTGTTCCGCAGAGGGAGAGGGAATGGCTGCCAAAATTTCTACTTTTAATGCTTCACAGCCAATGAACATTAAGCTTGGGAAGGTCCTGCTTGGACCACATTACCCAATCAGATGTCCCTGATACTCCGTGGAGGGGGAGGTAATCACTGACAACACTTCTACTTTCAATGGTTTACAGCCAATGAACATTAAGCTTGGGAAGGTCCTGCTTGGAACACGTCAGCCAATCAGAAGTCCCTGCTACTCCGTTGAGGGGGAGGGAATGGTTGGCAAAACTTCTATTTTCAATGGTTCGCAGCCAATGAACATTAAGCTCATTGTTGGAACACCTCAGCCAATTAAACGTTGATTTTGTTCCACGCACAGGGACAGAACACGCCCTCCCACATAATATTAAATTTCCTCTAACAAAGTGACACTATCCATGATAAAAGTGAACACCGCATTATAAGTAAACATTACTGCGCATTATATTAAAGGAAGGCTGCAATACGGCGCATTGTTGTTTTCCCAATATGATTTCCACAAACTACTGAACATTGCCGCAATACTGCGCATCGTTATTTTGCGGACGTGATTTCCATGGCCTACGCAACATTCACACTACTTGTGTGTGCCCTCTACAAACTGCTTGCCGCAATACGGCGCATTGTTTTCCCGATGGGTTTTACAGAGCCTACGCAACCTCGCCGCAATGCCACGCATCGTTGTTCTGCGGACGTGATTTCCACGGCCTAAGCAACATTCAAACTCCCTGCCTCTGCACCGTACAGACTGCTTAAACTAAGTGCACAATGTTCCTACTATACCCTTTTATACAATTTTTCTCTTTTTTTCAACTGAGTCACAAAATGTCTGCCAACACTTCCTAGTTTCAACCGTTCACAGCAAATGAGCCGCAAGCTCGTTCTCATAACGCCTCAGCCAATCAGATGCCAGAGTTCTCAAATATCGATATCTGTAAAATTTTATATTTCTCAAAAACTACTGAACGGATTTACCTCATTAAAAAAAAGCGTGCTTTCTGGACCAAGACCTTTCTCCCTGCCAAATTTGGTGTAATTCCGTTCAGCAGTTTGACCTGTAGCCTTGTCTAAAGTTTCCCATGGAAATTACAAGGAGAAAACATGTTTTGGGACCCCCCTTTTTTCTCAGCCCCCCCCTTGATGAATCACCCCCAAAGTTTTTAAGATAGGAGCTGATCTGAAAAAATTATTTTTGGGGAAAATTTCGCAAACGACGCCAAAGTTATAAGCGCATCAAAAATGCTTTTCCTATGGAAACTAGGTCCTAACTATAACTACCTACTGGCGACCGCCAGTAGGTAATATATACATGTTGTTAGAAATGTGATTTCTGGTTGGCTAGGGCTTGCGCCAAAGCCAGGCAGAAACCCCCACTCTAGTCAGGGCAAGGAAGGTACACGCCAAAGATAACCCCTGCTCACCCCCTTGGTAGCTTGGCACGAGCAGTCAGGCTTATCTCTGAGGCAATGTGTAAAGCGTTTGCGCGCGCACCCAGCAACAACACCCAAGGCCCACCACAAAGGAAACTCCACACAAGGTATTATATAAAAATAGCCTTTGTATTATACCAAAACACATTAGATAAAAACACACACTTTACAATGTGCCAACAGGCACGGGCAGAATTTACAAGGGATTATATATACAGGGGACAGGGCCACATGGACCACTGTCAGGAATTAGCACTTTGTAGAAATTAGCACTTAGAACATAGGATATAAAATTACTGTAGCACAAAATAACACATGTAGCACACTACCAGTAACTACTGGTACCAGGTAAGTACCACCTACGCAACCTACGCAACCCTAACCACCTTAGGAAAATGTCACGCAGGGAAATAGGACCTCACTAGCACCACCTGTACTAGGAGAAAACAAACAACCACCTAAGTATCACAATACCTGTAGGGGTAATAGAACGTTACACATTCAGAGGTGTAGGGAAGGAAAACACATGATGCATAAAAACATTCAGCGGTGTAAAACAAGGCACATGACGCATAAAAAACACATTCAGAGGTGCAGGAAAGGCAAACACATGATGTATAAAAACATTCAGCGGTGTAAAACAAGGCACATGACGCATAAAAACACATTCAGAGGTGCAGGTTAGGAACAATAGCGCAAAACTTTACAATCGCCACCACCTGTGGCAGTCCCTAGGCCAACTGGCCTTGTAGGGGCTAGGACGCCCTGTGTCCAGCAGAGTTAGGGGCCTAAATGGAGCAGCTGCCCACGAAGTGCTGGGCAGCTGGGAACAATGGGGGGGACCAACGCTGGAGCCTCGCTGGGCTCAAAACACAAGAAATGCCCCCTAGAGCCTCCGTGGCTCTGAACTACAAATGTGCCCTGGGGCAACGTTGGAGTCCCTCTGGACTCTGAGCAAATGTGGGCCAACATTGGAGTGTCTAGCGCTCTATACCAGATGTGGGGCAATGTTGGAGCGGCCTGCTGCCTTCCGGGGCCGCTCTACTCACTCAAATAAATGCCCCCTTTTGTTAGAGCCTCTGGGCTCTAAATCGAGATTGCCCCCGTTACCGTTGGAGCGGCCCACTGCCTTCCGGGGCCGCTCTGATTGCCACTATTATGCCCCAAGAACGTTGGAGCCTCGCAGGCTCTATGAGCACTGTGGCCCCGTTGGAGCGCACCAGTACTCAAAGAAAATAATGCGGGCCTCGTTGGAGCGCAGGCGCTCATCCCCATGCGGCCCCCACTCACTGGGACTCTGGAGAGGTGGCGTTGACGCCTCTGAAGGCGGCGGGGCTCTCCTCTTCCCTACGAGAGCCCCGCTCGGGCAGCCAGTACCTCGGGGACCCTTCTCCTCTCCGGCGAGGGCACCGGGGCGCAGGGTAGGCTCCTGCCTGCTCCGGGGCCCAACCAAACAGTTGCGAGTCTTCGGAGGGAGGCGGGGTAGGCTCCCACCCTCCTCCTTCCTGTTCCGGTTGTCCCGGCGGCCCGCCCCCTGCCCGCCTGACTTCCTTCGAGCCTGGCCGCGGCGGTGATCTTCTCCTTACACCGGAGCGTGGGGTGGGCTCCCGCCTTCGTACTCACGTTAAAGAGAAGGAGATAAGCGGGGTGGGCACCCGCCAACCAATAAAAAATGCAATAAATCGAGGTGGGCACTCGATATGGGCGGCAATGTCCCTGGCAGGGTGGACACCTGCCAGGGGACTTCAGACTCGGCAATGATGGGGCAAACGCCGGGTGGGCTCCGGCTTTCAGAAATAAAGCGCTCCGAGCGCTAGGACAAATAAAAGCACTTCCAGGCGCTTCGGGATGCAAATAAAGCGCTCCCAGCGCTTTAAGAAGGATAATAACAAAGTCCAGCAAAGTTCTTCCCTGCATACAGCAAGGCAGGGTTGGGGGGGCAAGGCTGGACCCAGAGCCAGCTCACTTGGCCTCCAGGCAGGGAGGTAGTCCAAGTGGCGGTCCTCTGGTCCAGCAGCAGCAGCAGCCCCCCTCAGGTAGGATCCTGGAAGAGAACAGTTTCTGTGGGGACACAGCCCCATTTTTATACAGTAAAACCCTTTGTTCTTGGTTCAGGGTGAGGGGGAAAACCAGTCGCAGCTGGTTGGGGAGCACCCTTTATGTGCTCAGCCCCTCACTCTATTCACTGGCAGGGCTAGGGTCATCAGTCGCACCACAGGGGGCGGAGCCAGCATTGTGTGGGGAAAGCCCTGCCCTATTCAGGTCCAAGGTGCACTCCTCCCCAGCCATCAGCATGCTAATCTCCCTATTCACCACCGGGTGACTCCTCCTGACTCTGGGGAATCCCTAGCCCGTCACATGACCTCAGCCAGCCAATCACGCGACAAGGCACACATTTTACACTGCACACCGAAGTGCCCACTTCTAGAAGTGGCACTTCCATACTAGCTACACGCACGCCGCACGCATCATTGCGCAGCATTTAACCACACGAGTCCGCACATACCAGACTCGAACTGCACACCCCACGCATCAGGAACTACCAGGGACACATACATTCCCCATGCATTCCTATGGGAGGGCAGGCCTATCTCACCATATGCACTCAGAGTGCGCACGCACTTTACCCTGGGACACAGGGAAAGTGCACAGAAACCAAAAACCACTATCACCAAGTCACCAATAAAAGCAAAAAAAGTTCAGGGGTGAACCTGCCAGAAGTGCCAAGTCCAACACATGTATATATATATATATATATATATATTTCATTCAAAGGTGTCCACCAGCGGAGATGCACTCAAACACAGGCAGGAAACCGCAAATCCCAGCAGAGTCCTTTATTTAGACAACAACCGGCAACATCCCCAGTGCAAAGTTAGCCCTACGCGTTTCAGAGCTGAAATGCTCCTTGTTCACGGGCTGTATGCAAATTGGCAGTTCTGCGCAAGCACTCGTCCTGTAATTGATTGCTTTTATACCCTCAGGTGGGTAGATGACAACGGCCTCCTGGGACTCGTAGTGCCTGCCCCATTCCTCTGCCTCGAAGCATACATAAATATTTAACAAGCTCCAATGAGCCTCCGGGTTTGGTGCCAGTGAAAATGAAAGTCAAACCTGCATTTCTGCTATCGTGATTCCAGTGTATCTAGATTCAGCAGTCCACTAGATTATCGTGGCGGTGCATCGTCCCCGACCTGGACTGGCCGGAAATAATTCATTCAAAGGTGTCCACCAGCGGAGATGCACTCAAACACAGGCAGGAAACCGCAAATCCCAGCAGAGTCCTTTATTTAGACAACAACCGGCAACATCCCCAGTGCAAAGTTAGCCCTACGCGTTTCAGAGCTGAAATGCTCCTTGTTCACGGGCTGTATGCAAATTGGCAGTTCTGCGCAAGCACTCGTCCTGTAATTGATTGCTTTTATACCCTCAGGTGGGTAGATGACAACGGCCTCCTGGGACTCGTAGTGCCTGCCCCATTCCTCTGCCTCGAAGCATACATAAATATTTAACAAGCTCCAATGAGCCTCCGGGTTTGGTGCCAGTGAAAATGAAAGTCAAACCTGCATTTCTGCTATCGTGATTCCAGTGTATCTAGATTCAGCAGTCCACTAGATTATCGTGGCGGTGCATCGTCCCCGACCTGGACTGGCCGGAAATAATTCATTCAAAGGTGTCCACCAGCGGAGATGCACTCAAACACAGGCAGGAAACCGCAAATCCCAGCAGAGTCCTTTATTTAGACAACAACCGGCAACATCCCCAGTGCAAAGTTAGCCCTACGCGTTTCAGAGCTGAAATGCTCCTTGTTCACGGGCTGTATGCAAATTGGCAGTTCTGCGCAAGCACTCGTCCTGTAATTGATTGCTTTTATACCCTCAGGTGGGTAGATGACAACGGCCTCCTGGGACTCGTAGTGCCTGCCCCATTCCTCTGCCTCGAAGCATACATAAATATTTAACAAGCTCCAATGAGCCTCCGGGTTTGGTGCCAGTGAAAATGAAAGTCAAACCTGCATTTCTGCTATCGTGATTCCAGTGTATCTAGATTCAGCAGTCCACTAGATTATCGTGGCGGTGCATCGTCCCCGACCTGGACTGGCCGGAAATAATTCATTCAAAGGTGTCCACCAGCGGAGATGCACTCAAACACAGGCAGGAAACCGCCACGATAATCTAGTGGACTGCTGAATCTAGATACACTGGAATCACGATAGCAGAAATGCAGGTTTGACTTTCATTTTCACTGGCACCAAACCCGGAGGCTCATTGGAGCTTGTTAAATATTTATGTATGCTTCGAGGCAGAGGAATGGGGCAGGCACTACGAGTCCCAGGAGGCCGTTGTCATCTACCCACCTGAGGGTATAAAAGCAATCAATTACAGGACGAGTGCTTGCGCAGAACTGCCAATTTGCATACAGCCCGTGAACAAGGAGCATTTCAGCTCTGAAACGCGTAGGGCTAACTTTGCACTGGGGATGTTGCCGGTTGTTGTCTAAATAAAGGACTCTGCTGGGATTTGCGGTTTCCTGCCTGTGTTTGAGTGCATCTCCGCTGGTGGACACCTTTGAATGAAATATATATATATATATATATATATATATATATATATATATATATATATATATATATACGCATACATGTATATATATATATATATATATTCACTGAAAAAAACATAGGTTTCAGGGGCATTATAGTTAGTTAGTTGGACATTTCACTTGTGCGGGCACTTTTATTTCTATAATAATTTTTCTTGGACATATTGTGAAGCAAATTTCATGCATTTATGCAAATATTATGTTATGATAATACCTAGGAGTTATTTTACATGATGTAAAAAACGATTATTGAAATAACACATTGACATTATGTGGCTATTGTGTTTGGTAGGGTATTTATCTGCAATGGTGCATTACATGTATTTTTTCTATGTCCATTAAATGATTATCTAGCACTTGCACTTTAAAAAGAGCGGTCATCAGCCAAAGAGTTGTCATGTGATCAAGGGCGGGATCGCCCGAAACGCGTAATGGCGGACAATGGCTAAATAAATAAGATTGCACGAAAAGATTGGGTCTGCGCTCGTTTGTTTTCCGACCGAAGGAAGAGTGAAGGCGAGTGGTGGTGGCTATATATATATATATATATATATATATATATATATATATATATATATATATATATATATATATGTATACATGTATATATATATATATTCACTGAAAAAAACATAGGTTTCAGGGGCATTATAGTTAGTTAGTTGGACATTTCACTTGTACAAAACCAGTGAAATTCCCCCGTTATAGTTAGTTAGTTCAGCTAACTATAACTCGTGCCCCCGCAAAGCACTGCTGATGACGTCACATATTACATCACTCATGACATGGTCAGTGACATCACTGATGACATCTCAAATGACATCACCGATGACATCACTGATGACATCATCCAGTGACTGTGTGTTTCTGTAAAGTTTAAATATGTTATATATATATAGGGAAAGGCGTATTGAAGAATGAGTAGGTATATAAGTGTCTGAATGGATGATTTAGAAGGTGCATGACTAACTCTATAAGTGAGTAGCACAGAAGGCTTTCCGACAATGGCCGAGGAATGGATCAGAGAGCGTGAAGAGGCAGCGTTGGATGTCTTCAATGATGGGGAAACCAGCACAGGGTCGACTACGGGTGCAATTGGTAATATGGATCGCACGTCAGTTAACAACAGTGTCAGAATGCTCCAAGAACTGGAGAAACTGAGAAAAAACGAAATGGCTAAATGGTGGGAATGCAAATCTCTACAGAGATACCTCGATGTAGGGAGGATACCGAGAGGCCTTAGGATCCTTGTTGCACCCACATACGAAAACCCGAATCCTGAAATGCTGAAAGACTGGGCAGACAATAGTGTGGAATCGTCACGGAGAATGCTCCAAATACTAATCAGATATGCCGACAGTGACCGAAATACCTTGTTAGCCAAGATTGAAACATTACTAAAGGAATTAGAGAAATGTGAGAATCAGGAAGATATACAAAAGAAATTAGGTGAAATGAAGGCAAGATTGGTCAAGCATGCAAGTAAGAAAAGCAACAAAATTTCAACGAGACAGGAAAGATTACATGCAAGGAAGAATATATACATTTTCTAAGAAATTTGACAATATACGAAGACAACAACTGTCAACTGCTGCTGAGTCACAAACAAGAATTATGGAACCGAGCGCATCAGAACTCAGCTCTGAATTAGAATCGGAAACAGAATCTACTGCTAGCTCTACACAACCACGCACTACCCCAACGGTTATCCAAGAGCTGGGTTTTGTACGCAGAGAAAGGACCATGAATCTACGCCCACGACCCCCGCGCCAAGAGAACAAAGACACAAACAAGGAACAACAAAAACAAGGCAGCGAAAAAACAGATAATGGGGCAAAAAAGACGCAAAGCACAAACAAACAAGCCTACAGAAGAAACAGGCGCAGATAAACTCATCAAAAGACAGTGAAAATACAGTAATTAACCTCACAAACATGGAACTCACGGATAAAGAACAAAGCACGCTTGCTTTAGGACTATCTTTTTGTGACAAAACCAATTTTGATTACCCCCAAGCCCGAATTGATATCTTCCAATTTGTAAGAAAACTCAAATTGAAAAAACATTTTTTCTCCATCTCTATAAAGGATATAAGTGAAGCACCCAGTGGTGAAATGAACAGTGGTCTAACAGTAGCTGACATGGAACTCCTACAAGACATGATTCAATTGGAAAACGATGAGCAAGTTAGCCCAGTATCGGCAAGACAAGGAATAACTAATAGCAATCTCGACACCTTTGCATTTGAACGCACTCCTTTCAAACCAAAATCAATATTCACTCCTATGATGCTGAGAGATGGCCTCGACACCTTTGCGTATAATGTGATAAAAGACCTTAAAGTTCTAGCCCTTAAAAGTAGCAAAACATTCAACCAAACACACAACGCCAATAGAAGAGACTACAACACTGTTATTGATAAAATAAAAGAAAGACAAGATATCGTGGTAAGATGGTCGGATAAGGGCGGCAATGTGGTCCTGTGGCCATTGACAAAATATAATGCTGAGGCACAGAACCAATTGAGTGACAGAGAATGTTACAGTCGCATTGCACCAACCACCATCATAGGTGTCAAGGAAAAATATCACAAAGCCCTTTATGAATGGAGAAGCCAAGGTCTTCTCACTAAACTAGAATTTGACTTTTTGAAAAATGACTATCCAACCACGCCTCAATTGTATTTAATTCCAAAAATACACAAGAATGCTATCAATCCCCCTGGCAGACCGATTATATCTGCAATTGGTGGACTGTTTGAAAACACCTCACGTTTATTGTTTTTTTTCTTCAGCCATTTGTTTGTGATTTACCATCGCATATTACGGATACAGGCGATTTCCTGACTAAAATGTATGACGTCACATGGCATGATAATTATGTACTTATGACACTAGATGTGAACACATTATACACAAGCATTAGACATAAGGACGGATTACATGCACTCGAACACTACCTGAGCAAAAGACCAATACACCTACATGGACACACTTTTATGCTTTTGCAAATGGCAGAGTGGTGCCTCGAAAATAATATTTTTATCTTTGACAAATTGTTTTATAAACAACTACAGGGCAAAGCCATGGGTACTTGCTTCGCCCCAGCTATGCTAATTTGCATATGGGCTGGTGGGAGGAGCAAGTACTCATGCAAACACACAGTTTGGTTATGAAGGAAAATGTAATAATTTATGTCAGGTACATCAATGACATTTTTGTTTTATGGCAAGGCACACAAGAAAGCGCTGAACGCTTTGCACAAGAACTTAATGATAACACACTTAATCTTTCTTTTACCAGTCACACTAGCAAAGAATGTATACAATTTCTGGACATAGAAATGTACATAGAAAAGAACAAAATACAGACAAGAACATACAGGAAGCCTACAGCGGGTAATGCTATTCTACACACAAACAGCTTTCACTACAACAGTGTCAAAAAGGGCATTCCCTATGCAGAGTGCATAAGAATGAAACGCAACTGCAGCACGGAAGAGAGTCTAAGCAAATCTACCAATAACCTCTTCAAGAGATTGCGCAGCAGGGGATACGAGACCAAAATCCTAGATAATGCCAAAACTAGGAGTGATAAATTTACTAGAGAGGATCTCTTATTCAGGAAAAAAAATAGCCAGACCAAACCTGAAACCATAAAAACAGACATGCCAAGATTAATCACAGGTTTCAATGTGTATCATGCTACCCTGCGAAAAATCCTCTATAAACACTGGAACAACATACGTAATGATCCTATTTTGGGACCCACAAGTGCTAAAGTCCCCTCAATCAGTTTCAGACGAGCTAAATCTATGCATCAGGAGCTAGTGTGTAATGCGCCCGCCATTACCAAAACACCAAATTGGCTTCAAACACCAAAGGGATTTTCTAAATGCAATAGATGTAAAGCTTGTAAGCATGGAACCAACACTAAAACAGTACACATGCCTTTCAGAAAAACACCGTATGAAATAAGGGGTAGCTTCAATTGCAAAACAGACTTTGCTGTATATGTCCTACAGTGCCCTTGTGGTAAACACTATGTAGGGAGCACCATTCACCCTGTACATATCCGCATCCTGCAACATCTAAGAGCCATCGTGCACAATGACCAAACATATCCAGTTGCGAGACACATAAACTCACAACATGCCGGAAGATCCCAGGATCTATCCTATTTTGTCATCGACAATATTCCGAAAAATCCAAGGGGAGGCAACAGGTAATTGGCGTTAATGAGACTGGAGTCAAGATATATTATTCTCCTTAACTCCAAAATCCCACACGGGATGAATGCCAACGAAGCTCTTAGCGTTCATCTTTGATAACTAACCGTTCTACTGATCCATTCCTCTTAGCGTCTAGTTCACGTACACTTTAAATTTATTATTTTTTATTCTCTTTATTATTCACTTTTCTTTTTACTGTGGTTGACGCACCCAAGACGACTTTTTGATTAGGGCCTAACATTAGGTTGTACCATTTATTAACAATGCCCACTTGGGCGGAAATAAACGTACAGTCCCTAGAGATACCAGACACTATTCCTTTACTGAAAGCGTCTTTCCTTGCTCTCACACATGTGATTAACCAGTGATAATGGCAAGTATTTTACATTTACATTCGCACTTGGTGCGTTTATCCACAACTCACCGAGCCCTTGAAATTCATGACATTAGGAAGGTTATTATTCCCTCCATTTTGTTATTTTTATTTTTCATTGGGCACGTTTCACTTTAAGATATACACATCTAACAAATAACAGTAACACATTCTCACTTTACATGTTGTAAATGTTTTTTTCAACTGCTACTGTGTGACTATTTACCCGTAGCATAATTTTACTTTAAACGTTGTTTTTTGTTCGTATTTATGAACTGTATCGTTATCCAGCTGGGTCTGTTTGCCAGTTGCTATAACAACTGAATTTAACATGACCCTTACTATGTCTATTACGTTTTTCTGTGGTTGCTGTGACAACCCTAAGAGAGTGAAGAGATAATTTGTATATAATCATGTACTATTAACAAAGAACTGGATGCAGTGAACAAGGCGGTTGTTTCCGCCGAAACGCGTCTGGGTTAAAGTTGGAATAAATCCTTCTGTGCTAAATTACTCACGGAGTCGGAGCCTGTTTGTTTGACGCTGTCAGGATGGTAATATATATATATATATATATATATGTGTATATATATATATATATATATATATATATATATATATATATATATATATATATATATATATATATTCACTGAAAAAACCATAGGTTTCAGGGGCGTTCGTTGGACATTTCCCTCGTACAAAACCATTGAAATTCCCCCATTATAGTTAGTTCAGCTAACTATAACTCGTGCCCCCATAATGCACTGCTGATCACGTCACATATTACATCACTCATGACATGGTCAGTGACATCACTGATGACATCATTGATGACATCTCAATGGATGCGCGACTCCTAATTTTACCGTAAAAACAAAATAGCCCCTATCACTAATTTTTATTATCTCTGGGGACCCCATCCCGGGGCTTATAAAAAACGTTGGGGACTGTGGGGGGAGCCCCAATGCCCCCACCGTCTCAGCCAGCTCCCCGCGTCTTTTGGGACCAGGCATTGCTTTTCCACATGGGGAGCTGCTGACATGCAGCTCCCCGTGTGGAAAAGCAATATGGATAGGATTTTGAAAGAGAGAGCAGGTTTCCCTGCTCTCTCTTTCAAAATCCAAATAAAGTTTGCTATGGGAGGGCGGGAGACTCGTTTCAGCCCTCCTAGGCCTTAATCACGGTAAGTGAGTGTTTCTTCTTGTACAATTTATACATTTCACATTAGCCTCCAATGCGGAATTGAGGGTGATGTAGTGCTTGATGTCACAATGATTTTTATAATCCTTACATTTAATTACAATATTTTCAAATGTTGTAGGTGCATTACTTGGTGTTATGGTGATTTTGTTTACACATTTTTAATATATTTTTAATTATCAATTGTTTTTTACTCAAAGTGAGTTTGTCTTTTAAATTTAGTATTTCTTTTGTGTCCATTAGTTTACTGATTATTGCTTCTTGGCTCGGATCTGTCCCAAACTGTTTCGTGGATTGCTCCCTCTTATGCCTGCCTTTTTATGGGCTGGTTTGAGACAGAGTATGCCTGGAGCCGACACGCCTCCCCCTGGACCGAACAAATCGTGTACTGGGGGAGGTACATATACGATATTCTTTGTTTATGGTCCATCGAGCAACTGCAGCAATATTTCCTGTATCTTAATGAAAATAACTTCAATGTTAGGTTCACTATGAATTGGGACAAAGCCAGAATGAATTTCCTTGACATACAGTTTTCTATCAAGGACCAGACAATTGAGAGCAGCCTTTACAGGAAGGATACAGCATGTAATGGGGTTCTCCATGCAGAAAGTGCCCACTCGCGGTCGGTTATCAATAACATTCCATTTGGGGAGATAACACAAATCCGTAGGAATTGTAGCGAGGAGGAGACTTACTGGCAAAACATACAGGAATGTGAAAAAAGATTTCTAAAAAGAGGATACAGAAAAGAGATTCTCAATAAAGCAACTACAAGAGCTAAGCATTTAACAAGGGAGGGTACTCTCCGTGAAACCCCAAAAAAACAAAAAAAGATCTATAATGACAGGAGAGTGAGTCTGGTTACACAATATAACATCAATAGCAATAAAGTCCAGAATATCCTTAAAAAGAATTTGCGTCTGCTACTGGATGCACCTGGGTTAAGAAATTGTAACTCTGATGTACCCACACTGACCTACCGAAGGGGCAAAACGTTACGCAATGCTTTGTGCCCGAGTTATGTTGTCAATAAGTAAAGTCAGAATTCCTGGCTACCTCCTAAACCATTAGGTTTTTATACGTGTGCTTCATGTAATGTCTGTTCTTTAGGCCGTAATAAAACTACCAGTTTTTCTTACAATAACTCGGTGACCCACAACATTGCACATTTTATAAATTGCAATACCACACATGCAGTCTATGTGCTAGGATGTGAGTGTGATATTATCTATGTGGGTAGCACTGTATGCCCACTAAAAATCCGGATACAGGAACATCGAAGGGCGATACTAAATAAAGACAGCTGTTAACCCCTCAGTGACCATTACAGAGAGATACACCCTGATAATAACTTTTTTTGGTTTCATGGCATTGATCATATCCCAGTGGGCAACAGAGGAGGAAACCGAGAACTCTTGGTCAGCCATAGGGAGGCAAAATGGATTTGTCATCTTAAAGCCACTGTGATGGGACATAATACTGACAGGGAATTATATCATTTCTTAGGTTAAAACTTAATATGTTTTTCATTTGTTGCCTATTGAGGAACAGTGACATTATGTCACAATGTACATAATTTCTACCTGGTTTACCATTGGGCTCCTGCACACCACTCCCCTTTGCCGAATCCTTTTAGGACTCCTCATTGTGACCTCTTAAATGACCATCTACTTATTCATCCTGACTTATGGTGTACATGCTTTTTTACTTGAAATGAAAATTTAAAATCGGCTCTGTTTGAATATCTCCTGGGCATTTCTCATTGATAAATTATGCTTTTCCGATTCGGCGTGCTTTTTTGCGTCATTTTTCTATTGGTTTTATTTATTTATTCGGTATTTTTCTTTTGGTAAATTATTATCACTAGCCTTTGGCATATAGATTACATCTTTATTGGTGTTTCTTGTGATTCTCTGGTTTATCTGTCATTGTCTCTGATGTGAACACCCTTTTCCACTGCTGTTCATATTTTCCGTGGGTCTTTTCCCCAACTAATTACAAAGAGGGAATTTTAAGAAGATTATTTTCATCACTGTTTTAACTTTAATTCTTGGACTTGTGATATGAATATTGGCTCCTCTCGCCGCATCGTTTATTTTGCTCTCTGATTTTTTCGATTTTTTCTATTATTGGCTTCCCTTGCTGTGTTATTTTAGTTGCATATTTGCTCCTTTATCTATTCATTTTTCTTTTCTTTTGCAGAATAATCAGCATTTAGCCTATGAAGATTGCAGCGTTCCTTTCTCTTTTTATTTGGCATTTTTTCTTTGTTTAAATTTTATTAGGGTTTTGCATACAACTTTCCACAATGCGTGTCAACTGCGATACAGACGGACCAATTTTATGCATCATTGTGAATTAACATTACTGTTTACGAGGGTGATTGCATTAGTTACTTTGTCCCTGGGACCTCCTGATATTGTTAAAACCTCATGCCTCCCACTGATCCGATCCGGTAGACCGTCATGTATATCGTTACGTCTGTGTCAATGTGTCACATGTTATCTAGGGTCAACTCAGTCTCCTCTTTGCTGTCTGTGTAGCTCCTCCCTCATAGCAAGTGTTCTCAACTGTTTCGTTTAACTAGTGTATCGGTGTTAGAACTGCCGATAGGTTCAACTGCGAACTGTGAAGAGGAGAGGAAAAGACCGTAAAAAGGAAGGAGAAACTAAATAGCGGGGGAAGGGAAATTAATGAGAGGATCGTGAGAGGGGGGAAGGTGTAGGGCGGGCAAGGATAAGCTGCCACGGCGATCTGTGCACAGATTAAGTGTAGGTGTATTGGGCGTATACTGGGGCGAGCTAGGGAGAAAGCGGGCCAGTGTGTAGGCGCGCGATAAAGGCTGGGGTCTCCACTCACCACTCCTGGTTGAGTCCCCTACTTGGCTATTGTACCTCTGTTGTTATCCCTGGGTCCTGAGTGGTGTTTGAAGTGTATTAGGAGTTGTGCCCATTCCATGGATATTGGATGTTTGCGGGTGCCCCTCGCCTCTTCCTCTCGTAGTGTCTCTTCCTCCGCCGCACCCCATTTAAGTAGTGCTCCCGTCCAGGCTGCCTCCGAGGGCCCTGCTGGAGCCCTCCAGTGCATAGCTATGTTCCTTTTCGCTAAAAGAATGGCCAGTGATGTGAACTTCCATTGTACTTTTGCGGTTTTCTTTTTCTGGGATATCCCCAGAGCGCACGCCTCCCACGTAGTGGCACTCAGGAGATTGGTTGTCGCACGGAGCGTTTGGTGCACCCTATCCCAATATCGTTGTATGGATGGGCAGGTCCAAAACATATGTTTGAAGTCTGCTTCTAACGTTTGACAGCGGGGGCATGGGAATTACGTATCGGGGTAGAACCGGTGGAGCTTGTCCGATGTAAGATACGCCCGGTGCAGGATGTTGAACTGTATGTTTTTGAATCGCGCGTTCCTGGATACCTTTTTTGGAAATTTCAAAGCTTTGCGCCACTCTGCGTCATGGAACGCACGGCCCACGTCGTCCACGCACCCCGGAGCCCATCCAAGGAGACGTTCGTCAATTCCCGAATCGCTTTGTAATGCCACGTGATTAGGTGGCTGCCGGCCCCCATGCACAACACCGTGTGTAGCACTGGATGTGTTGGGGGCTCCCCCTCCCGTAGAATCCAGAATTGGCCACCGCTTTCTAAAATTTGTCTGTGTCGTAGGAACTGTCTGTGAGGGAGGTCGTACCATTCGACCAACTGATCATATGTCTTCAGTTGTCCCTCATGGAATAACGCCTCCATCTCTGTTATGTTATGGTCGGTCCACACTCGGAGGGCTCCCGCGGTGTAGTACCCGTCCTTCTGGGGGAGTCCCACCAGGGGAAGCAAGGGGGAGTATAGTGGTTGGCTCTTGGACATTCGGTATCCGCATCATGCATCTGCGGGCTACGACAACCTGCAGCGGGTGCGTGCGTGCCGGTTTAGTACCTGGTAAGAGCATTCGTCTGATCGCGGGAAGGGGTATTCTGCCTCTTTCTGTGATTGTCTCTCCCGTATGCCTTTCCGCCATCCAGTGGGAAAACCATTGGAGCTGTGCCGCGAGGAAATATGATTCGAAGGACGGAGCTCCCAGGCCTCAGTCCGTCGTCTCCCCAGATCAGGGTTGTTATTGTGCCTTACCTTTGACTGTTTATGAAAGGTAGATGCGTTACTTATTAGCCATTCCAATATGGCCGCTGCCGTCCTTTCCTTTGGACGATTGACTTGACCGATCTTTTCTCCATTTCCTTTTCCATGCCCACGTGACCGTAATTGAACGCAGTACGTAGCGTTCGCTTCGGTCTTTAAATAATGACGCAATGCTTTCATTACCGTTCTTGCCGGTTATCATGCCGTAACCCCTACGACTTTGCTGTTCTAATAGGTAAGCTAAGGGTTAGGTAATTCATAAACCTTTATATGTGTGGATGCAGTGGTTTTCCAGCATTTCGGCTGCATTTATGTGTTTCGGTAATATTGGGGTATGGAAACTGCTGGGGATTAATATTAGGTTCCGTTATGTTTTTAAAATATGCCGCTTTAATGTAGCCATTTGGGAGTTTAAATGAGTTGACCGAGCACGGTCATTTAACACTTTGAATTATTTCTGAATGCATGTCAATTAGACATGTTACCATGCCGTTGTAGCAGTTTCTGCTTTCAGCTACACGGCGTGGTCTTTTGTTTTTAATATGTCGGTTTGTTTCTATTGCTCCACGATGGTGACCTGATATTTTGCAACGTGTTTCTTGTCCTTGGCTTGCATTTATATGTTAATAACTGCTCTCAAAGCAAATGTCATCTTTATGAAGGCACTTGGTAGTTCAAAGTAGTTGACTTAGCGCGGTTATTAGGTACCTCGTTTTATCTTTCAATGCATAATAATTAGATGTGTATAGCCTTTTTGGTTTTGGCTACGCGGCATGGCTTCTCATCTTTAATATGCAGCATTTTTCTATTATTCCATGCCTTGATGGTTTACATTCTAAAAAGTTTTTAGATCTTCTTATTAATCAGGGGCAATATAGGCATTAAAATATGCCGTGTTCCTTCTGATTTCTGTTATCTTTATTTGGCAGTATCTATACCAGGACCGCACAGATAATTTGTCCCCTGATGTGACGGTGGTGACTGGGCTTTGCTCATATATTCAAAGCAATATTTGGGATACTGGATAGCTGACACTCGATTGGGTGCTAGGTCAGTCTGCCTTCTTTTAAAATAAGACGCAATTTTTGGAATACATGTTTCTTTATTATTTTGTTTATTGCTCTTTCTGTTTTTTGGTACATATTATGAGGCTGTATTTATAATAGTATGTTTGTTACAATATATGGGATCATTGTTTGGTTATCTATTCTTTTTGTTGTCTTAAGCATTACTTTGGTTTACGACCTTGACTTTCTTTCTCCCTTTAGACTTTTGTTAATTTACTCAGTTTCGGAAGCTATACCCTGCATCTGAGATCTTGACCTATCCAAAAGACTTTTGAAAATCATGCACCAACTGGTTATTGTTGAGGTGAGATACAGTTCATATTATTAGGCAAACGTAATGGTAGTTTTTGCCAACGTGTATTTGGCAAATAAACGAGTTCTATCTTTAGTCCCTTTTTTATGTTATAGATTGGACAGGGACTTTAGCAGCCAAACTATTCACTTATTATGAATATTGTTATTGCTTGTGTCCTTGAGTCTCTTTTTATTAGAGTTTAGACTGTATAGTTATTATTGTTACAGGAGCACACAAATGTACATCTTTCTATAAACAGAGTCACTGTTTCAAATATTCTGCTGCTATTATTGTGCTACTATCCAATTTTAAACTCGTGGGTCTTACTGATGCGCTTGAGATTTAATTTTCGCCATATGTTTTTTTATGTATGTGAAACTTTGTTATATATGTATGAAGGTCATCTGAAAGCATTTATATATTTTCAACAGATGCTTGTCTTTTGTAGGTGTTTGTTAATGTGATTTGTAATGTTTTTGCTTTCATAAGTTTGTGGGCCATCTGCAATTATTATTATTCTTTAAATGTTTTTCATTGTTTGTCAATGTGGTATTTATGTTATGTATTGTTTATGATGTTTCAGCCCTGACGAAGTTCCCACTGGCAAAACTGGGAACGAAACACGTTGGCTGTGTGCCAGTTTTTAAGAAATAATGGAATAAAAGAAGCACTTACTGGAACAGATCTCTGCTTACGTTATTGATGCACCTTCCATCCTTTTTGAAAATTTTGGCTAATAGTGGTACCTTTGGACGGCGGGTGCAGGAAGTGATTGCACCACTTTTCTACTCTTAATGTACATATTGACTGAATGTGCCTGACCTTGTTTAAATACGTTACGGATTGATGTTCGTATCTCACTAACTCCCTAAAAAAAAATCCTGTTTTCCTTTTGATTATTATATCAAATTTTGCCTTGATTTCATACAGAAATGTATTTTTTAAAAACTGCATTTGATGATATTGTGGGATTGTATTTTGATATGCATCATGACTGTTGCTGAAATGTTTCTTCACTGTCTATGAACACTGCCCCCTATTTTTAAGGGCAGTTGGGCACAGGTCATTGACTTGACAAAGGCTTCGCCGAAACGCGTCGTTCCTGTTTGGTGACACAATAAATCTTTATTGTGCTTCTCCTCTGGTGTGCCGCTGGGAGTTATTTGAGAAGTTTCAAAAGTTTCTTCCTCGTGGAAAATACATTTAGCGGTGTTGTGACCGCTGCTGGCACCGGTGTCGGTTGGAGGGTGAGTGGCTGTTCACAACAAGTTGTTCAGGATATATATATATATATAGACACTTTTTGATGCAGGGACACTGACTGATTTTAAACTGCACCAAATAGCACCTGTACACCGTTCACCAGCGCCTATTTGGGGTAATTTACGATGGCAGTACAGCACTTACCAGTCGGCCGGGAGGGTGCCTTCTGGGAGTTGTGGTCGGAAGGAGGAGGTGGCAACATGGTGCTCGAGAGACCAATCATCGCAGCTGGGCTTCCACCAATGGGAGCAAAATTGAACACTTGTAAGGCAGCGGGTAGCAGCTTCAGTGTTTGGCATATGATTAAGGCATTACCGCCGAAATGCGTCATGCCTCCGTTGCAGCAATAAAGCAGTTTTCCTGGTCCCCCGCACTGTCCCTCTGGTTCTTTTTTGCCAGGAGAGGAATCTTGGTTTGATATTTGTGCGTCAGCCCCTGGGCGCCAAAAGGGTGACCAGCCTTGTTTGTGGCCTGAGTCGTGGGAATCGCTGTTCTGTTGTTCAGCTGTTGTGTTGCCAAGGTATTGGCTTGCTCATGCCCCTGCATCCTAGGACCAGTGGAATATCGCTGTGAGTGCAGTCCGTCACGGCACGCAGAGGCCGCCTCATTGAAGACGAGTCTCCGAGACCACGAGGACCTGGGACATGTGGTGAGGCATCTGGGGGACTGGGGAGAGACACTTTTTGCTGCAGGGACACTGACTAATTTTAAACTGCACCAAATAGCACCTGTACACCGTTCACCAGCACCTATTTGGGGTAATTTGCGATGGCAGTACAGCACTTACCAGTCGGCCGGGATGGTGCCTTCTGGGAGTTGTGGTCGGAAGGAGGAGGCGGCAACATGGTGCTCAAGAGACCAATCATTGCAGCTGGGATTCCACCAATGGGAGCAAAATTGAACACTTGTAAGGCGGCGGGTAGCAGCTTCAGTGTTTGGCATATGATTAAGGCAATACCGCAGAAACGTGTCATGCCTCCGTTACAGCAATAAAGCTGTTTTCCTGGTCCCCCACTGTGTTCCTCTGGTTCTTTTTCATGAGGAGAGGAATCTTGGTTCGATATATTATCTACTGGCGGTCGCCAGTAGATATAGTTAGGACCTATTTTCTATAGGAAATGCGCAACATTCTATTCCCAATAACTTTGGCGCCGATTGATGAATCTTCGCAAAATTTGCAAAACTCGTGAGGCGGCCTGGTCCGCTCCTATCCTGATTCGTCAAGCAGGGGCCAAGAAAAAAGGGGGGTCCCAAAACATGTTTTCCCCATGCAATTTCCCATAGGAAACTTTGGACATAGCTACAGCCCGAACTGCTGAACGGAATTACACCAAATTTGGTAAAAAGGTAGATCTTGGTTCAAAAAGAACCCTTTTTGTTAAATAGTGTAAGTCCGTTCAGTAGTTCCTGAGAAAATCAAAAGTAAAAACACATATATATCTATGGCCGAGCTGGATCCGCGCACCCTCCCGATCACGAGCTTTATGCTAATTGGCTGTCAACACTCCAAATCAGGAAGTGTTGACAGCCATCTTGTGCCTCGGTAGAACCAAGGCACAAGAAATCAGTGAAACAAGTGCAAAAACGCAAAAAGGCGGCAGGGTAGAAACACCCTGACCCCCTAGGCCTGCTTAGGGGGTCCCACAAGGACCCCCAGGGACCACCCCCCCCAATTTTTTTTTTTTTAAATCGGCAAAATCCACACAGGGTGCGCGGATCCGGCTGAGAAACAACAAAAAAACAACGCGCTGGCTCCTGCTTTGTTAATAATTAGCCCCTGGGGGCAATGTTTGATTTGTGAAGGGGGGCCCAAAGGGACCGCCACCCCCCTGGGCTTTGCGAAATTATGTGCGGTCACAGCCCCCCCAGCCCCGGGGACCGCCGACCCCAGGGCTTAAAAAAAAACATGGGTGGAAGGCTCAAACCGCCCCCCCAGCCCCGGGGACCACCACCTCCCCGGGGCTTTGGAAATGTTTGGAGGAGGGCCGCACGGCCCCCCTCCTGGAGCCCTGTGATGGCCCTGGGGCCCGCCACCCCCCTGGGCCAGCTCCTGAAGTGTCCCGGGGTGCCCACCCCGGGACACTGTAGTTTGCTATGGCAGGGCGGGTGCCTCGCGGCTCCCGCCCTGCCATAGCAAACTGCTTCGGTTTTTGGAAGAGAGAGCAGGAAACCTGCTCTCTCTTCCAAAAATTAAAGACGATTGCTTTGCCACATGTGGAAAAGCAATGCCGGCTCCCGAGGGATGCGGGGAGCCGGCGGGACCGTGGGGGGATTGGGGACCCCTCCACGGTTCCCAACAGAGAGGGCCAGCACCGGGGGATGGGGTCCCTGGGGCTACAAGTGGCCGGGAGGGGGGCCGCATGGCCCCCCTCCCCAAAATTTAAATAAAAAATACAATAAAAATAAAAGGCCGGCCCCGGGGCCGTAAGTGGCCTGAGGAGGGGGGGGGCAACGCAGCCCCCCTCCAAAATATATGTATATTATTTTTAAAGGCCAAGCCCCAGGGGATGGGGTCCCTGGGGCTATTAAGGCCTCGGGAGAGGGGCAACGCGGCCCCCTTCCAATATTTTTTTTAATTTTTAAAAACAGTTAGGGGGCAGGCCTTGGGGGATGGGGTCCCCAGGGTCAATAAATTAGAAAAAGAAGGGGGAACACACAGCCCCATTTCCCTAAAAAAAAAAATTCAAATAAAAGACCGGCATCGCGCCGGAGGCCACGCCCCCTCCTTGCAGCACTCTGCAAACGCGCCCCTGGTGCTTTTGCAGATGGGGGACGAATTCCCCATGAATACTGGGACTCCCTGGGGGCCAACTAGCCCACCAGGCACCTCCAGTATGCGCCAGGGGGCTGCGTTGCAGAGAGGTGTTCTGAGGCCACGCCCCTTTTTACACCTCTCTGCAATGCAGCTCTGTGGCACTTAATGGAGGTAGCTGGTGGGCTAGTTGCACCCCAGGGACCCTGTGACAAGTTTTAAGTTGAGGAATTAATTCCTCTTCAATCCTGAGGAACCCTGGGGGCCAACTAGCCCACCAGGTGCTTCCAGTAAGCGCCACTGCGCTGCCTTGCAGAGAGGTGGTGCAGGCCGTGCCCCTTTTTGCACCTCTCTGCAATGGCGCTTACTGGACGTACATAGTGGGATAATTTGCCCCTAGGGACCCTCAGGATTCAAGGGGACTTCATCTCCCAATTTAAAACGGCCACAGGGCGTGTTTACACAATGAGGAAGGGAGGGGATGGGGCCTGAGGTGACGTGTGCAAACACGCCCTATGGCATGTTTTAAGTTGGGGAAATAATTCCCCTTCAATCATGATGGCCCCTGGGGGCTAACTAGCCCACCAGGTGCTTCCAGTAAGCACCACTGCGCTGCATTGCAGAGAGGTGGTCCAGGCCATGCCATTTTTTTACACCTCTCTGCAACGCAGCTCTGTGGCACTTACTGGAGGTACCTAGTGGGCTAGTTGGACTCTAGGGACCCTCAGGATTCAAATGAACTTAATCTCCCAACTTAAAATGGGCACAGGACGTGTTTACACAGTGGTGAAGGGAGGGGACGGGGCCTGAGGTGACGTGTGCAAACACGCCCTGTGGCGCGTTTTCAATTGGGGAAATAATAATTCACCTTCAATCCTGAGGGCTCCGGGGGGCTGACTAGCCCACCAGGTGCTTCAGTAAGCACCACTGCGCTGTGTTGCAGAGAGGTGGTCCAGGCTGCGCCCCTGTTTACACCTCTCTGCAACGCAGCTATGTGGCACTTACTGGAGGTACCTAGTGGGCTAGTTGGACCCTAGGGACACTCAGGATTCAAGGGAACTTAATCTCCCAAATTAAAATGGCCACATTGCGTGTTTACACAGTGGTGAAGGAAGGGGACGGGGCCTGAGGTGACGTGTGCAAACACACCCTGTGGCGCATTTTAAGAGGTAGTTTTAATCCCCCTGCCCTATTATATACTAGGGCTTACAGAGGAGGTCATGTTAATCACAGGGGGACCCCATCACATAGTGTTCCCTAGTGTATGTAGGTGTTTTCACTGTATTCAAAGTGTCTTTTAACATAGCACTTGCTCTAGGACTGCTTAGTCAGGCTCAGTTACCACCAGCATCTGTCTGAAAAAGTTGAGGGTACAGGATGATTTTGCAACAAGGCTTCTTTCTGCTCTTCTGTTTGTTCTTTCTGCACGTTTTCCTTCTTCCTGCACTTGTCTCCATCTTTAAAGACTTCTGTTTCTTCTCTCTGCATTGAATGTTTTCCTTCTTACGTGCATTTTTTCTTCTTTCTTCACATGTCCTTTCTCTGTAGGCATAGTTAGAAATTAGCATTTAAAAAACCTTTGAAATTCACTGAAAAACCATGGTTTATACCCATTTATTCTTCCATCGACCTTGAGATATACATATATAAAATATATTTAATTTTCAGAAAAACACACATTCACTTGATGATGTCATCAGTGATGTCATCAGTAGTGTCATTTGAGATGTCATGAGTGATGTCATGAGTGATGTCACTGACCATGTCAGGAGTGATGTAATATGTGACGTCATCAGCAGTGCATTGCGGGCACGCAAAGTATAGTTAGCTGAACTAACTATAACGGGGGAATTTCAATGGTTTTGTACGAGTGAAATTTCCAGCTAACTATAACGCCCCTGAAACCTATGGTTTTTTCAGTGAATTTCTAAGGTTTTTTAAATGCTAATTCCTAACTATAACGTGCCTGAAACCTCTGTTTTTTTCAGTGAATTTCTAAGGTTTTTTAAATGCTAATTCCTAACTATAACGTGCCTGAAACCTATGGTTTTTTCACTGAATATATATATATATATATATATATATATATATATATATATAAATTACCTACTGGCAGTCGCCAGTAGGTAGTTATAGTTAGGACCTATTTTCCATAGGAAATCTGCAACATTCTATTTGGAATAACGTTGGCGCCGATTGACGAATCTTTGCAACATTTTCCAGACTTTTGGCCAGCTCCTATCCTGAAAATTTCATGGTGATTCATCAAGCGGGGGCCGAGAAAAGAGGGGGTCCCAAAACGCATTTTCCCCATGCATTTTCTTATAGGACCTGTTGACGCAGCTACAGCCCGAACTGCTGAATGGAATTACACCAAATTTGGCAAAGATGTAGTCCTTAGTTAAGACTCATGCCTTTTGCTTAAATGGTGTCAATCTGTTCAGTAGTTCCTGAGAAAATCAAAATCAAAATCACATACATATCTGGGCAGAGCCTAACCACACATCTCATCGCGAGATCTGATTGGCTGTCAGTACTTCATCCAAGAAGTGTTGGCAGCCATCTTGGGACCAATATACATGATAGCACCTCATTAAAAAGCATTGCAGTTAATAGAAGGTTTTAAGACTTTAGTTAAATTATAAATCATTTGTTGATGGTACCATACTCATTTTAGGAATTGTGGTGTGTTCTAAGGTGATTTTACCATGTGAAAAAGGCTTCTGCTGTGATATCATGAATCATATTTGAGAGAAAACAATTTTCTCATGCTTTTCCCACAGAGGTTTGGAAGGTGATCTATAAGCTAAAATGAGAGCATATTTTCTGTAAATTCACATTATCTTTCTCAGTCATGTGAGAATGAAGTCTGACATTCTCAGTAAAGCATCTACATCCAACAAGGGCAGAGACTGTCAGTTGATTCCTTTGTGTTCTACTGCAGCTTCCCAGAGTGTTCCAAAGAACAACTAGAGCGCTAACAGTCCTATTTATGACAAACGTATTGCACACCTGAAGCCATCTTGATTGGAATAAAGTGGTAACTCTTAAAGCATTTAATTTAAAAAGGAACAAAATGAGGGGGTTCATTTTGCCATAGAAAGTATGATTAGTGCTGCAGAAAGAAAAATTAGGGCACATTTTGAGTGACTTCTACAATCCTCTTCTATTTCATAAAAAAATTCTGACATGGAGACTGAAACATGCACTTTCAATACCAGCTGCAGACTTCCCTGGTGAGCAGTAGCTTTACTACAGTGATCTAATAAGCAACTAGAGTGCTAACATTCTGAATTTATGGCAAATGTGTGACACATCTGAATGCCTTCTTGATGGAACCAAAGTAAAAAACTGAAAGTATTTCCTACTGAGGAGACTGCAGTAAATGAGTAAATTAGGAAACTTCATAACAAATAAATCTCCCTAGATGGCCACCAGAGACAAAAGAGCCCAAATGTAGCCCAAATATCACCCAGATGTAGCCCAAGTATAGCCCAATGACAGAATGTCCCAGAGTGTTCTAACGAACAACTAGAGCGCTAACAGTCTTACTTATGACAAAAGTATGGCACACCTGAAGCCATCTTGATGGGAATAAAGTGGTAACACTTAAATCATGTAATTTACAAAGGAACAAAATGAGGGGGTTCGTTTTGCCATAGAAAGTATGATTAGTGCTGCAGAAAGAAAAATTAGGGCACATTTTGAGTGACTTCTACAATCCTCTTCGATTTCATAAAAAAATTCTGACATGCAGACTGAAACATGCACTTTCAATACCAGCTGCAGACTTCCCTGATGAGCAGTAGCTTTACTACAGTGATCTAATAAGCAACTAGAGTGCTAACATTCTGAATTTATGGCAAATGTGTGACATATCTGAATGCCTTCTTGATGGAACCAAAGTAAAAAACTGAAAGTATTTCCTACTGAGGAGACTGCAGTAAATGAGGAAATTAGGAAACTTCATAACAAATAAATCTCCCTAGATGGCCACCAGAGACAAAAGAGCCCAAATGTAGCCCAAATATCACCCAGATGTAGCCCAAGTATAGCCCAATGACAGAATGTCCCAGAGTGTTCTAACGAACAACTAGAGCGCTAACAGTCTTACTTATGACAAAAGTATGGCACACCTGAAGCCATCTTGATGGGAATAAAGTCGTAACACTTAAATCATGTAATTTACAAAGGAACCAAATCAGGGGGTTCGTTTTGCCGTAGAAATTATGATTAGTTCTGCAGAAAGAAAAATTAGGGCACATTTTGACTTCTCAAATCCTCTTCTATTTCATAAAAAAAATCTGACATGCAGACTGAAACATGCACTTTGAATACCAGCAGCAGACTTCCGTTGTGAGCAGTAGCTTTACTACAGTGATCTAATGAGCAACTAGATTGCTAACGTTCAGAATTTATGGCAAATGTGTGACTTATCTGAATACCTTCTTGATGGAATCAAAGTAAAAAACTGAAAGCATTTCCTACTGAGGAGACTGCAGTAAATGAGGAAATTATGAAACTTCATAACAAATGCAGCACAAATATCACCCAGATGTAGCCCACGTGTAGCCCAATGACAGAAGTGTGCAAAACACTTATTTTTTGTGTATATGCAGTTTTATATAGTACAGACTTGTCAGGTATTAAAGTGCTTAACATAAGCATTGGTTACATCACACTAGATCAAATTCATTTTGGTTGTAGACATGGGGAGATTAAGTGATTTGACCAGAATCACAGAATGTTGAGCTGAAGCAGAAACTCCCCAGTTGCAAAGTCTGCAGCTCTGGAAGTAACACCACATCCTCTCCCCTAAGAGCAACATTTAATCAAGTGGTCCACTGGATAAAAAAAACATAAAAATTACAAATAATTTAAAAGTTTGTTGTCGCTATTTGAAAACTCAGAGAATATGTCCTCATTTTAGTTTTTTAGAGCACTAACCATAAATTTGATGCAAATAAGACCCTGTCATACATGTAATTTCTAAAGGAAATGCTCTAGGTATTACAGTTTTGATTACATCAAGATGACATCAGGCGTTCCACACTTTTGTAATAAATATAGAATGTTAGCAATCTAGTTGTTCATTGGGATACTGTTGAGAGGCAGAGGCCAGGGGCACGGACTCTGAAAATTGAAGGCAAGTAGGAGAGTGCAGAGGCAACAATTTGACCACACTGGACAGGCAGGAAGGGCAGTGGCAGCACAACAGACTATGGAGGGCAGTGGAAAGCGGGGCAGGGGCAACAAACCAACAATACAGAACTGGCAAGAGAGGCTGTGGCAATATAATACACCATTGTGGGCAGAAGGAAGAGGCAGTGGTAGTATAACCATACATGCCAACAGACCCGTTTCAGCCAGGAAACGTCCAATGTTTTTAAGCTCAAATGAGCTTTATTTGATCTGTATCCTGTCTACAATCTCCTCTTTTTCAATGTAACTCAAAGGAGAAAATCAATACCCCAGATTTTTTTCAAAATCTCCCTCTTACCAAGTTCAAAATGTTCGCAAGTATGGTACATTGTATCATAGTAGGCAGGAGGAAGTGGGGTAGGGACATGGACTCGGATAACAGAGGACAGGAGGGACATGGAGAGGTGCACCAAACTGACCCTACAGGGCAGGCATCAGGGTTTGCAGCAGCACAATACAGCACACAGGGCATGCAGGACGGGAGTGCAGCACAACAATCCATAGAAAGCAATAGGGAGGGGACAGGACCGTGCACATGGACAACAGAGAACAATGGGGAAAGAGGCAATGGTAGCTGGCTGACCATAATGGACAGACAGGAGAGAAAGCTGCAGCATAACAGACCATAAAGGGCAGGAGGGACGGATCAGGGGCATTACAATGGAACAGACAAGCCAGGAGGGAGGGAATAGGGGCCTGCACATGGAAACAGAGGGCTGGGGGCAAGGGGGCAGTGCAGGAGCAGCAAGATAACCATGAAGGTCAGGCAGGATGGGCACTAGAAACAAGACACACCATGGAGAGCAACAGTGAGACTATGGTGGCATACACACAGACCACGGAGGGAAGGTGGGGGGGGTCAGGGGCAGCTAGCTGACCACACAGGGAAAGTGGGAGGGGCCATGGCATCACAGAAGACCATACATGGCAAGCGGGAGGGTTAGTGGCAGCACAATGGCTATGATGGGCAAGAAGGAGGGCACAGGGGCATGCACAAAGGACCATGGAGGATAGAAGGGAGGGTCAGGACCTGGGCACAGACAAGAGAGTTCAGGGGAAGGGGCCTCACAACAGACCGCGTGGGGCAGGCAGAAGGAGCAGTTGCAGCACAACAGACCAGGGAGGGCAGAAGGGTGTGGCAGTAAAATGGACCATGGAGGACAGGAGGAAGGAGATAGGGGCATGGCATGTGGACAGGCAGGGTGGAGGTGGCAGGGACAGGTTACAGTCATCTGACAATGCTAGGCAGGTGGGAGGGGAGTGGCAGCTCAACAGAACACTCAGAGTAGATAGGAGTGGCAGGTCCATGGGACATGGTGGGCAACAAGGATGGAGCAGGGGCATGCACAAAGACATCGGAGGGCAGGGGGAAGGAGAATAGGGGCAGCAAGCTAAGCACAGAGGCTAAGCAGGAGGTGAATTATGGGCCATAGAATTGGGCAATGGAGGGCAGGAGGAGTGGACTGGTACATCATGCTAATTGGAGGGCAGCACATCAGACCATGCATGGCAGGAGGGAAGAGGCCAGTCCATGGATTCAGACAACAGAGGATAGGGAGGAGGTGGATGGGGCAGCAAGCTAACTGTTCAGAGAAGGTGGGTATTAGGAACTTTATTGTTTTTAAAATGTGTGTCTGTGCGAACTACTTAAAATATGAACAAGTATGCAGCATAATCTCACTTTTATTCAGGAAGAAGAGGACGTTTGTGACTGTGACTCCGGGCTCACTTGGCAGAAACACCCCCTGACCCTCCACCCCCCATCGCAAAATGTAATGCCCGTGAAAAGGGTAGGTGGACGCAGTGTTATATAGAACATAGTCCTGAGAGCACGATTGAAAATGATAACTAGATATAGTGTATGGTATAAACTAAGCACCAAAAAGTGTATAAGATGAACAGGGCGTGAAATATAATATGCAATACATTGTGCGCAATGACAGATTCATTGGAGAGCACGAGATAGCACAGCCACTAGCGCGTGCTATGCGATATGCGCCTTGGAGTGTAATATGCCCAGGGCAGTGTTGTGTAACCTAACTAGTCTCTAAAGTTGTAATATGAAATATGTGCTGGGGAGTGTAACGTTGCATATGCACTGTGACAAAGATATGGATCCCAGATTGTAATATGTATGGCATAGCGCTGTGCGTTAGAACATAGGCATCGAGGAAGGCACGTTAGATGGGGCAATATAACCCGTGCGAAGGTAAGTGTGGCATGACATATTCACGGGGTGGTGTTACAGTGCACATGGGTTAGAGAGTGTCATAGCATACGCACTAGCTGGTGGAATACAACACAGAGGTGTGTGGCACTCGGCGGGCACTGGTGGGTGTAACACAGCATTGGGCTCAGCCAGGAGCACGCTGTGACTCTCAAGTGAGGTTTGTCTCCTTTCTAGAGAGTAAAATAAAAAGTATTACACATCCAGCGGTGGATGTGTGTTTTATTAACCGTGTGGGGGGTTTCTTGCATAGTTTGGTCGAAGATTTGTCGAATCACCCTTTGAATGGCTTGGTGTGCGTGTGTATTAAATGTGCCCGTCAATAGCTACCCATGTTTGTATAAATAAATGACAAGGGTGTCTACTTGGAGAGTACCCACCGGCGGGGGCGCCGGGATTAGGCATGGTAGGGCGTCAGGCACGTCAGAGCTTCACTAACGGTGTAAATACATTCCACGTGGATTCATTGTATGCATAGTCGCCTTTTAATGAATATCACGCAAATCGTCATGGTGATAGGTACATACGGTTTGTCCAGCACGTCCTAGGTGTTTCTATAAATATATATATTTTTTTAAATAATAAAAAACAAAGGCCGGCCCCGGGGGAGGGGGTCCCCGGGGCCATAAGTGGCCTGAGGAGGGGGGCAACGCAGCCCTCCTCCTAAAGAATAAAAAAAAAAAAAGCCCATGACCCGGGGGTTGGGGTCCCCGGGGACGATTTAGGCCTTGGGAAGGGGGCCACACGGCCCCCTACCAAATTAATTTTTTTCAGCAAAAAAAATTAGGGTGCAGGCCCTGGGGGATGGGGTCCCCAGGGCCAATAAATTAGAAAAAGAAGGGGGGGCCTCCTTCTTAAAAAAAATAAATATATAAAAGACAGGCATCGCGCCGGAGGCCATGCCCCCTCCATGCAGTACTCTGCAAACGCGCCCCCTGGCCAGTTGTAAGTTGGGGAATTAATTCCCCTTCAATACTGAGGGTTCCTGAGGGCCAACTAGCCCAACAGGTATCTCCAGTAAGCGCCAGGGAGCTGTGTTGCAGACGGGTGTTCTGAGGCCACGCCCCTTTTTACACCTCTATGCAACGCAGCTCTGTGGCGCTTACTGGAGGTACCTAGTGTGGTAGTTTGACCCTAGGGACCCTTAGGATTCAAGGGGACTTAATCTCTCAACTTAGAATGGCCACAGGGCGCGTTTACACATTGGTGAAGGGAGGGGACGGGGCCTGAGGTGATGTGTGCAAACACGCCCTGTGGCGCATTTTAAGTTGGGGAAAGAATTCCCCTTCAATCCTGAGGGACCCTGGGGGCCAACTAGCCCACCAGGTGCTTCCAGTAAGTGCCACTGCGCTGCGTTGCAGAGTTGTGGTCTAGGCCGTGCCCCTTTTTACATCTCTCTGCAACGCAGCTCTGTGGCGCTTACTGGAGGTGCCTAGCGGTCTAGTTGGACCCTAGGGACCCTCAGGAATCAAGGGGACTTAATCTCCCAACTTAAAATGGCCACAGGGCGTGTTTACACAGTGGGGAAGGGAGGAGACGGGGCCTGAGGTGACGTGTGCAAACACGCCCTGTGGCGCGTTTTAAGAGGTAGTTTTAAAACCCTGCCCTAATATATACTAGCGGCTTACAGAGGAGGTCATGCTAATCACAGGGGGACCCCAACACATAGTGTTCCCTAGTGTATGTAGGTGTTTTCACTGTATTCTGAGTGTCTTTTAACATAGCACTGGCTCTAGGACTGGTTAGTCAGACTCAGTTACCACCAGTATCCGTCTGAAAAAGTTGAGGGTACAGGATGATTTTGCAACAAGGCTTCTTTCTGCTCTTCTGTTTGTTCTTTCTGCACGTTATCCTTCTGCCTGCACTTTTCTTCGACTTTGAGGACTTCTTTCTGCATTTCTTTTTTTTCTTTCTGTGCTTTTTCTCTTCTTTCTTCACATGTCCTAGCTCTATAGGCATAGTTAGAAATTAGCATTTAAAAAACCTTTGAAATTCACTGAAAAAACCATAGGTTTCAGGCACGTTATAGTTAGGAATTAGCATTTAAAAAACCTTAGAAATTCACTGAAAAAAACATAGGTTTCAGGGGCGTTATAGTTGGCTGGACTTTTCACTCGTACAAAACCATTGAAATTCCCCCGTTATAGTTAGTTCAGCTAACTATAACTTGCGCGCCCACAATGCACTACTGATGACGTCACATAATACATCACTCATGACATGGTCAGTTTCATCACTCATGACATCACTGATGACATCTCATCTCCCGCTTAACGAATCACCCTGAAACTTTAAGGACAGGAGCTGACCTCAATGAACCTTTTTTGGGGAAAAGTTTGCAAGGATTCGTCAAACGGCGCCAAAGATATTGGCAAAAGAAAAAAATGCCTTTTCAATAGAAACGAGATCCTAACTATCCTAACTATAACTACCTACTGGCACCCGCCAGTAGATTATATATATATATAATCCCAGGTTAGGTAATCTCACTGGATTTTTTTCCATGTAATAGGTGTAAAGCCTGCAAAAACAGCGTTAAGGTGACATCATGCCAAATACCGGGGATACTGGGTCCGAAAAGTATCACTAAGTTTCTAACATGCACCACCCCCTTCTGTGTATATAGTCTGGTTTGCCCACAAATTGCAGGATTTTGGAGCATGCAAGGTCCATCGAAAGAAATGACGCAACCTATCCTGTAGCCAGGCAACAGAATTCGACTTAAGTTTTATTGTCTGGACCATGTTCCAGCTAAACAACGTGGAGGACACAGAGAACTTAGACTGCGAAGACTCGAAGCGAGGTTTATAATAGACCTACAAACTAAAGTACCAGCAGGTCTTAACACTGAAAAAGAATTAGCCATACATTTAAGATAGCATGTTATGTCTCTGAGTTTTTGGTCAGATTATATCTCCCTCATACTGTAGGGTAGTTCTCTCTCTCAAGTAACTGCTTATATTAATTGAAAGCTGGATTTCTAGCACCATAATTGCACATATAATTTAGAGATTATGTTAGTAAGGATGGACCGGTGTCAAAATGGATATAGTAGAGGCCATTTTTTGAATTAATTAATTATATCATTAATTAATTTAAAATCACAACGGTTGTGTCATTGATAAAAGCAGCCATTCAGATGGAAGACTTTTCTGGCATGTAAAACGATGCACACACCCATTCAGGGCGAGATATTTCAGTTTTTTTTATTTTATTTTATTTCACTTTATCTTATTGTAGAGAGCAGTACTAGTTTGCTCATGTTTCTATCAAAAGATTGATAAATTATTATATAAATATATATAGATACTCTTGTCAACAATATATGCCCATTCAGGGCTAGATTGTTTAATAACTCATTGAGTTGACCTACTGCTCTGGCAAATATGATAATTCTGCAAATATGTGGCCAAATGAATTTGTGATCATCGTTTGAAATTCTCAAATGATATGTTAAATGAATTTACAATGACACAACATGCATTTATACAATATATTGTCTTTATATTTGAAAATTGTTATACAACCTCTTCAAGATGGCCGCCATGAATTTTAAATCTGTGTCCATCATTTATTTTGATGTTTAACTCGATGACGTAATTGACTCTGGAAGTACTTCCTTGATGTATGAATTTAAAAATGGTGATGCCCTCCGTTTATTTTAAGCAATGGAAAAAGGTGTGTAGCCGAAACGCATCCTGTTTGTTTGTATGCAGGAATAAATGACACTGTATATTCACCTTGATCAGAGTGCGGTCTCTTCACTTGTCACCGAGTGAGGTTCTGAGCTGTATATATATATATATATATTCACTTAAAAAACCATAGGTTTCACACATGTTATAGTTAGCTGGACATTTCACTCATAAAAAAACAATGAAATTCCCCCGTTATAGTTAGTTCAGATAATTATAACTCGCGCGCCCGCAATCCACTGCTCATGACGTCACATATTACATCACTCATGACATGGTCAGTGGCATCACTCATGACATCACTGATGACATCATCCTTGTGATAGAGGGGCGGTCGCGCGAGTTATATTTATCTGAACTAACTATAACGGGGGAATTTCATTGTTTTTTTACGAGTGAAATGTCCAGCTAACTATAACATGTGTGAAACCTATGGTTTTTTAAGTGAATTTGCAAGGTTTTTTAAATGCTAATTCCTAACTATAACGTGTGTGAAACCTATGGTTTTTTAAGTGAATTTGTAAGGTTTTTTAAATGCTAAGTTATGTATGTATTATTATTTTTTTATATATTTATTTTACAATAAACTATATATTAATTTGTTTTTGTTTTTTTATGGTTTTTCACCGTACGCGCACGGTACGCGTACCCCGCGATTTAAAAAAAAAAAAGTATTTTTAACACTTCTGGGTCCTTTTTGGACCCCCTGACAAAGGCTACGGGGTCTGCAACACTCTACCTTGCCCCCTTTTCACGTTCTCCACCTTTGTTTTTTAGTGTGAGACACACAAAATGGCAGCCGACACTTCCTGATTTCGACCGACTGGAATGTTTACTGTCATGTAACCACCAATCGGAATTACGCTCGCGCACGGCAGCGTGCGCGTACGGTATGCTTACCGTACGCGCACGGTGCGCGCATATAGATATATATGTACTTTTAACTGAAATATTCTCAGGAACTACAGAACAGATTTACTTCAGTTATTCAAAAGGCACATCCCTGACCTGAGGACTACTTCTCTGCCAAATTTCAAATAATTCTGTTCAGCCGTTCGGGCTGTACCTTGGACTAAAGGTCCCTATGGAAAAATGCATGGGGAAAACGCATTTTGGGACCCCCCTTTTTTCTTGGCCCCCGCTTGACTAATCACCCCGAGACTTCCAGGGTAGGAGCGGAGCGGAGCGCCCCACCTATTTTGAAAAATTTGCGAGGATTCGTCAACCAGCGCCAAAGTTATTCAAAATAGAATTTTCAGATTTCCTATGGAAACACGGTCCTAACTATAACTATCTACTGGCGACTGCCAGTAGATAATATATATATATCTCTCTATATATATATATATATATATATATATATCTCTATATATATATATTACCTACTGGCGGTCGCCAGTAAGTAGTTATAGTTAGGACCACGTTTCCATAGGAAATCCGCAACATTCTATTTTGAATAACTTTTGCGCCGGTCGACGAATCCTCGCGAATTTTTCAAAATAGGTGGGGCGCTACGCTCCGCTCCTACCCTGAAAGTCTCGGGGGGATTCGTCAAGCGGGGGCTGAGATAAAAGGGGGGTCCCAAAACACGTTTTTCCCATGCATTTTTCCATAGGACCTTTAGACACAGCTACAGCCCGAACGGCTGAACAGAATTACTTGAAATTTGGCAGAGAGGTAGTCCTCAGGTCAAGGAAGTGCCTTTTGTAGGTTTGGTGTAAATCTGTTCAGTAGATTCTGAGAAAATAGCCTTTAAATCAATATATATATCTGAGCCAGCTTACGGTGCGCTTACGGTGCGCTTACCGTACGCGTACGGTGACGTGCGCGAGCGCGATTCTGATTGGCTCTTAGATCTTAGTAAACATTCGATTCGGCCGAAACCAGGAAGCGGCGGCCGCCATTTTCTCTCTCGCACTCTGAGTGGGGCAGCATAAATGAAGCCCAAAAATGTGTAAAGGGGCAGTTTATTGAGATAATATTCACCCAGCAGTGATATACGGGCCCCCAAACAACCCCCAAGGCCAAAAAATTTTTTTTTTTTTTTTCGAAAAATCGCCGATTATGCTTACCGTACGCGTACGGTAAAAATTGGTTTAAAAAATAATAATTATCCACACTCTCCCCACCCCAAGTGCAAATGGTGCCCTAAGGGCACCATTTGTGCATGGCATATCAAACAAATGAAAATAATAAACAAAACATTTCACAACGATGCGCATAATATGTCCCCCATGTGCACACGGTGCGCGAAGCGCGTCGTGCGTACATGGCCCATCCCGCATAATGTGGGCACGCGGTGCGCGCAGCACACCGCGTGTCCACCGTGCGTGCATGGCACTAACTGCGTAAAGTGGGCGCGCGGTGGCGAAGCGCACCGCGTGTTCACTGTGCGCGCACGGTGCGCGAAGCGCACCGTGCGCGCACGGAACGAACTGCGTTAACTGGGCGCGCACGCCACGAATGGCGTAAAGTAAGTTAGCATTTAAAAAACCGTACAAATTCACTGAAAAAACCATAGGTTTCACACACGTTATAGTTAGGAATTAGCATTTAAAAAACCTTGCAAATTCACTGAAAAAACCATAGGTTTCACACATGTTATAGTTAGCTGTACATTTTACTGATAAAAAACCAATGAAATTCCCCCGTTATAGTTACTGTAGGCAACTATAACTCACGCGTAATCCTCTGCTGATGACATATGTGTCTTTATGAAAAAAAAATATTTGTAATATATGTATAGCTAAAATTTAATGGAAGAAGACATGGGCAAATAAGTGTCTAAATACAGTATTAGCATCAGCAGAGGATTACGGTCGCGTGAGTTATAGTTGCCTACAGTAACTATAACGGGGGAATTTCATTGGTTTTTTATCAGTAAAATGTACAGCTAACTATAACATGTGTGAAACCTATGGTTTTTTCAGTGAATATATATATATATATATATATATATAGAGAGAGAGAGATATATATATTTTTTTTTCTCCACCAACTGGCTCAACCTTTGCTGGATCCCCAGCGCTCTTCAGTGGTGCGTGACCCCTCGGCTGAGCCCAGCCTATATAAATCAATTCTTCTCCAACAAAGGAATGGGTCGCACTCACGAAGGATTTCTAAATTAATTCTTATTTCATTTTAGATTTTCCATAACAGATGAAAGGAGTATTGACGCGTTTTGGTCTCCCCTGAGACCTTGTTCACGATAACACTCATGATGTGGATTTACCCAAAATTATACATTCTCATAGAAAATAGGTCACTTCCTGTTTTAACATCACAGGATGTTATGGGAGATGTAGTTTAACCTAATTTATCCAAAGCAAAATATTTTCAATGTGGAAAACAAAATTAAAGTTACAATTGTAAATGCATATTTCTACATGTATTAATTATCTGTACTCACTAGAGTTCTTCATGAAAGCTCTGAATATCACTGATGTCAAAGGGAAACACTTGGTATTCATTATGAGTCCCAATAAATTTGGAAATGTACTCTCAAAATAGCAGGGAACTGATTGGAGTTTGATTTCTCCCTTTTCAAATCAGGGCCCATATTATGTTAAGGTTGCAATGTTCCTGTCAGCTCCATGCCGTATCTTTAAACAGGTGCACCATGCAAACAGGGACAGTGCACCCTATTACAATCAATGTGCTATCGGAGGGGAGTTGTGAACCCATGACTGTCCTGTGGCAGCACATTAGTGAAAGACAGAGTAACTGCTTGTAGCAGTCAGTTTATCTGTCACTGTGCTGATGGCATCTGCCTGCACTGAAGAGGGGAACATGCAGGTGTAGTGAGTGACTGTATCCGCCTGTAGGGGGATGTCTGGGCTGTCCATGGGATTCCCTGTCACCACTCCAAAGTGCTGCACTCACTTAGCGCACTGACTGTGAGCCACTTATTTATTGCACATTGTCAGTGTGCCTGCCGAAGGTCTCCTTGCCTCTGCACTCATGTCCATGTAATAGAAGCATACAAAAATGATGGATGGAATGCTTGAATTAATCTTAGCCACTGGTAAATTCTCAGGGCTGCATCCCAAACCATAGCTATTTTGAAAACCATGTCACCTCAGTTTGGACCTGTACATATGCAAATCAGTCTCAACCTTGCTCCAATAGGAACAGTCCAGCCTGAACTGCCAGGCCAGATCCTCCCTGAACCAGAAGAGAAGCAACCCAAGACTGGCTTCACCCCTGCTTGGGCTCAATAGTCAGGTATTTCTTGGTTGTATAGTTCAGTGTGCCCCCATAAAATGTCATGGGTGCAGAGGCAAAGTTTCCCTCACTAGCATATGGCTATGCCCCATTCAAATGAGGAAACACCTCCGTAAATTGCCACCAGGACTGTGCCTATGCTGGAAATATCTGTATTTCAGCACATTGTGCAGAGTGCTTCTCTGAGGAAGGCCTAAAAGGACAGTCTAAACCTCTGAACTTGTTTTCAGGTAGAAAAATTATCATCAGCCTACCATTTAGTACTGGCTTTTTAAATTACACCTCAAGTATAATTTCTGGTTTCATATGGTCAAAACATATTAATTAAGATGAGAGGTCAATGTTAAATTCAAAGTTCTCTATGTGTATTGCCTTCTTTTGTCCTCTTCTACATTGCAGTAATTCTATCCACCAAGTTTAACTATTCACTAAAACAGGTGGTTCCTTACTCATAGCATGTATCAAACATCAATAAATAAAAATCAACTTACTTTCTTAGTTTTTCCAGACTATTTGCACATTTTCCTTGAAAAACATAATGTTCGGATGGAATGTCTACTGCTCTGCTTTGGAGAGCTGTGCTGTCCTATGCCGTGTTTTTACTCTGGTTGTCTATCTGCACTTTGCATTTATAGCCCAATGATCTTGATAATCCTGCAAGCTCACTGACAAATCGACATAAATAAATAGGGAGCCCAAACCTATTCTCTGCGTGTGTGGAGAATCACAAGTTCACCCCCTTTTTGGAGATTGGATGGATTGCACCATAACCGAACAGTTTTGTCCCAGATCCCACAAGTGCTACAGGCAAACCTGTACACACCCTCTTGTAGCTTCCAAGAGCTTTGATAATCACATCTGCTTCAAATGATGTACTGAAATTTGAAGAGGTGGCTGGAGGAGTACATACTAGTTTGGAGCCATGGGTCACATCAAAGTATATTAAGTCTTTCCTAAGACATTAATATTAGTATCCCAAGTTCTGTTGCTTCCATCATTATCTAGGAGGGAGACCAGTGGTTTCAAAGTTATAGGGTTTTGGAGTGTTCTGTACCCTATAAAGAGCAATCATCATATGTCTTCCTTCTCAAGGAACACAAATTAATACATTTCAGCTCGTAAAAATAAACCCCACCACAAAATGAATTCGATTTCACAAGCCTCATTTTCTCAGTTACTGCAAAATAAATGTCAATGCAGGTTGACTTCAGCCTAGTCATGTCAATTGAAGCATGGGTATGCTAACTAAAACATCTTTTAATCAAGAATTATTTTCTATTTATTAAGTATGCTCTGACACAAGCAAGATGTGAGAAAACAGTTCAAACATCATGCCTATTGCACTAAACAACCTGTTGCAAGCCCCACTTTTAATATTGTGTTGTTCATTACTCATGTTCAGCTCCATATTGCTTCTCAAGTTGGTTGAAGCCTGCATTTTAAAAAAATAAACCAGTAGCATATTGGAGCATATTGGAGAAATCCTACCATAATTTATGTTGTGTTATTTTAATTTATTTTGTGCTCGAATCACCCCTGGAGGGGTAGCTTAGCGCGGGGTCAAGACATACAGACAGGCTGAAAGCACACTTAAAATAGGTGGGTCTTAAGCACTTTCCTGAAGTGGGAGTGAAGTTCACAGAAGCATAATTGCATATACAGCTTGACCCTGCTGCCCAGGCAGGTCGCTCCCCACGCTACTGCGCTGCCCTTGTAAGGTTCTGCCCGCTCTCCGCCGCTGCATTGTGTCTAATTGATTGTAATTGTAAATCGCATCTGTCTGCTGTGCTGTGTTTTCCCATTAACGTTCTTCTTCCCCCTTGTTAATTCTTATTCCACTGTGCCCTGTATCTCTGCTTCATGTTTTCGCCGCCCTCACCCGCTCCTTCCTGCTAATCTTCCCGCCGCTGCATCCCTGCGGCCCCGCCCCCCTGCTGCCAATTTGCTGCCCCGCTCCCACCTCCCAGGTGCTCCTCCCTCCCACCTCCCCTCATATGGAGGCCGCGCAGCGGTGAAAGGAGTGACCCTTGACCCTGCTGCCCAGGCAGGTCACTCCCCACGCTACTGCACTGCCCATGTAAGTGTCTGCCCGCTCTCTGCCGCTGCATTGTGTCTAATTGATTGTAATTGTAAATCATATCTGTCTGCTGTGCTGTGTTTTCCCATTAACGTTCTTCTTCGCCCTTGTTAATTCGTATTCCACTGTGCCCTGTATCTCTGCTTCCTGTTTTCACTGCACTCACTCGCTCCTTCCCGTCAATCTTCCCGCCGCTGCGTCTCTGTGGCCCCGACCCCACTGCTGCCCATTTGCTGCCCTGCTCATGCCTCCCAGGTGCTCCTCCCTCCCACCTCCCCTCATATGGAGGCCACGCAGCAGCTGTGAGCAGCTGCCGCGCTGCTGGCGCGCCTAAGGCAAGCCCGCCTGCGCCCGTCCACGCTTGGCCCGGCACCAGGAGCCCTGGCCCCCGTGAACGCCATGACGCCTGCCTCTGCTACGACTCCAGCACCCTCCACGCACTCAACATCTGACGATCACGCACCTGCTGCCTGGCCGCCCCGAGGTGCACCTAAGGACCCTTCTCCTGTCGGAACTGCAGCTTCACCAGCATCCAGCCCGCCAACCCACCCACTGAAGAACCCAACTTCCTCAGATGCATCCTGCTCAACACCTGCTCTGCCCGCAAACACGCCGTCGAACTCTGGGACCTACTCGACACCAATGCCCCAGACGTCGCCTCTCTGATGGAGACCTGGCTGAACCCCTCCTCAGCACCCGACATCACCATAGCCATCCCGGAAGGCTACAAGATCACCCGCAAGAACCGCACCAACAGAGTAGGAGGAAGAATTGCCATTGTTCACAGAAACACCCTCAAAATCTCAACAGACACCGACGACACCCTCAGAACCGACGAACACCTACACTTCCAGATCCACACCGACCCCAACACCACCCTCAGAGGTACCCTCGTCTACAGACCCCCCGGACCCCGACAGCAGTTCAGCCTCTCCATCGCCGACTTCATCAGCACAAACTCCCTCGCCTCCACGGAATACATCCTCCTCAGGGACCTGAACTTCCACCTCGAGAATAACAACTCCAACTCTTCCACCCTGATCGATAACCTCACCAACCTCGGACTCAGACAACTCGTCACAACACCCACCCACTCCGCCGGCCACACGCTTGACCCCATCTTCTCAGCAAGCTCCCACCTCTTCTTCAACCGCACCACTGAACTCCACTGGACCGACCACCGCTGCATCCACTTCACCTTCCGGAAACCCACCACACACCACCGCACCCAGCAAATGCCTCGCCGCCGCTGGAGCAAGGTCACCGAGGACCAGCTAACCACTGCCCTCACCCAGAGCCCACCCACAGACCCGACCGACCCCGACGCCGCAGCCCGCAGCCTCAGACAATGGATCGATGACTGCGCCAACACCCTCACCCCACTCAAGAAGCCCCCCAACACCCACACCAGCAAAAGAGATAACTGGTTCACCAAAGACCTCCAGGCCTCCAAGCAAACCTGCTGAAAACTCCAAAAAAACTAGATCCGTGAACAAACATCGGAAATCTACACAGCCCACAAGAACGCCACCCGCAGACACACCACCTCATCAGATCTGCCAAAAGGACCTCCTTCAAAGACCGCCTAGACAACAACGCACACAACAGCATCGTGAAGGAACTCTCCAACCCCAGCTCCAACACCAATGACATCCCACCATCACAAGACCTGTGAAACTCGCTGGCCACCTTCTTCCATCGCAAGATTGCAGACATCCACAACAGCTTCAATGCTGTCACCACCCCGACAACCGCCGAGACACCCGCTCCCACAACCACCACCCGCTCCAACCTCCTGCTCGCCTGGACCAACATCAACGACAACGACACCATCAAGACCATGAACACCATCCACTCCGGATCCCCGGAAGACCCCTGCCCACACCACATCTTCAACAAAGCCAGCAGCACCATCGCACCCCACCTCCGGAAAACCATCAACATCTCCTTCGAGACAGCGACCTTCCCGGAGAGCTGGAAGCACACAGAGATCAATGCCTTACTCAAGAAACCCAAGGCGGACCCTAAGGACATCAAGAACTTCTGACCCATCTCCCTACTCCCGTTCCCGGCGAAGGTCATCGAAAAGGCCGTCAACAAACATCTCACCAGCCTACTCGCGGAAAACAACATCCTGGACCCGTCCCAGTCCGGGTTCCACAGCAACCACAGCACCGAACCTGCCCTCATCTCCGCCACCGACGACATTAGGACCCGCTCGACAATGGAGAAACAGTGGCCCTCATCCTCCTGGACCTGTCAGCCGCCTTTGACACGGTCTGCCACCGCATACTAAGAACGCGCCTCCACGACTCTGGAATCCAAGAGAAGGCCCTGGACTGGACCACCTCCTTCCTCTTCGCAGAACTCAGAGCGTCCGCCTCCCCCCCTTCCGCTCCGAAGCCACCGAGATCATCTGCGGCGTACCCCAAGGCTCATCCCTCAGCCCAACGTTGTTCAACGTCTACATGGCACCGCTCGCCCACGTCTCACGACGGCACGACCTCAACATCATCTCCTACGCTGACGACACCCAACTAATCCTCTCCCTCACCAAAGACCCCCACACCACTAAAACCAACCTCCATGAAGGAATGAAGGACGTCGCCGACTGGATGAGAAACAGCTGACTGAAGGTGAGCTTGGACAAGACGGAGGACCTCATCCTCGGATCTACCCCCTCGGCCTGGGATGACTCCTGGTGGCCGGCTGCACTAGGAGCACCCCCTACACCCACCGAACACGCACGCAACCTAGGGGTCATCCTTGACTCCTCCCTCTCCATGACGAAGCAGGTCAACGCCGTCTCCTCCTCCTGCTTCAACACCCTCCACATGCTTCGCAGGATCTTTAAGTGGATCCCCACCGAAACTAGAAGGACTGTCACCCAGGCCCTCGACAGCAGTAGACTGGACTACAGCAACGCACTCTACAAAGGAGCCCCGGCCAAACTCCTGAAACGGCTCCAACGCATTCAGAACACCTCCGCATGCCTGATCCTCGACATCCCTCGCCGCAGCCACATCTCACCCCACCTGAGAGACCTGCACTGGCTCCCCATCAACAAGAGGATAACCTTCAGGCTCCTCACCCACGCATACAAGGCACTCCACGACAGCCGACTCAGCCTCTACACCCCCACCCACCAGCTCCGCTCCGCAGACCACGCCCTCGCCACCATACCCCGCATCCGAAGAGTGACCGCTGGTGACAGATCATTCTCCCACCTCGCCGCCAAGACATGGAACACCCTCCCCATCCGTCTGCGGCAGACCGAAGACCTCCTAACCTTCAGGAGACTCCTCAAGACCTGGCTCTTCGAACAGTAGCAGCATCCCCCCCTAGCGCCTTGAGACCCTCACGGGTATGCAGTGCACTTTATAAATGCTATGATTGATTAATTGATTTCAGAGATGGGGCAGAGAAGGAGAAAGATCTACAGCCTGCTCTATCCTTCTTAGAAGTCTCGAAGGAGTGTAGAGCAGAAGTTTGGAGGCTAAATATATAGTACCTATGCATGACACAAAAATAGAAGTGTGCAAGTCTCCACATTTGACCAGCCTTCAGATGGGTCAATGGCATGTAGCCAACTCAAATGTGATAGATGACTGCCACACCAGTCATCTAGTAACAAACATGTAGGGCCAGCATTTTCTGAGAAATACATGTCCACAATCTAAATATGTCAGCCTGTGCAGTTATTAACATGTTTGTGGAAAACTGAATTCTCAAGTGTATCTCACATGAAAGACTCCCCGTCAAGCATGCATCAGTCCTCTGCTTGACCCTCCAAATTCACACTGCACAGACAAGTGCAATGCCATGAATCATTTCTTCAGTAAAAAATACAGGAGAGCCGACAACACATTGACATCTCCAAGCCTGTTTTTCCTCTGAGGCTCACCTTACTGTTCTGCTTCTCAAGATATTCATCCATCAGGCCCTTGGGACAGAAGTACAAGAAGCAATTTTCAGTACATCAAGTAGTACTACAGTACCACTATTTACTTTCTTCAAAATGCAATTTACAAACCAAAGGGTAGAGATCTCCATCTCCACCCCTCATATCTTCTCTAAGGGGAGACCGCAGCACATGCAAGTCTCCTACTTAAGGCCAGGAGGAGTGCTGGTAAAATTTGGAACATCTACTACACAATGGAAGGAGTCTAAGGAAAAGTAAGGAGGGGTTCAGGCAAAGGTACTCTACTACAAGCACCCACCCCACATACAAAAGATTAAGGTGCCTACTTATTAAAAAGTAACGCAGCGCAGCAAGTCACCTCGCTGCGCTGTATTATAGGGAAAGGGCAGGTCATGATATAGAACATTCTTGCCTCTTCCCCAGCACTGGTGCACAATAGACTGCCTACTGCCAACTCAGGCACCCTTGCACCATATTGCAAGAGTGTCTGTGTTGCATGCAGGATTGTTTTTGTGCAGGAAGGGGAACCTTCCTGCACACAAATAACCACCTGAGGCATATTCCTCGTTGTGTGTGTGCTGCAGAATGCAGCACACATAGAAGAGGAAGTAATAAGGAAACAAAGATATGTCTCTTCGGTACGCCACACTTGAGAAGGTGTAGCATTTTGGTGCATTACCAGGTCTACCGGTAATGGTAAATCTGGAAATTCATCAAACCCAGGCAACACCCATGGCAACACCCATGGAAGGCCTCCCAGGGGCAGAGTAATGCAACACAATTCAGCGATTTGCACTGCGTTGCATTACTTCAGATTAGCAAGCCACTCATGGCCACTCAAAGTGGCCTTGCGTGGCTTGATTAATAGCATTTTGGGATAGTGTCACGCATGCTCCTTGTTGCATGGTGCAAAACCAATGCAATCCCTTGATAAATATGACCTTAAATCCATTGGTGTTCACAAACAAAATATTTTAAAGTTGCAACATTCCTTTGACAGACAAAATAATAGTAAGTGCACTCCCGTCCAGCCTTGGAGTAAGACAGTTATCACACGTGCCTACTCACCAGGACTGCAATTTACTCCCATAGAAAATAATGAAGGCACGGATTTAAACTAACAAATTAATAGCAACTAATGTACATTTATTTAACGTTAAAATTCTTATATATAAATATATTTTCATTATCTGTAAATTTAACAATACAGCTAAATAAAAAATGTAATTACATTAATATTTTAAACTTTTGTTAAAACATTTAAATAATTTAAATTCATTCTCCACATATCATTCACACACTGTAATGCATGTAAAATATTATTTTTTTTTTTCCTATTGGTAGAATGCATTAAATAATACACACTTAGGTGCCGATTCCGATCCGTTAAAAATAATTTGCGTACGACCCGTATCCGTATTTTTTTACGTACGAGTCGTACAAGTAACGTACAAACGGCCAAGTACGATTCGTACGTGAAAAATAACTACGAATAGTGTCGGGAAAAGTGTACGAGAGTGCGTCGGAAAGTTTTTACTTCCGAATATCGTCGGGAAAAGTGTACGAGAGTCAGCCGGACATTTTTACGTGCAAATCGTAAAACACAAGTCCGAGCGCGCAAGTACGATCCCGACCGACCGTCCGTCCGAATACACAATCGCACGTAAAATGGCCCGTACGGAGCAAACGCTGTAGCACACATGTACATGGGTAAACTTATACCCGTTTACGAGCCGTACAGCCCCCCACCCCCAAATATGTCAGCACCGTACACCACCCTGTCCGCACTGTACCCCAGCCCTGCAACTGTACGCACCGTACCCCCATGTACGCGCCGTACCCCCCATGCACGCGCCGTACCTCCGCATGTATGCGCCGTACCCCAGGCCCGCACCTGTATGTGCCGTACCCCCTCATGTACCCACCTTACCCCCCCTGCATGTACGCGCCGTACCTTCGCATGTACACGCCGTACCCTAGGCCCGCACGTGTACGCACCGTACCCCCACCGCATGTACGTGCCGCACTCCAACACCGTACCCCAGCACCCTCACCCACCATCGCGTCTGTACGGCCCGTACACGCATGAGTACGTGCCCATCACTATAGTTGGGGGTACCGTAGGCCCTAGTGATAGGCACGTACTCACGCATGTACGGCCCGTACACGCGTGAGTACGTGCCTATCACTATATTTGGTAGTACCGTAGGCCCTAGTGATAGGCACGTACTCACGCGTGTACGGCCCGTACACGCGTGAGTACGTGCCTATCACTATAGTTGGGGGTACCGTAGGCCCTAGTGATACGGCACGTACTCACACGTGTACGGCCCGTACATGCGTGAGTACGTGACTATCACTATAGTTGGGGTACCATAGGCCCTAGTGATACGACACGTACTCACGCGTGTACGGCCCATACACGCGTGAGTACGGCCCGTATCACTGTAGTGATGGTGCCCTAGGGGTACCTGTGAAACGCGCCGTACCTGTGTGGGGATTTAAGAATTACAATGGGGACACATGAGGGACAAGTATTAGGGCCTAAATGCATGCTGGTTGTCATGGATACCGAGTTTCAAGTTCAAAATTCAACATCATGTGGTCTGGAAAAAGCAGTTGGCCACATTATACATTGTTGCAAAGTGGTTGTTGACTTGACTTGATGCTGCAAATTCGAAAGATGCTAAGGCTGTCACTGGTGTATGTTTAAAGGTATTGGAGGAAACGTAGGATGCAAATGAAACTGATCAATCACTCTGTACTCCTGTAAATGAAATAGGCCAGCAAGGTAGATATAAGGCAGGCAGAACCCATGGGAGGGCACTTGTCTGCACACCATGTCAGTCAATACCACTGCTGCTGTATTGTCTCCCTCTGGCACCATGTCAAGGACTGTGGAGAGGGCCCAGCCTTTCACCCAGGAGGAGAACGAGGCCCTGCTGGATGTGATCCTCCCACGGTACCCCATGCTGTATGGTCGACCAGTGGAGCAGGTGAGTTCTGACTCCACTACCTTTGCCTGTGCACCTTTTTTGTGTCTGTCACTTCTGGCATTGTGTCCAGGTGTGATAGACATGCAATGTTGGTTGGAGTGGGTCCCAGGGGGGGGTGGATGGCTTATGTCTCTCATGCAGGGCTTGATGTAGTTCATGTGTGCACTCCTCACTTGCATTGTGCTTACTGTGACATTCACTGCATAGTGCATGGCACATTCAGCCAGCCTAATCCTCTTGGGCATTCTTGTTCTATTGTCCTGCGGTGATTCAGTGGTCACCCCGGTGTGATAGGTGACTGCACCCACAGATTTGTGTGAGAGTTGAGTGGAGCTGTGGTGAGAGTGGTGAGAGTGTCCAAATGATGTGTACGCCCCCTGGACATTGATGTGTGTGAATGTTTCTTGTCATGTGGGTGAGTGTCTATGTGGAGTGTTGCACCACAGCTGCATGGAGGAGGCAACTGCTCAATCTATCTGATGTGAGAAGTAAGCCGTGCTGTGTGTTTGACTTGCTGAGCTAGCCCCACACCTGTGACCCTCCTGGCAAGTGGCACATGTGCAGAGTGAGGTTTGCATCTGCTGTTGCCAATGGCAGGTGATTGATGTGTGCCTGTGTGTGTCTGTGTACTCTGCTGAGGTTTCGGCAGTGGCCTGGGGCATGTGACTGCTTTGCGGTGCTGTCCATCAGCCTTGTGTAGCTTGGGATGCACAGTGTGTGCCATGATCAGGGATTGTTTCGCACCCCTCATGCCACCTGTGTACTTACTATGCCATGTAGTGCATTGGTGCGTCCCCAGTGGAAAAAGTCCCTATGACTAAGGTGCTATTACTTGCCAGCATACTATGCCCTGTTCAACAAATCAAAGATGTTCAAATGTGTGTCTCTGTGACATGGTGCAGTTGTAGTGATGTTGTCCCACTTTGTCATCCACACAGGTAACCGCCTACCACAAGGGGAAGATCTGGAAGGATGCCGTCAAGGCCGTGCAATCGGTGGAGGGGCGCAGTCGGCGCCTGCCACAAGTGAGGAAGAGATGGCAGGACATCCGGTGCTGGACCCGGAGGATCGCCCGGGTCATGCTGAAGGAGGAGGCTCCTCGCAAGCATGGCGGGCGCCGGCGCCTGACCCACCAGATGAAGCATGTCCTGGCGGTGGTCTTCCCTGACCTGGATAGGCAGATACAGGAGTTACAGCAGCAGGAAGGGGGTAGGTACATGTGTGTTGTGTGTCGCCTGGATACACTGCCAAGCTATATATGTGCAGTGCATATCCTGTTCCCCCAAGTCAACCTGTGCTGTTCTTCCTCCCTTCCCCTCCTTGACATGTGTTACCTGGTCTGTGTGTTATCACTATTGTACATGGTCATCTAGGCTGCCAGTTTATCAAGGTGCACACTGCTTTCAGCATCATGTGTGGGGGTGGTCTGCCTGTGCCCTGTCCTGTTCAGTCATTTGGGGGTGCATAATTGTTGGCACTGATGCTGAGTCTCAACATAGGAGTGTGAGGGTTCAAATGAACAGACTTGCAGCATGCATTACCAATGTTGTGGCCTCAGACATGATGTGCATGAGTGAGATATATGCATAGTGCCGGGACGGTTGCTCCTGTAACAGTCAGCTCATTTCAGGACCATGGAGCAGTGTGCCCACTACAGTCCCCTGACACAGCCTGCCCTCCTACTCATGTGTGTCATCCAACACTGTGCACATTCACTGTGGGTTCAGCATGGCTCTGCCTCTGTGGCATTGTTCCCTGGCCTAGGTAGTATTTTTCACATGTGTGATACATTTGTCCACTGGACAGGGATACACCAGTTTGCTTGTGCATACTCACACTGGGCAGTGCCTGTGTGGCTATTCACAACAATCTGCTGATGTTTGTTTGTGACCTATATGTTTTGGCAGCCCTACAAGGTCATGTCATGTTAATGAAGCTAGTTTTCAAGCACAGTTATTGTAACCCTGAATAAGAGGTGTCACTTCTTGATCGGTATCAGTCACATTGACTCAGGTATGGGTGGGTGTGTGCGGGAGGGGCGTACATGTTCAACCCTGATGTTTCATTGCCAGTTCTGACTTGTGTGTGATGATTCGCAGTACAGAAATTCATCGTGCAGTGCCCCTGTTTTGTTGGCCAGTGCTTAATGTTCGTGCTTCGTAGCCTGTGTCAGTTTTTGACAATCATGTATCCTGCTTGTACATTTGTGGCACCTGTGTGTGGTTCAGATGCTACACAGTTGTGACTTTGTGTGCTGACATCTGTGGGTACATTCTGGCTTGCCATGAGGGGGAACCCACAGTACAGCTAGGCTTTTTTGCTAAACAATTGCAGGCCCATTAGCTTATGCATTGTCCTGGGTGTGGACATGTGCGCCACTCCAGATGACTGTCAGTAGGTCATATGTGTGGCCAACTGTGTGATCAGGTGACGGATAGCCATGTGAAAAATGACATTATTCAAGTAGTTACTCAGAGAAAATGTCCATTGGCACTCACTACACCTGTCAACATGTCTCAATGTTTCATATGCTTGACCTTGTTGTTTTGTTGTGAAGGACAATGATGTGCCTGCATGACAGATGTCTCCCAAGGAAGTGCACAAGACACCATCTTTACACTTTCCAGGGACACGCTGGCACATTTTAAAGTAAGGCACAGTTTGAACAAAACTTGTTTGGAGTTCATACATATACATGTTCCCACAGTGTGGTAGCATTTGGGTTAGTCCTTGGTTGTTGCTGATACCAACTTACGAGTGTCAAGTCATCCAGACTACCGTGGTGCCATGTATGTGTACTTACTGATACGCCATTTCTGCCTAACAGTGGCTAATTTGAATGAGTCTGGCAGCTCAGACAATGACTGTGTACATGTAGTTTGGTGTGCACCTCCTTGTGTGACTTCTGCTATACAGACACATGTGTGTTGTGTTCACAGAGTGCCACATTCACACATTCTACACATGTCCATTGTGTAAAGGGTTGTGATTCTCCAGGAGTCACAATGTATTTCTTTGGGGTGTCAAAAGTACTCACAGGTCTCTGAGTGTGGGGACACCTTCTGCATTGGCATGTGGTATTTGGCCTTGGGTGCGACAATACTGTTTGGTTCACAGTGAACAAGAGGTGGCATGCCTTCATAGTCTTGCTGTGCTCAACTGATCCCAGACACTAGCTTCTCATGATCTTGTGATTTCAAGTTATTTGCTGTTGTGTCCTAATTTTCATTGTTTCCAAGTGGCATGGTGGGTCAACCAACTGGGGAGTGCAGGGCTTACATATGTGGGGAGTATTCTAGATGTTACTCATGATGCCTTTCCTGATATGCACTGTTGCCTTTTTTGTTTGGACTCATGTGTCAGATGTATACAGGTGACTGATTTTTTCCTGTCTCTTCACCTTGGCCACAGCATCATCGGAGGACACCGAGGGAGACACCGGCACGGACGTGGAGGAGGGATCGAGCAGTGGTGCCACCACTGCTGAGGAGTCTGTAGAATCTAGTGGCACGGAGGGCAAGGAGAGTGAGGCGGAGGACCTGCCCAGTACCAACACTGACTATGAGGCAGACGGGTCCGAGGCTGACCTCCCAGAGGGGGCGGAGGCTGCTCCCACAGCTGAAAGCAGCAGTACATCTCTCGCCGCCCCCTCCATTCCCATCACCGCTCTCCCACTTGCTCGGGTCCCTTCTGTCTGTGCTAGGCCCCACCGTGTCTCCTTCGTGCCATGCACCGCACCACCTACCCCTGTCCCCCCTGCTGCCCTCACTGCCATTCAGCGGCAGTTGCAAGTTGGGCACACATCGATCCTGACTGTCCTCCATGGCCACACCAGACTGCTGACCCAGATGGTGTCGTACATGGAGGGCATGTCATCAGTGATGTCTGACCAACGGATGTTGCTGAGGTCCCTGGACTCGTCACTGACGGCAGTAGTGAGTCACCTGCAGCGCTGCCTCCCCCCCTACCCCTGCCCCATCCACAAATCCCACAGCCATGCCTGTCCCAAGCACACCAAGACATCCACACACACGCATCCCACCAGACACAAGCAGCACACCACCACGTAAGGGCAAGCGCACACCTCCTGACACGCACACTCAGGGGGAAGCAGGCACACCCACTGGGTCTGGGGCACACAGGCAGGCACGCAGCCACAGTCCTTGTTCACAAGACTCACTCCTCAGTCCCTCCGATGTCACTCCCCTTGGCTCCCCTGCCCCAGATTCGGAGAAGGAGGCCTACTTTGCTGGGCTGGGCCTCAGCCCCACTAGTTCACCTGGCCGGAAACGGTCAAGGCACTCCACGGGTAGGGGAGTTAAGTCCCCCAGCCTGTCCACCACCTCCCCCAGTAGCGCTGCAACCCATCCCTCTGACCCCCCCCCTTGGGGCCTGTTGTTTCTCCGGGTGCAGGGGAGACGCTTGAAGAACTGGCAGAAGTGTGCAGCGCTGAGCTCACCTCCACCTTTGGCACTGCCCCACCCCCTGTGGTGGAGTCGTCTGTCCCTGCACCCACCACACCTACCCTTCCCCCTCCTGTCCCTGCGGTGCCTGGTCCTTCCCCACATGATGCCCCCCCCCCAGTCGCTGAACCAGTGGTTTATTATGTGCAGGCAAGCTCGGGGAGACGCGTGGCCATGTGTCCCCCCCAAGGACTTCATATCTGGACTGGCCATTGGCCTTTGTACATAGTGTTCTTTACTACATCTTATTTTTTCATGCTGAATAAAGCATTTTGTTTTCCGTTTTGAAAAGTCTTGCATTTCACGTATTGATATTGATGCTGAGGCTCCAGGAGTTGTGGGAATGTGTTGTGTTTCATGGAAATGTTGTAGTCTGCATCTCATGGGGTGGAACCTGGTACCTGCGTGCCCTCACAAGGTCTCTGCAAAGAATCTTTGGTCGTGTCTGCTCTTTGTGTTTGGAGACATTGTCCCTAGGAGTGTTCCTTCCTCTGTGGCACCTGACATCTCCCCTGCAGAGGGTTGCACAATTGTTGTGTTGTCCTGTGTCTACATTTCCTTTGTTGGTGATGGATCCCTTCAACTCTGGCCATGCCTGCTCAGCAATGTCTCCGGCTGCATCGTCTGTGCCATCCTTGGTACTCACTGTACTTGTGTATAGAGTATTTTGCCATGCCTTCATGGAGAAATTGTCCCCTTTCCGCACAATGCATGTGTGTAATTGCAGCCTAGTACACATATGGTACTTGTTCTGTTGGGTATTCGAACACCTGACTCACAATTGTGGGCATTGTATCTGTGGGAACTCCACCCTATTCCTTCCATGACAGACAACATCTTGGTGGCTGGCCCAGCACCTGAACATTCCTATCAGTCCTGGGATGTGCGTGACAGTGTGTGTTCTCTTTGGCTCTCTTAGTTTATTAGGCAGTGACATGACTATACAGTCTTGTGGCATGATCTCAGTGTGTGTATTGTGCTGCATCTGCCAAGGGTGGGTATGCATGTGTTATCTGTCCTCACACCCACATGTGATGTGTCATGCAGTGGGGGAAAGACATCCATCCTCCTGGGAGTGGGACACTGCTGTCAGTGATGTGTTGTTATGGCACTATCATCATTGTCCAAAGTTAAGGATGCGTACATAGAACGGAAGCCATAGCCTCAGTAGGAGCACGGCCACACGCACACCCAACTTTCGGCGTGCTAATTACGGCTTTATTGGCGAACCCGTACAGCAATATCTGTATCCCACTATGTAGTAGAGATTATTTTGAGCACTCTCTCACCTGAAGAATTGCCACCGACCCGTTTCGGCACAGGGCAAGAAACATGTCGACCTTTCTATTTCCCTGGGGAGCATCATAATCCCCTTGGGGTTCACCTATTTTAATTAGGCTGGTATGCCACCAGAATAAAATTGTTCCTTGATTGGCAATACCATACCTATTTTAACCCACTACACCACCACTCACTACACTTGTAGCACCTACCCCCACGCACCCATACGGCTGTCTCTAAAAAGATCTCCGCCGGCCTGACGAGGAGCACAGCCCTATGATGAAGCATGACACCTTGCTAGGTGTTTGAGGGCATTCTATAGAGACTAACCGCTCTCCCCCCTCTCTCCCAGAGGAACTGCACTCCTGGTTTTGTTATGCGTACATACACCCATGGAGTTGTGGTCATCTGATAATGATGTACACCCCCCCATGTCTCTCTCCACTGCTGGGAGTCCTCTGCACCCACTCATATATGTCTGTCCACTGCTGGGAGTCCTCTGCACCCACCCCCATATCTCTGTCCACTGCTGGGAGTCCTCTGCACCCACCCCCATGTCTCAGTCCACTGCTGGTATTCCTCTGCACCCACCCCCATGTCTCTGTCCACTGCTGGAGTTGATATGCACCCACCCCCATGTCTCTGTCCACTGCTGAGAGTCCTCTGCACCCCCCCATGTCTGTGTCCACTGCTGGTATTCCTCTGCACCCACCCCCATGTCTCTGTCCACTGCTGGGAGTGATGGGCACCCACCCCTCACATGTCCCTGTCCACTGCTGGTATTCCTCTGCAACCACCCCCATGTCTGTGTCCACTGCTGGTATTCCTCTGCACCCACCCCCATGTCGCTGTCCACTGCTGGGAGTGATGGGCACCCACCCCTCACATGTCCCTGTCCACTGCTGGTATTCCTCTGCACCCACCCCCATGTCTCTGTCCACTGCTGGAGTTGATATGCACCCACCCCCATGTCTCTGTCCACTGCTGGGAGTCCTCTGCACCCACCCCCATGTCTCAGTCCACTGCTGGGAGTCCTCTGCACCCACCCCCATGTCTCTGTCCACTGCTGGTATTCCTCTGCACCCACCCCCATGTCTCTGTCCACTGCTGGAGTTGATATGCACCCACCCCCATGTCTCAGTCCACTGCTGGGAGTCCTCTGCACCCACCCCCATGTCTCTGTCCACTGCTGGAGTTGATATGCACCCACCCCCATGTCTCTGTCCACTGCTGGGAGTCCTCTGCACCCACCCCTCACATGTCCCTGTCCACTGCTGGTATTCCTCTGCACCCACCCACCCACCCACTTGCGCCCTTGCTGTGGTACACTGCTGTCCTGGGCATACACCACCCCCAATTTACAGCTGATGTGCTGCACCAAGCCGTACACCTACATCCGTGGCGTGTGTACACCTTGTATCCATCATGTAATGGGGCTGTAGGGCTACGGCTGGTACGGCCCGTACCCATGCTCTGGGGGCGTGGGTATGGGCTGTACCACCATTGTGGCGGTGCCGCAGGGGTACGCGTGGTACGGCCCGTACCCATGCTCTGGGGGCATGGGTACGGGCCGTACCACCATTGCGGCGGTGCCATAGGGGTACGTGCGGTACGGCCTGTACCCATGTTCTGGGGGCGTGGGTATGGGCCGTACCACCATAGTGGCGGTGATGTAGGGGTACGCATGGTATGGCCCGTACTCACGCCCCCCAGAGCGTGGGTACGGGCCATACCACCATTGTGGCGGTGACGTAGGGGTACGTGTGGTACGGCCCGTACCCATGCTCTGGGGGGCATGGGTATGGGCCGTACCACCATTGTGGCGGTGACGTAGGGTTACGCGTGGTACGGCCCGTACCCACGCTCTGGGGGCATGGGTACGGGCCGTACCACCATTGTGGCGGTGATGTAGGGGTACACGTGGTACGGCCCGTACCCATGCTCTGGGGGCGTGGGTACGGGCCGTACCACCATTGTGGCGGTGCCGTAGGGGTACGTTTGGTACGGCCCGTACCCATGCTCTGGGGGCGTGGGTACGGGCCATACCACCATAGTGGCGGTGACGTAGGGGTACGCGTGGTACGGCCCGTACCCACGCCCCCCAAAGCGTGGGTACGGGCCGTACCACCATTGTGGCGGTGACGTAGGGGTACGCGTGGTACGGCCCGTACCCACGCTCCGGGGGGCATGGGTACGGGCCGTACCACCATTGTGGCAGTGACGTAGGGTTATACGTTGTACGGCCCATACCCACGCTCTGGGGGGCGTGGGTACGGGCCGTACCACCATTGTGGCGGTGACGTAGGGGTACGCGTGGTACGGCCCATACCCACGCTCTGGGGGGGCGTGGGTACAGGCCGTACCACCATTGTGGCGGTGATGTAGGGGTATGCGTGGGACAGCCCGTACCCACGCTCTGGGGGCGTGGGTACGGGCTGTACCACTATTGTGGCGGTGACGTAGGGGTACGCATGGTACGGCCCGTACCCACGCTCTGGGGGTGTGGGTACGGTCCATACCACCATTGTAGTGGTGATGTAGGGGTACGCGTGTACGGACCATACCCACGCTCTGGGGGCATGGGTACGGTCCGTACACGCGTACCCCTACATCACCACTGCAATGGTGGTACGGACCGTACCACCATTGTGGTGGTGACAGGTACGCGTCCACGTCCACTTCTGTTGTGGCGGGACGTGGGATTGGTGGACACGCCCCCCGAAGTGACCAGACCGTGGAGGTAATTAATGTGCAGGATATATTTGTTTTTTGTGGGGTGTGGGTTATGTTTCCTGCCCCTTGCCCCCCCCCCCCTTTGCCCCTGGGGGTTGTTCTGACCTTCTGCGGCGTCTGCGTCGGTTTCTGAACACGAGGTCGTAGGCTATGAGGTACGGGATGACGCATAGGTTGGGGTCCATCGCTGTCCGTCGCGTACCGGTGCTCCTTCTTCGCGTTGTCCTCAATTTCCCGGCAGTTTTTGGCTCCCGTAAAAAATGCTACCTGCGGAGTGACGTAAGCACGAATCGTACTTACTGGTCCGTAAAACGCTGCCTGACTCCGTCCGGACATCGCGTATGCGCCGTCCAGATTCAGATTTGTATGTATTTTTTTGCCGGTCGGTCTTTTGTACGACTCGTACAGAAATGGTATTTCTGTGCGAATCGTACTTGCGAGTTTGTAAGGTGTTTTTCCCGGGTATGAGTCCGATGGAGAAAACGCTCCTTACGACCATTTGTACTCGGATTTTACAGGATCGGAATCGGCACCTTCATATGTTAATTTTCTCCAACATTTTATTTTATTAGTTCTAGGTTCATAATAAATATTTAAAATTATTTTACATTTAAATGTTACACTTAAATATTTATACATTTAAGGAATAATACATTTAAAAACATTTCTCAATACATTCATAGAGAGTGATCTCTGCCACAGTGGTCTAGATCTCCCCCTACGTGTGAAAAATTACTAGGAGTATGTGTGTATTGAGCAAAGCATAAACACATAAAGGAACAAACTGTCAATGTAGGGTTATTATTAGCAACAACTAAATATCATCATTGCCATCTTAACATCACTTGTTAAACTCTAAGATCAATCTTCACAAATCTGCTCACTGTTTATAAGTGAGAAAACAGTATAGAGAAGTACAAAGGAATATAAAAGAAAGATCCAATGGAACTCCTTAGTTACTTAAGTCATTCTTATGACAAGAGTTGTTTGTTTACCGATAAACAGTTCAGATGGAACACCAGGCAATATGCTGTCAATCATGTGGGAATTAAACAGTCCAAGTGTTTATAACCTCTTCCTGTCAAGGTGAAGTACTCAAAGATAAGAACCATATAGACATAAATTGAGGCCACTCTGAGCATAATGTGCAGTGCTGTTTGGTGGCCAAGGCTAATGCAATTTTCTTTTAAGTCTTGATTTCCTTGAAGGATTGTGTTGATGGGCGTTGACCTCAACAGGTGGTGTAGTCTCCTCAGGACAGGGTCTGGTATTGTTCTGAAAAAGGAAACAGTAGTTAGGGGGATCTTGCGTACCCTGGGGAGAAAGGATTTGGAGAGAAATAAGAAAAGGTGCGGGTCAGAAGTAGAACGAAGAACAGGAATAATTCCAAGCTAAGCACTGACCTGAAATGTGGAGATCAGGGTCAAACTGTGGATGTGAGAATAACCATAAAAAACAAAAAACACCGTTGACTAACTTGCACAGGGATTTGTGAAAAATAGTGCAGAAAACACCTGAAACACATCACTGGACAGGGGTGGTAACAAGATTGACTACAGGTAGCGTAACCCAGCTCATAAAGAAACAACTTTGTAATTGCAAGGCGATGTTTAATTTGTTAAATGTCAAAAATGCATGGTCTGTAGACAACACATGTTAGTCAGAATTCTAACCCATTCTGGACATATTGTGGGGTGTTGAATGTAGTGGAGCTCTCAACCAAAGTGAGTAAGATGAACTAAAAAGAGCCTAGCCTTGCATGGGCTCACTGAAAATAAATGTATGCTAATGAGTGGAAGGTCATTTGAAAGGGGGCATCAGTAAGATGGTGCCTCCATGGAGATGTGGAGTGGTGCTTACCTAGAAAAAGCTTTAAAGGCATGTTATGCAGGATTCTGCACTTTGCGTGTAAACCAGCAGACTTCTGTATGCTTTGTTTGTGGGCTGTGGACGCAATCTCTGAAGAAGGGGCAGGTTGACTATGCCAATACGTGCAAGCATCGTGTCTCACACTTTGGTTCTTGGGATGTGCAGTTCAAGCATGGAGGAAGGAGGTCTACACTGGTGAGAAGTTATTGGGTGGGGGGCAGGGAGAATAAGGGGCAATGAAACAAATCTTGTGCTGACTTTCACCTGATTAGGTGAACCTCAATCAAAAGAGAGCATAAGGAAAAGACCACAACTACATTGAATTGAGGGAAAAGTGGATGTAATTCTTGGGTATTATAGTTTTGAATGAGAATTAGTGCATAGACATATACTGTACTGCCTTCTACCTGACTTTGTGAACCTGAGTAAAAAAAAAGGGTTAGATAAAGACCACAAGTGTTATTGAATCAAGGGGATATAGTGCGGTGGTTGGGTGGGTTGTAGTCTTTAAAAGAAATAGTAGATGAAGATCTAAATACAACTACAATTGTGATGGTTCATGAGAACCCAGCAAGCCGAAGGTGAACAATGGACTATTCTTCGGAGGAATACATGTGGGTGTCATTCACATGCTTTGGATCTTTGACGTTTTGTTGAGTCAAGCGTGTGTCATGTCAAACTTCATAATGAGGAATCCCTCTTTTTTTTAGTAGGAGTTACCCCATTTCTCCTCCCATGGTGTCAGGGTGAATGGCTTTCAGTACTGACCATTTTATGTCATTCTCAGTAAGAGAAATCTCCATAAAGTGTTTTGCCAATGGTGCTGTCATCAGCTAAACATCTCAGGTGAGATTTGTGTTTTTATTTGTTTGTTTTCTTTTTTTAAAAAACATTTTATTTGATTTTTGTTATCACATTCAGTTGCATTGTCATCACATAGCATAATTTAAAACAAATTCCTTTTTTGTTTCCAATAGTTGCATTTGTGTTCTTGTCAGAATACAGGTTGTTTGTTGGGCATTGGTAGATGATATAGTGATAATCTTTTTCATGCCTCATGTGGGATCGTCCTTCCTGTCTCATGTCTGGTAGAGCTACCAGGAGATTCAGTGTATTACTAACTTTGGGTTCAAACTGGGGAGAAGTGGTTGGTAAGGGGGAGGGTGTGTTTGAATAGGCGGTTATTGTCTTTGGTGGCTTCGATTTGTGGCTTAAGTGGACTCATTTCTGCAGGTGGCCTTCCTACATTTGTTGGAGCTGTTGGGGGGCTCTGTTTGTTTGTTGTGTGCGAGGGGTTCTATGGTGTTTGGGGTTCTGCATGGATCGCGATCGGGTGAGGTCTAAGTTGGCTCCCCTGTGGGTGTTGGTGAATCTTGGCGCGGTTGAGTGTCTGTCGTATTGTGTCGGAAGAGTGACAGGACTGTGTCCCGTTCTATGGAAATGTGACGCTTTCGTACCCCTCGAATCTCCTCCTGCCTAATGGCATCCTCCTCTTCTGCTCCCCATTTACTGACCGCTTCTATCCAAGCTGCTATCGGGGGTCGTGCTGGGGCCCGCCAGTGCAAGCTATCCCACGTTTTGCTAGTAAGATAGCCAATGACGCAAATCGCGTTTGGGTTTTGAGCTGCTTTTGGCGGCGGAACATCCCCAGTGCGCAGGCTTCCCAAGTGTTGGTGGTTGTGAGTTCTGTCGCTCACGTATCCTGTTGTGTACTGTGTTCTAGTATGGTGCTAAAGTGGGGCAGCTCCAGAACATGTGGTGAGATTTGTGTTTGTTGATCCAATGTCTTACTTCTTGATCAGTTTTCCCAATGTATACCCTGTTGCACGGACCATGCCCTAAAAGTATGACTATTTTTAAGTGTCTTATTTTCTTTCCCACATGATGGCTTTACAGGCACAACCTCTACAGCAGTGACGCCCTTATTTGGGTTGGAGGTTCCATATTTCTCCGATGGACCTTTGGTTTGCTCATGTTAATGATGTATAATCTCTCACTAGATGGTCCCTGGGATACTTGCTTTTCTTGAGTGCTTAAGTGACTGGCATAAATTCATAATTGCTTGGAGGTGTTGGAAGACAAGAAGAACACAATCTCTGTTGAGTTGAGATTGAGAAAGTTACTAGACATCCGTATTTGCATTAGTTTGTGCAACAGGCATGCCTCGACATAGACAGACAACTGTGTCATTGGGATACTATTTTTACCTCTCTGTGTTTTGATTCAGCATATCAGTGCATTCTCTGAACTGTAGAATTGGTTTGTTTTGCTCATGCCAATTGGATCAAAACACTTTATAACAATGATATGTGAAAGCAAAATCTAGGAATGGAAAATTGGTGTCCCAGAGACATTGGAACCATCTGATCAGCCTGGACATGGGTCCAGTGCTCATTGTTCCTCTGCACTCAAGCTGTTACTAGTCTAAGGCTGCTTTTTCTCCAAATGCGATCTTGCAACGAAGGAGCTCAAAATGACTGTCACTGTGATATATGAAATTCAATACATTTTTTGTAGTAATTTTTTATACTTCTCATTTGGAGATCCTCCTTTGATCCTGATAACAGTGTCTGGCCTCAGAGTAAAGATACAGCGCCCAAAAATAGATCAGTGTGTCATCGGTGGTCTTAGAGGAAGCATGGCTTTGATGAAATGAGTGGGACCTGCCAACAATTTAGCTGGGCTACCAAATTATTTCTCACCCCCACGAAGGTTGGGAGATCGGAGAACTATTAGTCTACCAGTTCACCCAGGTTTATACCACTAAATAGGGAGTCATAATCACAAACACTGACATTATTGCCCATGGCATTTCTCAACTTCCATCTGGCCTTCCATCTGTGTTCCACTTGTTGATATTTGGGGATCCTTTTATAGGCCTTTCTACATTGAATAAGGATGCACTTTTTTACACATTTTTCTTTATGAAGGTGAATTGTCACTAATTATGGGAGACAGGTTTGCTTTCTTTCTTAGTTGTTTTGACAGCTCCATGCAACTTTGTGACCCACCACTGAAGCAAGTAGTTTAATTACTGCCACAAAACTTTCAATATTACTAGGCTCAACAGACAGAAAGAGAGCAACATCATCACCATATAAACACAATTTAGGTGCCCCAGCAGCACTCATACAGCAACAATCATCAGCGGAATAATTAATGACAGGTGTGAAGTGTGGAAACAAAAGTACTAATTAAGATGCACTTGCAAAGAGAATTTAACCAAAGATAATTCAAGTTGGATCTCCTTTTACAAGGTGATCAATTAATCTGGAAAGCCTATGTGTCACTAAAATGTTATAATCGCAGTTTAGCAATATATAAAGTGATGGAAGCCACATTGAAATTAATCTTTATTCTGTGTCAAAGAGATTGTTTGAAGGTCTACTTTCAAAAGGATTCTGGGAATGCATTTACTGCCAAAATACTAATAAGTGGAGTGTTTGTCAATTTAGATGTTATACCATATATTAGTGATGCTCTCCTCCCTGACTGCTTTGCCAAATCTAGTACACCAATGCTTTCCCTTAATTCTTGGTATGAACTAACATTATCTAACGTAAATATGTCCTCAGACCTTACAAAATTATATTTGCTCAAAGAAATTATCAATGACCGAAAACTGTACCTACTGAACCTTCCTGATATTTCTGAGTGTAATATTTCTTGAAACTCAAGGTGACTGACTGAATCTGCAGCTATATCTGTGTGTTCATAATGGCACCAATTCAATTATTGATTTTCTTTTACTCAGTTTGCCAAGCAACAGTATTGCTTCTTCAGGCATACTGATTATATCTCTATTTTTGTTTCTGCAGATGGGTCACTATGGGGCATATTATCAAGCCAGGCGATAAAATTATCGCCGCTTTAGCGGCAGAAAACTGCTGTTAAAACGGCGATAATGGGCTTGATAATATGCTCTATGGAATTCCAATTAAAGCCCGTGTTAGATGTGAAGGACATCTAACATGGGTTTCATTTGGAATTCAATAGAGCATATTATCAAGCCCATAATCGCCATTTTAGCGGCAGTTTTCTTCCGCTAAAGCTGCGATAATTTTATCGCCTGTCTTGATAAGATGCCCCTATATTACTATAAATTGTTGCGATAAACTAATGTGCAGTCTGATATCTCAATAGTTTTCCAATGTTTCTCTTTTGATCACCAACCTTTTTGGGGGACCACAATTCCATATGGATATATCTTGAAATATTCACTCATCAACATGGGACCATCAGAATCCTTATTTAATATGAGAAAAATACACGGGGCCATATTATCAAGGAACGGCGCTAACATTATCGCCGCTTTTGCGGCCGGAAACTGCTGCTAAAGTGGCGATAATGGGCTTGATAATATGCCCTTGTGAATTCCCATAGAAGCCCATGTTCTGGTGTGAACATGGGCTTCTATGGGAATTCACAAGGGCATATTATCAAGCCCATTATCGCCGCTTTAGCAGCAGTTTCCGGCCGCTAAAGCGACGATAATTTTAACGCTGGTCTTGATAATATGGCCCATGGTTCCTTCCTAAAAGTCTAATTCATGATAGCATCAGCTAAAATTAATTCATCTGTTCTTCTCATATTAGTATGTTGCCTAATTGCAGCATTAAGACTTATTGCTAAATAATTTAAATATTGAGCTGAAAATCCCACTTGTTCCATGCTGCCCACTAATACTAAGAGTCAGGATGATTTTCCAATAAAATTCCTTCATCTTTAAAGCTCTTCCACTAAATGCCAGCAATAACAAATCCAATGTATTAATATTTTTGAAAGGGCATATTAGTCAGACGATGCCATATAATTAGGGCCACTGGAATTAACGTGCAGGGGAGGGCCGAATTATGCGGCAGGGTTGAATAAATTATGCAACACGAAAAGGCAATTTGTGCAGCCTGAAGCAGCACATTTTAGGAAAGTATTGCTTCATTATTTTGTCTTTTTTAAACTTGTTAACAGTGTCTGGACATTGGTTGCACCTCATTAGTATCCAAATATAGCAATAAGGAAAGGTGACAATTCAACATTTGCTAAGGGCCTTCCACTGCATGGCATCACGTGTCGCTGCATTTTTAATAACTTTTGAACCATTTGAGATAGAAGCAAACTTTTTTTGTTAACATCTGCAGATCATGCAGCAGAGATTGGTTTATGTGGCAAATGCGGCAACTCTACAATCATGCAAAAATCACGGCACAATTGTATAATTCCAACAGCCCTGCATATAATGAGAAAACTAAAGTGTCTTTAATTCATATCAGGCTGCCTAATTTTGTCTCTTTGCACATATCTCAATCAATCCTGCCACCTTTTTGTCCCTGCAGTCAAGGTTAATACCAGTGACCTTGTAGCCTACTCATATCCTCCCACTAATCAAAACATATTTGATGCCTTTTTGCTGAAAATAAAAACATTTCTTAATAGGATACTATAAATGATGGCTTTCGAGGGTCTTTATTAGATTTTAATGTAGATAGTAGATGGTAAAGACACTCCTTAAAATCTAACATCCCCACAGTGTTTTGGGATTCAAATATATCATACAGTGTATTTTATTTTTGCTTTATTTTTGCTTTTAATTGTGCACTTTACTGCAAACTGGTTGTAATGTCACAACAAACCTGCACTATGGAAATTTAGAAATTTATATTAAAGGCATTGGAATTTGTCTTGCATTGTTCAGTGCCCAAAGCTAAGGATTAGAGGCGGTTCTACTACATATTTTTAACCTAAAATGACAGGCAAAACCTCCCAAGATATACAAAATACGATGTGGCTTATTTATGAGAGGGTTGCATCACGTTTGCACCATGCACATATGTGTGATGCAAACCTCTAAGTAACATTTTGAATAGCTTTAAAAATCTGGAGTAACGCACTGCAGCGCAATTCGTTGTGTTGTATTATTCAGCCCTGCGAAGGGGTTCCATGAACGTTGCCTGGGTGTTCACACACAACTCCCATTGATTTTGACTCATTTTCAGATTTACAAAGATTTGTAAACCTGGGGGTGGGCCCAAATTTCACACCTTCCCAGCATAGGCGTAACAAGGAGAAATGTTTCTATTTCTCCTTGTTTCTTCCTCATGATGCAGCACACATAGAAAGAGGAATATGCCTCTCTGGATTAGTTTTTTGCAGGAAGGTACCCCTTCCTCCACAAAAACAATCCTGCGTGCAACACAGGCACCCTTGCACCATGTTGCAAGGATGCCTGCCTTGGCCCTAGGCTGTCAAAAGGGCACCAGCGCATGGGAAAGGGCAGGAATGTGCTGGAATTGCCTTAAATATGGGACATTCCTGCCCTTTCCCTGTCACGCAGTACAGCACAAGATGACTTGCTGCACTGCACAGTATCACTTGCTCATAAAGGATCCCCTATTTATGGATAGTTACCGGCAGTGCTTAATTTGTAAAATATTAAGTGCAGGTGCTCTAATTTTTTGGGGCGGACACACCCACTTCCCCGGCCTTGCCCACTTCATTCTGTGGCCCCACCGACTTCCTTTATCGCTCCACCCACATCCTCAAGCCTCAACACATCAGAGCCACTTCCTCACTCCTTACGTTCCACAAGAAGCTGAAGACACATAAACAACTCAAGCCTCTCATCTACATACCTGCCCAAGTGCCTGGATACCCTCTTGGTTAACAAAACAACAATGTCTCAACTGGATATCATTCAAAGGCAAATTTCAAAACAATAATGAAATCACAAGGGAAAGGACGGGAGACCACCATGAGAGTTGAAAAAGGGTATATATTGTAGGTAGTTATAACAGCACTACGGAACAATAAAGGTACAAATGACTAAAACCACACAAGTGAGCACTGGGCGTGCTAGTGATAGTGAACGGCGCAGTGAACACAATAGGTGAAGACAGCGTGAACGGCGATAAAATGATAATAACAATATTGTCAAGAGATTATATGATTATGTACAATCAAATTTGAACGAATTTATAAGTGACCACAGAAAAGGCCAAAGTTCTTTGCTGAGGGTTGTCGACGGCGTTTCAGCCTGATTGATTCCAGGCCATCATCAGGACAATGGTCATAAATAAACGTGTGCTGGGCGTAAAAATTCAGTGCAAGAATTCCAAGGGTAGGGGTTGACCCGGGTGTGAATCAACGTACAATCAATGTGTCAATGAAGGATCAGCATCAAGGAGGTATGTAGCCAGAAAAAACGAAATTCGGGAGCCTGGCGTGGGCATCAATTCAAAAAGCCTCGGGGGGAATAACAGGGGGCTCAATCGCTGGGGGTCGCATAACTCGAAGGGCAGGAACAAATCCTCTGGACGGACGAGTCAAACGTCCATGCCGGTAGCGGCAACCGCTATGGAACATCGTTATGAGTAACATGTCACGTGATCGGGACAAACCAGAGAAGGGACTAGACCTGTGACTAGCATGGGTGGAATGGTGCCCCGGGGGAACAAGTTAGAAGGAAAGCGGAGTGGAAACGGAAGTGAAAAACACTGAGAGTGAACGGTTCGAAACTAGAGTAAACCACAATGGAGGATAATAAATATTGTTTAGTAATACATCAAATCAAATTTAACTGAGGTGGGGTAAAAAGGAAAGGGGGATGGGGGGGAGGAGGAGTGGTGGAGAGGAGTGGGTAGAAAGCAAGAGGGGAGGGGTGGGGGGGGAGGTGTGTTGGGTTGGAAAAGGAATGAAAATCGAGTGTAAAACATGCTAAAAACAGGGCAAGGATTGGACAGTATAACATAATAACATACACAACAAACATATTATACGACAATACAAATATAAATTAAAGATCATATTGAATAACGTCATATCCGCAGTAATCAAAAACAACTATATAATGAAGAAGGAAAATGGGAGGGGAGAACAATTGGATTACAATTAAAGCAAAAAGACCAAATTAAAATAATAGTGGGCAACAGGATAATATATGATGATAACATGTGTACCCAAGAGGACTCAAGATTATATCAATTAGATATAAAGAGAGAGACAAGGAGAAGGGAAGGGGGGGGGGTTGGGGTGGGGGGGAGGAAGAAGAGGGGGGGGGAAGGGAAGGGGGAAGGGGGGGGCAGGGGATTATGGGATGGAGGGGGGAAAAAAAGGGGCAAGGGATGGAAACACAAGGGGAGTAGGGATGGGAAGGAGGGGGGAAGAGGGCAAGGGATGGAAACACAAGGAAGGGAGAATGACAACATGAAAGAATCAAACATTATAAACCAGATTCAGATTCAGCAGGAGAGAGTTAAGATGTATTGGTGACTGTATTACATTCATCCAAAGTGTTCAATCCATGATTGACTGAGTCACAGCGTGCGATCCATCGGCATTCGCATTTGTTCAGCAAGAGTTGAAGATTACCCCCTCGTAGTGGGAGTGTTGGATGATCAATTACTTGCCAAATCAAATCGGTTTCTGAGTGGTTTTGTTCTTTGTAATGTCCAACAAGAGGTGCAGTTTCAACAAGGAGGATCTCCCTGTGACAGTACCAGGCTCGTTTCTGGGCACGGGAAACGATGCGTTTCGGATAACCTCTTGAGATCAATTTTTCTGATAAAATAGCAGCTTCCCTGAAATAGTCCCTATGGTCAGTTCCTTCGTATTCGAAGAAATTGCAAATGGCGAAAGGACTATTTCAGGGAAGCTGCTATTTTATCTGAAAAATTGATGGCCATTACAAGTGCCAAACCTGTGCAGCCTGTAATCTTACGTTTAACACCAAGGATTTTGTAACATCAGATCAAACATACCAACTGAAAACTTTCTCCAATTGTCGAACCACCAATGTCATTTATGCCATCCGTTGTCCTTGCAATCTTCTTTACATCGGCCAAACAACACAGATGGTAAAACAACGGATTTTTCAACATCAAAGCCGCATACGATGTAATGTTGAAACTGCACCTCTTGTTGGACATTACAAAGAACAAAACCACTCAGAAACCGATTTGATTTGGCAAGTAATTGATCATCCAACACTCCCACTACGAGGGGGTAATCTTCAACTCTTGCTGAACAAATGCGAATGCCGATGGATCGCACGCTGTGACTCAGTCAATCATGGATTGAACACTTTGGATGAATGGAATACAGTCACCAATACATCTTAACTCTCTCCTGCTGAATCTGAATCTGGTTTATAATGTTTGATTCTTTCATGTTGTCGTTCCCCCTTCCTTGTGTTTCCATCCCTTGCCCTCTTCCCCCCTCCTTCCCATCCCTACTCCCCTTGTGTTTCCATCCCTTGCCCCTTTTTTTCCCCCCTCCTTCCCATAATCCCCTGCCCCCCCCTTCCCCCTTCCCTTTCTCCCCCCTCTTGATGCTGATCCTTCATTGACACATTGATTGTACGTTGATTCACACCCGGGTCAACCCCTACCCTTGGAATTCTTGCACTGAATTTTTACGCCCAGCACACGTTTATTTATGACCATTGTCCTGATGATGGCCTGGAATCAATCAGGCTGAAACGCCGTCGACAACCCTCAGCAAAGAACTTTGGCCTTTTCTGTGGTCACTTATAAATTCGTTCAAATTTGATTGTACATAATCATATAATCTCTTGACCATATTGTTATTATCATTTTATCGCCGTTCACGCTGTCTTCACCTATTGTGTTCACTGCGCCGTTCACTATCACTAGCACGCCCAGTGCTCACTTGTGTGGTTTTGGTCATATGTACCTTTATTGTACCGTAGTGCTGTTATAACTACCTACAATATATACCCTTTTTCAACTCTCATGGTGGTCTCCCGTCCTTTCCCTTGTGATTTCATTATTGTTTTGAAATTTGCCTTTGAATGATATCCAGTTGAGACATTGTTGTTTTGTAAAACATTATTGCCCGGTCTCTGCTGGGTTAACGGGTACACTCCTGTTGTTTGTTTCTTTGGATACACTCTTGGGTCATTAGTGCGCTATACAAATCAATATAACATAGCATAATATAAAATATCGAAAGCCTGTGACAATAACCTAAAAGTGAACTCAAATTAGAGAATGTGTGTAAATCTCAAAATGCATCTTTAGGAAAGATCATTTGAGGACTTGATGCAGTTTTACAAACTAAAGAGAAAGGAAGGGATAAAAGAAGGAATATATTACAGAAAGCAGCAACAAATGGAGGCAGGAAAAGGGAGTACTGCAATGAGGAAATAAGTAAGTAATGGATTAAAGAAGAAGGAAATAAGAAAAGAATGTGAAAGGAAGAAATGAAGGGATAGAGGGTGAAAGGAAGTGAACAATGTGCAATGGATGAATCGAAAGAAAAAAGGAAAAGAGGAAGAAAAGCTGATGGAAGGGTCGATGATAAGAAAGGAAGACATTAAGGAAGTGATGAAGGAAGGAGCAGGAAAAAAAAAGTAAGGAATGAATGGAGGAAGAAGAAAGAAATGCACCAAGGGAGGAAGGAAGGATGGGGAATGAATGAGGGTGTAAGGAAGCAAGAATGGAAAGAGGAGGCTGCATGGCTGGAGGTGCTGGGGAAGAGAGAAAGGAAAGGAAAAATATGGGACAAAGGAAAGAAAGTAGGTCATGGGAATGAATACGAGTATGAAAAGTACTGGGTCAAGGTGGGACAGAGGGAACAATGACAATGTAATATTGAAAAGAAAGTAAAAAACAAAAGATTAAAATACATTTCTGTGTCGTTATCACACCATGTGTGTTTGTAAAGCACATATTCACCAGAGCGGGACTTAACACCTAATTAAAAATGTTACTCAAACTCAATGGCACTAATTTTATCAACCTCAGAAAGATGAAAGACTGAGTGCCACACCATTATTTAAATTTATGACCAAGATCAAACACAGATTCCTGGAGTGGATATATTAGCACACTGATGAACCAGACCCAGCAAACCATTTCTTGAAATAAAAGTTAAAGAAGTTGAATAGGAAGTATCTCGATTACCCCTATAACTAAATCTGTGGAACACGGCTGAAAGCTTTGGGCAAGTGCATGGCGGATTGAGCATTGTATGAAATCTGGAGGAGGCAACCTATAATGTCCTCTGAAACACACACAGATACTTCTCACAGAATAGAAAAGGAGTTAAACAACAGACTGTATTGACACCTCTTTTCCATGAGAAATACAGATGAAATATGTAAAGACTGCCAACAGTGTATTGACAACCCCGCTATGGCAGCTAACACGTGGAGAACCTATCAGTTGTATTACAATGCTGCAAAGGTCACTAGTGCAAGTATGACTAATGGGCCTCTATCAGTTGCCCTTTCACCCTGGGTCTAAGTGCCACTGCAGCCTGGAGTGTATTTCTGACACTGACACTCTCTCAGAGTCAGTAATGATCAGGAGCATATTAAAACTATATAAGATTCATGAACTCAATGCTTACAGGACAGATGCTTATCTTTTAAATGTGTGCTTGTTGCAGTGATTGTGGCATTCCAAACCTCTCAAGTGAATGTGACATGCACACCTTTAAAAGGGAAGAGGCAACCTTGAGCAAACTTTAAAGGGTTGTTTTACATATTTACTGCATGCTCCTCTGCAGCCTACTTTGTATTTTACATGCTGTAGAAAATAATCATTTATCAGAACAATCTATACATGAGACAGCCAAGATAAGGATCATAGAAATTGTGCAAACCTATTATTCATTTTCAAAGCAAAATGCACACCTCTTCAATGTAATCGATTTTAGGAAAAAGCACAAATTGAAATATTCTGCAGGCAGCCGACCGTCTTATGTTGGCAGACTTTCACTGACTTTCGTGATGCTGCTTGAGGAGGATGGGGTTGGCGCAAACGGTGGCCGGATGTATTTAATTATTAAAATGTCCTACCTGCGGGCCATCCCCCAGGAGTTGCTCCTGCCTCCCGGTGCTGGCTGAGTTAAAATACAGTAAGACCAACACCTGTGTTGGACCTTATGCCCTGGAGGACACACAAGTGCAGGTTAGTGACCTTGCATTTCTGGTGCTTTACAGCTGTTTCTCGATCTTCTAAAAGTTTCTTGCTGTAATTGTGAAATAAATCTATTTCCCTCGTCTTCACTGCTTAATTTTGCCCGTGACAAAGTGTCACTCATAGTCCTTGAAATTATGTCGCTCATATTTACACAGCAATTATTAAAAAGTAACACATGGCACTCTGAAATCTTGGCAGCTATGGGCAACGTGAACGCCTGCACAAGGCAGGGCTCGCGAAGGAACACAAGCATTGTGTGCAGGTCAGGACGACTGATCCGTGATCGTGCATATGCAGTGTTGGGGGTCCTGGCCGGGGGTGTTACCAGCGGGGAATTACAAGGCGGGCGGCCCCGCGGATTCCATCAGAAATTAGAAATAACTGGCAGACTCACAAACAGTGAGCTCTACTTCAACCAGCCAGTTGTTTTCTCATTTCCATTTCCCCCAAATTTCAATGAAGGCTGAAAATGGCTGGGCCTGGGCAACCACAGTCTGTTGTAGTCGCACTGCTGCTGCAGGTAAAGTTAGTACCGGCAGCCCCCGTACTGTACGTCGTCGTTACCTGTGGGCGTAGGCTGGGCGGCAGGCAGGCCTGCAGGGACTCGGGACACGACGACGACACACTAGCTTCGCCGGCGGGCCTGCACTGCCTTTAATACCTGATTAGGCAGTAGTAGTACTAGCACTACTGGCCAGGCCCCCACCCTCCAGGCTGATCGATGCTGTCACCTGCCCTCAGCACGCCACGAGCAGATTTGGCGTTTGGTGATGAGTCTCGTCGTGGCGGTGGCAGGTCAGGTGGTGTCGTGCTGCTGCGTGTGCTGCTGCGCGCGCTGCTGGGGCGTGGCACTGGCAATGTGGAGGAAAGAAATCTGCGCAGTGCGCACGTTGCTGCAGCTGCACAGCCCCTACCCCATCCTGTCCAAATCCAGCCCAAATCTCGGCCGGCCCACCCACCCACCTATAGGCAAGTTAGTGGCACTCAGGGCAGGCACTGGCAACACTGACGGACGTCGGAACCACTAAGACAGGGCCGCCGGCCGCCCTCAACACATTTCAAATTTATTTAGATCAGGAGTGGACAGGAGGTAAATGGTAATGCAGGAATCTCTTCCTCTGGGGGGCTCAGCTCAGATCGGGAGAAGATCAAAACACGCCGGCTGCACAAACTTTAGGTCAATGTAAATGTAAATGTAAATGTGATGTGCGAGCGTCAGTCAGTGCTTGCCGGAGTGTAGACCCGGCCCTGTCAATTAAGTGCCGGTGCTAAGCACCGGAAAGCACCGGCACAAATTAAGCAGTGGTTACCGAGAACTTTACAGAAACAGCACACAGTGGATTATATCTTGCACTGTAAATGTAAGGGTTTTTGTGTATACTGACAACCACAACATAGTTTGAAGATTAACAACTAAGGAAAGAGAGAGAACAACAGAGGGCGAGAAAGAGAGATAGAGAGAGGGAGAGAAAGATATGAATAGTGTCAAACATATAAGATAAAAGTGTTATGTAAATTATGTTAAATAAATTGTAATTACATGTGCAAGGAGAGAGGGCCACCAGTTAATCCCTCTTTTATTACAGCTAACTTAATTTTATTTCGTTTACAATTTTGCTCAAAATGTGTTCTTCCTGAATGGTTTCTACTGAGAATTATAGTATGATTTGGCCCAAATAAATATCCAAATGTTTCATACTGCATTAAGACAGGCTAGAGGTACAAGGGAGACAAGCAAATAATGTAGCAATAAAAATGACTGGCATGTATTTGGTGGTAACCCACAACTTTCCATTTCTTTGCCGCTTGCAACCTGTGTGGCATATTCAGCACGCACAAAGCTATATATATTAGTCACAGAATCAAAAGCCAAGCTCTCCTGACAACCTTGCACAGCTATAAACTTAATGGTTTCTGGACAGAATAAATCGTTTTCAGAAATAATTGTGCATAATAATAGAGACTATATTAAATGCATTCATGATGTATTCGTTGTCTTGAGGTCAAAGAGTAACTATTCTTCGCAACTTGTGTGTCTACATGTGTGCCTGGGCGTGAGTACCTATATGCAGAAAGTTGAACCAGTTATTATTAGAATTTTCATAATTGATGTTTGCATATTTTTTTTAGTACCAGACGCGTCTATGGGTTGTTCATTTTGCACTAAACATCTAAGTTTGCCTTTTACATTACATTACATTCTGATAGTCAGAAGCAGTTATTTTTCTCTGTGTGATGCAGAGGCATCATGCACCAGAACAGGCCCCATGATCACGTGGCCACCAATGATTTCACAAGAACAGTAATAAGCCTAGTGCCCCAGGGAAAGGAGGACTGAACAAACAACGCCCTATAACAATAATAATAATACTAATAATAATAATAATAATAATAAGAAAAATATCAACAAGTTGGGCGGTGCACCTTGGGCTGTGGAGAGAAGCAGAATGTTACCTAAACTGTTTGCACTTCCTAAATCACTGACCTTGAAACCACACCTCTCTCGTCCTGCCAACAACTGGCATACTGCCTAGGCAGTAGTAAGGAATGACAGGTTTGTCAACTTGCTTCAGTCAATCTACTGACTAAACTAGCCTTTTCTAAAAAGCATAGGCCAAAAGTTCGGTCAATAGTAAATGCACTCATGTACCACACAAACTCATAGTCACAAAATTAACTGACTCGTGTTTGGTTTATCAGTTGTCCATAGTGCTTCTTTACATTATACAATTTTAAAGTCAAAGCAATCCAAAAATCATGCTATAATACAGCATGCCTGGGGGGTCAAGTCAGTCATTCTTTGCACAGCATATACGAAAGCCAAACAAGAAGGCAGTCATATTGATATATTATTAAGTTCCAAACACTGTGCATAAGGTTTAGGGAAAGGTGTTTATTTCAGGAGGATAAAGCCAACAAACCCAAGGAGCAGCAGTAACCTTCCCAACTGTCACTCTCTCAACTGACCACCTAATACAGTGATGGCCACATCTCACATTTCGTTTGATGACATCCACAAGCTTCTCAGTGCCACCTCATTGAATTCCACCTTCCATTACATGGCCAACCTTCCAAACCTGACTTGTAAAGAAGATTGATTAAAATACAGCACATCTCCCCCTTACACATAAAACAACAAGAATAAAGAAAGAAAAGACATTGCTGAGCAATGCAACAGTGACCAACCCAGCTATATTATTTTTTGTGCATAAGACAAAACAGGAACAATAAATGTGACCTGCTTAACTAGTCCAGGGAATATCAACCCCCAACAATTACATCACAAAATCATCTTGCCACTTGGGCTTGACTCTTCTGAGCACATTCTTCCACATTGGAGACATCACTGGGAAGATAAGCAGACCTTTCACCATGAACAAATGAGTTATCGGCCTTTACCAATTTGGAATATCTCCACACTGCTCTGCACTCCAATACCACCATGTTTTTTCTCACTACCCTTATTACAAAAGGACCCATGAATTTTGACAACCTTTTCTTCACATTAGCCATGCTGGACTGAGCTTGTTATGAGGCTTCCTGCCCCTTAGTACAGCAAAAGGTGAAATAGATGTCACATCATTAGGTGTAACACGGTGTCCCCACCAGGTTTCCCTCACAGCAGCTTTTAAAGAGGACCTATGCAGAAGAGCACATTGTACACAACTTTTCACCACTCTGTTCATGCTCTCAGACAAACCATTCGCTTGAGGCAAATAGAGAGCAGTTTTGAGATGTACATTCAAGAGCTCTCTCAGAAAATCACACATCCCCTGGGACACAAATTACACACCATTGTCTGTGAATAAAGTTTTTGGAATGCCTTCCCTGGAAAATTCCTCCTTGGGAAACTCAATAACTGTCTTAGTGTTCACTGCAGAAGCACAGTTCGTAACAACCTACTTAGATGTGTAATCTGCCAAAAGCATCACAAACCTTTTGTTTTGGTTGAACAACTCAAAAGGACCCACTATGTCCTGCGCCAACTTGCACCAAGGTTCTTGTGGGATCTCAACAGAGGACAATGGAGCAGTTTGAGTCATCTTTAACTTGTCATTGTTAGCACACTGCCAACAATCCATAACCACTGCCTCCACATGATGGTGCATCCCAGGCCACCAGAATCACTCAAGCTATCTTGCTATGGTCTTACTTCTAACCAGATGCCCTTCATGAGCCAAGTTAATCAGTTTCTTCTTCAAGACACATGAATGTATAACTCGTTTCTCCCTAAATATTTTTCTTTCCAAAATGCATACTTCTTCCTCAACCGTAAATAATCCACTCAAGGCCTGGAGAATATCTCTCCTGTCTGGTCACCCTTTTATAATAAACTCAAACTTAAGGTTTTCCTTGTCCAAATCCATTCCACCTTCCTCCCACTCACTGTCCTTTAATGGTGGTTCACACACCAAACTCACCAACCTCACTACAGAGTTGATCACTCCCTCCATGGCTGGCATCCTGGAAAGACAGTTAGCTGCACAATTATTAGTGAGAACAAAAAACAAGGGAACCCTACTCATTTGGAGCCTGGGCAATTAATCTAGAGAGAAAACAATTGCTCTTATGGAAAATTAAACAACTATTTGATAAAAAGAGCACAATGGCAATATATAGGGTTTGAATTGGAGTCAGAAAGAAAGTTGGCTATACACATCAGAAAGTCAATACATGATAATATTGTTTTATACTTTTAGATAGGCAACAGATAAACAGTGTATATATACACAAATAAATACAATAACAGAATTAACAAACAATCATAAAAAGTGTCCCAGTGGAAAAGTGATTGAACCTAAACTAAAGGTGACGTATCATGTGACATATGTACAAGGTTTCAATTGTTAAGCATAAGGGTGACCATGAGGAATAAAGCAATATAATTCACAACACTTTTTAGTCATAGGTGTTGAATAATGATTCGCCCTTGTTTACTGTCAACGGCGTTTCAACCCTATATTGGATGTAGGGTCTCTTTAGGACCTTAAGATATAGGGACACCTGAACGGTGGTCTGCACCACCTGATGCGTAAAGAACAGTGACACCGTGAGTATAGTGAAGGAAAAGAACTCACAGGGTACCCGTCCGGTTGCCATGGTGAGGGTGGTGTCAGGCAGTCAAACCGGGGAACCAATGTTGGATCTCCGTTGCAATCACAGATTTTGGTAATCAGGTATGGTAAACCAAAGAGCGTGTGATAGCGCTCTATATGCGGGAAAGCTGGAGGACTTTACATAATGATATTAACCCCTTCCATGCTGCGCGAATTCCGCCGCTGTGCTGACGGTTTCTTGCGCGGGCGTGGTCATGACGGAACGGTTCCGTCATGAGCACAGCTCAACCGTGGCTCATGACGGAACCGTTCCGTCATGAGCACCGAAGGGGTTAAGAGGGCCTGGTAGTGGCTCTTATTGTGCACCTAATTAGGGATGCGCTGTCATACGGCGTATACGTTCACTCGATTTCCCGCTGGTTACTAAAGCAGAGGAGCATCCGTCTCTCTGTATGGTACGGTGATTCCAGATTCTTGGTGCGGCCCCAGAGAACACTCAGTTATATGTTTTTACATGGCGGAAGCGGGGTGGCTGGAGCACATGGTCTCTGGCGGACCGGGAGTTTCTGGTTCTCCCTGATATCAAAATGTTCTGGGCGAAATACTGTGGGGTGTTTGTGTACAAGGCTTTGTGAGTGCTGCAGGCCAGCTTGAGCTGGATTCTGCCTTCAAGAGGAAGCCAGTTCAAGGCCTTCAGGTGTGGTGAAATGTGGTCAATATTTTTTGAGCCAGATAAGAGTCGAGCTGCTGCGTTGAGGCACGCTTTTAACAGGGCAGTTGAAGTCTTTGATAGGCCAGATAGGGTAGAGCAGCTGTATTCAATTCTGGAGATGACTAACGCCTGAACTGTGGTTTTTAGGTCGGCAGTTTCAAGGAAGGGTTTTAGTTTTCTCAAGTAGCTCAGATGGAACCTGGCAGTTTTGGCCATCAAATTGATGTGCTCATGCATATTCAGGTTGCTGTCCAAGGTTATCCCGAGAGATTTGGCAGAATCCACTATGGTTGGTGTGCAGTTGTGTGCTATGTTTGAGTTAATCCATTCAGGGATGTCATTGGATTTTTTGTGGGAGGAGATGAGAAGGAACTCAGTTTTTTGGGCATTCAGTTTGAGCTGGTTGTTGACGAGCCATCTAGGATCTCATCCTAGAAAAACAACACCTTGTCCAGACCTTCAAGTACCTTCTTCGTCACCCTCTGGAAACATGCAGCTGCAGAAGCCAGACCAAACGTCATGCGAATGAAGCAGAACTTTCCCAGGGGATTCACAAAAAAGTGAGATGTCTGGAGTCAGGATGTAGCCAACCCTCATGTTAAGCCAAGGATAGGTCCATGACACTAAGGATTTTAGCATCTTTGATCAGTGCTAATGTTTCTGAAATATTCTGTAGTGGCTGACTGTCAACCCATATATAATTATTCAATCCCCTCAAGTCCACACACATGCGTATCTCTCTCCCACCGTTCTTGGTTGCCAAACCTATTGGGGCCAACCACTCAGAATACTCAAATTTCCTCAATCACACCCATGTTTTTTTTAATTTGATAAGCTCTTGTTCAAGTGGTGCTAGCATCATATGAGTAACCTTCCTCTCTTTGTTGGAAATTCTGTGAAAATACCTACTAGATGTCCTTCCTCTATCATAAACAAAACATTCTGTTTCACATTGGGATATAAAGTTATCCCTATGTCCCTCTGATGTCTCGAACCAAGAAGATTATTTCCCCTTGTGGCCACATACACCTTTCCCACTGTTTCACAGTCTTCAAATTGCATTCTCATCAGAGAGTAACTTAAAACATCTATTTTTTCCACTATATCCAACAGGACTTATGTCAGAATCCAGGAGAGTTATTTTATCTTCACCAAAAAATAGTTCCCAATTCTTATCCCCAATCAAGGTGTATGGGGATCCTGAACCAGCCAGAACTGACATGCTCTGTCCATTGACTACAATCTGGCACCCCGGCATTTCATTTAGATCAACATCAACCATGCCATCATCCCTTACACTGAGAACAAATTTGCTCTCCCCCACATCAACACAATTTACACTCTGTTTGAAATTTGAACCTCTGCACACTTTTGCATAGTGTCCCTTCTTACCGCACTTATTACAGGTTCCAAATCAAGCATAACACCTTGGGCTATTTGAAACATGCCCTTCACTCCCACACCAAAAACATATTATCCCACTACTTTTGGGATCACATTGAACTTGTTTTTTTTTTACTTCCAACTTCCTTGTTTCTGATGATCTCTTTAACTTTAACACTCACATTTCCTTTCACTTCACTAACAGGTATGTCAACTCCTGGAGATTCGCCCATTCCTATGTCATCACGCATTTCACACACTCACATGCTAATGTTTTGCATCACTTTCACAATAGATATTGCGTCAGTGAGACACAGATTCCTTGATAATACCTGCTCCTGAACCTTGGGATTGTTAGTGCATCTGGCAATTTGATCCCTCATCACGGATTCTGACAAAGCATCAAAATCACAAGTTCGAGCTAAGGTTTCAAGTGCCACAACATATCTTCCAATCTTCTCCCGCTTCCCTTGCATTCTCAAAAAGAACTTGTGTCTTGTCAACAGTACACTAACACACATCTCAAAATACCTTTCCAACATTATCAGAGTCATTTCAGAAACATTGCTTGTTCCCCCTCACCATCCCCAATTTTGACCTAATCAAAGCTTTCATAAACATTCCTGCCTTCAATGCCCAAGTTGTACAGTAAAATAGCGTTTTTCTGAACAGCTGAAATTGTCTACCTCCCTGTGGCAATTTATTTATTTATTTATTTGTCGAGCTTATAATGCGCATAGCTGCCCCAGCAATGGGGCGTCCCAGCGCGAGCAGAGACACAGGAGGGTGGCAAGCCAGAAGCCGTTATGCAACACAGGGGTAAAGCCAGGTCTTAATCGCTTTTCGGAAGGTCAGATGAGTCTGGATCTCTCTAATTGAAAGCGGAAGCCGGTTCCAGAGTTGCGCCACAAGACAGTGAAATGAGCGTCCCCCGGCTTTTGCTCTCACAACCCGAGGGACATTTGCCAAGATCTGATTGGCCGATCTAAGATGCCGCCGAGGCATATAAGGTTGAAGCAGCTTAGCCAAACCCAGGGGGGCCTGTTGGGTGAGAATCTTATGAGAAACGCAAAGAGTTTTAAATTGAATTCGTTTCTCAACAGGCAACCAGTAAATTTTGGGTAGGATATGAGAGACCGAAACAGATCTCGGGAGTGCCACCAGAAGGCATGCTGCGGCATTCTGGGTCCTCTGCAGGCGCTGGACACAGGATTTGTTTGCCCCAAGATACAGTGAATTTCCATAATCCAGTCTGGATAGTATTGTCACCTGGATGATGGTCTGACGAGCTCTAGGGGGAAAGAAGCCTAGTATCGGCTTCAAACCACGCAGTAGGCCGAAACAGGTCCCAGCCACAGCTTTAGCTTGAGTATCAAACGTGAGCCTGCTATCGATCCAGACCCCAAGGTTCTTAACAGCCTCTTTAGGCACAGGGGCCGGTTTAAGGCTGTCTGGCCAGCATTGTCCAGACCACAGGTCTCGGTCTTTTCCAAATAACAACACCTCAGATTTGCCGGCGTTTAGTTGCAGGCAGTTGTTAGCCATCCAATCTGCCACCTCTACCAGATCTTCCTTAAACCTGCCTAAACTAGCGTTGTTCTTTTTAGAGTAGTGTGGATATTTAGTTTACAACTGAACATCATCTGCGCCATCTTGCCTCTCCCCAGCGCGACGCACAGGAAAGCGCACAGCAGCCATTTTAGGCACCCTGGTCTCTCCCTGCTCATTGCCGATCACCAGCGCGTCCCCTGGCGCTGCAAGCATTCCCCCGCGCGCCGGCCACCCCCGCTCTCTCATGCACGGGCCATAAACCCTCTCCTTCTGCGCGACCCTGCCATGGAACCACATCCCACGCCTGACCGACATCCCATACATGGTCATGCATCTCCTTGATAACCCCCTTCCTCTGCGCCCCATTGTCCGAACCAATCCCAGGCCATCACCTAGCCCTGCGGATACAGTTTATTGCCCCTGCTGTAAGGGAAACACCCCACATCAAAGGGATTACAGTAGATCAAGGCCCCCCACCCCCCTGAGACCCGACCGGTCGCCCACACCCCCGGGAATTGGCGGAATGTCCAGCTGTGTGATAGCTATCTCCTACTGTGGGTGGGGTGGGGACTTCCACTGTAGATATGTGTGGGAACGAGCTCAAAGTGGGGATTCCGAGGATGTTCTTTCATGTATCAAAAACAATCTCAAGAATGTGCCATGTATGATAAACCTGCAATAAAGTCATAAACCTGTGTATAAGAGGCCAGGCCTCAGAGATGCAGTTAGAGCACCTCGTGACGATACCTCGCTGTCTGATCTGATGTGTTCCACTCCGACGGAATAAAACTTTGTTTCCTGCCTTCCAGTCTCCGGCGCCTGCCTCTTTATTGGTTTAGCATCGAATGGTATAAGAGGCGATTACCGCCGGGCAATACTTGAAAGGTTATCGACTACGACTGCCGCTACCATTTTAACAATTGGCGTCCCAAGCGTGGGGCCCATCAGCGACACGTGGATCCAGTGGGAGAGGTCCCGACGACAGAGTGAACGACTGCAACGATCGGGAGAGCTCCTGCCCGATAGACCCTCGTCTGGCAGCCGATCATCCGAACTTCACTGGTTCTGAGCAGACCTCTCTCGAGTGATCTACGGTCCTGACTGGGAACCATCAGGAGTGCCGCGGCAAATACGGAGAGTAGAGGACGATCGGGCGCTGGAGGCGGAAGACGAGAAACTGTCCACGCGGTCCGGGTAAGGTCGTGAAACACGACAAATTGCGAAACGATTGATTGATTGATTGAAAAATACTAGTATTGCTTATTGATTGTTCTCTTTGAGATATTCGCTGTCTACAAACGGGGAGGAGTAGAAATACTCTCTCTCTCTCCCTTTGCAGATAGTGAAGGGTAGGTAACGCAGACTTGTGTCCCCATTGTAACTAAGGGTGGGCGTAGTGGGCGTAGTGGGGCTACGTGAAGCAGCACGTAGTGTGCCCAAATCTACGCACACTACGCGCTTCGCGTAGCCCCACTACGTGCCACCCACCTCCCGCCCGCCCTTCATTTAAATAATATAAGCAATGAAAAATAAATTAAAGTAAGTCGACTTACCCGTAAGCGCGGCGTCTCCGGGGCTCCCTCTTTCTGTTTCTAATTTCTTCTGGCAAATGCGCATGCGCGGACGCCCGCGCATGCGCATTTCTCGCGAGAAATGCGCATGCGCTGGTGTCCGCGCATGCGCATTTGCCAGAAGAAATTAGAAACAGAAAGAGGGAGCCCCGGAGACGCCGCGCTTACGGGTAAGTCGACTTACTTTAATTTATTTTTCAATGCTTATATTATTAAAAGGAGGGCAGGCGGGAGGTGGGTGGCGGGTGGCAAGCAGCTACGCTTCGCCCTCGGCGTGTGCGTAGCGCTGCCCTGCTTCGCCTACTTCGGAAAGTGCGAAGCAGGCAGCGCTACGTACACTACGTGGGCGAAGCGTAGTGCTACGCCCGGGGTTAATTGTAACCCGTCGTGCCTATCTTTATCTCCCCACTGATTGATTGTCCGAACATTGATTGTTTTGAAGGATAGTGCTCTTTGAGATATTCTCTGTTTGCAAATAACGTAGAATAGAAATATTCTGTCTAGTCTTTGCAAATAGTGAAGGGTAGGTAACGCAGACTTTTGTTCCCATTGTAACCCGTCGTGCCTATCTTTATCTCCCCATTGATTGATTGATTGTCCGAACACTAGTTGTTCGATATTGGTTCTTTGGAGGTATTCTCTGCTTACAAATAACGAGGAATAGAGATATTCTGTCTAGTCTTTGCAAGCAGTGAAAAGATAGGTAGTGCTGACTTTTGTCCCCGTTGTAACCCGTCATGCCTATCTTCTCCCCACTGATTGGTAGTTGGTTCTGCCCGGACCGCTTATTAGAGGTGGACCATCCGGCTCCACTGGAAGGCACCCCTAATAAGGACATGTTCACTGAATATGGACTAGTCGCCGTAGCTTATAGCAAGCTATGGCATAAATATACAAAGGGGGACCCCGAGAGTCAGTGGCCACTGGTGGGATCCTTTTTGACCCTACAAAACTAAAAGAAACACTAGGAAATAGCCCTTTGTGGGATATATGAAACTAGGGGAAGGAGCCAAGCTCACGGTCAAGACGGCCACGAGGTAACTCGGCTCCGTCGCTCTCGCTGCCTAAACATGTCTGCCCTACCACCCACCACGCCCAGTAAACACGACAAAATCCTGCACAACCGGAAGCCTGCTGATACCCACCATCGACGTCACCGAACCGGACTAGAATCACGCACAATTGGACTATGCCATTCTCCGATTACACAGTAACATCCTTGTGCTCGTTGCTAGATTGCAAATATGTACAACACCCCAGCAAAGTAGTAGGATTAAAACATTTTAATAACTTATAGGTATAACAACATTCCGACAGGGTGAACAAGTTAAAACACGTTTTAAACAAACTATTTACATGACAGTCTGCTGCAACCTCCATCCCCAGGCATTTACATCCGCGTGACACCGTCCTCGCCTCTCCTTCCTCGAAATTGCAACATTGGCCTGTTTTGGGCGGTCCGTTTAGTCGGCTTTGGGCTATAAAAGCCATGCAAAATCCATCGACATCAGTGGCGGACAATTGTGCGAATAGGCCGGAGGCTACCCGCAGCGCCGAGGCCCTGGCGGCGCCAAGGTGGAGTCCACCATGTTGTATTGGTCTTCCCATTCTCTGCTTCGACCGGCAGCGGAGGGTGCCCTGGCAGGGGGGAGGCGACGCGGACGGGCCTCCCCCGCCTCCCCAGGTGGAGGCTCGCCAGCAGAAGAGGGCACCCCAGCCATTTTACTTGCCGGCCAGCTGAGTTGCACCCTGCCGTTTCACTCGCCGGCCAGCTGAGTTGCACCCCGCCGCTTCTTTCGCCGGCCAGCTGAGTTGCACCCAGCCATTTCACTCGCCGTCCAGATGAGTAGGCGCCCCTGCACTCACCGACCGGCTGCGGCAGGCCAGCCATCCAAGTCTTGCCTGCCGGGTAGCCACTCAGGCGCGGATCCACTAAGATTGCCATTAGCGTTTCACTCGAGACATGGGCCCCCGCAGCCGAGGGATCGAGGGACCCACCCCGGTGGCTGTAACGAAGAGCTGCTGCTGCCTCTGGACTCTGGCGGCTGGTTCTTCGAATCCCGGCCTGGCCCACCGAAAGACGGCCCTGGACTCGGAAGCTTGTCTGCTCGGGCGTGGGCCCCCACCCTAGAAAAACACCCTCTCAGCTTTTGCAGATTCTGCGGGAGTCATTGACACTCGACTCCCGTGGACCTCCGGTGGGGGCAACCGCTGCTATTTGCTTGATTATTCCACATTTGTCCTTGCCCCGGGTGGCAGCCATCTTGCCTCCGTTTTGGTGCCGTAAAAGAAAGACCGATTCAGGGCGGCGGCGGAAGAACCCGCCTGCTGTCCCGCCCCAAGGACGGACCACGGCATCGCTACAAGACCGCGGTGACGCCATGCTGAAGCAAGCTGACGCTGACGAAAAGTTCTCGAACTACCGAAGGGGATTCTGGTCCGGCAGCTAGTTAGTGGAAAGACTTAGACTGTGCACTGGACCCACTCGACCTCGCCCCAAAATGGCGCCGAGACGCCTCTCACACCGTGGCCGGCCTGAACGGTTGTAGGCCCGTATTTGTATACTGACATTGTTTTAAATAAAAGGCTTCTTAAAGGAATTACGGAATCAGTGTCATGACAAATCATCTAGGTTGGTAAAGGTTTTTTTTTGAATAAATGATTGTTACTCCCAAGCAATAGAAAATAGATAATGCAGACCCCATTTGCCTGAATCTTTTTGATTAACGGAATTTGTGCCCGTCACACCTGTCTTTTTCCAAGAGTTGTCAGAAAATGGTCAACTATAGCTCAAGGTATATGCCGAATGCAAGGTATGGTATCTTGCACCATAACATACGACCGATTAAGAAATACATGTACGACCAGGGAACCCGAACTTAGGAGATGAATGAAATAGAGCATATTTTTCCGGAAGAAAAGAATAATAGGTCTGTGGTATTACCCACTCCTGCGGCTAGCCTGGTACGTGGTAAGTAGAACTTTTTCGTGTCTACGCGCGCTAATGTACTTTGAATGCCGCACACCCCCCCCCTCTTTTCCCTCTCTATAGGTCACGACGAAGTTCCGACTGAAGAATGGAGTGGACATGGACCGCACCGTGTTCAATATAGGAAGAACATAGACAAACGTTGTGGGATAGTGCGCAAAGTGCAGACCACCATTGGGAACATGAAAAACTGTATGGTATGATTGTGCGGGTGTGCTACGATTATACGGTATGAATGTGTATGCATTTTATGCTTGGGTCGCTTGAAGAGAGCGTCATCGTATGATTGAAGTGCTTGTCGATCAATCAATGGGAGGGGAGTAAAAGGTCCGACACCCCCCCCAAGATAAACTACAAAAATACTGAAAATACGCAGCATGCATAGGAATGAGGACAGAAAAGGAGAGGTCCCCATACTCAACGTAGCCCTGTATCTCCGTCTCAAGTTTCTGCGCTTGATGTATGTACTGTCACGCCCTATCCGGTATTTGTGCGAACATGATCACCGAATTTATGTCTTTCCCCCGCTTGTGTTTTCTTACATAGAACTGACCCATGATACTCCAATGTTGTGTGTGCACCAAGTAGCCTATTATCGTACACATGTCTCTCTCTCTCTCTCATTTTGTGTCGTACGTATGCCAAATAGCCTACTTGATGCACACATCTTTCTCTCTCTCTCTCTCTCTCTCTCTCTCTATCTCTTTTACTCTCTCTCCCTCCCTCGCTGAAGGCTTTCTTGCCCTCATTCTCTTTTTTTTTAACAAATTAACGACACATGCCTCCTCAGTATGTGTATAATTGGCCTCGAACACGGCGGTGTTCGAACAAATTGACAGAAACAAAAACGACCGTACTTTACCACGTTACTACCTCTCCTTTCTGCAAAATGTTGAATTTAATTGGCTGAGAAGGAAAGGACAGGTAAGACGACTGAGGTCTCCCAATCTGGCCTTCATCACGGGGACTATATGTCAGTGGTTTTCGTTTTTAGAGCTTTAACGACACCACCTCCACCGCCCAGAACTGCCCCCGCCCAATTGTTCCGAACTAGAATGTCCAAGCTCCCGTCCACCCAGAATCACCCCAGCTCTGTACTAGCCGTCCCAGAGTATTTCGAGCAAAACAGCTGATGACTTTGTTCTCTAAAAAGTACATTACCTAATCTGATGGGGGTTACCTATTGTCTCCAGCAAGAAAAATGTTTAGCTTATGTCCCTCCCCGAAATAGATACCTGTGGACCCATGACAGTAGCACCTCGCCCTTTTTTCATAAATTTCGCAGTCCTCGGAGGAAAATGTGTATTAACAGAACTTGTGTTAAGATGAACAAGTCTCTACCGGAGAAGCCGGTTCGAATTTTTGATAGACCAGAAAGCTGGCAGATGTCAGGCTTCCTGCAACGATTATAGGGCACAGGAATCGACACCTAGCAGGCCAGACGATGGACAGGAACACCCACAGAAACCTGCACCACAGCAATGATTAATGAATTGGTAACACACACTGACATAAGAGTTAATAGACATCAATCATACAGCAACCGATAAAAGCATTTCCCCAACTACTCGGTGGTTGGGAGAGAGGGTGAAGTGTGTAAATGTCTTCCCTGCCAACTCTCTAAGATTTTGTTTCTTGTACTCATTCAAAGATAACCTGCGGCCATCGGAAGAGAGGGGTCGGACGTGACGCACAGCCTGGCTGCGGACCATGGAACATCTATGGCATCGACCAAGGGGGAAGCAACGAAGCAAAAGGGGCGTGAGACGAGGCACCATTATCAGTATGATAAGCGATAGAACGAAGGGCTATCTCGAGGCCCCCTGCTCGCTGACCAACGTGCCTGAAGTCCTAACCCGTTGGGCCCGATTGATGGGCCCAGTGCTGAAAGATTCTGCTCTCCTTGGTCCGCTTTTTGATCCGATCCCACTCCACCCCCTCTTCCCTCGGCATCCCAAAGCACGCCACACCCCTTCTCTCTCTCTCTCTTTTATATGGATTTTTAATTTGACTTAACAACAGAAGAACAAAAAGCGGGTACCCCGTCTCAAAGTACCTATGATAAAATGTGTCAGGGAACAGGACTGTGATCCGAGAACAACGAATGGTCACACCCTGCTACGTGAAAACTTGGATTTGAGCTGGACCTTAGCTCCACCGCCGGTGCTCAACAGTGCCAACAAAAGAAGAGGAACAATAAGAGCTTACCAGTGATGGCTCGTTATAATAGGACACTGGAAAGAAGAACTCCCTTCCCTGACTGTAACTCATGTTAAGTTGAATTCCTCTCCCAACCGCTTTTTATATTAACTCTCTTCCAATCGAGTTTTCATGATATTGCATCAGTCACTTCCAACTGTACACTGATAAATTAAGAAACTCTAACTTTGTATAATGATGTTTGTATAACATCAACCGTACACATGACTATGCCGTTTATCTTGATCCACGCGAAGTCTAGACCTTAAGTAAATGGGCGTAATTATCCCTTGTTTTACCGAACCTTTTTCAAATATCGAGTGTGTGTTCCAATGAAATTCTGTATATGCTACGCCATCAACTGTCACGCCAACTACATGTAACTATATACAATTGTATCAGATTGCTCCTGCCTGTCCTAAAGACTCTGTACTTTTAAGGAATGCATGGAAAAACATTTACGGTGTTATGGCTAAAAAAGGTTAACGAAGGTGAATGTCGGCCAGGCAAGCTGGCGAGATATGTTAAAAGGGAGGACTGTGGAAATTTAGTTTACAACTGAACATCATCTGCGCCATCTTGCCTCTCCCCAGCGCGACGCACAGGAAAGCGCACAGCAGCCATTTTAGGCACCCTGGTCTCTCCCTGCTCATTGCCGATCACCAGCGCGTCCCCCCTGGCGCTGCAAGCATTCCCCCACGCGCCGGCCACCCCCGCTCTCTCATACACGGGCCATAAACCCTCTCCTTCTGCGCGACCCTGCCATGGAACCACATCCCACGCCTGACCAACATCCCATACATGGTCATGCATCTTCTTGATAACCCCCTTCCTCTGCGCCCCATTGTCCGAACCAATCCCAGGCCATCACCTAGCCCTGCGGATACAGTTTATTGCCCCTGCTGTAAGGGAAACACCCCACATCAAAGGGATTAAAGTAGATCAAGGCCCCCCACCCCCCTGAGACCCGACCAGTCGCACACACCCCCGGGAATTGGCGGAATGTCCAGCTGTGTGATAGCCATCTCCTACTGTGGGTGGGGTGGGGACTTCCACTGTAGATATGTGTGGGAACGAGCTCAAAGTGGGGATTCTGAGGATGTTCTTTCATGTATCAAAAACAATCTCAAGAATGTGCCATGTATGATAAACCTGCAATAAAGTCATAAACCTGTATATAAGAGGCCAGGCCTCAGAGATGCAGTTAGAGCACCTCGTGACGATACCTCGCTGTCTGATCTGATGTGTTCCACTCCGACGGAATAAAACTTTGTTTCCTGCCTTCCAGTCTCCGGCGCCTGCCTCTTTATTGGTTTAGCATCGAATGGTATAAGAGGCGATTACCGCCGGGCAATACTTGAAAGGTTATCGACTACGACTGCCGCTACCATTTTAACAGTAGGCAATCACCAATTGGGTGTCGTCAGCATATGACACCATTGACAACCCTCTCTCTCTGTTGTAGGGCACACCTCTGAGATTGAAATGGCAGCATCCAGATCTGAAAAGATCTTCCCGTCAAAAACGCTCGGCACAAGTCTAGGGCCAGGTCCGTCACTCCGATGTCATATAAGTGCTTCAACAGAATTTCATGAGAGGCAATGATATACGAATCATAAATTTGTTTCTATTGCTTCCAAGGCAAGACTGGTTCACCCTTATCAGAAAGAAAATGAGGAGGTTCTGATGTATTAGACATGCTAAAGGATAATTACAGTAAATACAGTAACAATGTCACCTGGGGTCCAGATTCATTAGAACCACTATACGCCGTAATAATGCTGGTGTGCCTACTGGACAAAAAACAAGAATTTTAATGGAATATGGCAAACAGCACAGGGACTCTGGTGTGCCTATCACCGTAACTATACCCTCTCACAAACACCAGGTGTGCCAATCACTGAACTCTATATGTAAGGCACAATTAAGTAGGCCCATCACTGAGTGAACGACACAATAAAATAAGTGTGTCTATCACCGAGTTTACAAAACCTCACCAAACAGTAAAATCCATGTAACAAATAGATAACTCTGTCAGACCAATCTTCCAGTGCTGACCACACTGATGGCAAGAAACTCTTCCGACCAGTCATCCAGACTCTTCTGACTGGCCCTCCTGCAGGCGATCGCAGGGACAGCAAATGTTCTGCAGCAGACGAAACTTGGAGCAGCCTGACGTTGCTCTTCAAAACTGGGGATTGAACTCTAGAACGCTGACTACCAGGTTCCCTCAAAGATGGCCGCCAAGATGCCACATTGCATGCTCTCCAAACGAATTTTACCTTATTCACAGAGCACACACACGCGGTCTTGTGTTGAAAGCAGGTTGGGCACAATTTGGAGTTCCACTTTACGCTTCTAAACGTAGATGCCACAGGATACCATGGAACTTGACCTCATCATTTGCAGCAACGCCACTGCAGAGGACTGATCTCTCATACACTGCAACCTTTACCACTACTCCTACCTCTTGATCTGGCGATAACAGGAACCAGAGTCACTCGTATTCACCTCCTAGTCAGGAACTCCGCCGAATGATTCACAGAGCAGCCACAACTCTTCGATCTCCACCATCACATCCTAATTTCTTTTTGAAGTGATCAAGAAATCAGAGAAAATATGTGAGTTCGATTTATCCATTTTCCTTCTAACAGGTTTGATGAATCTCATTAAGTATTAAGTTCCAAACGCAGTGCATAAGGTTTAGAGAAAGGTGTCTATTTCATGAGTATAAAGCTAACAAACCCAAGAGCAGCAGTAACATTCCCAACTGTCACTGCCTCAACTGACCACCTAGTACAGTGATGACTACATCTCCCATTCCCTGTGATGACACCCACAAGCTTCTCAGTGCCACCTCATTAAATTCCACCTTCCGTGACATGGCCAACCCTCCAAACCTGAGCTGTAAAGAAGATTGATTAAAACATAGCATATATATAGCTGCATGCACAAATATATGAATGTAATGTACATTTTCTCACTGAAATGAAATTCGGAGTAGGCATTGTGACAAATTCCATACAGTGACACCCATCAGTATAGGGATGGGAAACACCTGTGGCCAAGCCCAAGCACTTTCCTACTGGCCAAAAATGAAATCAAGATGTGAGCAACATCTGACTCCGAGGTGGGGCTAGAATGCTGGGCTGCCTGCAGGCCCATGCATCCTTCAGCCAGACCCAAACCCATATCAACAGTCATTAGGAACCAGCTTTCGATTTGTGTATGGAACTATATATGTGTCCATCCTAGAAATTACTTAGGGATTTTAAGCTTCTCCAGAAACCCCTTGTGGGAAAATAGATGATCTCCGAGAAGGCAATTCTGAAGATGGCAGGAACTAAAAGGGGGGCCCAGGGCACTGCTTAGGTATATAAAGGTAGTCCCCTTCCTTCTTCCCTCCCTTGAGGAATCCCATTTAACCTCTGATCATTCCCTGGAGCCACTTGCTTGGCGGGAACTGAGCAAAGGAAAGGTGGGATGTGTCCTTCTCTGTGAGGCAGAGGCTCAGTGCTGCACAATGCTCTCTCATACTGGAGGCAAAATGGTAAAGCCAGCAAGCTAACTCAGTGGCTCACTCGACACCTACTATTGCCTCCACACTCTTAGTTGCTCAGTCAAGGCACATCATAACGAATACAGGAAAGTTCCTTTTTGGTAACTAGAAATATTGGATAAATGGAAGCAGTATTTTCTCAAATTCTTGTAAAATTTTATATATCTGTTAAAACTCTCACGTAAGACTTTCAGGTACACCTTCCCAGGTACTTAGTCGTAGATGTGAATAGGCGCTAGTTCAACTTCATAGATAATCACACAAACCCAATCTCAGGCACATAGTTATATGTGTGATACATAATTTCTGTACAATGTCACACATAGCAAGAGAGTAATTTCCTTTAATACATGGCTAACGATGCCCACACTAATCATTCCCCCTTTAGAAGCCTAACTGTGGTATGCTAGAAAGCCAACTTTCTGTCGAGCCAGCAGCAGAGTCTGATAATGGGAAATTGGGACGGGCCTAGTTTAAATATTGGGCTTGCCAAACAGGCCACCGAGAACTGCAGATTTTTACTAAAGATACACCACGTAACTGTAACTGTACTTTAATTTGTAACCATAACTGCGCTAATCTGTGTTTTTTCAGAGAATTTCTGAGTTTTTTAAACCTACATTTAATGTTAGAAGCAGAGTTAGCAAGAACTTTACTTGAACTGCATTTCACTAACTTTTTTTTAATCATATATCACATTCTACAGTTTTTGGCCAGCACACAACTCACCTCAGATAGCCAATCCCATTTGTCAATGCCCTGTTCTTTCTTCCTTTTTTTGTGTTTCAAATTCATTGACCTTATGGTAGGGTTATCAAACCTGTGACAAGGTGCATGGCCATGAATCGCAACCCTGCACCAGGTTTCATGGGTCAGTGTTCAGTCCCCCAATTGTCCAAAAACCTGATTTGGGAATTGCAGGTCACAAGAATGAACCAATATAAGCCCATGGAGCTTACCAAGAATTTGCAGTCTCTGCCCATAATAATTGTGCTAGGTTCACAGCCCATAGACAGGTTTCATAGGTCTCTGGGGGCATGCTGGGAACCACAAATGTGGTCCCTGGTGTTTTTAATATTTATTTGGACCCTGGTAAGTGGCTGAGGCACCAGTTATAGTGAACTCAGTAAACTATAATTTGTGAATTTCTGTGTTTTTTTTGTTTTAAATGCTAGTTTTTATCTTCTTTCAACATCTGACTATATCGTCACTTTAAGCTTTGCTTTTTCAGTGGATTTCTATTTTTAATTGTAAATTAAGATCTTATAGCTGTGCCTAACTTTACCATCCCTTTAAACTTTTTTTAGCACAAGCATGAAACCATCAACCCTTTTCTGGTGCTGTTACCAGTGGTGGGTTTGTAGCCTGTCATGTCCAAAAAAACAAATTCACAGAACCAGCCCTCCAGTGCTTTTACCCATAGGTTATTGTGCAGAAAAGACATTGTGTTCCATCTGAAAGAAGCCTTTGTCAACTGCACCATTATCTGTTGAAACATATACATACTGTTTCATTAACATAAAAACATGCTATCAGCACAAAGAAACAAAAGTGGGCAACATGACAGAGCCTTGGTTTGCAATTATCAACAATTCATTTGTTTCCCAGATATATTATTTAATTTTATAATTGTTTAGTTTGTAAATGATGTTCCCATTTTTTTTTTGCCCACCAGTGACATCATATTATTTAACTATAAAACTGATGGAGGCAAGATAGGAAGGTCAGTGTAAGGAACTGCATGTCCTTTGCTTTTGCGGGTGTAGTGCCTGCATAGTATCCAATCCTGCAGTGCATTTTGTCATATTGTATTATATTTGGCAGCTGTTGGTAGGGAACTACTTCTCACTCATTACCCTGGGGTATTATGTTTCCTAATGTGCCTGCACAGTGGACTTATTATGCATGGGATTTTAAGGATGCATGTCCTCAAATGGATGCAGAACTATGCATCAACAGGTACCTGTGTGGTATGTTGCTGCAAAGTGCCAATGTCTATCATCATGACACCTCCCAAAGAGTTGTGGATACAATTGTGCATGCTATTTAAAGCATAATGCATATATCTATACTCATGATAACATTTCATTCATCACCTGACCAGTGCCCATTTATGGTCCTGCCCAAGTGGGCGAGTACAACATGCAGGTTGACATAATTCATTGCCAGTGCCTATAGTTCATCACGGAAAATAATTATTGAGAGAATATGCCCTGTCTGTTAAGGTAGGATTAAAACTATTAGTGTGAGAACTAACCAGCTTCTGAAGTTCAATATATTTAATTTTCCAGTACTGAAATGTGGCTACTGGATCCTGACACCAAGTTCACTATCACAAGGAACTTATATGATACAGTATTCAAGAAGAAACGGTACATTCAAAACAGATTAGCCGACATAGTGCAGGACAGAGTTAGCACAGTTCAAAGCTTATCCAAATCAATTGTCATTAGGCAGGCATTCAGTCAATATGTGTGGCAAGTTCCTCATTCCTATCAAGTCATGTAGGGTACATTGAATCCAATTTTATGATGTATGACGATTCAAAATTCAGAACACTTTTTTCACAATCACCTCCTTGTGGAAAAGTTGGAACTTTGTAAATACCAAACATATGGAAATTGTCAATATGATCACCATGTTTTTAATAAAAGTGCCTTGCCATAGGATATGACATTCTCAGTTTTTTTTATTATTCATAGATGTTTAAGAGTTCTCTTCCTTACAGGGAATTTAGTGCTTCCCACAGAATGACGTCCATAAAGATGGATTTAGGCTTACACACCAATATATGATCCATTGTTAATTAAATGTATCGAAAAATGTATTCTCTTAATCATTCCTGGAGGAAGTACGAAGCCTTCAACGTTTCTGCCAGTTTTACATGTCTTTGTTTGATCTAGGAAGCTTTCTTGTTTGAGTGGTTCCTACAGATATATATTGCGTTCTGGCAGACGTCATAGGTAGTTATATTTAGGTCCTAGTTTCCATAGGAAATGCGTTTTTTGACTTGTATATTTGGCATCATTTGATGAATCTTCACTAAATGTTCCCTAAAAAGTATCATAGTAAGTCATTTTGTGCATCGGAAGTTTTGGGGTGATCCGTTCATTGGAGCGGAAAAAAAAGAGGTAAAAAAAGGTGCGTTTTCCCATTTTACTTCCCATAGGACACGTAGTTGAACCTACAGCCCGAATTACACCAAAAATGACAGAAAGGTAGATGTTATTATTATGCAGATAGTGCTTTTTGTTATTTGGTCAAATGTGTTCAGTAGTTTTTAAGAAATGTAAGAAAATACAGTTAGTGATATCTCTGGCCCGACAACTTCGCAAAAAGAGACAAGCTTGTACAGGGAAATGCACTGCTCCGATTGGCTGCCAACACTTTAGCCAGGACGTAATGGCAGCCATTTTGTAATTCCTCTTCACTGAGTCCCTCAAAAAATGTGAAAAAAAGAAAAGGCCATTGTCTTGGGGTCCCTTTGGGACCATACGACGCAAAAATCCTGCGCTTGTGTTTAAAAAACACCCCGGGTGGGCCTAGTCCTAGAGGCATATGTAATAGTAATGTAATAGTATGTGCAGCCCCTATCCAACTGGGATGATGAACTATAGGAATTCATGGGCTCATGCAGCCCCACAGCCCCTGGTGCAATGAACTTTAAGAGCGCGGGTACTAGTGCAGGCCCCTCGCAGCCCTGGTGACCACCACCTCTCCAGGGCTCAAATAATATAATGGAGGGGGTCCATTCTAGTCTTTCAGCCCCAGGGACCACCATATCCCTGGGGCTAAAGTAAACATTGGAGGGGCCAAAGGTGGCACTGAGAACCACCACCTCCTCAGGGCCAGCTCCTGCTATGTCCCGGGGTGCCCACCTGCTGTTAGATGTTTGCTATGGGTTGGCAGTAGCTTCCCTCTCCCACCAAGCCATTGTAAACTGTGCTCCACTTTGCTGAAAGCATAGCATAATTGCTTTTACACACAGGGAGCTGCATGTTGGCAGCTTCAATTGTGTAAAAGCAATGCCGGCTCCCGCAGGAGGTGTGCAGCCTTAGGGACTGCGGGGGACTTCATGCTTCCCCCACGGTCCCCATTTATGGTGAATGGGTGCCCTGGGTGGGACCAGGGCAACCACATTAAAGGCCTGGCCCCAAGGGATGGGGTCCTGAGTACAAAATCAACCCGGGAGGCTGTGCCCTGGAGGATTGGGTCCACAAGGCCAAAATAGGACCAGGAGGGGGGTGGCTCCCATTTATAAAAAAATATATAAAATAAAGGCCTGCCCCCTCCCATAAAAAAATAAAAATAAAAGTGAAAAATGCGGGGACCGGCAGTTTGGCGGAGGCCCTGCCTTCTTTCTCCGTTACTCTGCAAACACGCCTCCTGGTTCACTGCTGGTTGGGTGATGGGGACCCCTTGGATGCTGAGGGTCCTTGGGGGCCAGGAACCCTCCTGTTTCCTCCAGTATGTCCCAGACAGTGGGGTTGCTGATGCCCCCTTTCTCTTTCACTCTGGAAATGCACCTCCTGGTGCACTAATGGTTGGGGAATGAAGTCCACTTTACTCCTGAGGGAGCTTGGGGGCCAACTACCCCTCCTGTTACCACCATTAAGTACCATACAGCAGGATTGCTGAGAGGTTGTCAGTGGCTATGCCCTCTTTCTCCACCACTCTGCAAATCCATTACTAGTTGGGAGATGAAGTCCACTTGGCTGCTGAGGGTCTTTGGGAGCTAACAACCCCTCCTGTTACCGCCAGTAAGTCCCACACAGCAGGATTGCTAGGAGGTCTTAGGAGGCCATGTTCCCTTTCTCCACCACCCTCCACCTCCTGGTGCGCTTCTGGTTAGAGGATTAAGTCCTCGTGGATGCTGAGGGGCCTTGGGGATCAAGAAGCCCTCCAGATACTTCCTGCATGTACTACCCAATGGGATTCCTGTGAACTGGTCAGAGGCACAGCCCCCTTTCTCCAAAACTCTGCAAATGTGGCTACTTCTTAAAAAACCATAGAAATTCACTTTAAAAAGCAAAGGTTACAGGGACATTATGGTTCAGAAACAACATTAAAAAAAACTGATAAATTCACTAAAGAAACGGAGGTTGCAATGATGTTATAGTAAGAAAACAAAATTTAAAAAACCTAGAAATTCACTGAAAAAAACAAAGGTTACAGGGATGTTATAGTTAGGCTCAGGTTTTACTTGTCTAAAACCAGTGAAATTCAGCAGTTATAGTTAGATGAGCTAACTATAACTCATGCCCTGCAATGCACTGCTTATGAGCTCACATATTACATCACTCATGACATGGTCAGTGACATCCTCATGACATCACTGTTAGAGAGGCGATGTATAAGAAATAACTACTGTGAACAAAATAAATGTATATTTTTTTTAACTAATTTTTACAATCTTGCGGGACTCTTGTGGTATCGCGAATTGTAAAAAGGGGTGGATGAGGTCTCAATACACTTCATTAATAGGAATGCATATTGTGGTAATTGTTTTTGAGAGGAAGTGTGTAAAAGATAAGTACTGTGAAGAGTAGGTTGTTAACTCCTATTTTCCCAAAAATTTACAATCGTGTGAGACTCTTGTGGGATCATGAACAGTAGAAAGAAGTAGTTGATCTTTCAATACACTGTAGTATGCACACTTGCTACTGTAGGAAGGAGTATTACTGGAGATGGTGTTTGTCAGAGTGCACTATTTACGCCTTCGGCTTTACAAGAGTTGTGAGTAGGGTGTAATCTCTTCCAACACCCTATTATGCAGACCCATTATTAGAGAGAGGGGTAGTATCAGGGAGGACAGTCCCTGTGCAGAGCATACTATGCATACATGTAATCCAAGAGACCCAGTCTTTCTCCACACATGCTACTATTCACATCTGTCATCTGAGAGAGAGGTCTCGAGGGAGAGGCTAGTCCATGTACACACACTACTATGCACAGCCATCATCTGAGACAGAGGTCTGTCAGAAGAAGCCAGTCCATGTACATAGCGTACTGCACAGCCATCATCTGAGACAGAGGTGTGACTGAAGAGGCTAGTCCATGTAAACATCCCACATCCATGCACTGCTTATCACCTCACATATGACATCACTCATGAAATGTCTTATGACATCAATTATGACATCACTGATGACATCTCAAATTACATCATTGACATATATACTGATATAAATATATATTCACTGAAAAAACCATAGGTTTCAGGGGCGTTATAGTTAGGAATTGCCATTTAAAAAGCCTTAGAAATTCACTGAAAAAACCAAAGGTTTCAGGGGCGTTATTGTTAGCTGGACATGTCCCTCGTACAAAACCCTAGAAATTACCCTGTTATAGTTAGTGCAGCTAACTATAACTCGCGCCCCCGCAATGCACTGCTGATGACGTCACATATTACATCACTCATGACATGGTCAGTGACATCACTGATGACATCACTGATGACATCTCAAATGACATCACTGATGACATCACTGATGACATCATCCAGTAGGTATGTGTTTCTGTACAGTTTTAATATGTTTAATATATATAGGGAAAGGTCTGTTGAAGAATGAGTGGGTGTACAAGTGTGTGAATGGATGATTTTGTAGGTGCGTAACTGACTCTTTAAGTGAGTCATTAAATGTATCTTACTGCAGACTAGTGACTAAACTGTGTGAATGTCTGTATGTGTCTGTGTGTAGGTGTATAAGTGGCTGCATGGTTTTGAGAATAGCTATATGAATGTCTATATGGGTTATTGATTGGTTGTCTGAGTATCTGTATGGGTGCCTGAGTGTTTGTGTGGGTAGGGTGTGTGTGACTCTATGCATAGATGTGTGAGTGGGTGATTCTATGGGTGCATGGTTTTAAGAGTGCATCTGTGATGGACTGTATGGTTGTTTGAGTGTATGTATGGGTGTGTTAGGGATTGAATGTATATCTCAGTGGTACATGTGTGACTAACTACATATGTGAAAGGCAGTATATATGTGTGTAAGAGTATATAAGTGGGTATATGTGAGAGTGTGTGATTGTGAGAGTGGATGTATGGATGAGTGTGTGCTTGTATCAATGATTCGATTAGAGCGTAAGAATGTGGTACTATTTTTATGAGTAAGTGAACTTGAGTGTGTTTAACTGCATATGTGAGTAAATTGGACTGTGTTTAATTACTTGCACGACTGACTAAGTGTGTCAGTACCTCAATGGATGATTGGTGGTGTGTGAGTGTCTATCTAGGTGTATAAATGCATATGATAGTCTTGTACGGAGTGACTGTAAGTATGAATGACTGTACAGGTGAGTGTGTGGAGGTGTATGTAGACCTGAGAGTTAATGAGTGGGTATGTAGTTATTGGTATTGGAGCATCTATGATTTTCAAAATGGCCGTCTGAAATTTTGAGTCGGTGTATCAAAGGTTATATTAGGTGTGAGAAGATGCACTAATTTATCACATGGATGATGTCATCAGTGATGTCATGAGTGATGTCATTTGAGATGTCATCAGTGATGTCATCAGTGATGTCACTGACCATGTCATGAGTGATGTAATATGTGATGTCATCAGCAGTGCATTGCGGGGGCGCGAGTTATAGTTAGCTGAACTAACTATAACAGGGGAATTTCTAGGGTTTTGTACGAGGGAAATGTCCAGCTAACTATAACGCCCCTGAAACCTTTGGTTTTTTCAGTGAATTTCTAAGGTTATTTAAATGCCAATTCCTAACTATAACTCCCCTGAAACCTATGGTTTTTTCAGTGAATTTCAAAGGTTTTTTAAATACTAATTCCTATCTATAACTTATCTCTGAAGATATCATGAAAAGCATTATTTTTTAAAAGTAGGGTGCACATTAGTTTTGTGGAAAAGCATCTTTGTGATTGGTTAAGAAAAAGCAGTTTCAACGTGGAGTACATATCAAAGGATAAAATTTGCTCAGATCAACCACACCTGCTACTTGCATTTGAAAGGCACTGTTCGAACTTAAAACAATCGTCAACTTTTAACCTGCACGTGTCATTAAATATTCAAGAAAATGTTACAAAAAAATATCGTTAAGTTTTAAAAAATTGATGAACTGTTAACCTGCACGTGTTGTAGAATGTTCTAGAAAGTGTGTTGATAGAATACGTTGCACTTCTGACTTCTATGTGTTGTTCAATATTAAAAAAACGGTTCATATGGAAAATTAAAAAGAAACCAATAGAGAAGTTTTGAAGCCTAAAAGAATCAAGGAACTATTCTAATTTATTCTTTACATGTATTTATGTGTGCAGCAACAAAATTATAGACACAACAGCAGTAGGAAGAGGAAGAAGCAGGCAGTGGGGGGAGGGGTGGAGATGGGCAGAATGGCACACATGCACAATTAAGTACAACACACATATAGACTAACAATGGCCAAAATGAAACACACCAACAAGCAGCACAAGTCACACAACCCGTCAACATCACACCACTGAACGAGCATAGAAGTGAAAACCACGCTGCATTCATACAGGATGTGTACAAAGGCCAGTCGTTGGTGTTGTGGGATGTCTGCGACCGTGGTCATCATGGATGAGATGCCCAGCATGTGGCACATGGTCGAGTTCACTGTGTGTTATGTTGCCAAACGGCTGCACCTCCCTCCCACGAGCCCCCACACTTTTGTACGGTGCGCTGTTGTATCTCGTGCACTCGTACAGCACACCATTGTAATGCTTATTTGCGCATGTCCTGCTACATTCCAACTACAACATCACAGTGCCGTTTGGAGGTGGTGCATGCCAGTTTACAACATCAACTGCTGCGGCTCTTGTAGCAGGCCACACCAGAACACAGAGACACACTTACCGCACTTCCTGTACACGGACATGTCCGAGACACCCCGTTCCCCTTGCCGGATAGGCACACCCCTGCACTGACCTGTGAACCCCAGACCAGCACACGCCAGTTGTGCATTCAGGAGGATGCGTGCGTAGCTACACATCCAGGCTCACTGCCAACGCTGAGGTGACAGCACTGTGATGTTGCAGGGCTCGTGCCTATCATGCTAAGACAATGACCACAGGGACACACTTACTAAGATGTGGGTTTGGGGGGCATTGGCGGTCCTGGAGTTGTTGAGATGAGTCTTCTGTCCCTCATGGGTATCCCTGTATCATGCTCATTGCCTCTATGGTACCTGTGGGTGTTCTGGTGTGGCTCTTGACTGTGTTCCCTTTCATGGTGCAGGTAGTTGTCCTGCTTAACACCAGCAGAAAGCAGGTGTAAAATCCCTGGTGCTAACGTGTTTTATCGCCGGAATTTGTTTCGCATTGCAATTGGTGTGAAAGTTGTGATGGGATTTTTTTCGTGTGCAGAACAATATACGAACTGAGCAGTGTATCTCTTCAAGATCCAGCACCTGACGCACTATTCCCAATCAATATAAATACAATGAGATTCCTTAATAGATTTTGTGTGTACACTATAACTGCAGCCAATACCTCAGTGCAATTCAATACAGGATTTTAGTATTTAGAATAAATCGGAAAGGTGCACCTCGTGTCTTTTTGCATAGGAACGGCTACTCTCCATTTCATTATCAGCACTTTAACGGAAGTAAAGTTGAGAGAAATCTAACACACTATTCAGAAGTTAGTTCAAAATGCAGATATCACCAGTATTCCAGCAATAAGTCCCCCAAAATTTAACACCATGGTGGACTCCATCAAATAACAGTAATAAGAACAAGAAAGAGTCACACAGCAGTTAAGAGAACAACCAAAAACGTTATTAATTTTTTTTTCAAACTTTATTTTTCATATTAATAAATATATAAACGAAAAACTATTTTCAAACTTTATTTTTTTATTAACATATATATGAACAATAAACTAATAAACAAAATGTACCAACAATAATAAAAAACAACAAGGCGGAACACTATTGTGGGGACAATGGATGTCGACGACAGACCTGGAAAATAAGAAAGATTGTTAAAAAAAAAACAACATGGTATTCTCAACAAAATACCATAAGAAACAAATCACAGATATATAAAATGCATACAGCTAACAACATTTTATAAGTTTAACCTACAAAAACTGTAAATGGTGCCGCTTTAAAATATTTACCGAATCTGAAGAAAAGGTTTTGCAGAAGGCACCACACAAACAACGTTTTTCTTCAGTGGTGAGGAAATTTTTTACTTTTTCCAAGGAGCAAACAAAGACCAATGCCTCCTTCGTCACTCGCAAGATTTGCCAAAGAGTTCTGTTACTAGGAGATCCTAACAAAAAATACTCGTGCGGCACAGCAAGTATGATAAAACACCTGAGGACCCTTCATCCAAACAATCTTGCACGAGAAGAGTGCAAACAGATGAGAAACACTCCTGTTCTGTATCTGTAAAAAAGAATCACAAATAAATGTATATTAATAACTTTCAAATTTATACTATTCCATTACTGTACAAACACATTTTATATAAAAACTGACTATGAAACTATAGCCCTGAACCACAAGTGTGACGATCATTAAAACACTACATGCATAGTGCATACTACTTTGAAGCAGTTCATGCCCTAAAGCCTACCTCACTAAAACACTACATGCTAACTGACTAAATGATTACAGTAGTATAAGGAGACACACTTGGTGACTCACAGGGTGTTTGCTAGAAGAGTATGAATACTAACTAGGGAATAGAAGGTGTGAAACACAACTGTGTAGGTGATTAGAGGACTGCATCCATACTGCATAGGCATTTAAAGCAGTCCATGTGCTAAGGCCTGGCTCACTTCATGACTACTTGGGTACTGACTGAATGATTATCGTACAGCAAGGAGAGTGCCTAGGTGAATTTATAAGTGCTAGGCTTTTCGCACAGAGAATAGATTAGTACTTGGTACTGAATGGGTCACTAGAGGAGTGCAAAGGCAGTGACAAGTGCTGGACTGTATGGATACTGACTAGGAAATTGAAAGTGTGAAAGACAAGTAGGGGTGGGCGGAATTTGCGAAAGCGACTTTTGCAAATTATCGCGAAAATGTTTAAAATCTCCGCAAACATGAGGAAATATCGCGAAGATGCGGAAGTTTTTTTCCCGCCCGTTCGCGGTATTTTCTGCGTGTTCGCGGCTCGCTAACTTACCCATGCGGTTGCTTGCGGGCGCGGCCATCTTGTTTTCACTCTTCTCGCGGTGCATGATCGTGAGAAGAAAGACGTGATCGCGCGACGCATTACGTTACTGCGGGCGCGAACTGTCGCGAGACAGCGCAAATGGCTACCAACAATCCAACATCTCGTGGAGAACGCGACCGGATCGGGAAAACTTGTCGGCGAACGCGGGGATTCAGGTAAGGCGATCGCGCGCGCGAGAATGTATTATTTTACAGCACGAGCAAGAACCAAATTATCGCTAAGCTGCGGAATGAGGAAATTTTGACATTTTCGCGCTCACCGCGGAACGCGAAAATGTCAAATTATCGCAATTTCCGCGAGCGGAACGGAAATTTAGCCCAGGCCTAAAGACAAGTGTCTAGGTGGTTAGAAGACTGCATGCATAGTGCATAGGGGTTTGAAGCAGTCCATGTGCTAAGGCCTGGCTCAGTGTATGAAAACTTAGGCACTGACTGAATGATTAGAGTACTGCAAAGATAGTATCTTGGTGAATTTATAAGGGTTTGGGTTTTAGCACAGTGAATGGATTAGTTAGTACATGGTGCTGAATGGGTCACTAGAGGACTGCAAAGAGAGTCACAGGGTATTTCCTGGACGTGTATGTATACTGACTAGGGAATTAAAGTTGTGAAAGACAATTGTGTAGGTGGTTAGAGGACTGCATACATAGAGTATAAGGGTTTGAAGCAGTCCATATACTAAGGCCTGGGTCACTGGATGAGTACTTGGGTACTGACTGAATGATTAGAGTACTGCAAGGAGAGTGCCTGGGTGAATTTATTAGGATTTAGCGCTGTGAATGGATTAGTACATGATGCTGAATGGGTCACTAGAGGAGTGCAACGGCAGTGACAGGGTGTTTGCTGCAAGTGAACGGATACTGACTGGGGAGTTGAAGGTGTGAAAGACAAGTGTGTAGGTGGTTAGAGGACTGCATGCATAGTGGATATGGGTTTGACGTAGTCCATGTGCTAAGAACTGGCTCAGTGCATGAATACTTAGGCAGTGACTGAATCATTAGAGTACTGGAAAGAGAGTGTCTAGGTGAATTTATAAGTGTTTGAGTTTTGGCACAGTCAATGGATTAGTACATGCTGTTGAATGGGTCTCTAGAGGACTGCAAAGGAAGTGACAGGATGTTTCCTGGAAGTGTATGGATACTGACTAGGGAATTGAAGGAGTAAAAGACAAGTGAATAGTATGTCAGAACACTTTTATTTGAAGCAATCTATTTGGTACTTAGAAACTGACTAAATAATCAGACTACTTCTAGGACAGTGCTTAGGTAAAACGTTTAAATTTTCAGTTCTGCCACAGTGAACAGAATAGTACATGGTACTGCACCTTAGTGTCAAATCCTGACTCATTTTATAAATGCATAAGCAAAGACTAGCTTCTAATGCTACTAAAACTTGACAACATGAGAGATTTTAAATTAGTTATCTGTCAGCAAATACACGATGTTACCAAATGCTTCTCTCACAGTGGTTCTCAAATGCACACAGACTCACAGTGTAATTCTAGACAGCAACCACTATACCTAGAAGTTTAACAAAAATCATTCACCACTGTGGAAATGGTAAGCGAACTGCACACAATCTTCAAATTTCATGACTGCACTTTTGTGTCAATGCCTAACTCATTTAATCAACACATAAGCAAAGACTGGCTTCTAATGCTACTAAAATTGACAACCTGACTGGTTTTAAAACACTTATCTGTCAGCAAATACACAATATTACCAAATGCTTCTCTCACAATCCTTACCCAAATGCACACAGACTCACAGTGTGATTTTAGACAAGCAACACTATCCTAGGAGTTTACCAAAACTCATTCACTAGTCTGGAAGAGTTCATGGTACTGCACACAATCTACATATTTAAGTACAGCACATCAGTGTTTTAAAACATGAATAATTTAATCAACATATAAGCAAAGACTGGATTCTAATGCTACTAAAACTTCTCAACATGACAGATTTTAAAACAGTTATCTGTCAGCAAATACATGATGTTACCAAATGATTCTCTCACAGTGATTCCAAATACACACTAACTCACAGTATGATTCTAGACAAGCGCCACTATCCCTATGAGCTTACCAAAACTAATTCACTACAGTGCAAGTGGTAAGGGAACTGCACACAATCTACATATTTCACAACTGCAATTTACTGTCAATGCCTGACTCATATAATGAAAGCATAAGCCATGACTGTCTTCTAATGCTACTAAAACTTGACAACATGACATGTTTTACAACACTTATCTGTCAGCAAATACACGATGTTACCAAACACTTCTCTCACAGTGGTTCCCAAATACACACAGACTCACAGTGTGATTCTAGACAAACAACACTATCCCTAGCAGCTTACCAAAACTCATTCACTACAGTGGAAGTGGTAGGGGAACTGCACACAATCTACATATTTCACGACTGCTCTTTAGTGTCAATGCCTGACTCATTTAATCAACACATAAGCAAAGACTGGCTTCTAATGCTACTAAAACTTGACAACATGACAGGTTTCAAAACAGTTTTCTCTCAGCAAATACACGATGTTACCAAACGTTTCTCTCCCAGTGGTTCCCAAATGCACAAAGACTCACAGTGTGATTCTAGACAAGCACCAGTATTCCTAGGAGTTTACCAAAACTCATTCACTACACTGGAAGTGATAAGGGAACTGCACACAATCTACATATTTCACGACTGCACTTTAGTGTCAATGCCTGACTCATTTAATCAACACATAAGCAAAGACTGGCTTCTAATGCTACTAAAACTTGACAACCTGACTGGTTTTAAAACAGTTATCTGTCAGCAAATACACAATATTACCAAATGCTTCTCTCACAGTGGTTCCCAAATGCACACAGACTCACTGTGTGATTCTAGACAAACAACACTATCCCTTGCACTATATGAAAACACATTTCTCCATCTAGAAGTAGTAATACATTTTAGTATAGAAACATAACATAACTCATTTCACAAATTCATAAACAATGACTGGTTTCTATTTCTACCAAAATATAAAAACTGCACAGTTATCTCTACAAACACATGAAAAACACAAATGCCAATCACAGAATGGTTTCTACATGCACACACATTGTAGAGAAAAAAAGTACTCCCTAAACTTTAGCAGGAAAAATACATTAGTCTGATTAAAATCAAAATAGCCCACATACATCCCCTCACAATTAAATAACTCATCTTTCAAGTTCTTTTGTAGATTAAGGAGTATATCAATCACTCACCATAATTTCTTTTACATAATCTCTGCACTGTGCACCTCTCAGCAAAAGCAAAGAATGGAAAAGTTTCCCTTTCATTTTCCACACATATACATGTAAACATCAAATCACAATCCTTCGCACATAAACTCAAAAGCAAACACACATTTCTATTGGTTAAACATTTCAACCCTTTCCAACTGAAATACATTTCAACCCTTCCCCCAATCTGCCTTCTGCCTGTTACCATAGAAACAGGTCATGGAACACTGCACTGAGCTCACAGGTCACAAGTTCAGCACACAATGTTCCTACACAAGACAGGAAGTGTGCTTGACTTTTCAACATATCAGCTTATCATATATAATGTTCCTTACAATCTGTTTTTGTTAACCAATAACAATCATACCTTTAAAAAACAAAAATATACACCCTACCTTTCAGTGTAGAAAGTTGTTATACAACCAATGATTTCTTGTCATTTTTCAAAAAACGTTGCTGTGGATCCGCGCACCCACCGCAATAGAATCCGTTTGGAATATTGGCGGCCTACCCGGGTCGCGGAGGGCCCCCCTGCTGAAAGTGCGGGTCCGACGCTGGTACTATACCTGCATCGATGGAACAACGTGTGGTTTCGCTGGGGTGAGAAAAGCATAGCGGCAACTATGTTGGACAGAGCGACCCACTTGGGATTTTTTATATTCATTGAAGGAGTTGGGGTGGCGGTATCTAAGACTTCAAGTACCATAAAGCATTGAGCTGACACGCCCATGGGGCGGGACATAAGAAACATTTAAATGAGATACTCTGCCGCCTCCCATCCTCATACGCCATTCCTGTGAACAAGGGTGAACTTATACCTGAAATGCGTAAGGAATTTATGGCTGAACTCTGCTGTGTCCGCGCATTTGTTTTGAGATGCTGCCTGGCGAAATAAATGATAAAGACACGCTGTGTGTGGACCTCCAACGTTGGGTGCTTTTTTCGTTTGGAATATATATTATCTACTGGCGGTCGCCAGTAGATAGTTATAGTTAGGACCGTGTTTCCATAGGAAATCTCAAAATTCTATTTTGAATAACTTTGGCGCCGGTTGACGAATCTTCGCGAAATTTTCAAAACTTATGGGGCACTCCGCTCAGCTCCTACCCTGAAAGTCTCGGGGGGGATTCGTCAAGCGGGAGCTGAGAAAAAAGGGGGGTCCCAAAACGTGTTTTCCCCATGCATTTTCCCATTGGACCTTTAGTCGAAGGTACAGCCCGAACGGCTGAACAGAATTACTTGAAATTTGTCAGAGAGGTAGTCCTCAGGTCAGGCATGTGCCTTTTGGATATATGGTGTCAATCTGTTCAGTAGTTCCTGAGAAAATTGCAGTTAAAAGCACATACATATCTATAGCCGCGCACCGTGCGTGCACCCTAACGTGCGCGAGCGTAATTCTGATTGGTGGTTACATATCAGTCAACATTCGAATCGGTCGAAATCAGGAAGTGTTGGCCGCCATTTTGTTTGTTTTCAGTGTGGGAGTGAAAAAGGAAGGTGGCGAACGTGAAAAGGGGGCAGGGTAGAGAGTTCCTGACCCCCTAGCCTTTGTCAGGGGGTCCCTGAAGGACCCCGAAGGCAGAAATTTTTTTTTTAAAAAAAATGAAAAAAAATCGCGGGGTGCACGCACCGTGCGCACACGGTGAAAAACCAAAAACAAAAAAAAAATGTAATACGTAGTTTATTGTAAAATAAATATATAAAAAAAAATAATACATACATGACTTAGCATTTAAAAACCGTACAAATTCACTGAAAAAACCATAGGTTTCACACACGTTATAGTTAGGAATTAGCATTTAAAAAACCTTGCAAATTCACTTAAAAAACCATAGGTTTCACACATGTTATAGTTAGGTGGATATTTCACTCGTAAAAAACCAATGAAATTCCCCCGTTATCGTTAGTTCAGATAACTATAACTCGCGCGACCGCCACTCTATCACAAGGATGATGTCATCAGTGATGTCATGACTGATGCCACTGACCATTTCATGAGTGATGTAATATGTGACGTCATGAGAAGGATTGCGGGCGCGCGAGTTATAGTTATCTGAACTAACTATAACGGGGGAATTTCATTGGTTTTTTACGAGTGAAATATCCACCTAACTATAACATGTGTGAAACCTATGGTTTTTTTCAGTGAATTTGCAAGGTTTTTTAAATGCTAATTCCTAACTATAACGTGTGTGAAACCTATGGTTTTTTCAGTGAATATATATATATATATATATATATATGAAGCCACAAGTACCGGTAAAGGGACCCTTCTGTCACGGGCGGTCCGAGTCAGGAAACCGGGATTCCTAATATTTAAGGACCATCACTTTCGTATTCACGAAAATAAACTCGGACTCCGATGCTGCATGCAAATATTTAATTTCCAAGTGCAAGAACGACGCGTTTCACCAATACGGCTTGTTCACGCTCGAAAATGTTAACCCACCGCCATGTTTAAATATACAAATTCATTAAATGACGGGTTAAAAATGGTGTCAGAAAACATGTGAATTGGGCGGCCATCTTGTAACGGTGTATAATACATTGTAAATCCATTACTGTTGACACAAGTGTTTGCAAAATACAAATGAGCGCATATTAACACCAATAAAACCTCGTTGTGTCTAATACAAACATAATATAGGTCAAATGAATGTAAATGCGTGAAAATAGCGCAAATAAAGTTCGTTACATGATAAATATTGTAAATCTACAATGGTATTAATGTGTCTACCAGCACCGTTTGATTACGATTTGGGCATGCCTTTATGATGTACGTCCCCAAAACGAAACGATTTAATCAATTTGCGTGAATAATGTCACACGTACCAAACGCCCAAGTGGGCGGAACCCAAAGGGGGTCAACCAATCAATGCAGAATTAGGGTAACTGAATGTACCCGATTGGGTCGTACACCAAGCAGACACTGCTACTCAAATGGTAAATGGCAATACTTAGACTGTATTCCGTGATTATACATTACAATACTCATCGGCGTTCAATCGCCCAAGTGGGCGTTACTGAAAGACATCTTATACAGTGAGAAGTTCAAGCCAATCCGATATGATTATACACTATTATACCCCAAATGGGGTTTAGGCTAGAGAGTAGTCCCCCAAAAATACAAAGTCATAAAAATCCCGATAGCACCTAAAATTATCACATAGTGTATATCCAAATTGTAATAAGTCTGACCACCTTCCTCACAGTTCCTGACACACCGTCTGAAAAATAAACAAATATGGATATGAAATTTAAAATGAGTCTACAACAGCTTAAGATAAACTTTCATTAATGCTTATTCATGCAGATGAACAGATAATTCTTCGCTCATATTTAATCCCTTAGGAGCAAGACTTTCAAAATCCACAATATAACGGGATTCCAATTTCCTCAACAATAGTTCTCGATTGCCACCTCTCATGCCTAGATCCACAGAATCAATAACAACCATGCGTAACCTGGTCTCATCTTGGAAATGCTGATCAAAGAAATGTCTGGCAATAGGGTATGCTCTGTTGTTATTACGTATTGCCCGTAAGTGCTCTAACACACGTTTCTTAGCTGCATGTTTGGTACTGCCGATGTACCATTTGGCACATGGGCAGATCAACACATACACGCAGTGGTTGGAATTACATGTGAGTTTCTTTTTTATGACAAATTCCCTTTTGGAGTTTGGTATTTGTAACTTGGCACAATCGGTGCTGTTTTTGCACGCTTTACATTTCTGACAACATTTGAAACCCCCTTCTCTGTTCTTGGGGTCAATTTCATTGCTTGTGATGTAACTGCAACTCAATTCATCTGCCAGACAACGACTTTTTCTGAAAGTGATCTGTGGATTGCTACTCAGATCTTGTTTAAGATGTTCATCTGTGAGTAGCACATGCCACTGTTTCTTAAAAACTCTGCGTATTTTAGCAGCTTGGCCTGAGAAAGTGGTGATAAATCTGATTTTATCTTCTTTGGTTTCTTTCTGTTTTGGATAAATAAGTTCATCACGTGTTTTTGTTTCCACCCTGGAAATTGCATCTTTCACAGTCTTGGCACTGTAGCCTCTTTCCCTGAATCTCTGGCACATAATGTCCCTCTCTTTCTCAAATGCCACTTTCGTACTACAATTTCTTTTAGCACGGAGCAATTCCCCATAGGGAATGCTCCATATCAGATTGCCTGGATGACTGCTCTTGGCATTTAAAATGCTATTACCCGCCGTTTCCTTACGGAATAATTTTGAAGTCAAATGATTGTCAATGACTTCCAGGCGGACATCCAGAAATTCCATAGAGTTTTTGCTGATGTTTTCACTGAAATGTAGATTGCAAGTGTTCTGATTTAGTTTGTTAATAAAGACTCGAGCAGAATCTTCATCACCACACCAAATGAAAAAAATGTCGTCAATGTAACGCAGCCACAGGGCAACGTTGTTAAATTCCAGCATATTGGCGACCACCTGCTCCTCCCACCAGCCCATGAACAGATTCGCATAGCTGGGGGCGAAGCAGGTTCCCATCGCTGTGCCCTGTGACTGCTTGTAGATGACATCATTGAAAATGAAAAAGTTATTTTTGAGACAAATCTCTATCATTTCCAATAACATCTGAGAGTGGTGTAGTAAAGAGATGGATCTGGTTTTAAAGAAGTGTTGGATAGCTGATAAGCCTTGTTCATGTTGGATGCTCGTGTATAAACTGCTAACATCCAAAGAAACCAGAGTGTACTCTGCCTCCCAATGTATGCCCTCAATGATGGTTAAAAAATGCGTAGTATCCCTAAGATATGAGGGTAGGGCAACCACATAAGGTCTCAAAAAGTAGTCGATAAATTTAGAGGTATTCTCATACAGTGACCCAATGGAAGACACTATGGGTCTACCCGGAGGGTTTAGCCAATCCTTATGTATCTTTGGTAATAGATACAAAATAGGTATTCTGGGATGTGCACAGTACAGGTAACTGAATTCTTCCTGTTCTAACAAACCCCTGTCTTTCCATCCCACCAGGATTTCTCTATATGTGATTTTAGATTTCAATACCTCAGCCATGCCTGTTTTGCAATAACAGTTAACATCCTCCAACTGTCCCAATCCTTCAGATAGATATTTTTGCTTATCCAAGACAACCACGTTGCCACCCTTATCTGACTGGCGGATCACAATATTGTGATCCGCTTTCAGCTCGTCGATGGATGTGATTTGTCTAGCTGACAGATTCTTTTGTCTCCCTGCTATTTTGTTATATCTTATTCTCTGTAAGTCATACAACACTCCCTTTTCAAAGATGTCAATTGCTTCACATTGTACATTAGGGAGAAATACAGATTTGGGTTTGAATACACTCCCTGGATTATTATCCAAATTTTCGCCCCATGTGTCCCATTCAGGTAAGGACTGGCCACCTTCAACGTTCTCTGTCATGTCATATAATGCATGCATAAGTTCAACATCCAAAACATTCAAATTACTCTCTCTTTGGTTAACACTTACAGTTTCTTGTTGTTGTTTAGGTTTTGTATTAAACCATTTCTTGAGTTTAAGCTTTCTTGAAAACAGGAATAGATCAATACGAGTCTGAGTGTAGTTCATATTTGCAGTAGGGCAAAAGGTGAGTCCAAGTGACAAAGTCTCAATTTCCTCGCAGGAAAGAGACCGTTGAGAAAGATTTACAACTGTCATATTTGTTGCTGTTTCGTGCCCCTTGTTTCCATTCCCATTGGGCTTCTTTCTGCGTTGTTTCCTCCTCTTCTTTGCCAGTTGGTTCCTCTTGTTCTTCCTCTGTTTCCTCGTCCTCGTCCTCGTCCCCTCTGCGACCCGCTGTCCTGTTGGTGTTCCGTCCTGTTTTGATTTAACAACTGGAACTGTAATAAAAAATTGCTGCCTTTTCTCTGTGTGTCATTATTGGCTTCTTGATTCATACCCGAAGCGGACACATCCGAGACATTGCCATCAGAAACATCACTTTCCACCATTTCCTCAGTTGAATCTACAGGCCTAGGGGGAACTATCATCGTGCCTGTCTTCTTTTCAAAAAGATGGTCATATTTCCTCTGGAATGTTAATGTTCTACCAGCCTGATAATCCTTGTAGTCTCGAAGGAATTTACGTTGTTTTTTGGCTGTTATTTCTTCTTCTAGTTTGTCCATCTTTTTGTGTAAGTAAGTAAGTAAATAACAGCCAAAAAACAACGTAAATTCCTTCGAGACTACAAGGATTATCAGGCTGGTAGAACATTAACATTCCAGAGGAAATATGACCATCTTTTTTAAAAGAAGACAGGCACGATGATAGTTCCCCCTAGGCCTGTAGATTCAACTGAGGAAATGGTGGAAAGTGATGTTTCTGATGGCAATGTCTCGGATGTGTCCGCTTCGGGTATGAATCAAGAAGCCAATAATGACACACAGAGAAAAGGCAGCAATTTTTTATTACAGTTCCAGTTGTTAAATCAAAACAGGACGGAACACCAACAGGACAGCGGGTCGCAGAGGGGACGAGGACGAGGAAACAGAGGAAGAACAAGAGGAACCAACTGGCAAAGAAGAGGAGGAAACAACGCAGAAAGAAGCTCAATGGGAATGTAAACAAGGGGCAAGAAACAGCAACAAATATGACAGTTGTAAATCCTTCTCAACGGTCTCTTTCCTGCGAGGAAATTGAGACTTTGTCACTTGGACTCACCTTTTGCCCTACTGCAAATATGAACTACACTCAGACTCGTATTGATCTATTCCTGTTTTCAAGAAAGCTTAAACTCAAGAAATGGTTTAATACAAAACCTAAACAACACCAAGAAACTGTAAGTGTTAACCAAAGAGAGAGTAATTTGAATGTTTTGGATGTTGAACTTATGCATGCATTATATGACATGACAGAGAACGTTGAAGGTGGCCAGTCCTTACCTGAATGGGACACATGGGGCGAAAATTTGGATAATAATCCAGGGAGTGTATTCAAACCCAAATCTGTATTTCTCCCTAATGTACAATGTGAAGCAATTGACATCTTTGAAAAGGGAGTGTTGTATGACTTACAGAGAATAAGATATAACAAAATAGCAGGGAGACAAAAGAATCTGTCAGCTAGACAAATCACATCCATCGACGAGCTGAAAGCGGATCACAATATTGTGATCCGCCAGTCAGATAAGGGTGGCAACGTGGTTGTCTTGGATAAGCAAAAATATCTATCTGAAGGATTGGGACAGTTGGAGGATGTTAACTGTTATTGCAAAACAGGCATGGCTGAGGTATTGAAATCTAAAATCACATATAGAGAAATCCTGGTGGGATGGAAAGACAGGGGTTTGTTAGAACAGGAAGAATTCAGTTACCTGTACTGTGCACATCCCAGAATACCTATTTTGTATCTATTACCAAAGATACATAAGGATTGGCTAAACCCTCCGGGTAGACCCATAGTGTCTTCCATTGGGTCACTGTATGAGAATACCTCTAAATTTATCGACTACTTTTTGAGACCTTATGTGGTTGCCCTACCCTCATATCTTAGGGATACTACGCATTTTTTAACCATCATTGAGGGCATACATTGGGAGGCAGAGTACACTCTGGTTTCTTTGGATGTTAGCAGTTTATACACGAGCATCCAACATGAACAAGGCTTATCAGCTATCCAACACTTCTTTAAAACCAGATCCATCTCTTTACTACACCACTCTCAGATGTTATTGGAAATGATAGAGATTTGTCTCAAAAATAACTTTTTCATTTTCAATGATGTCATCTACAAGCAGTCACAGGGCACAGCGATGGGAACCTGCTTCGCCCCCAGCTATGCGAATCTGTTCATGGGCTGGTGGGAGGAGCAGGTGGTCGCCAATATGCTGGAATTTAACAACGTTGCCCTGTGGCTGCGTTACATTGACGACATTTTTTTCATTTGGTGTGGTGATGAAGATTCTGCTCGAGTCTTTATTAACAAACTAAATCAGAACACTTGCAATCTACATTTCAGTGAAAACATCAGCAAAAACTCTATGGAATTTCTGGATGTCCGCCTGGAAGTCATTGACAATCATTTGACTTCAAAATTATTCCGTAAGGAAACGGCGGGTAATAGCATTTTAAATGCCAAGAGCAGTCATCCAGGCAATCTGATACGGAGCATTCCCTATGGGGAATTGCTCCGTGCTAAAAGAAATTGTAGTACGAAAGTGGCATTTGAGAAAGAGAGGGACATTATGTGCCAGAGATTCAGGGAAAGAGGCTACCGTGCCAAGACTGTGAAAGATGCAATTTCCAGGGTGGAAACAAAAACACGTGATGAACTTATTTATCCAAAACAGAAAGAAACCAAAGAAGATAAAATCAGATTTATCACCACTTTCTCAGGCCAAGCTGCTAAAATACGCAGAGTTTTTAAGAAACATTGGCATGTGCTACTCACAGAAGAACATCTTAAACAAGATCTGAGTAGCAATCCACAGATCACTTTCAGAAAAAGTCGTTGTCTGGCAGATGAATTGAGTTGCAGTTACATCACAAGCAATGAAATTGACCCCAAGAACAGAGAAGGGGGTTTCAAATGTTGTCAGAAATGTAAAGCGTGCAAAAACAGCACCGATTGTGCCAAGTTACAAATACCAAACTCCAAAAGGGAATTTGTCATAAAAAAGAAACTCACATGTAATTCCAACCACTGCGTGTATGTGTTGATCTGCCCATGTGCCAAATGGTACATCGGCAGTACCAAACATGCAGCTAAGAAACGTGTGTTAGAGCACTTACGGGCAATACGTAATAACAACAGAGCATACCCTATTGCCAGACATTTCTTTGATCAGCATTTCCAAGATGAGACCAGGTTACGCATGGTTGTTATTGATTCTGTGGATCTAGGCATGAGAGGTGGCAATCGAGAACTATTGTTGAGGAAATTGGAATCCCGTTATATTGTGGATTTTGAAAGTCTTGCTCCTAAGGGATTAAATATGAGCGAAGAATTATCTGTTCATCTGCATGAATAAGCATTAATGAAAGTTTATCTTAAGCTGTTGTAGACTCATTTTAAATTTCATATCCATATTTGTTTATTTTTCAGACGGTGTGTCAGGAACTGTGAGGAAGGTGGTCAGACTTATTACAATTTGGATATACACTATGTGATAATTTTAGGTGCTATCGGGATTTTTATGACTTTGTATTTTTGGGGGACTACTCTCTAGCCTAAACCCCATTTGGGGTATAATAGTGTATAATCATATCGGATTGGCTTGAACTTCTCACTGTATAAGATGTCTTTCAGTAACGCCCACTTGGGCGATTGAACGCCGATGAGTATTGTAATGTATAATCACGGAATACAGTCTAAGTATTGCCATTTACCATTTGAGTAGCAGTGTCTGCTTGGTGTACGACCCAATCGGGTACATTCAGTTACCCTCTTTCTGCATTGATTGGTTGACCCCCTTTGGGTTCCGCCCACTTGGGCGTTTGGTACGTGTGACATTATTCACGCAAATTGATTAAATCGTTTCGTTTTGGGGACGTACATCATAAAGGCATGCCCAAATCGTAATCAAACGGTGCTGGTAGACACATTAATACCATTGTAGATTTACAATATTTATCATGTAACGAACTTTATTTGCGCTATTTTCACGCATTTACATTCATTTGACCTATATTATGTTTGTATTAGACACAACGAGGTTTTATTGGTGTTAATATGCGCTCATTTGTATTTTGCAAACACTTGTGTCAACAGTAATGGATTTACAATGTATTATACACCGTTACAAGATGGCCGCCCAATTCACATGTTTTCTGACACCATTTTTAACCCGTCATTTAATGAATTTGTATATTTAAACATGGCGGTGGGTTAACATTTTCGAGCGTGAACAAGCCGTATTGGTGAAACGCGTCGTTCTTGCACTTGGAAATTAAATATTTGCATGCAGCATCGGAGTCCGAGTTTATTTTCGTGAATACGAAAGTGATGGTCCTTATATATATATATATATATATATATATATTACCTACTGGCGGTCGCCAGTAGGTAGTTATAGTTAGGACCACGTTTCCATAGGAAAACCTCAACATTCTATTTTGAATAACTTTGGCGCCGGTCGACGAATCCTCGCGAATTTCTCAAAATAGGTGGGGCGCTACGCTCCGCTCCTACCCTGAAAGTCTCGGGGGGATCCGTCAAGCGGGGGCTGAGATAAAAGGGGGGTCCCAAAACGCGTTTTTCCCATGCATTTTTCCATAGGACCTTTAGAACGAGCTACAGCCCGAACGGCTGAACAGAATTACTCAAAATTTGGCAGAGAGGTAGTCCCTAGGTCAAGGAAGTGCCTTTTGTAGGTTTGGTGTAAATCTGTTCAGTAGATTCTGAGAAAATAGCCTTTAAATCAATATATATATCTGAGCCCGCTTACGGTACGCTTACCGTACGCTTACGGTAAGCGTACGGTGGCGTGCGCGAGCGCGATTCTGATTGGCTCTTAGATCTTAGTAAACATTCGAATCGGCCGAAACCAGGAAGCGGCGGCCGCTATTTTCTGTGTTTCACTCTGAAAAAAAAAGAGTGAAAACAAGAAAAGGGGGCAATGAGGAGAGTTACAGACCCCCTAACATTTGTAAGGGGGTCAAAGAAGGACAGAAAAGTAGAAAAAAAACATTTATTGATTTTAAAAAAAAATCACGGGGTACGCTTACGGTAAGCGTACGGTAAAAAAATAAAATAAAAAAATAAATGAAAATCAGATTTAAGTGTATAGATATTAGGGGGCTCTAAAAAGAGCCGTTGTGTTTATGAAGTCATTTTTTTAGTGGTACCTACAAGTAAGTACCGATGCAGAGTCTAAGGTTCAAGAGGAAGACTCTGTTCCCTTCATCATTGAAGTGCACACCATCTCCTCTATAAATGTCTTGCATGTCATAACGCAAGTTGTTGTGGTAAATGGCACCCATACCATAGTCACGGAGGAAAGCAGAAACAGATTTGTTGACGTGCTTTCTTGCTTTGTCAATCTGCGGACAGAAATGATTGGACCAATTCCATTTTTGCCTTTGGCATATGTTGGAAAACACAAAGGCAGTTTTAGGGAAAAGTGTAAACAGTTGTGCAAAGGTGTCCTTCATAAGCATTTCCATACCTACCCCAGTCAAAGTGCCTAGGTCATTGCCACCACAGTGCACTATTATGAGGTCAGGGTGTTGGATTTGAATGAAGGATTTCACCAATGGCATCAATTGGTGCCACTTTAACCCTCTCTGACCAATCCATTTAATGTCTACATTTGGCAAAGCAAGGTCTCTCACCATATCTGTTTTCTCTGCAAACTTTTCACTCCAGAAGACATAGCTGTGCCCTACAATCCACACTGTGAACATCTTCAAAGGAGAACTGGATGCACTCAGGAGGTGTCTTTCAGTAGAATGGCAATATGAAAAGAAAGACAGTTTGGAAATGGAGGCATACATATTTTTTTCAAAACAAAAAGAACTGATTGGCTGTTTCATACCATTCTAGAATAAAAACTAGGCTGTATGTGAAAATTAATAGAAGCATGTTTTGTATTGGTACAAAAAAATGTGTAACCAAAGAACAGTACTATGGATTTGCTGTTAGGTTTGAAAAGTCAAGCACTCTTGCTCTGTGGAATTGAAACATTGTGTGTCGAACTTCTGACCTAACTGCACACAGCAGTGTTCCATGAGCTGTTGCTATGGTAGCAGGCAGAAGTCAAGTTGGGGGAAGGGTACTAGGCAGAAGTCAAGTTGGGGGAAGGGTACTTTTGGAAAAGGGTTGGTTTTCAACCAATAGAAATGTGTGATTACATTTGAAAAAAAGGGGGAAGCACTGAGATTTGAAACTTACATGTATATGTGTGGAAAAATAGAGGGAAAGTTTGCCATTATCTGGTTCTGCTGAGAGGAGAGAGGTGAACACAACAGAGATCCTGGCTCTGATAATCTGCTGTTTGAGTGTCACATTTCTTTCACAACTAACTAATTTTAAAGGTGAGTTTACAGTTTGAGAGGGTATGTATGTGGTAACTTAAGAAATGAATAATAGAAATGGGAATTGTTTTTGTTGTAGTTACACATGGTGGTTTCATAATGTGTCAGTCTGTAAAAAGTGATTTACACTTGCCCCGAAAAAAAAAGAGCAGTAAGTGTGCTTTCAAAATGGCAAAGAAATTTCGTTTTGGGACTAATGTGAAAACATGACTCTGTGTGCATAGAAGAATTATAGGCAGAGATTTATTGCGTCTTGCTCTGGTGATTTCACAGTTGCATTAGATGGAAAGGGGGAGCGAATTTTTGGGGGAAGAAGCAGAGGCTTAGCACACACCCATGTGCTTGCCACGTATAGTCATGCACAGTATTTAGAAGCGAGTGGGGTTTTCAGGTTTAAGTCTGTAATGCAAATACATTCAGCATCACTAAGGCTGGTTGCCCTTGCTGGAGTGTAGGCAGTCACAGAGAATACACATGGTGGTGGTCTGAAAAAAAAACAGCTTGGACATGTGCAATTAAATACATTTTAAAAAAAGGTTTCATATGGTGTCATAATGTGTCAGTCTGTAAAAGTGATTTACACTTGCCCCGAAAAAAAAAAGAGCAGTAAGTGTGCTTTCAAATTGGCAAAGAAATTTCGTTTTGGGACTAATGTGAAAACATGACTCTGTGTGCATAGAAGAATTATAGGCAGAGATTTATTGCGTCTTGCTCTGGTGATTTCACAGTTGCATTAGATGGAAAGGGGGAGCGAATTTTTGGGGGAAGAAGCAGAGTCTTAGCACACACCCATGTGCTTGCCATGTATAGTCATGCACAGTATTTAGAAGCGAGTGGGGTTTTCAGGTTTAAGTCTGTAATGCAAATACATTCAGCATCACTAAGGCTGGTTGCCCTTGCTGGAGTGTAGGCAGTCACAGAGAATGCACATGGTGGTGGTCTGAAAAAAAAACAGCTTGGACATGTGCAATTAAATACATTTTAAAAAAAGGTTTCATAATGTGTCAGTCTGTAAACGTGATTTTCACTTGGCCCGAAAAAAAAAGAGCAGTAAGTGTGCTTTAAAAATGGCAAAGAAATCTCGTTTTGGGACTAATGTGAAAACATGACTCTGTGTGCATAGAGGAATTATAGGCCGAGATTTAATGTGTCTTGCTCTGGTGATTTCACAGTTGCATTAGATGGAAAGGGGGAGTGAATTTTTGGGGGAAGAAGCATAGTCTTAGCACACACCCATGTGCTTTCCATGTATAGTCATGCACAGTATTTAGAAGCGAGTGGGGTTTTCAGGTTTAAGTCTGTAATGCAAATACATTCAGCATCACTAAGGCTGGTTGCCCTTGCTGGAGTGTAGGCAGTCACAGAGAATACACATGGTGGTGGTCTGAAAAAACAGCTTGGACATGTGCATTTAAAAAAATCAAAAAAAGTGGTTTCATAATGTGTCAGTCTGTAAAAGTGATTTCCAATTGTAAAAAGTGTTTTTCACTTGGCCCGAAAAAAAAAGAGCAGTAAGTGTGCTTTCAAAATGGCAAAGAAATTTCGTTTTGGGACTAATGTGAAAACATGACTCTGTGTGCATAGAGGAATTATAGGCAGAGATTTAATGCGTCTTGCTCTGGTGATTTCACAGTTGCATTAGATGGAAAGGGGGAGCGAATTTTTGGGGGAAGAAGCAGAGTCTTAGCACACACCCATGTGCTTGCCGTGTATAGTCATGCACAGTATTTAGAAGCCAGTGGGGTTTTCAGGTTTAAGTCTGTAATGCAAATACATTCAGCATCACTAAGGCTGGTTGCCCTTGCTGGAGTGTAGGCAGTCACAGAGAATACACATGGTGGTGGTCTGAAAAAAAAACCGCTTGGACATGTGCAATTAAATAAATTTTAAAAAAAGGTTTCATAATGTGTCAGTCTGTAAAAGTGATTTTCACTTGGCCCGAAAAAAAAAGAGCAGTAAGTGTGCTTTCAAAATGGCAAAGAAATTTCGTTTTGGGACTAATGTGAAAACATGACTCTGTGTGCATAGAGGAATTATAGGCAGAGATTTATTGCGTCTTGCTCTGGTGATTTCACAGTTGCATTAGATGGAAAGGGGGAGCGAATTTTTGGGGGAAGAAGCATGAAATCAGATGTATTTTGGAGTTATTTGAGATATAATATTGTGATTATACTTCTGAAACAAACATATCAGACGGTATTTTAAAGAAATAAGTATTGGTATTAGATGATATTTTTTTACAATATTATGCATTTCTATAATGTAAAGTTTAAGTAAAAAAAGAATCAGGGCTTTTTTAATACAATCTTTGTGATTGGTTTTTTTTTTTGCCCGCTGTAAAATGATGAATGCAATTGCTTTCACAATTTATAGTGAAATGCAATATATTCTGAAAACAGCAAAAATAAGGCAAAAATATTTTTTGGTAAAAAATGTAAATATGTGTACTGTATTATAAAATGTTTAAAAAATATTAATACTTTTTTCTTTTTTTCCAGATAGATTTAGAAAATTTTCGAAAACTACAAACATTTTTAAAACTATTTTTTAAAAAAAGAAATGAATAAATATTTTTTCAGTGAGTATGGTAAGTCAATATTAATAATTGTAGTCTCTCAAGGACAATGTAATGTGATAAATGATTTTTAGTGTTTTTTTTAAAAAATGAAAAAAGGTACGCGCACCGTACGCGTACGGTAAAAAAAAATAAAAAAAAGTTTTTAAAAACATTTGTAAAAAAAAGATGAAAGATAAGGTTGGCTCTTAAAAGAACCGTTGTGTTCATGCAGGGACAGAGGAAAGGAAGCATGGGAAAATCATTCAAAGCTACAAATGTGCTGATCTATTTTGTTGTTCACTAGGGAAACACTGGTCTCCCTATGGCAAATTAGACCTTTACAAAATGTGCAATGAATATCAACCTTCCGAAATCGAAGGTTCATTTCCAGAGGGCCAGCAAAAGGAGATTCTCCCCCCACAGATGAAGGGCTCACCTGACCTGCAGAAGAAGGAGTAAGCCCTGCAGATGATGGTCCAGGCTGAGCTGCTGTGGATGTACTGGCTCGTCTTTCTGAAGAGTTACCTCCAAAAAGATGACCATGTGTCCTTCCGTGTACATCCTGGAGGTGCCTCTTCATGGTGTGATTCCCAAAGGAATACTTCCTGTTAGGATTACCTCTAGAAAGTACACGCTTACACAGACAGCAAGTAACTAAGGGTGCATTCACCTTTTGCTGGCCTTCTGGAAAAGTAAAATAATCCCAAACATAAGAAGGCTTTTGTTTCCTCGATCTCTGCCTCAAGACAGTGCTGCTGGTGCTAGGCTCACTCTCACAAGAGCTCTGCTGTTCTGCCATCGTATCCCAAAGACAAACCAGCTCCTTCTCCCAAGGGATCACAAGCAGAAATGAGGGGAATGGGTGTGGTGTAGGAGAGTTCTAGAACTGAAAGTAGTTTCAACCAATCAAAAGTTGTGTTTCATGATCACATGACCTACCGTACGCTTACGGTACGCTTACGGTACGCTTACGGCAAAAAGTACGCATGCGCGTAAAAAAGACACGCGCTTCCGCGCATGCGCATAACAGTCACTCCCCGGCACTTCCGCGTAACGTGCGCGTGTGGCGTAAGCGCGCACGCGTCCCACGCGCAGTTCGCGCGGCTACGCAAAGTGCGTAACTATACGCAAGCAGCGTAGATAGATGACGGACGTTGCGTAAACCGTACGCTTACCGTGAGCTTACGGTACGCGTACTATAAAAAACAAAACAAAAAAAAAAAAAAACTGGAAATAAATTTTACATGTTTATTTTAAAAAATATATTAAAAAAAAAATATTTAAGGATTTTTAAAATTTAAGCATAGTCTTTATAAAAGGTAAGAAAAATAAATTAAAAATATGTTTGAAAAAAATGAAGAATAAAAAAAAAATTAGCATTTAAAAAACCTTGCAAATTCACTGAAAAAACCATGGGTTTCACACACGTTATAGTTAGGAATTAGCATTTAAAAAACCATAGAAATTCAGTGAAAAAACCATAGGTTTCACACATGTTATAGTTAGCTGGACATTTTACTCGTAAAAAACCAATGAAATTGCCCCGTTATAGTTAGTTCAGCTAACTATAACTCGCGCGCCCGCAATGCACTGCTGATGACGTCACATATTACATCACTCATGACATGGTCAGTGACATCACTCATGACATCACTGATGACATCTCAAATGACATCACTGATGACATCACTGATGACATCATCCTTGTGATAGAGTGGCAGACCTCCTCTCACCTTAATATAAGCTTTGATACACACATTCAAAAATAGAGACTAAAATTTTCAAAACAATGGACATACCAATACCAGTTACAACAACCTCTTCAGTAATTCTAAGATCCACATACACATCCACTCATTCACCAACAGTCCTATACAGTCACTCATACATGTACTCACTCATCATATGTACTCATACACCTATACATCCTGTTACACAACGCCACTCATCCATAGAGTTACTCACACACATAGTCACTCATGCTAATAAAGAATCAAACATACATTCACCTGCATATACAGTTATACACACACCACCACACTTACTTCTACGGAAACTTACACATACTTAGTCTTTTAAACAATCACTTATAGAAACACATACTTATTCATACAGGAACTCTTTCAATCTCTCCCTCTCACATATACTCACATATATACACCAATAGTCACATATACTAGTTTAAAACATATGTAGTTACTCCTGAAGACACTATTGAGACAGTCATTCACTCACTAACACACCCATACACACACTCATCCACCCATACAGTCCTGCACACATGCTGTCTTCAACACATACAAACAGTGAGTCACTCATTCATGCACCTATGCACTACGTAATACCCCCCACCGAACCATACAGACACTCAGACTGATACTCAAAAAAACAACTAATAACCTATATAGACACCCATGTAGCTACTCACCAACCCATGCAGCCACTTATACACAAACTGAGAGACTGATACAGATATTTACATATTTAAACATTACTCACTAAGCCATGTATTCACTATGATACACTTAATCAGTCAGTTACACAATCAATTTTTCAAAAACAAATCATCCATTTAGACACTTATATACCCATTTATTCTTCCATCGACCTTGAGATATACATATATAAAACATATTTAATTTTCAGAAAAACACACATTCACTGGATGATGTCATCAGTGATGTCATCAGTGATGTCATTTGAGATGTCATCAGTGATGTCATGAGTGATGTCACTGACCATGTCATGAGTGATGTAATATGTGACGTCATCAGCAGTGCATTGCGGGCGCGCGAGTTATAGTTAGCTGAACTAACTATAACGGGGCAATTTCATTGGTTTTTTACGAGTAAAATGTCCAGCTAACTATAACATGTGTGAAACCTATGGTTTTTTCACTGAATTTCTATGGTTTTTTAAATGCTAATTCCTAACTATAACGTGTGTGAAACCCATGGTTTTTTCAGTGAATATATATATATATATATATATATATATATATATATATATATTCAAAAAAAGGTTGCCCACAGATGAAGACGCACTCAGTGTAGGTTGTTTATTCGGCAAACCGGCATCAGCAGCAGGGTAATTTTCACCAGCCCTACGCGTTTCGGAGATCCCTTCCCCTTGATCACGGGCATGTAATGGGTGGAAGTAGGAACACAACAAGTCTCTAATGGCCCTTATATCGCCCTCTGGTGGGCGTGAATAGGCTTAGGCTTGTTGGGACTTGTAGTCCTGCTAAAATATTACCGTGATTGGTTCCGCCTCATAACGTACATGGATACACTGTGTCATCAAGCAGATTGCAGGTTGGCTGAAATTAGACTTGCACTGCAACTGGGGGGCTCATTCTAGAGCTCTGAACATATGTACGTTATGAGGCGGAACCGATCACGGTAATATTTTAGCAACCTACACTGAGTGCGTCTTCATCTGTGGGCAACCTTTTTTTGAGAATTTATATATATATATATATATATATATATATATATATATATATATATATATATATATATATATATATATATATATATATATATTGTAGATTTATATAGCACAATCATGACATATGTGCAGATTAAATTACACAAGTTCAGATTAATTATAATTTTATGAAAAGCACAGGAAATTATGAGATTTGATCACAATCAAAGGATGTTGAGCCAAAACCAGGCCTCACTTCTGACTTCCTGGATGCAAAGTCAGCAGCTCTGGTCATTAGACCACATCCACAATTCTCAATTTATTTGTGATAGCCATACACAAATGGTGTGGTTGTGTATGATCATAAATAGTGAGAACATTGATTGTTGATGTGCCTTTGTGTAAAAAAAAATATAGTTAAAAAAAAGCAGCAGCAAATACTAGAAGGTTCCCCTGGAGTCCTGCTTGGGAATACTTACAAGGGTGTGTTTTAAAACTGGACTTAGGCACAATGCTCATCACCTTTACACTGGTACACAAACAAGTGCTAATCATTTTTGATAATGTTTACATATAGACCAGAACAGTCATGACCCACCAGAAATCAGCAGCTGGTTTACCAGTGGGTCCTGACCCACCGTTTGGGAAACACTGCCCTACTCTTTGGCTTCCTAGACTCCACACTAGCACCTCTTAAGGGCTTCCTCTATGCTGCAGCACCCCTCACCCAGGGCCTTAAGAGATATGATTACAACACCCCTCTTGCTGACCCTTAGCATCTTCAAAACCAACTTCATCATTTACAAAGTCATCATGACCATAAGCACCAATTATCGCGCAAGCAAAATCACTATCTCTGGTGGCAATCTGCACCGGTATCCCCAGGACGTCAACAGAATGCAGATTAAGAATTGTAAAAAAATGTGAAAAAAACAACACATCTTTTCTGTCTATGCAGCAAGGATCTATAACAACAGCCATATATCCACCAGACCATCCTCTGGTCTGGTGGGTATATGGAACTGAAGATGCACCTCTTTGATGAAAATTACATAGCAATGTATTAAAAGTTTGCAATTTACTCATGGACAGGTAGATACCAGGGCACCTAGCATGCCACTTGCCTGTGGCCTCCAGTTCTTGCTTGTTCCAGTCTGATCCAGTGACACCACCACTGCCTGGGTTCTCCCGCACATCGTTCTTCTGACCAACAGAAGCCCTGCCCACCCTAGGACCTAATTATTGCAGGCCGCAGCGTGATCGCACTAGTAGGCAGCTGGACACCTATCCTGGCACTTGCCTGTGACCTCCAGTTCCTGCTTGTTGAATCCTGATCCAGAGAGCTGCCTATGTATTCCCGCTCACTGTTCTTCTCGCCAATAGAAGCCCCACCCACCCCCTGACCACATAATGCAGTCCACGGCTCAGCTATGCAGTGGACACACGCAGCTGGTGTACCACTGGTGCAAAAAGGGCACGCCAAATGCAAGCCGTCTATACCCGTCCATGCCTGGACCAAACCCAGCACCACGACCCGTTGCCCTACCACCCCCTGCCATCACCATCACCGAGCTCTATACCATCGACCCAGGATGCCGTTACAAACTGTGCCACTGAGCCGACCATTGCTCCATGGTAGGACCTTCCACCTGCATCCACTGCCACTTCACCTGCCACAGCACACACACCAGCCCACAGACCAGCCCCACCCCAAACACACCACAGACACCTGAACAAAAACGCAAACTCGCATGTGCACAAACTGCACCGACAGCATCACTGCCATCGGCAATAACACCCACAGAAAGTCCACAAAACAGGCTGGCTGGTAGATCAAAGACCTCAGAACTGCTAAATGACACTGTAAACAATTGGTACGGAGATGGCACATCAGCAAGGAAACGACTGACAAGACCACCTTCAAGACAGTCTTCAACCTCTACTACAAACAGTTGAGATAATTGAAGAAATAGGCCTTAGCCTCATGCATTGAATCAAGCTCCAATGACACGAAAGAACTCTCCAACCCCTCAGCTGCAACAAACAGCATTACCACCTCACAGGAACTCTGTGACAACCTTGTAAACTTCTTCCATGACAATATCATCAACATCTACAGAAACTGCAAACCCCAGCCCAAGGCCACTGATTTCTTCAAGCAACATAACGATTCCACTATCACCACAGACATCTGACTAGCTGAATGGAGCCTGCTCGCCCCACAGGACATCTCCTCCATTATGAACTCGGTCTACCCAGGGGCCCTAACTGACCCATGCCCTCCCTACATCTTCCACCTAGGTGAACCCAGAATCAGCCACGTACTCATCACTTTGTTCAACACCTTAATTATCACAGCCACCTTTCCTGAGGACTGGAAAAAGGCAGAGGTCAACGCCCTAGAAAAAAACATCAGCAGACCCAAGTGCACTCAACAACTTCTGAATGATCACTCTGCTCCCCATCCAGGCCAAAGTATTTTAAAAAAACATCAATCAACAACACTCCTCACATCTGGAATGAAACATTCAACTCAACTCCTCCTAATTCGGATTTCACAGCAATCATAGCATCAAGACAGACCACATCGTAGCTACAGACAACATCTGAACCCTACTAAATCAAGGAGAGACTGCGGCTATGATCCTTCTAGAAGTCATGGCAGCCTTCGATACAGTCTCCCACCACACACTTATCCCAAGGCTGCATAAGATAGGCATCCAAGGAGCCACGCTCACATGGATTGCCTCTTCCCTCACTTTAAGAATGCAAAAGGTCTGCCTTCCCCCCTTCACCTATGAACCCAAGGATCCTCACTCAGGCCCACCTTCTTCATTGCTTATATGACACCTCTGGCCAGCATCGCCAAAACCTACAGACTCAACATCATATCCTACGTTCTACCACCACTGATCGCACTAGAAACCTAGGCATCATTCTGGACAACAAGCTAACCTTGAAGACTCAGATCAACTTGGTCTCTCCCCTCCTTCTTTTTCATCCTCTGCATGCTTTGCACAATATTCAATTACCTACCCCAAAGCTCAAGACGCATCATCACCCAGGCCCTCATCTCCAGTCGGCTGGACTACTGCAACACTCTCTACACAGGGATCGTAGATCACCTCCTCCGATGATTACATACCAGATAGACTGGTCCTGGTTCTAGACGAACCCACATCGCCCCCTACCTCACGGAACTCCACTGCCTTCCTGTACAGAAAAGATGCCAGTTCATGCTCCTGACCCATGCATATAAGGCCCGACAAAACTGCGGACCCGCCTACTTGAACCACCACCTGAAGTTCCATCAGCCCACCAGACACCTCCAGTCTGAGTACCTTTCTCAAACTCTCACCCTCACATCCGATGTGGCAGATGCGGAGGTCACTCCTTCTTCTACCTAGCAGCGCAGACATGGAAAGAGCTACCCATTCATCTAAGGACCTCCCCATCTCTTCCAAAGTTACAAACGTCCCTGAATCCCTGGCTATTTGGCTACTCAACTGGACCCTACCAGCACATGGATGCCCTCACGGGTGACAAGAAGCACTCTTCAAAACTACTGATTGATTGATGCTGAACATAGACCATATGAAGCTCTGAACTGCCTTTAGGCTAGGTTTGCAGTACAGAAATATCACATGCATACATACCACATAAATACCATCCAGGTTTTCCCCTTGGTGCCCCTCCAAGGACTTTGCCACTTCCCCTGAGGCTCCACTTTTAGGCTCTTGACTTTACTGTATTCGCCTGTGACAATACTGAAAATGTATTTAGCCGACCACTCCAAATAATTTGACCGTTCAAATATCATTCCTGCTGACAATTCGGTAGACATAAAGGTCTACCCACACTTTAGATGGCAGTAGAATTGCAGGTAGGCCATACACAAGAGGGCAAATTAATCGTTTGCCAGTTTTTACCAGGGACCCATTACTTCGTGACTGTAAGTCACGGTTTTGGAAGTTATGTAAACATTACTGAGTGAGGATAACTAACTGTACTACGTAACTTCCTAAATAATTGCTTCTCCTGGGACCCATTACGTGCAGTGCAAAGGACGTGTTTTCTTTGTTAGAGGAAGCCTGGCAAATTCTATATCCATTCAAATACTATATTGTTTCTGGCTTTTGAAAAGAAATATTATTTGACAGGAGGTAATGCTTTTATTGCAATTCAGAGGATTGATTTGTAATGGAAAAAAAACGAATTAACTGAAACGGGAACATGTATTTAATCATGATTTTCGGAATTGTGAGGTCATGAGTGTGCATGTTTTATATTATCCAAAACAACCTCTAGCCCTTGAAACTTGGTCCAATATCACATGACTTTGTGTTATGCAGAACTCTTTGTCACTTTTGAAATCAAGTATAAATAAGGATGAAAGCTGTTCACTATACAATTTTAATATATCTGTCAAAGATTACCTACTTAGACACTAAGTGATCATTTCTCATGTGTACAATGCAAATAACTCCACTACATTAAAGCTTTAAACCTGATGAGTTGGCTAACTATGAGGCGTAGTCTTCAATACATACCTTTGAAGCCAGCAGGGTCCATATTTCATCCAAAAAAATGTCAAAACAGCTACAAAGAAGGAAATTACTTTGTGTTTTCATGTGTAGCAAACGTTGTGCAGTTCCCTCTTTTAATGTGCAGCTTAAAGTCACGTGTTGGCCCCATTATTTCATCCAGTCTTGTACTGGCATGGTACTTAAGAACAATCACAAATTTTCTTCTGCGCTGAACGAAAATGCAATTGGTCTGTATACTAAAATTGTATTTTTCCCATAACCCTTGCACCTAGAAAGCATGATTTATTTGATGGGAATTTCACAAAACAGTTTTCCAGAGTAAACATATTACATATTTTCCTACTAATCGGCGTACAACATAGCTACACAAGGGCATATGGAGCATATTATCAAGCATGGCGTTAAAATTATCGCCGCTAAAGCGGCGATAATGGGCTTGATAATATGCCGCAAAGAATTCCAATAGAAGCTCATGTTGACACCAGAACCTGGGCTTCTATGGGAATTCTTAAGGGCATATTATCAAACCCGTTATCGCCGCTTTAGCTGCAGTTTTCTTCCACTAAAGCAGCGATAATTTTAACACCGTGCTTGATAATATGCCCCATAGTTTTCAAAATGAAATTATGTACGTAGGCCTTTTTTACTTTGAACGTGAATAATATTTTAACTGCCTTTCAATCCACTGTAGTAATACTTTTCTTCATACAAAATACGGATATCAACAGTTACTATTACTCAATAACTTGATTGTAGAATGGCATTCTCTACTTTAATACATTTCCGAAAACAATCCGGATTGGCAGCACCATGTGCTAAAATGTAGCATGGTAATTTTGCACTTTTTATGCTGTACTTTAAATCAAAATTGAAACTTAGGAAACTGATTTTCACTGTTCATGCTACAAAAGGTTTACTTACACTTTTCACTGGTGCAGTGTCACCCAAAGTGATGCAAACAGGCGTTTCGTTTTGGGATTTACTTTGCAGTGTAAAACTTGTATTGCAAACCTGTATTGCACTGAAAAGTGTTTTGCACTACATTATGTGCAACAAGTCAAGGGGGTGTTCCCTCGATAATGTAAGAGTGAAACTACCTCTGCAGTCTGACTCAAAGCCCTTTCTAATAGGATTGGAAGACAGGGATTTGTACCAAGACGTTATCCCTTCTCAAGGCAGGCATGCAGTTGGAACATCTAAAGTGTCCCAGACTTTGGTTGTGCGCTCCATTGGACAGCATAGTACAGAACGCATACAAAGCAGGAATATTTTTAAAGTGTGTCTGAGCAGGGTATGTTGGACTGGGAGAACAGAGACCTTTGGATTTAGGAGGCACAAGGCAGTCTAAAGTGTGCCAGCACCAAGGGAGAGAGCACCAGCACCACATATTGGCAGATATGGTGCTATCCTTGCTTCCTCTCACACAATTTAGGGGCATATTAACAAGGGCCGGCGATAAATATCGCAAAGCGCGCTTAGCACTTGCATATTTATCGCCGGCTATCCCTGGAATTTATCACCCGGTTTGCGCGTTATTAACAACGCGCATCGCCGAGGCGATAAAAATTCCAGAGATAGTTGGGATATCGCCGTTTTCCATGGTGGAAAACGGCGATATGCTAGATGATAGGGCCTGTGGTCTTAGCCACAAAATCCACCCCCCATGTTAAGTATGCCTTAGTCAGGAATTTAACAGACGTTAAATTCCTGCGTTAAGGCATACTTAACGCGATTTTAAAAATCGCTACCCTCCCTTGTTAATATCGCGAAGCTGCCTTCGCGATATTTTCCCAAGGGAGTCTTGTCAGGCACGCCTCCTTTGCATCTCATTAGTGATGCGATCGGAGACGTGCTGCAAACGGGTGCTAAGTCAGCAAGACACGCGTTAGCGTGTCTTTGCTGATAAGGCGATTAAATTATCGCCGCTTTTTGCCCAAAAACGGACGCAAAAGCGGCAATAATTTCATATCGCCGCCTTGTTAATATGCCCCTAAGTTTTTATACTGCTGGACACGACTTCTTAGGAAATTTCCCCCATGATATGAAACCTAGCAAACTGACTTTTACCCCTTAACTTAATCTTAAATGTCGCATTTCAAAATTGGTGAACATTCTATTTGCTTCTTTCCGAAAGAAGTAGCACTGAAACTAGGACCAAATTGTTTGCTCCTTCGAATTCACAGGTTGAAAAAAAAACTTTAAATGATATGGACGTGTGCAGATCCTGTATGATGCTTTCTCTATTACATTGCAGCAAACACAGTACGAAGGAGCTTTCACTCAATTTTTGCAGCACTGGAAAGTTCAAGGAAGCTGCTCTCCGACATTGCAAGTTGCCGTAGTTTGGATGGGTGGCCATATGCAGGTATTTGGCACATATGATGATATGAATTTGAGATTCATGTGGAAGCAGGGTGAGATCTTGTCTTAGTACATGTAATAAAAAAAGGACCACGGATTTGCACATTTTTAAACATCAACATTGCATTGTTTCCAACACTTCTGTGGCATTTTAGTTTCATAGCATTTATTGGTGTGGCAGAGTATCCAGCCAAATATTTGATCTATTTGATCTATTTTGCCAGAGTATTGCACTTTGTACTATCTAACCTGGTTAACCAGACCAAAGAATTGGTCTATTTCTTTCTCCAGCCCTTCTGGGTCTTATTTACAAGCCCCTTGCGCTTCCAGTATGTTACTTTTTCCATATAAAAAATGAGACACCGGTGGCGCAAGGAGCTTGTAAATAAGCCACAGAGAGATTTTTTATGGCATTTTGTGTTTTTGGACATCACACATTTCTGAAGAATTTGCAGGAAAAAGATTGTGCAAATTTCCAATGAGCAGTTCCATATTACCAAATAGGCAAAGTAGGCACCGGCCTATGGGCCCCACCCCTTTTGGGGTCGCTATGACAACGGATCAAAATAATATTGATTTCACCTTGAAAGAAAATTACAATCAAGCTTTCTTACATTGTTTCCAAAAGATAGGAAAAAATTTATCAACCCAAAGAAACAAACACTTTACATTAAGGACTCTATGGAGAAAATACTGTATTAATGTAATGTACCCATTAACTACTTAGGTGCCGATTCCGATCCGGTTCAGAAAGCACTCCAACCGAGCCGGATCCGGAGTGTTTTCCGACCGAGCCGGAGTCCTGCAGTCCGACCAAACGAGTACGATGCGGCCGTATGCTGTCGGACTCGGTTCAGTCGGACTCCCATAGAAGTCAATGGGAGCCGGTCGTACGACGTGTACATGGGCTCCCATTGACTGAATGGGAACGTCTTGCGCAAGGGTACCCCCTACAGTGGGTGCGCGTTGGTGCCATCACCACCGTACATGCCTGAGTTGGCGGGACCCTGTGTCGGAGTTGTAGGGCTGCGGGTGACAGGGGGTCCTACGCGGACCCCCAAAGGCAACCACCCGGACGATTTGTGATTTTGTAAATCGCATCCATTGCACGCCACGGTTAGCTTATGACCGAGACGTACGGATCGGTTCGGACATTGAAACGACTCGGTCGGTGAATTTCATGTAGCTCGCATCGTACTTGCTCGCCCGTACAGCTGTACGAGTCGGGCGGAAAACACACGTACGGCTTGTAGTTTTTCCGGCCGGATCGCATTCGGTGCCCTTCCGACCCGGATCGGAATCGGCCCCTTAAAGTACATAAACCAGAGACATCAGATTCACACAACAATCTTTTAAAAGCTCATCATCAGGCAGCTGTCAGTTTGTAAAATAATTTGGTGCAAACCACGTACGTGTAATGTACAGTAGTGATATTTATCTCCATCTAGCGACCGATGTGCACCCTACTTAGTTTAATGTTATCTCTCTAGAGCGCACATGCGAGAAACCTCCAGAAGCTTTCTGTGAGTTAGTGTGTCTCGTGAGTTCAGAGTTTACGCCGACTCCAGACCCTAGAAGAATATTCACAAGTAGAGCTTTGAGAACACCGAAGAGTATATATATCTGACTTCTTCATTACTAAGTTAGCTTTTCTGAGTTATAATGAAGTTTGATTAACTTTACTGTCTAATGTTAAGAATTTATAGGTGTCTCATGATCACGAATGCTAGTGGTGAACGAACCTTTTTGACGTTAAAAATACTGAAAAATGATCATCGATCTTCAATGACACAAGAACAACTGAACTCACTTGCTGTTATGGTCAGTGGATATGACGTCTTGCAAAACATAGACTTTCAAGCTATCTTGAAAGATTTCACTACGAAAGTGAATATTTAAAGCTTTGTTGGTTTATTAAAATGGAAAAAAAATTACTTTTGTTTAATAACATTAACAATTGTTAATGTTTAGTTTTGTGTAATAAAATTAGTTTATTAAAATTGTTATTTGGTAAAATTAAAAACGTATTAGGAGATAATTTGTGTTGGGCGCCGAAATTTTGATTGCCTATGGGCCTCCACAGGGTTTAATCTGGCACTACAAATAAGACATGTGGGTGCCGTGTCTTGTGTAATGGAGGAATGGCAAGCTGGCCTTTTCTACCACAAAATCATGGAAAACAGGGCTGGACTGGCTGTTGCGGGCAACGGACAATCCCCTGGTGCACCGCACGGGTGGGGGCCGGTTTTGTCCCCTGGGGGTCGTTTTTGTTACAGGGCCGTTTTTGCAGCTTAGCTGCAAAATCGGCTGAAAACCGGCCCTAGCGAAGAGCTCGGCGGCACCACCAAGCCCCAGGGGGGCCGGCCGAGCACTTTGCCAGGGCCGGTTTTGGTTCCCAGTCCGGCCCTGATGGTAAATGTCTTGCCATTTCTTCTTGCAGCTGTGAGAGTGACTGTAACGTCGGTCGCTCTGGCATCAAGACTGGACTTGGGTAACAGACAATTGTGATGCTCCTCCAAATACATTGTTTAAGTGCTGAAGTTTAAAAGCCGGAAGCCATTCTGGGGCTCGACCTACCTTTTCTTGAACTCCGCTGGTTCACTCCATCAAATGTCAGGCTTTCTTTCTTGTCCACCAAAGGTTTACTCTGTGTATGTGAGACCTATCTGAATAATGCCTGGACGTGTGGATTTTGGTGCTTACTGCATCTAAATAAACATGTCCCGTTATTCTGTGGATTAAAACGTGTAATAGGAAGTAATTATTGCATTCGATAAATATCAAACTCAATGGTGTCTGATATAAGTGGTCTGGCTTTATAATGCCATAAAATATACTGTGTTATGGCAATGTCTACACAAATTGAAAAGATCACATTTTGTTCAATTGTTTGTTTGCAACTGATCTGCTAAGGTAAAAAATACTTAGTGCAAGATAAACTAAAGTACTAGTAAATTAAACACTGCAGAAAGACTTAGCTGTAGAAAATAGTATTAGATTAACTTCAAATGATGTTGTAAGTTGTGTAAATATGTAAAAGAAGGAACTATCACAGTTTATATGGATGGAGAGCTGTGAAATAAATAGCATTAAAGTGTAGACTGGTATAACTTACCAAACGTAGGGGCATATCATCAAGGACCGGCGAAAATTATCGCTAAGTGCACTTAGCGCTAGGATAAAGAGGTTATCGCTACTTTGCTTGTCGCCCTGCAGGTTAGCGTGCCCATTGATAATTGGAGAAATGTCGCTTAGCGACATTTCTCCAGTTATGTCAGGGCAGGAACGCCCACTTTGCATCTCATTAGAGATGCAAAGCTGGGCATTCAGAGTACAGGATCTAATGCAAGGTTTCACGCGTCAGCGTGACCTTGCGATTAGGCGATAAAATAACCGCCGCTTGTCGCCCGAAAACGAACCCAAAGCGGCGATAATTTTTTATCGCTTCGTTGATGATATGCCCCGTAGTGTTCTTCGAAAAAGCAACCTATGGTTAAAGTAATTTGTTAACATAAAATGGAACAATTAGTCTTCATTATTGAGCTACATAAAACAGGATTCATTAGAAAGTTCTCGGTGAAGTCATTTCTTTAAAAATATGTTTTTGAACACTAAAAAGAACAGCTTGAGCAATGTTCCTCGGCAAGTAGATTGCAAGTGTTCATTGCCAAAGACGTGTTGCTTTGTTGCCCAGGAACAAGACTTGATTTGAGGAGATGTGTCTAAGCAGGAGCTCTTAATGAGATCCTGGCATACAATTAGCAGTGAGAAGTTCTAACCTGCTCTAGAGCAGCTCCACCACTCTGCATTCATACCATTGCTACTGTGTGGTGTCAATGCTAACCAGGTGGAGTCCGGTGTCCTCAACATTTCTCTCAAGATTGTTCAGCTTTCTTCAAGTAACTTTGGGCACCTTCTCTCACAAACAGCAAACTAGTCTTGCTAAAGACTAATGTATTTCTCAGCTCCCTAAGAAAACAACATGCATGATCTCGTCTATGCCTCTGGAGACAGTGAAGCTCAGGTTGATGTTTGAGATTTTGATGTCAGTGAATAAGAATAAAATCAAAGTGTAATTCACTGATTCTTGGCAGGCGCAAGCTAATCGCTTGTAATCACAATGGATGGTTTCAGTTCCTATGGGTTAAGGGGGACACAGCCACTAATTACGTGGTGTCATAAAGAGGAAGGGTAGTCTCCTGGGATAGGTGAGTGTGCAAAGAAAGAGGAAGGTACTCCTTAGTTTGGTACGTAGTGCCCTCACACACCCTTTCGAGTGTATAGCATCATCATCGGGCAAGGTTGCTCCTCGTGGGGGTGGTGCTGCAGTCCCTCACGGGCCCCTAGGGGCTCTCTGGCGGAGATCTTTTAGGAGTTAGCCACAGTGGTGAGTGCGGGTATGTGGGAAGGAAGTGTCAGTGAGTGTGAGTTAAAATGGGACAGGAGGCCCTGTAAATTTTATTCGTAGGACCCCTGCTCCAACATAAAAGTCAACGGGGATGGAGATGCACGTTTGTGCCGTTACGAGAGGGGAAACAGAACCAAATAAGTTCCCACTTCTCTCAACCCGAGTATTGTGTGATAAGGTGCGGTTTTTAAAAGGGGGTCGACATGTTTCGCGCTACAGATTGGTCCCTAAAGGATCCTAAAGCGCTTCATCAGGACCAGTTGGAGAATGAAACCAGGAATCAGGAAAAGACACCCTGTATCCCTAGGTAAACCTAGTTAAGGTGTATAACGATAATAATTATAAGGACCCGTTCTTATACTAATGTCCTTGTTCACAGCCTAAAAAGGAGACAAAAGGAGGGGGGGGGGGGGGAGAAAAAGATAAAACAAAGGTATTTAGAGCCCAGTGACATATTAATTACATATGTTCCTGTAGAAAGTGAGCTCGAAATCACAAGTGCACGGATTGTGCCCAAGTGCCAGATGCATGAAACTAGTGAAGCGTCAGTGCGTCTTCGATGTAACATGCATTGTAAAAAGAAAATACTGTGAAGTGGGTTCTACCTGGGTAACGGAACGCGGCAGTATCTTTAGTGTGCAGCTGTGGCGGAGGTGCACAGGGTGAACTACGCTGCATCATGGTTTTATATTGTTACGCCGAATGGTGGTGGAGTGATGTATGGGTGGTACACATCTACCACCTGGTGCCATATTATGATAAGCGGTGGTCACAGGTCTTGTGATTAAAAAGTGAGAAAGGAAGTGATGCTGGTAATAATCTAGACCCCGTGTAGAGTCGCTAAGGACGACACATGCCTGGAAAACATAGAGCTAGCTTAGGTACAACTAAAGGTAATCGTGTGGATTCGGGAGCGATATTACACAGGACCCAGAGTGAAGTATGGCGGTGGTACATATACATTGGTAAAAATGTGTATTAGGAGACACAAAATCACGCCTACCCTCCCATGGTCTGAGAAGGGCTCCGTCGGATGTACCGCGATGTGAAGCTAAGAACAAAAAACAGACAAGAAGAAGGACTAAATTACATCAGGTGGACCCAGCGGTATTGCCAGGAACCAGCACAGCATCCTTGAGACAGAGAGAGAGTTACTTACTTCTGATATGGCCTCACGGAACCGGAAACCTACCCGTCCAGCGGTACTGCCGGTAGCATACCTGGCCGGGAAGCGGAACTCCCTAAATACGGGAATCAACGCGGCGGAAGGTTGTGGCGGTGACGTCATCACGTGGCGTGAAGGGGGCTCGTCAGTGACTATCCGCGAGGGGGCGGCCATATTGGAATGGGAATAGCGAGTGTAGAAGTTGTATCGTTAGACCCAATAGTGGTGCTCTGTTTGGTCAAAATGAAGATCAAGCCCGGGTTAGATTGCAGAGACCGTAAATAATAATAAGTGTCTCTGTACCCTGTTTAGTAGGGAAATAGTGTGGTGAGTCTGTGTAGGGGTTAAGAATAAACCCTATGTTCCGCATACGGGTACGATGCTGGACGGAGTACGGGAGACGAAGGGGCGGCCATCTTGGAGCGGTGAAGGAGAGATATAGGCCAAAAGGTCACCTGAGTAAACTGTATCTGGTTAGGTGTCGATGTCGGTGATACCATGACCCACACGAGTGTATTACCCACTATAACAGTCGATCAGAGTTGGCTGTTGGGTCGGGATCAATGGAGGTCTAAAAAGGAATGGCTCAGTGTGACACTAAGATGGTCCAAATCATAAAAAAGGGGTCTAGATCCATTAGGAGGTGTTCTGGTATGCTACCAGGTTCTGTCTTAAAAATGAGGTGCTGGGTATTTTTTACAAAGGACTATGATTGATAGTCTGATTCAGGGTCTCAAAAGAATATAACGGTGGGATGTATGTGTTGTAGCAAGCATCTTAATACAAATATCCAGGGTGACAGGGTTTAGTATGAGAGGTCTACCCAGGGTATATCTTCGTTCAGTCCATTTTTGTTGCTGCTGAGTTTGAACACCCATCGTTGTTCTTGTCTGAATAATGTGGTGGCTGACCACTGGGAGTTGGATTCGATTATAGTCCAATGCAATCTTTCTGGTGGGTGGTTCTTGTCCAGAAAGTGACTTTGTAGTCTTGTGGCTGTGCGTTTTCGTCGGATTGTACTTTTATGCTCCCCTATTCGGACCTTCACTGGTCTGGTGGTCATGCCAATGTACTGAAGGCTACAGGGACAGGTGATTAAGTACACGCAGTTCTTAGTGTTGCAGTTCGTATGCCGTATCTGTTTCCAGAGCCTTGGGAGACCCAGGTCTAGTTCCTTGGTGGTGCTTGTCTGGGGGCATGCTGCACATGAGCCACATGGATAATGTCCAACCACTGGAGGTAGGTTCCATAGTGTGGGTTGTGTCTGAATGGTTTTCTTGGGACGTGTGTGCACGAGCATGTCCCTGAGATTCTGGGTTCTTTTGAAAGAAAAAAGTGGTTTAGGACCCGGTTGGAACTGTCCGGTTTCCAGGATCTTCCAATTCTTCTTGATGATCCTTTGAATCTTATTGGAGTTGGGTGTATAAGATGTGACACAGGTCAGGACATCTGTGGTGGGTTTGTCTTTTATTTCAAGTAGTGCTCCTCTGTGATTGTTCCTGGCTCGTTTTCGAGCTTGTTTCACGATTTTCTTTGGGTACTCCCTTTGAATCAGGTTCTTGGTTAGGGTGTCCGCCTCTTTTTCATATTCTGTGATGGTATTGCAGTTGCGTCGTAACCGTAGGAACTGACCCACTGGTAAATTGTTCCTTAAAGATTTAGGATGGTGGCTATTGAACAGGAGGAGACTGTTCCTGTCAGTCGGTTTTTTGTAGTTAGTGGTCATAAGAGACCCGTCTTTCAAAGATATGAGGAGGTCTAGGAAAGGAATGGACTCCGATGACATAGTGCCAACAAAATTGAGGAATGGGTTAAGAGTGTTAATCCATGTAAAAAAGGTTCGACACAACTCTTCGTCCCCTTTCCAGAAGACGATGATGTCGTCGATGTACCTTCGCCATAGTAGAATGTTGGTCTTGTAAGGATTGGCGTCTGTGAGGATGTGTTCTTCCTCAAAGTCCGCCATATACAAACAGGCCAGACTCGGCGCGAAGGTGCTCCCCATGCTGGTCCCCTGGATCTGATGGTAAAGTTGTTCTTCAAAAGCAAAGTAATTCTCTTTCAATGCTATGGTAGCACAGTCACAGATGAAAGTGACAGGTGTCTCGGATGGCCATGGGTTCACGTTGCGGAGCACCTTGTCCAAGACTATGAGTGTCGCATCTTGAGGAATGTTCGTATATAAAGCCTCAACGTCTAAGGTGACTAGGAGGGTAATCGATTCTGGTGTTTCAAATTGTTCAATAAGGTTCAGAACTTCTGTCGTGTCTCTCAAATAGGTAGGGGTCTTAGTTACCAAAGGGCGTAAGAATACATCGCAGAATTTACTGAGCGGTTCTAACAGTGAATCGATCCCAGAGACAATGGGCCTGCCAGGTGGTGGGGTGACCCCCTTGTGGATTTTTGGTAGACAATAGAAGTACGGAGTACGGGGGTACTTGTTCATAAGGAATGAAGCCTCGTCCTTCGTTATCCAGCCTTCTGCCTCCGCTTCCACAGTCAAGTGCTGTATCTTGGTAGAGAGACGTGTGGTTGGGTCTTCTTCAATTGGTTCATAGTACCTAGTGTTGGAAAGTTGTCGTAGGCATTCTTCATCATAGACGACCTTGTCCTGAATGACTATGGCACCTCCTTTGTCCGCTGGCTTCAGAACGATGGTCTTGTCCTATGACAACAGAAATCAGAAACCAAGAGGAGGATACAGACACCAGCCTCCACCACCACCATTGTTTCATGGCTTCCCTGCACATCCGTTCTCTACACCAATGTATCAAGGACCATGGATGGGTCCCCAACCCGTATGGAACGGCCCTATGGGACAGAACCCGATACAGAGCTACCAACAATACCAGAACCCTCCCCCCCCTTTTTTCAACAGAGGGAGGGGCAGAGGCAGAGGCAAAAGAAGAGGAGGCAACAAGTCCGTCCATTGGCAGGAACCGGAACCGATGATCTTACGAAGCAAGACCACAAGACCCTAGTGGTGAACCTATCCTCGAGACCCATCACTGACGGTGAAAATAGCCTTCTGGAAAAAGGCTTAGGGTTTGTACCAACACCTAAGGAAGACGATTTTATCTTACACCAAGAACTCCATCAATTCTTTCGCAAGGTGCGCCTAAAAGCATTTTTTCAAGACAAACCAGAGACTACACCTGTGGGCTCAGGTCTCAAGAACAAATCCAGATTTACCCCCACCGCAGCAATGACCCTGCACGAGGTACTGACTTTTGAACAGGCTGTTTTGAAAGAGGTAGAGAATATAACCGCTACCCGCCCCTTCAACAATCTTTCCAAAGAAGAGAGGCTTCTTCTGAAAAATCTGACAGAGGACAAGACCATCGTTCTGAAGCCAGCGGACAAAGGAGGTGCCATAGTTATTCAGGACAAGGTCGTCTATGATGAAGAATGCCTACGACAACTTTCCAACACTAGGTACTATGAACCAATTGAAGAAGACCCAACCACACGTCTCTCTACCAAGATACAGCACTTGACTGTGGAAGCGGAGGCAGAAGGCTGGATAACGAAGGACGAGGCTTCATTCCTTATGAACAAGTACCCCCGTACTCCGTACTTCTATTGTCTACCAAAAATCCACAAGGGGGTCACCCCACCACCTGGCAGGCCCATTGTCTCTGGGATCGATTCACTGTTAGAACCGCTCAGTAAATTCTGCAATGTATTCTTACGCCCTTTGGTAACTAAGACCCCTACCTATTTGAGAGACACGACAGAAGTTCTGAACCTTATTGAACAATTTGAAACACCAGAATCGATTACCCTCCTAGTCACCTTAGACGTTGAGGCTTTATATACGAACATTCCTCAAGATGCGACACTCATAGTCTTGGACAAGGTGCTCCGCAACGTGAACCCATGGCCATCCGAGACACCTGTCACTTTCATCTGTGACTGTGCTACCATAGCATTGAAAGAGAATTACTTTGCTTTTGAAGAACAACTTTACCATCAGATCCAGGGGACCAGCATGGGGAGCACCTTCGCGCCGAGTCTGGCCTGTTTGTATATGGCGGACTTTGAGGAAGAACACATCCTCACAGACGCCAATCCTTACAAGACCAACATTCTACTATGGCGAAGGTACATCGACGACATCATCGTCTTCTGGAAAGGGGACGAAGAGTTGTGTCGAACCTTTTTTACATGGATTAACACTCTTAACCCATTCCTCAATTTTGTTGGCACTATGTCATCGGAGTCCATTCCTTTCCTAGACCTCCTCATATCTTTGAAAGACGGGTCTCTTATGACCACTAACTACAAAAAACCGACTGACAGGAACAGTCTCCTCCTGTTCAATAGCCACCATCCTAAATCTTTAAGGAACAATTTACCAGTGGGTCAGTTCCTACGGTTACGACGCAACTGCAATACCATCACAGAATATGAAAAAGAGGCGGACACCCTAACCAAGAACCTGATTCAAAGGGAGTACCCAAAGAAAATCGTGAAACAAGCTCGAAAACGAGCCAGGAACAATCACAGAGGAGCACTACTTGAAATAAAAGACAAACCCACCACAGATGTCCTGACCTGTGTCACATCTTATACACCCAACTCCAATAAGATTCAAAGGATCATCAAGAAGAATTGGAAGATCCTGGAAACCGGACAGTTCCAACCGGGTCCTAAACCACTTTTTTCTTTCAAAAGAACCCAGAATCTCAGGGACATGCTCGTGCACACACGTCCCAAGAAAACCATTCAGACACAACCCACACTATGGAACCTACCTCCAGTGGTTGGACATTATCCATGTGGCTCATGTGCAGCATGCCCCCAGACAAGCACCACCAAGGAACTAGACCTGGGTCTCCCAAGGCTCTGGAAACAGATACGGCATACGAACTGCAACACTAAGAACTGCGTGTACTTAATCACCTGTCCCTGTAGCCTTCAGTACATTGGCATGACCACCAGACCAGTGAAGGTCCGAATAGGGGAGCATAAAAGTACAATCCGACGAAAACGCACAGCCACAAGACTACAAAGTCACTTTCTGGAAAAGAACCACCCACCAGAAAGCTTGCATTGGACTATAATCGAATCCAACTCCCAGTGGTCAGCCACCACATTATTCAGACAAGAACAACGATGGGTGTTCAAACTCAGCAGCAACAAAAATGGACTGAACGAAGATATACCCTGGGTAGACCTCTCATACTAAACCCTGTCACCCTGGATAGTTGTATTAAGATGCTTGCTACAACACATACATCCCACCGTTATATTCTCTTGAGACCCTGAATCAGACTATCAATCATAGTCCTTTGTAAAAAATACCCAGCACCTAATTTTTAAGACAGAACCTGGTAGCATACCAGAACACCTCCTAATGGATCTAGACCCCTTTTTTATGATTTGGACCATCTTAGTGTCACACTGAGCCATTCCTTTTTAGACCTCCATTGATCCCGACCCAACAGCCATCTCTGATCGACTGTTATAGTGGGTAATACACTCGTGTGGGTCATGGTATCACCGACATCGACACCTAACCAGATACAGTTTACTCAGGTGACCTTTTGGCCTATATCTCCCCTTCACCGCTCCAAGATGGCCGCCCCTTCGTCTCCCGTACTCCGTCCAGCATCGTACCCGTATGCGGAACATAGGGTTTATTCTTAACCCCTACACAGACTCACCACACTATTTCCCTACTAAACAGGGTACAGAGACACTTATTATTATTTACGGTCTCTGCAATCTAACCCGGGCTTGATCTTCATTTTGACCAAACAGAGCACCACTATTGGGTCTAACGATACAACTTCTACACTCGCTATTCCCATTCCAATATGGCCGCCCCCTCGCGGATAGTCACTGACGAGCCCCCTTCACGCCACGTGATGACGTCACCGCCACAACCTTCCGCCGCGTTGATTCCCGTATTTAGGGAGTTCCGCTTCCCGGCCAGGTATGCTACCGGCAGTACCGCTGGACGGGTAGGTTTCCGGTTCCGTGAGGCCATATCAGAAGTAAGTAACTCTCTCTCTGTCTCAAGGATGCTGTGCTGGTTCCTGGCAATACCGCTGGGTCCACCTGATGTAATTTAGTCCTTCTTCTTGTCTGTTTTTTGTTCTTATCTTCACATCGCGGTACATCCGACGGAGCCCTTCTCAGACCATGGGAGGGTAGGCGTGATTTTGTGTCTCCTAATACACATTTTTACCAATGTATATGTACCACCGCCATACTTCACTCTGGGTCCTGTGTAATATCGCTCCCGAATCCACACGATTACCTTTAGTTGTACCTAAGCTAGCTCTATGTTTTCCAGGCATGTGTCGTCCTTAGCGACTCTACACGGGGTCTAGATTATTACCAGCATCACTTCCTTTCTCACTTTTTAATCACAAGACCTGTGACCACCGCTTATCATAATATGGCACCAGGTGGTAGATGTGTACCACCCATACATCACTCCACCACCATTCGGCGTAACAATATAAAACCATGATGCAGCGTAGTTCACCCTGTGCACCTCCGCCACAGCTGCACACTGAAGATACTGCCGCGTTCCGTTACCCAGGTAGAACCCACTTCACAGTATTTTCTTTTTACAATGCATGTTACATCGAAGACGCACTGATGCTTCACTAGTTTCATGCATCTGGCACTTGGGCACAATCCGTGCACTTGTGATTTCGAGCTCACTTTCTACAGGAACATATGTAATTAATATGTCACTGGGCTCTAAATACCTTTGTTTTATCTTTTTCTCCCCCCCCCCTCCTTTTGTCTCCTTTTTAGGCTGTGAACAAGGACATTAGTATAAGAACGGGTCCTTATAATTATTATCGTTATACACCTTAACTAGGTTTACCTAGGGATACAGGGTGTCTTTTCCTGATTCCTGGTTTCATTCTCCAACTGGTCCTGATGAAGCGCTTTAGGATCCTTTAGGGACCAATCTGTAGCGCGAAACATGTCGACCCCCTTTTAAAAACCGCACCTTATCACACAATACTCGGGTTGAGAGAAGTGGGAACTTATTTGGTTCTGTTTCCCCTCTCGTAACGGCACAAACGTGCATCTCCATCCCCGTTGACTTTTATGTTGGAGCAGGGGTCCTACGAATAAAATTTACAGGGCCTCCTGTCCCATTTTAACTCACACTCACTGACACTTCCTTCCCACATACCCGCACTCACCACTGTGGCTAACTCCTAAAAGATCTCCGCCAGAGAGCCCCTAGGGGCCCGTGAGGGACTGCAGCGCCACCCCCACGAGGAGCAACCTTGCCCGATGATGATGCTATACACTCGAAAGGGTGTGTGAGGGCACTACGTACCAAACTAAGGAGTACCTTCCTCTTTCTTTGCACACTCACCTATCCCAGGAGACTACCCTTCCTCTTTATGACACCACGTAATTAGTGGCTGTGTCCCCCTTAACCCATAGGAACTGAAACCATCCATTGTGATTACAAGTAATGATTTTGGGAGCATTGGTTCAGGACCTTTCTCTGAATAGCTCCTAGTCCCCCCTCTCCATTTTTGACTTGCAAGCTAATCGCTAACACCTCTGTGCTCTTGTCTCCCTTGTTGCCCACAGAAGTCTTTTAACACAGAGGCAGCGCATAGAAGGGTTATTAGAGAACAAACTAATTATAGTTCCCACTGCTGCATGAGATGCAATATCCATGTAATCCAACACACAACCCTATAATAGAGGCTCTAAACCATTTATTATAGAAGGTCTAAGCCAACTATTTCAGCATCCGTTTGTCGACTTTAAATTAAAGTGCACATACGATCAGTAACATCTAGTGCTCAATACACTAGACTCTGACTTAATTGAGTTCACATCCATCGAAATCTCAGATTCTAAACTAGGGGAGTAGAAGTATACTTGAGACCACAACATCCCTAACTTCTTTACTTATCAATAAATTGAATTGTACAGCATGTCTCACTTGCCACAATCACAAAGGAATTGTCTCATTTGCTGATGTTAAGAATACCCCTTATTACATCAGCCTACTAGTTTACTGGCTGCTTTTCAGGTTCTTAGTCAAAATGTATCTACAGTCTCAATACTTCTACATTCCCTCCTTCAAATCTAGCACACAGAGGTCTAGATGTACGACCCTTTTTTGCATCCACAAATGGGAGATCCTCCCGTTTCTGACTGCAAAAAAGGGTAAGGGCATGTCCAAATGCTATGTTGCGGGTCAGTGACTCACAAAATAGCATTTGCGACTATCGCTATTACGAAGGGGCGTCCCATCCTAATAGCGGGTCACCATGCCATGTACTATTGTTTTGAGACTGTATTTGCGGCCGCAAAACACTCGCAGTTTACCACTGACTTCAAGTAGGTGGTAAACCACTCAGAAATGGGAAGGGGTCCCAGGGGACCCCTTCCCCTTTGTGAGTAAGTGAGAAAATATTTTTTAGGAGTTTCATTTTTCTTTTTCACATGCATCCCGTTTTCCTTTAAGGATAAAAGGCTGCATTTGTAAAAAAAACCTGCCTTATTCAAAAAGCAGTCACAGACATGGTGGTGTGCTGGCCCCAACAGGCCACCATCTCTGTGAGTGCTAGCTATTCCTGATGGGGTTGCAAATTGCCGACTTTGGAGCTGGGAAACCAAGGTTCAAGCCTCCGGGTTGACTCCACATCCTGTGATTCTGGGCAAATCACCTAATCCCCCTGTGCCTACCCCAAAAAAAATGAATGTGTCCTTGTGTAGCATAACTGATGCTCATGTAAAGCGCTCCAATACCTTTGGGTCGAGTTTGCATTATATAAATCTGAAACCAAAAAATATATATATGGAAAACTGAATGAGGGCTGGATTGATAAACACGAGTCAGTAAGCTAAGCAGAGTTTCATGATTGGAGGATGGCATAAATAATGCCATGCACCCAAAATGGCCACCACTGCTATCGGCCGCTGGAGATCTCTCGAGATTTCAAGCCTGACCAAGTCACTGTGAAAAACTGTGGGTTTCAGGGCATAAAGAGGCCAACAAAAACAAACCCCAAGAAGTGCTATGCGGAGGAGCTAGGAACAGTGCTGCAAGGACAACAAGGAGCCCACCATTTACCTTTTCCATTGGCTGAGCTGAACTCATCTTAAAATGGTGCTCAGCCCTGATGAAGAAGTGTTGGAGTTGAGCTACAAGAGTAGGTACACAAGAGGAGTTGTCAGTTAGTCAATGTATGACTGGTCTCGTCATGCTACATCCTCTCCGGATGTGTATGCTTTCAGCTACTGAAGTTTCTGTTCATTAAGTGAACACAAGAATATTGTTATATCTAATTCAGCTTGGCTCAAAAAATCACATTATTTAAGAAACATTGTGCTTGTCACATATTTATCAAGAATGGACTAATAATCCCAAAAAAGACAATATATTTAAAGTGAGTACGCTGTACATTCAAGCTTGGCACATTGGCATGGGAATCCCAAAGTTCTTTCTTATTCTGGTCTCTTTCACTGGTTTTTTGACTTCACAACTTGGAGATATCAACGCTGAAATGGGACTCTATGATATGATTCTCAACTTCGAAGTGAGAAGTATTTAAGTCTTTCGTAACGTTTGCTGTGAGCATGCAAACGGAAGTTGTTCAATTACAACTAAGGAGGAATTCCCACTACTCTTATTTTAGACATTTTCACAATAAAAGCAGTTTCAATGTGAGTTTCATTTTTTTCCCTGGATGGCTATGACCATCTTTCCCTAATCCACTCACTAATCTGAAAGGACAATGATTACTACTTGATCTGTCAAATAATCAATAACAACAGGAACATATCCATACCCAGCCATGATTTTGGCAGAAAAACACTTTGAGAGTCGGTCACCATGACATTTACCAATATCGTTACCGTGAGATTGTCCACAAAGGATAACACAAGATGGACTACAGACGGTAGGATGTCCAATGGAATGGGCAAAGGCTCCATTATGGTGAAACACTGGCAATGGTCTCCATGTGTTAGGTCTTTTGTGTAGGCTCTCCTTCAGTCCCAAGAGAATGGTGAGAATCCTGGATGGCAGCCTTATAGATCAGAGGCCATAATACCGGGGTATTAATTACTCTGCATACCAAGTGCAAGCATTGTCAATGGGCCATGAAAATCAGCAACTCTTCTTTCAAGTCAAAATTACATATGGCATTCCCCCAGACTCTATCTACACATGGAGCACAAAATTGTATTTTGACGTGCACTGATATGCAGATGACACTGATTTACACCTAAAAATTCAAAGATAACAAATACATGACATTGCCATTACATACAATTGCCTATCCCAAATTCTAAGGTGGATGCAACAGAAACTTTCTTCCTCTAAATCCACAAAAAACTGATGGGGATATTCACAAGAACGTGTGATAACTACCGCAAGAGTAGCGTAACGCAACTTCCAATATCGCAGCCCATTGCGGCAAAATAACCCCGTGTCAACGTGGAATTCACAACAAGGCGGTACCGTGCGATAATCAGCCGACACCGCGGACAAGAACTGCGATACAACCACCACGACGGAGATAAAAACACAAACCACAACACCAAAAAACACGCGATGGGCCAAAGCGCGATGAGTAAGCAACACACACCTGGCAGGCTGAAAAAATCACCATAAAAGTAGAAAAAACACCCACACCCAAACTGACCCACACCCAAGCACCATGGAGCCAGCCGGAGCAGGTGCAGAGGACGAGCGCAACCCCACAAGCACCCCGGACGACCAGCCCAGGAAATCGGCGACAGAGAAGGGCAAGGACAAGAAGATGAGGAAGACGAAGTTCAGTCCACAGGATCATAGTCACAGAGGTGGTGGAACACCACCAACAACTCTTCGTCAACTCCAACGTGTCATTGGGCACCAAAACTGCAATATGGCGGGACATCGTCGGCAAGGTGAATGCCGTCGGAGAGCAGAAGCGGACAATGGACGATGCTAAGAGGCGATGGAATGACATCAAGCGGCAGACCAAGGAGAAACTCTCCACCAACTAGAAGGCAGCAATGCAGACCGGAGGTGGGGGCCCAGCGCCACAGCTCGTGCTGGATGACATGAAGGAGCTGGTGTCGACAGTCATCAGTGTGGATACTGTGGCCAGAGTCGGGGGACCGGACACTGCTCAACAGGACACAACACAACCACAACAGGGTGAGTGACCACCAGGTACTAGGGGGGACGGGTGGAGATGGCCATGAAGGCACACATGCACAATCAAGCAGGGCACAGTACACACCCACAATGACCCTGGCACCTTGCAGAGACCCACAGACTGTCACAATGTACAATGCCATGCTGTCAGAATGTCAACCGGTACCATGCAGCTACATACATGTGGACACATCGTAATACACCATCTCCCCTTCAGATCGCAGGGGCATCATCAACACCTCCTGCAGAGCAGTCCCAGCCACTCTTCACTGATGACGAGGAGGACAACACCAGCATCGACGCACAAGCCCTCCTAGACATCATTGACCTCATCCGCGACTCACCTCCAGGATCAGGGCAGCCAGCTACAGCGAGGAGACCCCACCCACCACCCAAACCACCCAGCAGGAAGCACCCACAGCCCCAGCACCCTCCCAAGTCCCCCACGAACAACAAATGGCCTTCCAACGCCGTGTGCTGGAGGGCCAGATGGAGACGGATGAGCAGGAGCGGGTGGGGTTCAAACTCATGGCTGCCAAACGGGACGCCATCCTTGGGTGTCTATGTCCGCTCCATGGTCTCCAACGAGCCCTGACTAACATCGCTGGAGTCATGACGTGGAGAGTAGAACAGCTGTCTGCTCGGGGTGGCTCCAGCGATCCCAGTAGTGAGTTTGTACACATGCGGAGGCTCATGGAGGACATGGTGCGTATGGAGGTGGAAAGGATGGCAGCCACCGCTGCACATCATCGGAATGTAGCTGGGATCTATCATGCCCTGCAGACCTTCAGCATGGCATTGCCGCCACAAGGTGTGGTGCTGATGAATGCTGCTGCCCCCACACCATCCACATCCCCGCCCCCTGGTGTGTCAGTGCCTCACAGTGCAGCAGACGTATCCACCCAGGCCCCTGATGTGTCAGTGGCACAAAGTGCCGCAGCCAGGACTGCAACACCCACAGGGGGGGCAGGGCACACATCCGGGGATGAGGACGTGGATGAGTTTGTGATCAGGAGGCACTAGCATTCATTTCCGCCACCTGGCCAGTTTCTGCTTGGTGCCGCACATGGCCTCATGACCTTCCACTGACCCCCGAAACACTCCGTTGCACTCACCTTGGACAGTGACGCACTGCTGTGTCATGTCTTACATCATTCAGGTATGGATGTGTGGATGAATGTGGGGACAGTGCCTTCCCTTGTGTCAATGATGTTCATCCTGTGGGATGCGAGTCAGAGGGTGCGACATTGCATTTTGTGTACCTGGTCCCGTGAACACTACAACAGGTACACCTGCGCTGGTCCAGCATACGGCAGGCCAGACCACTCCGATGACGCACTGAGGGGGGCCATCATAGCTACCCGTCGCAGGCGTACTCGCTGGTGGTGTGCTTGTCACTGGTCTAGTCATCAGCAGGTCACAGACACTCCCTGAGGGCAGGTTTGCACACACACCACAACCGGCACAGGCGTCACTGGCCATGTGACTCCGCCAACATAAGGGGCCGAAGACATCACATTCCCCTCTTCCGGTGGTGACTGGATGACAGCCGCTCCACGCTTCTCATTCATAAAGGGCCCATGAGTTGTTGTGCACAGGGTTGGTGGCATCTGAGGCCTGGCCACAACATGGGCCTACCACCACGTGGCGCAGACTGGGCTTGCACAGGGTTAGTGGCATCCGAGGCCATGCGGCCAGCATGGCCCTGCCTCCATGTGGCGCTGACTGGGGTTGCACAGGGTTAGTGGCACTCAGAGCATTGCGGCTGGCACAGGCACCCTGCCACGGGACGGGGACTTTGGGTGCACTGAGTCAGTGGCACCTTAAGCTGCTGAGCGGGTGTGCAGCCTGCGATGATGCCCCGTCCCGGCGGTCCGGACAGCTCAGGTTTTGTGTGACCTGCTGGACCACAGTGTAGGCCTGAGCCAGCAGGCTGCACGGGCCTACCGCCACATGGTGTTGCTTCCGGGATCCCAGAGTTAGTGGTACCCATTGGACTGAGCAGGTGTGCAGCCTGCGATGGTACCGGGTGCACTGGTATGTCCTCTGCCATGGAGTAATCAAGACCCAGTACCAAACGTGAGACCTGTTGGCCTGCGGAGCGTGGCTGCATGGTGTGGAGGGTGCCATGTCTGTGGGCCACGGGCTAGTGGCTTGCAGCGGCATGTGGTGGGACCTGCCATCTACGCGCCGGTGGTGGAAGGTAAGCAGTGAGGCCTGGGTGTCCATGGCGGGCATGCTCCGATGGGCGTGGGGAGGGGTTGGGGTGCCTCTGCCTGGGTGTGCATGGACGGGCAGGCGCTGTTGTCTTGTGCAGTTGTGTGTACTGTGCCAGTCATGTATCTGGACTCTGTTTCAGCTGGCGGCTCTGACTCAGATGTGTGACCTGGTGAACTGCAATACATACCTGCACGTGGTTGGAGACACACCGGTGGCAGCAGGTGAGCAGTGTGGTGTGGGTGTGCAGGGGCGGCACTGTCTCTCTCTACCCCTCTCTTCTTCTCTCTCTCCCCCTCTCTTCTCTCTCTCTCTCTCACTCTCCCCCCTCTCTTCTTCTCTCTCTCCCCCTCTTCTTCTCTCTCTCTCTCACCCTCGCTTGTTCTCTCTCTCTCCCTCCCTCTCTTCTTCTCTCCCTCCACCTCTCTTCTCTCTCTACCCCTCTCTTCTTCTCTTTCTCTCTCTCCCCCTCTCTTCCTCTCTCTCCCCTTCGCTCTCTCTCTGTCCTTTGATGTGCAGAGGACACACCTTCTCATCATGATTTAGTCTTGCAGGCTGGGACCTACGGATTGTCCCAAGGGGAGTGGCCATGTGTCTTCATTTCATTTCAGTGTTCTTTTTAATAAAGTTTCATTTGTTGCTTCGAAAGTGAATGTGTGCTGCTCTTTTCTGTGTCGACACATGCATGTCACCAGTTGTGATTGTGCGACGTCAGGCGGATTATTTTGTGCATGTTTGTGTGTAGCTGATGTGGCATGTCTTTGGTAGGGGGTGCCCAGGAGGGGTGGTCCTGGGGGTGGTGTTGGTGGGTGTTGTGGCCCTCTTGGGTGTCCGGGCTGCATGATGGGTGGCTGCATGGCTTCTGTTGCCCTTCGGTTGTGGCCCTGGGATGGTCTTTCTTTTGTGGTGCAGGCTGCCATTCAACTTTACACTGCTCTGCAGGTGTAGATTTCCTGGTGCTAACACGCCTTATCGCCTGTTTTGTGTTTTTATCGCCGATGTGGCTGGTCGTTGAGAATGTTGCGGTGTGATGTTGTCGTGGATTTTGGCAAGGGAACACCCACTCTGCATCTCATTAGCGATAGTTGTGCAGGTCCTCTGTGGCGATGTTTTTTGCGGCTGCTACTGCGGGTAAACTGGTGCTGTGGGCTGTTAACACCAGCTTCTGAATGGGGCGATGGATTTATCGCAACTTTGGCTGCGATAAAGTGCCGTTAACTCGGCATAGTTTCTTGTGAATATGCCCCTGAATTTCTTCTTCTATCAATATTCAGTAAGAGTAACAACCCCAAGTTGTTTGATCCATTTAAACTGGAAGATTCTCTCTTGTTCCAACCCAGGCTGCCACATCCTCTGGTTTCATCACAAACACTTATCCTTCAAAGTCCTACTCTCACTCCCCATGTCAATGTAACCCTAGTGTTTGTTGTTTTCTATATTTTAATGTAAAGCATCAACAGGGTCAGATGAGCTATGTAAATATTTGAACAAAAACAAAACCTTCAGATTGTCATATTTCAGAAACGAAAACAGATAATCAAAATCTGCCTTTTGACTTATACATGTTCAGAAACAGTGCTAATCCAAGCTGACAATCTGCAGTGCAATTATAGAGGTTGATGAGATACACCTGGATTGTGAATAACCAATTGAGTTTCACAAGACAATTACTAAACCTAACATGTAAACAAACAGGGCCGACTGTACTTTGACATTTACCTCATATTATTTATATTTTACAATTTACAGTGTCAACCTAGTGTATTGAAATCAAATGAAGGCAGGTCCACAGTAGCAGGGGGCTGCCCTGGATTGATATGCAATTTCATATACAACATGCACTGGCTTATTTTATTAGCTGCCGGCCAAAGGGGATACTCAATCCTAGGAGTTGGGGCATTCTAGGGGAGAGGAAATTTCCTTCATCTTGAACTTAGCTTCTACGTTGTTTTGATGTCAATTGCCCAGTTCCCATGATAAATGACTTTTGAAGGACTATTATAGTGCCTTACACAGGCAGTCACTCCTAATCAATATTTGCTCTTGTCCAATATTCATTATTACTCATAGTATTTCTTCTTCTTCTTCTTCTTCTTCTTCTTCTTCTTCTTCTTCTTCTTCTTCTTCTTCTTCTTCTTCTTCTTCCTATTATAATAATAAATATTATTATTATTATTATTAGTAGTAGTACTAATATTATTAGTGTTGTTAGTATTATTCATATTTTAAGTATTATGTGGTTGCTGCTTAGCTATTAGCATTGTTATTAATGTTATTATTATTATTGGCTTATTACATATAAAATAGGTGTACTCTCTCGGGAAACTTGGCGGTATAAGAATTACGCAGGGGACCAATTTTTCTCTTGTGCTTCTGTTCTATGTCAATTTTGTCTCAATAAGAAGTTTCATCTCCTTGCTAGATGTGTGTTAATCATCACTTATAGACTTTCAAGCACTTGTGCGTTTGTTGTGCGTGCATGAATTTAACTCCTCAATGTGCGGTGCATTCAATAATGTGTAGGATCAGCCTTGCTTCCTTCATTGCACTCAGAGTTCAGCCATTCTGGAATGCTGTGTTTGAATAGATATAGGGCTGGCTTCCCAGGACCAATGTTTAATCTATGATTGGTACTCCTATAGTTGCAGAGTCCCTTTTACTTCTTTTTGGGGCAGTCTGATGACTAACACTCCATATAAATGTGGTGGCAGAATTTAGACCTGTCTTCAAATTGAATTCGGGCCCCTGAAATACTTGTTGATATTGCATCATCCTCCATAATTCCTGCCTTCAGCTGCCTAGTAATTGTTCAGGGAATGTGTGTGAAATATCACAGTAATTATGGTAATCTCTAATACAGCTGAGAGCCAAAAAATGCCAGGTGACATTTTTCGAACTCCACCAGCTGATGAATGAACTTCAGTGTGTTTTAAAGTTTTAGATGGGTGACTTAATTGAAATGGTGGGTCTATCAGTTAATTAGTCCCAATGATTGAAAATAATAACATTCTCCACAAATATATCTTCCACGAGCTACTACACTATCATGGCGATTCACCAAAGCATTTATGAGTAATGGAAGTACTACTACAGGAGGAGTTCAAGCGCAAAAGTGGCGCAAGGGGCTTGTAAATCTGCCCCACTATGTTTAGCACAAATCTTTGCATTTGTTTTTAATTTTCTACCTCCACATGAGTGAGAGCAACAGATGCCACTGCAGGGGTATGTTTCTTGCTATGCATGTGGGGCCTTAACATTCGATAGGTAGGTTGTTTGAAACTTCTGTGGCTCTTGAAAATGCTTTTCGACTGTCAGAAATGTATATGATTGTGCTCCTGCGTGTGCCACTACAAATGGGCTCTGTTCATGACTTGTAGAGCAGTCACTACTATTCAGTGTGAGTGTGGGAGCAGCAATAAGTTGCCACCTTGGAAAATGTTTGTGACATTGATTTCTGGTGATTTCAATATACACCCTTGCGGCGACCCCTCATCATCCTGCATCTCGGAGTTGGGTTGTTCCCGTATGAGGGGCTTTCATTTTGAATACCATCTTCAAGGGGAACTGTTAAACAATATGTTAAATGAACTAGATCTAGTGGTCACAATGTCCTTAACTGACCCTCATACCAAGTTCCCTGTACCGAGGTTCAAAGGAACTGGAAAAGGATCATTCATTGACTTAATTTTAATTTCTTCACCGCTACAATCCTTTTGTAGTGGTATTAACATTGTAGTTAGTGAATTCAGTGATCATAACCCTGTATTAGTCTATATGTCGGGCCCACTATTGATAAAAACGGGGGAGGTTTTGAATAGGGGTACCCTGAAAGCAACTAATGGAAAGCGCAGACTAAAATGGTCCCAGGTGTCTTCTGTTAGTTTTTTCAATAAGGTGAAAACATTTTGTGCCCAGGAATTAAAATTATGCACATCTGAGAAGTCCACTCCCAACGAGATCCTTGGCGCCTACGAGGTAATAGCGCAAACAGTGTGGGAATTGTTAAGTGCTCCAGCTAGAGCTGTGTCACAGGGCCCCAGATGGTTTGATGCCAGCTGCTCCAAATCAGCTAAACGGTTGAGGGAAGCTCTGGCAGCAAGATCGAGAATCCAATCCGAGATCCGTGGCTGTCGTAGGGAATATAAGCTAGCCCTGGCCAAACGCAAGGGAGCCCTGCAGGAAGATGCTTGGAAAGAGCTGACGGACTCTGGTACTCTGAGGAACAGTGCCAGGTTTTGGAGTGTTGTGAATGGACCGCTGTTTGATGAGGAAGGAGGTGTGGGCCTTGTTGCTCACATCACAGAGGAGGAGTGGGTATGTCACTTTAAAACTATGTTTGAATGCCCGCTTGAGCCTACTTATAGAGAGACTGAAAATAGGAAAGATGCTGTCATAAGCTTTGACATGAATAAGATCCTGGAAGCGATCCAAGGGCTAACCATAAATAAAGCTCCAGGCCCAGACGGGATTCCCCCAGATTTATTCAAATCGGAGCCTCTGTTTTGGGCTCTGATTCTTTAGTCCTTATTTAATGCCACAGCTAAGAATGGGTGCCCCCAGTCATGGGCTTCTTCAAACATAGTCCCAGTTTTTAAAAAGGGCAATAGAAACAGTACCCACTGTTATAGACCAATCTCGCTTATCGATTAGTGGTCAAAGTGGTAAGTCGTGTCTTACAGAGACTAACAAGCTGGGCGGATGAGAACAAGATATTGTCGGATGTCCAGTATGGCTTCCGACTGGGGCGCTCCACTGTTGCTCAGTGTCTTAATCTCTTTATGATATTGAATAAATACACTGTAGCACATTCTGGAACTATCCACCTTGCCTTCATGGATTTGTCATCTGCTTTTGACTGTGTAAACAGGACTAAGCTATGGCAGTCTATGAGGGCAATGGGGGTGGAAAACAGCATTGTCAACTTTCTTGAGGACCTGCATTCAACGACCACAGCTAACGTTAGGTACTCTCAAGATCTGCAGGTAACAAGAGACATTGAGATTAAGAAGGGTGTCCGTCAGGGTTGTATTTTGGTGCCTTTTTTATTTAATTTTTATATTCACGATTTAGAAAATGTGTTCAGGGCATCTGGAGCTGATTTCCCTTATGTAGGCCGGCGGGCGTCCCCGTCTTGCTTTACGCGGACGACTCCGTCCTACTATCCAGAACTGAACTGGGTCTCCAAGCTCTTTTGGCTGCATTCTCTGGTTTTATGTCAGACCGGGACTTGTCCATCAATACCTCGAAGTCCTATGTCATGAGGGTGGGGAGGCATATGAAGAGGAGCTTCCAGTTCAGAACTGGTAATGATAAGATTCCCCCGTACAAATGTTTTCTCTTATTTAGGGGTCTTATTTGACGATCAACTTAAGTGGGACCCTTTAATTCAGAAAAAAAGGGGATCTGGTTCGGGCAAATGCAGCAATTTTTAATTTTGCCTCAAAAGTGGGGAAGAAACCAACTGGTGCAATGTTGCAAGTGTATCAAGCAAAAAGTCTAGCGATAGCATCTTATGGTAGTGAGATTTGGGGATACACTGCAACAGAACCCCTCCAGGTAGTGGAAAATGGGTTTTTAACCTCTTCAGTGCCCATGACGAGATAGTCTCGTCATGGAGCACGGTTGCGCTGTGCCCATGACGAGACTATCTCGTCATGAACCCCACCCACTAGTGCAACGCCCGGCACAGGAGGGGGAAAGGGCGTGGCACTGAAGGGGTTAAAAAGATTATTATGTGTCCCGCAAGGAACCTCAAATATGGTGGTACACGAGGAATTGGGTGTCCCCTATTTAAGCGACACTCTTGCCTTACACCCTCTGATTTTCTGGCTAAATTGTTATTTAAATAAAGACCTAATCCTCACTCATTTGATCTTAAAAAATGTCTGGGCCTAGATAACATGGTTCGTATTCCCTGGCTTAATAATATTAAAAAAGGGTTCTAATGGATTGGGCGGGGCATCCTATTTCTTAAACCAGATGTTATCTTTAAGAAAGGATGTGGAATTAACTAAGTCTGCCTTTCTGAGCCGAAGGCAAGCAGATCGGGATTCAGTAGAGGTCCAGAAACCGAGCATACCTACCGCTTAAATCAACACCTTTGACAGAACCATATCCTTTGGGGTCCTTGACGACACATGAAAAATTTCTTTTAACTAGGTTCCGGTTCAACCTTTTTCACCTCCTGTTAGCGAGACCCAAGGGGCTTCCAGAGGTTAAGTGCTAGCGTCCGGTGGCTGCGACGGAAAGTCTCCTCAGGATTTGCTGCACTAGATGTTTTTTTGTAACTTGAAGTCCCCAGGAGGCATTTTTTAGTTCCTATTTTAAAGAAATTAAATTTTAACCAAGTCAGACCAGCTCCTATGTACCTTCAATTGTTGAAGGATGATTGTATCATTTTTATAGTAGGATTTTTAAAAGCATCTTTGAAATCTAGGCACTTTATGGACATGTAGAATTTTCTCTTTTAGACATGTTTTTAGATTATTTACAGTAAGGTAACGGAGTCTGTTTTAAAAAAAAAAATAGTGTTAATATTTTATTGTCTTTATGTATTGTATCTGTGTAACTTTTATGGTTTTACAAACAAAAAACGAATAAAGTTTATTGATTGATTGACATTGCCAACATTTGTGTAAGAAGTCGAAACAGATGCAGCAGCAGCATAGATATTGCTGGAAGCTTCTAACTTGTGAAACTAGATTCCAATATTCCACATTCAGTACTTCAAAGAGAGTGGGATGGTGGATGACTTTGAAATCTACAGATGTAAAACAGGACATCCGGGCACAGATTGCGAGTAATGTAGAAATTCATGAAGAGATTTTGAGTGGCCAGAATTGTAGATACTGGCCAGAATCTCTGAATGGATTTTCTGTTATTGCGAGAGAAACCTCATGGAATGAGGAATAACTGCGCAGTTTCTTTCTGTTTAAAAGTCTGCATGGAATTCCAAAGTCCATTAGGTTTACCTCCGACATTGAACAATTGCTCTGAGAAGGTGCTAAATGGCAATCAATAAATCAGTTCTTTATTCGATTATTTAAAAAAAAATCATAAAAGCACATAAAATGTAAAGAAAACATAAACAGGTTATAAAAAGTATTACAATCCGAACATAGAATTGATATAATCAATATAATCTTAGTATTTAATTGATAGATCTGGGGTACTCTTGTCTTGTAGAGTTTACAATGTTATAACAACAGATTTTTACGGTAGTGAATGGCTCACTTTAAAAAAACGTCCCACTGTGAAACTCGCTTCAAGCAGAGAGCTTTTTCAAATAACATAGAGTGGGTCTATTAAGTCAATTTTTTTCAAAAGAGGTGTCAGATAAAAGTAGGTAAAGGGCTCAGAATACTTGCAAAAGACTGAAAAATTCTACAAGGCATTGGCAAATGCTGGTTTAAGGTTTTTCATATTGGCCTACAGGGAAGGATAAGTCACAAAGGATGAAGCCCGATCTAAATTTAGTGAGAAGTGCTAATTTCCATGTATTAGTTACAGGGTAAAGGTAGGGTTCAGTTCCCAATGAAGCCTGGATTACTACTAGGGGTGGGCGGTAAACTCCTCTCCACCGGCCGAGTTTGTGGAGTTTTGCCCATGTGCAGAGTTTGGCGAAAACTCCTCCAACCACTGCGTGGCGGACTTTACCAACCAACCCTATATTTTAGTATTCTGCTCAGGTCTCCAGCTGAAGTTGAATGAAAGGCAAACATTATTTTCTATTATAATTTATGTTGTATTCCTGATCCAAGCAATTCAAGCAGAAAGAAGCCACAGACCTAGTTCCTGCTTTTCTTTTATAGTGCCGAATCCCACTTGTTAGTGGGACCCCGAGTCTCAGAGAAGGACCTCTGGATTGCAACAGCTGCTCTCTAATCCCTTCACTGAACATGTCAGAGTGTTGGTTCACTTGAAGCAGCGCTCAAACATGGGAGAACCATGCAGCATGCATGAAGCAACCACAAAAAATACATTATGATCACCAAGCAATGCAAAGTGGCTGAATGTGAGATGTTGGCACTGTAGAGAAGACACTAGTGACATGACGGACATGCTCTGGTTCCATACACAGGGGCTCTCTACTAAAGCTGAGGGGCTGTCCCACTGATTGAAGATGCTTCTAAAAAAACAAAGAGGGTATCTGATTCTGTTCAGATCTCAATGTTTATACTGTGCCTCTAGGCGAGTATGTAGTTTGTCACAGAGGACATTTCAGTCAACTATGGTAAGATCACGTACGGCCTTTTCCACATGGTCTTTGGTTTAAGGGAGTCCGCTTTTATCTCTTAGCTGCTGAGCTTGAAAAAGTCTGTGGTGAAGAGGTGGTCTAAAAAAAAAAATTGTAGGACTTTTCTGGGTGCTGCTAGGCTTTCCTTCTGCTTTTCTGTTACTCATTGTATATGCGCTGTAGATGTAAAAAGGGTGGCCATAACAGCCTCCTTCGGCTGCTGATGGACGCAGACAGGGCAGTTCTTGGGCCGGTCATCACCTGGCAGTACCTGGGCATGTCCAGCATGTGCCTTATGCTGCAGACAGTAAAAGCACACTATGTAGTGCTCAGGCCTTTCCTCCTCCTTCACTAGGGTAGCAGGACTTGTGGACCTCATGGTCCACTGACCTGCACAAAGCAAAGGCAGAATCTCCAGGCGTCCTGTGCTGCAGGGAGTAACAGTGTACTATGTAGAGCCCAGTCCCCTCCTCCTTCAGCAGGGAAGCAGTGCCTGTGGGCCTCATGGTCCATTGGCCCGTATAAGCCAAAGGAAGATTATCTAGGCTCTTCAACTGAGGCAAGTGAGTTTCGCTATGTAATGCTCAGGCCCCCTCTCCTCCTCCTTCAGCAGCCCAGCATGGTTTGTGGGACTTGTAGTCTACTGCTTCCCCACAAGGCAAAGGCAGAATCTTAAAGAACTCTTGTACTGCGGGGAGTGAGAGAGCCCCATTTAGGGGCATATCAGCAACAACCGGCGATAATTATCGCTAAGCGCACTTAGCGCTAGGATAATTATCTCCGGCTAGCGTGGATTTTTATCGCTGAGATAGAGTGCTATTAGCAACGCTTATCTCAAAAGCGATAAAAACCCTAGTGCTAACTGCCTAACGTGAGATTATCGCTGGAACCCCAGCGATAATCTCACGAAATGTGGCGTTAGCTTGTTGATAGGGCCCCACAAACTTAGCCATGATATCCACCTTCCATAGGATATCATGGCTAAGTCAGTCCTGAAGCAGGCGTAAGGAAAGTAGTGATAACAGGGGTTATCGCAACATTTCCTACCGCTATGCTTCATAGCGTGGGGCTTGATGATAGGAGAAATGTGGCTTAGCGACATTTCTCCTGTCATGTTAGGTCAGGAACGCCCACTTTGCATCTCATTAGAGATGCAAAGCTGGGAATTAAGATTTCATGTGCAAATGCAAGGTTTCATGCGTTAGCGTGACCTTGCTAATTAGGCAATAAAATTATTGCTGCTTTTTGGCCGAAAACGGCTGCAAAAGTGGGGATACTTTTCTATTGCCGCCTTGCTGATATGCCCCATAGTGCTTGGGTATCTCCTCTTCCTCCTTCAGATGGGCTTCAAGGCAGCAGGGCAGCAGTGTAGCAGGGCCTTAAAGTCCACTGGCCTGTGTAAGGAAAAGACAATGTCTCCAGGCATCCAGGTGGTAAATGTATTCTAGATATGCTTTGTGGGGTGGGTGGGGGTGAGGGAGGGAGGAAAGGGGAAGATGTCACCTGGTAGGGAGGGCATTGCATACTCCTCCATTCCCTTTAGTGAGAGTTGGGCATGGGCTGGTCAAGACTGCTGTAGAGCACTATCCAAAAGCGACTTTACTGATCACATTTCTGGCCCATAAAAACTGGTCTGGTGTTCCTGCAGAAAATATGCTTTGGGGAACAAAGGGCAATGCAAAATTGTGAGGAGAGTATTTCTTCATGGAAATTCCGCTCTACACCACTTGTAGGAGGGGGTCTAGATAGCTTTTGATGACAATCAGAAAGAAGCTGGTGCAAACAAGGGAATACTTCTTGCTTTATTTACAGTACCAGGAAATTCTGTCAAGGAGAAAGGTCAAGTGCAGGTTAGTATTGATGAGCAGCATATCTATTCAAGGACAAAACTTGTTTTAATAGTTTTAAGTGTAATTGTTATTAGGCTGATAATTGCTTGTGGTTGTAAGGATCCAGCTCCTTTGACATATGTGGCACATTTCAGTGTGGATTCAATTAAGTATGACCTAAAATTAATGATAACATTGTTTTAGAAATGGTCCCTTCTGCAGGGTCACCCATAAACATGTTGTCTTCCTCCTCCTCTTTTTCCTGAATTTGATTTTGTTGGCCTTAGGACTCCAGGCACTTTACCATTGCTAACCAGTGCAAATGAGAATGAGCTCTCTGCTTAAAACATGGCAACATTGGCTTATCCCCAATTCACATATTTAATTTAAGTCCCTAGTAAAATGCACTACATGTACCCAGGGCCTGTAACTTAAATGCTATTAGGGGGTTTGCAGCACTGATTGTGAGACTCAAATAAGTAGCCCTTAAAACGGGTTTCATGCCTGCCATTGCAGAGCCTGTGTGTGCAGCTTTAAACTGCCAAGTTAACCTGGCACGTTAACGCTCTTGCCAGGTCAAAACCATCCTTTTTAATACATATAAGTCACCTATAAGGTAAGCCCTGGATAACTCAAGGGCAGGATGCAGTGTATTTAAAAGGTAGGACATCTACTTTTAAGGTTTACATGTCATAGTAGTGAAAAACTGTAAAATGTGTTCTTCCCTACCGCAAGGCCTATCTTTCCCATAGGATAACATTGAGATTACCTTATTGCATTTTATAAGTGTCATTTGCAATTGGGCAGAGATTTGAACCCCAAGTTTAGTGTCTCTGGAATCACAATTTCAAACCACAACTTTTGGTGAATTCAAATTTTACATAGCAATTCTGAAAATGCCACTTTTAGAAAGTTGGCATTTTTTTACTTTTGGTTAACAAACAAAGGGATCCACCCTTGTTAAAAAAGAAAGGTAGTGTTTCTCCAGACCTAGTGTGTATCCTACAGTGGTGGAAAGCACACAGCTTTGTTAAAATACCCCTCACCCACCAAAAGGACCCTTGGTGGCATGCTTCATCATCAAGGTCTTCCCGTCCCGTTGTGGTACAGTGCGTGCTGCGACCTACGACTACATGGGAGCACTGATTCTATTACAATACTATGTGTGGTGTAGGAGTGTGAGTGGAAGGGTCAGAAGTGAGTGAAATTGGTGTATGATTAAAAAATATCTGGCTCTGCGGAAAGACAATCTTTAATGATCCTTTGAGCTGATATTGTTAAAAGTGGGGAATAAAATGGCGGTGCTGGGCTTTAATGGGCAGTACTTCCTGTGTCAACATGTTTTGAAGCCCTCCACTCACACTCCTACACCACACATAGTATTGTTATATAATCACTGCTCCCAGGTAGTAGTAGATCATAGCACGCCCCATCCCGGGACGGGAAGACCCCGATGAAGAAGTATGCCTCCAATGATCCGTTTGGTGGGTGAGGGGTATTTTAATAAAGCTGTGTGCTTTCCACCACTGTAGGAGACACACTAGGTCTGGAGGAACTGAGAGGGGAATAAAAAAAAAAAAAGAAGTAAAGAAATGGGTAAACCTATGAAAAATGCTAACGCAGTCGCCAAATCTGACTCTGCTGCCCGTTTTAAGGCCAAAACACGCCTAGCTCAGGCAAAAGAAGCTGCACGACTGGCTAATAAGGCGAACAAGGAGAATACCACTAATTCTTGTGGCCTTGATAGTACTCTTGAGAGCTCAGAGGAAGAAATGCCCTCCACCGCTCCTTCGGAATGGGAGGAATTGGTGACAGACCAGGACAATTCTGTATTATGTGGCCTAAAGGAAAAATGAAATGGGACAAAGCAGTTTCCATTGTTCTTTAAAAAAGCTACCTTACAACCCCCCTCCCTAAGCCCAATTTCAAAAACATCTAAAGGCCCATCCGCGGAACCAGTGTCGTCTGTGGTGTCAATGGATTCAGCTTCTACGGACCCGGAGAGACTCCAATGCAATCTGGAATCCGATCATCTGGTAGTCCCGGAGTTAGATCAAGGTCAAGGCCAAGGTCAGGGTCAAAATCAAGAACCAGGGACCCTACTAGCACAAATCACTCTCAGCTACAAGAAATAATAGATAAAGGCAGTAAGACAGCTATAAAGATATCTGCAAATCCGATGGTATCTCAATCTAAACCCAGCTACAATCTCAACCGTTGCCGCAGAGTCTAATATTGCCAGAGGGCTTGCCAGCCCAGGAGGACACTATGCTCGGAAAAATGTCTCTTGATACTGCCAAAGCCCAGAACAAACCTAATCAAAGTACTGAAATATCGGGTGCTTATCAATTAGATGTTAGAGACATGCTCAACTTAATACTGAGCGAGGTTCGCAAGATGAAAAAGACTCAGAAAATGGAAATTGCTGCTCTGCACCTACGGTTAGGGAAAATCGAAGAAATAATGACATGCTTCCCTATCAAATTTCAGGAGGCAGAAGCCAGAATTTCAGCATTGGAAGACCAAATGAATACGGTTATGGGGGAAGTGAAAGAGGCTGTAAAAAATAAGAACTATCTGGAGAACAAACTGGAAGATCTTGAGAACCATTCTTGGAGGTCAAACCTCAGGATAGTTGGAGTTCCCGAAGGCATTAAAGGTTTGCAAACTCTGAGATGGGTTAACTCTTTCATCAAGCAGAAAGTTCTCCTGGAGTTCAAAGGAGATCTTACAATTACTAGGGCACACCGTGTCCCAGTCCATCCTTTCCCAAATTCCACGGTGCCACGAACAATCTTGTTGAACTTTGCAGACTTTCGAAAAAAGGAAAGAATCTTGACAAAGGCGATCCAGCAGAGGCAGTTCCTAGTTAACAAAACTACTAAATGTCGTATATTTTCAGATATGACTGCCGGGCGCAGAAGAAAATAATTTGTCAAGCTTCTCCATTTGTTTAAAGCCCATGGCGCCCAAGCTTCAATTGCCCAACAGTCGAAATTGAGAGCTTTAGCTAAGGGCAAGTTTTTTATGTTTTCAGATTTGGAAGAAGCTCAGGCACTATTAAAAGCAATCTCGCATGGATCGTGAGTCTAAAGGAATGGCTTAAATATCAGGATCTGCTATACCTTAACAAAAATAAGGGCCTTTTCTGTCCTTGGATGCTAAGATACACTTCTCAACAAGTTAATTTCTGATTATTTTCTTTTTTCTGGGATCAGTGGGGACAGTGGGGTCACCAGGGGTGTAATTCCATGACACCCAGAAGATTAGAAGGGGGGGCAAAATGTGGCTAGCGTGGCCAGTGGGGGTTCTCCCACATTTTGATGGGTGGGTAATTTTTAGGGGTGGAAAGGGGGGTGGGGAAAGGGTCTATTGCAGGAAAAAGAGCAGGAGCAGAAGGTACAGATAGCAAACAATTCAGAAATTCGTTATTGAGTAAACCTGGAGTTTACTCTAGAGCTGGAAACTTTAATAGAAACCAGTAAATGCAACATCCTATCAGTCAACGCTAACGGAATCTTAAATAAACAAAAGTATGGCGCTCTCATAAAATGGTTGGTATCTTTCAACCCCCAAGTTGTGTTTCTTCAGGAGACATATTTAAAAACTAATTTTCCTAAATTATTTTTACCCAGGATTTTTTTGAATGCTTTTTTCGCATCTGCTGGTCTTGCCATGAAAGGAGCAGCCATCTATTTTTCTAGAAACCTGCCCTTGGAATCTTCCCAAGTTCATAGGGATCCACAGGGGAGATGGATATGGGTGGCAACAAAGTTATATGGGAGGATTTTGAATTTTGTAAATTACTATGGCCCTGTTTCGGATGACACCTCCAGTCTGGCCAAAATTAATGAGTTTATGAGGGGATCCCCTGGACGGTTTATTGTAGGAGGTGATTTAAATTTTATACAGGATTTAACAAAGGACACTTCAAATAAAAATAAAAAACAATTGAAACCAAACACCCAAAAAATGGTGGAGGCCATCAAGCTAGAATATCAACTAATAGATCCTTGGTGAAATAGAAATCCTGCTAAAAAATGTTTTACCTGCTATTCGTATCGTTTTAAAACTGCATCGCGAATTGATTTTATTTTACATCTAGATCCCTTCAGATGTTTGATGCAGATATTGAGTGCAATCCTTTCTCTGATCATGCATATATTGGGCTCAAACTCAGGCTTGGAGGTGAGAGCAGAGAACGGCCCAGGTGGCAGCTGGACCGTCTTCTCCTCCAAGATCAGGATTGGGTGAAAAGGTTTAGAGAATGGATCTCCGAATTTTTTAAGATTAATGAAAATACTGCGGAGCCGTGTGGGGCGGGTATAAGGCAGCAGCTCGCGGGCAAATAATCGTCTACATGACTGCCCAGTTAAATGATCGGAGGCTCCAAATAGCTGAGTTACAAACTGCAGTTGAAAAAGAATATGCCCTTCAGCTCCAGCAACACCCTAATCAACTCGAACCGGCAAGATCAGCTCTGAGGGATTTTTTATATTGGAAGAGATTTGCAGTTCTAGAATGTATCAACAAAATGTTTTTGAGGATAGCCAGTTAGTAGGTAAACTTCTGGCTAATTCAACAAGGAAAAAACAAGAAGCAGCTATAATATCTAAGGTGCTGGACCCCCAGACTGGTCTTGAAGTTGTCAATGGCGAATTGATCCCACAGATTTTTTTAGAACATTTCCACCAACTTTATTCAACAGAATACTTGGTGGGGGAAGAGCTGATCCAGGATTATTTTTCTAATGTGAATTTTCCCAAACTCTCAGATAACCGGATCAGTCAATTAGGATCTGATGTAGAATCCGTTGAGATATTGGCATCTATTATAGCAACAGGGGCAAAAGCATGTGGACAGGATGGTTTCCCCATCAAATTTTATAAGATTTTTTCAAAGGAATTAATTGCACCTTTGAAAAAACTATTCAATTATATTAAGAATGGTGGTTTGGTTCCCGCACTTTTTAAAGAAGAGATAATAGTGTCCTTTGTGAAAAAAGATAAAAATCCTGCGGATGTTAATTCTTATAGGCCCATTAGTCTTTTGAATTCGGATTACAAGATTTTAATGAAAGTATGGGCTGAGCGTTTTTTATTTGCCGCCCAAGAAACAATTCATAGAGACCAGACTGGTTTTATAGCAGGTAGATCTATGGCAGCTAATACCGAGTTTTTAATACATGCCTTGGACTATTTTAATACCAATTTTATTCCGGTATGTATTATAATGGCCGATGCGGAGAAAGCATTTGACCTCGTAAATTGGAGAACTCTGTTTTTTGCCCTCGGTCAATTTGGCTTTTCCTATGCTATGCTATGTAATATCTACCACGGGGCTTCGGACCTGGTATCAATAAATTCGAAACGAGCAGGAACTATAAAAATAAACCAGGGGACTAGACAGGGCTGTCCGCTTTCGCCATTGCTTTTTACTTTTTTTATAGAGCCATTGATAATTAAAATTAGAAATAATGCTGCTATCCAATCCCCCATGCCCGACATGGCAAAGTTGAAACTTTTTGCAGACGATATAATTTTACATTTGATGCCCAACAAATATAATATGGAAACAGTATTGAGGGAATTTAGGGATTTTAAATTAATCGGTGGTTATAAAATAAATTCTAATAAAACTGAGGTCCTTGCCCTCAGTACAGATTTGAATCTTTTTCCACCATGCTTGAGGGCTCAAGCCACTAAACAAGATACAATTAGATATCTTGGGATATATGTATCTAGTCAATACCAACAGTTGTATAAATTGAATTATATAAGAATGAAAGATAAAATTAAGAGACTTTTGGACCAGTGGCTTCTACTCCCTCTATCATTGGTTGGTAGAGTTTCATTAATTAAAATGTCTATACTTCCGTTGCTAATATTTCTTTTTAGCAATGTCCCTATAAAAGTAAACCTGTCTTTTTTTAAAGAAATGGAACACTGCTTAGAGGATTTGTTTGGGGAAAGAAAGTATCTAGGGTGAAGCTGACTGTGGTGCAATTACCTACCGCACAAGGGGGTTTAGCTTTGCCTCATCTAAGAACGTATTATGAGGCGGTATTTATGGATATAGTGGCGGGCTTGATGGGATCTAAATGTACTCGAGATAGCTTCTTTCTGGATAAAATGTTACAAGAAATTAATTCTCAAATTTGAGTGTTTTTAAAAACCTCCAAACTTCCCAAAAAAACTAGATACAAGACCTTAAAGGAATACTCTTTTAGACTTCAGTCTCTTTTTAAAAAAACGGGCTCCTCAGGTCTGCAATATCTGAGATTAAGAGGATGTACCAGCCTTGGCCTCCAATTCCGAGAAAGTCATCTAACCAATTGGGAAGATTGTGGGTTACGGGAGCTAAGAAATTTTGCTATTCAAAATAGGGTGATTACCTGGGACGAGGTAATGGCAAGGGCTGAGAGCTCTAGGAGACCTGTCTTTTTTGAATATTTGCCAGTTGTTCATTTAAAAAAAAATACTAATGGTATTTTTGACGTTCCGAATGAACTCGTGGTATCACTCTATGGGGCTAAAGTCAAGGGTGTAGAGAACTGGTACCGATTGTTACATCATCAGGGGCAAACACCCCTGATAGAGACCCATTTGGCTAAAATAGGTCATGAGACACAATGTATTTTTTCTTGTAAAGATTGGGAAGCCCTATCCCATCTAGGAAGTAAATCCCTGCGCGCAGCCAATTTTAAAAGGATGGCCTTTTTCTCACGATGGCTTTACTACATGACCCCGGCAGCTTTGGAAAAAAGTTATCCGGTGGTCGAAAACAGGTGTTTTCACTGTCAGACCAACGGAGAAGGGGGGTGGTACCATGTTTTCTTTACCTGCCCACGGTTAGTGCCCTTTTGGGAGGTAATTTTTGCTGACATGGAGTTGGCAATAGGGAAGAGAGTTCAGCCTGAGGCCGAGGCTGCTCTGTTCGGATTATGTAGGGATAGAATTATGCTAACTAAGGCTGAAGAAGTTTTCTTATTTATCTCTTGTACTGTAGCCCATTCTTTGATTCTTCAGAATTTGAATTCTAGTGTTGTTCCCTCTCATTTGAAGTGGTTTAGTAAAATGAAAAGGACACAGAATTTTGAAGAAGCATATGCAAAACGGGTGGGAGCCACAAAAAAATTTGAAAAGAATGGGAGTTTTTTAGTAATTTTGAAAAACTAACACTCGATATGGATGATAAAGCTGTAGCAGTTATTGTGTTTAAGAGCACTAGCACTTTTTTGCTGTTGCTCCTTAAAAGCACTAGCACTTTTTTCTATCATGGCACTTTAGAAGCATTAGCACTTTTTCCTTACTGTTGCACTTTATTGTATGTTTTTGCACATTGTTATTTTTATGAAATCATTATTGATGCTATTAGCTGCTACAGTCATATTTTTTTTTTAAATCTTGTCATGAAATGAAGTAGTTATTGTATTAATGGTTCCAATAATAATTTTTTTTTAATGTATATTATGTACTCAATGCTCTGCTCAATAAAAATAAAAAAAAATGTTCAACACTAATCCTTTAAGGGTTCCAGAGTAGCGTGCTATTAGCCAGAAAACCGTTTCAACACCCATCAGGGGTAACAGGTGCAATAGAATGCAAACCTTTCTTCTATCCCTCCGCTATCATTCTCACTCCAAATAGCTGACTAATGTCGACCACTCAAATTACTCTCATATTTCACAATACTAATTTGCCACTGATCCTTTATGGGTTTCTGGGGTAACGTGCTACTCGCCAAAAAAAAAAACGCTTCAACATCCCATCAGGGGTAACGAGCGCTATATAAATACAAACCTTTTTTCCTCTTATATCCTTCTGCTATCATTCTGAATCCAAATAACTGACTAACCTTTTCACCACTTAAAATTACTTTCAATATTTCACTATACTAATTCAACACTAATCCTCTATGAGTCCCGGAGTAGCATGCTACTCGCGGAAAAAGCACTTCGACACCTCGTCAGGGGTAGTAAGCACTATTTAAATGCAATTACAATACAATACAATACAATTAGGATAAAGAATTAACCGTCTTACAACTCTCATTGGACAAAGCTTTGGTACCAAATATAACGGTGAGGTTTTGGCTTCAGAGGAAAGACTTAGGGGTATGTTTACTATGTTTTCTGTCAGTGCTCAAGCTGTGCAATACTATTTTGTACTGATCGAACCAGCTTTTATAATGTGTGGGAAATGACCTCTATGTTTTGATTTGTGTAAAACTTCAATAGTACACAGGCAAAATGTTGTCAAATATACCCGTACTTTGTGGATCACTCCAAATGCGAGGGACCTACACCTGTTTTAGATGCCTTCATGCAAGGATCCTCTTCGGCTTATCATGCTGAATGGTGATCCTAACTGAAATCTCTTGCAAGTCAGAAGGTGCAGCTCATCTTATCTGCACCCTGAGACAGTGCTTTTTCTGGGGTTTGAAGAGTGGGGTTTCTTCTGACTTGCTTGTTTCATACATTCTGGATTCTTTTTCCCCCAGTTTTGAATAGACATTTGCACACTTTCTGTATTGGACTCGGGTAATCTCAATATTTTTGCTGTATTACTTTTCAATCCTGTTAACTTGATTTTGGTGTGAATCATTTTGTTAATTTATGCCTACGCTTTATTATTAATTCATTTTGCTATCAGATATAGCACCTCGTATATTTTTGATGGAGAATGCTTTGCCCTAATTGTAGAAAGCAGGGGCTTGCACTCCAAAAGTCCACACATGGGAATGGAGATGAATTGTGCTAGAAAATATATGAGCAGACCCAGATCTTTCACTCTTGGACAGGAAACAATTAACCGTCCTACATATTGCCTCAGCCACAATTGCACTACAATTTCAGGATATCACCTAAAAGTCCACAATTAACTCAATCACCATGCCACTTACATTATACCCTGAATACCTACCTGGATCTTGGAGGGCCAAATGAATCAATCACCACATATAGAACCATAAAAGAAGATGCAAAGTGCACAAGAGAAAAGCAGCTCACAGACTCAACTAACGCATAAGGCAAGTAGAGATGAGAAAAGCATACAGAGAAATGTTGACACAACTAGGAGAAAGACCAAAGGACAAAGGAAAACGTTCGAGCAGCATCACCACAATCTCATCAGCCACTAGCCCTTCAAGGCACTGCATGAGACACATGAATACACAGTTAGGGTGGGAGGAGAGGATTTTAAATTCTACTCTGATTGTATATAGGAGTAGATCAAATTATGATGAATGTAGCTTTCAAGTACAGCAGAGAGTAGTTCCAGAATGTCAACAAAGCCGAGCTACTACATCAAGGCTGGGGATCTTCTATCATCATTGTCCAACGGTCAATATGCGTGCTATTTGGAGTATCGTACAAGGGCCAAGGAGGGGTCATTCTTACAAGCTGTGACCTACTCGGAATTGCAGTCTCTTTCTCCAGGTCGACTGGTAGCAAATGTACTGTCTTGATTCTTGGGATGCTACAAAAGGACATGCTGAATTCTTTTATGACTTTCTAAAGTTACCTAAACCTCAATTTACGTAGTCCATCAAACAAGCTTTTAAAAAGTAGGTTTATTGAAAAGATTTATTAGATTGTGGAAATTTGAAGCACCGTATTGACTCCTACAGTATTATTTCTCATGCTGGTCTGTCAATATTTTAATATTTATTACAATCAACTGCGAAGGCCTTTTTTCCTAATGTTCTAGTTGACAAAGTCCACAATGTAGCTAATTTCGCCCTTTTTTAGGGATTTTGGCTGATGTACAGTACAAGAGTCCACTAGAAATTCCTTTTCAGCAGTATCCAATAGGATGGTGGGATGCACAACTAAATGTTTTACCCTTGCAATATGAAAGCTCACTAAAAAGTATAGCTGCTGATGTTTAAGAGTATATAAGCTAAGTTCTATGAAGCCAGAACTGGGGTCCATCATTCAGTTGGATTCAGCAGTAAGTAATATGTCATTTGGTTTCTGTATTCCATAGCTAGCAGGCTAATAAAAGCCTGCTAGTCATATCAGCTAACAGTCAGGAGTTTTATCGTGTATATATTTCTTTTTAATACATATTGTAACAAATGCTTTACATTTTATAAAATTAAACTTAACAATTTTAGTCTTAAATGTGTGCTTCTACATTTCATCTTATTTTTCGCATATGATTATTTAATCTACAAAATAAATGATTGCCACTATCAGAGCAAAGCATACATTTACTTATATGATGGTACTGCAGGATTTCATGTTTTTGTCCACCCTAAATCTGCAGCGCATCCCAGTACACATCAGTTTCACAAACTGAAAGTGTCATAATAATTCTCCTTTTTCAAAATAGACTATTATCCTCACTAGAAATATACACGAAAGTAATGTTCTAAATTACTCACACACGAACTCCAACATTTCAGGATTTAATCGGAAAGAAGAGCTGTTATTATGATCATCGCTTGTACGTGTGAAGAAACTGATGGATTTTATATTGTTAGTCGTTCTCACTTTCCGATTACAATTAGATTAGAAGGCTTGGAAGGAGTGAACGAGTGTTTCCAAAATAATGTAATTGCTGTTATTTATTGTGTTTCAGTAAGCATTAGTTTCGGTTGACTTCACGTGGCTTCGGCTTCAGATGTTTCAATTTTCGGGAAATAGTTCTGGCTGTCTCAACCAGAGCACTGGGAGAGGACATTGTTGCATGAAGGTTTTTTGAATCCTTCAATTTAATGCCTCTCACTATCACGTATATTGAAAAAGTTGATACGAACTGTTATGAATGTCAACATGGAACACCTGCCTGGTTGAGTTCATCAGCTACAGTGGAACTTTGAAACTTTAACCGGTCTCCCAACTTGTTTTGGCATTACATTATGTTTTTCCAGTGTCTGATTTAGACAGATTATGGCCCCCACTCTTAGCTTTGTTTTACTAACAATGCAATTGATTCCGTATGGAATCGATCTAGCAGGCTCAAGAAGAGAAAAGCTACAATTGTGGTTTGACATATTACATTTGCCTCCAACTCCAAGGGTAGTTTCTGCCATTTAGTATTGGCCTACTCGTTCGAGATGTGTGTGTGGTATAACAAAATGTCGTGGGACAAGAGGGTTGAGGGGAAACTGTTTTAAACTCGCAAACAATTCGTAAAAAGGATACATATGGATTTACAAAACTGATGAAAACCTGTAAATTCAGGTGGTTGAGTTTTACAGATTACATAACGAAGATATACAAAGGAAACAACTGAAAACAACCATTCAATAGATGTTAATATGAGAAAGATAAAAACCTGGAAAAATTATTGTCTTCTCCCTGGAAATTATCAGGTCTGGGGGCTCATGTTAAGCCTACCTAGGGGTGCTTGCCATTGAATAGGTTTTGGGACTGCCACTGGGCAAAGACTTCTTTTTGAACAAAGGCTTTCAGATTTAAAAAAAGTCAGGCTGAAGTTGAAGGCTGTATTCAAACTGGACTCCATAGATCTGGATGTTTTATTTGGAAATACTCATTGAAGAAGAAAGCTGTAACGTGTACGAGAAGAAGGTATTTCCAACAGCCGTGGCCCATACAGGTAAGAGTGGTAGAGTGGTGGGGCCGGGTGAGGGGGGATTTCGACGGACGATGGCGAGAGAAAATTAAATAAATAATAAATGTCCCCTCGTCATCGTCTATCGAAATGCATTATCACTGGTACCTGCACCGGACGCAACTGACTTTCAACTTCTGGGTAGAATGGAAGGGTATTGGATACTCATGGTGATTTCCCTTTGCTGGTTTCTGTAACTCACACAGGTCTTGTCATTGATGCAGGTGTAATGTATCTAGAGACGGAAGAAGAGGCAGGGACTGCACTTTTTCGAGCATATACAGAATAGGGCTAAGGAAGCTGGACATTTCTAGGATGAGTTCAGCAAAGTGCAATAAGACCTCTGATGGTTGTTGAAAAAGATAAAATTGTTTCCCTCAGTACAATTATTGTGTGACTCTGTTCTAGTTGTAGTGACAGTACTATTTTGAATGAATTCAGTATTCCGCACAACACTCTCTGCTTCATTTGATGAACACAGTCTGGTTGGCTTCTGTGGATCTATGGTTATGTTGGTGTTGGAAACCAGGCAGTATCTGTGAGACCTGCACAAATAACACGTCACATTTGTCCTTCGCTGGGAACCAAACACCCTATTGTAGCACTTGACTCTCAGAGGGTAGCGTTGCAGAGCAGTCCAAGGCTTACTGAAGGGAAGTGGTGTAGGCTAGTAATCACCATTTACCAGTACGCAGGAATAACACTCAATAATTGATTGTCCAGTCTGTACTTTGCTTTATAAATGTAAGAGTACTTTTATTAAACACACACTACTCAATACTATGCACCAATTTACAAATATACATAAGTTGTTGGAATTACTTTGTGACATTGCATAACATCTCCACCCCGCCCGCAGGGGGGGGTTAGTACCACCACTCCCATGTATGCACATCATCTTGCCCCATAATGCAGTGGGTTGACACAACCTCGAGCGAGGGCATTACCAACTGGCACAATCCCAGTGGTGACCCACCCCATCATCTCAACAAGCATTAAAAATAGGTACACCTGCCCTGGGGACACATAACCCTGACTGAGCATCTTATACTGACCATACAGTAGGCACCTCTACATCTTAGTGGCTCTCAGTCTGGGTTGTTCTTCCCCTAACGCAGTAGCAAGAATACATGTTTAGGCATCACTTTAAATGAGGTACTTATCATCGCTGATAACCGTTGTACGGCATTGCAATCACAGCCCCTAAAAGGAATCACAGTTATAATCACAGGTTTAAGCATATACAGCCAGACACCCTAGCAGGAATGTCCAGCAACATAACCTCACTTCGCTTATAAATCCAGCTTACACATTTGACTCACAGTCCCACCATAGAAATAACATTGGTAAATGCACTTCTCGTGCAATTGCATCTCTTCACCTCCAGGGGATGACATTTTCCAGACATCCCTAGCACAGCCCTCCACCAATTGAGGCAGTCCCTAACACACCACCAGCTGACGAACCAAAGCTCCAGCCACAGGAGGCTGTTGGAAGATGGCTGAGCCCCTGAGGGGTTATTTCCATGGAGTCCCCAGAGACTTAGGGGTGGACTTGACTCTTCGTGCTCGGGGAGACTGCGTTGCTCCTGCAGCTCCCCCTGCACCTTTTCACTCATTTGGTGGTGACCCCATCCTCCTGGGGCCACCACACGCTGAAAAACGGCCATATTCATCCAGGCCTGTTTAGGCTCTGCAAAGCATTATGGGGCCCTTCTTCGCAGCTCCATGAATAACATTGCAGCAGCTCCCCCGTGGCTTGAGGAGAGCCGCGCTTCTATCTTCGGCGGTCTCACGCCGCTTGGAACTCCGTTGGGGGCCCGGTCCCACCTGGACCCCTCATGGCAGCTAAAGGCTGCACTGCTCGGGGTGCCCACCCCCTGCTGCTCCTTCCGCTTTCCTTAGTGGGGGCCCAGTCCCACCTGGGCCTCCAGGCATCTCCAGGCTCGTTGGGGGGCCCGGTCCCACCCAGACCCCCAGGTGAGGAGGGCATCTCGGGAAGCCCACCCCGGCTGCACCGGCTGATCTTCGGGGCCCTGGTCCCACCCGGGCCCCTTGTACCTCCTCTTTAGCTGGCCACTCAGGGACTCCACCCCCGGTGGCTCCCACCAGCTCCCCTACTGGCCAGCACGCTCGCGTGCTGCCGCAGGAGCCGGCACTCCTGCGAGTCCGCCTCCTGCCTGGCGGGTCTTCGGGGGAGTGCACGGCACTCCCCTCACATTCCCGCCTTCCGTGGCCACGGGGGAGTGTGACGGCATTTCCCCCTCCTCTGTCTGTCACTCCAGTGGTCCTAGTGCAGTTGAAGGTCCAGTCATTGTTCCAGGGTGGAAGGTAGCAGAGCAGCAGGGCAAGCAGGGCAGCAATCCAGCAGGTCAGCAGTCTTGTAGAGCAGCAGTCCAGCATAGTGACCGTCCTTCTAGCAGTGCAGCAGTCCTTTTTCCACAGGTTCAGAAGTGTGCTGAAAAGTTGGCTTTCTGAGATCCTACTTTTATACTCTGGTGCCCATTAAAAACGCCTCCTCCCCCGATGACTGGAAACACACTGAGATCAACCCCCTGCTAAAGAAGCCATCAGCTGACCCGGCCGACCTCAAGAACATCAAACCAACCTCCCTTCTCTTTGAGAAGGCCATCAACGGCCAGGTCTTGGAGTTCACTGAAGAGAATCATGTCCTATATATCTCTCAATCTGGCTTCAGAAGCAAACACAGTACTGAGACTGCACTCCTCGCCACCACCGATGACATATGCGCCCTCCTCGACCATTGCAAAACTGCAGCCCTCATCCTACTGAATCTCTCGACCACCTTCAATACCGTTTCCCACCACACACTAATCACGAGACTCCATGACGCCGGCATCCGCGACAAAGCCCTGGACTGGATGCACTCCTTCCTTAACGCCCAAACACAGCGAGTCAGACTACCTCCATTCCTCTGAGAACCTACAGAGATCAGCTGCCGAGTGCCCCAGGGCTCCTCCTTGAGCCCCACAATCTTCAATGTCCACATGAAACCCCTCAATGCCATCGTCAGAAACCACAGATTCAACATCATCTCCTATGCCAACGACACCCAGCTGATCTTCTCCCTCACCAACAAACCCACTGCTGCCAGAAACAACTTCCAAAGCGGAATGAAGGCCGTGGTCACCTGGATAAAAGATAGCTGCCTCAAGCTCAACTCGGACAAGACCGAAGTATGCATCCTGGGACCTGTCGCCTCAGCCTGTGACAATTCCTGGTGGCCCACCACTCTGGGCATCCCTCCCACCCCCACGGGCCACATACGCAACCTCTGTTTCATACTGTACTCCTCGCTCACAATGAACTGCCAGATCAAATCCATATCCTCATCCTTTTTCCACATATTCCGCCTGCTCCGAAAGACAATCAGATGGATCCCCACAGAAACCAGAAAGAAGGTCACCCAGGCACTCACCACCAGCAGCCTCGACTATGGCAATGCACTCTACGCCAGCATCACCCTGGAAACTACAGAATGTCCAAAATGCCGCAGCCACACTGGTACTCAACATCCTCCACTGCAGCCACATCACTCAACACCTCCGACAACTCCACTGGCTCCAAGTCAACAAGAGAATCACCTTTAAGCTCATCACTCATGCCTTCAATGCTCCAGGATGCAGAACCAGCATATCTGAACCACCGCTTCTTATTCCACTTACCCGTCAGACAACTTTGCTCCACCCAACTTGCCCTGATCACCGTCCCACAGATTTACAAGACCAGAACTGGTGGAAGATCCTTCTCCAACCTATCTACCAAGACCTGGAGCACCCTGTCCCTCCACCTCAGGCATTCCCTGTCACTGACCCAATTCAGGAAGGATCTCAAGACCTGTCTCTTCGACTGAACCTCCATACCCAGATAGACTGGCAACCTCCCCCCCTCAGTGCCTTGAGACCCTCATAGATAAGTGGCCGTGCTTTGCAAACCCCGGATTGATTGATTGGTTCTAGAAGGTGGGTTAGGCTTCTAGACAGTGACTTTGAAGTGCATGGAATTTCTTGCATTCCTTTCCCTGGCTTCCAGCTTCTTAGTAACAATGTGGGGTTGTTGGGCCCTTTGTGTTAAGGTAGAGCTCAGGGTATTCAGTTGCAAGTGGGGCTGCGTACTGCTCCGAACCCCCATCCTGCCACCAGATAGCCCATTGCATTACACTTAATCCCTCTATTGTATAACTGTCTGGAAGGAATTCACAAAACCTAACTGTCAGTTGCACCCAGTCATGTGACGCAGGCCAGGCTACAGGCACAAATGGGCTAAGGGCAGAAAAATGACAACTTTCTAAAAGTGGCATTTTTAAAAATTGTGATAAAAAATCCTGATTTTACCAATAAATAGGGCTCTCCACCACAATTCCAAAGATGCCAACAATGGCATAGTCACCCGCTCCCAATTGGAAAATACAGTTTGTTAAATGTAATAAGGAATCCCCAATGCTATCCTATGAGAGAGGTAGACCTCACAGTATTACAAAACAAATGTAGAAGTTTTTCACTACCAAGACATGTAAAACTTAAAACTACATGTCCTGCCTTTTAATTACACAGTACTCTGCCCTTTGGGCTGCCTAGGGCCTACCTTAAGGGTGTCTTATGTGTAATAAAAGGGGAGTTTAATGCTTGGCAAGGGGGTTGAAATGGCAAGTTAACATGGCAGTTTAAAACTCCATTCAGGCTGTCGTGCAGACCTGGGGCATATTTTATTTAGGGTGCTACTTAAGTGGGGGCACAATGAGTGCTGCAGACCCACTAATAGCATTTAATTTACTGGCCCTGGGTATATGGTATCCCAATCTACAAGGGACTCACAAGTAAATTAAATATGCCAATTGGATATAAGCCAATGTAACCATGTTTTAGGTGAGGAGTACAAGCACTTTGGCACTGAGTAGCAGTAGTAAAGTGCATAGTTCTAAGGCCAACTGAAATAAGTGTAACTGAAATGGAGGAGGTGAGGCAAAAGGTTTGGGGGAAGACCACCCTAAGGCTGACAGGTATTCAGTACCTATATAGGCTCAGACAGCAGGAATTGCTCTCAGCAGTGTGCTGACTTCTCTACGTCCACCTGAGAATCCTCAGATATGGAAGGCAGGATCTAAATACTAGTTTGGAGATACCACAACCTACTTAGAAATGCACAAAAATGCAGTTGGATCCATAGGTTAGATTCCATAGAACTAATAACAGCAGCAAACCCAACAGTGGGTTTCACATTCTTTTTGTTTTTCTGCCTAGGAGAAGAATGCACTTTCTTTTTCTTTTCAAAACTTAAACATGTATGTGTGGGTCCAGTTGTGTAAGGTTTAATTGAAGGATTACTGCATACCAATACATAACTTTATGTGCTGTACCCCATCACACCCTTTTACCACATTGTGGTACAAACAAAGCTCTTATTCTGTCAGTGTCAATGTTGACAACAGATTAGAGAATTCTCACTGATTAATTGCTGTCACTGTAAAGGTGGCAACTATTTTTCTTAGAAGTCCAAATCTCACTATGGTGATACAGATAGTTAGATTAATGGGGAGAGAGGTCTTATCCTTGATTTGCAATTTGGCTGAGCTCTCGTGCTGTCAAAACAGTCTAGCATCTAGAATTAAACAGGTTTCGTTGAGGAATCCAGAACTTATCCTTGGTAGTTTAGCACAACAAGTAGGGGGCAGATTTACAAGCCCCTTGCGAGACATTTACGCCACCGTTGCGTCACTTCGGTGACGCAGCGGCGGCGTAAACCATGCGCCATGTTGCGCCTTATTTACAATGTGACGCATCTAGGGAGATGCGTCCCGTTGTAAAGCCCTGCGCTACATTAAACCTGCGTCAGGTTTAATGTATGCATGGTGGGCGTTCCGTCGGAAAAAGCCTCGGAAAAGTGACGCAGTGAAATCTACAAGATTTCACTGAGTTACTTTTCCGACGCTGCTGCGTCCAAACCCTGTGCCTGCTTGAAGCAGGGTAAGGCATGACGCAGCATGTTAGGTATGGGCAGCCCCTGTGCATTGCTGGAGTTGTGTCGTGCTTGTGACACGACTCCAGCAATGCGCCACCCTTATGCCATCAGATGCGTCACGCATCTGTTTATCCTTGCGCCACGATGCGCTGCATTGTAAATGCGGCGCATCTGTGGTGGCACAAGGGTAAACTTGCGTGACTCATCTTTCCTGGCGCATCCCTGCTGATTTGCAGGGATGCGCCAGGAAACCTAAATCTGCCCCCAGGTTTCCTCAAAGAAACGTGTGTCAAACACATGAACAGCAACACCAAAACAACATTACAGTTTTAAATAAACACAATAAACATGCAACCAATTTACATACAAAGAAAACATTCATGATTAGCATGACACACAAAATGACAATGCAGGGATTGGTAGATATTTAAAAAGCAATTTAGATGCTTTGTTCTTTGAAGGATGTCTCTTGACGTAAAACTCTAAACACAACAATTATTCAACTGTGATTCCCTAACACATCCTGCAGCTGTCACCAGTACATTAACTTGTATGGTCTGGTTTGACAGCGCAGCTGGTTCCATCCAGTGATGTAAGTATCAATAGAGAGGACATTTGGCTCCGCCCACATGTTGGGAGCCAAGAGTACATGTTTTGATTGGGCTGAAGCTGTATTCTTCCACAAAAAGTGCTGCCATCCACGCAGCTGTTATTATTTTGCTTATTTATCCAGCTGCCTAAGCTTGAACTTTCAGGGACACAAACATGACATTGGAATGCTACTAAAGTATCCCAGATAATTTAGATTTTTTTCTGGCAACAGCACAGATTTTAGTAGAGCAGTCATTAACCTAAATGGACTTTAAGGTCGGGTTGACAAGCATCTGTCGCCTAGACTTTTAACCTAAACCAATATCATTCTATAGTTTGTTGCTTCCACACAAATACATATCCATTCCCATGCTATTCACTTCTAATGATTCACAGTACCATTCAAAAGTCTTTAAAGCCTGACCTATTGGCATTGCCAATGCCTGTTAGCATTAAAATAATCAATGCCCCACAGTGTGTTTATTTTTAGCACTGAAAACAGCTATTGAATTTTAAACACATCAGTTTTTAATAATATGCTTTCCTTTAACAACAGTTCACTTAACCTGTGGCAAATGCCAGGACTTAGAAAATAGATGATGAAAGCAAGTGTTACCAAACTTCAAGCAAGGGAACTTGCACACAAGGTTATGTTTTCAAGTGGGAAAACATATTTCCCTACTCCCTCGTAGGACCATAACCAGAAGTCCAATACCAACTGGACCTGGTGATTTTCTGTGTGGTAGGTATTGCTACATTATTTAGTCTTCCACACCCTGATTTCCAAAAATGTAGTTTCACAGCAAGGAACCAACTTCTAAAGAGATTGCAGGTTTGCCTGGTCTTCTCTGTCTGCATGAAGTCAGCTCTCCAGACCCCAAGAGTAGATTTTCAGAGTCAGACAAATAAGATGAGCAGACATCTCCTTCTCCAGGGAGTCAAGAGTTTTTCCAGCAGCCAGTTGTAAGCATCACTCTAACTTGAAGTGGTCAGAACAAACTTTTATAAAGGCAATAAAGCAATGTTTAGCAGACGTCCATAAACAAATCTTGCCAGAGTCTCCATTCACACTAGTCCTACTTTGCTCTACAGACTAGCCCAATTCCTCATTTCCAGTACTTACTTATGTCCAAAAACATTCCCTCAAGGCTGTTATCCAGCTCTACATAATGGAGGAATGGAGCTCCGTCTAACTTTCTCTCTCCAGCTCCTCCAAAAGCCAACCTCCTCTAGCCCCTGCAGGGTTGAAGCCAATCACACTTATTCTAGGCAGCCTTACCTTCTCCCTTACAATGATTAATTTTCTTATTAGGCTGTGAGGGAACTGCTCTTTAAAAGGGCCACATACGGTTTCCTCTGAACAGCTTTTTGCCAGTACTCAAGGTAGGATACTCTGTGCAGGGAGCCTGACCTTTTAAGAGTGTCAATCTTCCTTTGATAGGGGATTTGTGAGCCAGAATCACTAGCAGCCAAGAGGTCATTTGTCTGAGCAAGCCTTGAACCTGGAAAACTACCTTTAGTAGATCACTGTCAATAAGTAGGGGGACAGGAGCTCAGGGAACCTTTTGTTACATGGAAGCCTCAAATTTGGGAAAGTGTCACTCTTCCCCTGGATTAGCAGTAGGTCTGAAAGAAAGTCATAAATAGTGAGTTGCCCACCAGAAACAGAGGCAACAGATTTTCCTAAATGTAGGGGTATGACAAAGGCCTCCAGTTGCAACATGATTTGTTACCCCATGTTACGCCATTAACCCCTTCGCTGCTAGGCCTTTTCCCCTCCTGTGCTAAGCCTTTTTTGGGCTATTTGGGGTAGTGCGCGCTTAGGCCTCTGTAACTTTTTGACCACATTAGGTATCCACACCAAATTTGCGTCCTTTTCTTCCAACATCTTGGGGATTCTAAAGGTACCCAGGGTTTGTGGATTCTCCTAGAGGGTTCCCAGAAATTAGTCAAAATACAGCAAAAAAATTTTTTTTTTTTGTGAAAAATGGGAAAAACGGGCTGCAAATGAAAGCTTCTGGGTTTTTCTCTGCAAATGGTATCAAAAAAGGGTTTGTGGGGCTGAAATCACCATTTCTCCAGCTTTTAGGGAATGACAGAATTTTGTTAGAAAACCAACATTTTTTACACAGTTTTGGCATTTTTCTGGGACATACCCTATTTTTGCTATTTTTTGTGCTTTCAACCTCCTTCCAGTTAACGGTAGAAATGGGTACAAAAACAATAATGGATCCTGGAAAGCTATACATTTTTGAAAAGTAGACAAAATTCTGAATTCAGCAAGGGGTCATTTGTGTAGATCCATCAAGGTTTCTTTATAGAAATTTACAGGTAAATATAGGAAAAATTAAAAATTTGTTGAAAAAAGCAGCCTTTTGAGTCAACGTTTTCACCTGTAACTTCTTCGAATTATGACATCTCTTTGAAAGCAATATACCGTTACATCCGGTAGACCTTCCTGGTTGTGGGGACATATAGGACTTGTAGGTTCACCAAGAGCCCAACGAACCCAGAGTAGAAAACTGAGCAGCATTTTGTAATGTTTTTTTTTTTTGGTCCGGGTATATAGCAATTATTGTGGGAAAATGTATACATGGAAAAATCGGTATGAAAGTCACCTATGTATTTCTGAAATGGGAACAAATTACAGAGTTTAGAAACAGTGCATATTTGCACATTTTCGAAATTGGGAATACTCATATTTGCATGACAATTATTGGTCATTTTTCAAAATGACTTTTTTTTTACACAATGTCTTTCATTTGGAAGGGAGAAATGCATCAAAAATCAATAGGTAATAACAGTTGCTTTACAAATTTGAACTACCCTAAGTCTCCCGATAAAAATGGTACCTCACTTGTGTGGGTAGGCATAGTGCCCACGACAGGAAGTGGCTCAAAACCTAAGGTGAACGCACCACATTTTCACACTGAAAATTTACACTTTATTTGCGAAGAGTCTAGCTGTAGTTTTTGAACCCTAGCCCTGCCGGCACCTAGGGAAACCTAGCAAACCTATACATTTTTGAAAACTAGACACCCAAGGGAATCCAGGATGGGGTGACTTGACTGCCTCCCACCATGGTCTGTTACCCAGAATCCCTTGCAAACGTAAAAAATTGACAAAAAAAACACATTTTCCCCACATTTCTGTGATGGAAAGTTCTGGAATCTGCGTGGATCCACAAATTTCCACCCACCCTGCGTTCCCCAAAGGCCTACGAGAAAAATGGTACCTCACTTGTGCGGGTCGGCCTAGTGCCCGCGACAGGAAACGGCGCAAAACGCAACGTGGTTTTGCAGTGAAAAATGACCCTTTTTTTGGCAAAGTGACTAGCTGTAGATTTTGAACCCTAGCCCTGCCGGCACCTAGGGAAACCTAGCAAACCTATACATTTTTGAAAACTAGACACCCAGGGAAATCCAGGATGGGGTGACTTGACTGCCTCCCACCATGGTCTGTTACCCAGAATCCCTTGCAAACGTAAAAAATTGACAAAAAAAACACATTTTCCCCACATTTCTGTGATGGAAAGTTCTGGAATCTGCGTGGATCCACTAATTTCCACCCACCCCGCGTTCCCCAAAGTCCTACGAGAAAAATGGTACCTCACTTGTGCGGGTCGGCCTAGTGCCCGCGACAGGAAACGGCGCAAAACGCAACGTGGTTTTGCACTGAAAAATGACCCTTTTTTTGGCAAAGTGACTAGCTGTAGATTTTGAACCCTAGCCCTGCCGGCACCTAGGGAAACCTAGCAAACCTATACATTTTTGAAAACTAGACACCCAGGGGAATCCAGGATGGGGTGACTTGACTGCCTCCCACCATGGTCTGTTACCCAGAATCCCTTGCAAACATAAAAAATTGACAAAAAAAACACATTTTCCCCACATTTCTGTGATGGAAAGTTCTGGAATCTGCGTGGATCCACAAATTTCCACCCACCCCGCGTTCCCCAAAGTCCTACGAGAAAAATGGTACCTCACTTGTGCGGGTCGGCCTAGTGCCCGCGACAGGAAACGGCGCAAAACTCAACGTGGTTTTGCAGTGAAAAATGACCCTTTTTTTGGCAAAGTGACTAGCTGTAGATTTTGAACCCTAGCCCTGCCGGCACCTAGGGAAACCTAGCAAACCTATACATTTTTGAAAACTAGACACCCAGGGGAATCCAGGATGGGGTGACTTGACTGCCTCCCACCATGGTCTGTTACCCAGAATCCCTTGTAAACATAAAAAATTGACAAAAAAAACACATTTTCCCCACATTTCTGTGATGGAAAGTTCTGGAATCTGCGTGGATCCCCAAATTTCCACCCACCCCGCGTTCCCCAAAGTCCTACGAGAAAAATGGTACCTCACTTGTGCGGGTCGGCATAGTGCCCGCGACAGGAAACGGTGCAAAACGCAACGTGGTTTTGCAGTGAAAAATGACCCTTTTTTTGGCAAAGTGACTAGCTGTAGATTTTGAACCCTAGCCCTGCCGGCACCTAGGGAAACCTAGCAAACCTATACATTTTTGAAACCTAGACACCCAGGGGAATCCAGGATGGGGTGACTTGACTGCCTCCCACCATGGTCTGTTACCCAGAATCCCTTGCAAACGTAAAAAATTGACAAAAAAAACACATTTTCCCCACATTTCTGTGATGGAAAGTTCTGGAATCTGCGTGGATCCACAAATTTCCACCCACCCCGCGTTCCCCAAAGTCCTATGAGAAAAATGATACCTCACTTGTGCGGGTCGGCCTAGTGCCCGCGACAGGAAACGGCGCAAAACGCAACGTGGATTTGCAGTGAAAAATGACCCTTTTTTTGGCAAAGTGACTAGCTGTAGATTTTGAACCCTAGCCCTGCCGGCACCTAGGGAAACCTAGCAAACCTATACATTTTTGAAAACTAGACACCCAGGGGAATCCAGGATGGGGTGACTTGACTGCCTCCCACAATGGTCTGTTACCCAGAATCCCTTGCAAACGTAAAAAATTGACAAACAAAACACATTTTCCCCACATTTCTGTGATGGAAAGTTCTGGAATCTGCGTGGATCCACAAATTTCTACCCACCCCGCGTTCCCCAAAGTCCTACGAGAAAAATGGTACCTCACTTGTGCGGGTCGGCCTAGTGCCCGCGACAGGAAACGGCGCAAAACGCAACGTGGTTTTGCAGTGAAAAATGACCCTTTTTTTGGCAAAGTGACTAGCTGTAGATTTTGAACCCTAGCCCTGCCGGCACCTAGGGAAACCTAGCAAACCTATACATTTTTGAAAACTAGACACCCAGGGGAATCCAGGATGGGGTGACTTGACTGCCTCCCACCATGGTCTGTTACCCAGAATCCCTTGCAAACGTAAAAAATTGACAAAAAAAACACATTTTACCCACATTTCTGTGATGGAAAGTTCTGGAATCTGCGTGGATCCACAAATTTCCACCCACCCCGCGTTCCCCAAAGTCCTACAAGAAAAATGGTACCTCACTTGTGCGGGTCGGCCTAGTGCCCGCGACAGGAAACGGCGCAAAACGCAACGTGGTTTTGCAGCGAAAAATGACCCTTTTTTTGGCAAAGTGACTAGCTGTAGATTTTGAACCCTAGCCCTGCCGGCACCTAGGGAAACCTAGCAAACCTATACATTTTTGAAACCTAGACACCCAGGGGAATCCAGGATGGGGTGACTTGACTGCCTCCCACCATGGTCTGTTACCCAGAACCCCTTGCAAACGTAAAAAATTGACAAAAAAAACACATTTTCCCCACATTTCTGTGATGGAAAGTTCTGGAATCTGCGTGGATCCACAAATTTCCACCCACCCCGCGTTCCCCAAAGTCCTACGAGAAAAATAGTAGCTCACTTGTGCGGGTCGGCCTAGTGCCCGCGACAGGAAACGGCGCAAAACGCAACGTGGTTTTGCAGTGAAAAATGACCCTTTTTTTGGCAAAGTGACTAGCTGTAGATTTTGAACCCTAGCCCTGCCGGCACCTAGGGAAACCTACCAAACCCACACATTTCTGAAAACTAGACACCCGGCGGCTTCCAGGGAGGTATGGCTTGCGTGGATCCCCCAACGTTTCCTTACCCAGAATCCCCTGCAAACCTCAGTTTTTGCTCAAAAAATCACTTTTTTCACACATTTTGGGGTGGGAAAGTAGTGGCATCACCGGGCTCACACAAATTTACCACCACCCAGCGTTCCCCCAGGTCTCCCGGTAAAAATGGTGCCTCACTTGTGTGGGAGGCCCAAGTACCCGCGGCAGGCAAGGGCCCAAAACGTAGTGAGGCGACATCAAAATGGCCTATCGCAAAACCACCTGGTTTTGCAAGGGGGTCACTTTGGTTTTTGGCCCGGTGCTCGGCGGCCATCTAGGGAAACCTACCAAACCCACCCATTTCTGAAAACTAGACACCCGGCGGCTTCCAGGGAGGTATGGCTTGCGTGGATCCCCCAACGTTTCCTTACCCAGAATCCCCTGCAAACCTCAGTTTTTGCTCAAAAAATCACTTTTTTCACACATTTTGGGGTGGGAAAGTAGTGGCATCACCGGGCTCACACAAATTTACCACCACCCAGCGTTCCCCCAGGTCTCCCGGTAAAAATGGTGCCTCACTTGTGTGGGAGGCCCAAGTACCCGCGGCAGGCAAGGGCCCAAAACGTAGTGAGGTGACATCAAAATGGCCTATCGCAAAACCACCTGGTTTTGCAAGGGGGGTCACTTTGGTTTTTGGCCCGGTGCTCGGCGGCCATCTAGGGAAACCTACCAAACCCACGCATTTCTGAAAACTAGACACCCGGCGGCTTCCAGGGAGGTATGGCTTGCGTGGATCCCCCAACGTTTCCTTACCCAGAATCCCCTGCAAACCTCAGTTTTTGCTCAAAAAATCACTTTTTTCACACATTTTGGGGTGGGAAAGTAGTGGCATCACCGGGCTCACACAAATTTACCACCACCCAGCGTTCCCCCAGGTCTCCCAGTAAAAATGGTGCCTCACTTGTGTGGGAGGCCCAAGTACCCGCGGCAGGCAAGGGCCCATAACGTAGTGAGGTGACATCAAAATGGCCTATCGCAAAACCACCTGGTTTTGCAAGGGGGGTCACTTTGGTTTTTGGCCCGGTGCTCGGCGGCCATCTAGGGAAACCTACCAAACCCATGCATTTCTGAAAACTAGACACCCGGCGGCTTCCAGGGAGGTATGGCTTGCGTGGATCCCCCAACGTTTCCTTAGCCAGAATCCCCTGCAAACCTCAGGTTTTGCTCAAAAAATCACTTTTTTCACACATTTTGGGGTGGGAAAGTAGTGGCATCACCGGGCTCACACAAATTTACCACCACCCAGCGTTCCCCCAGGTCTCCCGGTAAAAATGGTGCCTCACTTGTGTGGGAGGCCCAAGTACCCGCGGCAGGCAAGGGCCCAAAACGTAGTGAGGTGACATCAAAATGGCCTATCGCAAAACCACCTGGTTTTGCAAGGGGGGTCACTTTGGTTTTTGGCCCGGTGCTCGGTGGCCATCTAGGGAAACCTACCAAACCCACGCATTTCTGAAAACTAGACACCCGGCGGCTTCCAGGGAGGTATGGCTTGCGTGGATCCCCCAACGTTTCCTTACCCAGAATCCCCTGCAAACCTCAGTTTTTGCTCAAAAAAATCACTTTTTTCACACATTTTGGGGTGGGAAAGTAGTGGCATCACCGGGCTCACACAAATTTACCACCACCCAGCGTTCCCCCAGGTCTCCCGGTAAAAATGGTGCCTCACTTGTGTGGGAGGCCCAAGTACCCGCGGCAGGCAAGGGCCCAAAACGTAGTGAGGTGACATCAAAATGGCCTATCGCAAAACCACCTGGTTTTGCAAGGGGGGTCACTTTGGTTTTTGGCCCGGTGCTCGGCGGCCATCTAGGGAAACCTACCAAACCCATGCATTTCTGAAAACTAGACACCCGGCGGCTTCCAGGGAGGTATGGCTTGCGTGGATCCCCCAACGTTTCCTTACCCAGAATCCCCTGCAAACCTCAGGTTTTGCTCAAAAAATCACTTTTTTCACACATTTTGGGGTGGGAAAGTAGTGGCATCACCGGGCTCACACAAATTTACCACCACCCAGCGTTCCCCCAGGTCTCCCGGTAAAAATGGTGCCTCACTTGTGTGGGAGGCCCAAGTACCCGCGGCAGGCAAGGGCCCAAAACGTAGTGAGGTGACATCAAAATGGCCTATCGCAAAACCACCTGGTTTTGCAAGGGGGGTCACTTTGGTTTTTGGCCCGGTGCTCGGTGGCCATCTAGGGAAACCTACCAAACCCACGCATTTCTGAAAACTACCGCGGGTACTTGGGCCTCCCACACAAGTGAGGCACCATTTTTACCGGGAGACCTGGGGGAACGCTGGGTGGTGGTAAATTTGTGTGAGCCCAGTGATGCCACTACTTTCCCACCCCAAAATGTGTGAAAAAAGTGATTTTTTGAGCAAAAACTGAGGTTTGCAGGGGATTCTGGGTAAGGAAACGTTGGGGGATCCACGCAAGCCATACCTCCCTGGAAGCCGCCGGGTGTCTAGTTTTCAGAAATGCGTGGGTTTGGTAGGTTTCCCTAGATGGCCGCCGAGCACCGGGCCAAAAACCAAAGTGACCCCCCTTGCAAAACCAGGTGGTTTTGCCATAGGCCATTTTGATGTCGCCTCACTGCGTTTTGGGCCCTTGCCTGCCGCGGGTACTTGGGCCTCCCACACAAGTGAGGCACCATTTTTACCGGGAGACCTGGGGGAACGCTGGGTGGTGGTAAATTTGTGTGAGCCCGGTGATGCCACTACTTTCCCACCCCAAAATGTGTGAAAAAAGTGATTTTTTGAGCAAAAACTGAGGTTTGCAGGGGATTCTGGGTAAGGAAACGTTGGGGGATCCACGCAAGCCATACCTCCCTGGAAGCCGCCGGGTGTCTAGTTTTCAGAAATGCGTGGGTTTGGTAGGTTTCCCTAGATGGCCGCCGAGCACCGGGCCAAAAACCAAAGTGACCCCCCTTGCAAAACCAGGTGGTTTTGCGGTAGGCCATTTTGATGTCGCCTCACTACGTTTTGGGCCCTTGCCTGCCGCAGATACTTGGGCCTCCCACACAAGTGAGGCACCATTTTTACCGGGAGACCTGGGGGAACGCTGGGTGGTGGTAAATTTGTGTGAGCCCGGTGATGCCACTACTTTCCCACCCCAAAATGTGTGAAAAAAGTGATTTTTTGAGCAAAAACTGAGGTTTGCAGGGGATTCTGGGTAAGGAAACGTTGGGGGATCCACGCAAGCCATACCTCCCTGGAAGCCGCCGGGTGTCTAGTTTTCAGAAATGTGTGGGTTTGGTAGGTTTCCCTAGATGGCCGCCGAGCACCGGGCCAAAAACCAAAGTGACCCCCCTTGCAAAACCAGGTGGTTTTGCGATAGGCCATTTTGATGTCGCCTCACTACGTTTTGGGCCCTTGCCTGCCGCGGGTACTTGGGCCTCCCACACAAGTGAGGCACCATTTTTACCGGGAGACCTGGGGGAACGCTGGGTGGTGGTAAATTTGTGTGAGCCCGGTGATGCCACTACTTTCCCACCCCAAAATGTGTGAAAAAAGTGATTTTTTGAGCAAAAACTGAGGTTTGCAGGGGATTCTGGGTAAGGAAACGTTGGGGGATCCACGCAAGCCATACCTCCCTGGAAGCCGCCGGGTGTCTAGTTTTCAGAAATGTGTGGGTTTGGTAGGTTTCCCTAGATGGCCGCCGAGCACCGGGCAAAAAACCAAAGTAACCCCCCTTGCAAAACCAGATTAACTATTGTTACTACAGCGTGAGAATTTTGGAATAATACTGCAAAGAAAATGTGGCAGACAGTTTGAGGTTTACAGGACAATGGGGATAAAAAATATTTTTCAATTCACTAGAGAGACATCACCATGAACTCCCAAGGGTTTTCGACAATATCTACAGTTGGTGGGTTATTCTTGCATGGAAAGTGTACCTTGCCAGAGAAACTAAAGACAAAGATTCCTGCACAACCATCTATTCCTCAAACACACACACATACTGGTTGGATTTGGCACGAGGGCGAGTCATGGTTCAGTGTATTAAATTTTAATAATAAGAGATTTCACAAAAATGAAATGCACTGTCAATAATTAAATTCTCAAAAAACCAAACCAATGACTCGCAGCTCGTGAGCTGTAAAGCCACGTCAAGGCACCAACCACTTTACAGGCCATTCACACACCTTTCATACGTGAAACAAACAAGACCATTCGCACCACCAGGCACAAAAGCAACACATTACAAAATTCACCAAAAAGGGACAAGGTACACCCTGCTTCAGAAAGACAAATATTACTGCACAGCCATCTAATCCGCAAGCACACACACATACTGGTTGGATTTGGCATGAGGGTGAGTGATGGTTCAGTAGATACAATTGTATTAGTAAGTGATTTCACAGAAATGAAATGCACTGGTAATAATTGAAAGGGCGAGAAACTGAACCATTGACTCACAGCTCGTGAGCTGTAAAGCCACGACAAGGCACCAACCTCTTTACAGGCCATTCACACACCTTTCATACGTGTGAGACATACAAAACCATTCACACCGCCAGCCGCGGGCCCATCACATAAAAAAACTCACACCAGCACACAGCGCCATTCAAGGGCCCATCACTTTCACACGCCCACAATCCAGACACAGCAACTACACAGGCTGATGGATTGCGTGGAGTGGCACTCAGCTAGCAGTGTGTGTAGTGACCAGCAGAAAGTCAATACTCACACACAGCCAGCAGAGCACCAGTCCACACACACCGCTAGCCAAACACCAGTCCACGCACACCGCTAGCCAAGCGCCAGTCCACGGACACCACCAGCCAAGCACCAGTCCGCACACACCACCAGTCCACGCACACCGCCAGCCAAGTACCAGTCCACGCGCACCACCTGCCAAGCACCATTCCACGCACACTGCCAGCCAAGCTCCAGTCCACGCACACCACCAGCCAAGCACCAGTCCGCACACACCACCAGTCCACGCACACCGCCAGCCAAGTACCAGTCCACGCACACCGCCTGCAAAGCACCATTCCACGCACACCACCAGCCACGCACCAGTCCACGCACACCGCCAGTCCATGCACACCGCCAGCCAAGCACCATTCCACGCACACCACCAACCAAGTGCCAGTCCACACACACCAACAGCCAAGCGCAAGCCAACACACACCGCCATCACATTTAGGATTTTTTTTTAAAAAAACACAAACAAATTGCAAATAGATACAAATCTTCTAACAGAAAATCAGCAACTAAATACATTGCACTAACACCAACCTTGAAACAGAATCAAATTATCCAAAGAATACAGACAAGGCAGTTCACTTTACCACTCAAGAATCCTCCCCAAAAAAATTTCGGGTGTGGTACGCTCTAAAACAAGCAGAGAGACGCAGTGCAGGATGAGAAGGACAGTCGGGGCAGTACATACGACTCTCCTTCCGCAAACCTTTTCGCCAACAGACTCTACATCTCCTACTGGGAAAATCTTTTGCGGGTGTGGGAGGAATGTGATCTGGAAAGTGGCATTCTTTCAATCTAGCAACATCCTCCACCAGTCCAACTCTAGGAACACTTGCCTGTTCCACTACAACAAGGCTGCCTATTACAGACTCCTGAAACTTAGCAAAAGTCATCTTTGACTCAGGGCAAGAATCCTGGAACACAACAAAAGCATTAAACATTGCCATGTGGAAAAGATGGATAGCCAACTTCTTATACCAAATGTAAGCCTTACGAAGAGCAGTGTAAGGTTCCAACCTCTGATCTACTCTGTCAACACCACCCATGTGTCTATTATAGTCTAAAATGCACACAGGTTTGCGCGCTTCAGCGACCTGACCCCAAACAGTCACAGGTGCAGTGCTTTCATCATGGATGGTAGTCAGCATGTAGACATCTCTCCTGTCAGTAAACTTCACAGCAAGAAGCTCCTGGCAACGCAACGCACTGCACTGTCCCCGCACAAGCTTTTGACACACAAGTTCTTTCGGGAAACCTTTACGGTTAGAGCGGATTGTGCCACAAGCAAGAGTGTCCACTTTGGCCAATTCCCTGAACAACCGCACACCAGTGTAGAAGTTGTCTACATATAAATGGTGGCCTTTGTTAAAAAATCCTCTTCCAAGTTCCCAAACAATTTTCTCAGTCACTCCAAAAGTGGACGGACAACCAGGGAGATTAAACCTAGATTCGTTACCGGTGTACACCCTGAAATTAGAGACATATCCAGTCCTACTGTCACACAGCATATACAGCTTTATTCCATAGCGTGCCCTCTTACTAGGAATGTATTGCCTAAAAACCAAGCGGCCCTTGAACAACACCAAAGACTCATCCACTGCAATTTGTTTCCCAGGAGCATAGATCTCAGGAAATCGATCAACAAAGTGATCAAGGACAGGCCTAATCTTAAAAAGACGGTCACAATCAGGGTGATCTCGTGGCAACGCTAAACCATTATCAACAAAGTGCATCATCCGAAGCAGAAGCAAATACCTGTCACGAGTCATGACTGCCGGAAAAATAGACGTTGCCATCAAGGGACTGCTAGACCAATATGAAGCCATTGATGGCTTCCTTAGCAAGCCCATCAAAAAAGTTAAACCCAAGAACTTCTTCATCTCTTCAACATTTGTGGGAGTCCACCGGGTAGCTCTAGAGTGTGGCTTAAGACTGGCACAGTTGTCCCTCAAAAACTGTTCGGCATACAAATTAGTCTGCTCAACAATCTCTGCAAAAAGCACATCATCCATAAACAACTGAAAAAAATTGACCGGCAAAAAGTTTTCAGTATTCACTCTAGACCCTGGAACACCAGTAAACTCTAGCAATGCCGGCTGCACCATGCCAGGGGCAACCCAGAGGTCATCCCTTTCAAAGGGAAGCCTAGCAGCCCCAGCCTGCAGCCCAGAAGCCTCTTGCCGCACTACACCAACGGGAAGCCTTGCAGCCCCAGCCTGCAACCCAGATGCCTCTTGCCGCACTAGCGGCACATCAGTCTCCTCCTCTAACACAGGCACTTCATCCGCACTAAGAGTATCTTCATCATCCGATGACTCCATACGGAGAGACAACTCACTGCCAGAATCGTCCCCTGCCTCCTCTCCCTCAGATGCAGAGTCAGTCTCTGAACCGATATCAGAGGAAGACTCAAACAGCAAACCAACAACCTGCTGAGCAGTCATCCTGCGGTTAGCCATTTTACTTATTAAGATAGAAGACTGCACAAACAAGTCAACAACAACCAACAATGTGCAAACCAAGTAAGTAAAGAAATGTGTACCTTTATCACAAAGATCAATGTACTCAAAAACTATACAATCCAATTACAAGAGACAGCTGCACTCACCAGAAACTAACTCTGCAGTGACACAGCAAAAACCAACGATATCAAACTAGAAAGAAGAAAAAAAAAAACACATTACTCACAAGACAACAAAATACACATCGAGCACCAATGCAAAAAGTTTTTGACACTCAAAAAACAAACATACTGCTATTATTACACCATTTGCAAAAAAAATTCATGCAGAGAAATCAAACACATTTACATTGTACAAAAAAGAGTCTCTTACCAAACTACACAAACAGCAGAACCGCCAGAAACACGGCAAACTCAAAAGAGCAAAAGCCTTCACCTAGAACAAAAAAGTAAAAAAAAAAAAACATTACTATTGCAATTCACAAAAAAAAAACAATAAACATAACAACATTCTATGTTACTACCCAAATGGTCAATCGTTATGTTCCAGGTGGGGCAGAAAACAGCAGGAAAAAAAAGGCGGGTGGGCCAAATACATATTATAAAAATTGCCCCCTGGAAGCGACACTTGCCAAAGGGGTCACTTCCATTTTTATTTACACTACTTCCCTGGTGTCCAGTGGGCTTTTCTGCCCCCCCCTGGGGCCAGACACGGAGCGAAAGTGGAGCGATCTGCCCCCAGGGGGGGCAGAAAAGTCTGTGCAAAAATGATTCCCCAAGGGAAGCGACCCTTGCCCAAGGGGTCGCTTCCCATAACAAAATTGCGAAATTCCCTGGTGTCTAGTGGGCTTTTTTGCCCCCCCTGGGGGCAGAAACGGACCGGAAGTGGACCGATCTGCCCCCAGGGGGGGCAGAAAAGTCTGTGCACAAATTCTCCCAAATTCAGCCCCAGGGAAGCGACCCTTGCCCAAGGGGTCACTTCCCATATCAATATATCGAAATTCCCTGGTGTCTAGTGGGCTTTTCTGCCCCCCCTGGGGGCAGAAACGGACTGGAAGTGGACCGATCTGCCCCCAGGGGGGGCAGAAGAGTCTTTGCAAAAATTCTCCCCCAGGGAAGCGACCCTTGCCCAAGGGGTCGCTTCCCATATCATCATTACGACATCCCTGGTGTCTAGTGGGCTTTTCTGCCCCCCCTGGGGGCAGAAACGGACCTGAAGTGGACCGATCTGCCCCCAGGGGGGGCAGAAGAGTCTTTGCAAAAATTCACCCCCAGGGAAGCGACCCTTGCCCAAGGGGTCGCTTCCCATATCAATATATCAAAATTCCCTGGTGTCTAGTGGGCTTTTCTGCCCCCCCCCCGGGGGCAGAAACGGACCGGGAGTGGACCGATCTGCCCCCAGGGGGGGCAGAAGAGTCTTTGCCAAATTTCACCCCCAGGGAAGCGACCCTTGCCCAAGGGGTCGCTTCCCAATTCACCATTACGACATCCCTGGTGTCTAGTGGGCTTTTCTGCCCCCCCTGGGGGCAGAAACGGAACGAAAGTGGACCGATCTGCCCCAGGGGGGGCAGAAAAGTCTGTCACAATATTGTCCCCCAGGGAAGTGACCCTTGCCCAAGGGGTCGCTTCCCAAATGGCCGAAAACAACATCCCTGGGGTCTAGTGGGGGCATTCCTGTCCCACGATCGCGACGCTGTGCGCGATCGTGGACCAGGAATGCCCAGCATTGAGACATCAGTGGAGAGGAAATACTCTTTCCTCTCCCCCGATGCCTCAAGGCCCTGGAATTCCGCCCCCCCGCCACACCGCAGCAAAACACCTACCTTCCTCGTTGGACGCGCTGGAAGAAATGAATTCCAGCGCGTCCAAGGCTTCCTGATGACGCCAGCGCGCGCTGTGCGCGCTGACGTCACCAGGAAGCGTGGGAGGGCTCGGGGTGGCAGCGGAAACTCTTCCGCTGCCATCCCCATCTGTGGGGGCACGATCGGTGCCCCAGGGGGGGAGCGCCAGCGCTTCCCCCAGGGGCTGTGCTCATGACAGAGCGGTTCCGTCATGAGCACAGCTCAACCGATGCTCATGACGGAACCCTTCCGTCATGAGCATCGAAGGGGTTAAACATGTGACTGAGTGCTGCTTGTATGTTTTGCACTTGAGCGCTACGCAGTTGTTTCCTTCTTTTACCAGGTACAACTACAACAGACTTGGTTGGTGCAAAATATAGCATTCTAGTTGTAAAAAGGTGTTATGGTTTCCCTATAAACTTGCAGACCTAATCTGGAGTGTATCTAGCCCCCAGAGTAAGTCATTAGGTTTCCTTTTAGGATGAGTGATAAAAGCCACACTTTTGCTCAATTGTAGGGGTAGATTTACAACAGCCGTATGCCACATTTGCGCCACCGTTGCGTCACTTTTTTGACACAGCCGCGGCGCAAAGCCAGCACCATGCTGCGGGGTATTTACAACGTGACGCGTCTAGGGAGATGCGTCACGTTGTAAAGCCCTGCGCCACCTGTGGGCGTTCGGGCTCAGGGGGGGGGGCGTTCCGGTGCAGGAATGTCTCCTAAAAGTGGCTGAGTGAAATCTACAAGATTTCACTTAGTCTCTTTTACGGCCAAGCTGCGTCAAAACCCTGCGACTGCTTGAAGCAGGCGTATGGATCGACGCAGCATGTTAGGCATAGGGCACCCCCGAGCCTTGCTGGAGCCGCGTAGCGCTTGCCACGCGACTCCAGCAATGCGTCACTTTTACGGCACCAGATGCGTCACGCATCTGTCTATTCTTGCCCCATGGTGCGCCGCATTTAAATGCGGCGCATCCCTGGTGGCGCAAGAGGTGTCTGCCATGACGCAAAATAACTGGCGCATCCCTGCTGATATGCAGGGATGCGCCAGTTATTGTAAATCTGCCCCGTAGTATTTGACATTTAAGCAATCTGCTCATTTTATGTGCATTGATGAAGGACTTAGAAAATCACCTACCCAGCATAGCCAAATGGTTACGGGTGTTTCATGGAGGCCACATGAAATGATTGGCAGTTTGGCAGTTCCTCACTTCACAGAGGTCCAACACACTAGCCCTTCAGGTCCATAAAAATTAAACCAATCCAGAGACACAATGGAAAACACTTTCTGCAGAGAAAATAATTCCATACCACCTAGTAAAACAAAAGACATAACCCTTTTCTCCCACATCTCGCAATGCTATATCATTCACAAAGAGACGAGTCATAGAAAATGACAGATGCTACAATGAATATTGCACCCAATCTCGATGTCCATATATCAGTCTAGCTAACTCCTTTCTTACTCACCCCCTGTGGGAGGAATTTCACCCATGGTAGGAAGGCAGATGTCAGAACATATATACATTATGTAATTTGTTTTTCTAAAAGTTAAGTCTAACATTTATGCTTTTGTAGCAATGCCTGGGTAATGTTTGATATGTCAATTAATTTTAACTTTATTTTCAAACACGCCTCTGGTTTCAGTGTGGTAGTTCCAGTGCCAAATGTACAAATATCCCACAAATGTAAAGCCATAGTTGCCACCGTTCCAGAGATACAAAATCTTGAGGGTGCTAACTCAGAAGAGAATGATCAGCTATTATAGTTTGTTCACAGGGTTTAATTAAAAAATGTTTTTTAGTATTATGGTTGACTCTAATCTTGTGAAACCAATTCCGATAAGGAAGGGAGTCCGACAGGGCTTTGTACTTGCCCTCATCCTGTTCTCCCTCTATCTGAACAAAGTGGTGCATTTCCTTTCTGTTGTTCCATCGGATGCACCGACCTTGGCCAAGGTGAAGGTACCCACTTTGCTTTGCTGATGACACCCTCCTTCTGTCGCAAACACCCAAAGGGCTACAAACTTTACTCTCCTGCTTTGAGGAGTTCTGCTCACTAAGAGGTCTGATGGTTAATAAATGAAGACCAAATATATGTCACTAAACCAAAATAAATATTATAGAGGGAAAATGTATCATAGGAAGTGAGGAATTTGAAAGGGTGGATACCTCGAGTATCTGGGCATCCAACTGTCACCAGATATGTCATGGAAACAGCACATCGACAAAGCTACCCTCAAGCACATACCAGATATCAGGTGCCATTTGAGGGGACATCGCTCTTCATGCGGGAAGCCCATTGTGCCTCCCCTTCAGATTTACAATTCTAAAGCTGTGGGTATGGCGTTATATGGCTCCGAACTATGAGGGCTTGTCAACCTCACTGACATGACAAATCTTAACGCAAGTTCATCATACGTTTAGTGTCCCCCGTGCCCCTCCCCCCCTCCAGTACACTGACCTATCCACTAGACCTCTACATGGACAGGAGGCAAATTGCCGATAAGGCTGGCTCAGACCAATATTATACTGGTGAAGACTTAGAACCACTCCTGAATTAGCCAACTATGCTGGGGCCTTCCAGGACATAATTAGGTTAGACAGGTTCCACAACTTTGAGTGGTGTAAAAACATCAGAAAGGTGCTGTCTTCCCTAGGCCTGCTGAGTTATTGGGAGTCTACATCTCCTGAGTCGTTTACATCCAAATACCAAATCAGAAAGCTATATTGGCATTGGGTGGCACAAAAAGCGTCCGCTAACAGCAACAGAAGGACTCTTTCTATGAATTTGTGCGGTTTAAGTCAAGTCCCCTGTATAACAAATACCTGGACTGCATCACCAATCCCATTGACAGGAAACTACGGGGCAGATTTATGTTGCCTGGCGCATCTCTGCAAATCAGCAGGGATGCGCCAGGAAAGATGCGGCACGCAAGTTTACCCTTGCGCCACCCATGATGCGCCGCATTTACAATGAGGCGCATCATGGCGCAGGAATAAACAGATGCGTGTCGCATCTGAGGTGTAAAGTTGGCACAGTGCTGAATTAGTGTTGCGTGCGAAACGCAACTCCAGCACTCTTCCAACTTGCCCTATCTGTAACGTGGTGCGTCAAGCCTTACGCCTGCTTCAAGCAGGCGCAGGGTTTTGATGCTTCAGCGTTTGAAAAGTGACTCAGTGAAATCTTCAAGATTTCACTGAGTCACTTTTCAGGGGTGTTCCTGCGACAGAAGGCCCCCCCCCTTCGTAGAAACGCCCACATGAAACCTGATGCAGGTTTCATGTGGCGCAGGGCTTTACACCGTGACGCATCTCCATAGATGCGTGACGATGTAAATAGGGCGCAAAGTGGCGCAGTGTTTACGCCGCCGCTGCGTCACAAAAGTGATGCAACGGCGGCGTAATAGTGGCGCAAGTCCAACATAAATCTGCCCCTATGTGTCCAGTTTAGGATAGGCTATCTGCCACTCATGTTGTTACCTCAAAATGATCTTCTCATTCTGAGTCTTCTCTGACTTGCCCTTTTCTGTAAAAGGCACATAGAAAACATTGCCCATGTTCTGTTTGTTTGTAAGGCCTACTTGTGCCCTAAGCAGACTTGGATCAGGCTGGTTTACCAAACTCTAGGCACAAGGAACTGCGCAATGGGCATGAGAATTTTAACATCTGACCCTAGACCCTTTTATGCTTGTGCTGTTGCTAAGTTCCTGGGTTAGATGTGGTTTATAAGATGCAACGCCCTACCAGTTGCTTAAGCAATTTGCACCTTATTGCATATTTTGCACACAGCCAGTAGTGCAGCGCTTATCCCCCTTGCACCATCACTGTGTTTGAGATACCTCCATGCACCCACACTTTGCTTGTGAAGATGGATTGCACAGCTAAGCATTTGTAATCGCAGTAGTTTCATGCCAATAATGACTGTTCATGCTGCCAATTAGTGATTGCCATAGCAGATGTGATGACACTTCTGAGAGTGAACTCTGCGCCTTCCCCATGTTTCACTTTATTTTCAGTCAATTTAAATTGCGACACAGTGTAATGCTCAAGCCAGCAATATCAGCCTTCTGGGCCTGGCTGTACAAACTGAGAATGTCCTGGCCCTCGCATTGCCTGCTCCGCATTTTTTTTGTTCTGATTTATGTGAACGGTAATAATCACTGCTGTTTTCATCTTAAGGGCCCACGATTATTTGACTCTGTTACAATCTTGTTTAGGATGTTGGTGAACGGATTATGTTTCCTGTATGTTGCACTCCATACAAATTTTAACAAGCAGTACTGGCCATTTCCGCTAAACAAGACCTGGAAACGTTATGTGGCCAACATTGACTTTGCACTTGGGTCTTTTAATCTCTTTTGTGTGCAAATGTATGACCACATATGTTAAGATGTATTATTTGTTTGCAATCCTAATCATGTGTCTATTTGAAATAGTCTATCTCCTAGGTTTTATTTATGATGGTGTTTTTAAGGATGTGTTAATCCGATATAAACATAATCTGAGTGACTGGAACAAGTTAGTTTATTGGGAGGGGAAGGATGCACACTTCCCAGCACAAACCTGCATTTTACCAGACTTGATTAACTATGTGGATAGTCGTTCAGATTATATTGAAATGACCATTAAAATCTCACCATCCATTGGCAAGTTGGTGGAACATCACATATGAGGTTTATTCCATGATAACAAGACCTGAGCTGGAGAATGACAAATGTTTTGTAACTTTCATATAGTGGAAGAACAGCATACTGGACATCTACTAAACAAAGAAAATAATTCAGAGGGTCAGAAAAGAAAAAGAACCCAGAGGGCCAGACAATATAATATCCTGAGAATTTCTTACAGATTTCTTCCCTACATTGAGATACACTTGTGCGCACTCATGTATGTCTTTGACCAAGTTTCTCACCTTCTTCTCTGCCAGGCCACTTCCTGAAACTGCAGTTGTGTGTGTTCGCTGTACTAGGCTGGTGGTTATTGTTTCTCTTTTCCTTCCTGGCTTTGCAGCGGCTCAGGATGTTGGCACAGAGGCAAAGTTGAAGCCAGGAAGGGAATGAAGAAAAGCAACCCTCAGCTGCTTTGCAGTGAACCTCCGTGAGAATCCTCTATAGTGGCACAACACATGGATGCATTCAAAGAAAAAGGAAGAACACAGATAAAAAAAAACTGCACTTCTGTATTGTAGGGAGATTGTGATATTCAAAATGTTAAGCCATAGTCTAGCATCTGGAGCAACCTTTTTTCAGCAATCCCACATAATATCCCCAAGACAGAAAGCAATGAATTTAGAAAGAAGACAAGGTATTCGTTTATAGACAGGGGCACAGCACAAGCCGCTGCAGCCCTTGCAGAGCACGATGGTTTCCACTCTCCAGATCCCCCATTCATCATTAACCTTCTAAATATCTGTGACATAGGGAGTCTCAGGGGACCCTACCCCTCTTCTGCATGGTGGCACTCCATTTTACATTACACCTGTGTTTAAAGAGTGCTACTTGGTGCAACAAAGAAATAAATTCAAGTTATTTCAAGTACAAATTTGCTACCAAAATTTGCACCAAAATTGATGATAAGAGCTGTTATGGCCCAGCAAACCTAAATTGAAAATGTATGACCTATACTTCTGAAGATTTCCAATAAGATCATGAATAATCAAGAATAATCAGAGAAAAGTTGGCCAGAAATTTCTGAGCAGTATATAGACAACACATATTGAAAAATGTGAAGGTTTGCACAATCATTTTATTCCACAGAGCTCTCCCCCCTCAAATGGACAGTATTGAACTGTGGAATAAAACTAAGACTACAGGGACCAGAATGCCTGTGGAGGCTCACAGGTGTGCCTAGCACAAGAGGAACGCTGGTGTGCTGTAGGAGAATACTCACACAATATGTTTAAGGCCTCTCGCCCTTGTTGCAGGAGGTATTTCCCCTCCTGTTTCCTGCCTGCCTCACCGGTGCTAGAGAGCACCTGAAGACCCCCTCCAGCCACAGACTACGCCGGACGGACCTGTCCAGACCGGACTGCTTCTTCCAGGAGTTCCGGATGTGGGGACAGCTTGCAGTCACTTTTTTGCACCTCCCAGCACAGGATAAAGTTCGCCTGTGGCTCCTGCATTGTAGGATGAGTGCGGGCAGAGCCAGGGCAAAGCCCTGGCCGACAGTGTGCCCGTCCATGCCCAGAGAAGGCTGGGCTGAGTCACCCCTCTTTCGCTCGACCCCTAGCTTAAGGTTCTGTACCTCTCTGCCCGTGCCCCTGGGCTGGTTGCTGCCCCTGCATTGCCTGCTGCCCCTGCACTGTTTACTCCACCTGTGCTACCTGCTGTCTCTGCACTGCCTGCTGAACCAGCACTGTCTTTGGCCCTTGCCCCTGTGCTGCCTGCTGTCCCAGCGCTGCCTGCTGTCCCTGCGCTGCATACTGCCCCAGCACTGCCTGCTGTCTCTGCCCCTTTGCAGCCTGCTGCCTCTGTGCCGCCCGCTGTCCATGCGCTGCCACCTTCCCTAACCCTGCGCTGCCTGCTGCCCCAGCACTTCCAGCTGTTCCTGCTCTGCCTGCTGCCCCTGCGCTGCCTGCTGTCCTTGTCACTGTGCTGACTGCTGCCACAGTGCTGCATACTGTCCTTTTCCCTGCGCTGACTGGTGCCCCTGCGCTGCCGGCTGTCCCTGCCCTTGTGCTGCTGGCTGCCCCTGTGCTTCCTGCTGCCCCTCTGCTGCCTGCTGTCTCAGTGCTGCCTGCTTTCCTTGTCCCTACACTGCCTGCTGCCTCTGTGGTGCCATCTGTCCCTGCCCCTGTGCTGCCTGTTGCCCCTGCACTGCCTCCTGTCCCTACCCCTGCACCGCCTTCTTCCCAGTGCCACCTGCTGCCCCAGCGCTGCCTACTGTCCCTGCCCCTGTGTTGCTTGCTGCCCCAGTGCTGCCTGTGGTCCCTGCGTCACCTGCTGCCCCTGCACTGCCTGCTGCCCCAGTGCTTTCTGCTGTCGTTGTCCCTGCACTGCCAGCCGCCCTGTGCTGCATACTGTCTCTGCTCCTGTGCTGCCACAGAGCTGCCTGCTGTCCCGGTCCCTTCGCCGCCCTCACTAGGACCACCTACCAGGACCATTAATAAAGACTGCCGCACGACCACACAGTGGACTTGCGTAACAGGCAAACGGCCAATGCACCATGGGTTAGACAACACCCATGACCAGGACCCCTGGCTCTCCCGCCACCTGATGGTACACCGCCAAGGAACTCCTAGACCCGGACCCCGGATGCCGAAACAGCTGCGTCTCCTCCTCCCCACAATGCACCTCAGGACCCATCACCTGCCGACATTGCCACTTCTCTTGAGACACAACCTACAAGAGATCCTACACCACTGTTGCTCACAAGACCAAGAACACCCGCAACCATTCGATTGTATCTTGCTCAATGCACACTCAGTCTGCAAACATACCACAGAAATCTGGGACACCATCACCACCCTATGCACAGACATTGCCTTTATCACCGAAATGTGGCTCAACTCCTCCTTGAACCTCACATCACCACCCCACACATTTCATGGAACACCTCAACTTCCTTATTACAAAACGGTTTAATACCGGAGGGTCAAAGGGAACAGTTTTGAGACCGCCCAGGGTTAGATCCCCAGTTAAAGTATTGTAAACACTAAGAACCCTGAGGTCTGAAATAACTAAAAAGGAAAGTGAAAAGGTGGTGTGTGAATGAGAAACAAAAGCCCAATTCACCTAGTGAAAGGGCAATCCCTTTAAGGACGTAATCCCTCACTCACTTTCCTTTTTAGTTATTTCAGACCTCAGGGTTCTTAGTGTTTACAACACCTCAACTTCCATCAACAAACCATCTCAAAGACCACAATAAGAGGCACCCTCGCCTCCAGACCCCTGCTACCCCAAGCAATAATCTGCAACACCATCCCCAACCTCATCGCCCCCAGCAATCGATTCTCACTGCTACGTCCTACTTGGCATCCTCACACACACACCCCTCATCCATCATGACCACATTGATGACCCCAACAATGCCAACTCCATCGCCCTCCTGGATAACCTCAACAACATTGGCCTCACCCAACTGCTAACTGAACCCATGCACAAAGCCAGACACACACTTGACCCCATTTTCACTTCCAGCGACAGAATCACATTCAACCATACCACAGAACCAGTGAACACCAGCCAAATCATCACAGCCTGGTCACTGCTCACTGCCCTGACCACCTCAAGCATAATGTCTTCCATCCACTCTGGGACGCACACCGACACCTGCCTCACTACCTCTACAACCTTGCAGCAATCCCAATCAGCACGCAACTGAGCAGTATCTTCAACACCTCCATCTCCACAGCAACTTTCCTGGACAGTTGGAAACACGCAGACATCAACCCCTCCTAAAGAAAGCCTCCACTGACCCCAAAAAGCTAAAAAATGATTGTCTGATCTTCCTGCTCCCCTACCCAGCCTAGGTTTTCGAGAAAGCCATCAACCAGCAGCTCACCAGATTCCTGGAACAAAACCTCCCACTGGAAGCCTCTCAATCAGAATTTCGTGCCAGCCACAGCACTGAGACCAGGCTGATTGCTGCCACAGACAACATCAGAGCACTCCTCGACCATGGAGAAACCGTGGCCTTGACCTTCTCGACCTCTCTGCAGCATTCGACACAGTCTCCCACAACACCCTCATCAACATACTCCACAACAGAGGCAGACAGCAAAACGTCTGCAAGAGGATTGTCTCATTCCTAACAGGATGCACACAGAGCATCCGACTGCTTCCCTTCACCTCTGCTCCCAAGGACATCATATGTGGTGTACCACAAGGATCATCCCTCGGCTCCACTGTGTTCAACATCCACATGACCCCCTCACAGATGTCATCATATCCCATGGACTTAACATAATCTCCTACGCAGATGACATTCAACTGATCCTCTCGCTCACCGAGGACTACTCCAACACCAAAACCAACTTCTGCAATGCCATGACCAATGTAGCCAAATGGATGAGATACAGCTGCCTCCAACTCCACTCTGACAAAACTGAAACACGGATCTTTGGGAAAACAACCTCTATATGGTACCACAGCTGGTGGCCTGCAGAACTCAAACACCCACCGACTGACCATACATGCAACTTCGGCATCATCCTCGAAAGCCAACTGACAATGAAATGACAAGTTGCCTCCTCCTGCTTCCACACACTTCTCATGCTCCGCAGATTCTTCACATGGATCCCAACCAACACCAGAAAGACCGACACTCAGACTCTCGTCACTAGCTGCCTCAACTACGGCAATGTCCTCTATGGTGGCATCCCCACCCAGCTATTCAGAAGAGTCCAGACCATACAGAACACTGCAGCCAAACTCATCCTGGACCTCCCCAAATGAACCCACATCACTCACCACCTGAGAGACCTCCATTGGCTCCTTTCCAGAAAAGATGCCAGTTCAAGTTCCTCATGCGTGCCTATAAAGCCCTCCACCACCTAGGACCTGCCTACCTCAACCACCGACTAAACTTCCACCAACCAGCTAGACACCTGTGCTCCTCTTCACTTGCCCTCACACAAAACCCCCTCATCCATCACAGCCACAGCCACAGCTGCTCCTTCTCCTACTTCACTGCCAAGACATGGACAACATTCCCCTCCAGCTCTGTACAGCCCCCTCACTGGAAATCTTCAGAAAGAGACTCAAGAAATGGTTCTTCGATGGAGACACAGCACCCAGATACCCTTAGGGGTGACAGTGCTGTGCTTTACAAATGCTGTTTGATTCATTTATTCAGTGATTGATTGATTGATAATGCTTTACTTAAATGCAATATATCAATCAACCAATGTTAGAATATATATTAAACCACGGCTGAAAGATAGATTAGTAAATCTTGAAATGTAAAGACATTTTGTAAGACAAGTTTTCTATTTACTGATAGTTATTAGTGCTCATTCATCTACTGGACCCAACCTGCTCTTTGTGGTCAAATAAGGCACACCAGGTAAGTGCATGAAGACTTGCAAATGTGTAAGAGACTGCTGAAGTAAAATGTATTTCATTATATTTTTTCTCAAATGTTATCCATCCTGGCATCAAAAGAAACTGACCAGCCTTGACCTCTCAAAATAATTAATCAAAAGAATAAGACTTGAGTTGTAAACTTTCTCCAAAAGAATGAGTACTGTTTACCTGTGATATGGGCCACCAAAAGAGATATTGATGTATGTATGTATGTTTGGGTGGTAATTCTACAGCACAAGCCTAGCCAAAAAGAAGTAGAGTGCTGTAAAGGGTTAAACACAAACATAAAGCCAATGAGTGATAGAAGAGGTAGCTGGTTTGTGGATAGTTAATGAATTGTGATGTAGTGTTCTTTAAAGAGGTGAGTCTTCAACACTTTCCTAAATTGGAGCAGCATTGAGGTTGTCCTGATGGATATGGGAATGCTATTCTTGATCCTGGTTGCATAGAGTAAAAAGCACTGCTGCATTGTTTTTCCCAATATTTTTCTAAAAGTATCATCTGGCTATCTCTCGCTGCATGTGTTTGATTATGCAAATATGTACACATGGGCTGTAGCATTGAATCAGGTAGAATATACCTTTGATCTTTATTTACATACAAATCCTGATCACTCTGTTTGTTAGCAAATATCATCCATTTTAACTTTTCATCATCAGGACTAGGCCTGGGCGGTAAATTCTGTTCCGCTCGCAGAATTTGCGGAATTTCGGTAATTTCGCGTTCCGCGGAGAACGCGAAATTGCCCAAAATTCTGCTTTCCGCGGCTTCGCGGAATTTTTTCTTGTTCGCGTTCTCAAAATGCGTGTTCGCGAGATATTTCTCCCCGAGCACGCAAACAGCAACTGTGAACAGGAAAAAAGCATCGCGAACAAGCAATTCCGCGTGTTCGAGGAATTTCAGCATGTTCGCGGACATTTTTTACCGTTTCGCGGAGATTTGCGTAACGCAATTACGCAAATTCCGCCTACCCCTAATCAGGACCATATTCCTTTAGATCTATCAACTCACTCAAGGAAGTCTACAGTGAGTCCATAAAGTATGGGGTATCCCGCAGCCTATCTTAAACATTCTGTCACTTTTACATATGGACACCTGTGTGCAGGTGAAACTAGGTGGCGGTACCCACCTCTCCTCAAGAGTCCCCACAACAAAAGGACTGAAACAGGGTTGTGTGCTCGTACCAATCCTGTTTAATTTATTCATGGCTGACCTCCCAAAGGCGCTTGACGCCTGTAATTCCCACTCACCCAAGCTAGGAGGAAAGACATTGTCCAATCTTATGTATGCAGACGACGTGGTTCTGCTTAGTCACACTTACGTTGGTCTTCAACACCTTTTAACGGAAATGCAGAACTACGCTACAGAAAACAACTTAAGAATAAATTTGAGTAAGACTCGGACAATGACAATAAACAACAAAACAAATTTGCAGAGGAACTGGGTGGCACTAAACTTGAACCAGCTCATGAGTACAAGTATCTAGGAGTTACAAGCGACAAGGACGGATCGTTTAAGCGCCAAAAAGAGTTAATAAGAAGGGAAGGTCTGTTGATATCTCTATCGATAAAAAACCTTGCAAATACATTGATGGGGCTGACTCTGACCCCGCTTCTGAAGGTAGTCCAGCCTAAACTACTCCCCTCGATTGCCTATGGCAGTGAGGCAATGCGGGGAAGAGACGCTAAGGACCTGGACAATACACTGGTCAAAGCATATAGAACCATGTTCTGCCTCCCATCCAATACTTCACCGGCCCAAATAAGGCTGGAGTTCGGGGTTTTAAATCAAGTCTTGGCCAGGCATGGATCTTACATCATTTGCTGGCATAAGATCAGAAGCTCCACTGAAAACATGTTAAATCATCTGTTGTGACACGACATCCAGCACAGGGAATCCTCCCAAGCTAGAAGCTACCTCCAGCTAGCCTTAGAAGCTACCAGTCTCAAGGGACTCTGGGACACACAACTCGGCTATCAACCCTTCAAAAAACTAGTATGGAAATGTATACAACAAATTTCCTTGGTGGAGGAAAAGGCAAGCTTCTCAAATAGATCTCATGCCTGGATGACCTTGAACTCCTACAAATCACTTGCCCCACAAACATTCTTCAATCAGGGATATCCTAAAGCCAAAAAAATATTTTTTAAGGCATAGATTAGGGATTTTCCTGTGTGCTCAGCATCTTCCACCATGGCTGAGGACCACAGCACAAGACACCTGCAGGCTGTGTAACATCAAGCAAGGAGATATTTTACACCTAATCTGCTCATGCAAGGAACTGCAACAAAAACGGCACCAGCTCCTAAAAGAACCCCTTAGGCAGATAGGCATTCGCACCAGGAGGCAAGCAGTGCTGGCCTGCTTAAACCCGGAGAACACACACTTGAACTGTAGATTGGTAAAATTCCTTATGCTGGCCAAACAAAAAATGCCCCAAATTACCGAAAATTTGATATAACAAACATAAAGCTTGGACGCTGTATGATGTCCTGTAGAAGGGTAGAGGCCTATGCTTTGACTACACCAAGGACGGATCACCTGCACATTCGTGAACAAGCTCGCACCAAGTCCACTTAATCTGAACAACATATATAAGACGATACTGATCTATGGGCAAGTCCGGTTGGAGCTAAAAATCTGCGAATTAATCTCATACACTAATGCCACTATTATTAACTTTGATGTTAAACTGTATAGCATATTTTCACCTTGGGTTTTAACTATTTTTATTTGAAGATACTTTTCTACAAAATAGTGTTCAAAAAGGTGGCAATGGCTGACAAAATCGCATTGAATATTTGTCTAAAGTTTACTTCTTTTACATTTCAATATTGCAATGGTTTTTGTTAACTATGTAAAACAAAGAAACTTGAGTCCATAAAGTAACAGTCTAGATTGTTTGAATACTGTGTAATATTATAATTTGCTAAGCATAGCAATTCATTCTGCTACTTGTGTTGATGTCACATTTGGCTAGGAGGATATCTCTAACATTTCTGAAACAGAACAAACTGTATACACAGCTCTCAATTCTCCATATTGACCCCTCAGACAGGAACCTTTACAGTGTTAAATTTTAGTTCTCCCGTGGGACTTCCATAATAGCTGATCTTGGCTTTGTGCATAATTCCATCATCTCAATGCAGCCATGCTCAAATTTGTAATCATCAAGTTTTTTCCCTACCTTCACATTTGTCTGATATCAGAAGGGGTGTCACTGGGTTCAGAATTTTACACCTTCCAATTTAAATGTTGTCTGCTCCAAGTGTCACTTCTTCATAAAGTGTCAACCTGCTCTTTGTAATGTGCTGTTTTTTCATTCTTGTCGAAAGAATTTCAAACGATTTTGGAACATATACAATTAAAGTATGGCCCATCACAATTCTTTTACTTTGCTCTACTGCCAGGCAAACTGCTGCCGATTTTCGATATCCTGGACGACTTACAACAATTTGATCTAACACTCCTGAAAGATAAGTAATTGGACACATAAGTCCAACATATTTCTGAGCAAGTATTGAAAGTGCACAGCCATTTTTTTCATGGCCAAACAAATACAAAATCATATTGTAGTCAGACATCCAGAGTGCAGGAGCATCAAACAAACTACTTTTCAATTTATTTAATGATTCAAGGCAGTCATCATCAAATGGTACCTGTTTTTGAACATCATTACAAGTCCATCTTACTAAAGGCCATGCAATGTGCGAAATAGTTGGAATCCACTCTCGACAGTAGCCAACAGTTCCCAGAAACATCTGAATTTCAGAAATATGTTCTTTTGATACTTTTCACACACACACTTCAATATGATGTTTGCAATAAATAAATTCCTTCTCACAGTACTGCCTCTTATTTGGAAAGGCTCTAAGCCCAATTTCCTGTGAAATGATTAAAGAATGCTAAGGTATCAAGTTTACAATCTTCCTTCGTTTTAGCTGCGAACAGAAAATCATCAATGTACTGGATTAAGGCAGAATTACATGGAAATCTCAAACTTTCTAAATCCATTTTAAGAATTTTGGAGAAAGTTAAAGGTCTCTCTATATACCCTTGTGGGATTCAACACAACACAATAACTTTATTTAAAAATTGAAATGTGCAGAACTGTGACTTAGAAAAATAAATAGCCTGAACCTTCAGGTTATAAGAACCTAACCTAGGGGTGTCAGGAAGGCACTTGTTTCCCGAAAAAACACCCAAGGAAAAGAAAGGGGCAGAACACTTCCTTTCTTGAGTCCCCTCACTCACCAGGGTTTCCCCACGGTGACATGCTTCATCATTGGGGTCCTCTCAGTCCTCTACGGACTGAGGCGTGCTGCAACTTGCGGATTACGTAGGAGCACTAAACAAAATTATGTGTGGTGCAAGTGTCGTGGTGTGGAATAAAGTGAATTAAAATAATCAACTAGTGGGCCAAATATATTTTATTCTTGCTCCTAGCTAATTGGTTAAAAAAGTGGGTAATATGCTAGAATAAACTACTTTAATGGGTAAGTGTACCTAGCATATGGTCGACTAGTTTCGAGCTTCCCTAGCTCTTCCTCAGGACTACACTGGGACCAGCCCAGTGCAAGTACCACTCCTAGAAGACCTAATTCCGGTGCAATGATAAGTGAAAAAACAAACAAACGCTGCGCCTAATAAGCATTCGTTAGGGAGAATACATACGTAATGTACGTGTAGTAAAAATCTGTAGGATATAAAAATACAGAAGTTAGAGGAAAAAAGGCAGAATATGCAATATTTCTAAAAAATATAATGGTGGTTACACTATACACCTGTGTTGCAATATTCATTACTAACGTTTACTGATTGTGCCACTATGTTGCTCTCCAGTAAGTACATCGTTCATGCTGACATTTCGCTATATCGTGAATAAAAAGTGTTTGTGAATGCACACAGTGCACATATAATAAAACAAACAAAAAACAAAAAACATGCGTCTGACATGACAAAATACACACAAGACTGACAGTAGTACGATAATACATACATCTTAAAAGGCAAAACTGTGCCTCATGATCGACTGAGGGGGTGTGGACACTCGTACACCTGAAGAGAAAGTACAAGCGATTTGGTAAAAAATGAGGAGCGCCGTCTTGTTGGTAGACCTAGCGCGGGGGAAAAAATACGAAGGAAAACGATCTCCGTTAGTAAGGGGAACCGGGTCTTCCCTCCGCGGTATAATGACTCACTTGTACATTTCAAGCCACACTCCGGAATCACCTAATGGAGACCTGCCTCGCCGACCGCATACTGTGTGGTTGCGAGCCGGGTGCCAAGTTATCTACCAGGGAGGAGATTGAAAGGAATGAAGGACTTGCCGGTTGCGGTCCTCTTCCATGGCCGCCATGTTGGGACAGGCAAATTCCGTAATGCAAGAAAATTAATGGAGGAGGTAAAAATAATAATAATATACTAAAGAGTCATTCGACAAAGGCGCCAACCCAAATAAAATAGACAATGAGTTAGGGGGCCCGTGGGCGCTGTGCCTCTAACCTTCGAGTGAAACGAAAGTGATGAGGGACTGGTTCAGCCATTTTGGATAGGGGAGAGTGTATCAGGTAGTGCAATACACTCTTCCCATAAAGAAGTCGTCCTCAAAGTTGCATGAGTCGTTGAAAAAAGGAAAAAAAGGAAAAAAAGGGACCGGGTGACCCATCTGTACTTAAATAAGTGATTCAGACAGAATCCAAAGTATATTAGTAACTAAGGCAGAAAAAGGAAAAAGAGAGGAGAAACGTGGTCTGCGTTTCAGTAATGTTTATCTCAGTTGAGTGATGTCATATGAATAAAAAGGACCACTTACTATGAAAAGGATTTACACATTTGTCATTGGTGGAAAAAATGCCACATTAATCTTTCCAATGGAGATAGGTTTTTTCACTATGTTCATAGGAAAAATGTATTTTGGGAAACACATTGCCAGGTGGTTCAAACCATTAATAAACCAATTTACTGAAAGGAAAAACTTAGTTTGAGGTGAAATGGCCCCATGGTATATCATCATTGAGGCCGAGGTCATCTGATCGCAGTTTAAAGACCCAACGTTGTTCTTTTTCATGTAGATTTTTTTCACTGTTGGGATAGTTACTGATATGTTCAAGAATGACCCAACTGAAGTCATTCGGTGTGTGTTGTTGTTCCAAAAAATGTGTGGTCATTTTGGTGTTGTTATGTTTACATCTGAAATTACTGCGGTGTTCAATCATTCTCGTGTTCACTTTTCTTGTGGTCATCCCCACATAATGGAGATTACACACGCAAGTAATGAGGTATATAACCCCGGTAGTGTTGCAATTCGTGAATGATCGAAGATTCCATGTTACGCCATTGTTGCAGGTGACAGTTTTAGTTGCACTGGTGAGGTGACATACGCTACAGTTGCCACACGGGTAGTGTCCCTCTGGGAGTGGGTGGAGTAGGCGTACAGGGCCTACAGTCTTCGTTGGGTTTGGTCTGGTATGTACCAGGTAGTTCCTTAAGTTTTTTGCTTTTTTATGACTGAACATGGGTTTTTGCAACCTCCGCTATTCAGGATTTGCCAATGTTTCTTGATTATTTTGGTCACTTGATCTGATGCGGTATTGAAAGTCGTGATGCAGATTTGTCTTTTTTCTTTTTTGTCAGCTATTTTTTCAGGTTTAGCTTCTAGCAGAGCATCGCGGTTATTGTTGGATGCTCGTTTTTGTGCTTTGGACACCAGATGCAGTGGGTAGTGCCGTTGTACCAGTTTTTCGGATAGAACTTTAGCTTGCCTTTTGTAATCCTCTTGTGTGGTGCAATTGCGTCTTAGGCGCAAGAATTGCCCGAAGGGGAGATTGTCTTTCAGGCTTCTTGGGTGGAAACTTTCGTACACAAGGAGGCAGTTTCTTGCCGTAGGTTTGAAATGTGTGGTCGTAATCAGGTGGCCCTCGTGTGCTGATATGTTGAGGTCAAGAAAAACCAACTTAGATCTACTCATGGTAAAGGTAAATTTAAAAAAAGGATCTTGTTGGTTGAGCCAGAGTAGGAAAAATTCAAAACCTGTTTCATCGCCTTCCCAAATGAGGAGCACATCGTCGATATATCTCTTCCATAACTTGATCTTATGAATGTGTGGGTTGTTATTATGGAGGATCTTGTGTCGTTCCAGATGATGTACGTAGAGCCCTGCCAGGCTCGGCGCAAAGCTGCTTCCCATGCTCGTACCGTGCGTTTGTTTGTACAATGAATCATTAAATTGGAAGAAATTTTCGGTTAGAGCTAGGCGACAGCATTCTAGAACCACGTGTCTGGGCGTGTGGTAAGCCCAATTATTTTCAAAGAGTACTTCCTCTAGAATATCCAGTGTGTCCTTATGTGGTAAACTGGTGTACAAGCTTTCCACATCTAGGCTGATTAGGATGCTGGTTGTGGGGTTGTAATCTAGATTTTGGATCAGACACAGAACAGCTTTGGTGTCTTGTAAATATGTGTCAGTCGCTTGGACTAAGGGTCTTAGAAAAGCGTCGGCAAATTTAGACAAAGGTTCCAAAATTGAACCAATCCCTGATACTATGGGTCTGCCGGGTGGTGTGACCATAGACTTATGTATTTTAGGGATAGTGTAGAAATAAGGAATGACCGGTTTCTTGTTCTCCAGAAAATCTGCTTCTTTCTTACTTATCCAGTCATTAATAAGAGATTCTTCGACCAAGTTCGCAATCTCTAGCCTTAGCCGTTCAGTGGGGTCATTCTGTATAGCTAGATAGTTCCTTCTGTCATCCAACAGCCTAAGGCACTCAGTTTGGTAATCAGATGTGTTTTGTAGGACAATAGCTCCACCTTTATCGGCTGGTTTGATAGTGAGAGTTTTTTCTTTTGAGAGTTGGTGAATCGCCTCTTGTTCAATTTTACTTTTATTGTGAAAAACTCTTATAGATTTCGGGTCCAACTCCCTAATTTCCTTCATTACCGCTTTTTCAAATGCTAGTAACTCGATAGGGAGGGTATTAGGTGGTGGTGTGAAGTTCGATTTTTTGTGTAGTCCTGTGTCCGTCTTGGATGTAAGGTCTTGTTCTTTGTCTTTGAAGAATACTTCCAACTTGATTCTGCGTATGAATTCTTTCAATTCGCAGATCAGTTTGAATTTATCCAACGTTGCTGTAGGCACGAAACCTAATCCTTTTTCCAACACATTTTTCTGAATCGGTGTCAAGGATAGGTTGGATAGGTTCACTACGAGGCTTAGTTGCTGCTCGTCGAGGTCAGATTTGGTGGGCCCATGCTCCGTGTGTGACTCCTCACTGATTCCAGTGGCTGAGCCCATTGTACTTGCTGACCACGTCTGTTTTTTCCTCTTGGGGGGTTCTTTCCTCTTCCTAAAAAAGACTGGTTTTGTTCTTGGTTCTGAGATTCCCAATAGGGGTAGGGTTGTGGTGGGTATGGTTGCTGAAATGGTGGAGGTCCATAGAAGAATTGTGGGGGAGGGGGGCCATAAGGTGGGGCGTTGTGGAATGGGGACGCCCTCCTCTTGGTCGTCTGTTTCGGGTGGTGGAGTTGTAATTTCCACCAGGATCTGAAAAGTCAGAGCCTGTATCTGAGCCGTCGCTATCAGTGTTATAACCCGGGTTGCGGTTAGATGGAGTGTAATCATCTCTCGTATAGGGGTACATTTTTTCTTGTGAAAAATTCTTTTGGTCTTTTTTTAGTTTGATATACTTGGCATCTTTTAAGCCAATTTCAAATTCAGCCATGCTTTTGTTAAGTTCTTCCAATCGTTTTTTTAACTCAGCTGTAGTTTGATAGGTTTTTAGACGAATCTCTAGATCATGGATCCCAATTTTCATTTCTTCAGACAGACGTGTAGCTGTTTTAATAATTAGCACTAACCAATCTCTGGTGCAGTGCCAAGATATTAGAGACCAGTCTTTTTTAAATAGTTTGTCATTTTGAAAAATGAAGGGTTCATTTCTGACTATTAGCCCACGTGGTGCAATGTTTTTCCTTTTTTTCCTTTTTTCAACGACTCATGCAACTTTGAGGACGACTTCTTTATGGGAAGAGTGTATTGCACTACCTGATACATTCTCCCATATCCAAAATGGCTGAACCAGTCCCTCATCACTTTCGTTTCACTCGAAGGTTAGAGGCACAGCGCCCACGGGCCCCCTAACTCATTGTCTATTTTATTTGGGTTGGCGCCTTTGTCGAATGACTCTTTAGTATATTATTATTATTTTTACCTCCTCCATTAATTTTCTTGCATTACGGAATTTGCCTGTCCCAACATGGCGGCCATGGAAGAGGACCGCAACCGGCAAGTCCTTCATTCCTTTCAATCTCCTCCCTGGTAGATAACTTGCCACCCGGCTCGCAACCACACAGTATGCGGTCGGCGAGGCAGGTCTCCATTAGGTGATTCCGGAGTGTGGCTTGAAATGTACAAGTGAGTCATTATACCGCGGAGGGAAGACCCGGTTCCCCTTACTAACGGAGATCGTTTTCCTTCGTATTTTTTCCCCCGCGCTAGGTCTACCAACAAGACGACGCTCCTCATTTTTTACCAAATCGCTTGTACTTTCTCTTCAGGTGTACGAGTGTCCACACCCCCTCAGTCGATCATGAGGCACAGTTTTGCCTTTTAAGATGTATGTATTATCGTACTACTGTCAGTCTTGTGTGTATTTTGTCATGTCAGACGCATGTTTTTTGTTTTTTGTTTGTTTTATTATATGTGCACTGTGTGCATTCACAAACACTTTTTATTCACGATATAGCGAAACGCCAGCATGAAGGATGTACTTACTGGAGAGCAACATAGTGGCACAATAAGTAAACGTTAGTAATGAATATTGCAACACAGGTGTATAGGGTAACCACCATTATATTTTATAGAAATATTGCATATTCTGCCTTTTTTTCCTCTAACTTCTGTATTTTTATATCCTACAGATTTTTACTACACGTACATTACGTATGTATTCTCCCTAACGCATGCTTATTAGGCGCAGCGTTTGTTTGTTTTTTCACTTATCTTTGCACCGGAATTAGGTCTTCTAGGAGTGGTACTTGCACTGGGCTGGTCCCAGTGTAGTCCTGAGGAAGAGCTAGGGAAGCTCGAAACTAGTCGACCATATGCTAGGTACACTTACCCATTAAAGTAGTTTATTCTAGCATATTACCCACTTTTTTAACCAATTAGCTAGGAGCAAGAATAAAATATATTTGGCCCACTAGTTGATTATTTTAATTCACTTTATTCCACTCCACACAACGACACTTGCACCACACATAATTTTGTTTAGTGCTCCTACGTAATCCGCAAGTTGCAGCACGCCTCAGTCCGTAGAGGACTGAGAGGACCCCAATGATGAAGCATGTCACCGTGGGGAAACCCTGGTGAGTGAGGGGACTCAAGAAAGGAAGTGTTCTGCCCCTTTCTTTTCCTTGGGTGTTTTTTCGGGAAACAAGTGCCTTCCTGACACCCCTAGGTTAGGTTCTTATAACCTGAAGGTTCAGGCTATTTATTTTTCTATGTATACAATTGGAGGGTGAACCTAACCGTTTAAACCTCTCCTTCCCCCCTTTTTTGATATAAGAACTGTGACTTCTCATGCAACGGGATTGAAAAAGAACACGTAACACAAGTCAATGACTGTACATTCTGCCTTAGCTGGAATTTGGAACAGTGTTACTGCTGGATTTGGTACCACAGGACAGAAAGGACCACAATTTTGGTAATCTTTTGGATGTCGTGAACAATTTTCTATTTTCCACTAGTTTTTTTTATTTCACAATACTGGAGAATTGCATGGACTGCGAAGAATCTCTTGAAGGATTCCTTGCTCAGTCATTTTCTCCATCACAGGTTTCATTCCCTCTTTAGCCACTTTAGTTAGTCTGTACTGTCTCCATTATTTTCACTGGTTCTTCAATCTCTTACCCTGACAAATCCCATACCTCTTCTCTGACTGTGAGTGTTAAATCTGGAAGGAGGTCTTCTTATGTCCGAACTGGGTACATCTCAACTGTGGAGCTCTTTGCACTAATTGTAAAAAGTTAATCCTCATCTCTTTTTTCCACTGCAACACCATCCGGTGTTTAGTAAATAACACAATTCATCTTGGAAAGAAAATCCTTCACAAGCAAGTTCACTGGGCTCGAATCACATAAAATAAACTGATTATTATTCTGTATTGTTCCTGTTTTGACTGGTACATCTGCCAAAACTTGATTAACAATTTGTTTACTGCTGATCTCTACAACCTGGACTTTTCTTCCCAAAAGGAGTCGGTTCGGATCTTGCACAAAATGAACTGTAGAATGGGTAGCCCCATATCAATCAGAAATGAAACGGGTTGGCCAGTGACATCTCTGTCAATATATGGGCCACTTTGTTTTACCTCTAGAACTGCTCCAACTAAACAGCTTCTCCCCTCTCAAGCAATGTCATTAGGAACTACTGTCTGCCATCTCATCACTGATAATCATGGCATTCTGTTGGTAACAACATTATATTGCATTTTATTTTTCTTACTTTTCTGAATCACTGGAGCTGTAGGTACTGACATTCAAAATGTTTTCTGACTCTGAATGCTTTGTCCCATATTCTGAATATTTAACATTGCATTATTAATCTGCGCCTGCTGATTGCGTTATATATTTGCCTGAATTCTTGCTGGATTCTGCCTACCCTCTCTCTTTTCAATGCCCAATCTGCTCACAGAAACAACATGCTGTAGTCTTTTTCAACATTTCAAAATTTCCAATTACCATGTCACTTTGTGCCATTTTCTTCATCCCATTCATTCCAATTCTCAAAAAAGTAATATTCAAACCTTCTAATCCCTTTCAAATTGCTTTGTCTGAGCAATGATTAGTTTTTTTCAGCTTTTTCTGTTTCTTATCAAGATAATCACTACTATTTTTAGGCAATTTAAAAATCTCATGAATGCCCTTTGTCTACCAACACATATCACTTTGTTGAATGTTACTGCTAATCTTTGATCTCAGCCCATTCACAGAAACAGAAACCTCCAACAGCATCTTTCTATGGCTTTTCGACTCCACTATGTTTCTCGAAAATCTGCAACAACCTCTCATAATAGGAGTGCACTGATGCTTTAGGATCCTGTGTTTTCCTCATAATCTTCTCCCAGTTTATATCTCTTTCCGGAATTTGTTTCTGCAAAGGCTCATTTGCTGCCTTATATTTTTCTCCCACATTGGTTGATAGTACATTATTAGGACCCTGTCTAGGTGGGTTGAATTTAAATCTGTCCACAGCATTGAAGAAAGATGTGTCAATTTATGAACCTCATCATACCACTTTGCGGGGTCTTCTCTCAACTTTGGAAAGTTCTGCGTAAAAGCAAACAAATCTGCTCCCACCCAAAGGACAGCCACCTAATTGCCTCAGAGTACTTCTCTTAAAGGTCACTTAGCCACTGTACTTGTTTCTACTTCTGAATCACTTGCTATACTTTTTCCTGTGTTTGCTTCCCTATTCTTCATCTTTCTCCTATTTACTGTTCCCTTTTTAATTCAAAGTTTTCATGATATTTCTTTAAATCACTCCACTCTATGTTTTCTCAATCAATTCTATAATATGGGCTCTAATCTCATCATGTGTTAAATCCATTTTGTAATTTCATTTGACATTCTTCATTTTACTTATGTCAACGTCTAACTCATCAGCCAATTTTTCTAATTCATCATGTCCTTCTTTGGTGCACTGAACTACTTCTTTGCTAAGTATCTCATCGTATCATCATTATATATCATAGTCTGTTCAAATCCATATTACCCTAAAGCATCTCTCCAAATTCTATTTTAAAGATTCCAATACAGATCTCTTTGAAAGCGGGCTCTATCACCACTGTAGAGCAGTGTGCTCAGTCCCACTTGTACTGGAGGTGCTATTGTTTTTGGAACTTCTAACAGGGCACTTGGTACAACTCCAGTAGGGGCTCCTGTGTCTCCCCATCCACCAACCTCAACAGTTGTCTGGGTTGATTCTGTCAGTCTGTCTCTGTATTGAGAAGGTCTCAAAAATCAGTAACTCACTAAAGAATTTGTCATCATTATCATCTGAATCCTCATTCTCTTTCTTCTCTTTAGGTTTGCTCTGTTTTGACCTGTTCTGTCTCTGTCACTATACAAGGAAATGATTTAACACTTTCCATTTTGATCATTCTCCATGCCTTCTCTTTATTGCCTAGTTGAACTTCTAACCAGCCCCTGAAGGACTTCTAAATACGCCTATCTTCGCTCTCTCTTTCTCTGTTGCCATGCAATCCCATGTATTGAGCATTTTGAACTGTGTAGTGCTAGGCATCTGACTCATATCATACATGGTCTATCTCAGAAGTCTGTTTTCTCATATGTGCTGCATATTTATTCCATTCTGGAATGCAGACATAAGTAGAACACCCAACATCTTCCATCATTTCAAATGCAGGTATGCCTTCCTTTTACATCTTCTGAACCTCTCTAAGCCTATTCTCTCACTTGGGTTTGGATTTTGGAAATATTCCACCCATGCTTACACTTACTCAAGCTCAAACAACCTAAAAAGGCAAATCAACACTAAAAATTATCTTAGCGAGCAACAACCAAATGCAGTGCAGCATTGTCCAAGTCAATCTATCACAGTGTGACTATACTCACAAACAAACAATCAGAGTACAGCTAGGGGTGACCTCATACCAATCCCAGCGCAGCTCCCAAGCTTAACAGCCAGTCGCAGCGCGATTTTGCAGTAAACAGAGAAACAACCGTAGAACACCAAAGACCCTTAATAAACCATTAAATCACTTGTCTGTTTACATTAACAAGGAAAATAATTCAATATTTCCTAAATTAAATCACTCATAACAGTAGAAAATCAATTTTGAATGAAGGAAGAAAATGGTATCAGAAAACAGGACTAAATCTCAAGACAGCCTACAAACAGAAGCAGCCCACGCAGGGAACAGCGGTGGGGCTGTGTGGGGGGTTTCTGAGGTACAATGCTGAGGGAAAATTAAATAAATAATTATTTTTCCCTCTGCATCGTTCCTCGAAATCCCCCCTCACATGAACCCACCGCCCAACTGCTGTTACCTACAGTGACCGCAGCTGACTACAAAGTTCTTACTGGGAAAAATTCTGATCAACAGAATTCTATCTCAACTTAATGTACTACACCCTGTGAACTCAGGGCAAGCACAGTAACCCACATTAGTCTCTCACACCTGAAAAGCCATTAATACAGGTCCCCACCGAGGTGTAAGTGGTGCATCGCTCTACACATCACAGAAAAAGACAAAGTAGTAATATCTTGAGATGTTGGATTTTCAACTAAATCTGATAGCAACTCAATTTTCTCCTATAAACGAAGCAACATTAAATGAGTTCACAAATACAATAATACATCAAAATAGTAATCAGCCCACCAATTGAAGCCACAATAATCATCACATAACCAAACAACTCACCACAAAAACAGACAGCCATCATCACAAACACACAAACTCATGCATTTAGGTTCTCCCTATTCATACTTACACTCTGATTCATTCAGGGCTGCCCAGCAAAACAGCTTGTCATCCTACAGGACGATCAAGGACGGGAAAATTGGCAAAACTCCAAAACTAATTTCTCCTTTGTTTTAGGTACCTAAAGTAAAACATTCTCCAAAATTCTTTTCGGGACCTCTTAAACAAGAGGTTCTCAAATTCTAACCATCCTCTGCTACCACCTTTATGGGAATTGTACCCCAATAATCATCCAAACCCCAATATTTGATTACCCCATTTTAACTGAAATAATTTGGCTCCAGCATCTCCAATTGATCTAGCTGTTAGAGGCTGCACTCCTCCCGCGGAAAACACAATTTAACAGTGTAAAACATAATAAAGTATTGAAAGCATAAATCAGAATAGATCAGAAATAGGGCTAAAAGGGAATTTTAATTACAGACAGTCAAAATTTGTTTCAGATAAGAAATGCATGAAACACTATAAAGGCTCAGTTACTGAATTACAGAAAATGCTACTTCATACAAATTAGTACTCCCTACTTTGTCCAAAACCTAAGAAAGAATTCTAAGTTTCAACCTCTTAAAGAGTACTGACAGCATCCCATTAGCAAGTTTAAGGCAACAATGTAGAGCGTCTTGGAGGAAAATGGAAAGTCAAAAAGCCTAAGTCCCAAAAATCCAAATACAAGAGTCCTACATCCCAAAATCCAAAAGCCCTAAAACCCCAAAAGACAAAAATCCAGAGGTTTTATAGACAAATCATACAAGCTATTAATAGATTCAGCACATTCATTATAGTATGATCATGGTTAAGGTTGCATTGCCAAGTCAGAATCAGCAACATCTAATTCTAAGGCGTTCAGTAATAACGCATCTCTTAAGGTAAGAGAAACATTCTGCCTGCTCCCTCAGCAACAGCACCCCAAAGATGTACGACACAAATGAAACAGTTCCCCGACAATGGCTCATAGAATCAACACATCCATACTAACTCTTCCAGCAGAAGTCCTTGAAAATGATACTTTGGGCACACAGTGGAAGTTCCATTCACAATACATGTCTTCTAACAATGTTGTACTTCACTAATATAATGATGTCATTCACTTCCTGCTCTGCCGAAACAAGGGGAGAGATGGCTTTGCAGCAGGACACTGATTGGGAGGGCAAATTAGGAGGAGCAAGTTGAACTGAACACCAGAACTTGCATCTATTTTAGAAATAATGGTGTATTGCACACAAATGTGGCATACACTTCTATGTGACCTAGCTAACTCGTCCCAAACGCATCATCATTAGTTCATAGGTTACGACTCTATGCTTCCTTAAAAACACTCATTTTTAAAAATTTCACATTGCACATTTTCAAAAACGCGACAACACCATGCATAACAGAGCCCCAACGTAGTATCCTGCCATCCACCAACAACACCCTCAAAAACTTTTTTCCACCCCTAATCCCTAAAATTTAAACAAAATCCAATGCCTGTCATCCTATTACCCAGTCTAAAATTGTTTTTACACAAATGTATATATGGCCTTCCTCATCCTTCCAAAAGAAACTGCAGCTTAACTCACTCTCTCCAGAACTTGTACTCTCTGAGAGCAGTTGTCAAGACGGCCTGGAACTCATATCAATCTGTGTCTGACAGACTCACACTGACAGCAGAAGTGGCTGTGGGCATTCTTCTACTTCCTTGGCCTCTGTGGAGATCTGATATAAGAGGGAAAGCTGCAGACTGACAACCCCCATTCTGTTGCATCTGTCAGGTCCCTGGACACCCAGACAATGCAGAGGAAAACCAGAGAAGTGATCGCTTCACTTGGTGATGTAGTAGCAGTGGCCCGCTATTGTATCAACAGCCGCAGCCGCTGCAGGTAAGAGCGGTGAAGCGGGGGGCAGCTGAGGGGGATTTTGAGAGACGACCACGAGGGAAAATTAATTATTTATTTCATTTTTCCTCGTGGTCGTCTCTCGAATTCCCCTCCCAGCCGGCCCCATTGCTCTTACCTGCAGCGGCCGCGGCTGATCATCAAAGCAGCTCTCTGTGACAGTTGTGTGTAAGGTAGGTGCTTCTTATGAATGTGTTTCCAATTAACACAATTCTTTCGCCACTGTGCTTACTTGAAACTGTGTAGAATTAAATTGTCTTTATTTGTATGAACAAAAAGTTACATAATCACTGTTTTTTCATGAAAGGTAAAGGTTCCCAGGCCGACTACAATAAAAACCCTTGTCCTTTACTATATAATGACTACATTTACTCAGTAAATTCACTGAAAGCTAAGAACACAATACATAACAGGGCAGGAAAATAAACTTCTATATATTAAACGAACTCCATCTAAACACCCTCACTTCTAATCATCTTCCTACCCTGAAAATTGATACAGCCTTTCCAGGTCTACTAAACATGCATTCATCAAGACAAGCAAATACTCAGCCAACACTAACACAGCGCTACGAAGCAATGCGCAGCACTGTTGATTCGATTATCTGCATGTCAATTTGAAGTGGAGGAAAGGCAGCACGTGGGCACAATATAAAGCGCCTACATCAACAAATAGATTCAAACCATACAAACGTTTAATTTCCCTGAAACCTAAAAAGAGTTTGGCTTAGCAGACTCCTCCACCACCTCTACGCTAACTATTCTGGAAACAGTTTTTAGTAAGATGTAATCACCTTGCTCAATCTCTTTCACCTGGTTCCTTTTGTTTCAATTTAAAAAAAGTATATTATGCTTTTAAATTAGATTTCCAAGTGGGAATATATTTGTTTGAAATTACCCTGTCTGTGCCTTTGAATAAATGCGTTTGCTGTATGCTATGTTCATGCTTGTTTTGAGCCTTTAAATAAATGTGTTTTGTCTATGCTATGTTTTTATAAACTAACTGTCTGCCTGTTTTGCAGTTTGTTGCTTACTTCATTATAAATAGTGACATCATCAAAAGCATATGAAAAGTTTCTGAACATTTTGGCAAAAGCAACGTGTTTTCGCCTCAGTGATTTTACATGAAGTATGTGAAAGAAGTGCAATTATAGTAAGCAAATAGTGTGCAAAGGGACTAATTACTGGGGTGGTTGAGGCACTTTCCAGAAACAAGGATGGAGGAAGCGATTTAACGCGTTTCTTCAGGATGTCAAATGACCCATCGCAGCCAAATCTGATCGTCATTAATTAAAAATGACACTTGTGCATAAGGCTATAAAAAGGCTACTGTGCCAAGAGTTTGGTAACGTTGCATGGGTGGCTCCAGTAAAGTATTTGCCATAACAAATCCCGTAGGAGTTTGGCTACTCTTTCTTAACCCCTTGCATGCCCGCCCCTTTCCCCGCCCAGTGCCGCGACCTTCCATTAGCGGGCGGAGTTCATGACGAGCTGGACTCGTCATGGGCACAGCGCCACCGCAGCCCATGACGAGTCCAGCTCGTCATGGGCACTGAAGGGGTTAAAGCATTCTGTTAATGTGAGGGTTCACTTGCCACATTTCCTGGGCTCCTGCTGTGCTCTGGTGTATGTCATTTCCGGACCACTTGCCTAAATCCAGCGCAGTTGGTGGTAGGTGTGTGTGTGAGGCAAGTAACACACACTCACGAACGTGCATGTCTATATGATGTTTAGCAGCCGACCATAAAAGGGGTGTTAAAGAAGGCCCTTAAGATTCTGCAGTGGCGGCTGCCATGTACCGTGGGTGGTGAGGAGACACAAAAATAAATACAATAATAAAACACACGTAGCTGGAGATGCGACGCAACTTCCTCCTCCACCGGTCGTTTTTCTTGCAAGGGACACAGCCAACTCCCCTAACTAATCCTGGTGCTGCTCTCACCAGCATGAGGGCAGCGCCAGCATTGGTTGAAGTGGCCTCCCTCAGCGCTGGCAAGAGCACTGGAGGCCTGCGCTTTCTCTAACCCAGCTGTCTTGGGCAGCTGGGTTAGGTTACAGGAGTTTAAAATGTGGGTGTCTGGATGGTCATCAGAAGACTCCCGGCCAAAGACATATGCATGTTTTTACAGCGCACAGTTCCCCGCTGCCACTCAGCAGCACTGGCCACGCTCCTTCCTGTCAACTCTGGCTTGGGCTTTACCATGTGGGAAAACTCACTTCCGCTCAAATGGAGGAGCTGCCCCTGCAATTCTGGCTGTAGCCACAGACTTCAGGCATTGTCACAGGGCTGACAGGCTTTCTGGTAAGGACCCTTGTGAGAGGAGTGCATTCCCAAACCCTGTTTGAGCCCACAAGGACATTTAGTACAGGAAAGGACAAAATTGTCCCTGAAACACTTCAAGAGCATCCTGGAAGGCCCATGTGTGGAGTTCATGAAATGTAACATAGCTCTTTGATTGCCGATGTTCAGCCTATTCCCCAGGAACAGTTTGACTGTGGACACACGTGCAACAGGACAATGATCTGACAAATTTGGCATATTCAGGTATGGATCAATGATCTAAACATGCTCAATTGGAAAGCAGGTGTCATCGATTCAACAAAATCCCTTCGTATAACACATTAAATATGATAAAACAATCCTCACGGGAGCATACCAGATTGGTTAATAACACAAGCTAGAAATAAAATTAGGGATACAGAGACTCCAATATCACACGTACAGTACCAGGTGATGAACGATCGCTCTAATTAACACAATTAATCACCTCTAATAAAAACATTTGATAACAACATTTGATGGTCAAACAGGTGAGCATCACAATACCAAGAGCGTAGTGCCAAGAATGAAGTGCTGGAAATAGGGTAAGTAGTCACAGCTACACCTGAGCCTGACAGCAGATTAAAAAAAATGTAAGCACATAAAAAATGGTGCTACCTCTGACCATTTGTAAAAAGATAAAAGTGGGTCGCGCTTGCCTAAAATTGGCCTTTTTTAGGATCAGAACTAAAAAGGTATTTCTAGGTGTATAATAAAATCTACAAAACATAGTAAAATGGACTATGTCCTGTGGGGATTTTCCATCGCAACCACAGGGCAACAAACTCTGGCCCTTGCACTGCCCTTTTGGATGGGCAAGAAGGAGGTGGAAGAGGTTGAATCGAAACCTGGTCAATAGAAATTGATCATATGAACTTACGAACCCCAATAAGTATGGTTACACCGTCGTGATAGTTCTTAACATGATGAAGAATTCTGCACTGGGCTTCAAAAGCTCCTTCTCCTCCCAGGCCATTGATTGCTGCATGAAGAAAGCCGCCCTTATGTAGTTCAAGTCCTTTTTGTTGATCAGATAAGGGTTGGTGAAAAGGTCTCCTCTCCCCATGCTCGTGAGACTGTCCTCGATATATTTGAGCCACTGTACTCAGGAGACATGATCAAGAGGCAGGTAGTTCTTTAAAATCATTTTGTTAAGCGAGGTCCCCTCACAGGCCTAGATTTCTAAATAAAGAGACACGGGGCGGTAGGCTATCAGATTAGTGATGTGATCCTCATGTACTGTGAAAGAGCGAGTGCCCTAGGGAACAGATAAGAGCTGTCTCAGAAACTTGTTTTCAGCAATTTGAAGATCATCTGGGATACTGTATCCCCAGATTTCACTACCATATAATGCTTTTAAGATACACTTGGTCCCTGTAGAGCTGCAGTAAGGCCCCCACCGGTCTTTTTCCCAATCTAGAAGGGAAGTTAGAAATAGCTGCGGTCTCCCGGGTGATGCCGTTTTTCCTACAAGGTATTTGGGGCCCCCATTTCATTTTGCTATCTAGCAGCACCCCCAAATATGAAAAAGCACTTGTCCTAGGGACTGGGGTGGACCCTACCTTAAAGGCATAAGGCCTACTTTTGCGAGCACCTACTTACATAACAGAGGATTTTGAGTTATTGACCAACAAGTTCTGATCCTACATGAATTGGACAAAAGAAGTTATAACGTTTGCAGACCCCGCTCGGTCCTAGCCATCAATACGACATTGTCTGCATACAGCAGAACCAGAAAGCCATGAAGTGCCACCTGGAGTAGTCCACCGTGTTCTCCAAGAGGGTGTTCTCTAAGTTGGGTGGCAACTGTGTACTTATTCAAGATCATGAATAGATTCAGGCATTGATCTATTGTTGAGCGTCCGAGGCGGAAGCCATATTGGGCATCTGACACAGTGTTATTCTCTAGGGCACAGTTGGATAGCCTATCCAATCAAATCCATCCAACCTCTTTTACCACAGAATCCAGCAGGGAAATAGGCCTATAGCAGTGAGTGCTATCTCTGGTCCCTTTTTAAAAACCAGGGCAATGGTGGAGGTGGCCCATGAGGCCAGGGGGCCAGACCTGACAGCCGCATTAATAACAGAGGTAAGCACAAGGACTCACAACTCCATGTTGGAGATGTAAAGGTCAGGAGGGATTCCGTCTGGTCCATTGACCTTGTTACGCGTCAACCCAACTATTCCCAACCTGACTTCTCCCTCCGAGACTGTCGGCTGATTTGTTGACACCCGCTCCTCCAAGAGCGCACTGAGCTGGGGGGACCCCAAACATCTCCTCGAAATATCTAATCCATTTCTCTGTGATGTGAGCATCCAAGCTATTAGCTGTATCTACTCCCAGGAAAGAGGTAGTGACGATGCTCCAGAACTTGGTGCTACTCTTGATTGTACAGGCTTACTCCATGCATCCTCCTTCAAAACCTCCTTACGCCTATTCAGAGCTTCTTTGTACTGTTTCCACAAGTTCTAACTTGGGCGCTATCTCTAGGGGTGGCAAGCAAGTCTTCATTTAGCTTTCTGGCCACATGCAAGCATGGTGAGTGAAACCATCTTGGGGCCCTATCTGGGAGCCTTCTAGGAGCGGAAACCATCAGTAGGTCAGTGATAGAGCAAGAGATAGTTACAAAAGCATTGACAATGACCTCTTCTGACTCTGATTGCGTGGCCAGACAGATCTGAATCTCATTCTGACATTTGGCTAAAAGGGTTTCGTGAAAGGAAACAGGGATGATCTGAGCCCATTTGAGCCTTCAACCCCCATCTGTGGTCTGCAACGAGTCCATTCTATTTCCCCCTTCTTCGAGCCCAATGAGGGCCAGCTGGCTTTGAGGCACAATGGGTTGGGATTGCTATGGATGCTTGCCTTAATAGAAAAGTCAAATATTAAATAAAAAAGGGGGTAGAGAGAAAAATAAAGTCAATAAAAGAATCTCTACCATGTCCTTTAAAGGTGAGAGTAATTTTCATCTGCCCTGGGTCCAGTTTACCATTGCTGGTAATAGAACAAAATCATATAATAGTGTATTTAAGTTGTCACCCTGGCCACTATGTTCTAAATGCCAACCAGGAAGACGGGGACAGGATGAACCCCCTATACCCCGCAATCTTGGGTCCCCTCATATATGGATATTAAAGTCTCCCACCAATACGAAAGGGGTGGTATGGCAATTGGAAGCTGTTAGAAATGGGGGTCTCTAGTTGGCAATGGCTGGCCACTGTCCAAGTAGGGACCCTTCTTCCTAAGTCAGAGTAAGCAGTCTACACCCTTTGATAACCCCTGCTCAACCCTGTGATAATGTAGCACGAGCAGCTAGGCTTATCTCAGAGGCAGTGTGCGAAGCATTTATGACCATACACAGTAACACAGTGAAGAACACTACAAAGGGACGCCACACAAGTAGTTATAAAAAATAAGTATCTTTATATATAGACTTAACACAAGACCAATAACAGTAAAAATCCACAATACTAGAAAATAGCGTTACTCTAAAAAGGCTGCAAAAATAGTTCAAGGTGTGCAAAGAGGTGTTCAGTTCAAGGCAGTGATCTCTGCGACCCTTTTACTCACAAGGTACCTGGATTCTGTAGCAAAGCAATAAAAATGTCGCTAAGGAGTGATGATTTTCCTTACGCTAACCAGCGATGCGTTGAATCGTTGCCGCAAGGGAGGATGATGCGCTGGTTTGTGGGCAGGACAATGCGACAAACTTTGTAACAATTCCGTCCCAGGTCCAATACTCCTCAGGATTTGAGTGATGCCATAGGGGGTCCACCTCTTGACATCCCCAACTCCTCCACTAATGGCACGGAAGGTTGGAGGAATCAAGCGAGGGAAAGGGAAGGAAGGGAACAGCGGGGAGTAGAACCTGTAAAAGAATAAAACAGACAACACAAATGAAGTATTAAGGCATATAAGGCTACACTCATTAATTCTCGCTAGGGACACCAATTCCTTCTATAACTGTTAGCCTTGTGGTTCTGTTTTCCTCTTTGCTAGCACCTATATTGCGCCAATATCAGACCAACAAATAAACCAGAACCAAGTCCAGGCACCTCACTACCACCCTCCTTTGTTTGCTGGTGCCCCGTAGAGAAACAGTGTGGAAGTTATGTACACCAGGGACCTCCCCTCAGTGCCCTACTAGTCTCGCAGTGGCAAGTCTGAAGTGTCTCAGTATGGCACGAAGTGAGGAAAATGGTCTGCTTTCTTGTGACCCAATAATAACAACCGCGTGATATGATTAGAACGCGGGTCTAGTACAATCTGACAGGTTTCCTATGGAGTTTCATGATTGTGCGAACTATAAGTCCGTTGTGGTTGCTGCACCACTCCTTGGACCCAAGCACACTCAAAGAGAATAAACAATGTACCTCATCTGTAGGTTTGTGGAAGAGAGGAAAGTACAAGCAGGATTACCGGCTTTGCGCCCAGGCCACAGCGCTCCCTGCCTCGCAATAGACCGATGCGAGCAGCAGTGCTTCACTGATGATGGCCTCCACCCCGAGGGGAAGGCTCCGGCACGAAATACCTGTCGGGAGTAGCTCCGGGTCTGGAAGCACCGAGCACGGCTCTGGCACGAAACGCTGTCTCTGGGTGTGCGCGTCAACAGCCGTTCGCCTCAACTGGCAGGCGGCCTAAACGTGCATCGGATAGGCTGTCGGGAGTTCAAGAAGCCAACGGTGAAACGAGTTACCCCAACAGGCGGTGGGTAAACAATCCAAAGCAACAGCTCCAATCTTCTCGGAGCGGGTTCGGAAAACGGACCTCGTCAATCCGGAATTACGCACAGCGTCCTGTGTGAATCACTTCTTTTTTGTGCTCGCGTCTCCGCCCACACTATCCCCGGGTATTCTGGGTATCGTAGGCGATGCAGGCGCGCGATGCCTGATCCCTGACAGTAGGTCCCCGTCCCGGCGCCTCCTACAACCAGGCTTGTCAGGGTATCGGCGGTAGAATGCACGAACCCTGGCCGGGGCGTGCACGTTGTCACATGGTACCCACGAATCCTCCTCCGGGGTATACCCCTTCCAGGATATTAAGTACCATAGGTTACCCCCCCAGTACTTGGAATCCACAATCCGTCGCACCTCATACTCCTGTCCCTCTTCTGTGGACACGGCCGGTGGTGGCTTCCTCAGCCCCCCTTGGCAGGTTTCAAAAGGCTACAGTGGAAGACCGGGTGGATCCGAAGAGAGGCAGGAAGCCTTAGTTTATAGGCCACTGGATTGATCCTCTTTACCACTCTATAGGGGCCTATATACAGGGGGTGGAACACGCTACCCAACTTGAAGCGGATGTTCTTCGTGGACAGCCATACTTTGTCCCCTTCCTTGTACTGGGGGCCCTCTACTCGGTGCCTATCAGCCCAGTTTTTGTATGTTAGTTTTGCCTTTACCAGATGTTTCCTCACCTTTGCGTGCCCTTGGCGTAACGCTCGCATGTGAGCTTGTACCGAAGGCTGATTGTTCGTTCTCCTCGGCAGGATGATAGGCAAAATCCGGGCATTGTAGCCATAGTTGGCTGAAAAGGGAGAGACACCTATGGAGCTGTGCGTCGCGTTGTTGTATGCTAATTCGGCCATCCACAGCAGGGCAACCCAGGAGTCCTGGGCCTCTTCTGCATAGCACCTCAGGTATTTCTTTACCGTTTGATTTAACCGTTCTGTTTGTCCATCAGTCTGCGGGTGGAAACTTGATGACACCGCTGACTCAATGTGCATGGAACGACACCACCCCTTCCAGAAGCGGGCTATGAATTGTGGGCCCTATCCGACACTATGACCTGCGGGATGCCGTGTATCCACCACATGTTGCAGCAACAGTTGAGCTGTTTGTCCAGCCGTAGGTAGTGCCTTGCATGGAATAGAGTGACCCATTTTTGTTAGGCTGTCTATTACCACCAGTATGGCGGAATAACCCTGATCCACTGGGAGTCCTGTGATAAAATCCAGGCTAATGTTCTGCCACGGTGACTGAGGTGTGGGTAATGGAACGAGTTTGCCCCTCCTTGTTGATGTGTCAGTTTTTCCCCTTGAACAGTCCTCACACCTGGACACCCAGTTCTTTACGTCTGGGACTAGGGAGGCCCACCAGAAGTATCTTTGCACCAAGAGTGTTGTCTTATGTATGCCCGGGTGTCCTGCTAAGGGAGATTCGTGACACCAAGCAAAAGCCTTTTTCCTAAGGGCTTGTGTAGGCAGAAAGAGCCTATGGCTCTGAAAAGGCAGTCTATGCCTGATTTGTCTCTCTGGCTTTTTCTCTGCCCATCTGCTCCAGGCTTCGGTGCTCTTGTTTTTCCTTATGCTATCCAGATATTCCTCTGCGTGTAACGCACAGATCACCTTAGAGGAAGGTATAATAGCCTCATCTGGTACTTTGACGCTAGCATCTGTGGTCAGCACCCGGGACAGAGAATCTGCCTTACGGTTGTCCGCTCCTGGTGTGAAGGTGATGACGAAATTGTACTCTTCGAAGAAGAGCATCCACCTCATTTGTCTGGGGGAAAGGTGTCTGGCTGTTCGTAGATACTGCAGGTTCCGATGGTCGTGACTGGAAATCTAGCTCCCCACAAGTAGGGACGCCACTCCTGAAAGGCCTTTTTTATAGATAGCAGCTCTTTTTCGACGATGTTATAGTTCTGTTCAGCCGGGAGAAGCTTCCTGGAGAGAAAAGCCACTGGGTGAAGCTGCCCGGTGTCTTTGTCCCATTGCGATAGTATGGCCCCAATAGCCTCGTTGGAGGCGTCTGCCTCAACTATGAACGGGGTGTCGAGCTGTGGGTGCCGCAACACCGGTGCTGAGGTAAAAGCCTTTTTTAAGTATTCAAAAGCCGTTTCCGCTTCGGGGGTCCATTCGAAAGGCACGCCTTTTCTGAGAAGCCGGGTGATCGGTAGGGCCTTTTGCGAGAACCCCTGTATGAAACGTCTGTAATAATTGGAAAAACCCAGGAAGCACTGTACTTCCCGAACGTTGCGGGAAATGGGCCACTCCTGCACCGCCTGTATCTTTCGCTCTGCCATACTCAATCCCTCAGGACGGAGGATCACCCCCAAAATTTCCACTTCAGACACCCCAAATTCAAACTTGCTCAGTTTGCAGAACAAGCGGTGCTTCCGCAAGGCCCTTAATACCTGTAACACGTGTTCTGTGTGGCTGCTCACTGACTCCGAATAAATCAAAATATCGTCTATGTACACGACCACTGTTCTGTCAACATACTCTTTTAGCACATCATTCAGGAAATACTGGAATGCCACCGGGGCGTTGCACAACCCGAACGGAATTGCCAGATACTCAAAAAGACCATAGCGGGTCTTATAAGCCGTCTTCCACTCGTCCCCTTTGCGTATGCGCACCAGGTGGTACGCACCCCTAAGATCTAACCTAGTATAAACCTTTGCCTCACGTACTTGGTCCGATAAGACGGGAATAAGGGGCAAAGGATACCGATTGCGGACGGTGTTTTTGTTCAGCATACCGTAATCACAGCAGGCTCTCAATTCCCCATTGGCCTTAGCTATAAAAAACAAAGGGGGCGCCGTAGGAGAACGGGAAGGACGGATAAATCCTATGTCCAGAAAGTGGTCCAAATACTCTTGGAGGTGCTTAGTCTCGGGTTCGGAGAGCACGTACACCCTATACGCAGGGATAGTAGCATCCTCCACCAGGTCTATCTGGCAGTCGTATGACCTGTGAGGAGGAAGTGACTCGGCCTGGGATTTGCTGAATACGTCAGCAAAGAGGGAGCATTCTTTGGGCAAACTTATCTCTTTTTCCACTGCTGTAGCGGCTATGAACGTGCTGGACAGAACTGCCGCACAAGAGCTCCCACCGAGAACCAGGTGCTCTTGGCATTCCTCTGACAGGAACTGTACGGTTTTTTCTCTCCAATCAATGGTAGGATTATGGAGGCTAAACCAAGGCATCCCCAGGATAACCTCGTACTGTGGGGCTTCTTTGATGTTTAACGCCAAGGATTCTATGTGGCGCATATCGCCTGTTCTGATCATTAGCCTGAGGTTCTCTGTTTGTTCTATGAGGAGCCCGGAGGTAAGCGGTTTACCGTCAACCGCCAACACCTCTTTGGGGATCTCCCGAGACACCTTCCTTATGGCTAATTGTTCCACCAAACCGCGGTGTATGAAGTTACCCGTGGCCCCTGAATCTAACATAGCCTTTATCTGGTATGTTTGCTGACCATTTTCTAACCACATAACCAGCTCAATATGTTTTTCTGTGTCTTTCTGTCGGTTAGTGGCCAGAGAAGGGATCCTCCAGTGTTGGCTCTCCGCGTCCGCGGGAGTACCCAGCGCCACTGGGTGCAAGTCGGAGATTGCCAAGGTGGCTATAGCCTTCCTGTTCCTGTCAGTCCCCCCAGGTCTTTTGGGTCGAGCGGGGCATAGCCGGACATAGTGTCCCTTCTTTCCGCAATACATACACAGCCCCTGTGTTCTCCTGCTCTCTCTTTCAGTCCGTGACAGAAGCACGAACAGCACCCACTTCCATGGGCTCTGGGGCCACTTCGCTACCGGTCACTTCCCTCCTGGCTCTCTCTCCTCGGAACCTGTCACCTCCCCTGTCTGTGATGCGCCCATCCAACCTTAAGGCCAGACAAACTAGAGCAGTGCATGTGCGGGGTTGGGGGTCTATTCTAGCGATGACATCCTTTAGCTCGTCGCTTAGTCCCTGGTAGAATAGAGACATCCTCTTCTCTTCTGGCCATGCAGCCTCAGCTACCAATCGATTAAAAGAAGTCAAATAAGTCACCAACTAATTTCTTCCTTGTTTTAACTCTAGAAGCTCCCGGTCTGCGCTAAACGTGGTAGATCGCCTATCAAAAACCCCTTCTAGAGCTGCCCTAAACTCATCCCAGTCGGATAATCACAGCAGGCTCTCAATTCCCCATTGGCCTTAGCTATAAAAAACAAAGGGGGCGCCGTAGGAGAACGGGAAGGACGGATAAATCCTATGTCCAGGAAGTGGTCCAAATACTCTCGGAGGTGCTTAGTCTCGGGTTCGGAGAGCACGTACACCCTATACGCAGGGATAGTAGCATCCTCCACCAGGTCTATCTGGCAGTCGTATGACCTGTGAGGAGGAAGTGACTCAGCCTGGGATTTGCTGAATACGTCAGCAAAGAGGGAGCATTCTTTGGGCAAACTTATCTCTTTTTCCACTGCTGTAGCGGCTATGAACGTGCTGGCCAGAACTGCCGCACAAGAGCTCCCACCGAGAACCAGGTGCTCTTGGCATTCCTCTGACAGGAACTGTACGTTTTTTTCTCTCCAATCAATGGTAGGATTATGGAGGCTAAACCAAGGCATCCCCAGGATAACCTCGTACTGTGGGGCTTCTTTGATGTTTAACGCCAAGGATTCTATGTGGCGCATATCGCCTGTTCTGATCATTAGCCTGACGTTCTCTGTTTGTTCTATGAGGAGCCCGGAGGTAAGCGGTTTACCGTCAACCGCCAACACCTCTTTGGGGATCTCCCGAGACACCTTCCTTATGGCTAATTGTTCCACCAAACCACGGTGTATGAAGTTACCCGTGGCCCCTGAATCTAACATAGCCTTTATCTGGTATGTTTGCTGACCATTTTCTAACCACATAACCAGCTCAATATGTTTTTCTGTGTCTTTCTGTCGGTTAGTGGCCAGAGAAGGGATCCTCCAGTGTTGGCTCTCCGCGTCCGCGGGAGTACCCAGCGCCACTGGGTGCAAGTCGGAGATTGCCAAGGTGGCTATAGCCTTCCTGTTCCTGTCAGTCCCCCCAGGTCTTTTGGGTCGAGCGGGGCATAGCCGGACATAGTGTCCCTTCTTTCCGCAATACATACACAGCCCCTGTGTTCTCCTGCTCTCTCTTTCAGTCCGTGACAGAAGCACGAACAGCACCCACTTCCATGGGCTCTGGGGCCACTTCGCTACCGGTCACTTCCCTCCTGGCTCTCTCTCCTCAGAACCTGTCACCTCCCCTGTCTGTGATGCGCCCATCCAACCTTAAGGCCAGACAAACTAGAGCAGTGCATGTGCGGGGTTGGGGGTCTAGTCTAGCGATGACATCCTTTAGCTCGTCGCTTAGTCCCTGGTAGAATAAAGACATTCTCTTCTCTTCTGGCCATGCAGTCTCAGCTACCAATCGATTAAAAGAAGTCAAATAAGTCACCAACTAATTTCTTCCTTGTTTTAACTCTAGAAGCTCCCGGTCTGCGCTAAATGTGGTAGATCGCCTATCAAAAACCCCTTCTAGAGCTGCCCTAAACTCATCCCAGTCGGATAAGACAGGATCAATATTTTGTACCAATGGTACCGCCCAATTGGCTGCGTCGCCAGCCAAGTATGAGATAGCAAACGCCACCTTAGAGTGATTATTCGGGAAAGAAGACTGCCTACAAGAAAAATGCATCAATATTTGAGTCAAAAACACCTGTATCTTCTGGGGATCCCCGGAGTATGTTTCAGGATTGGCTAGTGGAATGGGGGGAGGCACGGTGACATGGATGGGCAGAGTCCCTGTACTTATATCAAAAGGGTTTTTCGACAGCCTTTCTACCTTCTCTCGTAATGCCGCTGTTTCTGCCCTAGATGCTGCTAATTGCTGCTGAACTGCGGCGAGTGCTTGCAAGACCTCATCCATACCGCGTCCCTACAGCACTCCCTGAACCGGGAGGAGTTTCAATACGTGGGTGCGTAATTCTGTAACGATTCCGTCCCAGGTCCAATACTCCTCAGGATTCGGGTGATGCCATAGGGGGTCCACCTCTTGACGTCCCCAACTCCTGCACTAATGGCACGGAAGGTTGGAGCAATCAAGCGAGGGAAAGGGAAGGAAGGGAACAGCGGGGAGTAGAACCTGTAAAAGAATAAAACAGACAACACAAATGAAGTATTAAGGCATATAAGGCTACGCTCATTAATTCTCGCTAGGGACACCAATTCCTTCTATAACTGTTAGCCTTGTGGTTCTCTTTTCCTCTTTTCTAGCATCTATATTGCGCCATAATCAGACCAACAAATAAACCAGAACCAAGCCCAGGCACCTCACATACATTCATGAACATGAAACAGCAGAAGACTACCACCCTCCTTTGTTTGCTGGTGCCCCGTAGAGAAACAGTGTGGAAGTTATGTGCATCAGGGACCTCCCCTCAGTGCTCTACTAGTCCTGCAGTGGCAAGTCTGAAGTGTCTCAGTATGGCACGAAGTGAGGAAAATGGTCTGCTTTCTTGTGACCAAATAATAACAACCGCGTGAAATGATTAGAACGCGGGTCTAGTACAATCTGACAGGTTTCCTATGGAGTTTCACGATTGTGCATACTATAAGTCCGTTGTGGTTGCTGCACCACTCCTTGGACCCCAGCACACTCAAAGAGAATAAACAATGTACCTCATCTGTAGGTTTGTGGAAGAGAGGAAAGTACAAGCAGGATTACCGGCTTTGCGCCCAGGCCACAGCGCTCCCTGCCTCGCAATAGACCGATGTGAGCAGCAGTGCTTCACTGATGATGGCCGAGGGGAAGGCTCCGGCACGAAATACCTGTCGGGATTAGCTCCGGGTCTGGAAGCACCGAGCATGGCTCTGGCGCGAAACGCTGTCTCTGGGTGTGCGCGTCAACAGCTGTTCGCCTCAACTGACAGGTGGCCTAGACATTCATCGGATAGGCTGTCGGGGGTTCAAGAAGCCAATGGTGAAACGAGTTACCCCAACAGGCGGTGGGTAAACAATCCAAAGCAACGGCCCCAATCTTCTCGGAGCGGGTTCGGAAAACGGAACTTGTCAACCCGGAATTATGCACAGCGTCCTGTGTGTGTCACTTCTCTTTTGTGCTCGCGGCTCCTCCCACTCTGTCCCCTGGTATTCTGGTGATCATAGGCAATGCAGGCGCGCGATGCCTGATCCCTGACAAACTTCTGCACGTTAAGCCGGCGATTCGATAAAATCCTTGCCGCGAAGGGAGGATGATGTGCCGAGCCTGTTGCGTGTGCGATCTTGTTGCGATGAAAGAAAATGGCGCTTCGCGAGGGAGCGACGATCCTGATGCGATGCGATGAAAATGGCGAACGCTCGGCGTCCGCTCTACGATGTCTTGAAGCGATGAACTCGATGCGATGATCTTTGGTTAGAGAGCGTTTTCAGGCCCGCCAACATGCAATGCGATAATCTTCGGGTTAGCGAGCATTTTCAGGCCCGCAGACAGGTGATGCGATGATCTTTGGTTAGCGAGCGCTTTTCAGGCCCGCCATCATGCAATGCGATAATCTTCGGGTTAGTGAGCGTTTTCAGGCCCGCAGAGAGGTGATGCGATGATCTCCGGTAGCGAGCACTCGGCGGCAGCAGAGTGACAATTTTCCTTACGCTCTCCAGCTGCAGCAGCTCGCTAACGGGCGTTAGCGACGATTTTCAGCACTCTTTTCTCTGTAGTAGAACTAGAGGCCCTGGAACTCACAGGAGCCTCATGTGCAGATAGAAATCCTCGCTGGGAGGAAGCAGGAGGCTGGTGGTGGAGTCTGATGTGCCTGAGACTCCTGCAGGAGGCTAGCTCTCTTCTAGCCCTTGGGTGATTGCTGTAGCAAAAATAAAAGTTCCTTCAAAGTCCTTTTCCTCTTCTTCCAAGTCCAGTAGTAACCACTGCAGGCCAGTCCAAGAAACAGCACACAAGCACAAGGACAGTCCTTCTGCAAATTTCTTCAGTTACACAGACAGAGGTTCTTCTTGTTGTCCACTAATTGTAGGGGTTTGAGCAGATATTTATACCCCAAAAGTCTTTCAATCAATCTCAATCAAATCACTTTATTCGATTAATAAAATATCAATCATAAAAGTTACAAAAATACATCACAGATTAATGTTCTAAAAGACCAGAAAATTCATATCAGCAGTTGGTCAGTTTTCTTGTTCTCATAGACGTACATAAAAATGAGGCGAAGCTAGAACAGATTAAGGCAAAATAGTACGTAAATCCAAATAGCAATATAATTAAAGCCCATCCAAATCAAGTGAGCTCAAATGAACGATGCTCACAACGGCTTATTTACCTATTTTCCTTCAACAAGCTTTTGCCTTATCCTCCATGCATGTCCTAAAAACTTTGCTATACCACAAGTAACACTTGTCTTTGTTCTAAGAAGCTACAAGTCACTGAACCCAGCCAGAACCAGTTCTGGTCAGTCCTGGAGCACTTTGTTTGCCAAGCTGCTTCTTTCCGTTCAGAGTGCAGGGCAGAGACATCAGACGCACCACAGGAGGTGGAGCCAGCATTGTGGAGGGAAGGCACAGGTCCCAGGTGCAACTCCTCCCACCCATCTAGATGCAGATCTCTCTATTCACCACTGGGACACCTCACCCTGTCTCCTGGAATTCCCCCTCCCTGTCACTCCAATGCAGAATGCAGCACACATGGAAAGAGGTAAAAACAAGAAGAAAAAAACATACTGCACCTCACCTAAGGAGGCCTACGAATTTGGCGCTTTCCAAGGTATACATGAGTTTATAAATCTGGGGCAGCATCAAATTCCATGGGTGTTGCGCTTCCCAGGCACATAGTAAGACAACGCAGCAATTTACGCTGCGTCACCTTAATCATGAGTTACGAGGCCACTCAAAGCCATACAGGGTGGCTTTGAGTGGCTTCACCAATCGAATTGAGAGCCCTGCGTCACACATGTACCACTTTATTTGGTCCAAAGGTGACAAAGGGTTCTCATAAATAAGCCCCTAAACACTCAAAAACTGAGGGCTTCATTTATGAGGACTTGGTGAAAGTCAGCGCCAAAAGTCTTCTTGCTGCTCTGCTCTATGCCAATGTGAAACGGCAGGAATGCACCATGTTTATGAAATATGGTGCATTTCTGTCCTTTTTCCCGGCACTGGTGCTCAATGTGCTGCCTAGCACCAACATAGGCACCTTTGCTAAATGGTTCAAGGGTGCGTGCCCTGTTGCAGACAGGATTATTTTTGAGCAGGAAGGGGTACCTTCCTGCGCAAAAACAATCCTGAGAAGGGTTTTCCTCTTTCTGTGTGTCCTGCAGAATACTGCATACATGGAAAGAGGAAAAAACTAGGAGAAATAAAAAAATGTCTCCTCATTACGCCTGCTCTGGAGAGGAGTAAGGTTTGGCACTGCCCCATGTTTCCCTGATTAAGTTAATTTAAGGCAGAGTCAAAATCCATGGGTGCTGCATGAGAAAACCAACCTCAACGACCAAAGAACAGCTCCTTGACGCAGAGTGAGGCAAGCAGTGACTTGTGCTGCTTTATCTTACTCCATATCTATCAGTCCATGCAAAGCCATGCAGAGAGGCTTTGTATCACCATATGGATATGATTGAGAGGCTTGCACCACTGGAGCGTCAAACAAAGTGACACTCCAGCTGTGCAAGGCTCTCATAAATAAGTCTCGCAGTGATTTGTTAGTGTTTAAGCAAGTCTCTTTTTATCGATGTGCAGCAACGTTAATGTCTACCTAAAGAACCAAGACTATAGTCCCATTCAAAGTTTTATTGAGATACTTATACGTATGATTACTAATTCTAATAGAAAAATACTATTTTCTATGACTAACAAATTAGGAATCAAGCAGAAGACCACACCATATGTTTGTAAACTAGATTATTTATTGGAATTTGGAAGGGTAATTCAGAACACGCAATAGGGTATGCTGGAAGATGTGGACATACCATATACTTTATTAAGAGCAACCTAGACATTATGGTGCCGATTCCGATCCGGTAAAAATAATTTGCGTACGACCCGTATCCGTATTGTTTTACGTACGAGTCGTACAAGTACCATACAAACTGGCAAGTACGATTCGTCCGTGACAAATAACCACGAATAGCGTCGGGAAAAGTCTACGAGAGTGCGTCGGAAAGTGTCCACGTCCGAATATCGTCGGGAAAAGTGTACGAAAGTGATCCGGACAGTCTCACGTACAAATCGTAAAACACAAGTCCGAGCGCACAAGTACGATCCCAACCGTCCGTCCGAATACACAATCGCACATAAAAACACCTGTACGGAGCCAACGCAGTAGCACACATGTACACGGGTAAACTCATGCCCGTGTATGAGCCGTACAGCCCCCCCACCCCCAAATATGTCAGCACCGTACACCACCCTGTCCGCACTGCACCCCAGCTCCGCAACTGTACGTGCCGTACCCCCATGTACACGCAGCACCCCCTCATGTACGCGCCATACCACCGTATGTACGCGCCGTCCCCCAGGGGTGCACGTGTACGCACCGTACCCCCACCGCATGTACGCACTGTACCCCCAGCCCCCCACCGCATGTACGCACAGAACCCCCACCGCATGTACGCACTGTACCCCCAGCCCCCCAACGCATGTACGCACCGTACCCCCACCGCATGTACGCACTGTACCCCCAGTCCACCCACCGCATGTACGCACTGAACCCCCACCGCATGTACGCACTGTACCCCCAGCCCCCCAACACATGTACGCACCATACCCCCACCGCATGTACACACTGTACCCCCAGCCCCCTACCGCATGTACGCACCAAACCCCCACCGCATGTACACACTGTACCCCCAGACCCCAATGCATGTATGCACCATACCCCCACCGCATGTACGCACTGTACCCCCAGCCCCCCCACCGCATGTACGCACCGTACCCCCACCGCATGTACGCGCCGCACACCAACACCGTACCCCAGCACCCTCACCCAGCATCGCGTATGTACGGATCGTACCTATGCGAAAAAGACTCATACAGAACCAGGACACTGTAAAACAGCACAAGGAGGGTCAAATCAACTCGCACAACAACACAAAACACGTCTACATGACAAAATACATCTCAATGACTGACCTGCCACATCCAAACAGGCCAACAGAGGCCCCAAACACAACCACCTCTTATAACACACCCACCAAAATTCAAACACAGCCACACCCAAAAATTGACCAATAAAAAGGGCCCACACACACAAACCATGAGCCTTTGCAACAGACCTACTGCTGACAGAGCCCACACACAAACAACCCCACATTACTCACACCTTCGCTACACCTTCACTCACACACCTTCACACAACCTCCTCCACAAACATCCCCCTCTTCACATTCACACACACACACTCACATTTACACCCACACACCCACAACCATCCACACCCACACCCACACCCCACACCATGCCCACAGACAAGAATCCAAAGTTCACAACAGCGGAGCTGGACCTCCTTGTCAACAAAGTCATCAGAGTCGAGCCAAAGCTGTTTGGAACATTGGTCAGACAGACCAGCATAGCTGAAAAATCTGCCATGTGGCAGAGGATTGCCGACAAGGTGAATGCTGTTGCGCCCATCTGAAGGACCAGGCATGAATGCCAAGCCAGGTGGTACGATCTGCGCAGGGCGATCAAGAGGAAAATGAATGAAGAATATGCCCAGACCAACATCACTGGAGGTGGGCCGCCCCGCAGACCCGTACACTACCATCCCTGGGAAGAGAAGGTGATGGCCATGCTACCGCCGGTGGGAGTAGACGGAGTCGAAGGAGTCGCAGAGCCTGGTGAGTACACAAACAACTCACGTAACATGGGGGGAATGGCATCCACACCCCAACTACAACAAATGCACGCACCTACCCCCAAGCATTCACCGCACACAACCACACTAAAAAACCACGCCCATGCCACTAACGTCACCATGCACCCTTCACAAATCAAGGCAAGGCCATGTCCAAGGCTACAACAACCACAAACACAAGACTGGATATCCGGGAGGCTGGTAGGGTGGGCCCCACACAACACATTGTGAAAATGAGACGCAGACAACAATGCCCTCAGCCCATATGGCCTAGGTACATACCCATGCACAATGCACAGGGACTGGCAAAGTACTGACAAGGTAGCTGAGACTGGGCCCTGCCGTATGCAGCACAAGGCCCTCCTGGGACCACTGTACACTCAAACAACAACTCCACTAGCTCACATACCCAGCACAGGAACTCACACACACTGTCATGCCAGCATGCACCATGAGGGGACACACACATCACCTGGGAGACACAATGACAACTCACACTACACACAACAGCACGCCCGGTCACCCCCCCTAACACAAGCACACTCCCCCGGGGCAGGCAACGGATTCACACACTCCCACAATGGACATGTGACACAACAAGACCAATCCAGAGCCAAGTAAGCATCAGAGCCAACTATCTACAGGCCACACACTCAGGAGAAAATCCCAATCTGTCCCCCGCAACATACCCATCCCCAAGTGGACACTGAGAGGAATGCTAGGGACATCCAACTACCTGGACGAACTGTGTCAACTTGAATATGTATGAAACATGGATGTGGCATGAAACAGCATTAACATTGTCTCCCTCTCACACAGGGCAACGTCAACGATCTCCCCCCAACACTGGGGGGGAAGAATCACAGTCCCAGGCACGCGTGAAGACGATCCCACCGGCAGCGACGACTCTCACCACTCCGTGGATGACCCCGACCAACCTGGACCCTCTGGTGCCCAAGCCCCTGCAGCACCTGCGTCAGGTACATCTGTGCCAACCCCCACCCCCATTCCTGCCACATCCCAGGAGCCCTGCTCGCACTGAACAACACAGCCAGTCTGACCAGGAGGGACAAGGTTCTGCGGGCACCCAGGAGGAGGCAGACAACCCTGCAAATGCCATCCCTCAGGGGTCCCGTAGACCCGATGTGCCCACAACGGCAGGTCAGGCTCGTGTGGGCAGGGGTGGTGGGAGTGGAGGCAGGCGGAGGCGCGAACCTGACCAGTCAGCTCAGGACCCCGGTATGTCACACATACGCAACATCCTGGACTCATACCGGCGTGACACCAGAGGCATCGACCAGGTCGTGTCCAGACTTTCCGGGATGCAGGGGACCCTCGATGACATTAAGAACCTGCAGGTCGAGCATCATGCCAGTCATCAACAACACCAAGGACGGATGGAGGCAAGACTGGCTGAGCTCCTGGCGGTGCATGGGGACGTGAGCCAATCACTCCGTCAGATTGCCCAAAGCCTGGCAAACCCTCCCTGTACCACCAGGTGTAGACCAGCACCAGACACAGGGAGGGAGGAGGAGGAGGAGGATTCATCTGACGGAGCGTCCCTAGCATCGTCAAGGCCTGCATCTGAGGGTCCCCGGAGGAAGGTGGGTCGTCCACGGAAAAGACCGTAAGAGTCAGCGGACCATCCACATCTCCCAGGTCACCTGGCCTGGCACCTGGCCCTCTGGCGCAACAGCACCACCTCATCCAATGACATTCTCTGCCACATGGACTTGCTGGTCACAGTCTGACCAATGATGACCAACACTGTGGTGTGGAATCTGATGACTCCAACTGACAAGGATGCCATCTCCCCCTGTGAACTTTGGATTCTATTACCCCGGTAGAGCACCTTAGCACATCTACCATAAGACTCACCCCACCAAAAATAAAATCTTATTGTTCTGCACATGAGATGTTGCTGTCATTTTGCATTATTCAACAACATATGTGTGTGGAAATGTCTAACTATGCCTGAGTGGTGAACTAACTCCAGCCATCCATACCCTGGGATCAGAGTCTGGTACAGGACACACATGGGTCACAAGGTATCATTCAATGTAGGCATGGAGCACAACACTCACCTGTGATGGCCTCTGGCTGCTGAGGGGGGCTTGCTAAACTGTGCGTAGAGACCTATTTGGAAGATCATCATCAAGGCGTAGAGGTCATGGCTCATGTGGAGGTTCCCGGGGAGGGAGTCCCAGGTATGTGTGGCCAGGTGGGAGTACAATGTCCTGTATGCTGGAGTACGGTGGATGTGAAGAACGGTGGCCAGGGCAAGGTTGGATGCACGGAGATGGCCCAACGGGATCTAGGATGACAGACGTACAAGGTTGGTTGGGGTCGGGGTTGTGGACTGCCTCCTGAGTGTGGGTGGGGAGTGTGGAGGTCACCCTGCAGCAGACAGTGATCCATAGCAGCTATCCATGTGGATGGTGAGGTGGCTGGGGCGCAGGGTGTTGAATCTGATGTGTGCAGATGCCCCCTGGAAGTGGACCAGGTGCCTGGGAGTTTGGATGTACTTGCTCCGTAGAGGGCAGGGCAGTATATGAGACGGATGTTGTCATGGACCTGGGGGATGGTCTGTCTTTTCTTGGAGTGGATCTATCTGTGGATCATGTGCATAATGCAGAGGGCGTTGGAGCATGAGGTCCAGATGCTGTGGGCTAGCATGGCATATGTGAGCGAGCCAAACATGATGCACACCATCTTGTGTGTGTGGCCACTGGGTGCTTGTGCAGGGCCCGCAGCAGCAGGCGCCATCTCCCTGCAAAAAGCCACATTTTGCACACAATGACTAGGATGTCAGAAGGACAACTGCAACAGGCACGTGTGTAAAGTAAGGAGTGTCCGGTGATACATGGCACACCCAGAGACAATGCATGCACAATCACCAAAGAGCCATTACACCGGATCAGGAAACTAAAGGGCGACCTGCGCACAGGAGACACACCCTCAGCAGCTGTTGATGGCCCATTGTGTGGTCGACCTTGCTAAAAAAACATACACGACCATGCACTTCATGCCCAATAGGGAGCCTAATCCATGAGCAACTGCATGCATGTTGCTAAACTACACATCGACGCCTATGCATTATCTACAGCAAGTATGCATTGACAGAGATGAGGCACCTTGGAGTGTGACAAACACCTTTATTACTCAGCCTCACACTAATGGAAATGCATCCATTGGAACAGACTCACAGGTCATTTGGCTGAACATGTGTGACCTACACTGGACACCCCCTTCAACACACAGATGTGGTAAATCCTACTGAGCTGGCACACAAGTGAAGGGGTTGAGCCTCACACCCCTTGCTGCACACCGAGAGGCTGCAATTCCCCATTGAGGCTGTCATGGGGATGTCCAACACCATGTCCACCATTAGCATCCCGTATGTTCCTGAGGGACGTTATACACACATTGATGCCTTCATCAGAATTAACCCTGGGCAGAGCGTGCGTAGTAGCACTACACGTAGCTACGCGGAGTACACTTTTATCTACATTCAGCTACTTTGATCTATGCGTAGCTGATAATACAGCACCTTGCACACTGCAAGTTACGATAAAATTAGAATTTCTGTCTTAATATGCTATAACGCAAATAGTCATTTCACATAAGAGAAAATGATACATTAGCAAGCAGTGAGAGAGGTGATGATTTTGGGATCCTCCCTAACCTAGGGAGAGAACCAAGCAGATGCCTTGAAAACAAAAAGCACATTTTCTTGAACGATTCGGCGGTGGTCCCATCCTCTGAGGACCACCCCAAGCACAGTTATTGGCAAAAATACAATCCCAACCAAAGGCCCTGCAAAGCATTATGGGACAAGATTAGCAGTGGGCAGTGAATATTATAGTATCCAATATCAAAATATTTCTACACAGAGCTGCAGTTCAACTAGTCGTTACTAGATGTCCCTCACGAGTCAAATGCAAAAGCATTGAAATTATTGTTACATCAAGCTGCAGTTCCACTCGTCGTTACTAGATGTCCCTCACGAGTCGACACGAGTCAAATGCAAAAGTTTCATGAAAGGGTTTCAATGCTTTTGCATTTGACTCGTGAGGGACATCTAGTAACGACTAGTGGAACTGCAGCTCTTTGTAGAATTATTTTGATATTGGACACTATAATATTCACTGCCCACTGCTAACCTCGTCCCATAATGCTTTGCAGGGCCTTTGGCTGGGATTGTGTTTTTGCCCATAACTATGCTTGGGGTGGTCCTAGGAGGGAGGGACCACCACGGAATCGTTCACCAGCATGATATGCTCTTTGTGTTCAAGGCTTCAGCTTGGTCCTCTCCATAGGTTAGGGGGGGCCCCAAAATCATCACCTCTCTCATTGCCTAACATTTATCATTCACAGTTCACTTGTGTGAATTGGTTATACTGTTTCTAGCATGTAAAATTGCTGTAGCAAAGTGTTTGTGGGTTATGTTGCTATTACTGCTACGCTATGTGTTGGAGCACAGATTTCCACTGTGCTACGTCCATTTTGCGTAGTGTGTATTACTGCAAACTACGCATGCTCCGTCAGCGAAGCGTAGCAATATGCCCAGGCTTAATCAGAATCCACAATCCATGACAGATGACTGTCAGGAAGGGTGACTATCAATTCATGGGAGCCATGCAACACGTCATGTGGCCCATGGTGAGTCGTCATGTATGCATGGTAACACAACATGCACAGGAGCAGTCCCCACATATCACAAACACGTACCACCCACAAAACGCCTTGCTGCACTCCTTACCCAAAATGACTTTTCACCATGTCTGTGCATGTAACTCAGATCCAGCACACGTTGCAATACTCATGAGGAATAGCAGGAGGGCAACGATGACATGAGCAGACGACAGCCGCAGGAACCTGGGGAGGACAGACACACAACAAGTCAGCGAAGAGCTAGTAATCCGCAGACATGTACATGTACTCTACAGGAATGATGTTGTCACCATGCTAATAATGAATTTTGTGTTCCCGCAAAAATGTGTGGAATGACATCATCACTTGAATGACACATCAGAACACACCTCCAAGTCACTTAGCACACAGTCAGCTCGACACACATATTGAAACACATGCCACACAAGGCCCTAAGCGTGCACACTCAGACACAGGGACTCACCATCATGAGAAGAAGTTGCGGATAAGCTGACTCCGGATTTCCTCATCCTCATCCTCATCCTCACTTGCCCCGTGCCCAAGCCCTCCATCCTCCACGGGTGGATGATCTTGCTCATCCGGATCCAGGATGAGTGGCACGGCCTTCTCCACTGCCATGTTGTGCAGCATGCAGCACAGAAGGAAGATTTTGCAGACCTTCACCGGGGCATATGGGAGTGCACCGCCGGTCTTGTGGAGGCACCGGAATCTGCTTTTCAGGAGTCCAAACGTCCTCTCAATCACGCGCCTCGTCTGCCCATGGGTGTCGTTGTACCGGTGTTCTGCGGCTGTTCTGGGGTTGCGGAGAGGCGTCATCAGCCATGGCATGTTGGGATAGCCAGTGTCCCCTACATGGAAACATCATGGACAGAAGTGGGTCAGGAGAAGCAGTAAGATATTAAGATACCGCTAAATACAGGACTAACAGAGTATACCCACCAACAAGACATGCACGTTCGTTGCGCAGCTGCAGCATCATTTCAGGCACCCTGCTACGCCTCATGATGTAGGCATCGTGTGCTGATCCTGGAAAACGGGCACAGACATGGGATATCATCATGTTAGCAAGACATACCACAAGGGCATTGATGGAGTGGTAATGTTTGCGGTTACGGAAGGCTACCTCCTGTTCCTGTGGTGGTACCAAAGCCGCATGTGTCCCATCAATGGCCCCAATGACATGGGGCATCCCTCCTAGGGCATAGAACTCACCCTTGACACCTGTCAACTGCTCACGAGTTGGAAAATGTATAAATTCATCCAGGTGTACCAACATGGCCTCTAACACATCATGCAGGACACGCCTGAACATGGTCTGGGACATGCCACCTACATCAGCTATGGTCAATTGAAACGTAACCGTGGCAAAGAAATGTAGGGCTGCCATCACCTTCATCTTGGGTGTCAGTGCAGTAGGATACCTGTGTAGCGGTTGGAGGTGTGGTGCCAGCCTTGTGGCCAAGTTGTCAATCAACGGTTGGGAGAAGCGGTAGCGGCGTATACAGTCACGTTCCCTCATGGCAGCCAAGTCTGGCATTGGTCGGGGGAGAGGCGGTGCCCTGCAGAAATTTGGAAGGAATAACGAAGATTGAGTAGAGCACTACACCACTGTCAATGAACTGAGCACATGTTCAACAGCTAATACACATATGCTACATACAGAGTCTGTTCTTTGCAATGCATCCAGGACACGTATGCCAGCCAGGTGACACCCCTACCAAGAGTCAGCTACACACGTGGGTGCTCAAGGTCAACATGACATGCCATGAAACTAGCTGTGGGCCAGTGTAAGTGAACAGGCAGACGCACTACAGGAGTGACAGACATCCACATATGTGCAGAAGAAGGATGTTTTATCATACAGACAGGTTGCGGAACACTAGAGGCACAGGTCACATGTCCTTGAAATAGGACAGTCCACACACCTTGCCATGAAGGGGTACATGTCAAGACTGATCACACATACATTGAGACTACGCAGATATGTCCTTGTCTCGCAAGTCCATGTGCGATGCATACATACACCCATTACGTCTGATTCCACATGTGGCCTGGTGTGCGTAAAAGTGCGCCATGCACATCGACACGCAGACACATGTTGGATGCAGCAACTGCAGATGCATGTGACGGAACAACTACAGCAAGCTCATGGGAACACATGATACACACATGACATAGTCACATCGTGCAACACTGGTAGTTACATGTCAGGTGTCATTATCCGTGTCCCTGGCATCAGGGGACAGTTGCGGGTGTAGGTGACTGTGCCATGCTAGTGATGCAGTGCTCGACTGTCCCCAGAGAGTAGCTCCTCTGTATAAATAGATATCAAGTAATTTGCTGTTGTGTCATGCTCCCCATTGTTTCCCAGTGGCATGGTGGGTAAACCAACTGTGTGGTGCAGAGCCTACATATGTTTGTAGTATTGTAGATGTTACTCATGTTGCTGTTCATGCTATGCGCTGTGTCCTATGTAGTTTGGACTCATGTGTCATATGTATACAGGTGTCTGATCATTTCCTATCTCTTCACCTTGCCCACAGCATCGTCAGGGGAAACCGAGGAAGACACTGGCACAGACGTGGGGGAGGGATCCAGCACTGGGGCCACCAGTGCTGGGGAGTCGGGCGCAGCAAGTGGCACAGAGGCCAAGGGGAGTCAGGCGGAGGACCTGTCCAGTCCCAACACCGACTATGACGCTGACGGGTCCGAGGCAGAGCTCCCAGAGGGGACGGACACTGCTCCTAGAGCTGAAAGCAGCACTCCATCTCTCGCCGCACCCTCCATTCCCATCACTGCCCTCCCACTTGCTCGGGTCCCTTGTGTCCGTGCTAGGCGACAACAGGTGTGTGAGAGACGGCAAGGAGGTGTATTTAAAAGGTGAAGGGTGCACTTCCATTCCGGATCATTCTGTGGTGTGTTGACACATTCAATTGCATGGTGCTTGTAATATACACGCTCATAATTTAGCTTGTAATCTGAAAGGGATTCGTGTGCCAGTTATGACCCCGTCTTGTACGCTGCTTGCTAACGGTAGTTATGTGCTATTCAATGATGAAGCTTGCTGTGGGATGCTGGTGGGAATTCCTCACATCGTGACTGTATCACTACGAGTGGTTTTCTGTAATAACGTCCTTTTCCCACCCCCGCATGGCCGGCTCGATGTATCCATCTGGCTTTCCATTCCAACCTTGAAAGCAGAGTTCAACAAGATGAGCAGAATAAGGGCTCTATTGTCTCGAAAACAAGTCGTGTTGACTTAATCCCGAGAAACATTTGTCCTTCACGTAGCTAATACGCGCACAGAGGTGCAAGCGCTTTTCACCACTGATCTCCCACTACATTTTGGGACTCTGATTCAGACTATCTTTCATGCCTCATCAACAAGTGGCCTGGCTGTTTTTTTCTAAATTGTGGGCTCCGGCCTCGTGACCTCCTTCCAAACTCTGTTTGGTGTGATCCCCGCATTTCATCATTCGATTTTTTCTAGCGTCTTCGGAGGTCTCCCTTTGCTTCTCGCCCTCGTAGCTGGGGTGCTATCATTGATCTGCGTACTACGCTATGGGTGCACAACTTGCGTTACAAGACAGCATGCACCGGCTGCTCCATCTGCGGAAACAGATGCTTGAATTCTACGGCACTTTGCCGCTGGCGACCTTAAGCATTGCCTATGGATTGTCCTTCCGATTTTCCTTCTTTACCTGCGTGCAACCTGTCTTTCATTGCCTAGATTGTCCATTCGAATGGGCTCTGGATTTGTGCCTGTCTAACTCGGTGTCTCCTGACCCAGATTATGATCGACTGATGAGCCCCTTAGTGGCTCATGAGTTGGACTGTTCTGGCGTCAGGATCATGGCCTGTGCTGCAGCACATGGAGTCCTAGGGAATTGCGACATCGGAACGGCTGCAACTGAATTCTTATCCAGAAGTTATCTTGATGTCCCCACCTGTTGTCCACAAATGGTGCTGGATTCCCCGATTGTTGAGGAACACGTGTGTTCTTTCCCCCTGCTCAACTGGATGGCAGAAAATTTTGCGGAACGTTCAAATGATTTCCTCTTGGAAGCTGTTGCAACTTATTGTGGTTATACCTTGATGTATTGACTTTAGCCCTGCTCATTTCATAGTGCATCCATCGATGTTATATTTTTTGCCCTTTTACATGGTTAATTTCCCTGCAACATCGTTCATTATTGAACTTTCTTTCCTGACTTTTTCGCTTCCCTTCTATGGACTTCCAGTTCATGCCCTTGGTTCCGTTCTATCAAACTTGAACTCTGCGTTCTCGAATTTGCACCCCTAGTGGTTAGTGGTACGAACAAGGGGGGGTGTAGTGATGATTCCTATCTCCCTATGTACAATGCTAAGTTGGCACCACCGCGTTAGTTGTTCGTAAGCCATCTTGCCAATTTTGCTGCTTTTGCACGCGACACTGTAGTTGCGTGTTATTAATTTAAATATGCCTACTCGAGTTTGCTTCACATGAGAACTGTCTGTTGTTTGACATCCTTCACAGTGAGCAGCAAGCTTGTACTGTACATTGTGTACACAAACAGTCTGGGTGACTAGACGGTGCATGTTGTTGTGTGCAGGTTAATCGTCCCACTATTTAGCCATTACATGCACGCAGCTGCAGATACCTGATAAACGAGTGCTTGCCATATTGCAGTGCAGCACGTTTTAGTTTCATTGTGATGGAGAACTTTCGCAGGTGATGAGACTAGATGATCCTGTGATGTGATTCCACTGAGCTGATCTTTACGGTTGGGGGTCCCCCATTCAAGCCTAGAGACCTTCTATTAGTCGAATGATACTACTATTGGTTTACTGGCGACAGGAAGGTTGCTGTTTCCACTGTCATTTTCTTATGATTGCTCCTTTCATTGTCTATGATATTGCAACAATGCTGGTGCTTCTGAACGTAACCATTTGTCTGCTTATGTTAGCCACAGTACTGCATCTTAGGACGCGAGGTTCATTGAATGAACTCTTTCAACTTTACCGTGTCTCTGTCTATTCTGTTGTGGACTGATCTTAGAATAATGACAAACAGGTATGTCTGATTCCCACCATTCCTGAGAATATTGTCAGTCGCTTGTTCTGGGTTGTCTATGCATTGGGACCGCCGAGCTCAACCTCGGCTAACGAATGGGACACTCAGCTAGTCGGATAAGGGGTTCTGGGTTCTGAGGGGAGTTTGTGGTACACCAAACATGTCTTCTTCGTGCCAGGCACCACACCCCCTGCCCCTGTCTCCCCTGCTGCCGTCAATGCAGAGTCTGTGGACATTCAGCACCAGTTGCAGGTTGGTCAGACATCGCTGCTGTGTGTCCTCCATGGCCACACCAGACTGCTGACACGGATGGTGTCATACATGGAGGGCATGTCATCAGCGATGTCTGACCAATGGATGTTGCTGAGGTTCATGGACTCGTCACTGATGGCAGCAGTGGGTCTCCTGCAGCGCTCTGTCCCCCCCCTACCCCGGCACCATCCGCACTTCCCACTCCCATGCCTGTCCCATACACACCCAGACGTCCCCATGCACGCACCCCACCAGTCACAGGCAGCACACCACCTGTCACACACACACAGGGGGGAGAAGGCACAGCCACTGGGTCGGGGGGCAAACAGCAGCCACGCTGTCACAGTAGGAGTCCACAGTCCTCACGACCCACTACCTCCAAAACCACTCCCCTTGGCTCTCCTGCCCAACAGTCGGACAGAGAGTCCTTCATGGCCAGTCTGTCCCTCAGCCCCAGTGTGACACCACCCCGCAAGTGTTTGAGGGATTCCCCGGCCAGGGTGGTTGAGTCCCCCCCTGTACACACCCTCCCCCAGTTGCGCTGCGACCCATCCCACCGACCGCCCCCCCTCCTTGGGGCCTGTGGTTCCTTCGGGTGCAGGGGAGACACTGGAAGAGCTTGCGGCCGTGTGCAGCGCCATACTGACCTCCTCCTTTGGCACTGCCCCACTCCCTGTGGTGGAGTCGTCCGTCCCTGCACCCACGACACCTGCCCGTGCCCCTCCTGTCCCTGCGGTGCCTGGTTCTTCCCCCCACATGATGCCCCCCCTTCTGTGGATGATATGGTACAGTGCACTGTGCAGGCAAGCTAGGGGAGACGCGTCCCAACGTGTCCCCCCCCAGGACTTCGCATCTGGCGTGGCCTATGGGCTTGGTGAATAGTGTACTGTAGCTAATTTTCTTCAAAATGATGAATGTGGTTTTTTGTTTTTCCTTTGCACACTATAACTTTTCTGGTATTGCTGTTGGTGCTGCTGCTCCCTGAGTTGGGGTGGTGATAATGTGTTGGGTGTCTGGGAAATGTTGTAGTGTGCTGCTCATGGGGTGGGCCCTGGTATCTGCATGCCGTCACAAGGTGTCTGCATATATTCGTAGGTCATGTTAGCTCTTACTGCATGGTGACATTGTCCCAAGGTGTGTTCCTTCATCTGTGGCACCTGACATCTTCCCTGCAGGGTGTTTCCCAATTGTTGTGCTGAGCTGTGTCAACATTTCCTCGGTGTGTGACACATCCCTACGACTTTGGCCATGTATGCTCTGCAATGCCTCCACCTGCATCGTTTGTGGCATCCTTGCTGGACACTGTACTTGTGTATGGAGTATATTGACATGAATTCATGTGAACATTTTCCCTTTTACGCACTATGCATGTGTGTACTCCCTGCCTCACACACATGTGTTACGTGTTCTGCAGGGTATTTGGGCACCTGACTGACAATTGTGGGCATTGTATCTGTGTGTACTCCACCCTTTTCCTTCCATGGGAGGCTACAACTTGTTGGCTGCCCCGGCACCTGTACATTCCTATCATTCCTGGAATGTGGGTGACAGTGTGTGTTCCCTTAGGCTCTCTTAGTTTAGTGGTGTTTGACATGAGGATACAGTCTTGTTGCATGATCTCAGTGTGTGTATTGTGCTGCCTCTGCCAGGGGTGGGTATGCATGTGTAATTTGTCATCACACCCACATGTGGTGTGTCATGCAGTGGGGGAAGGACATCCATCCTCATGGGAGTGGGACACTGCTGTCAGTGATGTGTTGTCATGGCACTCTCAACATTGTCGCACATTGTGGATGCCTTCATGCACCCATGGAGTTTTGCTCATCGGAGGGTGATGTACACACCCCCATGTCTCTGTCCACTGCTGGGGGTCCTCTACACCCAACCCTCATTTGTCTGGGCACTGCTGGGAGTGATAGGCACCCACCCCTCATATATCTGGGCACTGCTGGGAGTGATAGGCACCCACCCCTCTTATGTCTGGGCACTGCTAGGAGTGCTAGGCACCCACCCCTCATAGGTCTGGGCACTGCTGGGAGTGATAGGCACACACCCCTCATATGTCTGGGCACTGCTGGTAGTGATAGGCACACCCCCCATGTCTCTCTCCACTGCTGGGAGTTTAGGCACCGACCCCCATGTCTCTGGGCACTGCTGGGAGTGATGGGAACCCACCCCTCATATGTCTGGGCACTGCTGGGAGTGATAGGCACACACCCCTATGTATCTGTCCACTGTCGTGGTACGAGCCGTACCCATGCGCTGATGGCCTGGGTGCGGCCCGTACCCCTACGGCACCCCAACTTTGGGGCTGCGGCCCGTATCCATGCCTTTGGGACGTGGGTACCCATGCTCTGAGGGGCGTGGGGACGTCCCGAACCACCATCGTGGTGGTGACGGGTCCACGTCCACTTCCATTGTGGCGGAACGTCGGATTGGTGGACACGCCCCCCGAAGTGACCAGACCATGGAGGTAATTAATGTGCAGGATGTTTTAGTCATTTGTGGGGTGTGGGTTGTGTTTCCTGCCCCTTGCACACACCCCCCCCCCCCCTTTGCCCCTGGGGGTTGTTCTGACCTTCTGCGGCATCTGCGTCGGTTTCTGTACACGAGGTGGTAGGCTATGAGGTAGGCTATGAGGGCCGGGATGACGCGTAGGTTGGGGTCCATTGCTGTCCGTCGCTTACCCGGGCTCCTTGTTCGCATCGTCCTCAATTTCCCGGCAGTTTTTGGCTCCCGTAAAAGATGCTGCGTGCGGAGTGACATCGGCACGAATCGTACTTGCTGGTCCGTAGAACGCTGCCTGACTTCGTCCGGACGTCGGGTATGCGCCGTCCAGAATCTGATTTGTATGTATTTTTTTGCCAGTCGGTGTTTTTTACGACTCGTACGGAAATGGTATTTCTGTGCGAATCGTACTTGCGAGTTTGTAAGGTGTCTTTCCCGGGTACGAGTCGGACAGAAAAAACGGTCCGTACGACCATTCGTACCCGGGTTTTACAGGATCGGAATCGACACCAATATATCCATACTTGTGTCTGTGTAAATCCTGGCCTTATGACAATAAATAGTGTTGCGTGCTTTCATCAACGCTATTTATTTCGCAATGTTTGGGAATGCAATATAAAAGAAGACTAGAAGTCAGATAAAGATTTCATGAACAGAAAATTCTCTCAATGTTAGCAGGAGAGAAGGCATTTTAGAATTAGATCTCAGAGTTTAAGTGGTCCATGAGAGCAATAAAACTGAACAATGCTATTAATATTTAGGAATTATTTGAGTCTTAGATTGAAGAGTAAGGCACAAAATTATGGCCAAACCAAAACCACACATTGGATATTTTCTGTGTAGCTTCTCTATCTGCAGTTACACAGTGTTATAGTTGCACCTGTATTATGAGTCATTTGAGTTGCTTTAGTGGTTTTAGGGAGTGCTTAGTGGGTGGTTTGAAAGGAAACTTTGTAAATGTGTTCTTTCATCATTTATTGCACCACTCTCACTGCGTATGTGTAAATAATATAATTTTGAGTTAGTCAAGCAATGTCACTTATTTGACATTTCTAAACTATATGTTCAGATTCTATAAGGCAGAAGCCCTTATCTTAAATTTGTCCTCGATGGTGTTGAGCAAAAGAATCCTGGAGCTCGGTTTCTAATTAAAACGTTACATAAAATTAATCTGACTGTGTTGTCGCTTTCAGACCTACCACACTCAAGATTTAGGGCTGGATGTACCATCCTTTTTAGCGCTCGCAAACAGGAAATCGGCCAATTTGTGACTGCTAAAAAGAGTTATGGTATGTACAAACCCTATTATGCGAGTCGGTAACTAATTACTGACTCTCAAAATAGGGTTTTCGAGTCTCTATTAGGAAGAGGCATGCCAACGGTGTCTCTTCGTAATAGCGAGTCACACTTGAATGTACGAGTGTTTTGCAACTGCATTTGCAGTCGCAAAACACTTACAGTTTACCACGTTTGTGAATGGATGCATACTCTTAAAGAATGAAACAGAAACGTTTCATTTTTCTTTTTTAAATGCATCCTGTTTTCCTTTAAGGAAAACGGGTTGCATTGAAAAAGAAAAAAACCTGCTGTATTGAAAAAGCACACATGGTGGTCTGCTGACCCAAGCAGGCTACAATCCCTGCGAGTGCTAGCCATTCCCAATGGGTCGCAAATTGCGACCTACCGACCCCTTTAGGAATGGCAAACAGTGTCTGAGACACTGTACTACATTCCATTTTGCGAGTCGCAAATTGCAAGTTGCAAAACATCGCAATTTGCAACTTGCAAAATGGAATGGTAGGGCATCTGGTCCTTAATGCTTTACCTGCCCTATTGACTCATATATATGTCAAGAAACAGTGGGCCTAATTTACTATATTTTGATGCATGGCAGCGCAGCAAGCCTTCCTGCAGAGCGACCGTGCATGAAAATGAAAGGGCAGGAATGCACTGTATCTACAAGATAAAGCGTATTCCTGTCCTTCTCCCCTGCGCTCGCGCACAAAGAACAGCTGTGCACCAATGCAGACAGCCTTGCAAGTGTGCCTGCGTTGCAGGGATCATTGTTTTTGTGCCAGAAGGGACACTAATTCAAACAATTATTGATGGCATTTTCCTCTTTCTGTGCGTGCTGCAGACTGCAGCACGCATAGAAAGAGGAAAAAGCATTTCTCTTTTTTGCACGACTCCTATGCACCCCCAGGGGAGGCGTAGGATTCGGACGCATTCCTAGCTTTACAAAACGTTGTAAATCTGGGAATGTGTCAGGTTCCATGGATGTTGCGTGGGAGCACCCACAGCAACACCGATGGAATGCCCCTTTCACACAGAATATTGCGTGAAAAGATCCCATATTTACAAGGCTGTGAAAAGTCATGCAGGGTGAACCAGTAGTGCAATGGGCTTGTAAATGAGGTTCAGTGTTCCCAGGCACCCTTATGACTTATAGGGATCACTGACAAAATATCGAGAAGGAGAATATCAACCTACCAAAATATCGAGGAAAAAATGTAGAATGCCAAAATATCAAACCCCTATCTCCAAACAGGTAAGTACAAAAATATAGAATCCAAAATATCGTTGTAAAAAATATAGTTAGTCAAAATATCGAATTTTTTAAATTTCTTAAAAGTAATATACAATTAATGAAATAATACATATAATTAACTGAAACATACTTAAAAATACTTAAATAACTTTAACATTAATAAATAATTAAACTTGAACTCTGCGTTCTCGAATTTGCACCCCTAGTGGTTAGTGGTACGAACAAGGGGGGGTGTAGTGATGATTCCTATCTCCCTATGTACAATGCTAAGTTGGCACCACCGCGTTAGTTGTTCGTAAGCCATCTTGCCAATTTTGCTGCTTTTGCACGCGACACTGTAGTTGCGTGTTATTAATTTAAATATGCCTACTCGAGTTTGCTTCACATGAGAACTGTCTGTTGTTTGACATCCTTCACAGTGAGCAGCAAGCTTGTACTGTACATTGTGTACACAAACAGTCTGGGTGACTAGACGGTGCATGTTGTTGTGTGCAGGTTAATCGTCCCACTATTTAGCCATTACATGCACGCAGCTGCAGATACCTGATAAACGAGTGCTTGCCATATTGCAGTGCAGCACGTTTTAGTTTCATTGTGATGGAGAACTTTCGCAGGAGATGAGACTAGATGATCCTGTGATGTGATTCCACTGAGCTGATCTTTACGGTTGGGGGTGCCCCATTCAAGCCTAGAGACCTTCTATTAGTCGAATGATACTACTATTGGTTTACTGGCGACAGGAAGGTTGCTGTTTCCACTGTCATTTTCTTATGATTGCTCCTTTCATTGTCTATGATATTGCAACAATGCTGGTGCTTCTGAACGTAACCATTTGTCTGCTTATGTTAGCCACAGTACTGCATCTTAGGACGCGAGGTTCATTGAATGAACTCTTTCAACTTTACCGTGTCTCTGTCTATTCTGTTGTGGACTGATCTTAGAATAATGACAAACAGGTATGTCTGATTCCCACCATTCCTGAGAATATTGTCAGTCGCTTGTTCTGGGTTGTCTATGCATTGGGACCGCCGAGCTCAACCTCGGCTAACGAATGGGACACTCAGCTAGTCGGATAAGGGGTTCTGGGTTCTGAGGGGAGTTTGTGGTACACCAAACATGTCTTCTTCGTGCCAGGCACCACACCCCCTGCCCCTGTCTCCCCTGCTGCCGTCAATGCAGAGTCTGTGGACATTCAGCACCAGTTGCAGGTTGGTCAGACATCGCTGCTGTGTGTCCTCCATGGCCACACCAGACTGCTGACACGGATGGTGTCATACATGGAGGGCATGTCATCAGCGATGTCTGACCAACGGATGTTGCTGAGGTTCATGGACTCGTCACTGATGGCAGCAGTGGGTCTCCTGCAGCGCTCTGTCCCCCCCCTACCCCGGCACCATCCGCACTTCCCACTCCCATGCCTGTCCCATACACACCCAGACGTCCCCATGCACGCACCCCACCAGTCACAGGCAGCACACCACCTGTCACACACACACAGGGGGGAGAAGGCACAGCCACTGGGTCGGGGGGCAAACAGCAGCCACGCTGTCACAGTAGGAGTCCACAGTCCTCACGACCCACTACCTCCAAAACCACTCCCCTTGGCTCTCCTGCCCAACAGTCGGACAGAGAGTCCTTCATGGCCAGTCTGTCCCTCAGCCCCAGTGTGACACCACCCCGCAAGTGTTTGAGGGATTCCCCGGCCAGGGTGGTTGAGTCCCCCCCTGTACACACCCTCCCCCAGTTGCGCTGCGACCCATCCCACCGACCGCCCCCCCTCCTTGGGGCCTGTGGTTCCTTCGGGTGCAGGGGAGACACTGGAAGAGCTTGCGGCCGTGTGCAGCGCCATACTGACCTCCTCCTTTGGCACTGCCCCACTCCCTGTGGTGGAGTCGTCCGTCCCTGCACCCACGACACCTGCCCGTGCCCCTCCTGTCCCTGCGGTGCCTGGTTCTTCCCCCCACATGATGCCCCCCCTTCTGTGGATGATATGGTACAGTGCACTGTGCAGGCAAGCTAGGGGAGACGCGTCCCAACGTGTCCCCCCCCCAGGACTTCGCATCTGGCGTGGCCTATGGGCTTGGTGAATAGTGTACTGTAGCTAATTTTCTTCAAAATGATGAATGTGGTTTTTTGTTTTTCCTTTGCACACTATAACTTTTCTGGTATTGCTGTTGGTGCTGCTGCTCCCTGAGTTGGGGTGGTGATAATGTGTTGGGTGTCTGGGAAATGTTGCAGTGTGCTGCTCATGGGGTGGGCCCTGGTATCTGCATGCCGTCACAAGGTGTCTGCATATATTCATAGGTCATGTTAGCTCTTACTGCATGGTGACATTGTCCCAAGGTGTGTTCCTTCATCTGTGGCACCTGACATCTTCCCTGCAGGGTGTTTCCCAATTGTTGTGCTGAGCTGTGTCAACATTTCCTCGGTGTGTGACACATCCCTACGACTTTGGCCATGTATGCTCTGCAATGCCTCCACCTGCATCGTTTGTGGCATCCTTGCTGGACACTGTACTTGTGTATGGAGTATATTGACATGAATTCATGTGAACATTTTCCCTTTTACGCACTATGCATGTGTGTACTCCCTGCCTCACACACATGTGTTACGTGTTCTGCAGGGTATTTGGGCACCTGACTGACAATTGTGGGCATTGTATCTGTGTGTACTCCACCCTTTTCCTTCCATGGGAGGCTACAACTTGTTGGCTGCCCCGGCACCTGTACATTCCTATCATTCCTGGAATGTGGGTGACAGTGTGTGTTCCCTTAGGCTCTCTTAGTTTAGTGGTGTTTGACATGAGGATACAGTCTTGTTGCATGATCTCAGTGTGTGTATTGTGCTGCCTCTGCCAGGGGTGGGTATGCATGTGTAATTTGTCATCACACCCACATGTGGTGTGTCATGCAGTGGGGGAAGGACATCCATCCTCATGGGAGTGGGACACTGCTGTCAGTGATGTGTTGTCATGGCACTCTCAACATTGTCGCACATTGTGGATGCCTTCATGCACCCATGGAGTTTTGCTCATCGGAGGGTGATGTACACACCCCCATGTCTCTGTCCACTGCTGGGGGTCCTCTACACCCAACCCTCATTTGTCTGGGCACTGCTGGGAGTGATAGGCACCCACCCCTCATATATCTGGGCACTGCTGGGAGTGATAGGCACCCACCCCTCTTATGTCTGGGCACTGCTAGGAGTGCTAGGCACCCACCCCTCATAGGTCTGGGCACTGCTGGGAGTGATAGGCACACACCCCTCATATGTCTGGGCACTGCTGGTAGTGATAGGCACACCCCACATGTCTCTCTCCACTGCTGGGAGTTTAGGCACCGACCCCCATGTCTCTGGGCACTGCTGGGAGTGATGGGAACCCACCCCTCATATGTCTGGGCACTGCTGGGAGTGATAGGCACACACCCCTATGTATCTGTCCACTGTCGTGGTACGAGCCGTACCCATGCGCTGATGGCCTGGGTGCGGCCCGTACCCCTACGGCACCCCAACTTTGGGGCTGCGGCCCGTATCCATGCCTTTGGGACGTGGGTACCCATGCTCTGAGGGGCGTGGGGACGTCCCGAACCACCATCGTGGTGGTGACGGGTCCACGTCCACTTCCATTGTGGCGGAACGTCGGATTGGTGGACACGCCCCCCGAAGTGACCAGACCATGGAGGTAATTAATGTGCAGGATGTTTTAGTCATTTGTGGGGTGTGGGTTGTGTTTCCTGCCCCTTGCACACACCCCCCCCCCTTTGCCCCTGGGGGTTGTTCTGACCTTCTGCGGCATCTGCGTCGGTTTCTGTACACGAGGTGGTAGGCTATGAGGTAGGCTATGAGGGCCGGGATGACGCGTAGGTTGGGGTCCATTGCTGTCCGTCGCTTACCCGGGCTCCTTGTTCGCATCGTCCTCAATTTCCCGGCAGTTTTTGGCTCCCGTAAAAGATGCTGCGTGCGGAGTGACATCGGCACGAATCGTACTTGCTGGTCCGTAGAACGCTGCCTGACTTCGTCCGGACGTCGGGTATGCGCCGTCCAGAATCTGATTTGTATGTATTTTTTTGCCAGTCGGTGTTTTTTACGACTCGTACGGAAATGGTATTTCTGTGCGAATCGTACTTGCGAGTTTGTAAGGTGTCTTTCCCGGGTACGAGTCGGACAGAAAAAACGGTCCGTACGACCATTCGTACCCGGGTTTTACAGGATCGGAATCGACACCAATATATCCATACTTGTGTCTGTGTAAATCCTGGCCTTATGACAATAAATAGTGTTGCGTGCTTTCATCAACGCTATTTATTTCGCAATGTTTGGGAATGCAATATAAAAGAAGACTAGAAGTCAGATAAAGATTTCATGAACAGAAAATTCTCTCAATGTTAGCAGGAGAGAAGGCATTTTAGAATTAGATCTCAGAGTTTAAGTGGTCCATGAGAGCAATAAAACTGAACAATGCTATTAATATTTAGGAATTATTTGAGTCTTAGATTGAAGAGAAAGGCACAAAATTATGGCCAAACCAAAACCACACATTGGATATTTTCTGTGTAGCTTCTCTATCTGCAGTTACACAGTGTTATAGTTGCACCTGTATTATGAGTCATTTGAGTTGCTTTAGTGGTTTTAGGGAGTGCTTAGTGGGTGGTTTGAAAGGAAACTTTGTAAATGTGTTCTTTCATCATTTATTGCACCACTCTCACTGCGTATGTGTAAATAATATAATTTTGAGTTAGTCAAGCAATGTCACTTATTTGACATTTCTAAACTATATGTTCAGATTCTATAAGGCAGAAGCCCTTATCTTAAATTTGTCCTCGATGGTGTTGAGCAAAAGAATCCTGGAGCTCGGTTTCTAATTAAAACGTTACATAAAATTAATCTGACTGTGTTGTCGCTTTCAGACCTACCACACTCAAGATTTAGGGCTGGATGTACCATCCTTTTTTAGCGCTCGCAAACAGGAAATCGGCCAATTTGTGACTGCTAAAAAGAGTTATGGTATGTACAAACCCTATTATGCGAGTCGGTAACTAATTACTGACTCTCAAAATAGGGTTTTCGAGTCTCTATTAGGAAGAGGCATGCCAACGGTGTCTCTTCGTAATAGCGAGTCACACTTGAATGTACGAGTGTTTTGCAACTGCATTTGCAGTCGCAAAACACTTACAGTTTACCACGTTTGTGAATGGATGCATACTCTTAAAGAATGAAACAGAAACGTTTCATTTTTCTTTTTTAAATGCATCCTGTTTTCCTTTAAGGAAAACGGGTTGCATTGAAAAAGAAAAAAACCTGCTGTATTGAAAAAGCACACATGGTGGTCTGCTGACCCAAGCAGGCTACAATCCCTGCGAGTGCTAGCCATTCCCAATGGGTCGCAAATTGCGACCTACCGACCCCTTTAGGAATGGCAAACAGTGTCTGAGACACTGTACTACATTCCATTTTGCGAGTCGCAAATTGCAAGTTGCAAAACATCGCAATTTGCAACTTGCAAAATGGAATGGTAGGGCATCTGGTCCTTAATGCTTTACCTGCCCTATTGACTCATATATATGTCAAGAAACAGTGGGCCTAATTTACTATATTTTGATGCATGGCAGCGCAGCAAGCCTTCCTGCAGAGCGACCGTGCATGAAAATGAAAGGGCAGGAATGCACTGTATCTACAAGATAAAGCGTATTCCTGTCCTTCTCCCCTGCGCTCGCGCACAAAGAACAGCTGTGCACCAATGCAGACAGCCTTGCAAGTGTGCCTGCGTTGCAGGGATCATTGTTTTTGTGCCAGAAGGGACACTAATTCAAACAATTATTGATGGCATTTTCCTCTTTCTGTGCGTGCTGCAGACTGCAGCACGCATAGAAAGAGGAAAAAGCATTTCTCTTTTTTGCACGACTCCTATGCACCCCCAGGGGAGGCGTAGGATTCGGACGCATTCCTAGCTTTACAAAACGTTGTAAATCTGGGAATGTGTCAGGTTCCATGGATGTTGCGTGGGAGCACCCACAGCAACACCGATGGAATGCCCCTTTCACACAGAATATTGCGTGAAAAGATCCCATATTTACAAGGCTGTGAAAAGTCATGCAGGGTGAACCAGTAGTGCAATGGGCTTGTAAATGAGGTTCAGTGTTCCCAGGCACCCTTATGACTTATAGGGATCACTGACAAAATATCGAGAAGGAGAATATCAACCTACCAAAATATCGAGGAAAAAATGTAGAATGCTAAAATATCAAACCCCTATCTCCAAACAGGTAAGTACAAAAATATAGAATCCAAAATATCGTTGTAAAAAATATAGTTAGTCAAAATATCGAATTTTTTAAATTTCTTAAAAGTAATATACAATTAATGAAATAATACATATAATTAACTGAAACATACTTAAAAATACTTAAATAACTTTAACATTAATAAATAATTAATGTAAGTAAAAAAAAAAGTAATACATATGTTAACGTAACATTAATTAAAAATATTCAATATTTTTTGCGTAGGATAGCGGGCGGGTAAAATTGACTATTACCACTCCAGTAAGTGCAATAGTAGGGAAAGCGTTGGATAGCGGGAGGGTAAAAAATACTATTCCCACTCCAGAGAGTGCAACAGTAGGGAAAGCGTTGGATAGCGGGAGGGTAAAAATTACTATTCCCACTCCAGAGAGTGCAATAATAGGGAAAGCATTGGATTGCGTAGGGGTAAAAATTACTATTCCCACTCCAGAGAGTGCAACAGTAGGGAAACCGTTGGATAGCGGGAGGGTAAAATTTACCATTCCCACTCCAGTGAGTGCAACAGTAGGGAAAGCAATGGATAGCTTAGGGGTAAAAATTACTATTCCCACTCCAAAGAGTGCAACAGTAGGGAAAGCATTGGATAGCGGGAGAGTAGAATTTACTATTCCCACTCCAGTGAGTGCAACAGTAGGGAAAACGTCAGATGGCGTTGGGGTAAAAATTACTATTCCCACTCCAAAGTGTGCAACAGTAGGGAAAGCGTTGGATAGCGTAGGGGTAGATTACTATTCCCACTCCAGAGAGTGCAACAGTAGGGAAAGCGTTGGATAGCGGGAGAGTAAAATTTACTATTCCCACTCCAGTGAGTGCAACTGTAGGGAAAGTGTTGGATAGCATAGGGGTAAAAATTACTATTCCCACTCCAAAGAGTGCAACAGTAGGGAAAGCGTTGGATAGCGTAGGGGTAAAAATTATCATTACCACTCCAGTGAGTGCAATAGTAGGGAAAATAATAATTTAATATTTTATTAAAAAGACATTAATTATTAATACCAAAAAAAGTATTAAAATTAATTACCAATCACACAATATTTAATAATTAATTAAATATAAATACCAATATTTTGTTGAAATTAATTACCTATTAATAATTAATTAGCAACCAATTAATTTTCAATACCAAAAATTAATAAATACAAACAATACAATTAATAATTAATTAATAAGAAATTAATTATCAATATACAAAAATTATTTCAATAATTAATTCTTTACAATTAAATTACTTCCCACCATATTCCCCTATAAACCCACAACCCGCTACAAATAATAAATTAATACAATTAACATAATTATCAATTAAACAATTAATACAAATTCATTACCAATTAATACAAAATATTTACCAATTAATAATTAATCAACAACCAATTAATTTACAATACCAATTAATAATTACCTAATAACAATTAAATTACTTCCCACCCTATTCCCCTATAAACCCACAACCCGCTACAGAAGTAAAACGCAAAATTAAATTAAAAATAATGATTAATTCCTAAAAATTATTATTTAATGTACTATTATTAAATTACTTCCCACCCTAATCCCCTATAAACCCACAACCCGCTACGGAATTAAATTACACAAAAATTAAATAATATAAAATTCATTACTTTAAAAATATTCAAACATACATTCCAAAATTAATACATACTTTTAACACATATACTAACACTTAAAACACTATAAAAAAATTCGATATTTTTAACAACTATATTATGACTGTCGATATTACTTACTTCTATATTATTTAAATCGATATTTCTTACCTGATTTTCGATATTCTTCACCACTATATTTTGGCAATTAGATATTCTGTCCATTCTATATTAAAAACTCGATATTCTGTCCAGTCGATATTTTTTATTCGATATTATGTCTGTTTACTGACTTATAGACATCAATATTCCAAAAGGTCTCCCATGCATGGTAGTTGTGTTTAAAATTCTTTTTTGTCCCCCTCCAAGAGAAGAAAGCTATTGAGGTTCATTCTGGAGAGGAGTTAGCAGATAGTGGATAACGGATCCCTGCAGGCCACTGATAAACATCAGAATATGGCAGTTCAGTGCTCATTTCTGGTCCTCCTCATTAATATGAATTTGATGCAATGAGTGACATCACACAAATCCACACACATATGAAACTAATATGGAGGGATTCCCTAGCACCTTGCATATTCTTCAAAAGATTTGTCGACCTGCAGGGCTACGGAGAAGCTAAGATCAACAAGTACTATCCTGAAATCCTCCCAAATCATACCTACTGGTTCAATACACTTTTGTTCTCGGGATGAGGAGTGGTGAAGGTGGGGGGAAGAGTGGGAGGATCAGTCGGATTCTCACACTCTTCCTCGCACCAGCCTTCCAAGTCAACAAACAGTAGAATTTAACCAGGAGGTGAGGATTGGATGGTAGTGATCAACATGGCTCCTTGTCCCTTGACTACCAGTCTCCACCTCCTGGTTGATTTCACACATCTTCTTTATCTCAGAATTCTTTCCTGTCCATGATAAGAAGTCTAGGAGGAAGGAGGTGTGTGTGGGTGTGCGTGTGCGTGCGTGCGGGTGTGTGTGTGTGTGTGTGCGCTCCACCAAAGACAAGTCCTTTTTGGATTTTTATCTTAGAATGAGAATAAAAACAAGCAGTGTCTGGTTCATTATTGAGGCATATATACACCGATCCTTCCCTAACACAATGCTTCTCTCTCCATGAAACACACAAGAAGTGGTGGGAATAATGATTGAAAATAGTCTAAACCACTAGCAATTGCTCTGGTTATCATTTCAAGCTATAAAATGTTCTGCCCACTGTGCCATTCTTGACATTTATACAAATAAGTATTGTATCTTTTTCTCATGTGAATAGTCCAACCCAAACTGGACAAGGCCCCCCAGAACAGAATACAAGCCTAACCAGACTAGTTCATATTTGTTAGGCCTTGTCAGGGAAGTATAGCTTGGATACTGTGGAGCAGCACGCAAGGGACCCACATCTTGGCATATACTTGCCCACTTACAGCACTGTTCTGTTCCCCAGCAAAGAGCCAGATGTTTCTATTTGTTTTAGGTTAAGAAGCAATTCGATAAGGATGAGGCTCCTTTTTGGGACATATAGCCACATGTGGGGAACTCTGCTAATCCCAGTCATTTCTGAAAGCTACTTCCCTGGGGAAGTGTGGCTTGGTTTTATCCCACCACCTTTTATTCAGAATGCCCTTATAACATCAAATTGTGATTCAGAAACATGCTCCTCTTATATTTCTGGGGGATATAGCAAAAATCCCATCAACCATTAAAAACTGTAGAGGACAATAACAGGCTATAAAACTGATACAGTGTGAAATCAGTGTATTGCCAAAGTGGACTTCACACAGTTTACGTTGTGGCCTCTTCCTGGTTTGTACCGCAAAAAACTGAAGAAATTTTGCTTTTTTTTTATCCATACACTCACATGGCACGTTGGTAATTACACCTGTGGTGATTTATACAATCCTGGTTCTCACGGGGTTTCTACCTTTTAGGAATTCCAGGAAGCTGGCTTCCTTGGCTTCCTTGGGTGGTGGGGGCACAAATACTGACCAGTGAAAGTTCTCTCGAGGAAAACATTCTCCGGTGCCTAATGGGTGCATTTTTGCTCAAAACCATTGAAAGCCAATGCATGTATGGTCCCCCCACACAATGGAAACAAGGGACCACACAGATATGAGTCAAGCATTGGCAGACATTAAAAAGAATTACCATGTTTTAGAGAAATTTGGACTAATGTCATGTCAAATGTGTTGTTTGGCCAGCCAATCAGGGTGAAGACGTTCTGGTACCCTCCAATAGAAACCTTAAGATGTGTAAATGTGGAAAATATTATAATTTAGTTGTGTGTTTACACAGAACCCAGGAGTGATATTTACAAACAAACAACAGTTATCCTAATGCAGCATTTTGCTTTCAACTCATTTCCTAAATCCACTGCCCCTAATTTATTCCCTGGGTATATCACGAGCCCATATAAAAAAAAATATATATATCCGCACCACCACACTCAGGAGACCAAGAAGAGTACTGATGAACATCAAGACATGGGTGGGGATATTTCTGCATGGGGGAAAGTGAAGAGAATTATCATGCTCTGGAAAATATTATAAACATTTGGCAAACCTTAGGAGATCTGGTTTGTAATCAATTCTATAAGTCATACAGAATTAAAAGATATATTGGTATAATTCTACCTGTGTAGTCCTACATGTAATATCTGTTATCAAATAAGTATGGCACCTTAAGCCACAATTTAGTGATCTGAACCAATGTTATATAATTGATTTTGTAGACAACACTCTGTAGGAAACCACCCATGTATTTAATGTTGCTAGGCAACATCTTCTTGGTTAGTTTTCTAGGAATTATGTTTGTACATTTGAATTAAATAAAAATATAAATATGTTTCTATTCAGGCTGCAATGAGTGCAATGAGAAACACAGCCCTGATAATACTGAAAAAACGTATTATTTGTATGAGATTACAAAGAGTCGAAAGAGACCTATGTGCCTAAACAACTTAATGTCATTTAGAAGAGGCTATGCAACCATCAAAGCTTAGTGAAAGGAAATACAATTGAGATTTTAAAATTAGAAAATGAAAAAATGCACCCTACACTATGGGCTGCTTAGTGCCTTCTGTAGAGTTGAATTATATGTACTAAAAATGAGTTAAAAGGTGAGCTTAGAAGTTGGTGAGGGGGTTATTTTGCCAAGTTGAATTATTAGTTTAAAACTGCTTTAAGGTTGCAATTGCAGACCTGGGACATGTTTAAGTGGGGCTACTGAAGTGGGTGGCAGAATTAGTGCTGCAAATCCACTAGTAGCATTCAATTTACAGACCCTGGGTATATGGCTTACCACTCTACTAGGGGCTTATCTATAAATTAAATATGCCAATTAGGGTCCGATTCCGATTCGGGTCGGAAAGCACTCCGACCGAGTCGGATCCGGAGTGTTTTCCGACCGAGCCGGACCCCTACAGTCCGACCGAGCGACTCGGTTCGGTCGGACTCCCATAGAAGTCAATGGGAGCCAGCCGTACGACGCGTACATGGGCTCCCATTGACTGAATGGGTACGTCTCGAACAAGTGCACCACCTACAGTGGGTACGCGTCGGTGCCATCTGCACCGTACATGCCTGTGTTATTATCAAGAGAGGCTGGGGGTCCGCACCGTACATACGGGGGTGGGGGTTCGCACCGTACATACGGGGGTGGGGTGGGGGTCCGCACCGTACATACGGGGGTGGGGGTTTGCACCGTACCTACAGGGGTGGGGGTTTGCACCGTACATACGGGGGTAGGGTGGGGGTCCGCACCGTACATACACGGGGGTGGGGTGGGGGTCCGCACCATACATATGGGGTGGGGGTCCGCACCGTACATACGGGGGTGGGGTGGGGGTCCGCACCGTACATACGGGTGTGGGGGTTCACACCATACATACGGGGGTGGGGGTTCGCACCGTACATACGGGGGTAGGGTGGGGGTTCGCACCGTACATACACGGTGGGGGTGCGGGCACGTCGTGAACATACGGCGGGCTGGGGGGGGTGTTCGGCGCGTACCGGGCCCCCTTTTCCTCGCGCTTCGCGGCGTACTTAGCTTTTCTTGCACTTTTTGTGTGCCGTAAAAATATAGCCGTCCGGAGTGCTGTCGGTACGAATCGTACTTGCCGGTACGTAAAAAGCTGCCTGACTCCGTCCGCATGTCGCGTACGCGCCGTCCCGGATCACATTTGTATGTGTTTTTGTGTCGGTCGGTGTTTTGTACGAATCGTACGGAAATGGTGTTTCCGTACGAATCGTACTTGCATGTTTGTATGGTGTTTTTACCGGGTACGAGTCTGACGGAGAAAACGCTCCGACCGACGGTTCGTACCCGGTTTCTCCAGGATCGGAATCGGCCCCAATATATTTTAAGTGATCATGAGTTGACTTTGGAGCACAGATAAAAGCAATGGCGAAAACAGGTTTCTAACTATGGAATTAGTAGGAAGTATTCTCTCATCTTGTTAAGCACGGTGGTTAACTTTCTTAAACTTCTAAAATACATTTTGCACTGCGTTAAGCCTTCAAAAAGCTATGGACTTTCCATTGGGATGTGCTGCTCTGAGAACATTGAAGTGGATCTCTGTCATGGGAGGTATTGATTTCAAAACTCTGTGAATTGCACATCAGTCCTTCACTTGTAAGAATCCCATAAATGCAACAGAGTTTGTGTGATGGAAGATTTGAGTAAATCAATAATCCATAGAATCATGTTATAAGATTGCAGTATTTCAAAGCATTGCACCTTAGACCCTCCGGCACCTTCTAACTGGAAATTCTGTGAAACTATATCTGTGTTTGGAGGCAGGTTATTCTTTTTCTTTGTCCTTCTCATCTTCTTTCACGTTCAGGGCCTCATTTCGATGTCAGTCGGAAAGCCTCCGACCGCTGGTTGGAGGCTTTCCGACAGACATGGTAGGTTTGAAGTTCGACTCCCTTTATTATGATGATGGCGGTCGGAGTTTATAAGGCAATTGCAACCAACATCGTAATGAGGCCCATAATATGTGAAATGCAAAACATGAGGCTATTCTAAAAGCTTCTCAAATAAAAGTCTCCTCTAATGTTATCACATTCCTTCAGCTACAGGAGGATCTAAATATATAACCCATATCAAACAAGCAGTGCATAATACTATATCTCATAACTTAATCATGAAACAATTGTGTAATTGTATAATTTATCTCACAGGTGTATGATCCCATGCAGACACTTTCATTCTGTTATCCACTGAATAGCAATTCCAGTGTAAAAATATCTATTCCTTGTGTGGATCTTGACTGTCAGATGACGTCCACAACAAAAGACTCTGATGATACAAGCCAAACCGTCATGGAAGACTAGAAATGTTATTGCCACAAATTTGGGGGCATGTCATCAAGACAGGCGATACAATTATTGCCGCTTTAGTGGCAGAAAACTGCAGTTAAAACGGCGATAATGGGCTTGATAATATGCTCTATGGAATTCCAATTGAAGCTCAGGTTAGATGTCCTTCACATCTAACATGGGCTTCAATTGGAATTCCATATTATCAAGCCCATTATCGCCGTTTTAGCGGCAGTTTTCTGCCACTAAAGCGGCAATAATTTTATCGCCTCTCTTGATAATATGCCCCCAAGGTCTCTAACACCAACTAGGGCTGATTCTGGCTAAAAAGGACCAATGTCACACTGAACTCTGAATCTGATACATCCGACCGTGGTCATGAAACTTAGAAATGTCTGCTGCTGTTGGTTGCCTTTTAAAAATAGATGGATGCCTTTTGGACCGCAGAAAGCACAATGAGATTGTATTTTAACAAGTGATTGAGTCAAACATTTTTGACATGACATTTGAGAAAAGCAGACATTTTCACCGGTGTTCCTATTTATTTATACTTGTGTTTGCATGTGTGCACCACAGCGTACCACAAACGGTGCTGTTTGTTTTACCTAATAGAAAATAATTCCAAGAACAGAATTTTGCTAATGTAATCATGTAATTTCATGTCGGTTTTCCTAATGATGTGTTCTGAATTGGAATTTCATGTTACAGAAAAATTGCTGCTTAGCTTTAGTTCCTTTAATCAGCTTGACATACCCTTCCAGTAATATCCATCAAACAGTTTGCACAGTACCTATGTTGGGACACATCCTGCTGCAGAAAGGAGCCACTGAACCTCCAGATTGTCACCTCTGTCACACAATCTCTGTACAAACACCAAACAGTGAGCACAATTTATGTTTTGGCAGAAGAGGATTTGCTCTGGCCCAGTGGACATTTCTTGCATTGGCAGGAACTGTCATCACGGCGGTTCCTGTCAATTTGACAGACGGCTCTGTCAACATGACGAAGCCGTATGGCAAACTTTCAATGTCGTTTTTTTATATTTTCAAAACCAATTCCCAAAGAGGGATTTTATTTTGGAAATAAATAAAAAGCAGTGACCCCCCTCACCTTGAGAATGTTCTCCTATGGCATGAAGTTCATTCTGCAATCTTAACTGTCTCTTTCCCCCAGGTTGTACCTGGGAGTGGCAGACAGTAAAAACATGCCATTTGTATGCTCGCTCTAAATAAGGTGGGTAGACAAATAGCAAAATGTCTGATGGCCCTTACTCTGTCAGGTGGTTGGAGGTGTATGTCACTAACAAAGATGAAGGTCCGCTCGACTCTAAATGAGGCGGGCGAACGTTCAGTTTGGAGAGGATACCCTGTCACTTTTGCGAATGAGTCCCCTCTCCATCAAACACTAAATCGGGCCCACATTCTCTGTCCCATTAATATTAATAGTGAAGAGTTTTTTATGCACCTTACTGAATGCCATTTTTGATCTGTATAGGAATAGTACGTTTGTTGCAGTGCAAAAGTGACTTAGGGTCGCATCACAGATGATGCACAACATTTGCACAGTACATCAGGCCCATACTTTTGCACAGAGGGCCTTTCATCGCACTATCATCTCCCTCTTCAATTGATAAATGATGAACAACCAGTTGATTTAAATCAGAATGTTAGTCCATACTACGAGCTACATAGTGTTTAAATTGCTGAGGGCAGGTTTGGGCAATTCCACCAGTGTTTTCGCTTTTACATTATCTGACTGTTACATTTCTTTGAAGCTTTAAGCAATGTGTACCCTCTGGTTCACTGTAAATACCATTATGTAAATCTTCTGGGTCCGGCTCAATCGTCCCCTTAAAGTAAAAACTAACCAGCCCATTCACAGCTGGGATTGTATATTTTCTTTGGCTGGTCCCTGCTACGATTGCTAACCGCAACTTTTAATGTCTGTGAACTAATTTCACGAAGAAGCAAAGGAAACAGGAATACTCAGAAGTTATAGTGCATGAGTTTTGAAAAAGAGTCAAGGGGAGCTGAAAGTCATTAGTGGGCCAAGCTTGAAAAAGTAACAGATATGTACAGAAAAAAGTGCATTAAAGATATATGTTAAATACCTGTTTCGAAACGCATGAGAGCAGACTTAGTAAATGGGTGGCTCCTGAACACCAACCATGACTTACATAGCACCTGTGCTGGTGTAATTTTGCACCCATGTGTGCACGTTATGCAAACTGCACTGTTTTCTTTGCAATTTTGCACCGACATTTGGGCGATTCTGATTTGGTGAAAAATGTAATTTATGTAATAGTCAAACGCTGCAGATGTCAGTTTTGCACTTAGCAAACACAAGGAGATGATGGACGGAGTGCTGAAACTATTCAGACACTCACCCCCAGTCACAGATCTGGGTTGAATCCATCATCGTTCTTTAGCTGACTTCACCACCCCAGTTCAGACCCAGCCATATGCAAATCAGTCTTGACCCTGTGCCTCATGGGAACAATCCAGTCAGGAAGTGCAAACATCTGTGCAAATTTTTACCAGATCCCTCTGTCAGAAATTGTGCCATTACAATGACATTTAAAAAAAAAATATCCATACATGGATATTATCTCTCATAGAACTACGTGCCCCATTACTTTTACATTAAACATAATGTTTGGGTGACATGAGGCAGCAGTAATTTCAAATCAATTATTTTAATGTATATAATATTTGGATAAATATGTCCACAATATTATATTATCTATCATATTGCCATATCCATTCAGAAAGCAATGCACTCATTTAAATATTAATTAGAAACTTAGCACATGATTTACGTACTTTCCAACAGCAACAAACAGAATACCTTATTATCACAACATGCATTGGCAACGGCAATAGGTCTGGTCTTTTTAGTTCTGGCTACAGTCAACTTTAACTGTACTGACGGACATATTGTTATAAATTCTTAAACTATTCTTATCATGGGTTTGTTGTCATATCATTGCACCTCCTACACATTGTGACACACCCTTCAGACAGAAAACATGCTTTTCATCGGGAACGTAATTAGATTTCACAAACAGGCGGTGCTGGATGTCTGATGAGAGGTCATGGGATCACAAACCACGAAACATATAGCATACAACAAACATTATACACATACACACCCTGCACACACAGAAATTGGCTTTTAGATAGCCCCTTTCAAGCACTAGCAATTGTGGTTCAGCTGCCTATAGGCATTACGGCTGACAGTGTTGTTGTACATAAGTGCAGGAATCATCCAATTTTGTGGATGTGGACTCCTCAAAAGAGTCAGTATTTTTTACACGCCACATAGGCACTCAAAAGGGGAATGGATTTCACAGAACTCTTTTTTGCCTGGTGGCACTTATGCAGTGTATAAACTTTGGAATCAAAAGTGCAAACAACCGCACAGACAGATGAATGAACCATTTACTTCAAAGCAGGAGGCTAGAAATTAAGTTGCTGGTGCTAATGCTTTCTCTGCTTCACTGCCAGAGAAGAGTGTAATAATCAGTCTGCTCAGCACGCTTCATTAAAGTTAAGATAGTTTATTGTTACAGAGAATAAGAAAGTACGTCTTACAGGTAAGCGTGGGTCAAACTGTCTCCACTGGAATCCTGAACACGAGAGGTGTTCCAGATTCCAGAAGGTTTGGCAAGACACCACACATTCCCCTTCGTTGGCAAACAAAAGAAAAACATTAAAGAAATAACATATGTAAATAAATGAGAACATGTGTGCTGTAAACATTAAATACCACACAAGAGTTACATATGTAAGAGAATGAAAACATGTTTACAGTATGCATGGATATAAATACAGGGAAACATCACTTGCGCACATAATAATCCTTATACCAAACAGGGCATTGCCGAGATCTTTGTAGATGGCGATTATTCAGAATTCCATCTTTTGAAGAAATAGACTTTCTCCAATTTGTTTTGTTGTAAGGAACTTTAGATGACGATATATCGGTAGATACAGAAAACTATCAGGCCACAACCATTGAGGAATCTTCACCACTTTGGAAAAACTCCAAACATTTCCATCAGATAATTCAACCACCTGACGACCAACACGAACCACCTTCAAAGGATGAGAAAAGCGAGATTCCCCAGATTTGACAAACCTACCTTTCTTCACACGAACCCAGTCATTGACTTTAACAGGAGAAGTGACAACTTTATCAAAACAGCCTTGAACTGGCACTGCAAAGTCGTTCTTATTGAGTAATAAATGTCTCATCTATGCTTGACTCGTATTAGACACACTCTTCCTTCCCCTCATTTTTTCAAAAGGCGAAAGATCACCAATACTCTTAGGAGTATTCCTGTAACTCCAAAGAACTTCACTAATGGCTTGACTACAATTCTTGCCATTGGAAATGGCTAATTGTAAACCCTCCTTAAAAACTTTGATCCATCTTTCTACAATCCCATTACTCTGGGGATAATAGACTGAAGAACGTTTGTGAACAATGCCATGACTATCGAGAAAACTTTTCATTTCGGTAGAAGTCAACTGTACCCCATTATCCATTATAAGCGATTCCCCGAAACTCTCTCTTTCAAACACCTCATTTAAAAACTGAATGAAAACTTTCGAGGTAATATGAGGAACAATTTTAATCTCAGGCCACTGAGATAATTGATCAATAATTATGATAGCGTAAATAGGATTCTGACCCAAACATATGGGACCTGCAATGTCTAAAGAAACACATTCCCACACACGACAAGGTCTAAAAACAGGAATATGATCATAGGAAATAGTCTTCTGAGATTTGTCGCTGATACAACACTCAACGCAATCTCTGACCTTACGCTCAATAGCTTTGTCCATAGCTGGCCACCAAAATTCACTCCTAATTCTGCGTTTCATGCTTGTCATACCAGGATGGCCCTCATGAGCCATATCCAAGATATTTTGTTGCAACTCAGTGGGTACAACAAGCTGTAAGCCTCTCATTAATGTATCATCCTTTAAAGACAATTCATGGGAAATCTGAAAGAATGGACAAAGACATTCTGGCATATCTGCCTTCCTAGGCCATGAAGATTTGATATGCTCAATAACTTTTTTAAGTACAACGTCATTATCACATGCAAGTTTCCATTCTTTCTCTTGTATACATCCATTGGATACTTCACAAATAGAAATCACATTTTGTAAATCTTCTACAACCTTGTCATCGACTACAGGTAACCTTGATAGACAATCAGCTAGAATATTTCTCACACCAGGAATATACTCAACTTTAAAATGAAAGTTCTGTAGTTTATATTGCCATCTAGCAATTCTTTAAGTGGCTCGACCACATCCTTTTGTAGTAAAAAGATCCACTAAAGGACGATGATCAGATCTGACTTTGAAGACAGTGCCATACACATACTTACGAAAATGCTCAATACCCCATCAACAAGCAAGAGTTTCTTTTTCTAAAGTAGAATACTTGCATTCTGCACCCCTCAATGGCCTGGATGCAAAACCAATGGTGACCAAATGACCGTTCTGATTTTGCATCAAAACTGCACCTAAACCAACATTACTTGCATCTGAAACAATTATTGAATCATGCGCAGTGTCAAACGTGGCTAAAGCAGGTGCAGAAGCAATATGACTTGTCAGTTGACAGAATTCATTTACGCACTTGTCATCCCACAAAAACAAAAAAAATGTTTTAATAAGCTTCTCATATGAACAGTTTTGTCAGCAAACAAAGGTATGAATTTAGCATAGTACTCAGCAAATCCTAAAAAATATCTGAGCTGTTCTTTGTTTTGAGGATCAGGAGCTTGTTCAATGGCTCTAATTACATTTTGCTTGGGAGAAATGCCATGTTTGTCGATTGAATGACCTAGGTAATCAACTGATGATACACCAAATTTACACTTGTCTTTAGTTATGAACTTTTGGTACCGCATCATGTTTTAGAATGATTTTATGTACAACATTTTTTAGAAGTCCCAATTTTGTAGATGAAAATACACTTGCAAATCTTTTTTCCCATTCAGATGCAGGATCAATATCGATATGAAGGATCAAATCTGATTATCCAAGAACCTGATCGGGATGATATGGGTCTAAAGTGATCATAAGATCCCTTTGTTGAGGCCATCCCAAAAGGCATGAGCCTTCTATAGCAACATAAATTTTGGCGGAAATGGTTTTACCTTTGAAACTAAGGGTAGATGTGAAAAATCCTCGTACATCAATAGGTTTCCTACCATACCCAACCAATTTAATATCTGGAGATGATAGACACACATCTGAAAATTCTTTTAACTATTCGTCTCCAATGAGTGTGTGTCTGGCCCCAGAATCAGCCATGACCCTCACATCCTTGTTCCCAATTGCAATAGTGCAAAAAGGAGCATCCTTCATATTGCTATTAACTTCATATACCGCTAAAAGAAATTCATCATCATTGATGTCACCTTTAACTTCTTTCACATTCTCGTCATTTTGACTTTTTTGCTTGAGATTTCTATTTTTTAACCTGTTCTTGTTTCTACACATCCTTGTATAATGACCTTTTAATTTACAATACCTGCACACTTGACCAATAGCATGACATCTTTTGTCAATGGCCAAGTGACCAGGAATGCCACATTTAAAACAAATATACTCTTTCTTGTCCTGATTGACTTGAGTTTTAAATTTTACTTTACTAGGCGTGGCTTCCTCAGAAATAGATTTTTTAACTGCATTAACCTCAGATGATTTTTGTTCAGCTAGTTCTTTTAAACCTAATCCCATATCTTCAAAACGATGAGCAATGTCAAGAGCTTTGTCTAATGTTAAGTCTTCTGCAGCTAGTAGTTTTTCTTGAAGCCTGACATTGGTAACTTTGTGTACCATTTGGTCACGAATCATTTGATCATGGAAAGTTGTATAATTACATTTAGATGCCAATATTCTTAAATCATTTACAAACGTGTCTATAGATTTATTGACCAATTGACCTCTGCTGAAAAATTTGTGACGTGACACTACTTTGTTGACTCTATCGTTTATCCATTTTCTTGAAAGCCTCTTCAAATACATCAGTATCGTCATCAGATGAAGATATTTGATTTGTACTGGGTGGCAGATGGCTTAAAATATGTCTTCCTTCAGCACCAAATCAGTGTTTTAAAATGGCAAGTTTTCTTTTATCAGTATAGTCTTCACCACCTATGGCTTCAATGTATGCTTCAAAACCTTCTTTCCAGCATTTCCATTCCAACATGGGTTCACCGGGAGATGGTAGAAATGGAGTAGGGGCATTGAAACCCTCCATTTAATAGAAAACCAAAATTAAATTTAAAAAAACCAATAAAATGAAAAACTGGAAAGTAATAATTATTTTCGCAACTTGCTGATAATATGAAGGCAGTGTTTTAATTATTTTCTTTTTTTTTAAACTGTGCACGTCAGCAATATTTGAATCAGCTGTGCACATATGTTTTCTTCTACTCTTTATATTTTTTTTAGCACTTTAAAAACGAAGAAATCAGCAGTAATTGTATGTAAATACAATTTCTACATCCAAGTGTTAAGTGTAATAACAAACCTGTGCACATCAGCGATGTGCAGCTTATCTGTGCGCTTTTAAACTTGGCCAATGGTGTTATCCAGATCATAGGCAAATTACATTTGTGCCCACAATCGTTAAACTGAATAAAATTGCTGTGCGCATCAGAGATGTGCAGCTCAATTAAGCGCTTAGAGTATAAAAAATGTAAGCGTGGCAAATGATGTAGTGTTATCCAGTTCAAGCGATGTGAAAAGACAATTTATACGGCTCGCGTTGAACTTTACACTTAACATGGCTGCTACGTTGCGTGAAGGTATCCCAAAGTATGGCCGCCGATGCGTTAATGCGTTATGACTTCATCGCGCTTTGTTAGTTATGGTGTTCCAGATTCCAGAAGGTTTGGCAAGACACCACAAAGAGCAAATCCATGCCCAAGTAAAAAGAAAGGGAAAGACTCAATCATTAAAGTGGAAAACACTTTTAACCCAAAAATTTGTCTAGGTTCCAAGCATATCTTCTTGAAAAGGAACACAAAAGGTTATGTGCCTGTTGGCCATTCTACTTTGGCAGACTGAACAAGTATATCCAGTGTGTCTCTCTGAAGACAGGAGAAAGGAGCTAGGTCTACCTTGAAGGGAAATCAACATCATTTGCGAAGTCATCAGTGATGTCATAAGTGGTGTCAATGAACATTTCATGAGTGGTGTCATATGTGAGGTCATAAGCAGTACATCGGGGTGCAAGTTATAATTAGTGCTGCTAACCAGAACTGGTGAATTTCTGTGTTTTGTTTAATTAAACATTAATATTGTCATTGACAAATTGACCTAACCATAAGGTTACTTTTAACCATTGATTTTTAGTGAATATCAATTCTTTTCTTAAAAAGAAAACAGCTTTGTTTTTCACGCCTATGGTGTTACTTTACTTTTTAGTTTTTTCAGTAAATGTCCAGTTTTTTTTAACATAAAGTGATAATTAATTACCATACGTAAATACAACGCTCTCCTGCGCAAGGCCCATGGCTGTGTGCACTGAGGGATTGAATACAGGACCTGGCCTGTGGCCCGGCCCTGCAACTAGCCCCCTCCATACAGTGAATCCCATGCTGCGATCGGCCTTCAGCCTTGCCCAGTTTGGGGTTGGCAATAGGGCCTGCTCTGGGGACCACTTCCCCTAGGGCCATTCAATTTTTAATTAAAAGAGTAGGGGGCTGTGAGACACCCCTCTCCCAGCCATGTTTGGCAAGTGTGGTCTCCTTCCCCGGGTGGATTTTGGCCCCAAGGACCCCATCTCCAGGACCCAGTATCATTTATTAGTGGGGGGGACATGGTCCCCCTCTCCGGGCTGATTTTAACCCCAGGGGTCCGGTGCAATTTTCATAGGGAAGTGACAAGTGGCCGCCCTCACCTGGCTAACTTTTGCACCAGGGACCCTATTTCCGGGGACCAGCACAGTAAAAGGTGGGTGCCCTGGTGCCCGGGCAATGACCATACTATCATTGGGGTAAGTGGGGGTAGCCCCAAGGTCACCGTGACCCCAGCCAGCACCCCACATATGGCAGGCACCACAATTTCAGCACTGTAAGCGAGAGCAATATTTTCATCTGTTTCCCTGCCCTCTACAGTGTGGGCAGGGGAACAGAGGAAAGTGCTCTTTTAGCATGTGGTAAAAAGATTTACGCTCCTACCCGCTGGCAGCAGATTTGGTGTTTGCTCCTGCTTGGTGGGAATTTTGTAAATGCTCCCACCAAGTGAGATCAAACACAGACTTTGGAAAAGGCTATGTCCCGGGGGTGAGCTCCCGGGAACATAGCATCTGAGCCATTCCCATGGGTGGGCTCCATGGGGCATCTAGATGCTTGTGCTTTGGGAGGGTAGCTGCTCTGCCCCTCCCCATAAAAAGTAATGTCGCCCCCAGAATGGGCTTCCTGGGGCCTATGGAGGCAAGAAAAGGTGGGCCGTGCGTAATCCCTCCCCATACAAACAAATTATCAGCCTCGTGGGTAGGCACCCAGGGGACTTTGGAGGCTTGGGGATGGGGTGTCACACAGCCTCCCCTCCCCTTTAAAAAATCAGCCCACGTGTATGCTCCCAGGGCATAAGGTATTTAAATGCGGCCCAGCCACATTTTTTTGCTTTTTGACCCAGCAAGATTCTTGCGGGTTCATGGTATTTTGGCTTGCACTTTTTGGTGTTTCTTTTTTGGGCCCAGATGGGTCCCTCTTGGTTCCCCCCCATGGCGCCTAGTGGGTTAGGGTATCATTCTCCAGCTCCCTTATATATATATTTTTGTTTACTTCATGATAAGGGACTTAGTCCCGAGTCTGGTAATGGCTGCCAGCAACATTGTTCTCATATTACTGGCAGCCAGGCATGAGCTCTCGCTCTTGTGGGAGTCTGACTCCCGCAGGACCAGAATGGCCCATGGGAAATAAAGCTCCCCGGGCCAAACAGAATGCTCTATTTTCAAACTGGGACCCAACTACCAAAAAGAGAAATTATTTTTTACCCTTAATTTCCCAAAAATACTGAACAGATTTACACCAAAGCACAAAACGCACTATCTGCTAATCAAGAAGTAGCTTCCTGTGAAATTTGGTGTTATTCCTTTCAGCTGTTTTTGCTGTAGCCTGTCTTAAAGAAGTCTGTTTAAAATGCATGGGGATTTTGCATTTTGGGACCCCCTTTTTTCTCAATCATCACTTGACAAAACTTTCCAGAAAGGAGCTGAGATGGATAAACTTTGTTTTGAAAAGTTGTGTAGAGAGTCGTCAAACTTATTGACAAAGCAAAAAAGCTCTTTCTGTGGAAAAGCAGACCTAAATATAACTACCTAGTTCTGACCTGCACTGGGTAATAGATATAGATAGCTACATATATATATCCAGTAGAAGACTGGGTGCGGAAACTCGTAGACTGTCTGTCTGTGTGGTTGCACTATGGGGTTGAATCAATAAAGAAGGAATGAAAACATACCGATGTCTGTGGTGCCGTTTGTCCTCGTCGGATAAGTGGAAAGGAGATGGTGAAGCATATATATATATATAACACCTACTGGTAGTCACCTTTGCCAATAACTTTGGCATCATTTGGCGAATCTTTGTGAAATTTTCAAAACTAGTGTAGTGCTAGAGGCACTTACATGTATTGAAACCATGTGATGACCTTTGACTACCATTATTTTAATTGACTTTTGGTGTTTTACTTTATCCTAGCTTGAATGTATGACACCATTTTTCCTGCATGTGCACGTTTCCTTGAAGATTTCTTTCATGTAATCTTGTAGTTTTAAAGTGGGAGAGCTTTCACAGTGTAGAACAGAATGTGTGGGATGTGCATTTGAAAGCATGAGAGAAAGAGAGATGTGAAATGTATTTCTTGGTCTCGAAGTGCAGTCTTATAAGCAGTGGTGCTCAAATATGCATTATGTTCTACATTGGGAAGTATTAAGAAGTTCTTACTGGACATCCCCTCATGTCATCCTGAATTCTGACTCTGTCTTGCTTGAGTTTTTTGTGCACACAGGAAGGCCCCCAGATTACTCAAGTTGTTTAGGATATTCACGTTCAAGGTTGTTTTAGGCTTTCGTAAGCTTCACTGGGATAATGTGTGGGAAGTGTGCTTGGTACCTTTCAGAGCAGAGATTGTTGTTGCCAGAGAAATGTCTGGAATGTACAGCTCTGTCTCGGAGTCAAAATTCAGGGGCCTGGCCAGCTTCTGTCTTGACCTTGACACAGACCAGAATCGTCAGCTCGGTTTTTCATAAAAGAAGAAAGGGGGCGAGGTTTCTAGAACCTTCTCCTCAGGTTGAGTAAAAGGTATTAAAGGCGGGAAAATTTGGCTCCCAGACGGGAGCTCACTTGTGGGGCAGTCGTGCCATCACAAGGGAACTTGTGTCCCGATCGAGAATCCTGCCTGGGCTGTCAAAGTGCTCCTCCAGCTTGAGATGGCAAGGATGTTGAGTGAACAATCAGTGAGGTGTTTTGCTTTTGAGTATTCACTTTGTAATGTGTGAGTGTCTGTGTTCACATCTAAGTCTTCAGTGGTTGTAATCATCTGATGTAGTTAGTTAGTTTATATATCTTTCTGATTTCTTGCAGGACGCCCAGTATTATCTGCTTGCATTTCATTTCATATTTCATATTATTATCCATGCACACACACACATATATATATATCACCTAAGGTGACCTCCACTACACGGTCACAAATCGAGGCGCACATTGGAGAAGTAAGTTTCAAAATGTATTTGCCACACGATTACTATTTGGACAGACGCGTTTCGGCTGCACGCCTTCCTCAATGTCAAAGGGATAAAAAAAGGACCATATTTAAAATAAATTTCTTTGTAAACATTAAGAGAGGAAAGCTCAATTCATTCAAGTCATAGAAAGAGAAAACGGCAATATTTTCATAAACTTAGTATCTCAGTGTGAATGTGGCGGCCATCTTAGGATGGTTCGAATTCATTCATTCTCCTCCACAATATCCATCTATTATTCGATAGATGCCACAGATACTTGTTCAGTATATATGATTGTTACATTACTCTTAAAATATATACAATTCCCTTTCATTGTTATTGGTTGTTATTATCAAAATGAATTGCATACCATATTGTACATTTCATAACTCCATTCACAATTGAGCCCTGAATGGGCTTTCCTATTCTCCTGGTTATAATTAATGCAAAACATTATTCTTCAATCAGGCAAAATTAACTCATTTTCAATATTACAATACAATATTCTCTTCATTGTTTAGCCCTGAATGGGCCTTGCCCGCAATTCATATCATAAATAATTCATCACTAACAAGGGATTAAGCTAATATTTTCATCTTTTATACCACATTTCAGTATCACCTGCCCCTTCCCTGTAAATGATTTTCTATCATGAATCAAACCACAAAAACTCTTTCCTCTATTAAGCAAACTTTCTTATCATCACTTGTGTGGTTTCCTATCTGTTTATTAGATATGAACCCAAAGCTCCTCTTCATTATTCAGGTCTTGTGGGATCTTTGTCTGCAGCTCAACAATTTATCGAGATTCCAACTTCCTTAATTTCGTGGCTCTGTCCCCTACTCTCTCTGCTTTTGGGACCTGATCCAAGCAGAAAAACTTTAAAAGATTCTGGTTTGAATTGTGCTTTTCTTCGAAAAGGCGTGCCACCGGATATGTTAAATCATGATTTTTGATGGCATGCATGTGTTCAAGAATCCTTTTCTTTGTTGGGTGGATCGTACTCCAAACATAATTCAGGTCACAGGGACAGGTTAAACAGTACACAGTGTAGTCGGAATTGCAATTCATTAATTTTCTGATTCTACGTTTGGTTTGTCTACCCGGTACCTGGAACTTTCTGACTATTTCTGCAGGCTTTACAGCTCATGCAGGGATAAAATCCTGTAATCAGGTCATTCTTTTTTGGTCGCTTGGTGAAATTACTTCTCACTATCTGATCTTTTAACACCAGACTTTTCCTGTATGTAATGAGCGGACTTTGTGGAATCGTTGGCCCGATGTTGTCGGCTTTTAATAACCTCCAATTTTTTCAAAAAATCAGAAACACTTCAGAGAAACCGGTCATGTGTTCAGTTATCATTCTAACCGTTCCCTTTTCTTCTAATGTGGGACTTGGCTTTTCCCTAGTTGTTATCAGCAGATCCTTTCTCTGTATCTTTTCTACTTTTCTCACTGCATTTCCTAGGGTTTCCTGTCTGTATCCTTGATCTCTAAATCTCTGTAATGCACCCTGACTTTGTTTTTGAAAGTCCCTATTAGTTGAGCAATTACTTTCTAATCTTATTAGCTCTCCGTAAGGGACCCCACTAATAACACTCCTCGGGTAGAAACTATCGGCATGTAAAGTACTGTTCCCTGCCATGGGCTTTCTATACAGAGTTGTTTCTATTGTGTTTTCTTTGATATACACCAACAGGTCCAGATACCGTACATGTGTCCTGCTCATGCATTCTGTGAACTTTAAGTTCAAATTATTGTCGTTCAGGGCTGCCACATATTCCATTCCCTACTCTGATGACCCCCTCCATATAATGAAGAGGTCATCTATGTAGCGAGCCCATAATACAACCTTTTCTAGCCAGAGTTAATTTTCCTCTGCCCAGGCCACGTGCTTCTCCCACCAGCCTATGAACAAGTTTGCATAGCTGGGGGCGAAGCATGTGCCCATCGCAGTCCCTTGCTTTTGATGGAACAATTATCCTGCAAATAAGAAGATGTTATTTTGGAGACAGTATGATATAATTTCCATTAACATCATGTTGTGTTCACAGTACTTCAAATTTCTCTTTTTCAGAAAGAATTGTGTTGCTTCCAGTCCTTTTTGATGTTCAATACTGGTGTATAGGCTGGTAAAATCTAATGTTAACAGTAGCATGTCTGGTTCCCATTCAATGTTGACAATAAGTCGTAGAAAGTCCTTAGTGTCTTTGACATATGAGCTTGAAAAAAATAAATATATATATATATATATATATATATATATATTACCTACTGGCGGTCGCCAGTAGGTAGTTATAGTTAGGACCCTGTTTCCATAGGAAATCCGCAACATTCTATTTGGAATAACTTTGGCGCCGGTCGACGAATCCTCGCGAAATTTTCAAAATAGGTGGGGCGCTACGCTCTGCTCCTACCCTGAAAGTCTCAAGGGGATTCGTCAAGCAGGGGCCGAGAAAAAAGGGGGGTCCCAAAACGCGTTTTCCCCATGCATTTTTCCATAGGACCTTTAGACACAGCTACAGCCCGAACGGCTGAACAGAATTACTTGAAATTTGGCAGAGAGGTAGCCATAAGGTCAAGGAAGTGCCTTTTGCAGGTCTGGTGTAAATCTGTTCAGTATTTCCTGAGAAAATAGCATTTAAAAGCATATATATATGTGGGCGGAGCCTAACCACACATCTCATCCTGAGATCTGATTGGCTGTCAGCACTTCATCCAAGAAGTGTTGGCAGCCATCTTGGGACCAATATACATGATAGCACCTCATTAAAAAGCATTGCAGTTAATAGAAGGTTTTAAGACTTTAGTTACATTATAAATCATTTGTTGATGGTACCATACTCATTTTAGGAATTGTGGTATGTTCTAAGGTGATTTCACCATGTGAAAAAGCCTTCTGCTGGGATATCATGATTGAGAGAAAAATATTTTCTCATGCTTTTACCACAGAGGTTTGGAAGGTGATCTATAGGCTAAACTGAGAGCTTATTTTCTGTAAATTCACATTATCTTTCTCAGTCATGTGAGAATGAAGTCTGACATTCTCAGTAAAACATGTACATCCAACAAGGGCAGAGACTGTCAGTTGATTCCTTTGTGTTCTACTGCAGCTTCCCAGAGTGTTCCAAAGAACTACTAGAGCGCTAACAGTCCTACTTATGATAAACGTATGGCACACCTGAAGCCATCTTGCTTGGATTAAAGTGGTAACTCTTAAAACATTTAATTTAAAAAGGAACAAAATGAGGGGGTTCATTTTTCCATAAAAAGTATGATTAGTGCTGCAGAAAGAAAAATTAGGGCACATTTTGAGTGACTTCTCAAATCCTCTTCTATTTCATTAAAAAATTCTGACATGCAGACTGAAACATGCACTTTCAATACCAGCAGCAGTTTTCCCTGGTGAGCAGTAGCTTTACTACAGTGATCTAATGAGCAAAAAGAGTGCTAACATTCTGAATTTATGGCAAATGTGTGACACATCTGAATGCCTTCTTGATGGAATCAAAGTAAAAAACTGAAAGTATTTCCTACTGAGGAGACTGCAGTAAATGAGGAAATTAGGAAACTTCATAACAAATAAGTCTCCCAAGATGGCCACCAGAGACAAAAGAGCCCAAATGTAGCCCAAATATCACCCAGATGTAGCCCAAGTATAGCCCAATGACAGAATGTCCCAGAATGTTCTTAAAAACAACTAGAGCGCTTACTGTCTTCATTATGACAAAAGTATGGCACACCTGAAGCCATCTTGATTGGAATAAACTGGTAACACTTAAAACATTTAATTTAATAAGGAACACAATGAGGAGGTTCATTTTGCCATAGAAATTATGATTAATGCTGAAGAAAGAAAATGAGGGCACATTTTGAGTGACTTCTCAAATCCTCTTCTATTTCATTAAAAAATTCTGACATGCAGACTGAAACATGCACTTTTAATACCAGGAGCAGACTTCCATGGTGCAGTAGTTTTACTACAGTGATCTAATGAGCAACTAGAGTGCTAACATTCAGAATTTATGGCAAATGTGTGACATATCTGAATACCTTCATGATGGAATCAAAGTAAAAAACTGAAAGCAATTCCTACTGAGGAGACTGCAGTACATGAGGAAATTAGGAAACTTCATAACAAATAAATCTCCCAAGATGGCCACCGGAGACAAAAGAGCCCAAATGTAGCCCAAAATCACCCAGATGTAGCCCAAATATAGCCCAATGACAGAAGTGTGCAAAACACTTATTATTTTGTGTTTTTGCAGTGTTATATAGTGCAGACTTGTCAGGTATTGGAGTGCTTTACATGAGCATTGGTTACATCACACAAGAACAAATTCATTTTGGTTGTAGACATGGGGAGACTAAGTGATTTGACCAGAATCACAGAATGTCGAGCTGAAGCAGAAACTTCAACCTGGTTCCCCAGTTGCAAAGTCTGCAGTTCTGGAAGTAACACCACATCCTCTCCCCTAAGTGCAACATTTAATCAAGTGGTCAACTGGATAAAAAAACATAAAGATAACAAATAATTTAAAAGTGCTTTGTCGCTATTTGAAAACTCAGAAAATATGTCCTTATTTTAGTCTTTTAGAGCACTAACCATAATTTTGATGCCAATAAGACCCTCTCATATATGTAATTTCTTAAGGAAATGCTCTAGGTATTACAGTTTTGATTACATCAAGATGATGTCAGGCGTTCCACACTTTTGTAATAAATATAGAATGTTAGCAATCTAGTTGTTCATTAGGATACTGTTGAGAGGCAGAGGCCAGGGGCACGGACTCTGAAAATTGAAGGCAGGTAGGAGGGTGCAAAGGCAACAATTTAACCACACTGAGCAGGCAGGAAGGGCCGTGGAAGCACAACAGACTATGGAGGGCAGTGGAAAGGGGGGCGGGGCAACAAACCAACAATACAGGACTTGCAAGAGAGGCTGTTGGAGGGAAGATCTATTACGGGTCAAGGAAGCTAGGGGCGGTCCCCAGATCCCCGGGAGCCACCACAGAACTGAGCAGGAGAGTGAGTCAGGGACAAAAGGGGCACCTTAATTTGAGCCGGGGTGCCTAGGAACGCTTGCTCCAAAAATGAAGAAAACAGACATATGAGACATGGAATTGGAGGCAGAATACAATGGCAGTTTAATGAGAAGATGCAACTTCAAAGAAACCGCAGAATAGAGACATAAATTACAAAATACAGAATCCAGATAATCATACAGCTGTCATAATATTCTCTGTATCTCAATTAATGTACTGACAGAGAGAGAGAGAAAACACATCTATAAATGCATCATGGGAAACAAGTTACACCAAGGAAAATGTTACCTAGGAACACTCACATTTACTCTTAGAGCAAGCATTCCTGCAATTACAATACAAAATCTTTTAAATGCAAAAGTAAAGAGAACAATGGTTAAACATAACATGACATTTCATATAGGTAAAATAGAATAAGATACTTCAAGCAAAGCAGAGCAAGACATTTTAAGCAAAGGAAGACAAGAGCTCCCAGCTCTTGGGGAAAACCTGCACTGCCTGTTAACCTACATACAGACGGCGAGGTAGTCCGTCGATATCTGTGGGTGCTCCCTTTTTATATCATTTTGTGGGCTCCTTTGCACGCTACATCTACCTACGTATGCTACCCAAAAGCTTCGTCTGCAGATTTTACCAGACATTTCGTCATTTACCCACTTAATGCTGACAATGGACTGGGTGAAAAGGTCAGTCTCTCAGGCCAATCGCTTATCGCAAGTTCCATAGAGCAAGCAGAAAATAATGGGTATTGTACGGGAATTCAATATATTCATGTATAAAATCTCCTCAGTTCTCCTAACTTGACGCTCTGCGGTTGCCACTTCCTTAAAAGCGGGAAACCTGCCCAGGAAGCAAGTACCAGTCCAGGATGCAGCCTACTGTATGTCGACAGCTTCAGGGGGATGTTGAACTTTGATACCGAGCACGGAGCACTCGGGTAGGGTGGGGGCTACTAGTTTGGATCAGAAGGCCTCGCAGACCTGCCTTCAGACTGCTATACACTAAAATTGCAGAGCTATGGTCAATTTAACAAAGAGGCCTACATATTGAACAGAAGGGCCTACACAGGGGTTTTATGCTGGCTGAGTGGTAAGGATGTCTCAGGATAATTATATAGCAACACAGGACCCGCTGGTCAATTTAATACGGCCTACAAATGCAGCTGGCAGGGCAAGGACAAGGGTCTCATACTTCAGGTGTGGACAGAACGGGCCAGGGGCCCCCTGTGATACAAAATCTACCCTCCTTCAAGGCTGTGGCAATGTAATAGACCATTGTGGGCAGAAGGAAGAGGCAATGGTAGTAAAACCATACATGCCAACAGACCCGATTCAGCCAGGAAACGTCCAATGTTTTTAAGCTCAAATGGGCTTTATTTGATCTGTCTCCTGTCTACAATATCCTCTTTTTCAATGTAACTCAAAGGGGAAAATCAATACCCCAGTTTTTTTCAAAATCTCCCTCTTACCAAGTTCAAAATGTTCGCAAGCATGGTACATTGGATCATGGAAGGAAATGGGATAGGGACATGGACTTGGATAACAGAGGACAGGAGGGACATGGAGAGGTGCACCAAACTGACCCTGCAGGGCAGGCATCAGGGTTTGCAGCAGCACAATACACCACACAATCAATCAATCAATCAATCAATCAACACAGGGCATGCAGGACGGGAGTGCAGCACAACAATCCATAGAAAGCAAGAGGGAGGGGACAGGACCATGCACATGGACAACAGAGAACAGAGGGGCAAGAGGCAATGGTAGCTAGCTGACCATAATGGACAGACAGGAGAGAAAGCTGCAGCATAACAGACCATAAAGGGCAGGAGGGACGGATCAGGGGCATTACAATGGAACAGACAAGCCAGGAGGGAGGGAGTAGGGCTGGGGGCAAGGGGGCAGGGCAGGAGCAGCAAGATAGCCATGGAGGTCAGGCAGGATGGGCACTAGAAGCAAGACACACCATGAAGAGCAACAGTGAGACTGTGATGGCATACAAACAGACCATGAAGGGAAGGTGGGAGGGGGTCAGGGGCAGCTAACTGACCACACAGGGAAGGTGGGAGGGGCCATGGCAGCACAGAAGACCATGCATGGCAAGTGGGAGGGTTAGTGGCAGCACAATGGCTATGATGGGCAAGAAGGAGGGTGGAGGGGCATGCACAAAGGACGATGGAGGATAGAAGGGAGGGTCAGGACCTGTGCACAGACAAGAAAGTTCAGGGGAAGGGACCTCACAACAGACCACACGGGGCAGGCAGGAGGAGCAGTTGCAGCACAACAGACCAGGGAGGGCAGAAGGGTGTGGCAGTACAATGGACCATGTAGGACAGGAGGAAGAGGATAGGGGCATGGCATGTGGACAGGCAGGGTGGAGGTGGCAGGGACAGGTTACAGTCATCTGACAATGCTAGGCAGGTCGGAGGGGAGTGGCAGCTCAACAGAACACTCAGAGTAGATAGGAGTGGCAGGTCCATGGGACATGGTGGGCAAAAAGGATGGAGCAGGGGCATGCACAAAGACATCGGAGGGCAGGGGGAAGGAGAATAGGGGCAGCAAGCTAAGCACAAAGTTTAAGCAGGAGGTCAATGATGGGGCATAGAATTGGGCAATGGAGGGCAGGAGGAGTGGACTGGTACATCATACTAAATTGAGGGCAGTGGCAGCACATCAGACCATGCATGGCAGGAGGGAGGAGGCTAGTCCATGGATTCACACAACAGAGGATAGGAAGGAAGGGGATGGGGCAGCAAGCTAACTGTTCAGAGAAGGCGGGTATTAGGAACTTTATTGTTTTTAAAACATTGTGTCTGTGCGAACTACTTAAAATATGAACAAGTATGCAGCATAATCTCACTTTTATTCAGGAAGAAGAGGACGTTTGTGACTGTGACTCCGGGCTCACTTGGCAGAAACACCCCCTGACCCTTCACCCCCTATCGCAAAATGTAATGCCCGTGAAAAGGGTAGGTGAACACAGTGTTATATAGAACATAGTCCTGAGAGCACGATTGAAAATGAAAACTAGATATAGTGTATGGTATAAACTATGCACCAAAAAGTGTGATATAAGATGAACCGGGCGTGAAATATAATATGCAATACATTGTGCGCAATGACAGATTCATTGGAGAGCGCGAGATAGCACAGGCACTAGCGCGTGCTATGCGATATGCGCCTTGGAGTGTAATATGCACAGGGCAGTGTTGTGTAACCTAACTAGTCTCTAAAGTTGTAATATAAAATATGTGCTGGGGAGTGTAACGTTGCATATGCACTGTGACAAAGATATGGATCCCAGATTGTAATATGTATGGCATAGCACTGTGCGTTATAACATAGGCATCGAGAAAGGCACGTTAGATGGGGCAATATAACCCGTGCGAAGACAAGTGTGGCATGACATATTCACGGGGTGGTGTTACAGTGCACATGGGCTAGAGAGTGTCATAGCATATGCACTAGCTAGTGGAATACAACACAGAGGTGTGTGGCACTCGGCAGGCAATGGTGGGTGTAACACAGCATTGGGCTCTGTCAGGAGCACGCTGTGACTCTCAAGTGATGTTCGTCCCCTTTCCAGAGAGTAAAATAAAAAGTATTACACATCCAGCAGTGGATGTGTGTTTTATTAACCGTGAGGGGGGTTTCTTGCATAGTTTTGGTCGAATTTTTGTCGAATCCCCTTTGAATGGCTTGGTGTGCATGTGTATTAAATGTGCCCGTCAATAGCTACCCATGTTTGTATAAATAAACGACAAGGGTGTCTACCAGGATTAGGCACGGTAGGGCATCAGACATGTCAGAGCTTCACTAGTGGTGTAAATACATTCCACGTGGATTCATTGCATGCATAGTCGCCTTTTAATGAATATCACGCAAATCGTCATGGTGATAGGTACGTACGGTTTGTCCAGCATGTCCTAGGTGTGTCTATAAATATATATTTTTTAAAAATAATAAAAAACAGTGGCCGGCCCTGGGGACTGGGGTCAAAAAAATATAATTAGGAGACTGGCCCTGGGGGATGGGGTCATCAGGGCCAATAAATTAGAATAAGAAGGGGAACCAAACAGCCCCCCTTCTTAAAAAACTAAAATAAATAAAAGACTGGCATCGTGCCGGAGGCCATGCCCCCTCCGTGCAGCACTCTGCAAACGCGCCCCCAACAGGCATCTCCAGTATGCGCCAGGGAGCTGCGCTGCAGCCAGGTGTTCTGAGGCCAAGCCCCTTTTTACACCTCTCTGCAACGCAGCTCTGTGGCGCTTACTGGAGGTACCTAGTGGTCTAGTTTGACCCTAGGGACCCTTAGGATTCAAGGGGACTTAATCTCTCAACTTAGAACAGCCACAGGGCGCGTTTACACAGTGGTGAAGGGAGGGGACGGGGCCTGAGGTGACGTGTGCAAACACGCACTATGGCACGTTTTAAATTGGGGATATAATTTCCCTTCAATACTGAGGGCCCCTGGGGGCTAACTAGCCCACCAAGTGCTTCCAGTAAGCGCCACTGAGCTGCATTGCAGAGAGGTGGTCCAGGCCGTGCCACTTTTTACACCTCTCTGCAACGCAGCTCTGTGGCACTTACTGGAGGTACCTAGTGGGCTAGTTGGACCCTAGGGACCCTCAGGATTCAAATGAACTTAATCTCCCAACTAAAAATGGACACAGGGCGTGTTTACACAGTGGTGAATGGAGGGGACGGGGCCTGAGTTAACGTGTGCAAAAACGCCCTGTGGCCTGTTTTAAGAGGTAGTTTTAATCTCCATGCCCTATTATATACTAGGGGCTTACAGAGGAGGTCATGCTAATCACAGGGGGACCCCAACGCATAATGTTCCCTAGTGTATGTAGGTGTTTTCACTGTATTCTAAGTGTCTTTTAACATAGCACTGGCTCTAGGACTGGTTAGTCAGACTCAGTTACCACCAGTATCCGTCTGAAAAAGTTGAGGGTACAGGATGATTTTGCAACAAGGCTTCTTTCTGCTCTTCTTTTTGTTCTTTCTGCACGTTATCCTTCTTCCTGCACTTATCTTCGTATTTGAGGACTTCTGTTGCTTCTTTCTGCACTTCTTTTGTTTCTTTCTGTGCATTTTTTCTTCTTTCTTCACATGTCCTATCTCTGTAGGCATAGTTAGAAATTAGCATTTAAAAAACCTTTGAAATTCACAGAAAAAACCATAGGTTTCAGGCACGTTATAGTTAGGAATTAGCATTTAAAAAACCTCAGAAATTCACTGAAAAAACCATAGGTTTCAGGGGTGTTATAGTGAGCTGGACTTTTCACTTGTACAAAACCATTGAAATTCCCCCGTTATAGTTAGTTCAGCTAACTATAACTCGCGCGCCCGCAATGCACTGCTGATGACGTCACATATTACATCACTCATGACATGGTCAGTGACATCACTCATGACATCACTGATGACATCTCAAATGACATCACTGATGACATCACTGATGACATCATCCTTGTGATAGAGTGGCAGACCTCCTCTCACCCTAATATAACCTTTGATACACACATTCAAAAATAGAGACTAAAATTTTCAAAACAATGGACATACCAATACCAGTTACAACAACCTCTTCAGTAATTCTAAGATCCACATACACATCCACTCATTCACCAACAGTCCTATACAGTCACTCATACATGTACTCACTCATCATATGTACTCATACACCTATACATCCTGTTACACAATGCCACTCATCCATAGAGTTACTCACACACATAGTCACTCATGCTAATAAAGAATCAAACATACATTTACTTGCATATACAGTTATTCACACACCACCATACTTACTTCTACGGAAACTTACACATACTTATTCTTTTAAACAATCACTTATAGAAACACATACTTATTCATACAGGAACTCTTTCAATCTCTCACTCTCACATATACTCACATATATACACCAATAGTCACATATACTAGTTTAAAACATATGTAGTTACTCATAAAGACACTATTGAGACAGTCATTCACTCACTAACACACCCATACACACACTCATCCACCCATACAGTCCTGCACACATGCTGTGTTCAACACATACAAACAGTGAGTCACTCATTCATGCACCTATGCACTACGTAATACCCCCCACCGAACCATGCAGACACTCAGACTGATACTCAAAAAACCAACTAATAACCTATATAGACACCCATGTAGAAACTCACCAACCCATGCAGCCACTTATACACAAAGTGAGAGACTGATACAGATATTTACATATTTAAACATTACTCACTAAGCCATGTATTCACTATGATACACTTAATCAGTCAGTTACACAATCAATTTTTCAAAAACAAATCATCCATTTAGACACTTATATACCCATTTATTCTTCCATCGACCTTGAGATATACATATATAAAACATATTTAATTTTCAGAAAAACACACATTCACTGGATGATGTCATCAGTGATGTCATCAGTGATGTCATTTGAGATGTCATCAGTGATGTCATGAGTGATGTCACTGACCATGTCATGAGTGATGTAATATGTGACGTCATCAGCAGTGCATTGCGGGCGCGCGAGTTATAGGTAGCTGAACTAACTATAACAGGGGAATTTCAATGGTTTTGTACAAGTGAAAAGTCCAGCTAACTATAACACCCCTGAAACCTATGTTTTTTTCAGTGAATATATATATATTCACAGAAAAAACCATAGGTTTCAGGCACGTTATAGTTAGGAATTAGCATTTAAAAAACCTCAGAAATTCACTGAAAAAACCATAGGTTTCAGGGGTGTTATAGTTAGCTGGACTTTTCACTTGTACAAAACCATTGAAATTCCCCCGTTATAGTTAGTTCAGCTAACTATAACTCGCGCGCCCGCAATGCACTGCTGATGACGTCACATATTACATCACTCATGACATGGTCAGTGACATCACTCATGACATCACTGATGACATCTCAAATGACATCACTGATGACATCACTGATGACATCATCCAGTGAATGTGTGTTTTTCTGAAAATTAAATATGTTTTATATATGTATATCTCAAGGTCGATGGAAGAATAAATGGGTATATAAGTGTCTAAATGGATGATTTTTTTTTGAAAAATTGATTGTGTAACTGACTGATTAAGTGTATCATAGTGAATACATGGCTTAGTGAGTAATGTTTAAATATGTAAATATCTGTATCTGTCTCTCACTTTGTGTATAAGTGGCTGCATGGGTTGGTGAGTTTCTACATGGGTGTCTATATAGGTTATTAGTTGGTTTTTTGAGTATCAGTCTGAGTGTCTGCATGGTTCGGTGGGGGGTATTACGTAGTGCATAGGTGCATGAATGAGTGACTCACTGTTTGTATGTGTTGAACACAGCCTGTGTGCAGGACTGTATGGGTGGATGAGTGTGTGTATGGGTGTGTTAGTGAGTGAATGACTGTCTCAATAGTGTCTTTATGAGTAACTACATATGTTTTAAACTAGTATATGTGACTATTGGTGTATATATGTGAGTATATGTGAGAGTGAGAGATTGAAAGAGTTCCTGTATGAATAAGTATGTGTTTCTATAAGTGATTGTTTAAAAGAATAAGTATGTGTAAGTTTCCGTAGAAGTAAGTATGGTGGTGTGTGTATAACTGTATATGCAAGTAAATGTATGTTTTATTCTTTATTAGCATGAGTGACTATGTGTGTGAGTAACTCTATGGATGAGTGGCATTGTGTAACAGGATGTATAGGTGTATGAGTACATATGATGAGTGAGTACATGTATGAGTGACTGTATAGGACTGTTGGTGAATGAGTGGATGTGTATGTGGATCTTAGAATTACTGAAGAGGTTGTTGTAACTGGTATTGGTATGTCCATTGTTTTGAAAATTTTAGTCTCTATTTTTGAATGTGTGTATCAAAGGTTATATTAGGGTGAGAGGAGGTCTGCCACTCTATCACAAGGATGATGTCATCAGTGATGTCATCAGTGATGTCATTTGAGATGTCATCAGTGATGTCATGAGTGATGTCACTGACCATGTCATGAGTGATGTAATATGTGACGTCATCAGCAGTGCATTGCGGGCGCGCGAGTTATAGTTAGCTGAACTAACTATAACGGGGGAATTTCAATGGTTTTGTACAAGTGAAAAGTCCAGCTAACTATAACACCCCTGAAACCTATGGTTTTTTCAGTGAATATATATATATATATATATATATATATATATATATATATATATATCACGCTCCGTGGGGTGTCCAACAATAGAGCAGCACTCGAGATCACAGACCGCTTATTCCCCAAAAAGCCTTTATTGGTACGAGCAGTTCACACAATCCAGTCCATTAAAAAGCAGCCGACCGCTGCCTGACGCGTTTCGAGATCAACTCTTCCTCAGAGGCAGTAGCGGTCGAAAGAAGGCATGGAGGACTGCAACTTCCTGTTATGCGAGATCGTGGGACCTGATTGGTCTGCTCTGAATGAGCCAAACTGCAACGTGTGGCTCATTCAGAGCGGACCAATCAGGTCCCACGATCTCGCATAACAGGAAGTTGCAGTCCTCCATGCCTTCTTTCGACCGCTACTGCCTCTGAGGAAGAGTTGATCTCGAAACGCGTCAGGCAGCGGTCGGCTGCTTTTTAATGGACTGGATTGTGTGAACTGCTCGTACCAATAAAGGCTTTTTGGGGAATAAGCGGTCTGTGATCTCGAGTGCTGCTCTATTGTTGGACACCCCACGGAGCGTGATATATATATATATATATATATATATATATATATATATATATATATATATATATATATATATATATATATATATATATATATATATATATATATATATATATATATATATATATATTCGATTTTCCTCCAAACCTCCTTCTCCACTCCTGGAACTCGATGAAGGATCACAGCACCACAACCGGCAGGTAATCCAAAAACAGTGCTTTATTAAAACCATAGTGCAATCACAAATGGTAGAGGGCGGTCTACGCATTTCGGCTCCCAGCCTTCTACTGGACCATAGGGTCCTAGAGCCTAGAGTGTCTCTTTTAAAGTGCTAGTGCAATTACCCACGTTTCTTTAGAAAACAGACTAGACAAAAAGTCAATCTAGATTAAAAAGTTGCTAAATACATTAATCCATTTTTCTTAATTTTGAAACAACTTTCTAAGTTCATTTGTTTTAAAGTGCGAGTTATTTTCAAGGGAAAAGATATAATGTAGACATTGGTAACCATCATGGATTTTTGGTTATACACTGCCTTCATTTTTTCGCGATTTTTCAATGAATACTGTGATATCCCTTGCTCTGAACGTGCAATGCTCTTTAAATAAACATAGGTGTTTTTTATTAAAAGGGAACATGAATGGTGTTAAATCTCTATTACATGAGCCAATCACTGTAAAGTACATTTGTGGCATTATTAAGAACCCGACAATTATTAAGTAGTTGTTAAAGAGTGGTTTTGTCCATACATTAATAAAGTGACTAGTGCATTCAAATTTTGAAAACTAAGTGATTGTAAGGTACATTATCACTGTCTATAGTTCAAAGCCGATCGGATTTTAATTCATGTTTCAAGAGTGTTTATGGGTTCATTGGGTGTACCATATAAAAATGAGTCCATATGTCTAAAATCAGCAATAAAAGATATAGTCATATCACAGTGTTCATACAAAAAAGTAAGTATTCCATGTGTTTAACCTCCCCTCTTTTTCCTGGTTTTCCAAGAAAAGTTTCAGCAGCAAACAAGCAACACCTTATGTGGTATACCACATGTCAATTTTCCCATGTTTTTCTATTTTCATATTATGTTTGTGCATCCATCAAAGTTCTTATCATATAGAATCCGGCCATTAATTTCTTGATGTTCCTCACTAAAAGATGAACCTTCTTCCATTTTTCAACCTACTGTTTCTTCCATTATAGGTGGATATGTAGTTCGGCATCCAAATTATGGCCAAACGGATTCTCAGTGCCAATACTCTGCATAGATTGAGGGTTCTGTCTCTACCTCTTTCTTTTTGTTTCATGATTTTAATTCCATAGTATTTCAGCTGTTGACAATCACTTGAATGGAATTCGTGAAAGTGCTTGGCCATGGGGTAGGGGAAGTCTTTGTTTTTAATGGATCGTAAGTGTTGTAGGATTCTTAACTTGAGTTTATTGATGGTGCTTCCTACATATTGTTTTTTACATGGACATTCCAATAGATATACCACAAATTTTGATTCACAAGTAATATGATTGTCAATTTTATTTGTTTGACCATTTTGAAGTCGATATGAGATCATATTTTGACCATGTTCGCATGCTCTACACTTCTAGAGTCCTGGAGTGTTAAGCCAAGACGATGTAACTGTTTTTTTTAATTCAAAATGACTGTGTGTTAGTATATCTCCCAGGGAGGCTGTTTTCCTGTATGTGATCTTGGGTTGGGGAGACAATACCCTTTGGAGTGTTTTATCTAACATCTATATGCCCCAGTTCTTTTTAATGATATTTTTTAGTTCTTTACTTTGCTTGTTGAAATCAATGATTAATCGAGTCGTGGTCTCATCTTGTTTGCATCTATTTTGTTTTTCTTTGTTCGATCGTAGAAGATCTGCTCTTGTTTTCAGGGCAACTCTAGTTTTTGCAGTTGTAATTACTTCAAGGGGATATCCTTGTTGAAGGAAGCGGTCACTCATTTCTTTTATTTGAAGATTCAGGTCTGAGGTTTCAGAGCAATTCCTCTATGCCCGCAACATTTCCCCATAGGGGATGCTCCATTTTAGATTTTGTGGATGCCCACTATTGGCATGCAGGATACTGTTGCAGGAAGTGGGCTTCCTTACGTTTTTGTGCATATCCTTTGACCTTGAATGAAAACTTCCACATTTAGAAAGATGATGTTTGTTGTACTTATTGTAGATGTGAAGTATAAATTATACATGTTAACATTGAGTCTGTTTATGAAGTTCTGAAGGTTAGTTTGATCACCCTACCGTATAATGAAAAGGTAATCGATAAATCTTGACCAAAATTTGATGTTACCAGATTTCTCATTTTTCAATACTTCTGTCTCCCATACAGCCATCAATAAGTTGGCGTAAGTTGGCGCAAATGATGTCCCCATGGCCGTTCCCTGTTTTTGCAAGAAAAGATCACCTTTGAATAGGAAGATATTGTGTGTCAAGCAGTATGTGAGCATTTCTATTAGCATTTCAGAATGCTCAAGATAGCTTATAGATCTTGTCTGTAGGAACTGTCTCACTGCTGCTATCCCGTCAGTGTGGAGGATCGAAGTGTAGAGTGATGAAACATCGATTGTGGCCATCATGTAGCCCTTTTTCCATGAAATCTCATTGATTTTGTTAAAAAAAAGTCCATTTTATCCCTCAGATAAGATGGAAGTGCTGTTACATAAGTCATAACTCTGCAACGCACCTCTTGGTGCACTGCTGGTGGGGCGATGAGGTCCTCTTGTGTCCTGAGGACCTCAGAACACAAGTGGACTTCATCTCCGGAGCAGCATTGCACCAGGAGCCGTGTTTGCAGAGTGGTGTAAAATGGGGATGTGGCCTCTGAGCACTCTCAGCAATCCAACTGTATGGAGCTTACTGGAGGAAACAGGAGGACTAGTTGCCCCAGGCACCCTCAGAAGGAAAAGAGACTTCATCCTCCAACCAAGAGCGCACCAGGAGATGCATTTGCAGAGTGTTAGAGAAAGGGGGCGTGGCCTGTGTCCACCTCTCAGCAATCTCACTGTGTTGGGCTAGTTGGCCCCTAAAGGACCCCCAGCAGCGAAGGGGACTTCAATTCCCAATCCAAGAGCGCATCACGGAGTGCGTCCGCAGAGTGGTGGGCAAAGGGGGCGTGGCCTGCTATGAGAATTCAGCAATCCTTCTGTGTGGGACTTACTGGAGGTAATAGATGGGGTAGTTGGCTCCCAAGGATGTCCTTGGGGGCCAACTACCCCTCTTGTTAAATCCAGTAAGTCCCACACAATGTGATTGCAAAAACGTCTTCGAAGGCCATGCCCCCTTTCTCCACCACTCTGCAAAAGCGCTTCCTGGCAGACTACGGGATGGGAGATGAAGTCCAATTTACTCTGAGGGACTTTGGGGTCCAAGAAGTCCTCCTGGTACCTCCTGTAAATCCTACGCAGCAGAATTCCTGAGCAATGGTTGGAGGCCCAGCACCTTTTCTCCACCACTCTGCAAATGCAACTACTAGTTAAAGAAGTGTTTGCAATTTAATAGGTTTCGCATTTGCGAGAGTTAGAGCAATTGGCTTTGTAAATGTAAAAGTTTTTTACTAATGTTTTTTGGAGTGGAGTGGATGTACGTTGTGAGTTGTGGAATTATGTGGTATGTTGTGCAGTGAAATTATGTGGATAGAAAGTATGTGGTATTTAGTGTATAGGAATTATGTAGAGTGGGTTTATGTGTTATGGAGAGTAATTATGTGGTATGGTAGTCTGTGTTGTGGAGTGGAAACCTCAGGTTTAGTCTCCCTCATTTCCATAGAAGCTCAACTATGAACTCAGTGAGACAAAAAAGAAGGAGTCACTTAGGAGCACTTGTGGACCTAGTCAGAGGTGTGAGCAGGGCCACTGGATTTATGTGACTGTTTGACTGCACCAACTTTCGCACAATTATACATTTTCTGCATTAGCCACATAATTCATCATCTGCTCCCGAATCTAGCTCAAACGACTCAAACGTTACCAAAAATGCAGCAACAAGTGTTACAGCGTGGTGAAAGGCCCTTTGCAAACTTAGAATGGTCACCTGCTACTTATTGCTAAATGTGGATGTTAAATTGGTACTAATGATGTGGAAACCACTCTTCCTCCATTCTGCGCCTCTCTTGCCTCTTTCTGCATTTCTGTTGCTTCTTTCAGCACATTTCTTTCTTTTTCTGCACTTCTCTTGCCTCTTTCTGCAAATCTCTTCTACTTTCTGCACCTCTCTTCCCTCTTTCTGCATGTCTGTTGCCTCTTTCTGCACCTCATTTGCTTCTTTTTGTACCCCTCTTGCCTCTTCCTGTGCCCTTCTTCCCTCTTTCTGTACCTCTCTTGCTTCTTTCTGCACCTCACTTGCCTCTTTCAGCACCTCTGTTGCTTTTTTCTGCAGATCTCTTGCCTCTTTCTGCACCTCACATGCCTCTTTCAGCACGTCTGTTGGTTCTTTTTGCGCTGCTCTTGCTTCATTCTGTACCTCTGTTCCTTCTTTCAACAATTGTCTTGCCTCCTTCTGCAGTTCTCTTGCTTGTTTCTGCACCTTCTTTTGCATCTTTCTGTACCTCTGTTGCCTCTTTCTGCACTTCACTTGCTTCTTTCTGTACCTCTCGTGCCTCTATCAACACCTCTGTTGCTTCTTTCTGCACCCCTCCTACCTCTTTCTACACCCTCTTCCCTATTTGTCCAACTCTATTACCTCTTTCTACACCTTTCTTGCCTCTTTCTGTACCACTATTGCCTTTTTCTGTACCTCTGTTGCTTCCTTCTGCACTTCTCTTGGTTCTTTATGCACTTCTCTTGGTTCTTTCTGCACTTCTTTTGCCTCTTTCTGTACCCTTCCTACCTCTTTCAGCACCTCTGTTGTTTCCTTCTGCACTTCTCGTCCTCCTTTCTGTACGCCTCTTGCCTCTTTCTGCACCTCTGTTGCTTCTTTCTGCACTTCTATTGCCTCTTTCTTTACCTCTCTTGCTTCTTTCTGCACCTCTCTTGCCTCTTTCAGCACCACTGTTGCTTTTTTCTGCAGATCTATTGCCTCTTTCTGCACCCCTCTTTTCTCTTTCTGCACCTCTCTTGCCTCTTTCTCCACCCCTGTTCCCAGTTTCTGCACCTTTCATGCCTGTTTTTGCATCTATCTTGCCTCTTTCTTTACCTCTATTGCATCTTTCTGCACTTCCCTTGCTCTTTCTGCACCCTTCATACCTCTTTCAGCACCTCTGTTGGTTCTTTCTGAACTGCTCTTTCTTTTTTTTGCACCTCACGTGCCTCTATCTGCACTTCCCTTCCTTCTTTCTACACCTCTGTTGCTTCTTTCAGCAATTCTCTTGCCTCTTTCTGTACTTTTCTTCCTTCTTTCTGCACCCCTCCTGCCTCTTTCTGTACCTCTCTTGCCTCTTTGTGCACCTCTCCTACCTCTTTCTGCACTCCTCTTTCCTCTTTTTTTACCTCTGTTGGTTCATGCTGCACTGCTCTTGCTTATTTCTGCACCCCTCTTGCCTCTTTCTGCACCTCTCTTGCCTCTTTCTGCACCCCTGTTCCCTCTTTCTGCACCTTTCCTGCCTGTTTCTGCACTCCTCTTGCCTCTTTTTTCACCTCTGTTGGTTCATGCTGCACTGCTCTTGTTTATTTCTGCACCTCTCTTGCCTCTTTCTGTACCCCTCTTTTCTCTTTCTGCACCTCTCTTGCCTCTTTCTGCACCCTTGTTCCCTCTTTCTGCACCTTTCCTGCCTGTTTCTTCACCTCTCATGCATCTTTCTGCACCTCTGTTGCCTCTTTCTGCACTTCCCTTGCTTCTTTCTGCACCTCTCTTGCCTCTTTCAGCACCCCTGTTGCTTCTTTCTGCATCCCTCCAGCCTCTTTCTGCATCACTCTTGCCTCTCTCTGTACCTCTGTTGCTTCTTTCTGTACTTCTCTTGCCTCTTTCTGCACCCTTCGTCCTTCTTTCAGCTCCTCTGTTGCTTCTTTCTGTACATCTTTCTGTACCTCTCTTGCTTCTTTCTGCACCCCTGTTCCCTGTTTCTGCACCTTTCATGACTGTTTTTGCACCTATCTTGCCTCTTTCTGTACCTCTGTTGCATCTTTCTGAACTTCCCTTGCTTTTTCTGCACCCTTCACACCTCTTTCAGCACCCCTGTTGGTTCTTTCTGCACTGCTCTTGCTTTTTTCTGCACCTCACTTGCCTCTTTCTGCACTTCTCTTCCTTTTTTCTACACCTCTGTTGCTTCTTTCAGCAATTCTCTTGCCTCTTTCTGCAGTTTTCTTGCTTCTTTCTGCACCCCTCCTGCCTCTTTCTGTACCTCTCTTGCCTCTTTGTGCACCTCTCCTACCTCTTTCTGCACTCCTCTTGCCTTTTTTTCACCTCTGTTGGTTCATGCTGCACTGTTCTTGCTTATTTCTGAACCCTTCTTGCCTCTTTCTGCACCCCTCTTTTCCCTTTCTGCACCTCTCTTGCCTCTTTCTGCACCCCTGTTCCCTCTTTCTGCACCATTCCTGCCTGTTTCTGCACCTCTCTTGTGTCTTTCTGCACCTCTGTTGCCTCTTTCTGCACCTCACTTGCTTCTTTCTGCACCTCTCTTGCCTCATTTGGCACCTCTGTTGCTTTTTTATGCACCCCTCCTGCCTCTTTCTGCACCACCCTTGCCTCTTTCTGTACCTCTGTTGCTTCTTTCTGTACTTCTCTTGCATCGTTCTGCACCCTTCGTGTCTCTTTCAGCACCTCTGTTGCTTCTTTCTGTACTTCTCTTCCTTCTTTCTGCACCCCTCATGCCTTCTTCTGCACCTCTGTTGCTTCTTTCTGCACTTCTCTTGGTTCTTTCTGCATTACTCTTGCCTCTTTCTGCATCCCTCTTGCTTCTTTGAGCACCGCTTTTGCTTCATGCTGCCCTTCTAGCTCCTCTTTCTGCACACCTCCAGCCCCTTTCAGCACCTCTGTTGCTTTTTTCTGCAGATCTCTTGCCTCTTTCTGCACCTCACTTGCATCTTTCAGCATGTCTGTTGCTTTTTTCTGCAGATCTCTGGCCCCTTTCTGCATCCCTCTTTTCTCTTTCTGCACCTCGCTTGCATTTTTCTGCACCCATGTTCCCTGTTTCAGCACCTTTCCTGCCTGTTTCTGCACATCTCTTGCCTCTTTCTGTACCTCTGTTGCCTCTTTCTGCACTTCTCTTGCTCTTTCTGCACCCTCTGTGCCTCTTTTAGCACGTCTGTTGGTTCTTTCTGCACTGCTCTTGCTTCGTTCTGCACCTCACTTATCTCTTTCTGCACTTCTCTTGCTTCTTTCTACACCTCTGTTGCTTCTTTCAGCAATTCTCTTGCCTCTTTCTGCACTTCTCTTCCTTCTTTTTGTACCCCTCCTGCCTCTTTCTGTACCTCTGTTGGTTCATTCTGCACTGAACTTGCTTCTTTCTTCACCTCACTTGTCTCTTTCTGTACTTCTATTGCTTCTTTCTACACCTCTGTTGCTTCTTTCAGCAATTCTCTTGCCTCTTTCTGCAGTTCTCTTGCTTCTTTCTACACCTCTGTTACTTCTTTCAGCAATTCTCTTGCCTCTTTATTTACTTCTCTTCCTTCTTTTTACACCCCTCTGGCCTCTTTCTGTACCTCGCATGCCTCTTTGTGCACCCCTCCTATATTTTTCTGCACCCCCTTGCCAAATTTTGCAGCTATGTTGGTTCTTTCGGCACTGCTCCTGCTTCTTTCTGCACCTCACTTGTCTCTTTTTGCACTTCTATTGCGTCTTTCTACACCTCTGTTGCTTCTTTCAGCAATTATCTTGCCTCTTTCTGTACTTCTCTTTCTTCTTTTTGCACCCGTCTTGCCTCTTTTTGCACCTCTTTTGGTTCATTCTGCACTGCTCTTGCTTGTTTCTGCACCTCACTTGCCTCTTTCTGCACTTCTCTTGCTTCTTTCTACACCTCTGTTGCTTCTTTCAATAATTCTCTTGCCTCTTTCTGCATTTCTCTTGTTTGTTTCTGATCCTCTTTTGCAAATTTCTGTATCCCTCTTTCCTCTTTCTGCACCCTCTTCCCTATTTCTCCACCTCTATTCCTTCTTTCTGCACTTCTCTTGATTCTCTCTGCACTGCTCTTGCTTCTTTCTGTACCTCTCTTACAGATTTCTGTATCCCTCTAGCCTCTTTCTGCACCTCTCTTGCCTCTTTCGGCACCTCTGTTGAGCCTTTCTGCACTTCTCTTGCCTCTTTCTTCACCTCTAACTTAGAGGTAGTTTTAATCCCCCTGCCCTATTATGTATTAGGGCCTTACAGGGGCAGTCATGCCAATCACAGGAGTACCCCAACCCATAGTGTACCCTAGTGTATGTAGATGCTTTCACTGTATTCTAAACGTCTTTTAGGATAGCACTGGCTCCGGGGCTGGTTATTCAGAGTCAGTTACCACCAGTACCAGTAAGTAAAAAGTTGGGGGCACAGGATGACTTTGCAACAAGGCCTCTTCTGCACCTCTGTTGGTTCTTTCTGCATTACTCTTGCTTCTTTCTGCACCTTTATTCGTCTTTCTGAACTTCTGTTGCCTCTTTCTACATTTCTCTTGCTTCTTTCTGTGCTTTTCTTCCTCTTTCTGTACATGTCCAACTTCTGTATGAATAGTTACAAATTAGCATTCAAAAAACCTAAAAGAATTCACTGCTACAACCATAGGGTTCAGGGACGTTATAGTTAGAAATTATCATTTGAAAAACCTTTGAGTATTTGAGTAATACTCCTTGATGCCGAAAAAGCATTCGATCGGGTCTCCTGGAAATTTCTTTGGGGCATCATGGAGAGAATGAATTTCAGGCCTAAAGCCATCCAGGCTATCAAGGCATTATACCTCACACCTATGGCTAGGGTAGTTATTAACAGGTCTTTGACGGAGCAAACAAAAAGCTTGCGGGGGACACGACAAGGTTGTCCCTGCTCCCCACTACTTTTTGGCATGTACATTGAACCACTTATTAAAAAACTTGAAGAAAAACAGACTATATAGGCAATAAGTAGATTTGGCCTAGCAACTAAAATCATGGTCTACGCCCATGATTTCGCTCTGGTTACTCTGGATCCTGATTTCGCTCTGGTTACTCTGGATCCTGAGAAAGCCATTCCAGAAATTGAGACCGAGGCCCAATTATTCGGTTCCATATCAGGATATAAATTGAACAAAGGGAAAACCCAAATTATAATTAATAAAAATGTCACCTGGAACGATGGAAGAGTTGTGACTAAAGCCGAATACCTAGGTATTGACATCTCGGCTTATACTGAACTGATAGTTGGCCAAAACATGGACCCTCTTGTCTCAGAGACAAAGAAAGCCTTGAGCCGTCTTAACAATCTACACCTTTCCATCGTTGGTCGCTGCAATATATTAAAAATTATTTTTTTCCCAAAATTTTGTATTTGTTCAGAGCTATACCTCTAGAGTTCAATAAGTCAACACTTTTAAGATTTGACAGGTTATTTTCCAAGTTTGTTTGGGCATTTTCTCAACCTAGGAGGGCATATAAATTTCTGTCCCTTCCCCTGGAAAGAGGGGGGTGGGCCATACCCAATATTATTGGGCTACCGTGTTACAATCGTGTCCTATATTGCTGCAGGACTCTCCTCTAACCCTCATTGCAGGTCTAGCCTCACTTTTTGAACTCTTGCTTGGCCCCGAGGCTTGGGGTTGTCTGTGGCGACAGTTGGAATTTGGTTTTAAAAGGGTCAAATTAAAGACCGTTTTAGGTGTATATAAGGTTTTTTCTGCCGTACGTAAGAATCTAGGTATCAGTAAACTGAACTTCTATACTCCTATTAAGAATAATCCTAATCTACCGGATATCTTTGGATCATCGTACTTTCAAACCTGGATAGAGAAGGGGGTAAAGAAATTAGGTGACTTTTGCTCTTCCAAAAAGGTCTTGCCCTTTGAAAAACTTCAATCCCTCTATAATTTAGATAATAGGGACTTCTTTAAATATCTTTCTATTAAGTCTTTCTTTCTACGGAAGAGAGGGGGGGCCCTCAGGGTTTGCTAACTGCGAATTAATCGGACAAGTTGCAGATCCAATCCTCCACGCATTGGTATCATCTACAATTTTCTCAATAGCATAATGCCTGACGATCTGACCATAATTTCTGCTACATGGCAGCAAATACTGAACATTTCTAATAATGTCTTCAGCTTGGCGTTTAAGTCTGCTCAAAATGATCTGTTGTCTGCTAGTCTCCAAGCGCAGTTTTATAAAACCTGTTTCTTTTTATATTTTACTCCCTCCAGGATAGCAAAATGGGGGACCGGGAAAGGCACACATTGTCCACGCTGTGATGAATTCAGCATCGATTCAATCCACATGTTTGCCACATGTGTAAAACTGGAGCCGCTATTAAATAAAATTGGATCCTTCCTAGGTCATGTGTTACTTCAAAATGTATCCTTAAACCCCGACCATACTGCTTGGCGTACCGGACTTGATCGACAGAAAGAATGGGGGGCACTAATATTCATTGCCATGGCTACCTACAGGCTGAGCATTGCGTCTGCCTGGATAGATCCTAATCCCCCATTGTTTGTGCAATGTCTAGCTCGGTTTTATTCAATTTTCTCTCCTGAAAAAGCAGTTATTGTGCAAAAAAACGAGGATTAGTCATCTGGGAGCCTCTTTGTCGCTGGCTTAATTTACCAAATCTTGAAGTAAGCGAGGATAGTGCTCAAGGATAGCATTTTATCTAAATCAGGCAGCCCTTTTTCACTAAAATGTGAGGTATATACTCTGCCGAGGTACTGTTTTTTTTCTTTTTTGCTTAATTAGGAACTGTTGCACGGGTCACTTTATATTATGTCTCTTAGCCACATCAATTTATTAATCTATATTCTGCTGTGGTGTTTTTTTCTTCTCTATTTTTTAATGAGGCACAGTCACACTGGTCACTTTTCCTTTTGCTCTTTCAGTCACATTGTTTAATATTTATTCTGCTGTGGTGTTGGCCACTTTATCTCTTGTGTTTAGCTTTAATGATTAACATTTTTACAGGTTCTTAAAGATTTTGTACTCATTGGATACTTTCAGCCCTGGGGGCAGGGATGGGGGGGTCGCTACTTATTGTATTATTGTATTCCATGTTATGTATTCTGTGTTCACTGCAAAGAAAAAAAAAATCCCCGCCCCTTAAAATGAAGTAATCAGTATTAAGATCCAATAGATGTTTACTTAAAGAGTTTTCAAGTCTTATGGCTTTTTCAGTGTGCATCAAGATGAAGTTGTTGTGATAAAAATGTACAATTACAAGTGTGACATTTGATTCGTTCATAATGTTAATACATTGGCAATGCGGCAAAAAAAAAACCTTTGAAAATATTCTGAAAAAACCATAGGTTTCAGGGGCGTTATAGTTAGAAATTTGCATTTAAAAAATCTTAGAAATCCACTGAAAAACCACAGGTTTCAGGGACGTTATATTTAGTTGGACATTTCACTTGTACAAAACCTGAGAAATTCGCCCGTTATAGTTAGTTGAGGTAACTATAACTCATGCCCCCGCAATGCACTGCTGATGACATCACATATTACATCATTCATGACATGATCAGGGACATGACTGATGACATCACTGTTGACATCTCAAATGACATCACTGATGACATCATCCAGTGATTGTGTGTTTCTGTAAAGTTTAAATAATAAAAAAAGATCAATGAGCTAAATGAGGAAACGAATACATTGGAAACAACCAAAACAACCAAATATCAGGAGGAAATGTTGACAAGACTACATAGAGAAGAGGAGATCATTAAAAAACGGAAAACCTTTCAAATTTCAGGTCGATAAGCTGGACTATGAGAATGGCCAAATTTTCACGTTCTCAAAGAAATGCGATTCTCTGAAAGCTGTTAGAAAAAGTGTTCAAAGACAAGGGGCAAATGCCAGCACTAACACAAGCACACAAATCTCCACATCTGCATCTGATATAAGGTCTACGATAGACAGCAAATCAGACTCAGAGCAAACCAAAGGGGATACAGGCCAATTGTATCTAAAGCTCTCTCTGGCAGAAGAACTAGATTTTTTGCACAAAGACAGATGCCAAACCTTACGCCCCAGGATGGAGAACTTAAAGCAAGACAAAGACGGAACAAAAAGTGTCGGGAAAGACGGAAGCAATGCCGCAAACGTCAAAATCAACAAGAAACCAGCAAACAACAAGTGGAAGAGCAAATAAATATAAATGCCAATGATACGAACACAATAATTAACTTCTCACAGGTAAACTTAAGTGAAGCTGAAATGCAATTATTATCCTTAGGGTTATCCTTCTGCCCTAAGAGCAACTTTAATTATGCTCAAACGAGAATAGACGTTTACAAGTTTATTCGCAAACTAAAACTTCAAAAATATAATCTCCTCCGCAATACAAACAATAACAGCCAACCTACAACTGTTCATGTTTCCATACCAAGTCTGAGTATTCTAACAGCTGCAGATGTACAATTAATGTGTGATTTACAGCAACAACACAGTGAGATTACAGCAGAAATGGGTAAATCATCCAGTTAATCAATTACAGCACAACAGGTTAACACTTTCGGAACAGTATGTACAGAATTCAAACCTAAATCAACATTTCAGCACATTATGGTGCGAGATTCACTTGACATCTTTAATGAACATATAACCTCTGAATTGAAAAAACGTAACTATCATATATCAAGAACACGAAACAGATACAGCTACCAGAATTGCAAATATCATCAACTTATTAAGACATTCCAAGGCAAAGATCAAATTGTCATACGAAATTCAGACAAAGGGGGCAATATAGTAATTTGGCCCAAAGGGCATTACATGGAAGAAGCAGTGAAAGCAACTAAACAACCAAGAGTGCTATAAAAAAAGCAACATCCAAATAACATGGGCCTCATGGAACGAGTTTTATTCCAAACTATTAGCTTGAAAAAGCGCAGGCCTCCTAAGTACGGACGAATATAAGAATCTGAAGAATGATCATCCAATCATGCCTGTAATTTACTTTATCCCAAAAATACACAATCATGCCACTTGACCACCAGGGACACCCATCATCTCAGTGCGAAAAGGCCTCCTGGAAAATACATCCTGATATATTGACTATTTTTTACAGGAACATGTGCGATCACTGCCTTCTTATATCCAAGATACTAGTGACTTTCTTAGACATATTCATAATTGTATATGGGACTCAGATTATCTATTAATGTCTTTAGATGTTGCAACACTATACACTAGTATCCACCATCAAGATGGTACCAAAGCTATAGAATTTTATCTAGGATCTAGACAAATGTACCTTTACCAGCATAATAATATGTTAGTCAGTATGATCTCATTCTGCTTAGAAAACTATTTCTTCATGTTCCAAAATCAGGTAGTTCAACAAATTCGGGGAGTTGCGATGGGGGCCAGCTTCTTGCCCAGTTATGCCAGCCTTCATATGGGATGGTGGGAGGAGCCGGTCCTCAAAGTGGACTTCAAGAAAGTATTGTATGAGCATGTAATTGTTTGGCTAAGATACATTGATGATTTATTTGTGATATGGCGAGGCATGGAAGAAAGCGCACGCAAATTAATTTCAGAAATCAATGTCAACACAATTAACTTGCATTTTACAGCTACCCTAAGTAGACAATCAGTGTGTTTCCTTGATGTAGAGGTATTTATTGATGACCACAAAATTGAAACAAGATGCATCGTAAACAGACAGCGGGTAATACCATACTGCACGCCACAAGTTTCCATCCTAAGCATTTGATACAAAGCATCCCCTATGGGGAAATACTTAGAATCAGGAGGATATGCAGCAATTACATTGATCTATTTAAGGCCCACAATCACAGCAAAAGCATATTCTTAGCTAGAGAATATTCTGAAAATAAAATTGATATCGCAATCAGAAAAACCCGAACGTTAAATAGATCAGAATTGCTGGCTGTCACACATAACAAAGAGTCAAGTATAACAACAACACAACACAAAGAGCCACAGAGCAATCGAAATAAGGGGTTAATTCTTTTGTATAATAAACAACAAAATAAAATGCATAAGATAATCAACAAAAACTGGCCCATTGTTTTAAGCGATCCAATACTAGGGGATCTCTTACCCAGAAGTCCGAGCATCACTTTCAGAAAGGCAAGCTCTATGATTGATGCCCTAGTCAGCAGCAACACTGAAGTAAAAACAGTCACCAACTGGTTAAAACAAAGGAAGGGTTTTGCAAAATGCAATACATGACATGCATGTAAGTTCTGCGTAAATAAGACAACCTACATAACACCCTTCAGAGACGAACCCATCGCCATTATGAAGTTCCTTATGTGCAAAACGGATCATGCAATATACATGTTGGAGTGCTCTCGTGGATTGCGATATCTGGACAGCACAAAGCTGCAACTCCACAAGAAAATACTCCAACACTTGAGGGCAATTACCAATTCAGACCCAGCATATCCATTTGCAGGACATTTTAATGACATCCACAACAACAACCTAGAACACCTCAAGTACTTTGTCGTAGACTCAGTCCCCATTTTAAGACGTGGAGGCAATTGTGAGGCAGAAATAAGAAAACTTGAAATGCTACATTATAGAGCTCGACACCAAAACCCCACAAGGACTCAACTCCAGTGAGGATTCTATACTTCCCTTTAAAACCTAGGCATGAACAGAATTGGTACTAGTAAGGTAACCTCAGAATTTGAGGAGTAAATTAGACACATAAGTCCCGTCATGCACTTTGATCAGTCCCATAATTTTAACATCACTTATTTAAGTTAGCACTTACGAACAGTGTTAGTTTTAGGGTGGCACTTCAAGGTTTTAATTTCACTAAGGCACTTTAAATTAAACACTAAGCAGATAAAAACATTGAAAGTGGGCCCATTGGGCTATACTGTTTGTGCTCAAAAACACTGAGAAAATGACAAAGTTAATATGTAAGATTACAGGTATTATTGAAGGCAAAACCAAAGACCACACACAAATCATGAATGTTTTAATATATAAATACATTAGGTGCTAACCAACAAATTTTATTTGCATTTAAATAGTTTTTACTTAGTTGACAAAAAAAATTTGCTGTATACTGTGTACGAAAGTAATCGTGGTTTCCAAATGGCATCATAATTTTATTGGCTTTTTACGTATGTGTCCATATTTTTCCTGTGCATTCAAAAGTATGTCTTCTCTGTTTACTATAGTCCACACCACGTGTTTATACACTCGTCACTTTAAATATGGTAACTTACTCTGCAGCCAAGTCATTTGATCAAGGCCTGTTCAGGCCAAAACGCGTCATGGCAGTGTAATGGTTGAACAAAACACTTTGCACCAGTGAATTGGAGTCCGCATTCTTTTTTCCCGACCAAGGGGATTGACAAGAAGCGAAGACTTAAGGAAAAAAAATAGTATATATATATATATATGTACATATAAACGGAGTTCCAATGAGCACTCGGGTCCGTAAATAAACGACAGGGTCCGTTTCTTAAGCCAAAGTAAAGAGGTTTATTAACAACATAAACCAGCCGTGACGCGTTTCGCGCTCCAAAGAGCGCTTGTTCAACTTCACTCAATAAAGTTTGTCTCTTAAAAGGACTTTCCACTACGAGAAATCACCAACATGGAAAGTGGACTGTAACAACAACAGTACATCACCCCCATCTTGGCATCGGCAATTGCTTACATTATGTTAAATACTTCAACATTCAGTGAACTGACAGTATAAATAGTAAAAAGCATTACTTCACGGGGGAAATTAAGAGGCCACTCTGATAAGTAAAATTCAGAAAGAACAGACCTGTCGTACATGCATATGTCCCATTATCTTGTGCAACTCCCCGAAGGGAATAACCACCCAAATGCATTGTGGGAATCATAGTATCAAAAGAGCCCAAACTTAGTATTATTTAGTGCCCCGAAGGGCATAGAAACAAAATATACATCGTGCAACCAATATAATATTTTGATTCTATGCTCTTCGAGGCACTAAATAATACTAAATTTGGGCCCTTTTGATTGTTAAGCGCATACTTATATAGACAAAGGAAATTACCTATGATACACATGAGTTAATTTCTTACGAGCGGACCGATACTATGATTCTCACAATGCATTTGGGTGGTTTTTCCCTTCGGGGAGTTGCACAAGATAATGGGACATATGCATGTATGACAGGTCTGTTCTTTCTGAATTTTACTTATCAGAGTGGCCTCTTAATTTCCCCCGTGAAGTAATGCTTTTTACTATTTATACTGTCAGTTCACTGAATGTTGAAGTATTTAACATAATGTAAGCAATTGCCGATGCCAAGATGGCGGTGATGTATTGTTGTTGTTACAGTCCACTTTCCATGTTGGTGATTTCTCATAGTAGAAAGTCCTTTTAAGAGACAAACTTTATTGACTCTGTTGTGTGAACAAGCGCTCTTTGGAGCGCGAAACGCATCACAACTGGTTTATGTTGTTAATAAACCTCTTTACTTAGGCTTAATAAACGGACCCTGTTGTTTATTTACGGACCCGAGTGTTCATTGGAACTCCGTTTATATGTACATTGATTTCACCGGCTGCTCCGCCGACACCGACCAACCCCTGGAAAGACGAGGAATCTCCAGAAGGAGCTATTTCCCTGGATTTATATATATATATATATATATATTCAAACCACCTCCAATTTCACTACAGAAATCAGACTCTGACACTTGGGTGAGCTTCACCATCCAGCTTTAGTCTATTTTGCTTAGCTTGACGCGTTTCGGCAAACTTGCCTTTTTCACAATGCACCATGCAGGCGAAAAGCAACAATCATATATATGTATATTCACTTAAAAAACCATAGGTTTCACACATGTTATAGTTAGCTGTACATTTCACTCGTAAAAAACCAATGAAATTCCACGTTATAGTTAGATCAGGTAACTATAACTTGCGTGACCGCAATCCACAATGTGTAATTTCAGATGTCATCATTGATGTCATGAGTGATGTCACTGACCATGTCATGAGTGATGTACTATGTGACGTCATCAGCAGTTTATTGTGGGCGCGCAAGTTATAGTTACCTGATCTAACTATAACGTAGAATTTCATTGGTTTTTTACGAGTGAAATGTACAGCTAACTATAACATGTGTGAAACCTATGGTTTTTTAAGTGAATATATATATAGATAGATATAGATATATATATGTATATATACATCCACCTTATGTTTGGCTGGACCCAAGCCACTTCTACGGCGGGCACACGGCAGGGGTATCCACTCCCATATATCCACCTCAAATCCAATGCGTAACTCGCTGGTTACAGCAGGAAACCAACAAAGGAGCCGTGGCCACGATTTCAAAAGCGTGTTTATTTTGACAATGACTAGGTCTGACGCGTTTCGGAGTTTCCTTCACTCCTTTGTCACGGGCAAGAAAAAGTGCATCATCAGTTTCATTTAAAGAACCAGTGCTAGTTACGTGCAATCAACATACAAGAAATACTATTGTTCATCATCTTATCTAATAAAGTTGTGGTGGCATAGAAGTAGGCAAACGTAATTAATCAAACAAAAACATGTTTGCGATGCAGCCTTCATTAAAATTCTGAGCCAAAGAAACCTGGTTGAGGACTCTTCAGTTCAGGGGTCCGTTTTGACACGGCGGGGCTCTTCACCGGCTAGGTCAGCCGTATAATATAATCCTCATAGTTACCCACAACAGAAGAGTCCTCAACCAGGTTTCTTTGGCTCAGAATTTTAATGAAGGCTGCATCGCAAACAGTTCAACGCTCCACAGCATGATAATGAAGCCTGACTAGTTTCGTGACTCTTCACTTCATCAAAGGCTTGACTTCAGGATTCAGTGTTACCAAGGCACACCTACTTTTAAGTCCAATTCCAGCCCCTAGTGGGCGTTGCCACTCGCATGGCTGGCTGGAATCTGCATTTGCCACAATACCACTACCGTGAGCTGGCACGCAGTGCTGGAGTTATTGAATTGAAATAAATTAAAACCACAGTGGGTTGCTGAGCCGAGTTGGACTGGTTTGCTGCACTTCACTGTCCTTCCTTATCGGCACCTGTCCCCTTGTATGCGTGCGCCGCTTGTGGTGTTGCAGGGGTCCGTTTTGACATGGCGGGGCTCTTCACCGGCTAGGTCAGCCGTATAATATAATCTGCATAGTTACCCACAACAGAAGAGTCCTCAACCAGGTTTCTTTGGCTCAGAATTTTAATGAAGGCTGCATCGCAAACAGTTCAACGCTCCACAGCATGATAATGAAGCCTGACGCGTTTTGTGACTCTTCACTTCGTCAAAGGCTTGACTTCAGGATTCAGCGTTACCAAGGCACACCTACTTTTAAGTCCAATTCCAGCCCCGAGTGGGTGTTGCCACTCGCATGGCTTGCTGGAATCTGTAGTTGCCACAATACCACTACCGTGAGCTGGCACGCAGTCCTGGAGTTATTGAATTGAAATAAATTAATACCACAGTGGGTTTCTGAGCCGAGTTGGACTGGTTTGCTGCACTTCACTGTCCTTCATTATCGACACCTGTCCCCTTGTATGCGTGCGCTGCTTGTGGCGTTGCAGGGGTCCGTTTTGACACAGCGGGGCTCTTCACCGGCTAGGTCAGCCGTATAATATATTCCACATAGTTATCCACAACAGAAGAGTCCTCAACCAGGTTTCTTTGGCTCAGAATTTTAATGAAGGCTGCATCGCAAACAGTTCAACGCTCCACAGCATGATAATGAAGCCTGACGTGTTTCGTGACACTTCAGTTCATATACATACATACATACATACATACATACATACATACATACATACATATATATATATATATATATATATATATATATATATATATATATTCACTGAAAAAACCATAGGTTTCAGGGGTGTTATAGTTAGCTGGACTTTTCACTTGTACAAAACCATTGAAATTCCCCCGTTATAGTTAGTTCAGCTAACTATAACTCGCGCGCCCGCAATGCACTGCTGATGACGTCACATATTACATCACTCATGACATGGTCAGTGACATCACTCATGACATCACTGATGACATCTCAAATGACATCACTGATGACATCACTGATGACATCATCCAGTGAATGTGTGTTTTTCTGAAAATTAAATATGTTTTATATATGTATATCTCAAGGTCGATGGAAGAATAAATGGGTATATAAGTGTCTAAATGGATGATTTGTTTTTGAAAAATTGATTGTGTAACTGACTGATTAAGTGTATCATAGTGAATACATGGCTTAGTGAGTAATGTTTAAATATGTAAATATCTGTATCAGTCTCTCACGTTGTGTATAAGTGGCTGCATGGGTTGGTGAGTAGCTACATGGGTGTCTATATAGGTTATTAGTTGGTTTTTTGAGTATCAGTCTGAGTGTCTGCATGGTTCGGTGGGGGGTATTACGTAGTGCATAGGTGCATGAATGAGTGACTCACTGTTTGTATGGGTTGAACACAGCATGTGTGCAGGACTGTATGGGTGGATGAGTGTGTGTATGGGTGTGTTAGTGAGTGAATGACTGTCTCAATATTGTCTTTATGAGTAACTACATATGTTTTAAACTAGTATATGTGACTATTGGTGTATATATGTGAGTATATGTGAGAGTGAGAGATTGAAAGAGTTCCTGTATGAATAAGTATGTGTTTCTATAAGTGATTGTTTAAAAGACTAAGTATGTGTAAGTTTCCCTAGAAGTAAGTGTGGTGGTGTGTGTATAACTGTATATGCAAGTAAATGTATGTTTGATTCTTTGTTAGCATGAGTGACTATGTGTGTGAGTAACTCTATGGATGAGTGGCATTGTGTAACAGGATGTATAGGTGTATGAGTACATATGATGAGTGAGTACATGTATGAGTGACTGAATTGGACTGTTGGTGAATGAGTGGATGTGTATGTGGATCTTAGAATTACTGAAAAGGTTGTTTTAACTGGTATTGGTATGTCCATTGTTTTGAACATTGTAGTTTCTATTTTTGAATGTGTGTGTCAAAGGTTATATTAGGGGAAGAGGAGGTCTGCCACTCTATCACATGGATGATGTCATCAGTGATGTCATCAGTGATGTCATTTGAGATGTCATCAGTGATGTCATGAGTGATGTCACTGACCATGTCATGAGTGATGTAATATGTGACGTCATCAGCAGTGCATTGCGGGCGCGTGAGTTATAGTTAGCTGAACTAACTATAACGGGGCAATTTCATTGGTTTTTTACGAGTAAAATGTCCAGCTAACTATAACATGTGTGAAACCTATGGTTTTTTCACTGAATTTCTAAGGTTTTTTAAATGCTAATTCCTAACTATAACGTGTGTGAAACCTATGGTTTTTTCACTGAATTTCAAAGGTTTTTTAAATGCTAATTCCTAACTATAACGTGTGTGAAACCCATGGTTTTTTCAGTGAATTTGCAAGGTTTTTTAAATGCTAATTTTTTTTTTATTCTTCAATTTTTTCAAACATATTTTGAATTTAATTTTCTTACCTTTTATAAAGACTATGCTTTAATTTTTAAAATCCTTAAATATTTTTTTTTAATATATTTTTTAAAATAAACATGTAAAATTTATTTCCAGTTCTTTTTTTTTTTTTTTTAGTACGCGTACCGTAAGCTCACGGTAAGCGTACGGTTTACGCAACGTCCGTAATCTAGCTACGCTGCCTGCGTATAGTTACGCACTTTGCGTAGCCGCGCGTACTGCGCGTGGGACGCGTGCGCGCTTACGCTACACGAGCACGTTACGCGGAAGTGCCGGGGAGTGACTGTTATGCGCATGCGCGCAAGCGCGTGTCTTTTTTACGCGCACGCGTACTTTTTGCCGTAAGCGTACCGTAAGCGTACCGTAAGCGTACGGTAGGTCATGTGATCTTGAAACACAACTTTTGATTGGTTGAAACTACTTTCAGTTCTAGAACTCTCCTACACCACACCCATTCCCCTCATTTCTGCTTGTGATCCCTTGGGAGAAGGAGCTGGTTTGTCTTTGGGATACGATGGCAGAACAGCAGAGCTCTTCTGAGAGTGAGGCTAGCACTAGCAGCACTGTCTTGAGGCAGAGATCGAGGAAACAAAAGCCTTCTTATGTTTGGGATTATTTTACTTTTCCAGAAGGCCAGCAAAAGGTGAATGCACCCTTAGTTACTTGCAAGCTGTGTCAGCGTGTACTTTCTAGAGGTAATCCTAACAGGAAGTATTCCTTTGGGAATCACACCATGAAGAGACACCTCCAGGATGTACACAGAAGGACACATGGTCATCTTTTTGGAGGTAACTCTTCAGAAAGACGAGCCAGTACATCCACAGCAGCTCAGCCTGGACCATCACCTGCAGGGCTTACTCCTTCTACTGCAGGTCAGGTGAGCCCTTCATCTGTGGGGGGAGAATCTCCTTTTGCTGGCCCTCTGGAAATGAACCCTCGATTTCGGAAGGTTGATATTCATTGCACATTTTGTAAAGATCTAATTTGCCATAGGGAGACCAGTGTTTCCCTAGTGAACAACAAAATAGATCAGCACATTTGTCGCTTTGAATAATTTTCCCATGCTTCCTTTCCTCTGTCCCTGCATGAACACAACGGTTCTTTTAAGAGCCAACCTTATCTTTCATCTTTTTTTTACATATGTTTTTAAAAACTTTTTTTTATTTTTTTTTTACCGTACGTGTACGGTGCGCGTACTTTTTTTTTATTTTTTTAAAAAAACACTAAAAATCATTTATCACATTACATTGTCCTTGAGAGACTACAATTATTATTATTGACTTACCATACTCACTGAAAAAATATTTATTCATTTCTTTTTTTAAAAAATAGTTTTAAAAATGTTTGTAGTTTTCGAAAATTTTCTATATCTATCTGGAAAAAAAGAAAAAAGTATTAATATTTTTTAAACATTTTATAATACAGTACACATATTTACATTTTTTACCAAAAAATCTTTTTGCCTTATTTTTGCTGTTTTCAGAATATATTGCATTTCACTATAAATTGTGAAAGCAATTGCATTCATCATTTTACAGCGGGCAAAAAAAAATACCAATCACAAAGATTGTATTAAAAAAGCCCTGATTCTTTTTTTAATTAAACTTAACATTATAGAAATGCATAATATTGTAAAAAAATATCATCTAATACCAATACTTATTTCTTTAAAATACCGTCTGATATGTTTGTTTCAGAACTATAATCACAATATTATATCTCAAATAACTCCAAAATACATCTGATTTCATTTCCTTTAGGCCAAATAGTAATTTTAATTTTTTTTTTGGAATAAATTTCCAACGGAAATCCAATAAAATTCTAAAGTTTAATTTGTCCAGATCTCACCGATTCTCTGTAACATTTTGGTTCACGAAAATTTTTTGAATAATTTATTTAGTCCACAATAGAATTGGTTACTTTTCCACATGGCCAAATAGTAATTTTTTAAATCATTTTTGAAAAAATTTCCAATGGCAGTCCAATAACATTCCAAAATTTAAAATGTGCAGAAGTTACCGATAATCTCTAAATTATTGGTTTTTCAAAATTGCATTAAAAATTAAAAAAGTCCACATTACAATTGGTTATCTTTCCATTAGGCCAAATGATAATTTTAAAAATCTTTTTTTTACAAAATTGCAATGGTAATCCAGTAAAATGGTAAAATTATTTTGTCCAGATCTTGCCAAGTCTCTCTAAAATTTAGGTTTCAGGAAGATTAGATAGGAATTTGCTAAATCAAAAGGCAAACGTTGTTTGAAAATCAATTGGGAATCATTACACAGTGTCCAGCCTTTTTCACATTTTAGATAAACTGTGTAATGTCCAGAAGTAACAGTAGGTCCATCATGGAAAATTATTGCAACAGTTACAAAAGTTTTTCCTGAAATTGATAATTGCTGTCCTGTAAACTTCTTTATTAAAGTATCCAATTTTGAACCATCAGCTCTACATCGTTGCATCATTAAAATTACATACTGTCCGTATTCCTTTAAAATTAATGTTGAAAACATGTCAGAATTACACTCACCACATTTCATGCTATGATTAGCATCTTTAACTAATTTTGCAAAAGTGACTGTTTTACTCTCTGGCAATGTCAAATAAATAAACCTTTCATTATCAACAATAGAGCCACATATATTATAACAATTATCACAACTATGTTCCCATTTATAAGAGAGACCAAAAAAAATGTCAATGGGAACTCCTTCTTCTTCCACTACCTGAAGAAAATACATCAAAAATTCATGTGCATCTTGCTGTTCATTTTGAGAAAACTGTGTTCGTCCTGAACATACATCTAAAAGTTTTCTAATGTCAGTAGCACTTTCTATTTGAGTTTTATCTTTACTCAACTTTTGAAAAAGGAGACTCAGCTCTGAACAAAATCTTTTTCCCTGATTTACTATTATCTGCTCTTGCAAACTTTCCAGATAAAATGCAACATTCAGCACTACATTTGCGTAGCAGTTGACACCAGAGCTATTTTCAAAATGACATCCTACAACCTGTTCTTCATTTTCCTTTTTCTTTTTGCTTGCAATTACATCACTCCTCTTTTTTTTCCTCTTCTCTACATCTTCACTACAGATATTCTCATTTTTTCTTTTACAAGAAACTACACGATTCTCCAACACAGGATACTGACCTAAATGAGGAGCATAGCTTCTTCTTAATCTATTATACTCCTTTACACAATTTGTATCAGCACTAACTTTTGATTCTTCAAAGTCTATCATGAATAAACCTGATAATGTTTTGACTCGTGACAAAGCAACATATGCCATACCTTCTTTGAACACAGTTGAACCAATGTTCACAAATGCACAATCTACAGTCAATCCTTGAGACTTGTGAATAGTTACAGCATATGCTAGAGAAAACGGAAACTGCTTCCTACGTACATATAAGTCTTTCACAAGCATAAAACGAACTGTACAACGACAAATATCTTTAACTTCATCTATCTGATCAAATTTTATTTTTAAACATTCAATTCCTTCTTTTTTCTGATAATTAATAAAACCCACAACTCTTCCCATCGCTCCATTAACTAAACCTTTCTCAACATCCAAATTTCTCCTTAAAAACACTCTACAGTTCATGCAAACATATAGATTTTTTTCTAATCCAGCTGTTTTGGAGATGTTCTTCTCTAGTGAGTCCAATTTATTTTTCAGTTTGCCTGTTACTGTGACAGTAATTCTTCCATCCTCAATTTTGTCCACTGCTTCCAATTTCCTGATCTCTTCCTTTTCCAATTTCAAAAGCTCCTCATTGAATATTGAGCATTCACGTAGAGTAGGCATTAAGCAGATGACACTTTTGTTTTCTGCAATGTTCTTGTATATCTTCTCTGCAACTATTTCTTCCTTTGGAAATAAATTATGTAGCAGCCGAGTCTGTAATGCTTTTTTGCCAGCTTCTGTGAGTAGTCCAATCCTGATATCTTTCAGAATACTTCCATATTCTTCATCGTTTGCTTGCCTCATATTAGTTGTAAGTTCCTTGTACTCAAAGAAGGACCAAATATTTGTATTACCGATGCTTCCCAATGACTTCTTCGTGTCTTCATGTGTCACAGTATTAAACACTGGTTGTCCTTTAACTGGAGTAAGTTGCAAAAGATCTCCAAAAACTATGACGTGTTTTCCACCAAATAACACGTCATAGTCTGTCTTCAAAATTTGCTGCATTCTTAAATGCACAAAGGCAAGCATTAAGTTTGATACCATGCTCACCTCATCAATAATGAGAACTTGCATCTTCTTCAATACTCGTGAAACTTCCAAGGATGCTTCTCCAGTTAGCTTGTTGAATTGTATTTTGTTCTCATGCTCCACTGGTAACATTAGCAAACGATGTAAGGTGATTCCTTTTATGTTATATGCTGCTAACCCAGTTGGAGCAGTAACCACACAAGACAACGTAGAATCCGTTTTTTGCTTTAGGTAGCTTCTGATGACTTTAATTAGGAAACTTTTTCCAGTGCCAGCTTGTCCGCTTACATACATCCTGATTGGATGAAATGATGTGCATGAGCACTCTTTTTTTACATGTAGAAATCCGTGATCAATTTTGTTTTTGATCTCTTCATAAATTTGTTGCTGCTCTTGATTCAGTTGTCTTTCCAAATTTTCTAAGTCTATAAATTCTTCTTGAGCTTGATTCATAGCTGTTTCCACTTCATTCATGGCTATTGATGCTTCATTTTCAACGATTGGTTGTCCTAGGGGATCTTGACTGTGTGTTCCTGAACTTTGGATGTCCTGAGAACTGTCTCTAGCTATTTCTGCTGCAATTGTAGTTTCCTGTTCAATTTCTTCATTTAACATTTGCAGATAAGTTGTGAATGTATTGCATTGTATGCTGTCTTTGCAAGCATTAAATGAATCCTCATAGCTTTGAAATTCTCCCAGTAGTTCATCCTCTGTACGCCATGGTTTAAACAACTGTAAAAGAGCCAAGTAGTAAAATTCTTTCTTGTCGGTAGTGTCGCAACTCAGCTTCCGGTGATTTATCAAACTTCCTTTGGTTTGCTTCACCAAACATCCTTCTTCACCAACAACTTTATATTTTCCACTGTTGATGTCTTCTGCAGCTTTCCGTGAATAAATGTAGTTCTGCAGCACTTCATAGAGACACATGTTCTCCAGATGATGACTTCTCTTGGGATAATATGTGTCCAACATGTTTGTTTTCAATATATCTGTACTTTCTGGGTCATTCTCGGCCAAATATTCAATTTCTCCAACAGATTTCAGTACCCGATTTCTCATTGCTGCAAGGCCTAAACTTGCCCAAATTATTCTTCTTGACTTTGAGTAGAGACTTGCAGAAGATAACCTATCTGAACATTCGTAGGATCCAATTTCTCGATGCGATAACATCTTCAAACTGAAACTGTACAGCTTCTTACTAACAGTCTTCTCGTGAGAAATCTCTTCCCACATTTCCTTCAATTCTGTTTTTTCTGATTTCGTAATGTAAGACGTTACATATCGTGCAACAGCAATGGAATTGTCAGCTACATACTGTATATCCATGTTAGCGTTCCACATGGATAAAATGACTGGGTTGTAGTCATTTATATTTTTTGATTCTTCTTTTCTTTTAAGGTTGTAGGTATTCTTAGGTGATTTTCTTGTGATAGTATGTCTCACAGCTGACATAAAACTGTTTACTCTTCCATTTGAAAGAACAGGTCTAGGAAATCCAAATCGACATTTAGTGTAGTATTTTTCTTTGCTCTTGTATTTCCGTCGACAGTATTTTCCACACCGATGACTTTGGAAACGTAAAACTTGCTCCTTTAACTTGTTCTCTTCTGTGCTTTTTGGTATACCACATGTTGCATATTCTTCAATGTAAGATAACACTGCTTCATCAGTATCTGTTCCAAACTTTGGGGCATCCTTGATCCACAACAGCATATGAATATGAGGAGCACCTCTTGCCTGGTACTCTTTTCTCCAAAAGAAATCCACTACTTCTCCAAGGGGTGCATTTTTTTTATTGCAGATGAAGGACATCATAGCCTCAAATCTATGATTGAAATATCTGCAAATATTAACCGGATCCAATGAGCACAGTTCTCCTGCTGTCTTGTATTCGATGTTTTTAATGTTTGAATTGGCCTCTCGTAGAAAATCCAGTAAATCATCCCAAGCGTACTCGGCACAGCTTAGGGTAAGGAACCATGTTGGTGTTCCTAAATTGCGTAACATGCATTTTAGTTCACCATGGCGTCGGTACCAATATTCATTTGTCCCACGCTGACAAGCCATCAGATTGATCAGTTGTGTTTCCAAATGATCATCTCGGTGCTGCACTTTCTCCATAAAATCCTTAGCAGACACATTTTGTAAATGTACTCCACTTTTTAAAATGTGATTTACTGCATAAGACAGTGCAGACAAGTCGCTTTCAAATAAAAGATGGAACAAATAAGGAATACTTTGTCGAAATCTGGGATCTTCAGCATATAGTCTTGTAGTCCGATACGCTGAAGCTGGAATCTGTTCTGGACGTTCATCGTATCGTCCTCCTTTTCCCGTAGGAAACAGCTGGGGAAAACATCGAGCTTCCAAGCTCTCCTCCCATACACTCACGGGAGTTCCTTTTGCTTTCTTCATCTGAAAGAGATCAATATTGTCTCCCATAACTTCTTTCGAATGAAGAGGATGTATGCTAAAATGTTCATAAATTTCTTCTTCCTTTGTCTTGTCCACTTTTTCAATTTGTCCAGTTGGTGTTTCTGTGTCTTCTTGAAAATCTTCGTCTTCTTCTTCTTCTTCTATATAAATTGATTCATACCATTTGTTATTTTTTTTCAAATACAAATTTGCTCTTTGTACTTTCCGCACATCTACCAGCTCCTGCCAAATCTTCTTATTCTTTGTAGGTACACCATTAACCAGAATAATTAATGGTTCAGTTTCCAAAGTATCCGCATCAATAGTTTCCATATTTTTTTTCAAATCCAAGGGCAAATACACCACTCTACCTTTTAAACCTCTCAGTAAATCTGAAGGAGGTAATTTACCAGTTTTGGGCTCCATACGTACTATGGTCTGGAACGGATGAACACATTGAATGAGTATAGACTCATATGTATTTAATTCAGAAAGTTCAGCAGGAATAGCATCCAATTCTAAATTATTATGTACAGCTCTGGTCGGCATTCTATTTTCCTCTAACTTGTTGTAACAGTATTTACAAATACGCTGATCTTCACCCAATTCAAAACAATTTTCAAGAAATATATATGTGGCAAAATCCATCCACTTATAATTATCTTCATTTTCACTCTTTCTGTAGAGATCAACATTCCTAGTTTGTTTTCTATAATGAGTTCTGCGGCAACAAATACAAGTAACATTTGGTCTTTCATTAGAGACTATTGCAAATTTTGTTATGTGATCATTAAATGTCTTACTTACAGAAGGTTCTACATTCTCTTCCACTTCTTCCTCATTTACTGTGTCCTTCTCTGCACTGTTTTGTTCAGGACCAAAGTAACAAAACTGAATTTCATCAACAACCTTCTCTACATCTGATACCGTTCCTCGGAACAGAGCCCTATTCAATTCATTTAACTTTATTGCTGGACTTTTGACAAAATACAACCGTCTCACAAACTTTCTCATTTCAGTATGATGAACAGCCAGCATCCTAAAATGATGGAAAACACTATTGCACACTTTTCTAGATAGACAAGCCAGAGAATGACCCTGCAAACCAGTATTCTCTCTCACTCTGCATGGATCCAGACTTTGAAGCACCTTAATCTTCTGTTTTACACTTTTTTTACTATATTCTCTTAGAAACTCTCGAAATCTGTCAATAGATTCCTGACGCACAGTGCAAATACTACTACAATTCCAAGTGTACACTGGGGCTTTAGGACGTCTCCCCATTGCCTCATCTGCCATCACTTGTACCTCATCTCTTGGAACCATTATCTCCTTCTCCATTATGCAACCATTTTTTACTTCGTATGAACGACCTCTGGTGTCAACTGCATGCAGCAAACTATTACTTTGAAAATAGCTCTCTTCATTAAAAAAAGGTTCACTACTTGAACTATGCATCCACTTTCCTAAAAACACTTTACAAAAGTTTGTTCTGTTCACTACTCTTTTGCTTTTGCTTTGTGATTTCAGTACATTAACCATTTTATCTAATGTACGCATCCTATTCAAAATTAATATGAATAGTTTCCTTTTTAATTCTAATGCTTTTGCTGCAATGGCTTCAATTTCTTTTTTTCTCTTGTAATATTTTGCCTTTTGCTTATATTTCTTTACATCCTTTATCAAATTGGACATAACTCTTCTCTGAAACATTTTTCTACGTATCTCTTTAAACGCTGTTTTTCTGTTTATGTAAAACTTTTCAGTTGCAGAAGGTATATTTGCATTAACTAAATTCTCAATTTTTTGCTGTTCTCTTCGTTTTGTTACATTCTTCCCAGGACAGACATTTTGTACATTTTTCTTTGTTTTGAATATTTTTTTAAGAAATTGTTTTTTCTGCTTACCAGAAGATTTTTTCTTTTTCCCAACATGAGCATCTTCTACTAAATTTGGTCCTCCAGTTGTCTTCAAATATAGTTATTTTTTTAGCGTTTTTTGAACTCGAGATTTTGTAGGCATCTTAAATTTTGTTCACTGTTCTTCAGCAATACCTGAAAAAAACTAAAAAAAAATCCTTTATTGTATTTAAATATATTACTACATTTCTTTTCACAATAGTCACAAAACAAAATTTCTTTGCCAATTTGAATGCACACAAACTGCTCTTTTTTTTGGGCAAGTGAAAATCTCTTTTACAAACTGTCACATTATGAAACCACTTTTCAGATTTTTTAAAAAGCCCATGTCCAGAGTGCTACACTCCAGCAAGGGCAACCAGCCTTAGTGAAGCTCAATGTATTTGCATTACAGACTGAAACCTGAAAACCCCACTCGCTTCTAAATACTGTGCATGACTATACACGGCAAGCACATGGGTGTGTGCTAAGACTCTGCTTCTTCCCCCAAAAATTCACTCCCCCTTTCCATCTAATGCAACTGTGAAATCACCAGAGCAAGACGCAATAAATCTCTGCCTATAATTCCTCTATGCACACAGAGTCATGTTTTCACATTAGTCCCAAAACAAAATTTCTTTGCCATTTTTAAAGCACACTTACTGCTCTTTTTTTTTTCGGGGCAAGTGAAAATCACTTTTACAGACTGACACATTATGAAACCTTTTTTTTAAATTTATTTAATTGCACTTGTCCAAGCTGTTTTTTTCAGACCACCACCATGTGTATTCGCGGTGACTGCCTACACTCCAGCAAGGGCAACCAGCCTTAGTGATGCTGAATGTATTTGCATTACAGACTTAAACCTGAAAACCCCACTCGCTTGTAAATACTGTGCATGACTATACATGGCAAGCACATGGGTGTGTGCTAAGACTCTGCTTCTTCCCCCAAAAATTCGCTCCCCCTTTCCATCTAATGCAACTGTGAAATCACCAGAGCAAGACGCAATAAATCTCTGCCTATAATTCCTCTATGCACACAGAGTCATTTTTTCACATTAGTCCCAAAACGAAATTTCTTTGCCATTTTGAAAGCACACTTACTGCTCTTTTTTTTTTCGGGCCAAGTGAAAATCACTTTTTACAATTGGAAATCACTTTTACAGACTGACACATTATAAAACCACTTTTTTTGATTTATTTAAATGCACATGTCCAAGCTGTTTTTTCAGACCACCACCATGTGTATTCTCTGTGACTGCCTACACTCCAGCAAGGGCAACCAGCCTTAGTGATGCTGAATGTATTTGCATTACAGACTTAAACCTGAAAACCCCACTCGCTTCTAAATACTGTGCATGACTATACATGGCAAGCACATAGGTGTGTGCTAAGACTCTGCTTCTTCCCCCAAAAATTTGCTCCCCCTTTCCATCTAATGCAACTGTGAAATCACCAGAGCAAGACGCAATAAATCTCTGCCTATAATTCCTCTATGCACACAGAGTCATGTTTTCACATTAGTCCCAAAACGAAATTTCTTTGCCATTTTTAAAGCACACTTACTGCTCTTTTTTTTTTCGGGGCAAGTGAAAATCACTTTTACAGACTGACACATTATGAAACCTTTTTTTTTAATTTATTTAATTGCACATGTCCAAGCTGTTTTTTCAGACCACCACCATGTGTATTCTCTGTGACTGCCTACACTCCAGCAAGGGCAACCAGCCTTAGTGATGCTGAATGTATTTGCATTACAGACTTAAACCTGAAAACCCCACTCGCTTCTAAATACTGTGCATGACTATACATGGCAAGCACATGGGTGTGTGCTAAGACTCTGCTTCTTCCCCCAAAAATTCGCCCCCCTTTCCATCTAATGCAACTGTGAAATCACCAGAGCAAGACGCAATAAATCTCTGCCTATAATTCCTCTATGCACACAGAGTCATGTTTTCACATTAGTCCCAAAACGAAATTTCTTTGCCATTTTGAAAGCACACTTACTGCTCTTTTTTTTTCGGGCCAAGTGAAAATCACTTTTTACAATTGGAAATCACTTTTACAGACTGACACATTATGAAACCACTTTTTTTGATTTATTTAAATGCACATGTCCAAGCTGTTTTTTCAGACCACCACCATGTGTATTCTCTGTGACTGCCTACACTCCAGCAAGGGCAACCAGCCTTAGTGATGCTGAATGTATTTGCATTACAGACTTAAACCTGAAAACCCCACTCGCTTCTAAATACTGTGCATGACTATACATGGCAAGCACATGAGTGTGTGCTAAGACTCTGCTTCTTCCCCCAAAAATTCGCTCCCCCTTTCCATCTAATGCAACTGTGAAATCACCAGAGCAAGACGCAATAAATCTCTGCCTATAATTCCTCTATGCACACAGAGTCATGTTTTCACATTAGTCCCAAAACGAAATTTCTTTGCCATTTTTAAAGCACACTTACTGCTCTTTTTTTTTTCGGGGCAAGTGAAAATCACTTTTACAGACTGACACATTATGAAACCTTTTTTTTTAATTTATTTAATTGCACTTGTCCAAGCTGTTTTTTTCAGACCACCCCCATGTGTATTCGCGGTGACTGCCTACACTCCAGCAAGGGCAACCAGCCTTAGTGATGCTGAATGTATTTGCATTACAGAGTTAAACCTGAAAACCCCACTCGCTTGTAAATACTGTGCATGACTATACATGGCAAGCACATGGGTGTGTGCTAAGACTCTGCTTCTTCCCCCAAAAATTCGCTCCCCCTTTCCATCTAATGCAACTGTGAAATCACCAGAGCAAGACGCAATAAATCTCTGCCTATAATTCCTCTATGCACACAGAGTCATTTTTTCACATTAGTCCCAAAACGAAATTTCTTTGCCATTTTGAAAGCACACTTACTGCTCTTTTTTTTTCGGGCCAAGTGAAAATCACTTTTTACAATTGGAAATCACTTTTACAGACTGACACATTATAAAACCACTTTTTTTGATTTATTTAAATGCACATGTCCAAGCTGTTTTTTCAGAACACCACCATGTGTATTCTCTGTGACTGCCTACACTCCAGCAAGGGCAACCAGCCTTAGTGATGCTGAATGTATTTGCATTACAGACTTAAACCTGAAAACCCCACTCGCTTCTAAATACTGTGCATGACTATACATGGCAAGCACATGGGTGTGTGCTAAGACTCTGCTTCTTCCCCCAAAAATTCGCTCCCCCTTTCCATCTAATGCAACTATGAAATCACCAGAGCAAGACGCAATAAATCTCTGCCTATAATTCTTCTATGCACACAGAGTCATGTTTTCACATTAGTCCCAAAACGAAATTTCTTTGCCAATTTGAAAGCACACTTACTGCTCTTTTTTTTTTCGGGGCAAGTGTAAATCACTTTTACAGACTGACACATTATGAAACCACCATGTGTAACTACAACAAAAACAATTCCCATTTCTATTATTCATTTCTTAAGTTACCACATACATCCCCTCTCAAACTGTAAACTCACCTTTAAAATTAGTTAGTTGTGAAAGAAATGTGACACTCAAACAGCAGATTATCAGAGCCAGGATCTCTGTTGTGTTCACCTCTCTCCTCTCAGCAGAACCAGATAATGGCAAACTTTCCCTCTATTTTTCCACACATATACATGTAAGTTTCAAATCTCAGTGCTTCCCCCTTTTTTTCAAATGTAATCACACATTTCTATTGGTTGAAAACCAACCCTTTTCCAAAAGTACCCTTCCCCCAACTTGACTTCTGCCTAGTACCCTTCCCCCAACTTGACTTCTGCCTGCTACCATAGCAACAGCTCATGGAACACTGCTGTGTAGAGTTAGGTCAGAAGTTCGACACACAATGTTTCAATTCCACAGAGCAAGAGTGCTTGACTTTTCAAACCTTACAGCAAATCCATAGTACTGTTCTTTGGTTACACATTTTTTTGTACCAATACAAAACATGCTTCTATTAATTTACACATACAGCCTAGTTTTTATTCTAGAATGGTATGAAACAGCCAATCAGTTCTTTTTGTTTTGAAAAAAATATGTATGCCTCCATTTCCAAACTGTCTTTCTTTTCATATTGCCATTCTACTGAAAGACACCTCCTGAGTGCATCCAGTTCTCCTTTGAAGATGTTCACAGTGTGGATTGTAGGGCACAGCTATGTCTTCTGGAGTGAAAAGTTTGCAGAGAAAACAGGTATGGTGAGAGACCTTGCTTTGCCAAATGTAGACATTAAATGGATTCGTCAGAGAGGGTTAAAGTGGCACCAATTGATGCCATTGGTGAAATCCTTCATTCAAATCCAACACCCTGACCTCATAATAGTGCACTGTGGTGGCAATGACCTAGGCACTTTGACTGGGGTAGGTCTGGAAATGCTTATGAAGGACACCTTTGCACAACTGTTTACACTTTTCCCTAAAACTGCCTTTGTGTTTTCCAACATATGCCAAAGGCAAAAATGGAACTGGTCCAATCATTTCTGTCCGCAGATTGACAAAGCAAGAAAGCACGTCAACAAATCTGTTTCTGCTTTCCTCCGTGACTATGGTATGGGTGCCATTTACCACAACAACTTGCGTTATGACATGCAAGACATTTATAGAGGAGATGGTGTGCACTTCAATGATGAAGGGAACAGAGTCTTCCTCTTGAACCTTAGACTCTGCATCGGTACTTACTTGTAGGTACCACTAAAAAAATGACTTCATAAACACAACAGCTCTTTTTAGAGCTCCCTAATTTCTAAACTCTTAAATCTGCTTTTCATTTATTTATTTTAATTTTTTTTACCGTACGCTTACCGTAAGCTTACGGTACGCGTACCCCGTGATTTTTTTTAAAATCAATAAATGTTTTTTTTGTACTTTTCTGTCCTTCTTTGACCCCCTTACAAATGTTAGGGGGTCTGTAACTCTCCTCATTGCCCCCTTTCCTTGTTTTCTCTGTTTTTTTTCTGAGTGAAACACACAAAATGGCGGCCGCCGCTTCCTGGTTTCTGCCGATTCAAATGTTTACTAAGATCTATGGGCCAATCAGAATCTCCTTCGCGCACGCCATGTTTCTTCCGTACGCTTACCGTAAGCTTACCATACGCGTACCCCGTGATTTTTTTTAAAAATCAATAAATGTTTGTTTTGTACTTTACAGTCCTTCTTTGACCCCCTCACAAATGTAAGGGGGTCTGTAACTCTCCTCATTGCCCCCTTTTCTTGTTTTCACTCTTTTTTTTTCAGAGTGAAACACAGAAAATGGCGGCCGCCGCTTCCTGGTTTCGGCCGATTCGAATGTTTACTAAGATCTAAGAGCCAATCAGAATCGCGCTCGCGCACGCCACCGTACGCGTACCGTAAGCTTACCGTAAGCGTACGGTAAGCGTACTGTAAGCGGGCTCAGATATATATATTGATTTAAAGGCTATTTTCTCAGAATCTACTGAACAGATTTACACCAAACCTACAAAAGGCACTTCCTTGACCTAGGGACTACCTCTCTGCCAAATTTTGAGTAATTCTGTTCAGCCGTTCGGGCTGTAGCTCGTTCTAAAGGTCCTATGGAAAAATGCATGGGAAAAACGCGTTTTGGGACCCCCCTTTTATCTCAGCCCCCGCTTGACGGATCCCCCCGAGACTTTCAGGGTAGGAGCGGAGCGTAGCGCCCCACCTATTTTGAGAAATTCGCGAGGATTCGTCGACCGGCGCCAAAGTTATTCAAAATAGAATGTTGAGGTTTTCCTATGGAAACGTGGTCCTAACTATAACTACCTACTGGCGACCGCCAGTAGGTAATAAGTGGTCGAAGTTCAACACCCTGCAGTCTCGCTGACTAAAAAGGACAAAAATCACACCGCATGTGGTACCTTCAAGTGGGAGCACCTGTCTTATGGATGTATAGCGGCCGGCTCTGGGTGCAAGGGAATCCAGCTGCTGACGGAGCAGGTCCTCACGCCTGTGAGTGTAAAGGTGCAGATGGAGTGGCGTGGTCCGTATTGGCGTAACCTAAGATATGCATGTCGTTGAACCTTGACTTTGCAGCGAGTCCACTATGGTTTTAAAAGGAATTTAGCGCTGGGGGTACGCACCGTACATACGGGAGTGGGGGTCTGCACCGTACATGCGGGGGGGTGGGGGTACAGTGCGTACAGGTACGGGGCTGTGGTTCGGAGGTGGGGTACGGCGCGTACACATATGGGTGCTGGGGTACGGTGCGTACATGGGGGGGCTGGGGGTACGGTGCAGATGTACGCGGGAGGGGTGGGGAGATGGGGGGGGCCGTGCAACTCGTACCCCTCGCCCAGGTGTGCCCGGGGTAGGGGTGGTACACAGTTCGCTCCGTACGGGATGTTTTACATGCGGTTGTATATTCGGACGGACGGTACGGATCGTACTTGTGCGCTCGGACTTCAGTTTTACGATTCGTACGTAAAACTGTCCGGGGACGTGTCGTACACATTTCCCGACGATATTCGGACGTAATAACTTACCGACGCAGTCTCGTAGACTTTTCCCGACGCTATTCGTTGATATTTTCACCGTACGAATTGTACTTGGCAGCTTGTACGGTACTTGTACGACTCGTACGTAAAAAAATACGGATACGAGTCGTACGGTAATTTTATTTAATGGATCGGAATCAGCACCTTAAAAATTATCATTTACAAAACCTTCGAAATTCACAGAAAAAACCATAGGTTTCAGACATGTTATAGTTAGGAATTAGCATTTAAAAAACCTTAGAAATTCACTGAAAAAACCATAAGTTTCAGGGTTGTTATAGTTAGCTGGACATTTCACTCGTACAAAACCATTGAAATTCCTCTGTTACAGTTAGTTCTGCTAACTATAACTCGCGTGCCCGCAATCCACTGCTGATGATGTCACATATTACATCATTCATGACAAGGTCAGTGACATCACTGATGACATCACTGATGACATCTCAAATGACATCACTGATGACATCATCCAGTGAATGTCGTTTGGTTCATTATTTAAATATGTATTATATATATATAGCAATCTCAATTGAAGAATGAGTGGATATATAAATATAAATATCTGGATGGAGGATTTAGTAGCAGTGTGATTGACTGTTTACTTGACTAATTCATAGTGTCTCACTAAATATATTGCATAGTGACTAAACTGTGTGAATATCTGTATCACTTTGTCAGTTGTTGTGTAAACTGCTGCACCAGTTGGTTACTAGCTATGCGAAAGTCTATATTAGTTATTAATCAGTTAACTGAGTATTTGTATAGGAGAGTGAATGTGTGTTTGGTTCGGTGGGGGGTGTGTGCCTGCCCAAAGATGTGTGAATAGTTGATTCAGTAGGTATATGAGGATAAGACTACATGTTATAACGGTTGTGGGCGAGCGAGTTATAGTTAGCAGAAGTAACTATAACGGAGGAATTTCAATGGTTTTGTACGAGTGAAATGTCCAGCTAACTATAACAGCCCTGAAACCTATGTTTTTTTCAGTGAATATATATATATATGTATATATATTATCTACTGGCGGTCACCAGTAGATAGTTATAGTTAGGACCGAGTTCCCATAGGAAATCTGAAAAGTCTATTTTGAATAACTTTGGCGCCGGTTGACGAATCCTCGCGAAATTTTCAAAACTAATGGGGCGCTCTGCACAGCTCCTACCCTAAAAGTCTCGGGGTGATTCGTCAAGCGGGGGCTGAGAAAAAAGGGGGGTCCCAAAACACGTTTTCCCCATGCATTTTCCCATAGGACCATTAGTCGAAGGTACAGCCCGTACGACTGAACAGAATTACTTGAAATTTGGCAAAGAGGTAGTCCTCAGGTCAGGCATGTGCCTTTTGCATATATGGTGTCAATCTGTTGAGTAGTTCCTGAGAAAATTGCAGTTAAAAGTACATAAATATCTATATGCGTGCACCGTGCGTGCACGGTGCCGTACACGAGCGTAATTCTGATTGGTGGTTAGATGTCAGTCAACATTCGAATCGGTCGAAATCAGGAAGTGTCGGACGCCATTTTGTGTGTGACAGTGAAAAAGAAAGGTGGAGAACGTGAAAAGGGGGCAGGGTAGAGAGTTCCTGACCCCCTAGCCTTTGTCAGGGGGTCCCTGAAGGACCCCGAAGGGTAAAATGTTTTTAAATTTATTTTTTTTTAAATCGTGGGGTGCGCGCATGGTGCGTGCACGGTGCGCGCACGGTGAAAAACCCTTAAAAAAAACATTATAAACTGTTTTATTACAGGATACAGTCAATCTATAACTATATACATAGGTATTTCATTGCAAAATAAATATATAAACAATATAATAATACATACATAAATTAGCATTTAAAAAACCTTACAAATTCACTAAAAAAACCATAGGTTTCACACACGTTATAGTTAGAAATTAGCATTTAAAAAACCTTGCAAATTCACTTAAAAAACCATAGGTTTCACACACGTTATAGTTAGGAATTAGCATTTAAAAAACCTTGCAAATTCACTGAAAAAACCATAGGTTTCACACATGTTATAGTTAGCTGGACATTTCACTCGTAAAAAACCATTGAAATTCCCCCGTTATAGTTAGTTCAGGTAACTATAACCCGCGCGACCGCAATCCACTGTTGATGACGTCACATATTACATCACTGATGACATCATCCAGTGAATATGTGTCTTTCTGTAAAATAAATATTTTTTAAATATGTATATCTAAAGGTTAATGGAAGAATAAACGGGTATATAAGTTTCTAAATGGATGGTTTTTTTTGTAAAATTAATTGTATAACTGACATATTAACAGTATCTTAGTGAATATAGTGATGTAATATGTGACGTCATCAGCAGTGGATTGCGGTCGCGCGAGTTATAGTTACCTAAACTAACTATAACGGGGGAATTTCAATGGCTTTTTACGAGTGAAATGTCCAGCTAACTATAGCATGTGTGAAACCTATGGTTTTTTCAGTGAATTTGCAAGGTTTTTTAAATGCTAATTCCTAACTATAACGTGTGTGAAACCTATGGTTTTTTAAGTGAATATATATATATATATAGATAGATATATTTCTCGAAAACGACACCAATGGATGGAAGAAGCCAATATTCTCTCCACCTTGCAATCTGGTTTTAGAGAAATCACCAACACAATCGATCGAGTCTTTAGATTCTTCATTCTGCATTAGAAAACAGTAGTCCTAACCAAGGGCCTTTTGTATGTTGCTTTGCGGGCCTTAAATCTACTTTTGTCCTGATGCCACCCAAAAACTCTGGACCATTTTGGAGGGGACGTGGGTCCCCAGCAGAATCCTCTCAGATATAATTTGCTTGTTCAATAGGAACTATGCACAGGTGTGCTGGTGCAACCAGGGTGAATTGACAGAACAAATCCTGGATGCTTGATAACGTTTTTTCCCAATGCTTGCAGTAAGCAAGGTTCCTGTGTTACTCCTTGCTGACGGCACAGTGCTGGTCTCAAAAAACGCTTAGAGGACTACAACTTTTAATAGACTTCTTTGTGGAGTTCTGCACTGTGTGGATTGGAGGTAAATCCATTAAAAACAAAATATATATTTACCAGTCTGCACAAATCATATAGGGTGAAGAGATCCATGGGCAGAGAAAGCCTCGAAAGGGTTCATGTTTTTTGAATACATTGGTTTTAAACTAATAGATAGTATGTCCTGGGAAAAACACAAAACTACAACAGATCATCTATGGCATTCAAAATCTTTTCAGATCAACATTATCCAGATCAGTGTCCCCTGCTCTCCGTAGGCTCTGGGGGCTCAGATGAGCAAGTAGCTCTGCTCTCGCCCGCTGCACGTTGCACTTTGTACTTTGCTGCACTTTTCTTTATCGTACTGTTATTGAATTTGAAAATGACTCAAAACTGTGTTTCCTACATTTTTAACCTACTGTTCTGGTTTTGAATTGTTTTATACTGCCGGCACTTTTAAACTCATCCACACTTACCGTTTGTGAGGGAACTAGGGGGATCCTCTCTGGCAGTGTCATAGAGGTTCCTCCTCTATGTACACCGTGGTAGAGAGTAAACACAGGGAGCCCTACAGAGCTACCTGTGCCTCCTCTGCATGTAGATGCACTCAGGGGGATGACATGTGCCCCCCTGTGTGCATGCAAACCAGTTATTACACTGCATGGACTTTTGACTTTATGTCATGCAGGAACCTTGTTGTGCGGGCCCATTGCAATGCCTTTTTCAAAGGCACCACTGCCTTTGAAAGAGGCACTACCACGGGACCTCCATGCCGCCTGCCTGCCAGACCACTTTTAAGTCCTATTGTGTCGGGCAGGCGGCAGTGAGTCTCAGCAGTGCGGGCACAGTGGTGGTGTACCACCTGCCCGTGCACCACCTAAATAAGTAATTGGGCACTCAATGTTTTTCTACAGCGCCCATAACAGTCCTAAGATGAAGTGTATAACCCCAATCTGCTGGTTAATGGGGCTAACTAAGTTTGTTGTAGCCTTTAGGTTGTTCAGATCAGACATGCACAAATCCTCTTAATGCTGTGTGGCAATGTAGCTTTACAGCACCTTGTGCATTAGGGGAAAGTTCATTGAAGAGCTGAGTAGAACTATAGAACTATGCTAAGAACGGACCATCGGGAAAGGTGGGAAATATCATCATTAGGTCGAAATGTATTGTATTATCCTTGTACACAACTGCATGCAGTGTGGAAAACATCCCTAGCGCACTTGGTGCATTAGGAGAAAGCTCATTGATGAGCTGGCCACACGTGATATTTGTTAAGATCGGCCTATCTAGAATTGGCTATGATTTTCAAGATATTAAAGAATCCTATCCTAATAAACTTATCTTAGCCCCATTTTCACCTGTAAAATAATTTTATGATTTTAACAACATGCATTATAAGTGATACTGTTTTCTTTTTTACCATATTTAAATTATGAATTGTGGGAATTGTTTTACAGTTCTAAATAGATTTACTGACTAATCTTATATGGTTTTAATTAACTGAAATAAATATTTATACATACTACTAATAGTGCCTTTATGACCATATTTGATGATTTGCACAATTGGTGGAGACTCCGCATTTGCAGAAAAGGTCTCCCAATGGTAAATTATAGAAAACATGCTAAAATTCTATTGAACTTTTAAAAAAAATAGAAAAAAAATGATTGTAAGCTAAATATCAATGTTAATTAATTGCATATATTTATTTTAGATGTATTATAACAAATGCTACAGCATTAATTCTGTAATGTTGGATAGAAAACGTAATTATTTTGAATATAGCAAATGTAAATTAAATTATTTTACTGAAGATGAATTTAATGAAGAAATCTAATTATGTGTTTAATATAATTTTGTGTTGCAATTATTAAACGTGATGTGTATAATTATTTAAAAGAAATGTCATTTTTTGAATAAAAATAAATGTGATGTAAACTTTTAAAATTAAAAAATGTTTTAAAAATATTTAAGAAATAAAATAGGAGCTATCTTTCATTTATAGATATTATTAGCATTAAATTAAATATATTTCTATATTTTGAATGACCCCTCCACTTTAGTCAGGAATAGTCCCCATTTTGAAGCCACTCCCCTCTTCTCCTCCAACAGTTACTACAAAAAAGTATAATTATCTATGCAGAAATGTCCTCAGTTGGAGTGGAGATATCCGCACATAAAAGATAGGAGAGCTGGGGGCATAGACCTCCACCTATAGGTATGTGAATAACATTTTATAGAACGTTAGTAGTATTAATATAGTACCTCTAAAAGTAATACAAAATGCAGGTTGTGAATAGGCCATTTAATGTCTGGAAGGAAAAAGTATTAGGTTGGGATATTCTTGTATGCGCTGTAAATCCTGATTCAGCAAGAAAAATATTTTCTGATGAATCGGGATTTGCATATTCCTAAGAATGGGGATCTTAGTTGTGTGGTCTATGTTCAGAACTCCTATGTAGTTGCTGTGAGATGCAGGGAACAATATCAAAGAAATAATAAGTGCAGCTGTGGCAACGAAGAACATGGGTTTCAAGTCAAGATTATATGAAACTTTTAAAACAGGTATGAAGTAATTGCATTTAATTTGGTGAATAAAGTAAAATGGATAAAACTGGGTACAATGGAATTAACCATACATCATAACGCCATTGAAATCAAAGGAGGCTTTCATCATGCATGTCGGCAGGGCATATTAGAAGTAAATGGGAAATGGGAACATGTCAGAAAAACGACAAAGTAACAGCAGTATTCATTCTAGTTGGACCATCATGAAGGGGCACGTTTGTAGGCATCAAGGCTCAGACAGGACACGGGACATTGGTTCTTCTGCTCCTTTCCAGGGATAGATAGTTTCCTCTTCATATCTAGTGTAAATATAGAAACCCCCAGTTCAACGGTACTCAGACAGGGCACAGGACATTGCTTCTTCTGCTCCTTGCCAGGGATAGAGAGTTTCCTCTGCCTATGTACTGCAAAATTGCTATTAGATTAGTGGGCCAAGACTGGCATATTTTTAGACAAGAACCCTGAGTTGACTCATGCGATTTTCAAAATTCATTCATCCTATCATTTTGGCTTCCAAACCCCTCTTTCATTCTGCACCACACATAGAAAAAGGAAAAAGCCTCTTGTGATTGTTTTTGGGCAGGAAGGTTTCCCTTCCTGCACAAAAACTATCATCCCCTCAACGCAGGCACCCTTGCACCATGGTGCAAAGGTGCCTGCGTTAGCACACAGCAGCCTTTTGTGTGCTGGCGCAGGAGAAAAGGACAGGAATGCACCGTATCTCATAGATACGACTCATTCCTGCCCTTTTCTTTTGCCGTAGGGCAATGTAGCAGCAAGGCCTGCTTCGCTGCCCTACGGCAAAAACACATAAATGAGCCCCTTCGTTTTTGGCTCCAGAGAATAATAACAATTGCCAGGTGATGGCTTTCCATAATCCCTGCTTTAAAGATGGGCATTGACCTGTATTCAAGCAAGAGGTGAAGTAAGATATTGTAACTGAATCTAAATTGGTCAATGTGGGGTTCTGACGTATGTTTGAGACTTCTAGCACAAGCAAATAACAAATCTTAATAAGTGCTCATTAAGTCCTCACATGCTTAGCACCGATTATAGGGGTATACACAATTTTGTAGTCATCAGCGGACTATACTCTATCATCGCAGTGTACTACACTGACAAACACAGACCACCAACACCATGTAGGGCAGGGCCATCCGAAATGTAGTCTGCTGTTAGCAACAGTGGTATACACCACACCATTCAGACCTTCTGAAGGGGAATCCACTTGGGCATGTATGTACACCCCCTGTAACTGCTAGACCCATTAACAACATGCATACACTACATAAAACCTGATACCAGGGTACATAGTGACACCAAACACAAAGGCCACAATGAAATGGGTTGCATGTGTCACACTGACATATACCACTCTGATATGCTCTTGCCATGTGAACTTCTGAAAGGGATAACATACAATGTGTGTAGTGGTTGCTACTACTATCACAGGACATACCTCCTGCCACATGTGACACTGACATAGATGACAGTAACAAACTTTAGAATACACAGTTGTATATGTTGTCTTTTGACAAGCTGCTGAACCACAAAAGTCAATTGTCTCACACATGAGCAACTACCAGGACAGACATGTCACAAGTATTAGGCCTCCACAATGCAAGCAATATGGAGAGTAACAACACACCAGTGGAAATAAATGACATGATCCAATCAATAGCTGCAGTGATTTATCACACATACCTCAGCTAAATCTTGGGCCAGAGTAGTGAGGATTGATTGGCAGGATTAGCTTTCTGCATGCTTTCCATAGTGAACCGATATTAACAACATATTTGCAAATTGTTAATTGGTTGGTGTAAATATAATGATCGTGCAATACAGGACAACAACGTGGTGTTGCTCACTTAACATGTTTGTGACATTCTGTCACTCCCAGACAAGAGGCACCCATATTGGCTTAGTAGCACCACACAACAAGGAGCAAGTTTACCGGAACAGGAAGCACTTCCATTCTATCAACGTGCAAGTTGTCTGTTTAGCGGATTTGTACATCTCCAACACCTGTGCCTGCTTCCGAAGAATCTGCACATAATGACTTTGTACTGAGTAACAGCACCATACCACAGCTGAAGCCACAATTCCTTCTGGAGAGGGCCTGGCTTGTAGATGTGTTGTATTTAAGCTCTGTTTTTGGGAGAGTGAGGTAGTATGCGCTGATTGGTGTTATTACATGTTGCCCTTCTATCTATCTACCATCTAGGAGACTCAGCTTATCCCAACAGGGGAGAGAAGTTGGCCTAACGGCTAGGGCGGTTGACCTTGAATCTGGGGAACTGGGTTCGAGTCTCGGTAACGATGCTGAACATCCTGTGATTCTGGGCAATAACAAAAAAATGAATGTGTCCTCATGTAATGCGACTGGTGCTATGTAAAGCGCTCTGACACCCAATTCGGGTCAAGTTTGCGTTATATAAAACTCTGTTAAAAAATAAATTAAAAAAAAACATTTTTGGCCCCGCTGAGGAATCATACAACGGCAGGTGAAGTTCGCTTCAATAAGGTCTGTGGAAAAACACAGCAGCCAGTGGAGCAGACTTTTGGGCTCCTGAAAGCCACATTTAGATACCTTGACAGGACTGGGGGAGCTCTTCTCTACTCACTCAGGAAGGTGTGCCAGATCACCATGGCCGGCTGCATCCTCCACAACATTTCCCTGGGACGGAATATCCTTTACGTCGCAGAGGATGCAGGCCATGAAAACCCACTGGATTGGGACCCTGAAATGCCAGATGAAGATGACAATAATGGTGAAGAAGATGGAGCATATTTGCGTCAGGAGCTCATCCAGACGTACTTCTCCTGAGTGTAAGTATGGCGTGAGATGTGATAAAATACAATCTAGGCAATCTTGTGGGGGTGTTCCAAGGCTGGTTTTGAAATTAGTAACTGGGACTATGTAGGTCTGGAAACATCTTGTGAAAGGTGTATGTTTTGGTATTGTCGCTTTGTTCAGATGTACATTTTGTTTATGATTGTGTTCTATAGATCTTGGCAATGTGATGTGTGTCATGTGTATTTGTGCAAAGCTAATCTCTCTGTGTTGGTCAGTTTTAGGTATCTTTGCCATGTCATCTTTATTTGGACATTTCAGAGTTGTGACATCAGCAGGTATATATTGCTGTTCAGCCGTACTAAGTGAGCATGGATTGTTCCTGGGAATTCCTGGGAATGTGTGTCACAGAGTTTTGATGTACAAGGCCAGAATCAAGACAGCTTGCTCAGCGATAGAATGGAAGTTACCTTGCTTCCATTAGCCTTATTTCCTGTTATGTGTTGGTCTGAATGCAAAAGGTGTGCTATCCTGTGATACCACAAATTGTAGTGCTGTGGGCAAATCATGCTATACTACTTTCACACTGTCTGATTCCTCATTGTTTATGAACTGAATGTGGGTGTTGCCCTGTTCCCCATTGTTGGCTCAAAGTGCTTGTAGCACATCACTCACATTTGTTTGTGGCATTCCAAAAGATGCATGCTACACTTGATTGCAACGGCCCCGTGGTCAGAAACTGTGGTACTGACATGTGTATAGATACTCATTTATTTGATGTAGTATTCCTTTTATGAGGTCGTCAACATGCCTGAAGCTGATGATGTAGACCTAATTTGTTGTTGGCTATTGTGTGGGATGATGTCAGATATGCCCCCTCCTACCATGTTGTGTAAGTCTGCAGGAGCTGATGTGATCTTTGACCCTGGTCTCTGAGTCATGTAATTTTCATATATGTGTCTAACATCATGTCAGCCTATGATTTGACCAATGTAATAAAGATGTTGTAAGCCAAGACACTTGTATGTATGCCTTGTTGTGACATGGTAGTGCTGCAGAGTTGTTCCTTTTTTAACATACAACATAACCATTCTTCCATTAGTCCCTAATTTTGACATAGCAAAGTTCACAAGGCTATACTTTCCCATTGTCATATGTGAGAATGACAACAGGAGACAATGCTTAGGTGACATGAGTTTTTAATGTAGTGAACAGACCAAATTAATCAACTGAAATGTAATAAATATAAAAAAAATAATAACAAAGTTAGAGATTAAGTCATGGTGGCTGAAAACATTGGAGTAGAGTCCATCATTCCTGGAGTCCAAAGTTTAACATACTCCTCCCATCAGAAATGGGAATGTAGGCCAGAAAGTCAACAATCTGAATATGTTGATCACACACAAGGGGACATCAGGACTGACCTTTCTTGCTGAGGGTGTTGTGTTTTTTGCCATCCTTCCATCCTCAATCCTTACATGGACCTCCCCTCTTCTAGACAGAGGGGGGATCTTGTGCTACTGGGCCAGGGGTGCTTGCAGGAGCATCCTCCTCTGACAGGGCCTCCCTCCCTGTGACAGCAGCAGATGTTGATACTGTGGATGTACTAGGCACACAGGGAGGGGTAGATGATGGAGGAAAAGCCCTGCAGAGGGGGGTGTTAATGTCCCACAGGACCCCTACCAGAATGGCCACCTCGGAATGGAAGCCGGCCACCTCTGATCGGACCCCAGCCACCTCAGTACGTAGGCCCACAACCTTGGAGTAGATGCCGACCACCTCCACCTGTATCCCAGCAACCTCCTGGTATATGCCTTTGTGTAGCTCTTTTATTTCCCATGTCTCTGTTATGACCTGTCCCAACACATTGTGGGAACCCTGGTATAGTCCAAGGACTTGTGTGATGGCAGGCTGGGTGTCTGTACCCTCAGTGGGCTCAGTCTGGGGGCCCACATTTACCCTCCCAAGGTGACTAGCCCTACTGCCCTGTGTCCTAGGCACTGACTGCACCCTCTCACTTGGCCCTGGCTCCACGCTGACTGGGATAGTGATAGTGGCAATCTGAGAGGCCAAGGCTGATGGGCAATGGATGTTATTGACATTGCTAGGCGAAGTGGTAGTGGGGTCACCGATTAGCTGTGTTGTTGTCACTGTGGTGAGAGGTGTCAGCACAGTGAGCCTAACTGTAGGCATCTGCCCAGGCTGACCAGATGGGCCAGGATGGTCGTGGACGTCCACTGCTTCAGGAGCATTGTCATCAATGAGGACTTCATCCTGTTCCTGGGTTGGAGAGGGACTCTGGTGGCTTTCCTGCCTCTGCAGTGGTGGATTTACTTGTGGAGAAATCAAAATACTTGACCAATGGTCGAATTGAGGTATGTACATTGAAGTTGTTTGTGTCTGGTTAATTGGAGAGCTAGAAGGACTAAAAAGTAATTAGTTGTTACTTCAGTCAGCGATTTGTACGAAGATGTATCTGGTTACTAAACATTAGTTTACTTTGAATCTATAGATCTGATTTTATCAGCTCATTGGTTGTGGGGCTATATGTTCTTTGGGGTTTGGGGATAGTTGTAACATCTCCAACACTCAGCTACACACACAATATTATGTATATTTGTCGATTCCAAGGCATCTTTAGGTCGAATTCAGAGAAACAGACAGGTTGGTTGTATAAGTGGCATTGTTCATCTTGTTAGGAATCTAGAGTCAAGTTGTCTCCTGGCATTGGAAATGAGCTATGTGTCTTTCATAGCTGACATATTAGTGGTACTCTGTAGTTATGGCGTAACTCAGGACAACAATAGTTTGAGTTGATATGTCCAGGACACTATCAAGCAAAGTGTTCAGACGTGTATGTGTGATGAACTTTGTCTGTAGTGTACATACTTCATGACCTATGTAGCTCAATAGTAAGATGGCTGACAGGTGAGAATGGGGTCAAGGAGTGCCACCTCTTAGTTGTAGTGACAAGGCCTCATGGGAGCTTTAGTCAGTTCATTGTTACTTTAGCCAGGCTTGAGATTTGCTAAGGTGCATAGGTGTAAGTAGTATAGCTCTGTAGTGAGATGGACGACAGGTGAGAAGGGGAATAAGGTGTGTTGCATCCTTGTTTTGAGTGACAAGGCCTCAAGTTAGCTGTAGTAGCTTTTAAATCTCACTTTAGCAACAGTTAAGAAATGGTAACCAGCATGACTAGTATTGATCAGGAGTAAGATGGCCAACAAGTGAGTGGGGACACGAGACGTCTTGTTTCTTGCTTGAAGTTGGAGTGACAAGGCCTCATGGTAGTTGGGGTGCCTTTTCTATCTCTACTTAGCAACACTTGAGAAATGGTAAGCAGCATGACTAGTGTAGATCAGGAGTAAGATGGCCGACAAGTGAGTGGGGACAAAAGCAGTCTAGCATATTGTTTGAAGTTGGAGTGACAAGGCCTCATGGTTGCTGTAGTCAGTTCGGTGTCACTTTTGCAGCACTTGACGAACTGAGAGTGTACCATAGCTGTTGATGACGTGCATTTGTGATGGACCATACATTTTCATATTGCCACATGTAATGGGTCCTGGGTTGTTATTTTGATGATGCTGCACTCACAGACATCACTGCAATATGTAGCAGTTCAACGATTTGTGGCATGAGGGGTTTCATATGCACCAATACTCATTGCCTCCGACGAACAGACATCTCAGATACTTTCTATGTTGCATATTATGAGAGTAGATGTAGGAGACGATAGGAACGGCAGAGTTGTTAGCAAACAGGACATTGTGATTGTGTCAGTTCTTGTAGTTTAACTTACCAGAGTCCAGACCGCCAGATATTCCTGACAAGCCCTTATTATGCAGGATGGCTAAGACCTTCTCCTCCCACGGCATGAGTTGTAATGGTACACTGGGAGGGCCACCGCCAGTCCTTTGAGCCTCCAGGTGGTGGCTGGTGTACCTGCCATGTACCTTGTGCCTGAAGTTGTTCCACCTCTTCCTGATGTATCCCTGTGTGCACAGGGTAGTACCAACAGCATTCACTCTGTCGACAATCCTGTCTGACATTTCTGCTTTGAGGAGTCTGCTGGACTTGGGATCCAAAGATTTCGGGCTCTACTCTAAGGATTTCACCCACCATGACTGTCAACTGTTGTTGAGTGAGGGCAGTTTTTTTGGGGGGGGCCTTGGTGATATAAAAACCAAAATTAAGTGTGAGCAGGTTTAAGGAAAAAATACAGATAAGGGATGTGGCAAAACGCTTGAAAAAAGGTGGTGCACAGTGCTAAATGGGAAGATGAAAAAAGGGGTGCCTTATGGAAAAAGTGCAATAAATGGCTGTCTGTCTTGCTGTGTTGTGGTTTGGAAGCAAAGGTTGCTGGTCAAGAATGGTGTGTGCTGTATAGTGTGATTCGCAGGAATGTCCACTTGTCAAAGCACATCAAGTGTGTAGTTTTTAAATCCATCCATTGGTCAGTGTAGGTGTTTTCTTTAACTTTTTGCGTGAACCGCTGCCATCGGGAACCACTGTGAGACCGCCAGTATGACTGCGTAGTCGTAATATGCTCACAAGTAGGAGTACAGGCCTAGCGGCAACTGCTGACGAACCGCCAACATTTTGGACCGCCGCAGGACCGCTGGTTGAACAACTGCGCCAGGGGTCTTGGCTTCAAACTTCACAACTCGTGATAAGGTGTTGGTTAGGTGCCGGCACAGAGGGGGAGTGAACTTGGCGGCCGCGGTTCTCTGGGAGTCAGATCGCCATACTCGTAATCAGGCCCCTAAACAGCTTACTGATTTCAATATCCCCATTACAATATCATGAGTTATTGCAACAGTTGATAACTATCATATCTCAGTTACAAACGTATTGCAATTATTAATTACCATCTTTACAACTGGTTTGCAGACTTGAATTATTCTATGTCTTGACACCTAATTCTTAGACCAAGAAAACGTGCAAGTAAAATTAATTCCATATTACACTTCCTTTCTAATTTAATTAATTTATTTCAATTCTAAATCCTAATGCACCCATGAAATATTGCATGTGCATTCATATATACAATGAAAAAAATTGCTCAATTAATCTTCAGATAACAATTCAGAGCCTGTTAATTATCACCAACTCCAAGATTATCATTGATGCACTGATGTACATCATTAATACCATAATTTAAAAAACTAGTTGTGAATGATCAACTCTAAGACAATATAAATGACTCATGTTTGTTGCTTATAATTGTTTTCAGTTTAAGTGCTCATTAAGCACTTTATAATTCGTTTAAAATATTCAAACGAAAATGTATTACACACCTTATTTAATCTAACATTTATGATCACTGCTTACTTATAGATTGTTTCAGCACCACAAACAGGTTGGCTTTTCAGAATCACTTGAACAATTTTCCAGTCTTCAAACAAGGCTCACAAATAACACATATAGAGATTGCAGTCTAATTCCCTATCCTTATATCATACTTCATTATGTCAAAATATAAAAATATTGACAATTTTGTTACTTAAAATACATAGAATGGACACATGCATGAATGATCATCCTGTCTTAAGGACCATCCCATTTCCTGAATTTTAATCTTCATAGGACCCTTATACTGGTCCACCATCCCAGGCCAAATTGGAGAAGCATGAAAAATGGAACAAAAAAGACAGGAAATATAATTCATTTAATACTGTCCTCATACACTGTTTATACTTTCTATCCATATTTTATTCCTCTCTTCCCGCTCCTGTGACTGGAAATGCCAAACTAAGCTATCTAAGTGGGTCTATCAAGCCGGTCTGTAATCTCAGGTGAAATTCGATTGGAAAGAGAAATAGGAAGAGACCAAAGAAAATTAAATCAGTTGTAATTCGGTCACACACATTATTAATTACTTCTTAATCATGTCCATTTCTCTATTCCATTTGTAAAATCAAAGTCTTCAGGATACACTGTAAAGGTAATATAATGCAGACAAGATCAATGTGTAAACACAGTAAGACCATGAATTCTCCTAAAGGAAACAAAAGGTTCTCCCACTCTTTACTGCAAAATGTAATCTGGCCTCTGTTTTCCTGATCCACAGTACCACCACTCAGCAGAACTGTCTCTTGTAGTCTTGGGACCAGAAGTACACAGCCTTAGGTTCGCAATTACCGAGTAATGAATTTTAGCAATTTGCTATTAGTTAATTACAAAAAGCTTAGTACAAATGTGTGTTTCACAAATTTAGCAATTCCCAGTTGGTTGCAAATAGTCCTACCTCATTAATATTCATGAGGTAGGTCACAATTTGCGACCCATTACCAATTGCTAAAATCACAAGGATGGTGGCCTGCTGGGGTCTGCAACCACTATGTCTGTGATTGCTTTTAAATAAAGCAATGATTTATTTTACATGCAACCTGTTTTCCTTATAGGAAATTAGGATGTGTTTCAAAAACAAATCTGAAAAGTTTTCTTGTCATTAGGGCGAGCCTGGCCAGTGCTCATGCGCTGCTCTGGCGATCTGCTGTTGCAGAGTATGGATGAGAAGCCCCGCCCACTCTCCCCCCATATTTTTCATCGACTTATGTCATTGTCCTTCATAAATGCTGGCTTCTGATTCTGTAATTAGCTTGTTAGTCCCTCGTTAGTACGGCCATGTCTTGGTTTGTAAGCACCCATGGCTATTGGCCCCATTACTTCGGTTGTTACATGGTACTTGTTATTTCGTCTTGTAAGCACTATTTGCTTTATTGAGTTTCTCCTACTTTAGGCACAACGACGTGCTTTGCTTCCATTCAGCGCGCCATGCACGCTTTCAATTTTAAAGCAGCCGGAACAATGCTGTCGTTTGTTTACAATGCCATAGATCCCGCATTTAAATGAGAGACCTATACCATTGCAAATATTCTAAAATGTACTGAGCCACTGGCAACGTCATAAGATGTTTTATTGTGCAAATAATTTAGTCTTGGCAGCACTTTGCAGTAAGTACCTCACGTAAATTTGAGGTATATTTACACAACAATAATGAACCATTTTTATAGACAGGCCTGTCGCCACCACTGATGTGTGGATACCATGAGGGTACAACTCAGCCACGCACTAGCAGTGCATTCAACACTGCATGTGGCTGCATAAAAGCCTCCAGGGCACTAAAACACAGTGAAGTACCACTCCTAGGCACAGAATGAGATGACGCAACAAACAACAGCATGACTGCAAGGTCACCTGGGGTTAGAAATGAGACAAATTTGAAATTGCCGTTGGGATAATGGCCTAAGGATTGATCGCTTGCTGACATCGACTGAAATCTGGTGGCAAAAATCAAGCGGTCATCCAGCCGTCCATCTTTCCAAAGTCGGCAACTCCAGTATAATTCGATAGGATAATTGTAATGCTTGTTGTTTACAGTTCAAACAAATGGCCAAGTGTGGTACAAAGTGCTACATATACAATATTATTAGTGAAATGACAGAGCCAAACATGCACACAGGTTTCAAAATGAGGACTGCGCCTTTGGAAGAATGACAGCCATGATACAGGACCGATCACTTCAGATGCTGAAAGTTTGTTTCTTTTTTAAAGTCCTCTGACTCACGTGACCTCACTTTTAATCTGTCCCTGGGGCTCTGGTGGAAACACTCAGCTTCTTTAATGGGAGTGAAAAACATCCCCGTGATACCTTTTAATGTACCTTTGAACGAGGGCTGTGTTTTTAGCCTCTTTTTTGCAGTTTTATATAGCGCAAACGTACTTGACCCGAATGTATTGGAGTGCTTTATATGAGCACCAGTTACATTACCCAAGGACAAATTCATTTATGGTAGGCACGGGAGAGATTGAGTGATTTGCCCAGAATCACAGGATGGTGAGCCGACTCCGAGACGCATACCTGCCTTACACTGTTGCTGTTGAAGCGGAACTAGCTCCTACTGGCGTCATCATCCTCTTACTTTTCTTTAGTTAAGAATCACACGTCTGTTTCGTCTGTGATTGACAAAATGTGTTCTAGTGCTCACTGGATGCAAGAGACTCCGCTTCCCATGAAGCCTACCCACCCCTCACTCTGGTCCTGGATAAACCAGCTACCGCCGATGCCTCATTTCCTAAAATTCAGAGCATTTGGACCAGGTAAATGAAGCACATATGATAAAGGCTTCATAACAAAAGGTGAACAAAGAATCATGACACAGTATCTCTGTTCGCTGTAAGGCAGGACAACGCTCATGCCAGCAACATCGTCTGCCAGCGCGGATCTGTAGCTCTTTATGGCAGTCGCACGAGCATCCGGTTTGAGGGCGTCATGGGCAGTCGCTGGTTTTGTGAGCTTTATCAGGATGCACCAGTGAGACAGCTGAGTCACTATGAGCATCCGTTTCCTGATGATGTTTCCAGTCCTGCTGGTGGTCGACTTCCGAGGTTCTCAGTTGACTAACCCTTGAGTATTATTTTGGTCGAAAAGCCTGGTGGCAGCGGAGAAGCTCGCCGGGCAGTTAAACAACAGCATCTAGGTGCTTCGTTGTTGTGCAGTGTTAGGATCTGAGAATATCTTGTAAAGGTAAGTGTCAGCAGGAGAAAAGAACACTGCTGAAACCCCCTTTCAAGTGTGATATTGTTGTAATGAAGATAATCTCTTGTAAACAGGTTGCCAGTCATGTAGGTTATAATACATACTTTTATTGAATAAGATAAGTCTTAGTTACAGGTCATAAGAAAGGTGGTAAAAGCCCCACCAGGTGCAGCATCCTTGCTGCTCATCCCACTCTCTCCAACTGATATTCAACCCAACCAGGCACTCATCAAGGAGAGGATGCAAATCAACAACCAAAGTTTCCAAAAGATATCTTCTGATATTGTGATCTCGTCTTATGAATCACGGTGTCAAACTTTTTAAAAGGTATGTCACCTTGCCCAGCTGGTATCTTCAACTTTCATTATAATACAGGAAACATTTCTACATAAACTGCTTGAAAAAGACATTAAGGAACCCTACAATCAAAACAGAGCAGTCAAAATATCTCATGTATTGAATGATACCAAAATCAACATTACCACACATTTTAACACCAAGGTGTTGCTGGTTTTCAGAATTAAATTAATGCAGACACACACTCCAGGATCATGTCTCCAGATAAGGGAGGTGTTTACCCTGACAATGCATGAACGTATCTGCATGGGCATGAAATGGTTTCACAGCATTATGTGATTGCCACCAAACAAGATGTTAATGTTAATGTTAATGTTAATGTCATTTATAGAGCGCAACAAATACCCGGAGGTGTCCTGGCGCTTCTTGATTCTCTAAGACTGGCAGGAAACAATAAAAGGAGGCAGACTACTCTTTGGAAAAGAGCCACGTTTTTAATTCCTTACGAAAAGGTAAAAGCTCGGTGAAAGATCTCAGATAGCGAGGTAATTCATTCCAAGCCTTCGCTGTGCCATAAATAAAGCTTTTGCCTCCCCAACGGGCTTTCTTTATACGAGGCACCCAGACCAGGTTGGCCTCTTCAGAGCGCAAGTGTCTGCCTGGAACGTACCAGCGCAGTCTTTGCTGTAGAAACTCTGGACCTATGCCATGTAAGGCCTTAAAGGCCAGGCATAGTACTTTAAATTGTATACAGCTTTTTACTGGGAGCCAGTGTAAAGCTTTCCTCTCTTTGGAGACGGAACAGGGATTTGAAGAGTCCATAAGTAATCTAACTGCTGCATTTTGCAGTATCTGCAGTTTTTTTAATCCTTTTAGTTGCATATTAAGGTAGAGTCCATTACAGTAGTCCAATCTGGACATTACCGTAGCACCAACTACAATTTGTCTACTGTCCTTAGGCAATAAGGGCAGGACTTTTCTCAGCATTTTAATAGTATAGCTGATTTTAGAGGCTAGTGCATTTACTTGAGGACCTAAGGTCAATTTATCATCCAGTATGATTCCCAGGTTCTTAACCTTTCTAGTTGGCACAGGGGCTTTCCCCATTAGGTCTGGCCACCAGGAAGGAGTCCAAAAACTGGTGTTATTCCCAAACAATATCACTTCAGTTTTCTCTGAGTTTAGTTTGAGACAATTGTTTGCCATCCAGTTGTCCACTGCTAGCATACACTCTTGAAAACGACCTTCCACATCAGCCTCGCACTCAGAGATACCACAATTTGAGTGTCGTCGGCGTATGATGGAAGGCCGAAACCAAAGGTGTCTATAATTGGGGCCAGTGCACTAACATAAATATTAAAAAGAGTCGGACTAAGTGAGGACCATTGCGGGACCTCACAAGGCAATGAAAAGGGATTGGACTGAAAATCTCCGAGGGCGACAATCTGTTTCCTGTCCGGGAGGAACGACCTTAGGAGCTCCCAGGCCTTCCCCTGAATGCCACAGGTGTTTAGACGGTTCAACAGTATGGAATGGTGAACCGTATCAAATGCTGCGGACAGGTCTAACAGGATTAGTGCCGCCCTCCCTCCCTGATCCACAGCAACCCTGATTTCTTCCGTAGCCTTTATAAGAGCCGATTCCGTACTATGACCAGGTCTGAAACCAAACTGGGTCGGGTCTAGTACTTGGTTCTCATTCAAGAATAGGCTAAGCTGCTTATTCATGATTTTCTCCACCACCTTAGCTGGTAATGGCAGTCTGGAGATTGGACGAAAGCCACTGGGATCCGTAACTGGGAGCTTAGGCTTTTTTAGGAGTGGCAGGACCGATGCCAGTTTCCACTGACTGGGAAAGAGTCCAGTTGCAAACATAAGGTTAACAATAGTAGTGAGAGATTCCGCAATTGGACTCAGCGCCAATTTCACTACTTTTACGGGGCAAGGGTCCAGAGGCGAGCCAGATTTAGCTTCCATGAGGAGCTGTTGAATTTCCCTAGAAAGTATTGGCCGAAAATTCCGAAACGTCTGGCTAGGCACCTTTATTATTGTGGAAATCTCAGTGCAACTGTCTACATTCCCGGCACTAAGGGAGCTAAAGGCCGTATAGATAGATTCAACTTTAGATAAAAAGATCTTGGCCAGATCTTCACAAAGTCCTTGGCTGGGCTGCACTAACACAGGCTTCGGCACGGTCAGGGCAGTCACCGTCTTAAAAAGTTCTTTACTAGAATTTTTGGCGCTCTTAATCTGAACAGCGAAATACATTTGTTTGGCTGCCACTATTGCTTGTTTATAAGACTGCAGGTGGACTTTATACATTTTTTTCTCCCTACCATTATAATTCCTCCTCCAGCTTCTTTCAGACTGTTTACACTTAAGTTTAAGGTTCCTAAACTCCCCAGAATACCAGGGGGCTGAGGGGTGTAATCTCATAGGACGAAGGAGTTTGATTGGCGCTACACTGTCACAGGCTAGCTCCAGCCACCTTGAATATCTTAGACTGGCTTCATTCACTTCAGAGGGTAGTTGTGTTGTGGTCGAGACCAAAAATTCGTTAAAGGTGGTTGCCTCCACCTTATTCCATGCTCTTCTCTCAACACATTTCTTTGGGCCTAGGTTTTTTCTGGGAGCTTTTGGCAGCAGAATCTCAAATTGGACCGCCGCGTGGTCCGACCATACCAGAGGGAGACAGCCCTTAAAATGTAAGTTCTGATAACTAGAGAAAATCCCATCGAGGGCATGCCCTCCCCTATGCGTGGACCCCACTACCTGTTGTTTCAGGTCGGCGGTCATCATCAAGTCAGTCAATGTCATAGTGTCCGCTTCTTCTGTCAGCTCTAGGTGAAAGTTAAAATCTCCCATAATAGAGAAGGCTTCTGTAAGCATACCTTCTTCTATGAGGGTATCCAGAGAGGTGAGAAACGCCTTCCTGGATCCCGGAGGTCTATAAAGAAGACATCCCTTGAAGGAGTGATGATGGGTAAGGGAAAGGTTAAAAGATAATGCCTCACAGGTATCCATAGGGAGTGGCTTAAAGGCAGCTTTAATTGACTTATGATAAATCACTGCCAGACCTCCGCCTCTCCCTATAGGTCTATCCAATGTCTGGCATAAAAAGTCGGGAGGTGTGGCCACCACAATATCCGGCCCGGAAGCTGCATCTGTCCAAGTTTCTGTGATGAAAGCCACCATGGCCCCTAGATCACTCATGAGTCTGGCAAATTCTATGCTATGTTTGACCAGAGATCTCACATTGACTAAAATACATTTTATTACTTGGGTTTCTTTGCTAGTTTCCTCTCTCATCCTCTCTTTATTTCTGGAGATGGGTAGATTAAGGATTCTCGGGATGTCAAGACCACAGCTCGGACAGACCTTAAGACTTCCTGAGGTTGGGACATTAGGAAATATGCAAGGACATTCTTTATTCAGGGAAGTCCCTCTTAGTTTAAGCAGGCTTGTGCTATCATACCTCCATGTCTGCCGAGCATCTGAGCGTGGACGACCAGGGTCCCTGGCGCTGTGCGCTGAGCGTGCGCGGACGGGCGCAGACGGGCGCAGACGGGCTTGCCTTTGGCGCGCCTTCGCCCGCGCCAGCTTCGTTTTTATATGTGGGTTGAGTAGCCTGGTCCGCTGACCTCGACTACTCTCAAAATGGCGGCGCTTCCGATTACTCGATCCCGAGTAAATCCCAGACACCACTTGCTTGCCTGCCGGAATCCACGTCCCCCAATCACCCCACAACAATTAAAAGATTAAAAACAAGATGCACATGTTATATTCAGATCCTACAACCCCCACATCTTAAATCAATATCATTTGGTAGTAGTGACTGTAGAGCTGCTTTGTGTTGCTTCAAGGAGCATGTGCTTCCATTCCACAAGGCTAGAAAGTCAGTGAGCATCATCTGCAGCTGAGGGCTAGGTTTGGATGCAATTCCAGGGTTCACAATCACAAAAGAAGAGTGTGTGGCCTCTCCTTGGGTACGATACATCCTGCATTTCGAAGATCATCAGACATCACCAAACGCATGCCTTCACCAGCCTTACATTGCCTAACCTCCTGCCCCTGTTAGACACACAGCAACCACAAAGCATGCAAGACCAACCAAATGAATAGACCACCACAAGTCTCCACAGTATTATCCTCCAAAGTGTGAGCCATGCTGCAGATGAACAACAGATGCAGGAGCCCACAGACCTGAATGCAGGCAACAGGCAGCAGCTGGAGAGAAAGTACTGGTTCCTTTCCCTTTGGCCTAGTGATGCTCTGAGCTCAGCTTCATAAACAAACAATCACATAGGCAGTCACTGGGACAAAATGGACTAAAGGATGCCACTCGCCTACTTTGAGATAACCTGTCCAATCTGTCCTGCCTTGCATGCCAGTTGTTAAGTGCACCATGTGGTTGACACAAAGATTCACACACAGTACATTCCAATCTCTGTAAGCAGAACAGCACACTTTTTTACACTTTAATAGTACAAAGATGCAATTTCACAGCTCCTTCTAGACAGAAGTCAAAGGCATCATTAACCTCCAAAAATGTATTTTGATTAAAAAGTCAGAGATATCAGTGTAGAGAGAGATTGCAAGAAGTGCAGTTTTCTGCTTTAGTTCCCGGGACCTGTCATTCTCGAAGTTACAGGAAGGATAGCTCTTTTACTTTGACGTAGAGCAGCACAGCAGTGCAGCAATGTGGCTTGTGGTGATATCCTAGGTCAAATCCCCATAAAGGAGGCCCTAAGAATTTGTTTCGGTCAAACAAATGCGCATTAGACACTGCAAAGACTTACAGAGTCATAGATCTGCTCTGAACCAGTGCATATGTTCATAATATGGTCCTTGCAAGGGTAAATCTAAGCTGACTTGAGGACAAGGCTAGAACCTACTCGCACACAGACAATTCCCTTCATGCAGCATACTTGCCCTCAATACAGCCATGCTCCTACTCTGCCTAATGAAACCATCATCTGCAAATTGGATATAATTGGCATTGCTGTGGGTGGAGAAGTCTGCATGTCACAAGCATTCATGGCTAAATACTTATAAGGCCCCAAATGAGAGACCAATTGCATTGCAAATGCTTGTTTTTTAAGAGGAGGCTAGACACATCAGCTCTCTCTCAATTCTGTCAGGCCCTTCAGCGTTTGGCTTGTTGGAGTCAGCCCCCTTCAACCATTGGTTTGAGACAGTATCATTCACACCATAGATCAGCCCAAAAGAGTATCCATCTCTCATATCATGCTCCCGTCTGCTCGGTATATCATTCCACCTCATTGGGAGTGAATCCATTTGAAAACATGAGAGACTACGTTCGTACTGGAAACATAACTCATTCATTACACTTTCTCGCATGAAAATCTTTATCTGAAAAAAGCAATCTTTTCTTTTTTTTATTAAACTGTTCGATACATTAATTCACTTTACGGCAAATCAATTCACTGAGAAAGCCATGCAGTTTAAAACTACATTACAGGCTGCAATGACAGACCTGAGACATGTTTCACAAGGCTACTGGGTGGTTCAATGAGTGCTGCAGGTTCACTTGTAGCATTTAATGTACACGTTGTAACTTTTACTAGGGACTTCCAAGTAAATTAAATGTGCCAATTAGGTGTAGGCCAATTTTACCACGTTTGAAGGAGAGAAAACAAGCACATTAGCACTGGTTAGCAGTGGTAAGATGAACAAAGTCCTGAAGCCAACAAAAAGAAATTCAGAAAACAGGAGGAGTGAAGGTACACATTTTGAGGGAACACCACCACAGAGAATGTCCGGTCCAAGCACACGATTCATTCTGATAGCATGAATGCACCTTAAGGTAAATAACATGGTTGTTTGGTGAATCTTGATATACTTGGAGTCTTCTCTTATATTAAAAAAGGAAGAACGGGCTAACATTCCTGCTGCAGATTCTTTAAACCGATGACCACAAGCTCAAACCTGGTCATGGATTATTTATCCTGACACCCCTCTGTTCTGTCCTCTTAAATAAATACAGCTGCTAAATCTGCATTTCCTAGAAGTCCAACATTGTTTAGGGATTACAGAGTGTGCTAATCAGTTTTTCTTATACAGAAAGCAAGGCTCTAATAGGTCATCAACAAACTTTACAAATAAATATATTAGAACAAGAAAACATACTCCACACAACGTGTGCTATTATTGTACAGAACACTGCAAATGCCAAAACATCTAGGCAGCCCTTAAACCAGTGAACACTGAAAGAGAGGCACATATTATTAAAGTTTCTGGAAACAATCATTCTTGGAAATCGCTCAGCAGAAAATGTGTATATTATTGGCGCACCGCACTAAGGTTCTTCATGTGTACAAAAAGGCAAAAACATCTAGTGTATGACCACCAGGGTAAATTAACTATGGATCAGGGCCAACACACCAAAAACAGGCTTCTCTGCAGGTTAAAATAACAAATACACTAAATTACTAGTTGAAACTACAGTTCTGTGTTTACTTCTGGTTACGTTTTAAAAGTTATTGGAAACATCTTATTGCTTGTGCTTGCAAAACTAACTCACAACTGATGCAGAAAAGCAGTTTTATTTGCTTTCCCTTGGGTGCAATTACGCTATTGAAATGTTTTTTTACTCAATCTTCTTTACTGCATGAGGAGAAACATTTATCAAACACCATTCAACAATGATTTGATTCGAAAGCATGTGAAAATCAACTTTTCAGCTTTTCGTTGTATTGCACTGTGTTCTTTACAGTTTCTCTAGTATAGCTTAGTATGAGAAAATATAATAGTTTCTATCACCAGATGCCCAGATTTATGTGCGGGAAAACCTCGTGGCTACTAATAAGGTTTCCGGGAAGTATCCCCTTGCATAACTTTGTCTAATACGAGCATATGCCCCTCGAATGGGGAATAACATGCGAAATTGCTGATTGCAAATCCGCTTGAAATGTTCGCATTCCGGAGATGAATCTGCTTTCATTTAGTAGTTCGGAGCATGTGTTTAGTGGAAGCACGGTGGGATGGGGTGGGGGGCGAGCGTGAGGAAGTGGCAGGGCCTAGTACAAGCCCTTGCTGCCCTTTTGGTGTAGAGAGGCCCCCAACCGATCAGGGAGCCCCTATACCTTTAGGGGGCCTACATCCAGCCGAAAGAGGACGGATGTAGATGGGGAGAGGATGTGGTTCGTCGGCTACACTGCTGACTTTGGTGCTGGAAACCAGAGTTCGAGCCTCGAGGTCACGTCCACACAGCCGCGGCCCGTGGAGGGAGTTCCGTGGGGCGGAAAGGCGGGGCGCTACGAAATTCATTTTTTTATTTATTTTATTGTTTACTTACCTGTAATTATCCATATTCCAGTTTTTAGAACCCCCCACCCTCCCCCTCCCCCGCCCCGCCTTTCCGCCCCACGGAACTTCCTCCACGGGCCAAGGCTGCGTCCACATCCTGTGATTCTGGGCAAATCACTTAATCTCCCCGTGCCTGAATGTGTAATGTAGATACGGTGCTCATGTAAAGCGCTCAAATACCTTCAGGTCGAGTTCGTGCTATAAAAATATGGAACAAAAACAGAAGTCAATGGATATCTATGGCAAATAGCACACTGTGGCCCATCATCACTTTCTACAGTGTGGGCATGCCATTTTGTGTTACACCACCAGGCAGGATGTGGGGTGAGGAGTGCTCCAGGGTACAGCAGAGTCTTTGGCCTGACAGAACCTTTTGGTGCTTTTGCATGTCACGGGAGGTGTTTGGGCCAGGGCTGAAGGCTGAAACTGGGCTGCATGTGCATGTGCAGTCTGAGCCTCATGTGAATTTAGTGATCGAAAGTAATCAGAACTAAAGTGAAAACACCACACAAAAATCCCACAACGATTTAGAAAATAGAGACAAATTTTGCAAATTATTTGACACCAAAATGACAACAGCCCAGTCAGTAGAACTGGAGTTATGATTTTTTAAAGTTATTGTGAAAAACTGGCACGTAAAAGATCACAGCGCTAACCGTGGACATCTAGTCATGCGAGACCGGGGCAAAGTTGAAAGTTATGGCCGCCCGCGAAGGAGAGCAGTTCAGATACACAAGGTGGGTTGGTCTCGGCTTAACTATGGACTGAGAAGAAATTTTGAAGAAACATGTCTGAGAAGGTAAGGTTTAGCAGGGCACATCAGCTGGCGGTAACTGAGGAGCAAACGTCATCACTGGGGAGCTGCTCAACTGAGTCACAGTGAAGATCTATACATTTGGATAGTGTCGCTTTTTAGGAAGTCAAAAATCTTTAGTGGGAGGGGGCTCCCATGGTGTAGACAATGAGGACTCCATGAAGCTGGATAAACCTTCTTCAAGGATTTGCTGCTGCAGAGTAGAACATTGTGGGATCTACTGTAAAATCATGATGACCAGTGAGGCACTTTGGGTGGATCGATTAGCAGGTAGGTCCCAGTCTCCTCGGTTCTGAGAGCACTTTTTGGCAGAACATTTTTTAAGTAGAACGTTTTAGGTTTTGGCGGTTTGAACATGTTTAGCACTACTTCCAAGGATCCAGAAACTGGAGGGTAGGACTCACTACAGGTGAGGTCCGGCTGCAGTATTCGAATATGTTGGAGTTTTTCTGCCCCTCTAGCTCAGAGCAGGAGGCCAGCCAACTAGCTCTTGCAGTTACTCTGGTAGTCCTGGGTTCAAGCAGCAAGGCAGTTTTCAAGCAGCAGCGAAGTCCTCTGAGAGCAATTGGGCAGCCCTCTGAAGTACATAGCAGGCCTTAAGCAGCAGAGCAGTGCTCTGAAGTACAAGTTTGGCCTACTGGGTGTCCTCGCAGGTCCAAGACTAAAGAGTGGGTCTGAGAGTCCTATTTTTAAACCTGGTGCCAGCAATGAAGTGGAAGAAGCTTATAGATTTTCCCCAACAGTTGGTTCTGGAATTTCCTTTCTCCCTGCCCATGCTCCGGGAGGTCTAAAGTGACAAAATGCTGATGTGAAGTTCTTTGAGCGTGTGCTGAGGCAGCTTCTTTGAAATGTAAATGGGGCAAGGAACAGCTCTGCCCCTCCCATCCCGGCAGGACAGTCCATCAAGCCAACAACTAAACCTTCTTTATCTCACTTTCTAGGAAGAATACACAAAGGCTAGCTGCCAATGAATTATTAAATAACAGTCATGTGACCCAGGACACTGTTAAAGTTACATTTGCCTCCTCTTCTCCTCTTTCTTCCAGAACCTTCCTGTCCTTTCCTGCTTCACACCTTTCCCCTCTTGTGCTCCTCTTCTCCTCTGTGACGCTGTCAGCTGGCGTTCTAGAACGCCAGCTGAGTTTAGTCAGTTTAGAGAAACGAACTGCGCGGAGTTGACACGCTGTGTTTTACTGCTGTTTCCTCTGCTTTGGTGTCCTGTTTACCGCAATAAAGCTTCCCTTTCTTCTCACCAAGTGTGCCTTCATCTTTACAGACACAGTCACCAAAGGGTTAGGGAAAGAAAAGGCCAACTTTCTAAAAGTGGCATTTTCAGAATTGTGACTTCAAATCGGACTTTTCCAATAATGGGGATTTAAAATGACAATTCTTTCTAAACCAAACCAAATATGACAGTTCTACCTGTTTCCACCAGAACATATAACATTTTAAAAGATATGGGGTGGGCAGAACTTGCAGAGATAACTTTGCAGAATTCCACAGGAAAACTGTGCGAGATTACGTGGAATTGGACCAACTGACAGAAAATATGCAGCTCACACGGCAATTCAGTGCCGGCAGTGCAAGAAGCTCTGAAAGTCAGGGCAAATGGCACTATGCGTTGCACAAGACCGAGCGGACATTCGGTTGATATCTACATGAGCCGCTGCAAATCTACTAGAGTGCCAGCCCTCTGAGAGCAACCGCTCGCATTTGCCTGTGACAGCCGCATTCAAAAAATACTGCTAGGTGATGCCAACTCTTGTTCACCAGCTCACATATTTTGGAGCTGTACTGGTGAAAAATGTCACTTTGTGGCAATTGGTGGTGTTCTGCCCATTCAATGGGCAGAACAGAACATTCTGCCCACCCCTAAAAAGGACAGGAGCATAAAAATATACAAGGACAACACATCATATCTTATAAATATTTACTAAGGAGGCAACCTAATAATATAATATAATATAAAGAAAGTTACAGTATTGCACTGTGTTCTTTACAGTTTCTCTAGTATAGCTTAGTATGAGAAAATATAATAGTTTCTATCACCAGATGCCCAGATTTATGTGCGGGAAAACCTCGTGGCTACTAATAAGGTTTCCGGGAAGTATCCCCTTGCATAACTTTGTCTAATACGAGCATATGCCCCTCGAATGGGGAATAACATGCGAAATTGCTGATTGCAAATCCGCTTGAAATGTTCGCATTCCGGAGATGAATCTGCTTTCATTTAGTAGTTCGGAGCATGTGTTTAGTGGAAGCACGGTGGGATGGGGGGGGGGGCGAGCGTGAGGAAGTGGCAGGGCCTAGTACAAGCCCTTGCTGCCCTTTTGGTGTAGAGAGGCCCCCAACCGATCAGGGAGCCCCTATACCTTTAGGGGGCCTACATCCAGCCGAAAGAGGACGGATGTAGATGGGGAGAGGATGTGGTTCGTCGGCTACACTGCCGACTTTGGTGCTGGAAACCAGAGTTCGAGCCTCGAGGTCACGTCCACACAGCCGCGGCCCATGGAGGGAGTTCCGTGGGGCGGAAAGGCGGGGCGCTACGAAATTCATTTTTTTATTTATTTTATTGTTTACTTACCTGTAATTATCCATATTCCAGTTTTTAGAACCCCCCACCCTGCCCCTCCCCCGCCCCGCCTTTCCGCCCCACGGAACTTCCTCCACGGGCCAAGGCTGCGTCCACATCCTGTGATTCTGGGCAAATCACTTTATCTCCCCGTGCCTGAATGTGTAATGTAGATACGGTGCTCATGTAAAGCGCTCAAATACCTTCAGGTCGAGTTCGTGCTATAAAAATATGGAACAAAAACAGAAGTCAATGGATATCTATGGCAAATAGCACACTGTGGCCCATCATCACTTTCTACAGTGTGGGCATGCCATTTTGTGTTACACCACCAGGCAGGATGTGGGGTGAGGAGTGCTCCAGGGTACAGCAGAGTCTTTGGCCTGACAGAACCTTTTGGTGCTTTTGCATGTCACGGGAGGTGTTTGGGCCAGGGCTGAAGGCTGAAACTGGGCTGCATGTGCATGTGCAGTCTGAGCCTCATGTGAATTTAGTGATCGAAAGTAATCAGAACTAAAGTTTGGCCTACTGGGTGTCCTCGCAGGTCCAAGACTAAAGAGTGGGTCTGAGAGTCCTATTTTTAAACCTGGTGCCAGCAATGAAGTGGAAGAAGCTTATAGATTTTCCCCAACAGTTGGTTCTGGAATTTCCTTTCTCCCTGCCCAGGCTCCGGGAGGTCTAAAGTGACAAAATGCTGATGTGAAGTTCTTTGAGCGTGTGCTGAGGCAGCTTCTTTGAAATGTAAATGGGGCAAGGAACAGCTCTGCCCCTCCCATCCCGGCAGGACAGTCCATCAAGCCAACAACTAAACCTTCTTTATCTCACTTTCTAGGAAGAATACACAAAGGCTAGCTGCCATTTTCAGAATTGTGACTTCAAATCGGACTTTTCCAATAATGGGGATTTAAAATGACAATTCTTTCTAAACCAAACCAAATATGACAGTTCTACCTGTTTCCACCAGAACATATAACATTTTAAAAGACATGGGGTGGGCAGAACTTGCAGAGATAACTTTGCAGAATTCCACAGGAAAACTGTGCGAGATTACGTGGAATTGGACCAACTGACAGAAAATATGCAGCTCACACGGCAATTCAGTGCCGGCAGTGCAAGAAGCTCTGAAAGTCAGGGCAAAAGGCACTATGCGTTGCACAAGACCGAGCGGACATTCGGTTGATATCTACATGAGCCGCTGCAAATCTACTAGAGTGCCAGCCCTCTGAGAGCAACCGCTCGCATTTGCCTGTGACAGCCGCATTCAAAAAATACTGCTAGGTGATGCCAACTCTTGTTCACCAGCTCACATATTTTGGAGCTGTACTGGTGAAAAATGTCACTTTGTGGCAATTGGTGGTGTTCTGCCCATTCAATGGGCAGAACAGAACATTCTGCCCACCCCTAAAAAGGACAGGAGCATAAAAATATACAAGGACAACACATCATATCCTATAAATATTTACCAAGGAGGCAACCTAATAATATAATATAATATAAAGAAAGTTACAGTGGGGCCGCTTCAATATATGAAAGGGTGAGTTACCGCTTCAATTTAGTGATGTGTTTTCATTGGGAGGGGGCTTGACCCCTTGAATTTCTGATAATGTGTGCCTTGGATAGACTGTCTGCGTGAAGAAAGAATGGAAGTTCAATAAAAAAATCTTTTACCATTCTGGTATGGTTATTTGGGTAAGCACGGATGAGTGGGGGAGAAGTGTGGTTTTATATTTTAAAGAAACCTTTTATAATATTATGGCCTTAAACCCTGGAGTATGTTATGGTACCAGTGTTAGCGAATGGGAGACATATTCATTACCACAATGAAAAACAACTTTAGGAGTTTTTCGCTGCCAGGAGATTTAAAATCTAATTACACATTTCCTGCATTTTAAATAAAATTCACCCTTCCCTAGGAGCTACCTTAGGAGTGACTTATTAATATTAAAAAGGAAGGTGTAAGCTTGGGAAAAGGTTTATTTTGCTATTTTGAAATGACAGTTTAATTCTCACAATAGGCTGGAGTGGCAGTCCTGAGACAGGTTTCAAAGTGCTACTCTAGTAGGTGGCATCATGAGTGCTGCAGTAGCATTTAATTTTCAGGCCCGGGGTACATGTATCATATATTATATTATAGTATATACTAGTAAATGAAATGTGCCAATCAGGTATTGGCTAATTTTGCCATGTTTTAAGGAGAGAGCACAAGCACCTTAGCACTGGTTAGCAGTGGTAATGAGCACAAAGTCTACATGCCACAAAAACGAATTCAGCAAAAAATCAGAGGGGTCAGGGCAAATGATTTGGAGATAACCCTGCAGAGAGGGCCAGATCCAACAGCCATCTTGTCAGTTCTAGGTATAATGGCTTCCTCTTAGATGGTGTTAGACTATTTCTTTATTTGACAAAATATTCAAATCTTTGGATTCACAAACATTTGTAAAGAAATTGTTCTGTGCTCTTAAAGTGCCAACTTGTTGTTCAACAAACAGACAGTGCTCTATTTTGAATTTCATTCTATGGCAGTATTTGTGATTATAGGTTCACCACTAACAATATTTCTTTGTTGAAATGCTTTGTTCTTGATTGTTTCTGCGAGCATATTTTATGGTCACTTTTGGAGTGATGAGCCCTTTGCTGCAGTATTTCAATGCTATATAACATTTTTAAAAAACGTTTGTAGTAGCTGTTGCTGTCTACTTTGAAAAAAATGATATGGGGATTCACTGTCCAATGTGGTGTATCTAATGTCAGTCGTCCGTTCACATTGTGCAGTTTGTTGCACATTATCATATTTTTAATCAAACTCTAACATTTCTTAGTATATGATATTGTTTATCTCTACGATGTTTTCTGTTTTTGCTTTTGGTGATTTTATCCTCTTCCTTGACAAATCACTACAGTCTTCAGTATGTTTTATAATACAGTCCACTTTTTAAGTCTTCCTTGGTACCATTAATCAATAATTGTTTGCTTACCACTTTTCAGTCATATTGTATGTGAACCCCATTTGTAACTTAGGCACACTGGGTTTCGTAGTGCACACTTATCTCAATGTACTCAATGCACACTGAGACAGTGCACTCAATTACACTTAAACATGCTCTTTTATCAGCACAGATTGACACTATCACAGATCATGCCTGCTCTAAGAGGACTGCATAATTGAATGACTGCCATTGGCTGAAACCATGGCTCAGTCCTTCACTGTTGTTGATCTGGCCTTACTTTGAAGAAGGTACAGAGATCCCATACAGATGGGAGCAGTCTATGAGGCCTGCATCTAGATGGCTGGTGGATCCTTGGGACCACTGTGATTCCCTCCCAACTATCACCCTTGGAGGCGCACTGACTTTGAGCCAGCATCTATTGGTACGCAATCAATCCGCTTCCTGACAGTGTCTTGCAGTGGCATAGCTAGACCTTAGACCGCCCAAGGTGATCCTTGCGTTTGCGCTCTGTGGCAGCCATATTGAAGAGCGGGGGGTGGGGGGTGCTGGTGGATTCCTCGAATTGTTGCCGTCCCGCGACTGCTGCACTGAGGGAAGGGGTGCTTGCCACTCCAAAACGGTACAAAAGGGGGTGGTGATGGACGGAGCATCAGAACCAATCAAACACTCACACCCAGTCAACAGATCTGTGTTTGATCCATCACCGTTCTTTAGCCCACTCTGCCACCCCAGTTCAGACATGGCCATATGCAAATCAGTCTGACCCTGTGCCTCATGGGAACAGTCCAGCCCGAACTGCCAAGCCATGCCTTCCCTGGACCGGAAACAAGCTTCCTAGGACCGGTTTCTGGCATTTCAGCCGTCTTCAGCCAGGCTTGCTTGAATCCAGTGGCAAAGTGAGCAAGGGACTCACGTCTGAGCATACCCTGCCAACTTATGGCGAACAAAGCGGTACAAAAGGGGGTGGTGATGGACGGAGCATCAGAACCAATCAAACACTCACACCCAGTCAACAGATCTGGGTTTGATCCATCACCATTCTTTAGCCCACTCTGCCACCCCAGTTCAGACATGGCCATATGCAAATCAGTCTGACCCTGTGCCTCATGGGAACAGTCCAGCCCGAACTGCCAAGCCATGCCTTCCCTGGACCGGAAACAAGCTTCCTAGGACCGGTTTCTGGCATTTCAGCCGTCTTCAGCCAGGCTTGCTTGAATCCATTGGCAAAGTGAGCAAGGGACTCACGTCTGAGCATACCCTGCCAACTTATGGCGAACAAAGCGGTACAAAAGGGGGTGGTGATGGACGGAGCATCAGAACCAATCAAACACTCACACCCAGTCAACAGATCTGGGTTTGATCCATCACCGTTCTTTAGCCCACTCTGCCACCCCAGTTCAGACATGGCCATACGCAAATCAGTCTGACCCTGTGCCTCATGGGAACAGTCCAGCCCGAACTGCCAAGCCATGCCTTCCCTGGACCGGAAACAAGCTTCCTAGGACCGGTTTCTGGCATTTCAGCCGTCTTCAGCCAGGCTTGCTTGAATCCAGTGGCAAAGTGAGCAAGGGACTCACGTCCGAGCATACCCTGCCAACTTATGGCGAACAAAGCGGTACAAAAGGAGGTGGTGATGGACGGAGCATCAGAACCAATCAAACACTCACACCCAGTCAACAGATCTGGGTTTGATCCATCACCGTTCTTTAGCCCACTCTGCCACCCCAGTTCAGACATGGCCATATGCAAATCAGTCTGACCCTGTGCCTCATGGGAACAGTCCAGCAGGTAAGAGCTGGGGGGAGGCAGCCGCCCCTAAATTTCATGCCGCCTGGGGCAGAACCACCCCCGTGCTACGCCACTGTTGTCTTGCCATTGTGGACATATCTATAATATGGTACATGCACAATGGCTAAGGGTTCCCTCATTGGCTTGTGATTGTGCTGGCCCACATATGGCTTCTTGCCTCTATTGGTGGAAAAATTGTGAGCATCCACAGAATTGGTGCAGCTTCCAAATGCATTTTAAGAATAGTAGTCTTCCACTATTTTGTATTTTCCTTTTCAAAGGCTTTCTCCATTGTCATGAAGCACCTTCTGCACAAGTTAGACTACCAATCTTTGCATTGATAGGTGGGGTCCTTTTTTCAAACATTTGATTGACCCATACTCCACTACATTTTCTGTGTTCTGCCACTTTATATTGTGGAAGTGGTAGATTCGTTTCTGTCAATTGCTACAAAATTTCTGGTTGAATAAAGCTCGGTTTCCTTTATTGTACACAGTGTTGAATACAGCACGATCTTTGGGAATTAAGGGCCAGTAATTTTCCAACTGTGAAAGATTTTTAAGAATTCACCTATGTACTAAAAGGTTGGTTCTTAAACATATTAATCATAGTGGGTCTCAAGCTGACCTACCTCATGAATATTAATGAGGGAAGTTGAAAGTTGCTACCACTATGATTGGAGGCCATCACAGGCATGGTGGCCTCCTGGGGCCTGCAAACCACCAAATCTGTGATAGCATTTCGATATAGTAAACATTTTTAAATGCAGCCATTTTGTGACCCACAAAAGGATTGTGTGTAAAGGACAGAAGTGCAAAGGTAACTCTCAATGGCTGTCTTTAACTTTAATTTGTCAAACACTTTAAAAGCATTTATTCAATACCAACAGGATAGAACATGATTTGGTATGCTTTTTACAAGATTAAGACAGATTCGAGCTTTGAAACAGCCATTTTGTAATCAAGCATAACCTATGTAAGAGTCACACATTTAGTGCCGATACACGTGTGTAATACATGTGCATGATGTATACATTAAGGACAATACATTTTGGGCTGGTTAAGCGATATTGCTTTTGGGTTTGATCTAATTTTTCTTTTTATGTGGTGTATTTTTGTATATATTATTTATTTATGTATTTATGAATTTGTAAAGCTCTGTATTTTCTAAGGGCACAAAATCTATAGAGGGTTTTACACCTTTCTCTCCTTCTTGTATTTTGCATTCCTTTTCTTCTAATTGACTTTCTGGTATCAGCTTATCTTGCTTTGAATTAAATATATTGTGAATTTATTTTTTTGCCTTAAAAATTAAATAAAAAGAGAAATAAAAAAAGAAAATTACCTGATGAAAAAAAAAGAATTTCAACACGATAAAACATGAGTCTGTATGCTTTTTCCAAGATTAAGAAAGACGTGTGTCTTGAAACAGCCATTTTGTCATCAAGCATAAACTATGTAAGAGCCACACATTTACTGCTTATATCACGTGCGTAATACATGTGCATGATGTATGCAATAAGGACATACATATTGCTCACGCAGATTCTGAACTGCTGTGCTAAAGGTGACACACTTGGGTTAGTGTCACAGTAGTGGTTAAAGACATGCGATGCAGATGTGGTGAATATTTATATTATAATGTCCTTTACCTAATAACCTAATTTACACCTCGAACCACTTCATTTATGTTTTGCTGAAAATTCTTTAACATGCACTGGTCATATGGTCTTTATTATAAGCTGCATGCAACAAGGTGTCCCGTAAGTGAAATATACTTCTTATGAATACATTTGGAATTGGTGTATCATCTTATACATAATGCATGCATAACAAAATATGTAACGAGAAAACCAGATTCAGAAGTGTGCCAAGTAAAAGTCGGAAATCTCTGAGTCAAATTTTGTGTGATTTACAATGCTTTTCGCCATTCTGGTTGTTCCACAATCACAAATTCAAAATGGTCCCATGAATATATTGCAATGTTCAGCAACAATCCAATGCTGTGCATTCTCTAACAATAAACCGCAGATTCATTTCTGCCAGTGATGATTCAGTCACTTTACAATTACATTTAAGGGGCCAAGTGCATTTTAACCTTTTTGCTCCATACAGAAAAATCTCAACTCCTACAACTGTATGAAACTTGGGGCAAATTTACAAGCCCCTATCGCCAGCACAAAGTCACTTTCAGCGACGTTGTGATGGCGAAAGGGGCCTTGCCCTATTTACAAGGCAACATTAAGCAACTTAACATGGCTTAACACTACCTTGTAAATAAGGCACCCTTTCATTCTGTATTTAGCGTGAAAGGGGAGGGCAATGGATGTTGCGGTGGGCGTCCACCACAACACCCATTGATTTTGATGCTGCCTCCTATTTACAAGGGCAGCATAAACAGGAGGCAGTGCCAAAATGAAGACCAGGAAAAACCTGGTCTTAAACAAGCAAAAAGAGGAGAAATGCTTTTACTTCTTCTCATGTTTGTTGTTTCCATGTGTGTTGCCTTGTGCAGAAGACATAGAAAAACAGCAATTTGCCTGTGATTGTTTATGTGCAAGAAGATCCCCTTCCTGCACATAAAAAATAATTTAAAAAAAAATGCTGTTTTTCAACTTCTTTGTGTGCTGCATTAAGTAGCTCACAAAGAAGTTACAAAACAGCCTTTAAAGATTGTTAATGTGCAGGATGGGACACCTTTCTGCACATAAACAATCTCCCCCTCAATACAGGCACCCTTGTACTTTGGGGCAAGAGTGCCTGCATTGGTGCTAGGCAGCTAAAGTTAGCGCCAGCGAAGGGAGAAACGCAGGGCTGCACCATATTCTTGTACACATGGTGCAGCCCTGCGTTTCTAAAGTGACGAAGCATGTCATTAGCCTTCTCGGCTTAATAACAAGCTTCTTTACTTTATTGTAAATAAGCCCCTTGGTGCTGTATGAATGTCATTGAAGTGACGTTTACGCCCTAATTCCAGCATTTTCAAGCACTAGCTAAGTGAGTGAAGTGAATGGGGTGGGAAATTCTTTCAGGGTTTTTCTGGACACCAACAAAGTTACAGCTTAGTGAGTGTTCAATTCCTTTGAAATGGCAACCCTACACTTCGCTTGGGGACGGCGATGTGGCTGAGCCTGACCAATAATTTAGAACACCACACAAATAGCAGTGTTCCCCTAGGAATCATTCATGTCTTAATTCATACATGGCTGAAAGGTTAATGTAATGAAAGAGAAACCAACACAAATGGTGTTTGAAGCTGTATATTCAAGTATACAAGTATCATGAGAGAAAGGTCAAAGGGTAGTCAAAGTAGTCAAAAAACAAATGCAGGTGCTGCAAGTGACGGCACAGTGCAAGTGCAATGATGTGAGCTATACAAAAAAAGATATTCCACTATCAATACATACAATATGTACAATATTGTACAGTAATTTAGTACAGAAGAAAGCCATTTCGACTGGGATATTTCTTGTTGTCACTGCAAAATCCGATTCTGTGAAGCAGGATCCTTTACATTTGCACAAACCTAGATACTCAAAAAATATGTGAATCAGACCCATTATGTGTACATTATGCATGATTCATTTCTTCATGTATGTGAATTAGTGAAATGATCTAACATCTGCTCATAAGTAAATGGAGTTTACGCTTGGCATTGAGTTATTCTGTTTCTAAAAGGACTTTGGAAATCAGTCAGAGAGATATTTCTGATTATTCAGTATTTAAGTAAGACTTCACAGAGCTTTACGTTGTATCATTTTACAGTGCCCGCCATTTAACAAGTCCACAAATACCAGCAACAAAAGTATGTGCACACTACGAACGCATTGCAATCACGAATATATGTTAATTGGAGCAAAAACAAAACACCATGCGGTGGAAAGAAGACTGCAAAACATCTCGATCATCGCAGATGCCTCTGCTAATGGGTCGAGTTTCGTACCATATGCGGGTGGAATTTGTTGTCAAAGCAGAAGTAAATCCTAATTAGGGTTTCAATATCCCCCATGTGGGAATAATTAAATCACTTACAAATACAGTGATGTAACCTCGTTACATGAGAATAAAGAATAATATAGCCATGGCAACGTAGTGAATGCAGAGTTATCACTTCATCACTGTGTCATAAGTAAGATAAATCCTGTAAGAATGGTTTCAATGGCAACCTAATGCAGACCAGATTATCACACAAAAATGTATGCCCAGTGCTCTTGAATGGAAAGAGAGTTAGATTTCAATAGATCCCCTTGAACTTATGTATGACGTCACACACTAAGGAAACTGTTACATAGCAACAGCATATTATTTATAAAATAACATCTATTTCCTTGCATTTATTATAAATAGTTCAATAAATTATGGCTTTTTACATAATGTCAGTAGTCTTGTGCATTCCAATACATTTAAAGCCATCATGATTGAATTATCTACATTTGAATCTATTCATGAGATCCAGAGTTCCTGTGGCAAACAATGCATCTCAGGGCATTACATGCTCATTATAGCATAATCATTTGCTAATGCCTTCACATCAATTGTAGATTGTGTATAAGCAATGTAAACTTGGGTAGGGGATCAGACACAACATTTGTAAGCCTTCACAGTACATGCGTTTGATATTTCTGACTTCAGTTTTGTGGATTTCCGGTTGAGAGGTGTATTTTATAGGCCTGGGCAAAAATTTCGTTCCGTTCGCGGAAATTGCGATAATTTGACATTTTTGCGTTCCGCGGAGAGCGCGAAAATGTCAAAAATTCCGGTTTCCGCAGCTTGGCGATAATTTGTTTCTTGCTCGCGCTGAAAAATAATACATTCTCGCGCGCGCGCGATCGCCTTACCTGAATCGCTGCGTTCGCCGACAAGTTTTCTTGATCCGGTCGCGTTCTCCATGAGATGTTGTATTGTTTTTAGCCATTTGCGCTGTCTCGCGACAGTTCGCGCCCGCAGTGACGTCATGCGTCGCGCGATCACGTCTTTCTTCTCGCGATCATGCACCGCGAGAACAACTCAAAACAAGATGGTCGCGCCCGCAAGCAACCACATGGGTAAGTTGGAGACCCGCAACCATGCAGAAAATCTCGCGAACATGCCGGAAAAAAACTTCCGCATCTTCGCGATATTTCTGCCTGCTTGCGATAATTTTAAACATTCTCGCGATAATTTGCGAAGGTTAATTCCGCAAATTCCGCCCACCCCTAGTATTTTATTGCTACTAAATATAAAGGGGAGGATGTTTAGGTGATTGAACGTGACAACTCGAATGGGAGCTCTGTGTGAGAAGAATGCCATTATTGTAAATCAGGATGATGTGACCGTCATTTAGTTGACCAGGTATTCAGAAATGGGCAATAGTTGGCTAAGTCTTCGATTATGGGTTATGATTTCTGCACATTCCATCAAGGCTATCATAACTTTAATTTGTAGGAAATTATATCCAATTTAAAATCACGCTCTTAAGGCATACTTCAATGAAGTTGTTCAAGGCAATGTTTGGAACTCATGAAAGGCCTTTATTTGGAATGACCTGACAAGTGTAAGCACTGAATAACAGCCTGTTTCATGTATGCAGGGAATTGTCCTTTCCATATGTAAGACAATCTCTTCTTAGTCTGGGATGTGTTTACTGACTGCCCTTGAGCAAGGACTATTGTAGTGAGTGTCACCGACCTCAAACATATTTTTAATGTTTATGCCAAGTCACTAGGGATGGAGAGTTTCCTGAACAAATATGATCTTAATACTCATCATACATACTAATTCACAACACATCTCTTGTTCTTTATAGTTTTGGGAAAACCAGTACTAAAGTAATTCTCGCCATTGATGCATTCATCTCAAAGTTGATAACACCTGTTCTTGCTCAATTTAATGGTCACTCGGTACTCCAATATAGGTAGATGTATGGTTTGCAAGAAAGACTCAAGCATCGCATACAGGGTGATGCCACATGCCGCATTTGTTGAAAATATTAATATATTCACCTCAGTTCGACCTGCATGTGTTACTTTAATAAGCAAAAGAGCAAATAGAGTGTAAGAAGACACTGTGGGTAAAAAAATAGGTAAATAGGTAGAATGCTTTCCCATGAAGCCAGGGGTGGGGGTGCAGTTAGATTCTAATGGAACAGAGAACTCTGAATACCAACATTGGTCAGAGCCGTTTGAGCGCGTCCGGGAGAGTGATGACAACCTCCGCCTGATGTATGATTTTGTCAGAATCCGTGCCCTGTGCGAAAATAACCAGCCAGTGAAATGGTTGGATTGCACAGTATTTGCAATCACTCTCCGTTCATATTGCAAATATATAGATAACATGATAGATAACATACCTTCTTCGATTCTTAACTGCCTTGTATCGCATATCTCTTCAGCTGCTGCTGCCTATGGAACAGTCAGTTAACCAAAGCGATGTTTCAGCCTATACTTGTCAGCTAGTATCAACGTCTTGTTTGCACTTTCTATAGCAAAACATGTAAGTGACACTTTCCCATTCCTGTATTACAGACATATTATTTTGTGTACACTTGTATTTATACACTTCCTTCAAGTTTGCAAATTTACAAAATGTTTATGTTCCATTGTTTCCACCATGCCAACCCCTGTCATTCGCAAGCCTTTCCATGTGTATACCTTTTGGATATCAATCTTCCTAAGCTACTCCAAATCAAGTGTGGCAAATGACCATTAGTTGATATCTTTACTCTATCCCAGTTATCCATTTTGAGCAGCATCAACACAATTTAACAGAGCATCAACACAATTTAATAGTGACCAGGTGAAAGGAAATTACTTTCTTTGCATGTTCACCTCCCATCTTTGGACTGGCACTCTTTGTATTTTGACTCTGGGAGCAGTAGCAGCCAGTGGTGGGAGAGCTGCTGGGCGCTGACGTGGGGTAGTGGAGGGGCATTGTGGGGGTAGTAAACTACGGATTGCGACCGATAAGAGGTAAGTAAACATATAAATAAATACAACAAATTTCGTTGCACGCTGCTTCGCCAAATTAGTTTACAACCCCCCACCCTGCCCCTCCCCCGCCCCACGTCAGCGCCCGGCAGCACTCCCACGACCGGCCGCTACTGCCTGAGAGTACACTGAGGCCTGCCAACCGGACCTTAGTGCCAGTGCTCTGACCCTATACAAAAGATATGACTTGGATACACCCAATTGGCAAGTACTAACTTACTTATTAGTAAGCGCCGGACTCCTCAAAAAGTTTGTTTCCTGCATTCATACACAGTAGTGACTCCAAGAATCAGTTGGCTCATCCTCTAGAACCAGCTCCAGGAACACAAGAGCTGATGAAACCCAAACCGACAAGTTGCTAATACCCGCAGATGTTTTGCCACTACCATTCGTCAGGCGTCCAAGATGAGAAATCCGTGATAGGCAAAAGTGGCACCTGTATGTGCCAGACTCAAGAGTGCTTTCAGATTCTGGATACGTCGTCCCCAAGGGATACTAGCTCCAACCAAGAAATTCTGCTTTGATTGCTGTACCACGAGAACAAAGAGGATGTTGTGGGACCACCGAGTTTCATGGACAACATCGCCTCCCACCACCTGTGGACCAAGGATTGTTTGAGCATCCTTTGGCTGTATCCTAGGCATCAGGACCACTCCATTGATATCTATTGTAGTTGTCCTGTAAAGTTCAGAACTTGCTTTAAAAATGCTCTGGTGGCCAGGTAACTGTCCAAAGTTTCCTCTCTGGTCACCTAGACATTTTCCCTGCTTTATTTAGTCACCCGACCCAGGCCACAGTACTTGCGCTAATGCTTTCAGACTTTTCAAAAGTATACAAGCTTTTTGGTGACCAATGCTTGTTTGCAGTTGCATTTAAAAGCGATTAAATCTTCTAAAAACTGTATAGCCGGAACTCTCTGGTGGATTTTGATGATCAAGGTCACAAAAAATTCATACAAATACGACCTATTGTTATAAATTGTTGTTGTGTCTCTTTATTGGTGTGTGACTTTCTTATTCCATGATTTGGTGCTGTTAAATGCTTCACACAAAGGGCCTGATAACGAGTTTGGTGCTCTGTGGACCGCTAAACCTGGGGTGACGCAGCGGTGGTGGTGCGGCATTGGCAATCCGACCACCGTATTCTGACTCTGGTGATCGGACCACCTTTGGACCAGAGCAAACCGCTGGGGATCCCCAAACCCTTGGCGGTGGCTGAGGATCGCAAATAGCTGGCTATGCTGCTCTGGCACCTTCAAGCATATTACGACTTTCCTCACTCCTACACTTTTCATGGCTGTGAGCCTGCCATGAAAAGGGTGGCAGTGAGAAAAATAAGGGGGCCCTACATGGCCCCCTGTTGCCTTAGGGCCTGGGGATAATTGCAGGGGGGCACATGGTGTTCCCTCCTGTGTTCATGCTCCCCAGTTCCTGCACGGCATTGACCACACAGTCCATGCTGTGTAGGAACTTGTTTTGGCGTGCCATTGGCACTGCAGTTCTAAGGCACACATTTGAGCCTTTGAACTGCACCACTGTGGGACCACAAAGCACCGCCTGCAAGACCACGAGAAAGCTCACAATCTGGCTGGCGGGGCCTGTTTGCAAGTGTACTGTATGATAAGGCCCCACAGTCATATCATAAAGTACACCCAAATCTTCACATTGTAGTCCAGCGGTAGGATCCAAAACTTGTGTTTAACTCCACCAGACAACTATTATGTTTGTAACCACTGATAAGAGACTACCAAGTTGACATCAAGAAAATGTTTATGGAGTTGATCAGTTCTGAAATGCCTAAGGCACCTGTTCTCTAGAAGAAAAGTTAAAAAGTAGCAAAAGGTTTTATTTACAAGTCTTCAAAGATGGAGAGCAGGGGAATTGACTTCGCTGTCCTACCTGCACTTCAGATCTACCCTCTGAGGTCACTGTGAAGGGAGAGAAAATCTTTCCAATGAAAACTATATGTATCATCATCATCATATCATCTTTATTTGATTTTGTAAAAAAAATCATAAAAGCAAATGTAAAAAAGACCATCATATCACAAAATGCAAATATTAAAACAAATAAAACCCAATCCTCACTAATCCATAATTTATTTCCATGACAACAATTATTCATTATTCATTATCATTAATTAATTGTATACATAACTGGTTATTCAGAAATCGTCTATAAAAACAACGAGTTATTAATCATTAAAGAGAGAGTCAAGAGATAAATCTTTTTCCTAACCTCAAGGCCTATGTGATAAAATTAAAAAATGCTATGCAAATCACCGGAGAATCAATACGCTTTAGAAAAATCAAACCATCCTTATATCATTTAAACAACTTTTCTCAGAGCACAGGACATAAGAAATATGAGTGGTAAGAGTCATAAAGAGGGCAAAATAACTTAAAATGACTAGTGGATTGGCAAGATAGTCCATAACAGGCACAGCTAGGCGACTAGAGAAACCAGGAACCCATAACTGGGAAGGCCCCAAGGCAATTAATCATATTTAGTTACAGACATAAAAGATAAAATCTATGATGTGGGGCTTTAATCCACTAAAAGTAGGGTTACAAACCATTGGTTGTAGCAATCAGAGTGTGATGCTGGACCACTGCCATATTAATTGCTTTCTCCATCCTTAAAGTATTTCTTAACTCAAAATATTGTAACTCTATTAGCCCATGGATTGATCAACCCAAGATCTTGTGTGGACTTCTTAACATAGTTGAGCCACGGATAGATTGTGCATTATTACATTTAAGGCAGTCTTCCTCAATATCCTTCGTAAACTTTAAATCTGGTACAAAACATAATTTAACACATAACAGTATTGGTGCCAATCCCAGCAAGTCCTTTTAAAATCCTAGGCTAAACTCATTATGGGTGATAATATGCGTTGTGGATTTCGGGAGACCTAAAAGTCTGGCCAGAAACGTATTTTCATCTGATTGTAAGCCCTTCTCAACGGTAAACCCTTCCCCGCTCCATAAGCAGCCATAGACTGGCATTTACTTCTGTAGAGCATCACTAGTTCCCTACGAGGTCAGCTATCCGACTTGCTTGCAAACCTAAAAATTAAGTCACACAATCCTTCCAGTTGCTGACATCTTAGAGTCAGCAGTCTGTCCCAATCCAAATTTGCAGAATATAAAATGAACCAAGTAGCTGAAAGTTGGAATCTTTACAATGGGTCTACCTCACACATTACATTTCCTAGAATGGGTATTTTTGGGACCACTAGCCAAGACATATGATTTTTAAAAATTAACCTTGAGTTTCAAATCAATCATAAAAGAATAAAAACATTCCAATAGAGTTTGCAAACCATTTGCGGTGAGAGATAACAGCACTGCATTGTCTGCGTAAACAAGGATATGTACGGGGCGCTCACCAATTTTAGGTATGTCAGGGGTTAGTGTCTTTAAAAATGCAACCAGTACATTAATATAAAATATGCAGCCAATATGCAGCCTTGTCTGACTTCCCTTGCAACGTGAATAGGAGACATCAGGTCACCCAGCTGGGTACATCGAACCCTCAATGTGGTATTTTGATGCAACCTTTTCAAAGTAAATAATAGGGGGTGGGTTGACACCTGCATGCTCCACAATATCCCATAAACTGTCTCTATCCACTCGGTCAAATGCCGAGGTGAGGTCCATAAAGGCAATATGCATGGCCCCTCCCCTGAACATATTTGCCCAGTATGAGAGACAAATTTAGGGCCTGTTCAGTAGTGCCCATATCCTGACGTATCCCATATTGGGCCACTGAGAAAAAGGTTCCATCTCCCACCCAGTCTTCCAACCTCCCTAAAATCACCCTACCAAAAATGATTACAGAGCAATCAATGAGGGAGATCGGACGATAATTTGACGGGTCATTCTTGTTGTCTTTTGTATGTATGGCTATGGTCACAGACTTCAACCAGGAGTCTGGTGGACCTGTAATGACTTAGGGCCATATGTATGAAAATGTCCATTTGTGATTCTCAAATAGCGATTTTTTGCGAATCGCTATTTGAGAATCGCAAAAGGCTATGTATGTAGGATTTTCAAAAATGTTTGTGAATCCTATATATTCCTTAATTGGGAATTGCAAATTGCGATTCGCAATTAAGGAATACCTCCCTATTCATTCCTATGGGCCTAAAGGCCCATAGGAATGAATAGGAAGACATTCTCAATTTGCGATTCACAATTAGAGAATCGCAAATTGAGAATGCAATTTCAAGGGTGCCAGGGTGTCAAAAGGACACCCTGTTGAACCCCTGAAATGGGCATGTGTGCACATGTGGCACACATATATGCCCTCAGGGCATGCATGTGAGTCACATGGCACTTTGAAAAATGACAAATAGTGCATTTTTTAAAGGAATCGCAATTTACCACCAACTTGAAGTTGGTGGTAAATTGCGATTCCTTACGGCTAAATCGCACTTTTATTGTGCTTCTTACATTGCAGTTAAGGAATGGCAATTTGCGATTCCTTAAATGCAATCGCAAAATAGGGAATCGCAAAATTTGCGATTCCTTATTTTACGAGGGGTTTTTGTGTCATACATTGGACACTGCTGATTTGCGATCGCAAACACTGAAATTCTGCGAATTTCGGTGTTTGCGATCGCAAAATTGCCTTCATAAATATGGCCCTATGCTCTAAAACATTGGTAATTATAGGTGCCCATAAATCAAAGTTATATTTAAAGAATTCTACTGGGACCCACAAATACTTCATTAATAGAGGATCTCAAGAAAGCCCTCAAAGTTTGGAGGAATCCAGGAGAGCCTAGCTCCAACTGGAAGAGGAGCTCACCCTCTCTGACAGTGGAGAAGAGGAGGTGATGCAGATTTTGAGGAACTAGATGGGGACAATGAGAGTGGAGTCCCCACAATTCATTCAAGGGTGAACTCCCTGTCTGAGAGTGAAAGGAGCTCTTCCTCGGTGAAGAGAGCACAGCTCAACCTCCTTGAGATCCAGGAGAGTAACCTGGCCCTGGAAGAGAAGAAACTGACCCAAGAAGAAAGGAGGGTCAAGCAAAGGATGACACCTCAAAATGATGGTGGTAGCAATAGAGAAGCAGAGGTAATCACAGGTTGCGCCTATGATCCCAGGTTACCCAAGGGTATTGTTCCAAAATACTCAAAAAGGGATGACATAGATAAGTGGCTAGCATTGTATGAGAAAGCTCTTAGATAAGGAGGGAGAAGTGCAGAGCATTGGAGGTACTTACTTTGGGAACTGATACAGTAAGGAGAGATAGACTGCTTACACTTGAGGATGCAGTGGCAGAGTCTTACACACACATGAGAGAGTCACTCATTGAGCTATTTGGTCTTACCTCAGAGGAGTATAGATAAATGTTTAGGAGCATAAACAAAAGGGGCAACACAGATAGGGGTAGACTTTGTAGATGCCTCTCTGTCATTGGAGGGCTGAATTAAAGATAACAATATTGATACCTATGAGGACCTATACAATTTAGAGGTACAAGAACATTTCCTTACAAACTGTACCTCAGAGAAGGTACACCTTCATCTAGTAGACTCAAAGTCATCTAGCCCTATAGAGCTGGAGAAGAAAGCTGATGGGTGGTGTAGGAGAGTAGGGGCTGCAATCCTATGATCACCCAGATTTTTTTTGCTTTTGCTTCATTGGATTACGACTTTCCCCGGCTGCGGGCCTGCCAATCAGACCCACAGCCTAGCTGTTCTCTCTCGAAATTAACACATGTACATTAGGTGCATCCACTAATTGGAACTGGGCCGCCTTATCAGTCCCTGTATCAGCATACCACAGGTATCCAGGGCATCGGTGTACCCAGGGCCTACCAGGGGCTGCAGCATGTATTGTGCCACCCCTGGATGGCCACCCAAATCTGACACAACTGGCTGCGCGACAGCTGGGGCAAAGTGGTGTAATCACCCGTTGCTGTAGGTGTAGTATTCCTATACCTAACCCTAAAATGGACACATGGATTCCTATCAGTCACTCCTATGGCAGGCCTTATCAATCCTGAAGGCAGAGTGCAGGGAATCATGTGGGACGGTGCTCTGGCGCGAGCTGAGCCCGTCGACGGCTTGCGGAACCAAGTCCTAATAGCCGTTCCATGGTGACGCGGGCCAACTCCTTTAAAATGCATTATAACCCTCGCGGTTATTTGCTAACTTTGGCATCGCCTCACCTACACATGTCGAGTAAGGTGTCATACGAATTGGAATACGAACCCCTCGCCAATTCTGGCGACGGGGTTAGCATTCCCCCCTTTTAGAGGGGCACAACATGGAAGTAACCTTGAACCCCGGTTAAAAGTTGACTCAAGCCTCAGCATCACAAAATGGATGCTGCCACCAGACACAAGTCTGACCTCCTGCAGCTGGGAGACCTTCCAGCGAGGGGAGCTTGTACAAAGGGTTTCCTGTCAAGGGCGGTGTTAGCACCATCCCAGACAGGGTTTGTGTATCCCAGGTAGGCAGGGCTGAAAGGAAGGTGATTGCAAGTGGCACCCCGGTGCTCACTGTGCATAGCCCAGCTCAAACCAGTTTCGGGGGCACACCAGCCCCTGAGCTGGGGCGAAGCCGGACAAAGGATAGGGGTGTAACCACCCCCCTCCTGGTCCCACCCATAGGTAGGACCTAGTCACGGGCCAGCCCCTTTTTCCTAGAATAAAGGTGGGAGCGGGTCCTCTTCCCAAATTGGATAATTCTGAATCTTGAACTACTTTCCACGAAAGGAACTCTTGGCTATTCTGAAGACTCTCCCTTGTGGCTAAGGAGTAGCCACCCTGCACCAGCAGGCACCACCTAAGCGCTTGCGGTTTGCTGTACGTCTCTCCCACGGATCAAGACTGCCCAGCTCGACGAGACCCGGGTTCCCTGCCATCTCTGACCTCTACCTACATCATCAGCCCAGCTGAGATTCGTAGGTGTGACGAGACCTGCGGGACCGGCCATCTTCAGAACCTGCACGACGCTTATCTAGCACGCCCACCGAGGGACCCTCGAGTGAGTGCACCTAGGGTTTGAGAAGCCCTAACCCTGAGCGGCTCCAGCACCGAAGTCTGCCTCCCCAGCATCCACGAGATCTGCGTGGGGGCCCTTCTGCTCCTTGCTGCTCACCGCGTTGTCCGACCACTCGCCGACCGGCTGGTGGCCCTCTTCACGACGCACCACGACAGACTTTCATCCCTGGTCTGGTTGCTCCAGACTGGCTCTTGCTCCCCTTCAACAGAGGAGTACCTCGGACCCTCCTGGTCCACTCCCGACACCATCTTGACTCCACCGCGTGGGTTTGCCACTGCCAAGACCTGCTGTCCCATTCTTGGGCCCAGCATCATCGACAGCAGACACCTTCGTGGGACAGCTCGCCCTCCATCCTGGTCGCCGCCGCGCCTCCTGGTCCGAGGAACAGCCGAGTCCGACGTCATCCACTCACCTGGTCGAGGTGACTTCAGCCAATACCTTCCTGGTACCCACACGATCGCTGGCTAGCGGTTGAGAACTGAGTCCCCTCTGCTTTCAGGTTTCCTTCATCACCGATCCAGGCTTGGATCTCTCTGAACATCGACACTGGTCGCCTGCCAGCATCTTCTTCTTTCAGGCTCCTGAGACTACAACGAGGACTCCCGACATCTTGCTGAACCCCACGCAGCCGCAGCCTCTGGGCTAGGTAACTCGAGCATCTCGGTGCTCCATCGTAGGTTCGCTCTACAAGTGTCCAGTTCCTTTTTCGTTTAGTCCCACTGATCGGATTCCTCCGGAATCAGTGACTTTAAACTATCTAACCTTTCCCATTCCACTTGCAGTGTATATGGTTTCGTGCCCTCCGGGCACTTGTGTAAATTGTGCAACCAGAAGTATTTTCATAAGAGTTTTGTAGTGTGCTTAGCTCTCTGACTCATAAAGAGCCAGGGTAGCCTTGTTATAAATAAATATCCTTTATTTTCATAACAGCTTGTGTGGTGTCCTTTCACTTGGTGTTCAAGGGGTATATGTGATGGTAAACAGCTGGCTTAACACGCCCTCTAGAGTTTAGCCTAAAGACTGCTCGTATCCACGCTACTAGGATAGCTGGTGTATAAGGTTGACTTACAACCAATCATCAATAAGGGTCGTTTGGAATGATGCACAGTGATCACTAGAATAGTGAGCACTACATATCAGGCCAACTTCTCACAGGTGGGTATGAACAAGGGTGTCCAAGAATTCTCAAGGTGGTTAACACAAAAGGGTGGGACAGGCACCCGCCAGGGGAAAGATGGGGCCAAGTTTAAAAAGACAGAGAAACCCAAAGAGACCCTAAAAGGTGCCCAAGGTGGGGAGCCCAGAGCCACATCCAAATTCCAGAAGGGGAGGAGGTATCTGGGAAGGAATTATGACCCATCAACGGCTGGTTTGTGCTGTGACTAGACAGCCAGTGCACAAGTAGGGAGATAATTCATGCACAAATAAATCACACATTGTTGATATTTCCAAGGGTACTGGCAGTGTAGGGATTGTGGTGGAAGTTGTCCCTGGGAGTGCAGGGGTTTGGTAAGAATTCAGAGAAGAAACATTTTTAAAAAAATAAGGAGATCATGAATAAGAAAAACTATACTGGAGTCTGTGCACTATGTTATTCAATTATGTGCATAATAATGTAATTTGTACTCCATTTATTCTTATATTTCTTATGATGGTTGGTAGATGCTGAGCTATTTTGAATGGACTTTGGCCTGATAAGCTCCAAAGAAGACTCGTACCCAAGTCAGAGCCTGACAGGGTACTACAGGAGAATTGTAAAAGTTTATGGTACCATAGTGTCACTTTTATCAGAGCTAACCTCCAAGGAAAGTCATATGGACTGACTTTAGTCAAAACGCCTGTGACATCTTTAAGGAAGCTATGTGATCAGCACCTGTCCTAAAGGCACCTTACTTTAGTAAAGAGTTGGTTGCTGACCAAATTGATGCTTCAGGACATGGGATTGCAGCAGTACTGTCACTGCTGAATGACCAGTATCAAGATCAACCAGTTGCTGTGTTAGACCTGTTACCATTGGCGTGGGTCTCCCTTCCATTTTTTTGCTGTGTCCTCATATGTTTTTGCTGGTTTTAGATGCTTTGGGCACTGTGCCACTGCTAATCAGTGCCACAGTGCAAGTGCGCCCTATGGTAAATTGATGTATGGATTAGTGACTCCATGATTGGATTATTTGATTTACTGGTCAGACCCTAGTACAGTGCACCATGGGTGCCCAGGGCTTGTAAATCAAATGCTGCTAGTGGGCTTGCAGCACTGGTTGTGCCACCCACCAAAGCAGCCTATAAAGTGTGTCTCAGGCCTGCCATTGCAGAGCCTGTTTGCAGTCTGGTACTGCCATGTTGACTGGGCAAGTGTACCCACTTGCCAGTCCCTAAACCTTCCCTTTTCTTCATATCAGACACCCCTATGGTAGGCCCAAGGGCAGGGTGCATTTTCATTTTTTACTATTGCAAGGCCACCTGTTCCCCATAGGCCAGAATGGGCAGTTTGATTATAACATCCTATAATCCTAACTGACACAGGGAACATGGTCGAAATTCGAGTTTAGTATGCCTGAACTCAGAATGATAAAATACCTTTTAGTGAAGTTGGTTTTAACATTCTGTGTTTTAAAATACCACTTTTAGAAAGTAGGTATTATCTTGCATAACTATCCAAGCCTGCCTCTGCCAGGTTGTGTATTCCATGTCTGGTGTGTGAGTGACAGGGGCTGGGGGATTCCAGGAGACAGGGTGAGTCAGCACAGGGCTGAATAGATCCATCTGCATGTAGAGTGGTGGGAGGAGTTGCACCTTGGACCTGAATAGGGCTGTGCCTGCCTTCCACAATGCTGGCTCCACCTCCTGTCATGTGTCTGATGTTCCTGGCCCACACTGTCAAAGGAAAGAAGAAGTCCTGTAAACAAAGTGCTCCAAGACTGACCAGAACTGGTTTGGACTAGGCTCAGGACTCTCTGCCTTCAGAGAACAAAGAGAATATGAGTATAAATACTGGGGCCCAGACCCCAAGACTTTAGATCACTTCTGGGAAACGAGAAGAACCTTTGCTGAGGAGAGGAACCAGAGAGAGAGACTGCAGGAGGAGACTATCCCTATGCTGTGTGTTGTTTGAGGATTGGCCTGCAGTGGTTACCTGATTGCCAAAGAAAGGAGAAAGGACTTTGTGCTACTTTATCAACTTGTAAGAAGATCTCCAAGGGCTTGAACTAGAGCTTGCCTGCTGCCTGAAGTCTCGGGGATACAAGACTTTACCAACCAGCTCCCCTGAGTTCCCTTGCTGGGAATATGAAGTGCCTACTGTTGAGCTGGGCCTTCTGAGAGACTGCGTGTCGCTGGGAGCTGGAAGCGTGACTCAAGAAAAAGAAGTGTGTCGCCGCCGCAGCAGTTCTTGTCGCATCGCCGAGAAAGCGTGCCGCCGCTGTCGCCATCGCATCGCCGAAGCGCCTCGCATCACCGGAGAAGAGTGTCGCTGTCGCAGCAGATGCCGTCACATCACGGGAAAAGCATTTCGCTGCCGCAGCAGCTGTTGTCGCATCTCTGAGGAAGCGTGCCACCGCTGCCGCTGTCACCATCGCATCACCGAAGCGCCCCGCATCACTGGAGAAGAGTGTCGCCGTCGCATCACCAGAGAAGCGTGTCGCAGGGCCTGTCGTGGCTCAAGAAGATTCACCGAGTCGGCGCACGGCTGTCGGGCGTGCACGCATCACCCCTTCGTCGTGGCAACATCAAGAAGATGCCATTTTTGTTCATTGCACCAGGTCATCATCGCATCGCGGCATTGCTAGTCGCATCGCCACAGAAGCGCAGTAAAAAAACGGCCCCTCACCTCCGCACGCAGTGAAGAACTGACGCATCACCTCCTCTCCGGTAAGGAACCGACGCATCACCGTCCCCTATGCAGCAGTAGGGAACCGAAGCATCACCTCCTCCGAAGCAAGGAACCAACGCATCACCGTTCTTGCGTGTAAGGAACCGACGCAGCACCTTCTCTGCAACTCTTTTGTTTGTATCGCGTAACGCATCCAAAGGTACATTGAACGCTAAGTGTCGAATTTACCATCTAAAGAGAACTAAGCTATTTCTACCACTTTTAAAGTACAGTATTGTGGATATTTGTCGTTTGTGGTCTTGTGTTAAGTGCATATAAAGATACTTATTTTTATAATACAACCTGTGTGGTGTCCATCTGTAGTGTTGTCACTGTATTACTGTATGTTTTCACAAATGCTTTACACACTTCCTCTGAGATAAACCTGTCTGCTCGTGCCAAGCTACCAAGGGGGTGAGCAGGGGTTATTTTAGGAGTGTACCCCCTTACCCTGACTAGATGCAAGGGCCCCTATTTGGTCAAAGGTACCTACCTCTGCCAACTAGAGAACCCCAAATCTAACATGCCTTTATTAACAGACGACCCCTCCCCAGAAAGCAGCGTTGGAGCACCATTGAGACTAGAGGGAAGCCTTTGCTGTAGTTTGGTCTCTGAAGAAGCTAACACCCTATTTGTTTCAGACTCACTTCACAGTTTAAACTGACCACAGGACTCTCAGATGGTTGATAAAGATGAAAGGAGAGTACTCCAAACTGTTGATGAGGTCCATTTAAAGGAAACACCTGTTCAGTCTCCTAAGCGGTACTTGGAGCATACTAATAGCTTTAGATCTTTTAAATCAATGACTCCGGCGGCCTTAGGAGTTTTTCTTGAGGCGCACCCGTTTTGTCTTAAGGACAGTCTTCCGCATGATGCTCCCGCCTTAGAGAGCTGGCTGAAATCATGCGTAAATGAGCTTGCTCCCCTTAAGCTCCGGGTGGCTAATGGAGGCAGGGCATGTGCTCCCTGGTTTACGGAAGATCTCAGGAAGAACAAGAGCCTTTGCAAACGCTTAGAGAGAAGCTGGAGGAAGGATTTTAACCCATTGGCTAAACAAACGTATAAGGTGACTCTAAAAGCCTATTACAGTAAAGTCCGCTTGTAAAAAAAGAACTTTCTCAACAGAAAAGTTGAGAAAGCTGGTAATAAAAGTAAAGAACTTTTTTAAATTGTGAAAGATTTTACACTTGCGCTATAAAGAATCCCTTTACCCCGACAGAAGAATGGACAGTGAGCATTGCGTAATATTTCTTTACTAAAATGTCTTCCATACAAGCCTCTTTTGGAGCGGTTTGTTCTGATTCCCAGGTGAATTCGGAGAGGTTTCTCTCTCAGACACCTAAGACAGAGAAATGTCTATTACAATTCCCGACGATCACTCCAGACCAATCTTTAAATATCCTTCGCTCTCTGAAATCAGGCTCTCCTGTGGACCCATGTCCGGCAAAGATTCTTGCTTCTATAGCCAAGGTGATTAACCCGGCAGTAAACATGGTGCTGAACCTTTCATTAATTGAAGGGATAGTACCAGACAGATGGAAACAGGGGAAAATTCTCCCACTTTTAAAGAAACCATCTTCCGATCCTCGGACAGCAAGTAACTATAGACCTATCTCACTGCTTCCGGCCCTCTCTAAGACTTTGGAGAAATATGTGAATCAGGTCCTCGTGGAGTTCGTTGAATCTAATGGCATTTTACATCCGTGCCAATCTGGGTTCCGTGCTAATTACAGCACTGAAACAGCTCTCCTTGAGATATCTGAATCCATTAAAGCTACATTGGATAAGGGTGGAAAAGCAGTCTTGATACTGCTCGACCTTTCGGCAGCCTTCGATACCGTACCACATGACCTTCTTCTTGATCGTCTTTGTGGATACGGTATTGGCGGTACTGTCCTGCAGTGGTTCCGGTCCTACTTAACAAACCGACAGCAAAGAGTTTGGTCTCCCCCTATTGTGGCACCCATTCAATCGATGAATGTGGGTGTCCCTCGGGGATCTATTTTGAGTCCAACTTTGTTTAATGTGTTTATGGCTCCCCTGGCATTGCTGGTCGAACCTTTCGGCGCCAGGATCGTTTCCTACGCCAATGACACGCAATTATTGTTTACGTGCCGAAAGGGCGAAGTCCGGGACGGGAAGAGGCTTAATCTCTGCCTATCCGTAGTATTTAGATGGTTTAATCAGAACCAACTATGCTGTAACTCAGAGAAATCAGAAATTATCTTCTTCGGCTTAAATCCGGGTGAGGAATGGCGAGAATGGTGGCCATCTAACATGTCTCCCCCGACCACCTTGGCTACCATGGTCAAGAATCTGGGGGTCAAATTGGATAATGATTTGTCCATGAAATCCCAGGTTCAAACGGTGGTGGGCACCTGTTTTGGCCCCCTAAGGATGATGCGCAACTTTCTTCCTTTACTCTCTGTGTCTCATAGGAAGATAGTTGTGCAGGCTCTAATATAATCTCGTCTTGACTATGTGAACGTCCTATATTTAGGCCTTCCCGAGTATCTGATTAACCGGTTTCAAGTCACTCAGAACGCTGCCGCCCGTGCTATTTTTATGGCTGACCGCAGGACCCATATGACCCCACTCCTTAGACTGCTACATTGGTTCCCAGTGCGTAAGAGGGTGTTTTTTAAGGCACTTGTACTGGCCTTTAAGGCTTTTCACAATATCGGTGCTCCGTATCTGAGAAACAGATGTCAGCAGTATGTTCCCTCTCGCAATCTACGGTCCTTGACTTCTTGTTTGTCACAGACCCCAAGGTTTTTACGCGCCCGTCTGGGAGGCCGCTCCTTTCAGGTAGTGGCCTCTGGGTTGTGGAACAATCTACCCATTGAGTTGCGCCGTGAAGAAGATCTCTTGTGCTTCCGTCATAAACTAAAAACGGTGTTGTTTGCATGATCGGTGGTTCGGAGTAACTACTGAGTGTTTTTGTCACTGGTCCCCCCTGTTAGCACCGGGACACTCCTGGGAGTAGCCGTGCGCTCTACAAATACCCAGTAACATTAACATTAACATTAACATTTCCCTACAGGCAAAGGACTTTGCAGTGGAACATAGACCTGAGATTGACCATGCCAATGCTGATAGCCTTTCCAGTTATTCCACTTAGATTATGAGAAACACCACAATATGTTGCTTATCACCTTTCATCCAGAGGGGGCATGTGAGGAAATGTCTCTGTTTGCATATTCACCCCCACATTTTTGGACTGAGACTGCTTGTTTTTTTGACTCTGAGAGTCCACTGAGGCCTGCTACCAGACCTCATTGCCAGTGTTCTAACCCTATACAAAAGTTATGTTTAATTGGATACACCCAGTTGACAATTACTGACTTATATATATGTCCCTAGTATATAGGTCCCAGGGTGCGAAGGGCATGTAAGGCAGAGTGTCCAGCCAGGGCTGCAGCACTGTTTGTACCACCATGGATGTGATAAAGGACAAAATAGACCCAGCCTGTCACTGCAGGTTGGAAGGGAAGTGCCCACACTGCTAGTTCGACTTTGACATTTCTGCTAATGGCAAAGCCACCACTTCTCTTAATGGTAAATGCAGGGCTCCCCTAAGGAAGTGCTATATAGAGCCCTATGGCAGGGAGCTATATATCATTAGGTAGGACACATATTTTTCATATGTCTCAACAGCAACACTTCCAAAGTGAGAAATATTCTAAATTCTGAATCTCCAGAACCCTCTGGTGGATTTTGATGATCAAGATCTCTAAACATTCCTAAAAATATGCTCTATGTTTATACATTGCTGTTGTCACTCTTTATTGGTGAGAGACTTTCTTATTCCGTTGTTTGATGCGGTTAAATGTTTCACACTAAGATCATTTGCCAAGCCTTACTGCCCCCAGGCACAGCTACCCAGGGTTGATCTAAGGTCAAGTAAACAATACTGACTGGACCCAGGATAGTATTTGCAAGTGCACTCCATGCTAAGGCCCTATAACCATATCTTATAGTACATGCAAATCCTCCCTCCCCTCCATACCCGATGCATTTCATTTTGTCCACAGATGAGCCCTGAGATACCTCGTTGGATTCAACATAGTAGTCCACAAAGCAAGAAAAACATTGTGTTTTTTTATTAAAAAAGGCTTTAGTTCTGGTACAAGCAAGGGTGAAGATATTATCAAAGGTGGAGCAACTGCTTCAAAAGCCTGTTTGTGTTAAATTCAGTAATTCTTTTTCTTTTGACTACCCATAAAAGCAGCAAGCCATCTAACAATGCGCTCAGCCTGTTATAACTGGGAACAGATTTATTATATTTTTAGGCTTCATCAACTTTTAACTGCCTGTTTCTCAAACACTTAGGGCCCGATTATGACGTTGGGTAGGCGGCCATTGACAGGCCGGTGGTGGTGGACCGCCCAACCTCTTGGGCAGTGGTCCGACTACCGGATTATGATACCAGTGGTCAGAGCACAGTGCGCGGGGGGAGACTTCTGCCTCTGACAGGCTCATGGAGCCCGTCGGCCAGAGGTCGGAGCCTAATCCCTAAAATGGAGGCTGTGCCTGCGGAGGCACAAACATAGGGGTTAAGATGTCAGTTTCCAACAGCCTTTTCATGGCGGTTTGACCCCCCCAAACATCCATGCACCATCTGCCAGGCAGCCCTTCCTACCAAAAAAATGAGGACAAAGGCTGCTAATGGACTATTTTGAAGACACACTGGATGGCAGAGTGCATCGCTCCACCCACATTCCAAATACCATGGTGAAATGTCTATGACAGCTCCATGGCACAGGAAGCCAAAACAAACAATGCAGTGGAAGGATGGCACAGTGCCTCCGAATCCACACTAGGCAGATCCCAACCTATACTCTATAAGTGGATATAAACATTACAAAAAGAGCAAAGCTACCAACAACTACAAATGGAGCAATCTGTTTCCCAAATTGCACCGAATGCTATATCGTAAAGTCAAAATCTTTATAAACAACAAAGGAAAAGATTACTTAGAAATAATAGCCCAAAAAATGTCATAAAGTCTAAATCAACATCAAAAATAATTTTTTATATAAATAACAAAAGTAATATGTTCTTACATCAGTCTAAGGCCCTTATTACGAGTTTGGGGTCCAATTTACCGCACAAACCGATGGTGGTGATCTGCAAACCACCCGACTGGCAGTCCGCCCACCGCATTAGGATTGTGGCAGTTGGACCGCCAAAGGACAGCTGTTGCTGCCACGGATCCATGATCCCTGGTGGTGGCTCAACAGTCTGAGGCTACTACTATGCTGTTGTGCCACTGTAGCATCGGCAAGCATCTTAGGAGTTTCCTCATTGCCACGCTTTTCATGGTGGTGTGACAGGCATGAAATGTGTGGCAGTGAGGAAACAAAGGGGGCCCTATAGGGCCCCCGGTTTCCTCTGTGCCCTGGGTTAATGCAGGGGGCACATGTTGTGCCTCCCTGTGTACCTGCAGGGCATGGACTCGACACTCTTTGTTCTGGTATCTGCAGGAAGCCACAAACTTCCACCAAAGTCTCCTTCACTTGTGTGGGTAGGGCTAGTGCCTGCAACAGGAAACGACCCAAAACACAACGTTGACACATCAGATTTTTGCAATTTGCCTAGCTGTGGATTTTGGGCCCTAGCTCAGCTGGCACCTAGGGATACCTAGAAAAGCTGTACATTTTCTTAAACTAGACACACAGGGGAATCCAGGATGGGGTGATTTGTGTGGTTCTCACCAGGTTCTGTTACCCAGAATCTCTTGCAAATGTCATACTTTGTAAAAAAAAAACATTTTCCTCATATTTCCACAATGGAAAGTTCTGGAATCTGTGGGGAGCCACACACTTTCATGCACACAGCGTTCCCTCAAGTCTCTTGATAAAAATGGTATCTAACTTGTGTGGGTTGGCCTAGTGCCCGTGATAGGAAACGTTCCAAAATGCAATGTGCAGACATCACAGTTTTCTAAAGAAAACTGACCCCTTTTTTACAATGTGCCTAGCTGGGGACTTTGGGCCCTAACCCAGCCAGCCCCTAGAGAAGCCTAGCAAGCCTGTACATGTTTTTACACTAAACACCCAGGGGAATTCAGGATAACGTGACTTGTGTGGCTCTCACCAGGTTCTGTTACTCAGAATCACTTGCAAACCTCAAACTTTGTAAAAAAAAAACACATTTTCCTCACATTTCCTTGATGGAAAGTTCTGTAATATGTGGGGAGCCACGAACTTCCATCCACCCAGCATTCCCTCAAGTCTTTTGATTAAAATTGTAACTCACTTGTGTGGGTAGGCCTAGTGCCCGGGCCGTGACAAGAAACGTCCCAAAACGCAATGTGGACCCATCAGAGTTTTCTACAGAAAACTGACCTCATTTTTGCAATGTGCCTACCTGTGGATTTTGGGCACTAGCTCAGCCCGCACCAAGGGAAACCTAGCAAACCTGTATATTGTGAAAACCAGACACCCAGGGGAATCCAGGATTGGATAACTTGTATGGTTCTCACAAGGTTCTGTTACCCAGAATCCCTAGCAAACCTAAACATTTGTAAAACAAACACATTTTCCTAAATTTCTGTGATGGAACGTTCTAAAATCTGTGGGGAGCCACAAACTTCCATGCACCCAGCATTCCCCCAAGTCTCTCGGTAAAAATGGTACCTCACTTGTGTGGGTAGGCCTAGTGCCAGCAACGGGAAATGGCCCAAAACATACTGTGGAGACTTGAAAATGATCGATCAAAAAAGACCTGGTTTTGTGAGGGAGTCACTTGCGTTTTTAGTCATGGGATTGGAGGCCATGTAGGGAAACCTACCAAACCCAGACATTTCTGAAAACGAGACACCTGGGGGGGTCCAAGGATGTGTGGCTTGCTTGGATCTCCCAACTTTTTAATACCCAGAATCACGTGCAAAACCTGAACCAATGACTCACAGCTCGTGAGGTGTAAAGCCATGACAAGGCACCAACCTCTTACAGACCATTCACACGCCTTTCATTTGTGACACTTGCAAGATCATTCACACTGTCAGCCGTGGACCCAGCACATTACAATACTCACATCAACAGGCAGCACCATTCAAGGGCCCATCACTTTCATATGTCCATATGCCTGACACAGTAACAACACCTGCTGACAGAATGTGCAGACTGGCATTGGCTACCAGTATGTGTAGTGACCAGCAGCAAGTTCATGCACACCACCAGCCAAGCACCACTCTACACACACTGCCAGCCAAACGCCAGTCCACAAACACCGTCAGCCAAGCGTCAGTCCATTCATACCACCAGCCAGTCCACGCACACTGCTATCATATTTTTTATACAAAAATTGGTAATAGATATAAAACTACAAATACAAACACAACAGCTCTAACTAAATAAGTCACACTAATTCCAACCATGAAATCTGAAAAAAGAAATATAAAATGATACAAACCAGTCAGTTTACTTTTACGCTCATGGTTGCAACAAAAAACTCTGTTGCGTGTGATACAATTTAAAACATGTGGGCACACACTGCCCAGGATTAGAAAGACAATGGTGGCACCACATACGACTCTCCTTCCACACACCTCTTTGGGCACAGAATCTACACTTCTTAGCAAAAAGTAATTTTTGGCCGTGAGAGGAAGGTGTTCAGGAAAGTGGTGATCTTTCAATATAGCCACATCCTCCACCACTGCATATCTAAGAACTCCTGCCTGCTCCACTAAAACAAGGCTGCCAATCAGAGACTGCAGAAACTAAACAAATGTCATCTTTGACTCTGGAGAGCAAACCTTAAATACAACAAAGGCATTGTAGCTTGCTAAATGGAATAAACGGACAGCTTACTTCTTATACCAAACGTACGCATTACGGACAGCAGTTTAAGGTTTCAACCTTTGATCTTCTCCTCAAACTACACCACCCATGAGCTTATTGTAGTCTAGAATGCACACAGGTTTGCACACTTCAGCAACCTGACCCCAAACAGTCACAGGTGAAGTACTTTCATCATGGATGGTAGTCATCTCTCCTGCCAGAAAACTTCAGAGCTAGAAGTTCATCATTACGCAAGGCACTGCCCCTTCACAAGTTTTTTTACAAACCAGGTCTTTTGAGTAACATTTACAGTTAGAGTGGATTGTGCCACAAACAACAGTGTCCACTTTGAACAATTCCCTGAACAATGGCACAGTCGTGTGAAAGTTATCTACATGTAAATGGTGACCTTTGTTAAAAAGTCTTCTATCAAGTGCCCACACAATTTTCCCTGTAATTCCGAAAGTGGACGGACAACCACTGGGTCAATACTGGAATCCTTGCCAGAGTAGACCCTGAAATTATAGACATAGCCAGTACTACTCTCAGACAGCATATATATCTTAATTCCATAACATGCCCTCTTGATCGGAATGCACTGCCTGGAAACCAATCATCCCTTGAACAGGACCAAAGGCTGACCCAGAGCTATTTATTTCTCTGGCATCTAGATCTCTGAAAATCAATCTACAAAGCTATTAAGGACAGGCCAAACCTTAAAATGACTGTCACAATCAGGATGCTCTTGTGACAATGCTAAAGCATTATCAACAAAATGCAACATCTGAAGAAGAATCAAATACCGATTACGACTCATGGTTGCAGGAACTATAGCCATGCCATAAAAGTATAAGTAGACCAATATGAAGACAGTGACGGTGTCCTTATCAGGCCCATTAAAAAAGTTATACCCAAGAACTTCTTCAGCTCATCCAGATTTTCGGGAGTACACCGGGTACCTCTAGAGTGGGCTAAAGTCTGGCACTGGTGTACCTCAAATACTGTTCACAATACAGATTAGTCTGCTCAACAATCTCAGCCAAAAATACATCGTCCATAAACAACTGTAAGAAATGTATAGGCAACACAATTTCACAGTTCACTCTACACCCTGCAACACCACTAAAAGCAGGCACAATGTTTTGGTCAACCCAGAGTCCAGCAACTCCAATGGGAAGCCTTGCAGCTCTAGGCTGCAATCTAGATGTCTCTTGCTGCAGTTTCAACACATCAGTGTCCTCCTCTAAAACAGATACTTCATCCTCACTGAGAGTAGCTTCATCCACACTGAGAGCAGCTTCATCAACAGATCATTCCTCTCAGGCAGAACATTCACTGCCAGAATCCAGATGCACAGACAGTCTCATCATGGTCAGAAGAAGACTCAAAAAGCATCCCATGAACCTGCTGAGCAGTCATCCTGCGGCTAGCCAGAATCCTTAGTTATAGAAGTAACTTGACAAATAAGTCAACAGTACCCAACAGTGTGCAAAAAAGTAATAAACAAAGTGTGGATTTATAAAACAAAAAAAACTACAGTCAAATAGCAGTTGCAAGGTAAAGGCAATAAATAAAAAGCACACAAAGCCCTATGCACTGTAAAACAATTCCACTTACTTGCCAGAAGCCGCTGGACTCACCAGCACATACTCTGCACAGACACAGCAAGCCCCAATATCCCACTAAAAAAGAAAACAAAATAAAATTGCACAGAAGGCAACACAATACAAATTGTGCACAAATACAAGGAAAATGTCACACACATTCAAACAGAAGCTAAATAGGCTGCTTTTATTACAACATTTCTAAAAACACATTCATGCAGGTCATTGATACTTATTTGTAGAAAACAATATAAAACAAAATGTTCCTTACCAAACACTTGCAACTACACAACTGCAGCTCACCAGTGCCGAAAACACAAGCACAAGTTTCACCAAAGTAAAACAAAAGCTTTGCACTAAAGTGAAAAGGAGAAAAAAATGTTACATGCCCTGTGCATTTGTAAGGGCAGCAGGACAGTCATTCTCGGTTCTTTCTTTCATTCCAGCATGATCTGAGGGGCAGGGTGCCAGTGGTGCCATATTTATCCCAGAAGAGAGCCAGAGGGGACCACACGGTCACTAGCAAATGGGCGACTGGGTCTCCTCCTTATCCCAGAGTGCCCCATCCATTTCAAGATGGCATGACCCTTTCTTGGTCATCGGGAGTGTGGCAGCCCACCATAGAGATGTGGCTACCATTGGGCTACACACCAATGGGAAAACTGGAATGGGGACGGGTTTTCTTTCTCTGGTTCTGTTTCCTATTTGTCTGCAGGAATAAAAGGCATCCTGCTAAGGGGTGTTGTCGCAGTAGTCCTTTCAAAGGAAGCTTCTCCTTCTAAGCACCCCGAGTGGCCATCTTGGGAGAGGAGGTAACATCTTACTCTTCAGAAACTGCCTTTGTTCCTGGGACTGGGAGTCGTTCACATGTCTCCCCGGGTGGGCAGAAAGCTGTCTATGTTTCAGGGTTTTTGTGAGGGCGCTGGACTAGCTGTAGTGCAGTGTGGCAACTTTCTAAGTTTGCTTAACTTTAATCGTGAGAATAAATTAGACCTAGGCAATAAGTTGGGGTTAATGCCCTGACTAATTTGATACCATACATGACCCTGTTAGGTAGTCCTATTCAGAAGGGTGCCAACCAGAAACCCTATGTTAGCCAATGGGGATCCTAACCTCTCCACAGCAAAACGACAGTTTGGAGGTGTTGCTGGTGTTTCTGCTAAGACATATGAGAAATATATGTTTATCTAATAATCTACAACTCCCTGCCCTTAGAGAAGACTTACATATTTCAGTTAAGGGAAGTAGTGTCTTTCTCATTAGATGGAATAGCAAAGTCGAATTAGAAGTGCAAACACAGCCCTTCCAGTCTACAGTGGCAGGCTAGGATTTATTTTGTCCTTTGTCACACTCAGAGTTGGACAAACATAGCTGCAGTCCTAGGTGGACACTCTGCCTTAAATGCCCTTGGTACCTTCCCTACCAAATGATAGGGACCTATAAGAATGGCAGTACTTGCCAATTGGGTGTATCCAATTAAATGTATCTATGCATATGATTAGAACACTAGCACTGAAGTCTGGTTACAGTGACAGTTACCAGGGAGTAGGGTGGAGGGGCGGGGGACGTGGAACAATTTTTTTTTAAATAAAACCACTTATCTTTGCATGGCTGCTGTCTCTCCTTAGCTTCAGTCCCTGTTCACTGCCGCCTTTTCCTCAGCTTCAGTCCCAGAAGCACACAGGCTCCCAATAGCCAATCAGAATGCTGCAATGTAGCATTGTGATTGGTCTCATCGCTGTGGTTCAGCCACAGATGGGGACAGGGAGCCTGTGCATGTTCGGCACCAGGCTGTGTATTACAGCCTGGTGGGGAACATGTGAAGTGCGGTTGACTGGCCGGGCCAAGACGGCCCGGTCGGCAAACCATCATGCACACTTAGAGTACGTGTGAACCACTCCTCCCAGGTTCTGATACGAGCCGCATCTCACCCTAACCCAACCCGTAGCAAAAAATAAAATGGTAATAACGAGGTTATTATCAGTTTATTTTTCCTGCTCCGAGGGTAGTGGAGGTGTCGATCCTCCTCCTTAGCGGGGGAGCCGCCCCTGTCTGGTTAGCAGGCCTCAGTGCCCTCTCAGGGATGAAAAACCAGCAGCATCAGTCAAAAAATGGGGGAGTGAGCATGCAATAATAGGCAATTCCTTACACATGAGGCAAAGCATTATGATAAACTTTGGTATCAAATCCCATGCCTTACATTGAGAAACCAAGGCCTATGAGAAGCACTGTCTGAAAATGAAACAAAAACGTGTTAGCACGTGTGACTGATTGGGGCTTATATTTCCAGATACTCTCTAAGGTGCCTTACTCAGTAGCCTCTTGACTCTTGCTGTAATCTTTAGAGTCAATATCTTTTAAGGTCATCATTTTTTAAAACATACATTTGGCAAGGGTCGTTCCCCTCTATGGCAGTTGATTGTCATACTTTGCTTCTCATAACACCGTCACTTTTTACTCCACCTCCTGTCTCATGTCATCCTTTATAGGATCCTGGAGTACGTGGTTTTCTATTTGCAGCACTAGTCACATTTTGCTGCTGAATTTAGTTTCAAGCCCATATTTAACATTTAATCCTTTATAAAAAAAACGTCAAAGTTAACTTGAGGCTATTTTTTTAATAGGGAAATTATCCGATTGTGAATTTATTAAGGCCAATATTTCTGGAACATTACATTTAGAAATGCATTTAGAGCACATGCTTTCTGTTAGCTAAATAGTTTGTGTCTAAAGTCTAATTTGTTTGGGTGGTAAACAGGGGTGGGCACATAAGTGAGGCGCTGTTTAGTCCAATCTAACGGGAAGCAGCTTCATGAAGGTCAAAACAAGAGAAGTTAGTTGTTGCTGGCATCATCAGTTCTGTTTTTCCCAAAGTTGGCTTGTCACAAAAACAGATCATTTAAGGATACAACTAAAGCATTCTGCAGAGTTTAGCAAACTGCCATTTTTGACAGACAAACATTAGCTCACAAGTAAAACATGTAAACACGCTTTCTGAAAACATTCCAAATCTGGCTGTGTGCCCCTATATTATCCTGTTGCACAAGTTATACAAGGTTCCTCATTAGGGAGAAATCCTTCCTTGCTTAATCATTCACTTAATTCATGACTGCAGATTGGATAAATTGAGTGAAATGGCTAAATGTACATTACGACAATTATTTAAAATGACGGCAATCTCTTCATTTAGTCCCTAAAAAGATTTCAGACGTGAGACAATTTAGTTATAAATTAATTTAGTTGTTTCCGTGATGGTTAAAATGGACTGATTAAGATGCTTCATTGAAGGAACTGTCACCCATAACATTAATTTATTTATACAGCGTGTTTAATGTTATTTATGTTCGGTTTGCTAAAAACAGAGGCAGATGGACGAATAACTGGTTCCAAAATACTGGTGGCATATTGTTCAGGGCATTTTTGTGACCAGTGAAGAATTTTACAAACCATTGTATGTAGAAATAGGAAGGGCTCATGAAATTCGGAATCATAATTGGTCACAATCCAATCTTTCTCATGAATAAGTCGCAGAGTGTGATTCACAGTGACTGGAGGCTGTCCCAGGGATGGAGTTAGCAAGCCATCATTTCTGTGATTGTATTTAAATAAAGCTAGATTTTAAATGCAGCCCGTGTATCTTAAAGGAAAGGTGCAGCCTTTTAAAAGATAGCTCTTTTTTGTTTGTTTGAGAGGACCACAACCTATTTCCAAACAAACAATTTTAATCACAAAGAAGAACGTGTTGCCACCCCCTTTGTCTCCAAAGCCTTGCCGGACGCTGCCACTCGATTCATAATCGCGCCCCAATGTGGTCCAGTTCTGGAGGCGTGTACTTTCAGCTGGTGACAGCATGGGAGATAGACCCAGCCTCCCTATATTTCCGCTTTCAACAAAGTCCATTGCACTCCAGAAGAGAAGAGCAACCAATATTTTAATTGCATAACCACCGAGAACTAATGAGTTTCTACATATCAGCATGTAAATATATATATATTTATTACCTACTGGCGGTCGCCAGTAGGTAGTTATAGTTAGGACCACGTTTCCATAGGAAAACCTCAACATTCTATTTTGAATAACTTTGGCGCCGGTCGACGAATCCTCGTGAATTTCTCAAAATAGGTGGGGCGCTACGCTCCGCTCCTACCCTGAAAGTCTCGGGGGGATCCGTCAAGCGGGGGCTGAGATAAAAGGGGGGTCCCAAAACGCGTTTTTCCCATGCATTTTTCCATAGGACCTTTAGAACGAGCTACAGCCCGAACGGCTGAACAGAATTACTCAAAATTTGGCAGAGAGGTAGTCCCTAGGTCAAGGAAGTGCCTTTTGTAGGTTTGGTGTAAATCTGTTCAGTAGATTCTGAGAAAATAGCCTTTAAATCAATATATATATCTGAGCCCGCTTACGGTACGCTTACCGTACGCTTACGGTAAGCGTACGGCGGCGTGCGCGAGCGTGATTCTGATTGGCTGTTAGATCTTAGTAAACATTCGAATCGGCCGAAACCAGGAAGCGGCGGCCGCCATTTTGTGTATTTCACTCTGAAAAAAAAGAGTGAAAACAAGGAAAGGGGGCAATGAGGAGAGTTACAGACCCCCTAACATTTGTAAGGGGGTCAAAGAAGGACAGAAAAGTAAAAAAAAAACATTTATTGATTTTAAAAAAAATCACGGGGTACGCGTACGGTAAGCTTACGGTAAGCGTACGGTAAAAAAAATAAAAATAGATAAATGAAAAGCAGATTTAAGAGTTTAGAAATTAGGGAGCTCTAAAAAGAGCTGTTGTGTTTATGAAGTCATTTTTTTAGTGGTACCTACAAGTAAGTACCGATGCAGAGTCTAAGGTTCAAGAGGAAGACTCTGTTCCCTTCATCATTGAAGTGCACACCATCTCCTCTATAAATGTCTTGCATGTCATAACGCAAGTTGTTGTGGTAAATGGCACCCATACCATAGTCACGGAGGAAAGCAGAAACAGATTTGTTGACGTGCTTTCTTGCTTTGTCAATCTGTGGACAGAAATGATTGGACCAGTTCCATTTTTGCCTTTGGCATATGTTGGAAAACACAAAGGCAGTTTTAGGGAAAAGTGTAAACAGTTGTGCAAAGGTGTCCTTCATAAGCATTTCCAGACCTACCCCAGTCAAAGTGCCTAGGTCATTGCCACCACAGTGCACTATTATGAGGTCAGGGTGTTGGATTTGAATGAAGGATTTCACCAATGGCATCAATTGGTGCCACTTTAACCCTCTCTGACCAATCCATTTAATGTCTACATTTGGCAAAGCAAGGTCTCTCACCATATCTGTTTTCTCTGCAAACTTTTCACTCCAGAAGACATAGCTGTGCCCTACAATCCACACTGTGAACATCTTCAAAGGAGAACTGGATGCACTCAGGAGGTGTCTTTCAGTAGAATGGCAATATGAAAAGAAAGACAGTTTGGAAATGGAGGCATACATATTTTTTTAAAACAAAAAGAACTGATTGGCTGTTTCATACCATTCTAGAATAAAAACTAGGCTGTATGTGAAAATTAATAGAAGCATGTTTTGTATTGGTACAAAAAAATGTGTAACCAAAGAACAGTACTATGGATTTGCTGTAAGGTTTGAAAAGTCAAGCACTCTTGCTCTGTGGAATTGAAACATTGTGTGTCGAACTTCTGACCTAACTGCACACAGCAGTGTTCCATGAGCTGTTGCTATGGTAGCAGGCAGAAGTCAAGTTGGGGGAAGGGTACTAGGCAGAAGTCAAGTTGGGGGCAGGGTACTAGGCAGAAGTCAAGTTGGGGGCAGGGTACTTTTGGAAAAGGGTTGGTTTTCAACCAATAGAAATGTGTGATTACATTTGAAAAAAAGGGGGAAGCACTGAGATTTGAAACTTACAAGTATATGTGTGGAAAAATAGAGGGAAAGTTTGCCATTATCTGGTTCTGCTGAGAGGAGAGAGGTGAACACAACAGAGATCCTGGCTCTGATAATCTGCTGTTTGAGTGTCACATTTCTTTCACAACTAACTAATTTTAAAGGTGAGTTTAGAGTTTGAGAGGGGATGTATGTGGTAACTTAAGAAATGAATAATAGAAATGGGAATTGTTTTTGTTGTAGTTACACATGGTGGTTTCATAATGTGACAGTGTGTAAAATTGATTTACACTTGCCCCGAAAAAAAAAAGAGCAGTAAGTGTGCTTTCAAATTGGCAAAGAAATTTCGTTTTGGGACTAATGTGAAAACATGACTCTGTGTGCATAGAAGAATTATAGGCAGAGATTTATTGCGTCTTGCTCTGGTGATTTCACAGTTGCATTAGATGGAAAGGGGGAGCGAATTTTTTGGGGAAGAAGCAGAGGCTTAGCACACACCCATGTGCTTGCCATGTATAGTCATGCACAGTATTTAGAAGCCAGTGGGGTTTTCAGGTTTAAGTCTGTAATGCAAATACATTCAGCATCACTAAGGCTGGTTGCCCTTGGTGGAGTGTAGGCAGTCACAGAGAATGCACATGGTGGTGGTCTGAAAAAAAAACAGCTTGGACACGTGCAATTAAATAAATCAAAAATAGTGGTTTCATAATGTGTCAGTCTGTAAAAGTGATTTCAAATTGTAAAAAGAGATTTTCACTTGGCCCGAAAAAAAAAGAGCAGTAAGTGTGCTTTCAAATTGGCAGAGAAATTTCGTTTTGGGACTAATGTGAAAACATGACTCTGTGTGCATAGAAGAATTATAGGCAGAGATTTATTGCGTCTTGCTCTGGTGATTTCACAGTTGCATTAGATGGAAAGGGGGAGCGAATTTTTGGGGGAAGAAGCAGAGGCTTAGCACACACCCATGTGCTTGCCGTGTATAGTCATGCACAGTATTTAGAAGCCACTGGGGTTTTCAGGTTTAAGTCTGTAATGCAAATACATTCAGCATCACTAAGGCTGGTTGCCCTTGGTGGAGTGTAGGCAGTCACAGAGAATGCACATGGTGGTGGTCTGAAAAAAAAACAGTTTGTACACGTGCAATTAAATAAATCAAAAATAGTGGTTTCATAATGTGTCAGTCTGTAAAAGTGATTTCAAATTGTAAAAAGAGATTTTCACTTGGCCCTAAAAAAAAAGAGCAGTAAGTGTGCTTTCAAATTGGCAAAGAAATTTCGTTTTAGGTCTAATGTGAAAACATGACTCTGTGTGCATAGAGGAATTATAGGCAGAGATTTATTGCGTCTTGCTCTGGTGATTTCACAGTTGCATTAGATGGAAAGGGGGAGCGAATTTTTGGGGGAAGAAGCAGAGGCTTAGCACACACCCATGTGCTTGCCATGTATAGTCATGCACAGTATTTAGAAGCCACTGGGGTTTTCAGGTTTAAGTCTGTAATGCAAATACATTCAGCATCACTAAGGCTGGTTGCCCTTGGTGGAGTGTAGGCAGTCACAGAGAATGCACATGGTGGTGGTCTGAAAAAAAAACAGTTTGTACACGTGCAATTAAATAAATCAAAAATAGTGGTTTCATAATGTGTCAGTCTGTAAAAGTGATTTCAAATTGTAAAAAGAGATTTTCACTTGGCCCTAAAAAAAAAGAGCTGTAAGTGTGCTTTCAAATTGGCAAAGAAATTTCGTTTTAGGACTAATGTGAAAACATGACTCTGTGTGCATAGAGGAATTATAGGCAGAGATTTATTGCGTCTTGCTCTGGTGATTTCACAGTTGCATTAGATGGAAAGGGGGAGCGAATTTTTGGGGGAAGAAGCAGAGGCTTAGCACACACCCATGTGCTTGCCGTGTATAGTCATGCACAGTATTTAGAAGCCACTGGGGTTTTCAGGTTTAAGTCTGTAATGCAAATACATTCAGCATCACTAAGGCTGGTTGCCCTTGGTGGAGTGTAGGCAGTCACAGAGAATGCACATGGTGGTGGTCTGAAAAAAAAACAGTTTGTACACGTGCAATTAAATAAATCAAAAATAGTGGTTTCATAATGTGTCAGTCTGTAAAAGTGATTTCAAATTGTAAAAAGAGATTTTCACTTGGCCCTAAAAAAAAGAGCAGTAAGTGTGCTTTCAAATTGGCAAAGAAATTTCGTTTTAGGTCTAATGTGAAAACATGACTCTGTGTGCATAGAGGAATTATAGGCAGAGATTTATTGCGTCTTGCTCTGGTGATTTCACAGTTGCATTAGATGGAAAGGGGGAGCGAATTTTTGGGGGAAGAAGCAGAGGCTTAGCACACACCCATGTGCTTGCCATGTATAGTCATGCACAGTATTTAGAAGCCACTGGGGTTTTCAGGTTTAAGTCTGTAATGCAAATACATTCAGCATCACTAAGGCTGGTTGCCCTTGGTGGAGTGTAGGCAGTCACAGAGAATGCACATGGTGGTGGTCTGAAAAAAAAACAGTTTGTACACGTGCAATTAAATAAATCAAAAATAGTGGTTTCATAATGTGTCAGTCTGTAAAAGTGATTTCAAATTGTAAAAAGAGATTTTCACTTGGCCCTAAAAAAAAAGAGCTGTAAGTGTGCTTTCAAATTGGCAAAGAAATTTCGTTTTAGGACTAATGTGAAAACATGACTCTGTGTGCATAGAGGAATTATAGGCAGAGATTTATTGCGTCTTGCTCTGGTGATTTCACAGTTGCATTAGATGGAAAGGGGGAGCGAATTTTTTGGGGAAGAAGCAGAGGCTTAGCACACACCCATGTGCTTGCCATGTATAGTCATGCACAGTATTTAGAAGCCAGTGGGGTTTTCATGTTTAAGTCTGTAATGCAAATACATTCAGCATCACTAAGACTGGTTGCCCTTGCTGGAGTGTAGGCAGTCACAGAGAATGCACATGGTGGTGGTCTGAAAAAAAAACAGTTTGTACACGTGCAATTAAATAAATCAAAAATAGTGGTTTCATAATGTGTCAGTCTGTAAAAGTGATTTCAAATTGTAAAAAGAGATTTTCACTTGGCCCTAAAAAAAAAGAGCAGTAAGTGTGCTTTCAAATTGGCAAAGAAATTTCGTTTTAGGTCTAATGTGAAAACATGACTCTGTGTGCATAGAGGAATTATAGGCAGAGATTTATTGCGTCTTGCTCTGGTGATTTCACAGTTGCATTAGATGGAAAGGGGGAGCGAATTTTTGGGGGAAGAAGCAGAGGCTTAGCACACACCCATGTGCTTGCCATGTATAGTCATGCACAGTATTTAGAAGCCACTGGGGTTTTCAGGTTTAAGTCTGTAATGCAAATACATTCAGCATCACTAAGGCTGGTTGCCCTTGGTGGAGTGTAGGCAGTCACAGAGAATGCACATGGTGGTGGTCTGAAAAAAAAACAGCTTGGACACGTGCAATTAAATAAATCAAAAATAGTGGTTTCATAATGTGTCAGTCTGTAAAAGTGATTTCAAATTGTAAAAAGAGATTTTCACTTGGCCCGAAAAAAAAAGAGCAGTAAGTGTGCTTTCAAATTGGCAAAGAAATTTCGTTTTAGGACTAATGTGAAAACATGACTCTGTGTGCATAGAGGAATTATAGGCAGAGATTTATTGCGTCTTGCTCTGGTGATTTCACAGTTGCATTAGATGGAAAGGGGGAGCGAATTTTTGGGGGAAGAAGCAGAGGCTTAGCACACACCCATGTGCTTGCCGTGTATAGTCATGCACAGTATTTAGAAGCCACTGGGGTTTTCAGGTTTAAGTCTGTAATGCAAATACATTCAGCATCACTAAGGCTGGTTGCCCTTGGTGGAGTGTAGGCAGTCACAGAGAATGCACATGGTGGTGGTCTGAAAAAAAAACAGTTTGTACACGTGCAATTAAATAAATCAAAAATAGTGGTTTCATAATGTGTCAGTCTGTAAAAGTGATTTCAAATTGTAAAAAGAGATTTTCACTTGGCCCTAAAAAAAAAGAGCAGTAAGTGTGCTTTCAAATTGGCAAAGAAATTTCGTTTTAGGTCTAATGTGAAAACATGACTCTGTGTGCATAGAGGAATTATAGGCAGAGATTTATTGCGTCTTGCTCTGGTGATTTCACAGTTGCATTAGATGGAAAGGGGGAGCGAATTTTTGGGGGAAGAAGCAGAGGCTTAGCACACACCCATGTGCTTGCCATGTATAGTCATGCACAGTATTTAGAAGCCACTGGGGTTTTCAGGTTTAAGTCTGTAATGCAAATACATTCAGCATCACTAAGGCTGGTTGCCCTTGGTGGAGTGTAGGCAGTCACAGAGAATGCACATGGTGGTGGTCTGAAAAAAAAACAGTTTGTACACGTGCAATTAAATAAATCAAAAATAGTGGTTTCATAATGTGTCAGTCTGTAAAAGTGATTTCAAATTGTAAAAAGAGATTTTCACTTGGCCCTAAAAAAAAGAGCAGTAAGTGTGCTTTCAAATTGGCAAAGAAATTTCGTTTTAGGTCTAATGTGAAAACATAACTCTGTGTGCATAGAGGAATTATAGGCAGAGATTTATTGCGTCTTGCTCTGGTGATTTCACAGTTGCATTAGATGGAAAGGGGGAGCGAATTTTTGGGGGAAGAAGCAGAGGCTTAGCACACACCCATGTGCTTGCCATGTATAGTCATGCACAGTATTTAGAAGCCACTGGGGTTTTCAGGTTTAAGTCTGTAATGCAAATACATTCAGCATCACTAAGGCTGGTTGCCCTTGGTGGAGTGTAGGCAGTCACAGAGAATGCACATGGTGGTGGTCTGAAAAAAAAACAGTTTGTACACGTGCAATTAAATAAATAAAAAATAGTGGTTTCATAATGTGTCAGTCTGTAAAAGTGATTTCAAATTGTAAAAAGAGAGTGTAGCACTGTGGACATGGGCTTTTTAAAAAATCTGAAAAGTGGTTTCATAATGTGACAGTTTGTAAAAGAGATTTTCACTTGCCCAAAAAAAAGAGCAGTTTGTGTGCATTCAAATTGGCAAAGAAATTTTGTTTTATGACTATTGTGAAAACAAATGTAGTAATATATTTAAATACAATAAAGGATTTTTTTTTTAGTTTTTTTCAGGTATTGCTGAAGAACAGTGAACAAAATTTAAGATGCCTACAAAATCTCGAGCTCAAAAAACGCTAAAAAAAAAACTATATTTGAAGACAACTGGAGGACCAAAGTTAGTAGAAGATGCTCATGTTGGGAAAAAGAAAAAATCTTCTGGTAAGCAGAAAAAACAATTTCTTAACAAAATATTCAAAACAAAGAAAAATGTACAAAATGTCTGTCCTCGGAAAAATGTAACAAAACATAGAGAACAGCAAAAAATTGAGAATTTAGTTAATGCAAATATACCTTCTGCAATTGAAAAGTTTAACATAAACAGAAAAACAGCGTTTAAAGAGATACGTAGAAAAATGTTTCAGAGAAGAGTTATGTCCAATTTGATAAAGGATGTAAAGAAATATAAGCAAAAGGCAAAATATTACAAGAGAAAAAAAGAAATTGAAGCCATTGCAGCAAAAGCATTAGAATTAAAAAGGAAACTATTCATATTAATTTTGAATAGGATGCGTACATTAGATAAAATGGTTAATGTACTGAAATCACAAAGCAAAAGCAAAAGAGTAGTGAACAGAACAAACTTTTGTAAAGTGTTTTTAGGAAAGTGGATGCATAGTTCAAGTAGTGAACCTTTTTTTAATGAAGAGAGCTATTTTCAAAGTAATAGTTTGCTGCATGCAGTTGACACCAGAGGTCGTTCATACGAAGTAAAAAATGGTTGCATAATGGAGAAGGAGATAATGGTTCCAAGAGATGAGGTACAAGTGATGGCAGATGAGGCAATGGGGAGACGTCCTAAAGCCCCAGTGTACACTTGGAATTGTAGTAGTATTTGCACTGTGCGTCAGGAATCTATTGACAGATTTCGAGAGTTTCTAAGAGAATATAGTAAAAAAAGTGTAAAACAAAAGATTAAGGTGCTTCAAAGTCTGGATCCATGCAGAGTGAGAGAGAATACTGGTTTGCAGGGTCATTCTCTTGCTTGTCTATCTAGAAAAGTGTGCAATAGTGTTTTCCATCATTTTAGGATGCTGGCTGTTCATCATACTGAAATGAGAAAGTTTGTGAGACGGTTGTATTTTGCCAAAAGTCCAGCAATAAAGTTAAATGAATTGAATAGGGCTCTGTTCCGAGGAACGGTATCAGATGTAGAGAAGGTTGTTGATGAAATTCAGTTTTGTTACTTTGGTCCTGAACAAAACAGTGCAGAGAAGGACACAGTAAATGAGGCAGAAGTGGAAGAGAATGTAGAACCCTCTGTAAGTAACACATTTAATGATCACATAACAAAATTTGCAATAGTCTCTAATGAAAGACCAAATGTTACTTGTATTTGTTGCCGCAGAACTCATTATAGAAAACAAACTAGGAATGTTGATCTCTACAGAAAGAGTGAAAATGAAGATAATTATAAGTGGATGGATTTTGCCACATATATATTTCTTGAAAATTGTTTTGAATTGGGTGAAGATCAGCGTATTTGTAAATACTGTTACAACAAGTTAGAGGAAAATAGAATGCCGACCAGAGCTGTACATAATAATTTAGAATTGGATGCTATTCCTGCTGAACTTTCTGAATTAAATACATATGAGTCTATACTCATTCAATGTGTTCATCCGTTCCAGACCATAGTACGTATGGAGCCCAAAACTGGTAAATTACCTCCTTCAGATTTACTGAGAGGTTTAAAAGGTAGAGTGGTGTATTTGCCCTTGGATTTGAAAAAAAATATGGAAACTATTGATGCGGATACTTTGGAAACTGAACCATTAATTATTCTGGTTAATGGTGTACCTACAAAGAATAAGAAGATTTGGCAGGAGCTGGTAGATGTGCGGAAAGTACAAAGAGCAAATTTGTATTTGAAAAAAAATAACAAATGGTATGAATCAATTTATATAGAAGAAGAAGAAGAAGAAGAAGATTTTCAAGAACACACAGAAACACCAACTGGACAAATTGAAAAAGTGGACAAGTCAAAGGAAGAAGAAATTTATGAACATTTTAGCATACATCCTCTCCATTCGAAAGAAGTTATGGGAGACAATATTGATCTCTTTCAGATGAAGAAAGCAAAAGGAAATCCCGTGAGTGTATGGGAGGAGAGCTTGGAAGCTCGATGTTTTCCCCAGCTGTTTCCTAAAGGAAAAGGAGGACGATACGATGAACGTCCAGAACAGATTCCAGCTTCAGAGTATCGGACTACAAGACTATATGCTGAAGATCCCAGATTTCGACAAAGTATTCCTTATTTGTTCCATCTTTTATTTGAAAGCGACTTGTCTGCACTGTCTTATGCAGTAAATCACATTTTAAAAAGTGGAGTACATTTACAAAATGTGTCTGCTAAGGATTTTATGGAGAAAGTGCAGCACCGAGATGATCATTTGGAAACACAACTGATCAATCTGATGGCTTGTCAGCGTGGGACAAATGAATATTGGTACCGACGCCATGGTGAACTAAAATGCATGTTACGCAATTTAGGAACACCAACATGGTTCCTTACCCTAAGCTGTGCCGAGTACGCTTGGGATGATTTACTGGATTTTCTACGAGAGGCCAATTCAAACATTAAAAACATCGAATACAAGACAGCAGGAGAACTGTGCTCATTGGATCCGGTTAATGTTTGCAGATATTTCAATCATAGATTTGAGGCTATGATGTCCTTCATCTGCAATAAAAAAAATCCACCCCTTGGAGAAGTAGTGGATTTCTTTTGGAGAAAAGAGTACCAGGCAAGAGGTGCTCCTCATATTCATATGCTGCTGTGGATCAAGGATGCCCCAAAGTTTGGAACAGATACTGATGAAGCAGTGTTATCTTACATTGAAGAATATGCAACATGTGGTATACCAAAAAGCAAAGAAGAGAACAAGTTAAAGGAGCAAGTTCTACGTTTCCAAAGTCATCGGTGTGGAAAATACTGTCGACGGAAATACAAGAGCAAAGAAAAATACTACACTAAATGTCGATTTGGATTTCCTAGACCTGTTCTTTCAAATGGAAGAGTCAACAGTTTTATGTCAGCTGTGAGACATACTATCACAAGAAAATCACCTAAGAATACCTACAACCTTAAAAGAAAAGAAGAATCAAAAAATATAAATGACTACAACCCAGTCATTTTATCCATGTGGAACGCTAACATGGATATACAGTATGTAGCTGACAATTCCATTGCTGTTGCACGATATGTAACGTCTTACATTACGAAATCAGAAAAAACAGAATTGAAGGAAATGTGGGAAGAGATTTCTCACGAGAAGACTGTCAGTAAGAAGCTGTACAGTTTCAGTTTGAAGATGTTATCGCATCGAGAAATTGGATCCTACGAATGTTCAGATAGGTTATCTTCTGCAAGTCTCTACTCGAAGTCAAGAAGAATAATTTGGGCAAGTTTAGGCCTTGCAGCAATGAGAAATCGGGTACTGAAATCTGTTGGAGAAATTGAATATTTGGCCGAGAATGACCCAGAAAGTACAGATATATTGAAAACAAACATGTTGGACACATATTATCCCAAGAGAAGTCATCATCTGGAGAACATGTGTCTCTATGAAGTGCTGCAGAACTACATTTATTCACGGAAAGCTGCAGAAGACATCAACAGTGGAAAATATAAAGTTGTTGGTGAAGAAGGATGTTTGGTGAAGCAAACCAAAGGAAGTTTGATAAATCACCGGAAGCTGAGTTGCGACACAACCGACAAGAAAGAATTTTACTACTTGGCTCTTTTACAGTTGTTTAAACCATGGCGTACAGAGGATGAACTACTGGGAGAATTCCAGAGCTATGAAGATTCTTTTAATGCTTGCAAAGACAGCATACAATGCAGTACATTCTCAACTTATCTGCAAATGTTAAATGAAGAAATTGAACAGGAAACTACAATTGCAGCAGAAATAGCTAGAGACAGTTCTCAGGACAGCCAAAGTTCAGGAACATACAGTCAAGATCCCCTAGGACAACCAATCGTTGAAAATGAAGCATCAATAGCCATGAATGAAGTGGAAACGGCTATGAATCAAGCTCAAGAAGAATTTATAGACTTACAAAATTTGGAAAGACAACTGAATCAAGAGCAGCAACACATTTATGAAGAGATCAAAAACAAAATTGATCACGGATTTCTACATATAAAAAAAGAGTGCTCATGCACATCATTTCATCCAATCAGGATGTATGTAAGCGGACAAGCTGGCACTGGAAAAAGTTTCCTAATTAAAGTCATCAGAAGCTACCTAAAGCAAAAAACGGATTCTACTTTGTCTTGTGTGGTTACTGCTCCAACTGGGTTAGCAGCATATAACATAAAAGGAATCACCTTACATCGTTTGCTAATGTTACCAGTGGAGCATGAGAACAAAATACAATTCAACAAGCTATCTGGAGAAGCATCCTTGGAAGTTTCAAGAGTATTGAAGAAGATGCAAGTTCTCATTATTGATGAGGTGAGCATGGTATCAAACTTAATGCTTGCCTTTGTGCATTTAAGAATGCAGCAAATTTTGAAGACAGACTATGACGTGTTATTTGGTGGAAAACACGTCATAGTTTTTGGGGATCTTTTGCAACTTACTCCAGTTAAAGGACAACCAGTGTTTAATACTGTGACACATGAAGACACGAAGAAGTCATTGGGAAGCATTGGAAATACAAATATTTGGTCCTTCTTTGAGTACAAGGAACTTACAACTAATATGAGGCAAGCAAACGATGAAGAATATGGAAGTATTCTGAAAGATATCAGAATTGGACTACTCACAGAAGTTGGGAAAAAAGCATTACAGAGTCGGCTGCTACATAATTTATTTCCAAAGGAAGAAATAGTTGCAGAGAAAATATACAAGAATATTGCAGAAAACAAAAGTGTCATCTGCTTAATGCCAACTCTACGTGAATGCTCAATATTTAATGAGGAGCTTTTGAAATTGGAAAAGGAAGAGATCAGGAAATTGGAAGCAGTGGACAAAATTGAGGATGGAAGAATTACTGTCACAGTAACAGGCAAACTGAAAAATAAATTGGACTCACTAGAGAAGAACATCTCCAAAACAGCAGGATTAGAAAAAAATCTATATGTTTGCATGAACTGTAGAGTATTTTTAAGGAGAAATTTGGATGTTGAGAAAGGCTTAGTGAATGGAGCGATGGGAAGAGTTGTGGGTTTTATTAATTATCAGAAAAAAGAAGGAATTGAATGTTTACAGATAAAATTTGATCAGATAGATGAAGTTAAAGATATTTGTCGTTGTACAGTTCGTTTTATGCTTGTGAAAGACTTATATGTACGTAGGAAGCAGTTTCCGTTTTCTCTAGCATATGCTGTAACTATCCACAAGTCTCAAGGATTGACTGTAGATTGTGCATTTGTGAACATTGGTTCAACTGTGTTCAAAGAAGGTATGGCATATGTAGCTTTGTCACGAGTCAAAACATTATCAGGTTTATTCATGATAGACTTTGATGACTCAAAAGTTAGTGCTGATACAAACTGTGTAAAGGAGTATAATAGATTAAGAAGAAGCTATGCTCCTCATTTAGGTCAGTATCCTGTGTTGGAGAAACGTGTAGTTTCTCGTAAAAGGAGAAATGAGAATATCTGTAATGAAGATATAGAGAAGAGGAAAAAAAAAGAGGAGTGATGTAATTGCAAGCAAAAAGAAAAAGGACAATGAAGAACAGGTTGTAGGATGTCATTTTGAAAATAGCTCTGGTGTCAACTGCTACGCTAATGTAGTGCTGAATGTTGCATTTTATCTGGAAAGTTTGCAAGAGCAGATAATAGTAAATCAGGGAAAAAGATTCTGTTCAGAGCTGAGTCTCCTTTTTCAAAAGCTGAGTAAAGATAAAACTCAAATAGAAAGTGCTACTGATATTAGAAAACTTTTAGATGTATGTTCAGGACGAACACAGTTTTCACAAAATGAACAGCAAGATGCACACGAATTTTTGATGTATTTTCTTCAGGTAGTGGAAGAAGAAGGAGTTCCCATTGACATTTTTTTTGGTCTCTCTTATAAATGGGAACATAGTTGTGATAATTGTTATAATATATGTGGCTCTATTGTTGATAATGAAAGGTTTATTTATTTGACATTGCCAGAGAGTAAAACAGTCACTTTTGCAAAATTAGTTAAAGATGCTAATCATAGCATGAAATGTGGTGAGTGTAATTCTGACATGTTTTCAACATTAATTTTAAGGGAATACGGACAGTATGTAATTTTAATGATGCAACGATGTAGAGCTGATGGTTCAAAATTGGATACTTTAATAAAGAAGTTTACAGGACAGCAATTATCAATTTCAGGAAAAACTTTTGTAACTGTTGCAATAATTTTCCATGATGGACCTACTGTTACTTCTGGACATTACACAGTTTATCTAAAATGTGAAAAAGGCTGGACACTGTGTAATGATTCCCAATTGATTTTCAAACAACGTTTGCCTTTTGATTTAGCAAATTCCTATCTAATCTTCCTGAAACCTAAATTTTAGAGAGACTTGGCAAGATCTGGACAAAATAATTTTACCATTTTACTGGATTACCATTGCAATTTTGTAGAAAAAATATTTTTAAAATTATCATTTGGCCTAAAGGAAAGATAACCAATTGTAATGTGGACTTTTTTAATTTTTAATGCAATTTTGAAAAACCAATAATTTATAGATAATCGGTAACTTCTGCACATTTTAAATTTTGGAATGCTATTGGACTGCCATTGGAAATTTTTTCAAAAATGATTTAAAAAATTACTATTTGGCCATGTGGAAAAGTAAGCAATTCTATTGTGGACTAAATAAATTATTCAAAAAATTTTCGTGAACCAAAATGTTACAGAGAACCGGTGAGATCTGGACAGATTAAACTTTAGAATTTTAATGGATTTCCCTTGGAAATTTATTCCAAAAAAAAAAAAAAAAAATACTATTTGGCCTAAAGGAAATGAAATCAGATGTATTTTGGAGTTATTTGAGATATAATATTGTGATTATACTTCTGAAACAAACATATCAGACGGTATTTTAAAGAAATAAGTATTGTTTTTAGATGATATTTTTTTAGAATAATATGCATTTCTGTAATGATAAGTTTAAGTGAGAAGAGATTCTGGGCTTTTTTAATACAATCTTTGAGATTGTTATTTTTTTTTGCCCGCTGTAAAATGATGAATGCAATTGCTTTCACAATTTATAGTGAAATGCAATATATTCTGAAAACAGCAAAAATAAGGCAAAAATATTTTTTTGAAAAAAATGTAAATATGTATACTGTATTATAAATTGTTAAAAAAATATTAATACTTTTTTCTTTTTTTTCAGATCGATATAGAAAATTTTCGAAAACTACAACCATTTTTAAAACTATTTTTTAAAAAAACAAATGAATAAATATTTTTTTGAGTGAGTATGGTAAGTCAATAATAATAATTGTAGTCTCTCAAGGACCTTGTAATGTGATAATTGATTTTTAGTGTTTTTTTTAAAAAATTAAAAAAAGGTACGCGCACCGTACGCGTACGGTAAAAAAAAAAAAAAAAAGGTTTTAAAAAACATATGTAAAAAAAAGATGAAAGATAAGGTTGGCTCTTAAAAGAACCGTTGTGTTCATGCAGGGACAGAGGAAAGGAAGCATGGGAAAATCATTCAAAGCTACAAATGTGCTGATCTATTTTGTTGTTCACTAGGGAAACACTGGTCTCCCTATGACAAATTAGACCTTTACAAAATGTGCAATGAATATCAACCTTCCGAAATCGAAGGTTCATTTCCAGAGGGCCAGCAAAAGGAGATTCTCCCCCCACAGATGAAGGGCTCACCTGACCTGCAGAAGAAGGAGTCAGCCCTGCAGATGATGGTCCAGGCTGAGCTGCTGTGGATGTACTGGCTCGTCTTTCTGAAGAGTTACCTCCAAAAAGATGACCATGTGTCCTTCTGTGTACATCCTGGAGGTGTCTCTTCATGGTGTGATTCCCAAAGGAATACTTCCTGTTAGGATTACCTCTCGAAAGTACACGCTGACACAGCTTGCAAGTAACTAAGGGTGCATTCACCTTTTGCTGGCCTTCTGGAAAAGTAAAATAATCCCAAACATAAGAAGGCTTTTGTTTCCTCGATCTCTGCCTCAAGACAGTGCTGCTAGTGCTAGCCTCACTCTCAGAAGAGCTCTGCTGTTCTGCCATCGTATCCCAAAGACAAACCAGCTCCTTCTCCCAAGGGATCACAAGCAGAAATGAGGGGAATGGGTGTGGTGTAGGAGAGTTCTAGAACTGAAAGTAGTTTCAACCAATCAAAAGTTGTGTTTCAAGATCACATGACCTACCGTACGCTTACGGTACGCTTACGGTACGCTTACGGCAAAAAGTACGCGTGCGCGTAAAAAAGACACGCGCTTGCGCGTATGCGCATAACAGTCACTCCCCGGCACTTCCGCGTAACGTGCGCGTGTGGCGTAAGCGCGCACGCGTCCCACGCGCAGTACGCGCGGCTACGCAAATTGCGTAACTATACGCAAGCAGCGTAGATAGATTACGGACGTTGCGTAAACCGTACGCTTACCGTGAGCTTACGGTACGCGTACTAAAAAAAAAAAAAAAAAAAAAAAGAAAATCTGGTAATAAATTTTACATGTTTATTTTAAAAAATATATTAAAAAAAATATTTAAGGATTTTAAAAATTTAAGCATAGTCTTTATAAAATGAAAGAAAATTAAATTAAAAATATGTTTGAAAAAAATGAAGAATAAAAAAAAAAATTAGCATTTAAAAAACCTTGCAAATTCACTGAAAAAACCATGGGTTACACACACGTTATAGTTAGGAATTAGCATTTAAAAAACCTTGCAAATTCACTGAAAAAACCATGGGTTTCACACACGTTATAGTTAGGAATTAGCATTTAAAAAACCTTAGAAATTCACTGAAAAAACCATAGGTTTCACACACGTTATAGTTAGGAATTAGCATTTAAAAAACCTTAGAAATTCAGTGAAAAAACCATAGGTTTCACACATGTTATAGTTAGCTGGACATTTTACTCGTAAAAAACCAATGAAATTGCCCCGTTATAGTTAGTTCAGCTAACTATAACTCACGCGCCCGCAATGCACTGCTGATGACGTCACATATTACATCACTCATGACATGGTCAGTGACATCACTCATGACATCACTGATGACATCTCAAATGACATCACTGATGACCTCACTGATGACATCATCCAGTGAATGTGTGTTTTTCTGAAAATTAAATATGTTTTATATATGTATATCTCAAGGTCGATGGAAGAATAAATGGGTATATAAGTGTCTAAATGGATGATTTGTTTTTAAAAAATTGATTGTGTAACTGACTGATTAAGTGTATCTCTCACTTTGTGTATAAGTGGCTGCATGGGTTGGTGAGTAGCTACATGGGTGTCTATATAGGTTAGTAGTTGTTTTTTTGAGTATCAGTCTGAGTGTCTGTATGGTTCGGTGGGGGGTATTACGTAGTGCATAGGTGCATGAATGAGTGACTCACTGTTTGTATGTGTTGAAGACAGCATGTGTGCAGGACTGTATGGGTGGATGAGTGTGTGTATGGGTGTGTTAGTGAGTGAATGACTGTCCCAATAGTGTCTTCAGGAGTAACTACATATGTTTTAAACTAGTATATGTGACTATTGGTGTATATATGTGAGTATATGTGAGAGGGACAGATTGAAAGAGTTCCTGTATGAATAAGTATGTGTTTCTATAAGTGATTGTTTAAAAGACTAAGTATGTGTAAGTTTCCGTAGAAGTAAGTGTGGTGGTGTGTGTATAACTGTATATGCAGGTGAATGTATGTTTGATTCTTTATTAGCATGAGTGACTATGTGTGTGAGTAACTCTATGGATGAGTGGCATTATGTAACAGGATGTATAGGTGTATGAGTACATATGATGAGTGAGTACATGTATGAGTGACTGTATAGGACTGTTGGTGAATGAGTGGATGTGTATGTGGATCTTAGAATTACTGAAGAGGTTGTTGTAACTGGTATTGGTATGTCCATTGTTTTGAAAATTTTAGTCTCTATTTTTGAATGTGTGTATCAAAGCTTATATTAAGGTGAGAGGAGGTCTGCCACTCTATCACAAGGATGATGTCATCAGTGAGGTCATCAGTGATGTCATTTGAGATGTCATCAGTGATGTCATGAGTGATGTCACTGACCATGTCATGAGTGATGTAATATGTGACGTCATCAGCAGTGCATTGCGGGCGCGTGAGTTATAGTTAGCTGAACTAACTATAACGGGGCAATTTCATTGGTTTTTTACGAGTAAAATGTCCAGCTAACTATAACATGTGTGAAACCTATGGTTTTTTCACTGAATATATATATAGTTAGGACCTATTTTGCATAGGAAATCCGCAACATTCTATTTGGAATAACTTTGGGGCCGATTGACGAATCTTCGTGAAATTTTCAAAACTTTTGGCCACCTCTGGTCCGCTCCCATCCTGAAAGTTTCACGGTGATTTGTCAAGCGGGGGCCGAGAAAAAAGGGAGGTTCCAAAACACTTTTCCCCATGCAATTTCCCATAGGACATTTAGCCGCAGCTTCAGCCCGAACTGATGAACGAAATTCCACCAAATTTGGCAAAGAGGTAGTGCTGAGTTCAGACTCGTGCCTTTTGCTTAAATGGTGTGAATCATTGACATTTAAAAGTACATATATATCTATGGCCTCGGAGGATCCGCGTACCCTAAGCGCAGCCTAAGCGCACCCTGCCGTGCACGAGCTGCATTCTAATTGGCTGTCAACACTCCAAATCAGGAAGTGTTGGCAGCCATCTTGTGCCTCGGTGGAACTGAGGCACAAGAAATCAGCAAAAGAAACGTGAAAAACACAAAAAGGGGACAGGGTAGAAACACCCTGACGCCCTAGGCCTGCTCAGGGGGTCCCCAGGGCCAAAAAAGGCATTTAAAAAAAATAAAATCTGCGAGAATTTCGGCCGAAAATAAAAAAATGAAGCGCGGGCTCCTGTTTTTTTTGGTAATTGGCCCCCGGGGGGGGCCAAACCCCAGGAGCATTTTCAAAAAATAGTGTGGGGGGTCCCAATCCCTCCACACTGCCTAGGGGACTGCCACGCCCTGGGGCTTAGTAATATTGGGTGGGGGGCTCTCAGGCCCACCCAGCCCCGGGGACCGCCACCCCCTGGGGCTTTTTAATATTGGGTCGGAGTCTCTCAGGCCCCCCAAGCCCCAGGGACCGCCACCCCCGGGGCTTATTAAAATTGGCTGGGGTTTCTCTCAGACCCCCCCAGCCCTGGGGACCGCCACCCCCGGGGCTTTTTCAAAATGTGGGAGGGGGCCACGCAGCTCCCCTCCTGGAGCCTTGTCTAGGCCCTGGGGACCGCCACCCCCAGGGCTGGCTCATACAGTGTCCCGGTGTGCCCACCCCCGGGACACTGTAGTTTGCAAGTACAGGGCGGGAGCCTCGCAGCTCCCACCCTGTCATTGCAAACTGCTTTCCTATTTGGAAGAGAGAGCAGGAAACCTGCTCTCTCTTCCAAATAGGAAAGCAGATTGCTTTTCCACAGGGGGAGGAGCATGTTAGCTGCTCTCCATGTGGAAAAGCAATGCCGGCTCCCGCATGACGCCGGCTGGGACCGTGGGGAGATTGGGGACCCCCCCACGGCCCCCAATGAAGAGGGCCAACCCTGGGGGATGGGGTCCTCGGGGCTAGTAGTGGCCCGGGAGTGGGCCACGTGGCCCCCTCATAAAAAAAACACAAAAACCACAAAAAAAAGAAACGGCCCGGGGGATTTTTTGAAATCGTACAAATATTCCTCTAAAATCAGACGAACAACGAATTCCGATTTTCTCACTTGTTATCAGGAGAGAACCCAGTGCTGCATCTTTTTGCCCAGCACAGACCCTGAAAAGTAATTCTAAGCGTACTTACCAGTAACTTGTATTTCCTTCCATAGGAATCTATTGTGTGGTTTTCAGCAGAAAAGTGTCTGTCAATTTTTGAAACGTACAAATATTCCTCTAAAATCAGCCGAACTACGAATTCTGATTTACTCACCTGTTATCAGGAGAGAACCCAGTGCTGCATCTTTTAGCCCAGCACTGACCCTGAAAAGTAATTCTAAGCATACTTACCAGTAACTTGTATTTCCTTCCATAGGAATCCATTGTGTGGTTTTCAGCAGAAAAGTTTCTGTGTCAGTTTTTGAAACGTACAAATATTTCTCTAAAATCAGCCGAACTACGAATTCCGATTTACTCACCTGTTATCAGGAGAGAACCCAGTGCTGCTTCTTTTAGCAAAGCACAGACCCTGAAAAGTAATTCTAAGCGTACTTATCAGTAACTTGTATTTCCTTCCATAGGAATCCATTGTGTGGTTTTCAGCAGAAATGTTTCTAAGTGTCTATTTTCACAAACTAAAACTATTCCTAAAAAATCGTCTGTATGACTTAAACACATTCTTTCAACTGTTTACAGGAGATGCACCAGTGCTGGATCCAGGATCCCCCACTGAGTAAGAAAAACTAACGATAACAAAACTTACCTGCTGTCAACTTTTAATATACAATAATATTCCTTAACAATCACTACTGTAACCAAAACGCTTTTACTCAACTGTTTACAGGAGATGTCCAAGGACTGAATCTAGGATCCAGTCCTGTGGTAGAAAAGTAATCCATACAGTAACTCATTGCATTTGACTAGAAATTCACATTGTGCTCAATGTTGCATTGTGTTTGAAATTGTGTTGCCCATTGCAACAACTGTAACTACTGTACTTAAAATTCTATTGCCTATTTGCTAAGTATTTAAACTAAAGTATTTCATTCTGAGAAAGTATATTTTGTATTGTAATGTATAATGTAATTATAATGTAATTAAAAAAATAAAATATCTAAAAATAAATAGTTTGAAAAATGTAGTAAATCAGTATAAAAAAAAATCAGTATAACAATTATTACATTAAAAATTGTCATTTACAAAACCTTCAGGCCTGATATAGTAAGGAATTAGCATTTAAAAATCCTTTGAAATTCACTGAAAAAACCATAAGTTTCAGATTTTCAATTCATGTTTTGTTAATACATCTATGAACATATAAAACAATGTCTGAACGTTAGTATACAGGTCTCATAATCTAATATAAAACATGTATATGAGTACACCTATTAGTTTTGTGAAACGTCAAAAAAATTGTCATTTGATGTTATTAATTGGCGATATATAATAATTTGACCTTTTAATTAAGAAATACCATTTGACTTCTCATATTCAAAAGTCCATGTAGTAAACCTCTTGATTAAGAAAGTGCAAGTGCAATATAGATGAAAGTGCATGTGTGTTGCCAACCAAGGTAAAAAGACTAAAGTGATTAATTATAAACTGTTTATACTTCTGGGAGGACAGCGATTGGAAGTAGTTAATGTTGATGTTAATGTCACACATATGTACGTTGCCCCCGTTGTTTCAAGCTCCCTAAACACTCATCCTTAATGGGTCAAGTGCTACCAAATTTCTTTATATTTTATTGGATTCTTAGGCCTTGCTATGATTATGGCTGTTATTCATAGACAGGTGTACAGATCTTCCGTAACGTTCAGACCTTCTGGTTGTTTGAAATCTAGGTTTAGGATATTGCGGGTTTCTAATTGGCGTAGAATTCTTTCCCTGTTTCCTTCTCTTTTGTTGGGTGGCAAGGCATCAATCACCTAATATTGAAGGTCTTTTGGGTTGGAATTATGGCTGTCTTTAAAATGCTGTGCCACTGGATAGGATTGGTCCTGATTGATTATGACACGTATGTGCTGGAGTATTCTTTTGTGGCCTTGGAGTTTAGTACTCTCCACATATTGTAAGCCACACGAACACTCCAGCACATAAATTACATGATCAGTCTTGCAGGTTAGGGCCTTTGTTATTCTATGTTCTTTGTTGCCAAATGGTACCATGTCAGATGTTTTATTGGTGCCATATTGGTAGGCTTTACATGTTTTGCACGTGTAAAACCCTTTGCGTAGTGTCAGCTACTTAGTCCCCATATAATTCTAGGGACTGCTTTTTACCAGACAGTCCTTTATTGATATTACCCTACTATGTGTGATAGCTAAATTCTTGGGCAAAGATTGATCGATTATAGGGGTCACTGAGAACTATGGGCCAATTTCTTTTAATGATGTTTTTAATTGCCCGGTCCTCTTTACTGAAAGTTAAAATCATTCTAAAGTTCTCATCACCTTCTCTGGATATGGCATTTGTCTTCTATACTGTTGGTGGTGTTTGCTCATGTTCCTTCTTATTTTTAAGTAGGTCTTACCTGGCTAACGCATTGCTTTTTGCAATTGCCATGTTGATACTTTTGTTGGAGTATCCTCTTTCTAGGAATCTGATTTTACTGGCCTGATGTGCTGTCTTTAAATCATCAGTGTTGGTGCAGATTCTTTTAAATCTTAGCATCTCCCCGTAGGGGATGCTGTGCACTAGATGTCTTGTAAGGGAACTAGTTGGATGCAACACTGAGTTGCCTGCAGTTTCTTTCCTGTGTAGCTTAGTTTCAATCTTATCATTGTGGATATAGATTTGGACATCTAGGAAATTCACAGTTTCAGTCCTAATAGTTACAGTGAAGTTTAAATTGGCATAATTGTATTTGATCATATCAACAAATTCCTGTGCACTTGACAAGGTCCCTTGCCAAATTACAAAGAGGTCGTCTATATATCGCAAACATAATTTTACATTGTTTGCGATATACATATCATAGGTGTTTTTGAGATCAAGCTCCTCCCACCAGCCAATATGTAGACAGGCATAATTGGGGAAGAAGATAGCTCCCATTGCCACCCCATGCATTTGTTGGTATAACACGTTGTGAAACATAATGATGTTGTTGTTCAATATATATATATATATATATATATATAACCAAAACGAGATGCCCCCTGCGAGGACGCACTCAAGGACAGACGAATCCTGTCATTTGTGGCAGCATTCTTTATTTTCAGCAAACCAGCAGTTCAATGTCCAATTGATTAAAAGCCCAACGCGTTTTGAAGCCACTGCTTCTTGATCACGGGCAACGTGCGTGCGTCTGTGCAGAAAGGGTGAGAGTTCGAGTCTCTTAAGTATTTACTTGAATTTCCCTCAGGTGGGTTCGCCCTCAGTGGGGTAAATTCAGCACAGAATTCTGGGACTCGTAGTTCTCTCACCAGCCAATTAATGCCTCTAGTAGGTTCCGACATAGACGCACAATGTATGCACACTTGATATGCTCCAGTGAGTTTCAGACAGGGAATACGGTATATATATATTACTCCTCCCGCTGCCGATTTTTTCACCTGTTTGCGACGGCGGCCCTGATGGGGTGGCAACCCCTAAATCAAACACCAGTCTGTGTTTCCCTTTATGAAAGAGACAGCCAGGGCACAAATTTCATCAAGCGTGTAACCTTTAATTTAAGGGAAAATAAAGAAAATCTCCAAACGCGTTTTGAAGCACAGTTTGGCCCTGGCTGTGTCTTTTCTAAAGGAAAACAAAGACTGATATTTGATATATATATATTAGTTGTAATAGGTAGTTGGATAGATAGACAGAATTTTTGATTAATTTTATTATCTTTTAAATGCGGTAACTAACCTTATTTACAATTAATTTAACTGATGAACATTTTTTTTTAAATATAACAAGTTTTATAAATTAATTAAATACATAAATTTAACCAAATGTATTATAAATACTAAAAATATTTTTGGTAATAAGAGTGCTAATTTTTTAAAACAGATAATATTTCAAAATTAAGTCAATGTAGTCAAAGTATTTTATTATGTAATACCTATTTAATTAAAGGAGTTAATTAATGTGCTGCACCACTTGACTTTTTTAGTTTCATATTATTATGACTTATTTTACATTATTTTTCATTCATATTATACTGTAAAAAATATTCAAATATATTTTATTTAAAAATATAACATACTCTCCCATAGAGAGTTCTCCACCCCGGTGGTAGAGATCACCATCAACAGATGGAAAGTTACTTGTAATAACTTCACACATGTAAATTTCTTTATAGGAAAAAAGTGAAGAATTAAATATAGTTGTAGGATTAGGTCTGCATGTTAGTAAATGTATTTTTAACTTTGTGAATTGACCTCTCTGTGTTTGTAGTCTTGAGTACCAATAGAATTTTCACAAACACGTTATTCCCTCCACTGATTCTGGTTTACTTCTGAAAAAATCTCCAAGTTTATGTTCCTCTCCTTTATGCATCTTAATCACTTTTTCTCATGGACTACCCTATATATACCTTATCTAGTCTCTTCTACTATTACCTCTATAAAAAACTTTCTTAATTTGTAGGTTGGTTTGCACCTTACAAATACACCTGCATACTTGGAGATATAAAGATGCACCTTGATTTTGAGATGTCCACAGTGAGTACTTTAAATTAAAATGTCCTGGTCTTGGAGACGTAATAAGACATCTCATCTGGGGAATACCGATAACCTGGTATGACTGCACCATTATTAGTTTTCCTGCTTGGAATGAAGCATCTAGTTTTGTGATGCCAACTACTGTTTGTTTTCCTCTTTCCAATTATTGACAGTGTCAGTTAGTTACTTGAAAATGGGAAAAGGTGAAATTATCAGATGTGCCCTTCTTACCAGATAATGTATAGTCCTCCTTATTGAGTCTAACTTGAGATTTCTAGGGATCTGAGAATGAGCCCAGATGAATGATTTTCTGTGCAGTAGTTGCTCTGAGACAACAATCCAGAGAAGGGACCATGGGTTTTAGAGGTGAGTATAAGATCCAAGCTCCTCATGATACTGCATAACGGTCACAGGAGCTCCTGTCATGCTACATGGCTGAAGGTGGGAGGGGCTATGCCGCTGGTGGCTGTTCAGCAGGCAAGTGGAGAATCGGAGCAGCGGCAGCCTGAGCGGGGAGCGAATGCTGCTGAGGCGGGGTCATTGAGGCTGGTACACCCGCTGTGGGACGCGCTATGAAGGAAGCTCATCGAAGCTCTCTGGAAGGAACTTCTTTCATGCCGCCTCTTTAAAAAAGGACTTTGGCAGCTGCTGAGTCTGGGACACTGAGGCTGGAACGCCCACTGAGGAAGGTGCTCTGAGGGAAGATCATCAGATTACACAGGAAGGAGCTTTTTTTCATGCCGCCTCTCCTTAATAGGTCTCTGGCAGGGGAAGTTGACCGATGGAGTAGGGCGGAGGACGTGTCTAAACCAGGAGGCAGAGGTACCAAGACAGAGGAAGAAAAACATGAGTTGGCTGGATTGTTTCAATCTCAATACTTACTACAAGCCATAATATCTTACACATAGGTCTTAATAAGCATTCTTGGGGCTGACTGTGGACTGTTGGAAGAAAGGGGCACTGGGCTGTCTCATTAGAGGTAGTTAGGTGAGATTGGGTGCAGAAGCGGCCTAACTAGGTTTGGTGTGGCTTGTGCCCTCCTCACACGTCTCCTTTTATCTGCCATGATTGCAAGGATAGAACAATATGAAATGAATCTCCCAAGATCCTACCATGAAACCTCGATCTTGTGGCAAGCTCCGCAAAGGGTTTGAAAACCCAACGCAAGAGCCCACTCCCCAAAGAGATTGAGTTCAGACTATTTGGAGGAGAATCAAGGAAAGATTCTCCCAATAAGGCTGCAGGTCAGCTTGGTCTGGGAAGGTCGGACACTAAACATGGACCTGATCTACAGCAGGGATTCAATGCTCTGCAGGGATTAAAGGACCTATCTGCTATGTGGGCTCCATTACCAACGAAGCATCCAGAAGATATGAATAATGCCACACAGTCTCCCCCCAGCTCAGCTAACCCTGCGTCTTTTCCTAGCCAAGATAAATCCCCACTGACAACACCTGATTTACCGACAGCAGGAGATCCATCAGCTGATAAACAAAACACACCCTACCCACTTTTTTCAGGACCGAATATGAAGAGCCAGTCAAAGTTAATAAGCTTAACCACACTACAGCCCAATATAAGCTCTGCGACCCAGGACATAGGAGGTGGTCTCACCCTGGATGCTTCCCGGTTCACAACAGCGGTTGAAGCTGCAGCCGAAACACCGGCTGAGAGTCCACCCTTAGATTCTTCCACTTTGCAGTCTGCTCCAGATCCGCTAAACATAAAGGATATGGCAGATTTAGAGGATTCCACACAAACTCTGCTTCATCGAATTGTGGCAGAATTGAAAAACATGAAACTCTCCCAAGAGGAAGCTCAGAAAAGGACTGAATCACAGTTGAGCTCAATTCTATCCCACATCCTGCAGCTCACATCACAGGTTGCTGAGGCTGAACAATGATTATCTGACCTTGAAGATACTGTGCCCAGACAATCTGATCAAGTAATCAAGCTACAAACTGAATTGGCTAGCTTACAAATTAAGGTAGATGATGCGGAAAACCGAGCTTGGAGATGTAATCTACGTATAAAGGGGATTCCAGAGGGCCATGAGAATGGACAATCAATTCTTGAAGTAATTTCGGACCTCATCACCAAGTATGTCTGCCCAGAGGCAACAGCTCAGAAAAGGGACCTTACCATCTTACGTGCACACCATGTACCAGCTGTTCAATAGCCTAATGCTAAATACCGAGGAACGATTTTTGAAAACTTTGGGGACCTTTGAATTAAGGAAAAGACCAAGGGTACCAGACGAGCGATAACTTCTCTTTTAAAATTTTCTCAGACATGTCTGCCCTCTCTGCCAAGAGAAGAAAGGAATTTAGAGGCATGCTGAATGGTTTTCAATGACAAGGCCCCCAGTTGGGATAGTTCAGCAATCTAAATTGACGATCCTTCACAAGGGGAAGGTTCTTATTTTCCAGACAGCTGGGGCAGTGCAAGTGTTCCTTCACTCCCTACAACACCCGGGGGAGAAGGGGATAAATGAATTATAGATTGAAAAGAAATAGTTGATTTCTATGAGACTGAGGGACAGGGATTAGCTTTTTTCAGACTGCCAGCCACTGGCTCACCACCATGGGTGCCATGTCACAGCACCCGAACCGAGAAGTGGTCACATGGCATAGGGGGGAGGTGGAAGGCACACTTAGGTTAGAGTGGGGATCACCCAGGGAGCCCCAGATGTGGGGTCTCCGTTAACAAGGGGGTCCACGAGAGGGGGGTCAAGGGGTCACAGAAGGAAGGTGGTGGTGAAAAAAAAAGTAGCAGTAATAAGGCAATTCAATGGAGCTAAAAACCTTATTTAATACGTATTTATTTTAATGTCCTATAAAATCACTGAAAGTAGTTTCATGTAATGTGAATGATTTCAATAACAGACTGAAATGACGTTCAATGCTGGCTTGGTTCAAGGCCTTGCAAGCTGATATAATCTTCCTCCAGGAGACTCACTATAAGGAAGTGTCACGAATTGACAAAACCCCCTCTTTTGTTCAATCTGAATTTTATGCTTTCTTGAATGCAGCCATCAGGTGGGGTAGCCATCCTAGTTTGTAAAATACTACTGGACAATATTATAATGGTTCAAAAGGACAACAGTGCTTGGAGGCTCTGGCTGCAGATGAGGATTTCTAATTATCTCATTAATTTTGTCAGTTTTTATGGCCCTATTGAGGATTCATCACGAGCTCAGAAAAACTCAGACAAACCTAAATTGATCAGGTTCTGCCAGGATTTAATAAGGGATTTAGGACTAGTGGATTGCTTGAGAGATACATTTCTGCTCGAGCCATTCAGGGAGATTTCATTATCTCGTTTTTTTCTTATTTCTCATTTCCATGCTCTCTTAAATCCGAGATTATTGAAAATCCTTTCTCTGACCATGCACTAATTACTGTACAATTTCTAGTTCGAACTCAAGTTCAATCAGAGTTTAGATGGGTACTTGATAAGTCTCTTTCAGTAGACGAGAAGTGGATGGCCCATATGAGCTTGGCACTACGAGAGTTCTTGGAATTCAGTGCCAATTCAGGTCCTCAATTTGCAGTTTGGGGTGCCCTTAAGGACTTTTTTCGTGAGGGGGCAAGTGCCTATAATGCCAATAAGAGGAAAAAAGAGCGCAAAGAAAGATCTCAGTTAGAAAAACAACTCTCCTTAGCCACAGCATCCTATCTAGCTCTGCCCTCCTTGGAAAGCAAAAACAAGCTCAACCAAGCAAAGCATAATCTACAAGACTTATTTACCACCAAGGAGATCTTAGCTAACGGTTACAAACTGCAAAAATGATATGAAGAAAACAATCACATTGCCAGATATCTAGCTTGGTCAGTTAAACACAGAGCTAATATGAATAGTATTAAAAATAAACGACCCAGACACTATGAGATCTACATCTCACCCTCAGAAACGTGCAGCCATTTTTCTTGAACATTATAGGAAGCTTTATTCCGACCCCCATAACACCTCAACAGAGGAAGCTGTAAATTGGTTAAACTGGATAAATTGCCCTTCACCAGCTATAGAACACAGAGATCTTCTGCTTGTGGACATTACACAAGATGAATTTAATCATGCAGTGACTCCATCACCATCGGCTGAAGCAAGTGGGCTTCCAATCGAGGTTTATAAGATTTTCCTAACTCATTGAATATTTTTTTATCTCATTATTCAATGGGATTCTTAAAGGAGATGTTGTCCCCACTACCTATACCCAAGCACTGGTACCAAGCAGTGGTAGTTAGCGTTATCAAGAAAGGAAAACCCGAGGAGGAGGTCAATTCTTATCGCCCAATAAGCCTACTCAACAGCGATTTTAAGATCTTCTCAAACATCCTTGAAAACCTGCTAGAAAAAGTGACCCCTTCTGTTATACATCGGGCACAGAATGGCTGTGTCCAAGGTAGACTGCTGGCCCCTAGTACCCATTATTTACTTCAATCAATTGACTATTTTCGTTCAAATAAAATCGAAGCAGTAGTTTAATGTTAGACGCCGAAAAAGCTTTTGACAGAGTGCAGTGGAATACACTGTTTCCCTTTCTGAATAAATTTGCAGTACCAGCTAAATTTTGTCAAGCATAACATTTATTTACTGTGGTGCTCAGGCTTCCATAATCATAAATCGGAATAGGTCTGTCCATAGTTCTATTAGCTGGGATGCGTGTCAAGTCTGCCCCCTTTCTACAGCACTTCTCTCCCTGTTTATTGAACCACTGGGCTGTGCAATTAGATAGGATCATGCTATCTTACCCCCTAGCCCTTGTTCAGCGTAACTCAAGCTGTTCTTGGATGATATGGCTTTGTATTTGACCGCCTAGGAAGATAATATCTTGCAAACATTTACTAAAATAAGAGAATTCACAGCAATTGGGGGGCCCAGCTTTTTAACTGTGTTTCGTATATAGTACCCGTTTCAATGCAGGGGCAACTTTATTCAACATTTCAACCTTTATAGTACTTAGGGATATTTATTACTTCTTGCCTGGAGGACCTATTTCCATCAATTGTATTCCTATACTTATTAAGATGTGTAATCTGCTTACGCAATGGAAGGACCTTCCTCTAACAATTATGGGTCGAGTGGCTCTCATTAAAATGAAAATTCTTCCTTTTTTCTTATTCTTATTTTTCAATCTAATGGTTAAGGTCCCTCAGTCCTTTTTTGACCAGACAAATTCTGAAATAAGTTATTTAATATGGGACGCAAAACCGACCAGACTGAAACTAGAGATGTTACAATTAGGCCTTGCGCTACCTGACTTTCGATTATATTACCAAGCCTCACTTATTATGTGGTTGAACTATAATGACTCAGAAGAGACGTACTCTGCTAATTTCTTCTTGACTTTAATGCTCAAGGAACCTGAGATTGGTCTTGCTCCATTTTTGCAAATTCCCAAATGTCCGGAAAAAACACGCTATAAAATTTCCAGGGTCATAACTTTTCACTTCAAAAAAGTCTGGGAGGCTTTTAGAATCCCCTGGTTACACCCCCCATTGAGGTTAGTAGAATGCATCCCTTTGGGGATTCAGATATCTATTCTGATTTTTGGACAATGGGCCAAACTTGGGTTCATAAGTTACAAGACTTCTTGTAAAAATGGGAGCATTCAGATGGCGACTGCATAGGACGTGCCTTGCGGTCGCTCAGGCTGGCCCAGTGCTACAGCTTTATAATCGAACTCCATCCATCGTCCTAGCTGGCGGGAACACCTGCCTCATTTGGCTGACACTCAGATGTCTGCCCATAGAGTGCCTGGGCGGTAGCTGCGACCTCGCTGGGTGCTGTACGGTGCTGCGTGGTTGCCGTGCAAGGAGTGCGGTCCCGGAGCCCAACTGCCGCAGCTCATCGCGTAGAGGCCGGGTACCTGAGATCAGCCCCCCGGACACTGTGGCCTGCCAGCGGCCTCTCTAAACTGTCCATCGCCCCTTGGAATACTGCGCCTCCACCGGACATCCTAGCGTGTGTTCACAATTTCCAACTGAAAGAACTTATTCTACGCACAGCCAGACACTCACATCCTACACAATTCGGTAGCCTTACTCCAACACTTTATCAGGATCTCTCTGTGGCCACATTGTTCAAACGGTGAGAATTCTGGCCCACTACTCAACACTTGAGGGAAAAAGGGATCCCCTATGCATGTGGCCATCCCTTCCGCATCATCTTTAAACTCGACGGGAAACTATGCCAACTGAGATCTCAACAGGAAGCCTCCGATCTCCTTGGTCTCCCGCCTCCAGCCCCATCACGCCCACAAAAGGCGTTCAAGCCCAGCGACACCAGGCCAGATCACTGGCACACTGTGGGCATGCCCTGCTCGCCGTCCCATGGACCGGACACAGCAGCACGAGCAAAAAAGAGGGAAGGCGTTCTAGTCGCACTGGCCGGCAGCCCTGCTAACTCATCCCCCGCCTGATCCTCTTATCTAGCCCAAACATGGAATCCTCTACTCGGGCGGGCCAGAGGGCCGGCACCCGCATACTTGCATGGACTTGATTCATCACCACACCCCCGAACTGTGTTTTTATGACGTACATGTGTCAGTTCCGCACTTTTGCGTTTTTTTCTCATTCACTATAGCAGTTGGCTGGTCCAGAATCGGTCTGATAATGGCCTTACTATTCATGTTGTTCTGTACTTGGGGTTGTTTTTTCCTTTTTGGGGCTGGGTGGGTCTTCTCCTCAGAGAGTCCTTTAGTCAGCTACGTCCATAATGTCCACACACACTTGCCCATCCCCATCCACTACGTCCTCGCTGTCTTCTCTCCACCTTGGAGTAGAACGCCCTCTCATAGAGCTCACCTAACTCCACCCGGGGTCTTAACAACCAAGTTAAGCGAAGTGCGGAATTATCTCTATTTGAAAACTCAGGGGTGACATATGCTTCATCCAAGAAACCCATTTATTACAAACTGATACCCACCATCTGCACCACAGGCATTTCCTCACCAGTTCTGGTCCTCTACAAATAGCAAACGGGGAGGGGTGGCCATTCTAGTGGCTAAGCATTTTAGGGGCACAGTAACGGGGACCATCTCGGAGATTATAGGGCGCCTTTTAGCACTACCACTCCAATTAGGTTCCTCCTCCTGCACTATTGCTTCCATCTATTCCCCTAATGACCGCCCAGAGAAATTCTTGATAGAGGCCGGCGCTGAGGTGTTGCATTCTCCCGATTCCATAGTGATGGTGGGTGGCGACCTCAATCTTGTGTTGTATGGGGAGACGGATCGTTGTGGTTTTCGCACCGGGGGCGCAGGCACCCTCTCAGCAAAAGGTTGGGATTGGCTGCCCGACGCGGAGATTAGGGATGCCATTGCTTACACCCGGACGAGAAGGCTTTTTCATATTACTTGGCCGCACACAAGACATATGCTTGTCTTGACCATTTCCTAGTCACCCCAGCTGCCTGGTCATTGGTCACAGGATCTACTATTGAGGCGAGGGACCTCTCTGACCACACGCAGATTACCCTTTCCCTGCGCTTCCCCTCTGAGCGTTTTGCATCTGCTTTGCGATGGCGCCTGTGAGACTCGCTGCTTAGGTCCCCAGACGTAGTTGCGGACATCAGGCGATGCATCACTGACTATATAGCATCTAATGACAGGGTAGACACACCACTCTCCTCGGTATGGGAGGTGCTTACATTGGTTACATGAGGGGCTCTCATAGCTAAGGCAGCCTATGAGAACAAGACCAGACGGACGAAACGCGCAGAACTGGAGGCTACAGTTAAAGAGCTAGAGGCCATACATAAACTTATGGGCGTTCCCGGAGTATGGCACCAACTGGAGAAAGAGCGTCTTCAGCTCTGCCGTCTTGACCTGGACCGAGCCGAACACGCAGTGGTTCACCTGAAACACAAGTACTTTGTTGGCTCCAATAAAGGAGGCCACATGTTAGCGCATTGCCTCCGCAGTCAGCAGGAGGCCCACTCGGTTACTACGCTTCGCGATGATGCTGGCCAATCCCTCTCTGGCGATGCCCAAATAGTGTTGACCTTTCAATCCTTTTATAGCTCCCCTCTATGCGGCAGATCCCTTTCTGCGTCCTGATCCCTCTGAATACCTCCGAAATGCTGTGGTGACCCCCTTGCCTGCAGGCCAATGATAGAAGAAGTGATATCTGCAATTGCACGGCTGAAGTTGCAGAAGGCCCCAGGGCCTGACGGCTTCAGTGCCCTTTTTTATAAAACCTTCTGTGCTGAACTCGCCTCCTTGCTAGCCCATTTGTTTAACTCCTTTGCGGACACAGGGTCCCTCACCCCCTCCATGCAGCAAGCTTCTATTTCGGTTATCCTCAAACCAGGTAAGGATCCGGAGCTTTGCAGTTCCTACCGACCTATCTCTTTACTGAATATAGATGGCAAACTTTTTTCTAGTATACTTGCACATAGACTAAACCCCCATATGCCGGGTCTTGTGGACCCGGACCAGTCCGGTTTCATCCCAGGAAGGCAATGTGGGGACAATACCAAACGAATTTGTCACCTAATCGATAAGGTACACCGGTCGAAAGAGCAAGCTCTTCTACTAGCGATTGACGCGGAGAAGGTATTTGATTGCGTGCATTGGCCGTACCTCTTCGCTACTCTTGAGCGCTTTGGTCTGGGACCACGGTTCTGGTGCTGGATTGTGAGCATTTACAACTCGCCTCAGGTGGCGGTTCGGGTCACTGGTGTCCTCTCAGATCATTTTGAAGTGGGGCGGGCAACGCTGCAGGGTTTCCCCCTATCTCCCTGACTTTTCGCCTTATATATGGAGCCGTTAGCCCAGCGACTCCGAGACAATCCCCTTGCACGTGGTATCCCATTTGGCCTAGACCAGCACCTTATTAGTTTATATGCGGATGACCTTATTGTTTCGGTGCACACCCTCTATCCTCTCTGCCGGCTATTGTGGATGACCTCCAGGTATTTAGTCAGTTCTCCGGCTTTAAAATTAACATGCACAAGTACTCAATCTCACCGGTAATCCTCTGATAGCGGAGACTCTCGGCAATCGCTTTGCCTTTGACTGGATGTCGCATGGAATTACGTACTTTGGGCTGGTCCTCCACAAACGTCTTGCGCAAACTGCAGAGCAGAACTACTCAGCCTTATTAAAACGAATCCGCACAGACATACACCGGTGGCGTCGCCTTCCCCTGACTTGGTTTGGTAGACTGTCCGCAGTTAAAATGAATGTACTGCTGCGTACTCTATATTTATTCCAAACGCTACCACTGGAACCCCCACCATACGCCCTGCGACAGGTACAATCGGCTATTGAAGGGTTTGTCTGGGGCCCGACTGCGCTGCGGTTATGGAGAATTCAGCTTCAACGGCCTAAGAAGTATGGAGGTTTAGCTTTCCCTGATATCACTCGATATTTGACAAGGAGTGGGAGGATGTTTTTTATCGGGTGCATCACACTACGTATTCCTCGAGCCACACGGAAACAGCTTTTAAGATTGCAACATATTGGCACTATAGCCTTGATAGGGTCTCCAGATGGCGGCCCCAATGCGATGGCCTCTGTTGGCAGGGGTGTGGTAGTCCCGGAAATTTGATCCATCTACTCTGGCACTGTCCAAAACTAACCCGATACTGGGAACAGATACTAGACGACATTGCTCAGGCCTTCAACACCTCCATACCCTGGCTCCCTGCATACACTCTCTTGGGCCTCCCTAATGCGATAACCTTTCCCCTGCACTTGCTTAGGGGGAGGCAAATAGCGCTTGCTTTAAACGCTGCGCTCAGGGTTATATTGGCAAAGTGGAAATCGGGCAGGATGCCGGAGCGTATCCCCTGGATCCACCAGCTATGGAATCTTTTGGCGATGGAGAAGCTCTCCATGGCAGCAGCGGGAAAGAGTGAAGTCTATGCCAAAACCTGGGCCCTTTTTGTAGCTATTCTCACCATGGAATTTCGAGAATTGACCTGTCCACAATAACTCCGCATCCTCAAATTGATCCCCGACGACGCCACCATCATCCCATGAGAAGGCGTATTTCTGGTCCTCTTCTACCTCCCGATGTGGTGGACCCGAAGTAACATACAGGGCACATGGGCTGACATCTTTCCTTCTTTGGTTTCGCTCACTGAGGAGATAGGGTGGGGGAAGGAAGAGGGTTTTGTTTTGATTTCTTTATCATTTCATTTTACTCTTGTTCCATTTAGTCTTCAAATTCAGAATACTACCCGGTGCCACTGCCCCCAGGGGTCGCCACGCGGCTCCCCTGACCTCTTGCGTCTCAATTGTCTTTTGCAATAGTCCACAGAATTGTTCATCGGTTCCTAATTTTCTTAAGACACGGCCGGCCCTATTGGGTTGTAGGCGGCTTGCTGTGTTTAACATTTGGAAGCCTTATTCTTATTGTTGTCTGGCTTGCACCGCTGGATTTTAACTAGCCGGCCCACTCGGTATGTAGGCGACTCAATTTTGTTCTCTACCTTGTATTCTGTCAATAAAACAGATTTAATACTAACAATGGGAGCCTGCGTACCTGGCAGGAAATTAGAGAGAAGAACATTAACATAAAGATGTCCCTTCTTCTTAGCTATTTTCAGATAAAGAATTTCTGCTCAGGCTTGACAAACACAGGTAGCTGCGAGGGCTCTCAACTGGGAAAAGCTAATTTCATACTTAGAATTTGAAGGCTTGGGAACTGGTATAAACTGCTTATGTCCACCCAGAACAAGCAAATGTTTTTAAACCACCTACAAAGGATTTCTGAGTCCATTGGTTGCCACCTTAATTACCAACAGTGGCAAGGATTCAACAAAATGTCCTGCAAGGCCATACGAGCTGCTAATTTGAGGAGGATGGCATTTTATAGTAAATGGATGATTTATTATACTCCGGCCAGACTCCATAAAATGTATGTGGCAGTCGACCCTCGATGCTTTAGATGTCAACCTGCAGTAGGGGACTAGACGCATGTGGTATTTACAGAAGTCTGGCAGTCGATCTCCCTCCTGATGCCCCTGCTGCCCTCTTAGGGAGAGTAGAGGCTAGAGAGGAACTTACTCTCGACCAACGAAAATGTATCTTTACTGCCACTTTGGTTGCTAGATCGTTAATTCCTGCCAATTGAAAATCAGTAAATATACCTACAACTTCCCAATGGTTCATTAAAATGCAAAGAGTTTTCAGGGGGGGGGACTACAAATGCAAAAAGGGTGAGTTCAGTAGTCAAGTTAAACAGGATATGGAAGGATTGGAAGTAATTGATTTTAGTGGTGGGTTAGGATATTTGTTAATATAGTTTTATATAAAATAAACTGCAGCATTTTACTATCCTCAATGAATTTTCTATGTATTTCCAATGTTTACGTATTATATAACTGTATGCATTTCGGACTCTGTATGTGCTTTATATAAATATTTGAAGAGAAAATGGAAACGTCTTTTTATGCTACATTGAAAATAAAGAATTAAAAAAAAATAAAAGATACTGCATAACAAACCCAGACTAAACCAGTTCCTGAAATGGGGTTTTGTCCTGTAAAATCCCTCCTTATCAAAAGTGGGCAATATTGAAAGATAAATATATCATATTTGTCTCTTCTTTTGTGAGAATATTTCTTGCAATCTAAAAACACAGAATGAAATTATGCAGAACTTTTTTTGACAATTCCACTTTTATTTAATATCCCTGTCCTGGACCATAGTGTTATCAATTAAACTATCTGATCAAACAATATCGCCCTCTTACAAATGGACTGCAAGGCACTGCACTTCTTCCTAAAGTTTTACACATTTTATGGGCATCGCTTGTCAGTATGTTTACAATTTGAGAAGTGTGTTGCTGGATTATAGTAATAATACTACTCTCAGTGTGATTGTACTGAAGATATTTGTGAATTAGGGCCAGATGTGCCAATGTTTCCGTTTGTATTTCTTAATTAGTGCCTCCATAGGAATCACTATTTACGAAATGAAAAAGCATATGTACAAAATTTGTGATTCTCTAATAGCGATTCCTACAGATTAGGAATCGCAAATAGGAAATGGCAGTGCATTCCCGCCAATGAGCGAAATAGTAAATAACTTGCATTTCCTAAATTGCTATTTCCTAATGGGAAATCGCATTTTAGGAAATGGAAAGCCAAGGGCGCCTTTGGGCTCAAGGTCCCCTGGAGGCGACCCAAATTTCCTAGTGCACATGTAAGTGCACATATGCCATAGGGGCATTTGTGCTCTTCAAGTCACAATAAAAACAGCTTTTATTGCGTTTTTCTATTTTGCACATGGTTGCCATCCACTTAAAGTCGATGGTAATTGCATTTCTCATATGCCTAAATTCGCATTTAGGAAATGCTTTGTACATGTGCTTTAGGAATTGTAAATAGGTAATGCCTATTTGCGCTTTCTAAATTGCAGTTGCAATTTGCGATTTCTGCCATGTGGCAACCGCAAATTGCGACGGGTTTTGGCCCTTTGTACGTCTGAAAAGGCCATTTAGCATTTATTAATGGGCTGAAATAGCAATTCGGCCGCGTTAACAAGTGCTAAATGGCTTCGCACATCTGGGCCTAAAAGAGCAACCACAGATTGACATATGGTGCATATCCTGGACGCTCACAGAACTCTCAATAAGAAATTGAAGCAGAGTCAGCAATTATTTTCCATCAGTAAGAAAGTATCCAAACCAAAGATTTCCAATTTCTCTCTACCTTCTCTAAAAAAGGCCCCCTGTGCTAATAGCTTGGATATTAAAGTGAAAGGTAGCAACACTAGACACAGATTCCAACACTCAACGCGTCATGATGTCTCCCTAGGGTGCCCGGGTGTCCATGAGTTCTTGGAAGTATTGTGGCAGCGCAGCCATTCCTTCACCACAACCACCCAAATATCTCATACTTACCATTTCACCTACTTGTAGAGTGCACGTTCCTCTTCCTTTTCTACCCATGCTGGGTGTACAAATAGGGTGGTAAGGTAACAGTCTATTACAGTTAATGTAACTGTTCAGCTTGGTGAATGTAGGGTCCTATGCATATTAGGCTGAGTGTCTTGTTTGTAAACATTTATCAGCAGGCTATGCTACGCAGACGATTCTGTCTAGGAAGGCGTATACTGGTGGGACCCAAGAATGTCCACATAAGCATGTCCAATTACAGATGTCGCATGGTGCTGCTCTGCCTATAGCATGGTATCTTTACAGCTCCCTCTTACATATTTATTTATCATGTCATGTACGCACCTCTCTGTTGCTGTTTGCTTCTGTGCTGTAGCCGAACCATCAAGATGACGAGACCCAAGGGAGTGCGCTTCTGCAACTGTATCCTGATGCAACAGGTTCATTTGCATACCTGTTGAACATTTTATGGGATTTTCTTGCTTCTGCACTGAGTCTTGTGCCTCAATAACCCTGTTGGTCGGCTTGGTTCCGCCCCATTGATGAGTACCATTAGTTCTTTCAACATCAAAAACAGCTCCGATTTGTATTCTCTTCCTGCCTGTATTCATGTTCCTGCTCAATGTTATTTAGCAGGCTCATTCTTCAGAAACCACAGACTTGGCAATACCTGCATCTTTTAGACTGACATTGTGGGATGCCTGATAGCAGAGGGACCATCATTTGTCCAGGTGTTTAGCAAGGTACCACTGAGTGGCTGCCAGTGAAGCACCACTAAACCCCATCTGTCAGGTTGTTGCAATAAATCATTGCGATGTGTCCACATGCCAGTCGTGCTGTGACATGAAAAAGATGGGTTGTACTTAGGAGCTACCTGACGACCAATGACATGCGCAAAGGTGATTATTTAAGAGCAGTGTAACACCACTGAAGTAACAGCACAGCTTGTGAGCTTTGGCTATTAGCACAGGGACAAACTCAAGAATGCACAAGAAGTGAGTCACCACCAGACTAAATACATAGGCCAAATAGGTTTTATGTTTAGGATCAGTAAGCATGGCCATCCAACACAGAATATTCATTGTATTACCTGCACACAACAAACATTGAAATATTCTCCTCACGCCAGGATACACGTATTTGCCTAATGGGGAATTAAAACATTTTGCAATAGAGAGAATGCACAATTAAAATTACAAATATAGATTTGATACCATACTACCTACGATATGTACATTGATCTCATAGCAGTGTTAAAAGAACAGCTCAGAACACTGATAGCATAGGTAGAAGATAATCACTTGGCTTACACAAAGTACTATTTATACAGAAAGGAAAATTGATAAATTATTAACCTCATTACTCCAAATTATAAATGAAAGAGAATAACCTAAATACAAGTGAGTAACTCTGGCAGCCATGATCTATCTTGGACAAGATTAAAAAAGATAACCAAATCAACTCCCTTAACCCTAATGTTCAAATTAAGAAATACTGAAAATCCCACTATTTTAGGCATAAGACCCTCCTGGACGCAATCAATCCCAGTTACGATGTGCCATTGAGAAATGAAATTGAATGATATACTGGGAAACAATATTTATAGGCACAATCTCTGCACTCTTTTTTTTATATCAGAGGTCTCATCTTGTGTAATGGAGGAGAATATATTGTAGTGACGTTTAACATTCGTAAAGCACTGGAGGATTATCTTGCTAGGAGAAGATCATACCTGGGTCTCTGCTTTGGTAGAAGGTCCGGTTTGAGCATGTAGTATGTGCTGATGGGTGATCCCAATACCTTTCATGGACAAAAAGTATTTTAATTATAAGAAATTGGAATGTTAGTTGAGGGGCGTTAGACACCTCAAATAAGAATCACAATCTTTGTCAGGGCGATCCACTAAGGCTGCTCATTAAACATGCACTTTACCCTCTGGTAACTTGGCACAAAGCTGTGAGGCATACACTATACACAATGTAAAGTATTTATGCAGCCCTCAAGCAGTATTAAGGTGAAAATACAACACCAGAAAAATGCCAAAACAATTTAAAAACATAGAGAATATTTGAACAAATACAAATCCAAACAGAAAAACCGGAGATATGATTTTTTAAAGTTGAATTAAAAATAGCACTAAAAATAAAAAAGTGCCACCCGTGATTATCTCGTCACGCTAGATTGGGCCAATATAAAAAAAAAAGGTCAACCATGATACAGCACGGGTAGAGTACACGGATCAGGTGTCCTTTGGGGCTTAGACATTTTTCTGGAGAAAAGTGGTCCTCAACGAGTTGCAGATGGGGCAACTGCAAGTAGAATCCCATCCAGAGTTTGACCGCAGTGAATTCCAACACAGTCATCAACGAAGGCAGGAAAGCTTGCCTGGTAAGGCCTTCATGTCCAGGGTTGCATTTTGACGCCGGTCCAGCACAAGCCCTCTACATTCAGACTTACAAACTTTTCTGAAAGAAGATCTCCTTTAGCAGGGCCAATCCAGCAAGTTGAGTCCATCTGGTAGTTAAATGTCAATGGCTTCGACTCAATGCCAGTCCCAGTCTACAGCCAATTCTTTGGAGGAAAGGTTTTGCAGTTTGGATAGGAGGTGTACTCTCTAGCACCAGCCAAGTGTCCAGGACCAGAGAGGCATCACTTGGGGGGTTATAGCTCACTCTAACAGAATCCAGCAGAAGGGTCCAGTTCAAGTCCAGTTAGAACAGTCAGCTGGGCAGTTGCAGGAAAAGGCCTCCAGAAGCTTGTTGTGCTCTTGTAGCTCAAACAGGAGGTAGGCTAACTGACCCTTGGAGCCGCTTCTGGGGTCTTAAGTTCAAGAAAAGCTGTGGTCAGTCTTCCTTCAGGATTAAAACAGTGGAGTTGACCCTCTCAACCTCACAGGTTTAGGGAAGTTCTGAGAGGGGTATTGGGGATGCAACTTGTATGCCCAGCGACAGCCTATGGGGAAAACACTTTGCCTCTCCCTAACCAATTATAATTTTTTTTCCATCAGTCACCCTACCCAATTTGGCAGCACTTGCTGTGTGGTTCACTGTACTCTATCACACAGTGCCCTTCTCCATCTAAACTCACCATGAAGAACCCTTCTTCCCCGGTCAGAGCGTCCTGAGCCCACCCACAAGTATGGCTATGACCCAAACCAGTTCTGGGGCAGCTAACCCCTCCCATTGGGTTTGGAACCCAGCTGGCTGGAATGGCAAAGGGAGGCAGGCTAAGGTGTGAGCTCCATCTGGCAGTGACAAAGTAGGCACCCTTTGAAGATCAGGAAGGGAGTTGGCACAGCCCGCAGGCCACCTTACTTGAGGAAAAAAAACACCTCTCCTCACCCAATACTTGTTTCTACTCTCACCAAATGGAAGTCATTTACCAGTCCGGTGACACTGAACACTGGCATAAAGGCACATTTGTCATAGGCAGGAAAAGGGTAGCTTTCTAAAAGTGTCATTTTCAATACAATACCATAAAATCTGACCTTGACAGTAAGATGCGTTTTTTAGGTTACTATTTAGCTGATGCCAAACCAAAATTAAGCATTATAAGTTTTAATGTAACCAAGTGTTTCCCTATAGGAGAGCCAGTCTTGCTACAGTGAAAAACTACTTTGGAGGTTTTTCCACTGCGGGGACATGTAAAACTTTAAATATACATGTCCTATTTTTTAAATGTTATTTTAAATGAATTTGTAGAGCGCTCGATTACCCGAAGGTGTCCTGGCGCTAGCTCAGAGGTTTTGACAGGAATGACAGGAAAACGGACTGGGCCTAGATGTCAAAAAGCCATGTTTTCAATTCTTTTCCAAAGTTGAGCAAGTTGGAGGCAGAACGAATATGATATGGTAGCGAAATCCATGCCTTGGCAGTGCAGGTGATGAAACGTCTGCCTCCCCAGGTAGTTCTCTTGAATTTTGGAATAACAAGGGTTTTGGCTCTCAAATAGTGAAGCGTTCTGTTGGTTTCGTACCATTTCAAATTCTGCCTAAGGTGGGAAGGACATGTAGTGTGAAAAGCCTTAAAGGCTGTGCAAAGGAATTTAAATTTGAACCGGTGCCTTACCAGTAGCCAATGGAGTTTTTGATTTCAGTTTTGACCGACATTCAATTTAGGTTTACCAGACAGAAGCCTGACTGCCGCGTTTTGTAGAATTTGCAGCTTTTTAAGATGCTGCTGCTACATATTAAGGTAGAGTCCATTACAATAGTTCACTTTTGACAGGCTAAGAGAAGTAACAACTGTTTTTTATGATTCATAAGGGCTGAAATGAAGAATTGTTTTAATCGTCCTCAGAATGAGAAAGGTAGAGGCAGTAACTGAGTCTACCTGGTCACCAAAGGCGAGTTTGTTGTCAATTTGGACACCTAAATCTGTGGCTTTCCTCACCGGAGAGCCTAATTTGTCTGGCCACCAGGATAGAAACCAGAAGGAAGATTTATTTCCAAAAATAATGACTTCTGTTTTTTCTGAATCCAATTTTAAGCAGTAACTTCTCATCCAATTGGTAATGGCCCTCATGCAATCAAAAAATGTAATGCCTGTGTCGGTGTCCTGGTTTGACAATGACACAACTAATTGTGTGTTGTCAGCATAAGATTTAAGTGAGAAGCTGAAAGATCTTATTATTGAAGCCTGTGATGACACATATACATTAAACACAGTGGGGCTTAGCGAGGTGCCCTGTGGGACCCTGCATGGAAGTGAGAAAGGCTCTGAGTCCATGGCCACCGATTGTTTTCTTTCTAAAAAAAAAAGGAACACAACAGGGTTGATGCTGTCCCCTGCACTTGGATCATGGCTAAGCGGTCCATCAAAGGAGCATGATAGTCTGTATCAAATGCTGCGGAGAGATCTAACAGTACTAAAGCAGCATTAAATACCATGTTCCCTACCCAGTGAGCATTTAGGGCCTACCTTGGAGTGAGCTATACATATTAAAAAGGAAGGTTTAGGCCGGGCAAAGGGTTTATTTTGCCAGGTTGAAATGGTAGTAACGACATATCCAGGCTGCAGGTACATGCTTGGAGAAAGGGTCCACAGTGTTGTAGTGGGTGGCACAATGTGTGCAGCTGCTCACTTAAAGCATTTACTCTACAGGATCTAGTCACATGTAATACCATATACTAGGGACTTAGAAGTAAACTAAATGCTCCCATTAGATGTATGACAGTTTTACCATGTTTCCAAATGAGACCACACTGGTTGGTATGATTAAAGTGTGCAGTGTCCTACGGCCAACAAATCAGCTTAAGTTAAAGAAGGCAATAATCAGAAGTGACCCCGCAGAAAGGGAAATTTCCAACAATATTTTACTAACTCTCCAATTCTTTAATATTAGAATAGAAAGTAAACCAACCTCAACTAGCTGGAGGGTGATCTGTTAAATTGTGCTGGTGCAGTAGATTTGTTTACAGAGCATTAGTTATTACATTTTCTTTCTGATTCATCTAAGCATTCACTCAGCAACTCACCGGTCACAATGATTAGCAAAGAATTTAAGATCAGACACTTGAACGCAGCTACTAAGTAGATGATATGAAGAAATTGTGCCTTAATATAGCAACAGTCAGGCTTAAGAATCAATTACCAAATCCCAAGTGTATGGCACAAAGACCTTCAGATCCTACAGCCTCAAGCCATCAGTTTATTGTGATCAAAGGCTTCACCTAAAATGATGGGGCATATTATCAAGCACGGCGTTAAAATTATCGCCGCTTTAGCGGCAGAAAACTGCCACTAAAGCGGCGATAATGGGCTTGATAATATGCCGCAGAGAATGCCAATAGAAGCCCATGTTGACACCAGGACATGGGCTTCTATGGGAATTCTCAAGGGCATATTATCAAGCCCATTATCGCTGCTTTAGCTGCAGTTCTCTGCCGCTAAAGCGGCGATATTTTTAACGCCGTTTCTTGATAATATGCCCCGATATTCGTTTTTATCATTATAAATACTGAAAAGAGAACAAGGCCTGCACTAAGAACACAAAGCAGCCCTGGCAATTTAATTGGACTGGCCCCCGGAGGGAGGGCCGGCGGGACAAGGGTGAAAGTGTGAACCACTGCTGCATAGCCATACTGTTCCCAGCACTGCTGCTTCTGTTAATTGGGGCCAATATTGCAGCACTGCTGCAAAACTGGCCCCCCAGTAACAAAACCTGCCCCCACTGCTCCAAAACTGCCCCCATCCTTCCAGCCTCACGGGGAAATGCCTGGTTCCCACTACGGCCAGTCCCACCCTGAAGAGAATGTAACAACAGCCCATCGGGATGCTGATTGAAACTCTTCAAACCTATTCTCACTTGGTGGCATTTCTATTTCAGATTGCTCATCTTTTTCACCAGTTACGTATTGAATACAGCGCCTGTCCTAATTAGCTGTACAAATAAAGGCTTGCTAACATGCAACCCTGCCGCAGCCAAAACTATATGGCATCTGCCCCAACCAAACAAATAAAATATCAGTCTACTAAGTATTAAAGTCCAATATAGCTCGTTGTTATAATATAATACCACTAAATGTAAGCTTTAGAGACTGATTATCCAACAAGAGCAAACCATCTGCATACATGGTTACCAGCATAAATCTGAGAGGCAGTCTGTTCACTTGGTAAAGTATTGGGGAGGCCTGGCACCCAACCTACTTTGTGACCAACTACAATGTGCCTATCCTTTGGGTACATGCTGCTAGGGTTAGCTGCAGCCCCATGCCACCCTCAATGCAGCTAACCCCTCTACACTGCTTAAAGGACATGGATGCATTTGGCCATTTGTCACCATCCCCCAGAACACTGATCCAGCTTATGATAGACTTCTGCTGTGCACAACACACTCTGGTTGCAGGACATGATCTGTGGCCCGGGCCTGCACCAGTCATTGTGTCACAGCGTAGTGGGATGTGAGAGCAGTGAACAGCCACATATGAACAAACTGCAGCAGTGAGAGAACTAATATTTCATAGTAACTCATAATATATGCATAATTCGGAAATATTTCAGTGAGTGCCAAGAAATATGGAAAATATTTAATAGGTCCCTATGAAATGTAGGATAATCATCGTAATGAGAATCCCAAAAATAATTTAGGGGCATATTATCAAGCACGGCGTTAAAATTATCGACTCTTTAGCGGCAGAAAACTGCCGCTAAAGCGGCGATAAAGGGCTTGATAATATGCCGCAGAGAATTCCAATAGAAGCCCATGTTCACACCAGAACATGGAATACTATGGGAATTCTCAAGGGCATATTATCAAGCCCATTATCGCCACTTTAGCGGCAGTTTCCTGCCGCTAAAGCGGCGATAATTTTAATGCTGATCTTGATAATATGGCCCTAAATGTTTTATGATTGTCCATTTTAATTAACATTCTGATCATGAAATCTAAACAAAATCTACACATTCTTATTTCAATCAGTGCTCAACGTTAGCTGCATCATGATAACAGCAGTTTCAACAACATCTCTTTTCTGCACAAATATTGGGGCATATTATCAAGCACTGCGTTAAAATTATCGCTGCTTTTGTGGCAGAAAACTGCCACCAAAGCGGCGATAATGGGCTTGATAATATGCCGCAGCGGATTCTCATAGAAGCCCATGTTTCACCAGAGCATTCTCCAGGGCATATTATCAAGGCCATTATTGCCAGTTTAGCGATAATTTTAACGCCGTTTGTTGATAATATGCCCCATTGTGTTTTTAACAAACCGAGGGGCATATTATCAAGGATGGCGTTAAAGCCCATGTTCTGGTGTGAACTTGGGCTTCTATTGGAATTCTCCAGGGCATATTATCAAGCCCATTATCGCCGCTTTAGCAGCAGTTTTGTGCCGCTAAACCGGCGATAATGTTAACGCCGTCCTTGATAATATGCCCCCTAATTAGGTTTTTTCCTAAATTGGTAACCACAAAATAAACATTGGTCACCTTTTTGCACGTTTTATTTACTGTCTTTATAAATTGTTTCCAATTAAACAGATACACATTAATTGTCGCACAATAAACATGCAATTTAAAACATACATACTAATGTGTGATGTGGTCCTGTATTTTCATCTCAGGATTCTGGGGGGCATTTACAAGCTATTCGGCGCACATCATCCTAAATTATAGGGCGATCAGAACGCCTCGAGAAGTAACATTGCCTGATATTGCCCTCCCCAAAAAATCAAGTTTGCTGGGATGGCCTGCCCAGCAAAAACAATTCAGTCTGAAACCATCATATGGTTTTAGAAAACATGACCGATGAAAAATGGCCAAACTCACAGGAAGAGAACACAGACAAAACACCTGACAGAGAAGCAACACCAACCAGACTGGACACGAGGGGCTGCTAGACGACGCCTCGATCACAACAAACAATAGTGAGCCGCAGAGGTGTTTGAGTATGAATCTGTAAACTTCTATCGAATAGTAGTTCTGGTGAAAGCACTCACCAGGATTAAAAGGTGAGGCTGGAAACAAAATGTAGGTTAGATCGCAAGTCACCTCATCAGGATGAATCAAGTTGAGGAAACACTGCACTGCATTACATCGAAGCGAGGCAGAGATCTCCTCCACTGTCTGTTGTACCATCTCTGTTGGTGTGATAAAAAAATGTGAACATGATGCCATCTCCAGCTTAGGGCACAGCCCGACTAACTCAACAGCACTAGCAACTCCAGCATTAGTTGCAATGCCACCACGACAAAAGAAAGAGAAACATGTTCCTCTTTAAGTGTGGGGGATATCATGGTGTTGTTCTCTAAGCATATGGGGGCAGATTTATGTTCCCTGGCGCATCCCTGCAGATCAGCAGGGATGGGTCAGGAAAGATGCGTCACACAAGTTTACCCTTGCGCCACCACAGATGCGCCGCATTTACAATGCAGCGCATCGTGGCGCAAGGATAAAAAGATGCGTGACGCATTTGATGGCATAAGGGCGGCGCATTGCTGGAGTCGTGTCGCAAGCACGACGCAACTCCAGCAATGCTCAGGGGCGCCCTATGCCTAACATGCTGCGTCACTCCTTACGACTGCTTCAAGCAGGCGCAGGGTTTTGACGCAGCATGGACGTAAAAGTGACTCAGTGAGATCTTGTAGATTTCACTGCGTCACTTTTACGGGGCTTCCTGTGATGGAACGCCCACCCTGCATACATTAAACCTGACGCAGGTTTAATGTGGCGCAGGGCTTCACAACGTGACGCATCTCCCTAGATGTGTCACGCTGTAAATGGGCCGCAACTTTTACGCTGCCGCTGCGTCATAATATTGACGCTACGACGGTGCAAAAGTGACGGAAGGGGCTTGTAAATCTGCCCCAATGTGTCTAGCTATCAGAGGGTATGATGGACATTCAGGTGGTGCATAGTTCAGGCTAGGATACACAAAATCATAGTCAACACAGGTATCCTAGCCCATGAAAAGACTAGTATGGGCTGCTATTGGGCCTTGAGGAATGGAGAATCGCGCATTCAAAATTGGCCACATTTTGCTAATGACTGAAGGCCCTTTAAAAGAAAGTGATGCTATCAATTTAAAAGTATAATACATTCTGCTGCTCGGCCATGAGACAAGGGAAATTCCGCGTTCAAAATTGGTTTCACTAATTGAATCAATCTAACAGAACCAAGAGTCCAAGGTGATGCTCTATGCAAATACTAATATAACATAATTTAAGACAAACATCCTTCTCCGTTTTTCAAGTTGTGTTGTACAGCCCAGTGGACCTTTAGTGAAGAGAACAACACGATTTAATATCCAGAACGGGTACATTATGTGTTCTGTTGTGGAATTAAGAATATCTTCAGCAACAGCTTCTGGCAAGAGGGGAACCAAAGTCTATCCCTCAGCTGGATCATTTATTTCTATTACTAAAAAGGAAGGATGTCAAACCCTGCAAACAACCATTTACTTTCTGTGTCTGTCTTACGTTATCCAGCATTTCACCACCACATCATAATGAGTGGCATATCATGTTAACTTCACCAGACACCTGAGAAATATGGCAGAAGACCAAAGTTTGTCACTGGTGCAATGTTTGTAAATATATCCACATTTTCCAAAGTAGTAGCTGTAAATCTCGCTGGACGCAGCTTGTTTCAGAAACACGATACTTTAATAATAATTCTCAAACTTTAAATAGCCTATGTTCAGTCATCTGTCTGGCCTCTAGCATAACATATTTTTGTCAGTATAACTATCTGTTGCAACATTTTTCTCTGATCTTATTTCTTACAGAATCCATTAGGAAAGGAGAGTCACACAGCGTTATCTATGAAATGGGTACACTGCGAGCACACTCTGTTCTCGGCCGCTCCAGAACTGACATAACTAAGCAAATATTTACTACGCCAATTACTGTTTTAATGTGTAAGAAATTGTTAACGGTGGCCCGATTTGAAATGAGGACAGTGAACTTAAAAAGCACTTTAGGGTTTTTGTGTCTCCTCATAACAACACTTGAGTAAAAGGACAGGCGCCTTAAAAAAAAAAAGTTTCAAGACCAATAAATTTGAGGAAGGCAATCAAACAAACAACCCACTAAAAATAAACTACTGTAGCTCGCAAATTCAAAAGAGACCCACAGACCGCTGACATTAATGGTAATGCCAAGCACCTTATTCTATGAGGTTGCAGAAGGTGGTTATAAGCAATTGGATTTTCATTTGGGGTGGAAATAATCACAAACCTTGTCAGGGTGAACTCTCAAAGACGCTAAGCTCAACCCCTTGTAATTATGGTACAGAGCAGGCCTTGATTTAGGGCAATGTGTATAGTATTCATAAGGTTCCAAAACAGTGACAACGTTAAAATACAAAACAATGAAAATCCCAATCTCAAATTTGATTGTTTGACCCACCGACATCTGCCCCCGCGGTCCACCCACCGCATTACGATGCAGCGGGTGGAGGCATGGGGCGGAGGGACCATCCGCAGTGCTTCCAATGGGCTCAAGGAGGTGCGTCGGCGGCTCAGTAATCCCTACAATAAGGGCTGTGCCTGCTCAGGCACCGCCTTAGGGATTACAATGTCCCTTTCTGCCTGCCCTTTCATGGCTGTTCACCCGCCATGAAAAGGCAGGCGGAAAGTGACTTTGCAGCCACTATCAGGTCCCGTTGTCCCCTGGCCCTCTGCTATGGGGCCTGGGAGGCACCAGAGTGCCCCCTATCCACCCATGCACCATGTTTCAGGCACTGCAGGGTGCCTGCTACATGGTGCTGGGATTTTTTATTTTTTTTATTTTTTATTGGGACTTGTGCTGCAGCACACGCTGCATTAGAAAAATATACACATTGCGACTGCTGTGAAGGCGGTCGCATTGTAATCAGGCCAGTGGGATTGAGAAGTTCTAGTCGGGCAGTTCTGCTTCGAGCACACTTTAATAAACAAAACTACTCCAAAATGACAAGAATCCAATAGGGGAACCCCAGATATGAATTGTTAAGGTTTTTATTAGAAAAAAAGTGCCAAAAAGCACAATGCACCAATTAGTCTATGGTCTCTAGAGACCAGAACCTAGGCATTATTTGAGGTTAACTGTGATAGAGCACTGTTTGTCCTGGTCATAAATTTTACCTTTGACTTTGGCCTAATATATATCTTTGTTGTATGTATTCTCTATTTCAACAGCAACCACCAAGAGAGTGGTCCATTCACCATATTTAAAAGGTGGTGGATCTTAGGTTTAATCATGGCAGAGACTACTCTGGGGCTTACAGTGTCGGTTGGAAAGCCTCCAACCGCGGTCGGAGGCTTTCCAACTGTCGCGGGAAGTTTGTGGTCCAACTGTCTAATTATGATGTCGGCAGTTGGAGCGTTGACTAGCCGGTCATTCTGACGCGATTCTGACCGGCTCTCGGAGTCTTCTGGATGGTCGGATCTGCACCGTAATCTCCTATTGATGGCGTTCCCGCTGTCGGGATTATCATGTCGGTTTCTGACAGCCTTTCCGTGCCGGCCATTCCGACATGGAAAGGCTGTCAGAAAGCAAATTTGGGGGCCCTGCTCCATGGCCTTCAGTTGATGACCAATGAGGGTACCTAGGGCGGCCACCTGTAAATCCTTTCACTGTGTGGCAGGTACCATGGGGTGCCTGCCACAGGGTGCAGGGTTTTGCACACAGCTCCATTTCTTTTTAAGAGCCTGTATTATGGCTGGTTTACAGTCGTAGCACAAGCTCCCATAGAGAAATGGGAGTATGCAACCGAACAGTGTACGGTCGTATTGTAATCAGGTGGTCGGTACAGCCGACTGGACTTTTGTCTCCACCATGATTAAACCCTTCTGACGGCCACCTGAAGTAAGGACTGTGGGAGGCAGATCCCAAAGTCTGCCCATGAAACTTAGATGGGTGGAATTAGAGGTCAATTTTCACTTTCCATCACCGCCAGGAAAACCCTGTAGGTAATGGGCAGTGAATACTGCTAAATGCTTCCCTTGCCATGGGAGAAGACTCCCATGGCAAGGAGAGCATTTTCTTTTTTCAAAAAGAAAATCCCACTTTGATATTTTCTTTTTGAAAATAAAAAGTAAATCAGTTTGATGGAAGGCTTTGTCATGCTGACTGAATGCTTCACCAAACTGTAACAAAAATTGACAATAACCACCGGTTCATGACAATGCTTTAGAAGTGACTGTTACCTTGGGGGGCATTTTTAAATTTGGTGGGTGGAGTAGTCTCGGCATGGCGGACATGAAGTCATCTACCATGCCAAAAGAGATTACATCCTTCCCTCAAAATATCCCAATCCACCACAGGAGGAGCATTCTAAACCCCACCCCAAGACCGCAGGTGAGGAACTTAGAGACTCAACGAGTGCCAGGCAGAGACCAACAGCAGGGTCCCGTCCAGGTCCAGTCGTCTCTCTTTAGCCACACAGCAGGTCAACGAATCAACCCTTTCAGTCCCCTTCTTTACCTGGGAAAAGGTCCATTCCTTCATGATTCCTCTCTTGTCACAGACAGCAGGATCAGTGTTTTTGCTCTTTCACAGGTTCAGCAAGTGTTGTACAGTGGGTGCTTAAAGATGCCAGATTTATGCCTGGCATTAGCTAGAGGGTGGGATGACTCCCAGGTACACCCTTACCAATTTTGTAAAAGTTCCTTGGGCCAACCCTATCCACCATGGGCATTTTCAAATTGGCAAAACTCTTCAGCCACACCGTACTTGGGTACTGAGGGCTGTAGGTGTGTGTGGAGAGTGTGTTATGGTAATCCTAGTGTCCTCCCACATCTAACACTAAAATCCAGTTTGGAGCAAACACTCTAGACACAACAAATTGAGAGACAGACGTCTGGTAGGACAAAAGCAGGTTCCTTCAGTAATCAGACAGTGTATCCTAAACAAGGTTCACTGACAAAATATAGAGTAAAAAAACAGCTACATAAAAAAACATTGAGTCAAAAATGTCAAATTTAAAAATATCGACTCCCTGTACTGTAAATAAAATTACAAAAATATAGAAAAAAATGTTGTTTTTCACTAATATAGCTATCTAAAATATTGATTCATAAATCTATAGACATTTAAATATTAAACATCAATTAAATTAAATAATAAATCTATTATAATTAAATTAAAAATATTTAATAATTGTTTTGAAAAATATAACAATTATCATTAATAAAAAAAATAAAACAAACATATATATATATTAATATATTAATATACCTATTTGTATTTACGCACATCTAATTTAAAAATAAAACCAAATCAATATGTTTAATTTATATCATATTTTAATACTTTTTTAAATGTAATAACATGTATCCAATAACATAAAATATTTAAAAAACAAACCATTTATTTAGAAATGAAAACCTCAAACCAAATACAAATTCAGAATTTTCTCAAAATAATAATATATTAAAAACATTATTAATTATATATATAAAAATTTAAACAACCAAAAAAATCTAAATATAAGTTTAAACAATATAAGGTAAACTAAAAAGTCTGATAATTAAAACATATACTATACCCACTACAATGTATATATAGTAGACAAAGGTTTAAACACAAAAGGGGTCAAATTTACAAATCCCACTACAGTTAATGAAACAGTAGAAAAAGTGTTGGATGTCAGAGGGGTAACATTTACTATTCCCTCTCTAATGAGTGCAACAGTAGGGAAAGTGATGGATAGCGGAGGGTAAACATTTACTTTTCCCACTCCAGTCAGTGCAAAAATAGGGAAAGTGTTGGATTACGGAGGGCAAAGATGTACTATTTCCACTCCAGTCAGTGCAACCGTATGGAAAGTGTTTGATTGCGGAGGGTTAAAATGTTATATTCCCATTCCAGTCATATGAACAATTAACACAAATATTAATTTTTTATCAAAATAGCAAAATCTATTATCAAAATAATAAAACCAATAAATACAATATTATTTACAATTAAAAATCATAACACAACACATATCATAATAATGAATGAATCAATCAATCAGAGGAATTGTAAGCACGCTACTCACCCGTGAGGGTCTCAAGGCGCTGGGGGTGTAAGCAGCCCGGTTCAGTCGAAGAGGCAGGCCTTGAGCATCTTCCTAAAGATGTTCATAGAGGGGGTGCGTCTGATGTTGAGCGGGAGCTCGTTCCAGGTAGTGGCTGCAATGTGGGAGAAGGTTCTTCCACCTGTTCTAGCTCTGCGGATGCACAGGATTTCGGCGAGGGTAAAGTCGTCGGATCTGAGATTTCTCTTGGGTACGTGGAGGGAGATTCTCTCATTGAGGTATTGGGGTCCGGTGTTGTGGATGCATTGTAAGCATGGGTGAGTATCGTCAAAGTGACTCTCTTCTCAACAGGCAGCCAGTGGAAGGTGTTGGGTGGTGTGCTCGTGTCAAGGAATGTTGAGGACGAGTCTGGCTGCGATGTTCTGTATGGTCTGGAGCTTGCGGATCAGAGACTTGTTGATCCCAGCATAGAAAGCGTTTCCATAGTCCAGTCTGCTGGTGATGAGCATGTGGGTGACGGCGTTCCTTGATTCGTGGGGGATACACTTGATGGTCTTTTGGAGGATTCGGCGGGTGTTGAAGCAGCTGGAGGCGACGGTGTTGACCTTGCTGGGTCATGGAGAGGGAGGAGTTGAGTACAATGCTGAGGTATCTGGCGTGGTCGAGGATGTGGGGGGCTGCCGAGGGTGGTAGGCCACCAGGTGTTGTCCCATGCCGAGTGGGAGGGTCTGAGGACGATGACTTCTGTCTTCTCATAGTTGAGCGTCAGGCAGTTTCTGCTCATCCAGGATGCAACGTCCTTCATTCCTTCCTGCAAGTTGAGTCTGGTGGTGATTGGGTCCTTGGTGAGGGAAAGGATGAGCTGGGTGTCATCGGCATAGGACACTGTGCTGAGTCCATGCTGTCTGACAATGGCGGCGAGGGGGCAAGGTAGAAGTTGAAGTACGTGGGGCTGAGAGATGATTCTTGGGGCACTCCGCAGTTGATTTCCATGGGTTCGGAGAGGAAAGGTGGTAGTCTGATCCTTTGGGTTCTGCCGGTGAGGAACAAGCGGATCCAGTCGAGGGCAGTTCCTTGCATGCTGGCATCGTGGAGTCTGGTGGTGAGTGTGTGGTGGGAGACGGTGTCAAATGCTGCAGAGAGGTTGAGTAGGATCAGGGCTGCGGTGTGTCTTTGGTCGAGGAGGGTGCGGATGTCGTCAGTGGTGGCAAGTAGGGCGGTTATGGTGCTGCGGTTGCAGCGGAATCCGGATTGGGAGTGGTCAAGGATGGAGCTTTCTATGATTAATTTGGTCAGTTGTGCATTAACGGTCTTCTCTGTGACTTTGGCCGCAAACGGGAGGACGAAGATGGGTCGATAGTTCTTGAGGTGGGTGGGGTCCACTGAGGGCTTCTTCAGCAGGGATCTGACTTCTGCATGTTTCCAGTCATTGGGAAAGGTGACGGTCTTGAAGGTGGTGTTGATGGTGTGTCATAGTTCAGGAGCAATGGCAGTGGCTCTGTGGAAAATGTGAGGGGGCAGGGGTCTGTGGGGGTCCCTGAGTGGATGCCTTTCATGGCTGCAGTGGTGTCTTCGGTGATGACTGGGGTCCAGGAGGAGATGGTGGGCTGGATGGCTTTGCTGGAGCAGGAAGTGGATTCGGGGTTGGGTGTCTGGTCATTGAAGTTGTCGTACAGTGCCTTGATTTTCAGATGGAAGTAGGATCCGAGCTTGTCGCAGAGGTCCTGGGAAGGGGTGATGTCCGTGGTTTTGCTGCGGGGCTTGGTGAATTCCTGGATGAAGCTGAAGAGTTGCTTAGAGTGGCCGGCATTGGCGAGGATCTCCTTTTGGTGGATCTGATGTGTTTGTGGTATTCCGTCATGATGTGTTTGTAGGTGGTGTGGTCTTCTGGCGTTTTGCTGTTTCTCCAGTTCTTCTTAAGACGTCTACGGGTGCGTCTGGATACTTGGAGGTCTGCGGTGAATCAGGTTGCTTTTCTGTGGCGTTGTCCGTCAGAGTTGCGTAGTGGTGCAAGCTTGTCTGCGCAGCTGGAGATCCATGTGTGGAGTCCTTTGACTGCGAGGTTGGAGTCGGTCGACGTGGTAGGGGCATCGTAGTTGAGGGTGGAGTTGAGTTGTTCCTCGTGATTTTGCTCCAGTTCCTTCGTGGGGGGTGTGGTACAGGTTTGGGCGGCGTTGGTTTGTGGACGTGGAAGTGTACTCAGTGGTGGTCTGTCCAAGAGGGTTGCGTGGTGCGGCTGAAGTGGATGTTGTTACCTCCTGGGAAGATTGGATCGAGGGTGTTGTTATTATTGACATAGCTTTCTATGCTATACCTCTACAAGCTACACACCAGACATCTTAAATGCATACTCAAATCTTAAATTTATAATATTTACACATTTTACATATATAATTATCTATTAAATTATTAATGCTAATTAACTACTAAAAAACTATTACACTGAACAACCTTTCCACCATGTATCCATGCAAAACAAATGACCCACACTTAATATATAAATTTAAAAAAAAATAATTCACATACTTAACAATCAATTAAACAATTAATATTACTAATTAACTAAGAATAAATAATTATGTTTAATTAACATCCCTCCCTTTACCACTACGAAAACAACTCACACATATAATCTAAACAAAATTTTAATTACATATTTGCATAATTAATGATCATTTAAAATATTAATTAAAACATAATGTTTACTAATTATTAAAATGTCCTTCATATCCCTTACCCACACAAAAACCACAAAACACCCCCAAATAAATAAATATATTACACAATTTACATAATTAATTATCAATTAACAAATCAATTAAATAATTATTTATAAAAATACATAATTTTAACTAACTTTAAAAAACACAACCTCCATGTTAATTTTTTTAATACAACTAACAGAAATATTGATCAATTTAATAATTCTAAATAAGTAATCATTATTAATTTATAATTAAATAATTTCCCACCATATACCTCTTTATATCCCAGACAAAAGAACAAAGTACGTGCGCTCTCGGGATATATCACATGTGACCAAGGCTGCTTTCCGCAGTCGAAATTCATCGTGTAAATAAACGCTTTGCTAGTTTACTTGGAGTCTTGGATCCTGATTATCATGGGAGCACACATACTTTGAACTTTTGTCTGGGATTACTATTGCCAGTACGCTCTGCTGGAGTGTGCGCCACTTCTAATGGGTCCGGGTGAACCGGAAGGAGCTACGTGGTGGAATGAATATATATATATCATCTACCTTGCTGGGGGGCGGATTTGCTGGCCGGGCTTTGCTTCGCCACTCTGCTTGGCCGGGACCTTCTCCGCCGAGCCTTCCTACCTTTTGCCTTCTGCCTACAATAGAACTCTCAGCCTACATCAGAACTCCGGGCCGGGCTTTGCTCCGCCGCTGCTATTGGCCGGGCTTGGCTCCGCCATACCGGGACCACAAATCCCATCACCCCCGATTGCCGCGCCCATCATCAGCCAGCGCCTGGAGGCGCATAAAGGTGTGTTTGGTCTCTCGTCCCGCAGGACGCGCAGGGAGAAGCCCGGGATAAGGGCGGGACCATCTGAGGCCATCAGGGGCCATAAGAGGCCGGGCTGGGCCACCCTATTGACATCATTGTATAAAGTAAGAACGCAGATTTAAGGTCTGTTAGGAGCTCACTATTTGTGTTTCCTGCTCATATATGATAGATAATACTTGTTGGTTGTTACTCTCGCTATCTAGTATATAGGGCGGGCCCGCTTGTGCCCGTCCGCGCTAGGTTGCGGAAGGGTAGGGCCACCCCCCCAGAGCCTCTGGTTATTAGGTCTATTCATTTCATCTGCCCAGTAGTTGGGACAAAGGACTTACAAGTTACTGTTATATGTGCAGCGATTATTGGACTAACATTCCCTGTCTCCCTGATTCATTGAGTGTGTGGCTAAAGTACCACACTACAATAGTGTAAATTATCAAAGTACTACCAATAGGTGTACTGGTTAAAACTGTAAGTTCTTAAAGTGATGTGATTATTTGAAACAAATGTTTATTGTAATATTGTAAGTCTGTGTCAATATAAACGAGTGTAACCTTTTGTGCATTAGAATGGGGAAAAGAAAAGCTGTGGATAGTGGGGAGAGTGGTCACTTAAAGAAAGGCAAAAGAGCTAAAAAAACAACCAAAACACTGAACAAACCTCACGCTGTCATGGATCGCATTGCCAACCTTGTTTAAGAATGTGAGGAAATTCTCCTCGTTCAACCAGGGCTGTGTAGTTCCCCTGCTGTGGCCTGTGAACTCTCCCCTATACCAATCACAAGTAAAAAGCAACCAGTTTCAGTTATACCAGATATGTTCAAAAAGCAGCTCCTTAAGGACCAACAACTTTCTAACTTGGCCCATTGTTCGCACGTAGAAAGTACCAATTCTTCCCTGCTTGGTCCCTGCCTTGCGTCAACTTGTGCAGACGAGCTCACTATTTCCTGTTCAAATCGCTTTTTGCCTCTACTACAAATTCCCCAGGAAGAAACTGCTCAGTCAGTATCTCCAGGGAATAAGGTTGTAAAATGTTCTTGTTCAGTCCAGTTTAAAAGCCAGATAAACGACCTAAAAGATCAGACTAAGCATTTTATGTTGGAAGTTAAAGTACGTAAGGAAACGCTGGCTTGCCTTAATCTAGCACTAAAATCAAGTATTAATAAACAGCATTTAGCCACCCAAGATCCGTCCCTCACTCAAGCGATTAGTGTATCAAATGTCAATAAAGGAAATCTAAATTGTCCAACTGATAAGAATGTAATTAACGTACAAATGGAAAGAGCTCCCAAAACCCCATCTAGTGATCCAAAACCTATATGGAATCGTGTAGCTACGAATGAAGTAGCAAGTAGAACAGGTAAACTGTATAATATACCAAACAGAAGGGAAACCCAACATGAGTACACTCACTCAAGTCAGACTAGGTCAAGTCCCCTCATAAGAGCAAGTACTATAGAGTATTCTCGCCCCGGGCCTATAAAGCCACATATCTTTTTAACCAACGTTCCTAAGATCCAGCCCAGTTTAACTAGAGAGGATGAACAGTCCCTGATTAATAAGAGCATTCAGTGGCTATGCCATGTTCGTAAGTGCAGATCATTAATTAGGGAGGATATATCCTCTGCCACAAGATATTGTTTAAAGGACAGAGACACAGATTATGTGTGCCTTACTCTTGTTTCACCATTGCTGGTAGAGAATTTGTTGACTTTTGAGTTGAGAACTTCACATCTTATCCATACAAATATTCGATTGAAACTGAACCCCCCAGATCTTTCTACCCATTTTTCATCCAAAACCCATGAAAGAATGCCAATCGGGGATTCATCCCTCCAAAATATTGACTGACCATCAACTGGTAGAATTTACAGGGAGGATTCGTGTTGGCCAGCACTAGAAATAGTATAGTAAGCTCTTGCATGAGCCGTCCCACTGGCATCAGTTCAGCAGGGATGGACTGTGAAGATGATCTGCAATCGACAAACTTGAGCACTCTGAGAGTAGACCATTCTAAGTTGGGAAATCTTAACCAAAAAGTAAAGCAGCCTCCAGTCTTATCCACTACTGTAATAAGTGTACCATCTGTGGCTAGCTCAGGCAACAAATTGGGGATCCACGATGCATCCCTAATGAGATTTGCATCGTGGAATATAGCTGGGTTGACTAGTAAGATTAACTCATCCGACTGGATTGATTTTATTGACACGCTAGATATTATAGCGTTTCAGGAGACCTGGGCGGTGGCGCCGGTCTTTCACCATGGCTATCTTACTTTCCATAAAGCCGCTTTGGGCGGACACAAGGGAAGGCCCTCCGGAGGTCTAACTATCTGGGTAAGGCAGACCGCCGCCTTTAAGATAACTGAACTTGAGACTGATAATATGGATATTATGGCGCTGTTCATTAGTACTAAAAATCCGCCTAAAACTCTTATAGTCAATGTTTATGTTCGGGGGCTGGTAGGTGGTAGGTCCTAAAAAGACTATTACAGATCTTAATAATTTTTTAGCCAGTAAAGGAGAAGGGTATAACATAATCATAGCTGGTGATTTTAATACTACTTTTGAGCCATTGGACCATGAGGACAGCCAATTAAGTGTAGATGAAGACGCTCAATGGGATATTCCCCAATTGGAAATTCCACCAATAAAAAAATGGACTGAGGCAGCCCTCCAGTTGAAAGCCTTTAGCTTGGAGAGAGATGTGCGAGCAGCAAATGGTCGTACTCCATCTGACCGCCTAGGATCCCACACATATAACAACGGCCTGAGAAGTAGCCGCATAGATTATATCTTTATAAATGTAGAGTATTGGTATTCTGTAGTAGATATGAAGGTTTGTACCAGGACCGTAAGCGATCATAACCCACTACTGCTAGACGTAAAAGGTTTAGCCAAAGTAGGACCCTCGCCACCAATAGAGTTAACTGAGACTGCCAATGCTGTTATTAGTAACGATATGAGGAGGGTTAAGTGGTCCCGGGTAATTGAAAAAGAAAGTTCCATCAAAAGTATGAATGTTGAGGTGCAAAAGAAGCTAGACCTCCTTGAACAACATTCAAATCAGGATGAAATAAATCAAAATATAACACATATACATGAATCCCTGTTCAAAAATATTAGGAGTTTTATTACCAAACCATACGAAACCCCAAAGAGATCATACTTAAAGCGTGACCACTGGTACAACAAGGCATGCAGGCTAGCATATAAACAGCTGTCTTGGGCGATTAAATCAAAAGATATAAATATGATAAGACTAGCCCGTAAGCAGTATAAATCTACCCAACAATCTGCAAAACAGGCCTGGGACGAACAAAGATGGAAGGATCTTCTGATAGCAAGCAAAGGGAAAAACCCTCAATCATTCTGGCAGCTTGTTAAATGGGGATGAGGAGGCCAAGGAAATACCCTGTCAAATCATATTGCCCCTGATCAATGGGCATCTTTTTTTGAGTGCCAATTCGCTGTCACGGGAAAAGTATCCCCATTCTTAGCCCCAAGTGTAGAGATACCGGCAACATTTTCCTCAAGGGAATTTGAAATAGCTGTGACCTCGGCCCCCATAGGTAGGGCTCCAGGTCCTGATTGTGTCCCAGTGGATTGATTTATGTTTGACAAAGAAAATAGGTTTAGGTATATACTGTTTCTTGTAAATGCAATTGCCAGCGAAGCATCTATTCCTGACTCCTGGCGTGGGGTGGAAATCCTCCCCATTTACAAGAAGGGGGATCGTTCAAGCCCCAACAACTATAGGCCTATTAGCCTGATTGATTCCATGCAAAAGATCATGGCCAGATTAGTTTTGAATAGAATTCAATCATGGATTACGGAGAACAATATATTATCCCCCTTCCAAGCAGGTTTTAGGGCTTACGTGAGCACGATAGACCAAGTATTTTATTTCTTATTAATCTATTGGCGTGTTGTACAGTTGGCGGGTGGCACTATCTACGCCACTTTTGGGGATCTTAAAGCAGCTTTCGATACTGTACCAAGGAATAAGCTTTGGTCTGTATTGAGAGATCTAGGAATCCCAACAGAGCTATTGCAGCTGGTGATTAAATTGCATGAATCAAACTATGCCCGGGTTCGATGGGGTGGTCAAGGGAATACTAGAAACAAATTTCCAATCTCCAAAGGGGTACAACAAGGATGCGTGTTGGACCCAACCTTGTTTTCATTATTTATAAATGGTGTGGTTAGATATTTTCTTGATCACCCTACCGATGCTCCCTCTGTTGCGGGTATCAAAGTACCAATTCTCATGTTCGCTGACGATACTCTGATTTCATTTAAGACCCAAGCCGGGCTGCAGAAAGCCCTGGTACGGTTTGAGGCTTTTTGTTCCGAGCATTAATTAACGGTAAATGTGGACAAGACTAAATTTATGGTGCTCCACAACCACAAAGTCACCAAGTCAAGGGTTGTAATGAATAATGAGCCTTTAGAACAAACAGACTTATTCACATACCTTGGAGTAACCATCAATCGTAAGATGGATTGGAAGCCCCAAATAGAAATAATTGCTCTCAAACATTCACAAATAGCAGGGGTGATTTTGAAAGAACATAGGCTATCTCAAACCAAGCCAGTAGGCCCCGCACTTCAGATTTACCAGGCTAAAGCTATGGCATCTATTTTATATGGGGCAGAACTTTTGGGGGTTTGAAAATTTGTCCCTATTAGCTCAGGCCCAAAAAAGTTTTCTAAGAGGTCTGATTGGTCTCCCCCAGAGTACCCCCCTAATTCCTCTATATTTTGATATGGGGTGTCATCAGCTAACAGAGGTTGCAAGATTCAAACCATTGGCTTATTGGAGAAGACTTTGGTCCACTCCGGAATTAGCCCATTATGCCACAGCCCTTATGGACATAAGAAGAAATGATATGTCCCATAAGATCAGTTGGTTACAGCATGTTAAATGATCCCTGGTGGACATGGGCATGAGGCAGCTATGGGATGATCCAGCTCACAATTTATTTCCATCCAAAACAGAATTCAAGGATGCGTACTGGTCCATGATTAGATCCGGTATTTTGAGATATTCCGGGTCTATATCTCTGACCAGTGCCTTCTTGGATCATAAACTGGACCCACATTATGAAGAATTCTGGGACCTTATAGTGAAGCCACTGGACAGAAAACGCTATTTTCAGTTTAGGGTTGGATCACTACCTACCAAAGCCTTTACTAAATCATGGCACCCGATTCAAGACAGTAAATGTTTATTTTGCCAAATTATGGATGAAACGATTTCCCATATACTTTTTGTGTGCCCAGCATATTGTTCTCCACAGAGGATATGGCTCAAACCAGTCTGTCTGAAACTTGGTACTAGGTCAAGTGTGGTTGCGTTAAGAATATTAAAGTCCAGTACTCAAGAGGCAATTGTAATAGCCATAGCGAAATTTCTGGGATGGGCCTGGAGAATAAGGCAACTGTTTGGAAAAAACAAGCAGACTGCGACAGTAAATTCTAGTGCTCTGTCTTCTGCTTAGTCTTTTTTACTTGGTATCGTTAAATACAGTTTATATATATTTATCAATGTTTTATATTTGTATATCTGCATAGGGGCGTGCTGGTTTTTTCTATTTCAAGAAAAGTTCCCTTTGGCACATGCTTTTAAAATCTTTTTTAACAGGGGTTTACATTGGAGAGTCTTTCGAGTGGATATTTACTGTTCTTAATATGTTTTTTAATATAAGTTTCATTATATTTTTGTAAAAGTCCCTAAGGAATAATGGATTTTATCATGTGAAGTTGTAAATATTCATGTCTTTTATGATCAATTTGGTTGAAATAATGACTAATAAATGAAATGAAGTATATATACACACACACATACACTATTTACATAAATTATTATCGTTTAAATAATTAATAATATTTAAAATTATTAATAGTAATTAAAAAAATATTAATCATTTTTAATTTATTTACATCCCACCCTATTCCCCTATAAACCCCACAACCCTTATGATGGTGGACGGTCTTCAGTCCGTCAGCCCTTGTTTTGCATTCTAGACCGCCCACCTGCAAGGTGGCGCTCCCGCAGGACTAATTATGATAGAAATGCCACACATATCCCTGCACTACGGGGCAGCACCGTGCGGTGACTGCCACATGGTGCAGTGACATGTAGAGGGGGCACCATAGGTGGGCCAATGGGCAAGGAGGGCCCGCTAGGGGCCCCAATGTCCCTTTCTGCCAGCCTTTTAATAGTGGGTTCACCCCCATAAAAGGGCTGGCGGGAGGGGACATGGTAATGCCTATGGCAGTGCCTGGTAGTCATCTCCACCATTGTAGGCATTATTCTGCCTCTGATCGACAAATATGTGGCTGTTGGTCTTTCCGACCGCCATACTGCCACCCGCCATCCAAATATGTTGAAAATTGCAGGGAGACCGCTATTGACAACAATATTTTTAACAACGATATTACTTACCTTAAAATCAATATTCTAGTCCACAATATTCTTCCTCACAATATTTCTGTGTCATGATATCTCATACTCAATAATCGTGTCAGTCGATATTACTGACTTGATGGTGGTGAACCTGCCACCAACAGGCTGTTGGTGGCGGGTTCTTGGTGGCAGGTTCACCACCATCGTGAAGCCATTTTCTGCCTGCCATATTATGATGACTGGTGGTAGCGTGGCGGTAGGAAACACCAACCGCCACGTAGCCGACGGGCTCATGAGCCCACTAGTGCTGCGGAGGCCCTCAACATGTAGTACATGCCGGCGGTGCCTACTAGATTACGATGCTGGCTCTCCACTAGCCTTTCCATGGTTTACCTGCCATGGAAAGGCTGGCAGGAATGGCTTTTGGGGACCTGTTGCGGGCCCCCCTTCTGCAGGGGCAGTTTGTTTTTGCACTTGGGGGACACCTATGGTGCCCCCCTATATTTCCCTGCACCATGTGGTAGGCACCGCGTGGTGCCTGCCATTTAGTGCAGGAAAAAGTGAATCCTGCCTTTTTTCCATTGCGGCGGGTGCTGTAACCAGCAGCACCTGCCGCAATGGAAAAAATGCCTTTTGCGGCCGCTGTGGTGGCAGCCACATTGTAATTGCATATATGTGCCGCGCGGCCCCCATCTCCAGGACGGTGGCAGTCCGCCCGCAATTGTAATCAGGCCCAATATTTCATCTGAAAACCCATCACCAATTATCTTAACATACTGTTCTCTCCTATTCAGCACTGGTGGTTACCAGATGGCCAACTATATTGTAGATTCATGTGCAGGGTGATTGTCGAGGAAGTTGCATTACGAATGGAGGAGCAAAGGGGTTTAAGCCACAACCCCATTGCAGCTGACTGGGCTGCCCTTGTTGCAGACCTCACTGGGCGAGAGGAGGTGACCTCTAAACTGCTGTTGCCTGAATTGAATGCCTCATAATACAGCAATAGAAGAATAGCCTCGACTGGACCATGGATGCAAAATGGATGGGTAAAACGGGTGAGTGGATGGCATCATTGCAAATGCTGGAAAGAGATTTTGGTCAATTGGCAGGGGGTTAGATGGGCTAAAGTGATACAACTGTTTTTGTTCCTCTTATTGTTAACATTACCAAACTTCTGTGACGATTACCATGTTGCATATATGCACCTGCCCAATGTAATACTGATAACTGACGTGACAAACATAATGCCAGATATATAAGAATGCCAATTATTTACCATCTTAAAGTGTTAAAAATTCTGATGACTGACTTGATGAACATAATGCCAGACATGTAAGAATACAGATTATTGACCATCTTAAAGTGTTGAACAAGTCTGTTAGGACAAAAGCAGGGTCATTCAGCAACCAGAGAGGGGATCCATTTTTTGACATGACCGAGAAAATGGACTGATGGCCTCAGCTCGACCTTCCTTGGTTTATGGCTATCCAGCAATCTATTAAATAGGGTTTTCTCTTGACCCACTTCCTCCAAATTATTGCAAGTGGTGGTGGACTTGCTTAATTCATCATTGCATGAGGGCACTGTTCCACGATCTTGGAAACATGCTATGATTCTCCCACTTGTAAAAAAAAGCCCAATCTTGACCCAACTAATTGGACTAATTTTAGACCCATCTTGTTGCTACTCATTTTGTCAAAATATTGGAAAAACATATAAACTCTCTGCCCACCACTTTCGTGGAAGCCCGGCAACTGCTCCATCCTTCCGATTTGGGTTTCAGGGCTGGACAAAACCCTACTCCAGAAAGAACAACGTTGGATCTACCGTCTTTCCACCCATATAGTAAGACCCAATGACAATATCCCAGGGAATACCCTCAGTAGCCATTGACACCCAACTACATGATCATTTGCATGTACATATTCAGCCAATGGTTGAAAAAGCTGTCACGCCAGTCCACACGGGCGTCCAGTACCCTTTCAAAATGGACCACCATCACATTAGTGTTTTCTCTCCATAACACTGTGACCAACCGGACAAATCCCCATCTGGAACCTGCACATACTGTATGGGCGCTGAGAGATACCACACCAAATGCCAGGCCAGGGTATGCCAAGCATAACCCCCACGACCAAATGAGAGTGTCTTCAATACACTGTGGGAACACAAAACGGTGGGCATTTCGGCTGATTGACCACTCCACTCCAGAGATGGGCACAGAACACACATAACCCCTTCATGACATGTAATTATGACAGTAGCATGTTCATTTTATCCTAACTGACATACCAGCACTCTTTCTCAATGGACACAGATTCCTCTTTAGGAATTTCTCCAGACACGAGCTGGAGCGCACGCTGTCCATTCCGTCTGCCTTATACACTACGGTGACGGCGACATGCTTTGTATAAAACCTACAAGCTTTATCCATGAGGATCTATTACAGCCTTACTCACATTCTTCTCAAAACTGTATTCACCTGACATCAACTAGGCGCTAAATGTGCAGTCAATGCAGTCCGCTTTCATTTTCAGTATTTTTCGGGCATTTCCCAGCCACAAGTGGAAATCCGATTAGTCTATTTACTCTGTCCACTACACGGTGGAGACAACATGCTTAATTAATTAAATAGAACTACTAACACCATATTTATTTATGAGCATAAATTACAACCTGACTCATTTTCCTCACAAAACTTTACTTGATTGACACCAACATACGTGCGATGTGCGCAGTCAACGCAATCCCCCTTCAGTTTCAACAGCCCTGACAGTGGACACTACTCACAAACACTCGACGGCTAATGAGGCACACCGGCCCTGATGCACAGCACCTGGCGAACACCTAGGTTATTTAAACCCTCTTCCGGTTACCTGCACACAATGACTGAATCCCAGTAGAAGGCCGCAGTAGGTATGGAGAGTGGGCTGGAGACCTTGATGAAGTAAGTGGGGCACTTTGGGAGTCTTTCATTCTGCCAGCGGGTGGACACAAACCCACATGCGGCTGGGTTTCACGCTGCAACTGTTTTTGTTTTTCTCTCCTTTCACACACACAGTGTGTGACTACAGGTCCGTCTCCCCTGCGGGATTCATGGGGCTCATTCTGAAAGTTTCAGAGTAAGCATAACTTTTTCCTTCGTAGCACTCGTCACTCTGATTTTGATTGCTTACCTGACGCCATTTATTTACAGCACAGTAGCACATTAATTGGCATGTTTCCGTTTTACTAACGCTCATTTACCCGCGTAGTGTACGGACTTTACGTTTATCCAGTCACATGATTAATGTGGAAGAAGAAGCTTTTATGCCTGAATGCTTATGTCTGTGTGTTTTGTTTCTCCCCCCTTTTTTCCTTCTCAACAGGTATTGATCAGCTAGAGGAATACCTCCTCTTCCAATTAATGCACCTTAGTGCGTGTAACACATATTCCTGACGAAAGCCATCACAACTTTGATATCTGGCTGAAACATGTAGACCACACAGGATACTGGAGACATAATTTACCTCCACATATATCCGCCACTCTGTTGTTAATACTGCCAAGGGCCCTTCGTTAAATTTCTCCAATTCTTGGGATTCTTTGGACAGTTTTTAAACCACACTCTCTTCACTTCACTGCACACTCACTGCACAAAACCCGCTCCACTGTAATCAGGTATTGAAGCACACCGAGGTGCACTCTGCGCCTTAGGTGGGGCCCAATGATGAAGCATGCCACCAACTAGGTTGGTGGGTGAGGGTCTTCATTAAAAACAAATGAGTTTTTTCTCCCAGGCATGAACGCCTAGCTTCTACACAAATAGCTAGTTCTCATTAATATTTACTTACAGTACCAGGGGAAGTGAAATAGAACACCTTTCCTCTCTCTCTCGCTTGATATATATCAATATTAATATAACTTCTTACATTTGTAGTCAGTCCCTCCTTTCTTTGCTTAGCACCGGGAAACCTGATGGGTAGCCAAGCACTCTACATGTAATACTGCTAATAATAATAATAATAATAATAATAATATTTATTATAATAATCCGTAAGAATTGTCTTGGCACACTCTTCTTTTCCTTTCAAATGCCCCCCCGGTGTTTCATGTTACTCAACAGACATGTCAAGCAGGATTTGACACTGTTATGCAAAATGGAAGACCAAAGCCCCCATCATTTTTATTCCGTAGTGTTAAAAGGAACCATCTCTGCCATTCAGGTCAGGATATTGTTTTCTCCTGGGAGGCATTTCATGCCTTTTAACACCTATTTAAGTCTCTTCACTAGCTAGGAGAATCTGGGGAGCGAATGTAAATTAGCCCTTGGAACTTCTTGCAACGAAAAGGTAACTTTATAAAAGTTACTTTCCCTTAATATTTATTAAAATACAACTTCAACATTGAATTGGATTTTTAATAACCATTAACAATTGCTGTTTAAATATTTTTCTAGCTGGTCAGTTTCCTGAGTTACTATTAGTATCTTCAGTATTAGTATTTTATTTCATTTATTCATTTGAGTATTCTTTTTTTAATCTGCACTCTAGTTTTTTTACATAGGACAGCTAGACATGCCAAAGTCAAAATAGCCTTTTGGGCCTAGTCACTGCAGGGACATGGCAATGTTAATTTTCTAAGGTCCACCAATTTTTAAATACGTCACCCACTTCTTCCACAACAAGATCGCAACCATATACAAAAACTTTGAACCTAAACCCACATCTATGGACTTCCTTGACAGACTCATCACCACCGTAACCGACAAGAACCACACACTGACCATCTGGAACATCCTCTCCACCCAGAACACCACCTCCTATATGAAATCCATCCACTTAGGCGCTTCCACAGACCCATGCCTGTACCACATCTTCAACCTCGAAAACCAAAGCATTGGCCAGGAACTAACCCCCCTACTCAACACCTCTATCAACACTGTGAAATGTCCCAGTGTGTGGAAACACGCTGAAGTCAGACACCTACTCAAAAAACCCTCTGCCCACCCCTGTAAACTCAAAAACTACCAATCTCCCTGCTCCCATTACCAGTGAAGGTACTTGAAAAGATCTTCAACAATCAACTCAAGACACACCTGCAGCAGAATCATCTACTCAACACCTCCCAATCCGGCTTCTGCAGCAGTCACAGCACTGAAAATGCCATGATGGCAGCCACTGTTGACATCCGAACCCTCCTTGACCAAGGAAAAACAGCAGCTTCTTGACCTCTCGCAGCCTTCAACACAGTATCCCACCACAAGCTAATCGAAGGTGGACGCACTCAGATGGATCACCTCCTTCCTCACCGGAAGAACCCAGAGAATCCACCTGTCATGTTTCACCTCTGAATCCAAGGATATCAACTGCAGTGTCTCCCAGGGTTTTTCCCTCAGCCCCATGCTCTTTAATGTAAATTCGACCCCTCTGGCCAACTTCATCAGATCCCACGGTCTCAACATAATTTCCTACACAGATGACACCCAACTCATCCTCACACTCGCCAACGACTTCACCACCACCACAACCAACTTCCAGAAAAGCATGACAAACGTCACCTACTGGATTAAGAAGCTGAACACAGACAAGATGGAAGTGCTGATCTTTGGCAATGGCAGAAACACATGGAATGACTCCTGGTGGCCATCAGTCCTAGCACCCGCACCCACTCCCTCTGACCACGCCAGAAGCCTCGGAAACATCATTGACAACAAGCTCACCATGTAATCACAGATCAGCACAGTCTCCTCTGCCTGCTTCCTCACTCTGCGCATGCTATGTAAGATCTTCAAGTGGCTACCCCTACACACAAGACGCACCATGACACAGGCCCTCATCCCAAGCCAACTGGACTATGGCAGGCCCTCGACATAGATTTCGAGGCACACTTCCTACAAAGACTTCAGACCATACAGAACACTGCAGCCAGATCATCCTTGCCCTTTCCTGATGTACCCACATCACATCCCACGTCCAGAAGGGATGCCAATTCAAGCTGCTGACCCACGCACACAAGGCTCTACTCAACCAAGGACCCGTTCACATTAACCACTGCCTGAACTACCACGAACTGTCAAGAAGACTACGCTCTTCCTCCCTTTCACTTGCCCATACTCCCCGCATCTACCCATCTCCCACATCGCAGCAAAGACCTGGAACAGCCTCCCCATGCACCTCCAGACCATTACCTCACTTCCAGAATCCCGAATGGCCCTCAAGACCAGGCTGTTTGAATAAGTCTCCTGGGACCTCCAAAAGCCTGGATCCACTATCTGGTGATTCGCCGCACTTTATAAATCCTGATTGATAAATCCTGATTCATTGTGGACTAGCTCACATAGGAGTGACCTACTAATATTTAAATCTCTGGGTTCTACCTGTCAAAATAAACTATTAGTAGGTCACTCCTATGTGAGCTAGTCAACAGTGAATCAGGATTTATCAATCAGGATTTATAAAGTGTGCGTGTTTGGCACTATTACAGTCAAGGTAGAGAGGAAGGCCTGAAGCCATGTTTGTACAGACAGTAGAGCGGATAGTACTATAGGTGTTGCAATCAATTTTGTAAATTGTACACCATATACTAGAGACTTAAAGGCAACTCAGACATACCAATTAGAAATATGGGAATTCAACCAAGGGAAGCACAGGCACCCTACTACTGGTTAGCAATGGTTAGGTGCACAGCGTTCTAAATCCAGCAAGAATATAAGTTCCAAAAAAAGGCCAAAAAAACTGGGGTGAGCACACAGAAAGCACACATTTTTTACAGTGGGGACACAATGTTATGCTAAAAGCAAACTTATAGAAAGGCACATTATGACCAGGAGCGGCCCGTGCAGGTAAGAGCAGTGAGGCAATGGGTCGGGGTGGGAGGGGATTGCGACAGACGACAATGAGGGAAATTTTATTATTTATATAATTTTCCCTTGTGGTCGTCTGTCGAAATCCCCACCACCTTACCCCACCACCCTCCCACTCTTAGCTGCATGGACCGCTCCTGAATATGACCTAAGTTAAAAGCAACACTTGGAAATGCAGGTTTACACAAAATTACTCACACAAAAAAAAAGTGCAAACATGCAATTTTACAACATTGCCACCAGCTAAAAGCAATGCATGTCAAAAATTCCCAGCAGTTACAACAGCCAGAAGTAAGAACATGTCACATGTAACAATATCCAGCAGATGCAAGAGATGGAAGTAGGAACATGGCAGTCATAGTGGAAAGCAAATACTTGGCAACACTACTAACACCACCTCCAAATGCAGGAAATTTTGAAAGCATTTAAGCAAACGCTCCAGGGTCTAAAAATCTAAAGATCAAACCAATGTATTTAACAAGCAAACCGTGGAGTGGTAGAATACCATAGTATTGTGTGCGCCAAGGTTTTATTAATTGTCTACATACAATAACGGTATCCTTTGCTGCTTCTTGTTTTCCTAGTTCTCAATACCCCAACAAATAAAGTTGATGGTACCCATCCTGCAAGAACATTGATGCATCCCCTAGTTTTTGTTTTTTTCTGTTCCAGGAACATTCAGCCTAATAGCAGAAACATCAACCACACTGGTCTTGTCTTCTCTACACTGCTTCTGAGTAACTGTGGTCAATAGCAAGCAGGATCGTGGAACTGTTGCAACACCACAAAAGTTAGCAACATATTATTCAAGGTTTCACCTCTAGCTATATTACAAAACATATCAGCATCTTAGCTTCTTAAAACAAAGACATTTACACTCAAAAAATGTTTTAAAAACTCTATGGACAGTAAATTCAACAAACAAAGAACTTCAACCACTTAGCTCCAGTCCTACTGGCACAGTATCCTTCTAGTGTCTCTTCTCTTTCATGCAAACTGCCTTTTTTCCTTTCCATGTACATTATAAATTGCCCTAAATTGAGTATAACTTTGGGGCCAATTACGTTCTCATCCAGAAAGCATTTCTACTGAATCGGTCCCAAAATGCTTTACACACGACTCTGATTGAGTGAGTCTGAGCTAGCGATTTGGATGTATCCGGATACTTCCGAATAGGATTTAGTCGAACTCCCATTGACTTCAATGGGAGCCTGTGTTCCAAAGGAGAGCATATGCTCAAATTGAAGAAAGGGGTCGCTAGGCAAAACCTTGCACCCTGTAGCAGACACCCCTTACTACCTGCCACACTGTTCATGGTTGGAAAGGGGGGTCCCTAAGGGACACCCACAGGCCGACTCGGAGGGGCCCAGGTGAAGGGGGCCTGCTACTGGCCTCCAAAGACAGATTCCGGCACCCGATTTGTTCTGTAGAATCCGATTTAGCATGGCTGTCTGAATCTGTCATGGTACTCGCTCGCTCGCTCGAAAGCCGAGTCTATAGAGCTGTACGATTCGGCCCCGAAAGACTCATCCTATCCGAATGCCTTTTAGGAACTGATTTGGACAGCCCTATCGGTTTACGGGCATTGTAATCGGTCGTTGGGAACTGTGTACGATACGGTCAGCAACAAGGGTTCCGAATTTGATTCGCCAAACCCGAATCCGTTTCGGAGCCCTTCCAAATGGGATCGTAATAGACCCCTAAGTGTGGAAAAAAATAAAAAATTTGCCTGAGACCAACTTCCAGAAACTGTCTTGTGGAGTGACACAGCTGCACCAACAATTAGCATATACCATTAAGCTAGGTACTTCTTTCCATGCGGTTTATATAAATACTTTGGTCGATATCCTGCATCTTCCTTTTCCACTTGTATCACAGCGCAGAAATTGTATTACAATGACCTATACGCAAGCTGCAAAGAACTGTTGAAATATAGAACTGACCTCACTGATATTTAACAATAAAGTACATAGAATTTGTTTTTGCTTTTCTGAAAAGCTAACATTAGACAAGCAGACAAAACAAAAATCAAACCGAAGCAAGTCCATCAACTCAGGAAATGTCTAATTAGATTTGATAATAGTTTGTAATGCAGACACCCACCGAGTATATAAACCACCCGCCCCCTTGGTTTATTCGTGCTCACAACGACCTGCGTGCCCAGTAAGTTACCAGCACATCTTATTGTTATTATTATTGGCTGCCAAGTTCATACTATGTCTGTGGATGTCTTGAGTCCGACAAAAACGGTGGCCAACAGAGTGGGTATGTTACTGAATGGAACCCTGGACAATTATATTGTCAGAACACCATCGGGAGGCGCGTTAGATGGTCTGCTTGCAGAGCGCCGGGCTGATCGCCGACGCTCTATTGAAAACATTAAGAAAAGGGCACTATCTGAGCCTAATTTTGCAGCCATTTCTAATAATGAGCTAGTTTTAGATCTTGCAAATGATACTTTATCTACAGATGGTGTACCTTACCTGTTGAGAGATAGTGAAGTGCCTAGCACAAGTCATACTGGAACAGACATTCCCATATCTACAAACAATATTAATATTAATTGTATTTCCAGCACCCTTGGAGTTCCGACTGCTGTGCCACCCATCCCTCCAAAGTCAGTTCATTTGAGGCTCAAGAAATCTATACAAACTGCAAAGTACGGTCCACCTCCCATTAAGAGGAGACGTAAAAGGATGGAGCCTATTAAACAGAAGCTCAGTTCGACTGAATTTGGGAAAAAAGCTACCCCCTCTTGTATCAATGCTGCAACTGTTGCAGTTCTCAAGGATGTGATTGGAACAGTTGATGCTCCTGTGTCACCGTTAACTTCTGTACTTACAGCGGGGGAACTTAGTACTAAACCTAGCCCGGAGGACAATGGGTTTAATTCAATACACACCAGTAACCTTTTGGATAGTATGGAACTAATCATGCAAACCTATACTTTAGTTATTGTGGAAAGACTGGAAAAAATGGAGAATAGATTAGGGAAAATAGAAGTAGATTTGGGCAGGAAGAGAAGTTTTACAAGTGAAGATGCCAACACAGAGCTCAAATTGGTCTCAGACCCTACCCCAGTGGATAACACCGCCATTAATTCCCAACCATCGTCTATTGGAATTGTCTCAGTATCAAATACAATTCCTAGCAATCCCCTAACGGATGCCCCGTCCTCTGGCAGACACCTTCTGAATGGGATAGTTCTTACCCCTAAACCTGCCCATATCAATCTTACTACTAACCAGATAAATACTTTTGCGAGCACTACAACAGTCAAAACTAACTGCCATCCATCAATTTCTGATAATAAATCTTTCAGAAATCAGGGCAGTAGTCCGATTGGACTAGTGAGAAATGAGGAGGGAGGCCTCAGGCAGATACGGGGGGAACAGATTAGGAGACCGCTACCGGATCTTCCACCAGAGGCTGTACCATATGTAGTGATCCTTACAGGGGTACCAGAGCTCCCAGAAAACAAGAGAGAGAGCTTCTCCCAATTAAAGAATAAAATAACTCATTGGCTGACACTACATAGGCCAATTGCTAGTAACATAGATGGCAAAATATTATACGTACGCCGTCTACAGTGGTTAGGTGGAAGACCTAAAGACATTGGGGGAGACGTGGTTGTGGTCAATTTTAGAGATTGTAATGCTGTACGTTATATCCTGAATTGGCCCCAGATAAACCTTAATAGCAGCATTTTTCCACGCCCTCTGACCTATTTTTACCCAAGATCAGTAGTATTTCCCCTCCAACCAGCCCATGCCTACTCTCTTTCTACTACTAACTTCTCCTCTATGCTGAATAATAGGAACTCGGCTTTTGTTCATCATGTAGCTCCAGCAGTAATGCCTGGGTGGAATATAGTACCAACTAGGCCGGGCGCTGCTGTACATGTAGGCATGGATTGTCCAGTGCCATTTACTCCACTTGAGTTGTCAAATAGATTTGACGTCTTCAGTAGTCTGGATGCTTGCGATTGAAGTCTACAGTTAGAAGGGGAGGAGATGAAGGGTACACACTCCCTAACTTCAGGTGGTTTGGATGAGGCTCTGGAAGAGAATGCACCCATTGTCCCAAGTATATCTGATGGAGTTCCTGAACCGATCAGTGTCACTGTTAATGTGCCAATTAATTTTGATAACTGTATGCAAACAGACAACCAAGGAAGTCACTTAAGTGGTACATCAACTCATGGCTTAATAACAAATGAGGCTTTCCCTGGAGTTACGGGATATCTAACATCTATTGACCGGGCAGGGAAGGCTAATGAATCAGGCTATCAGGTGGAGGTCGGAGGATCAGAGACAGAGGGAGTGCAGGTTAGTAGTAGCATTGGAGTCACAATAAATGTTCACAATCTCCTAAATAGAAACATGGAGACCCAGTTCCTGGTTTCATGGAATGTGGCAGGTCTTAAAAATAAGATGGCATCCAGGGATTGGGCCTCCTTTATTGATCACTATATGATTGTCAACATGCAAGAAATATGGGCATTAGAACCCCAATATAAATCAGGGTATCTTCACTTTGCAATAGCTGCAACTAAAACAAACAAAGGAAGACCTAAGGGGGGTCTAACTACGTGGGTAAAACAGGTTGATGGATTCACAACCACCCAACTAGCAATTAATTCAAGGGATATTCTGGGGGTCAGGTTAAAATCTCCCTCATTCGGTGAACTCATCATTTTTAATGTGTATGCCAGGGGTAAGCCAGGAGGGAAATCATCAGAAGTTGTGGAGGCACTGGGCCACTATTTGAGTATCTGGAGGGGAGGTGCCAATATATTAATCTGCGGTGATTTCAACTGCTCCTATGAGCCTCTGGACCATATGGATCTAGAGCTCACGGAGGCAGAGGATATCTGCTGGCAAATCCCCCCCCTTAGTATACCCCCCATCAAACGGTGGACTCAGGCAGCCCTTCAGCTTAAGACCTTTAGCTTAGAACATGGGTTGAGAGCGGTGAATGGTAGGACACGAGGGGACGAGCAGGGCAATCCAACCTTTAATAATGGACTGAGTTCAAGTAGAATTGACTACATCTTGGTCAACCTTGAATTGTGGTCATCAATACGGGATATGACTGTAATTCATCGTATTGAAAGTGATCATAACCCTCTTAGTCTTGAGCTACAGCTTTATATAGGGCCGGGGTTAATTTCAGATGAAATAACAAACGATATCGTCATAGCAAACGACACACGGCGGGTCAGATGGGCCGAGTGTCTGGGTAAACCCGAAAGTATTAGCGAAATGAATGTTTTGGTAAAAGAAGCAATCACTGAAATACAGGGGGAGTTAGATCATGAGGACTACTGTAGTAGGGAGGTTCATATCCACTCGACCCTTTTTTTTAAACTAAGCAAATATTTTAGTATTCCGAGGAAGAGGAACCCTGGTAAGGGGAAAAGAAAACAGGAGTCATGGTATGATAAAAACTGCAGGACCGCATATAAATCCTTAGCAGACGCAGTGCGTTCTACTGACAGGGAGGCTATTCGGGCGGCAAGGAACCATTATAAATGGACACAAAATACAGCAAAAAAAGCATGGGACATCAAATATTGGGAGGAGTTATTGGCAGCCAGTAAGTTCAGAGATTCGAAGGACTTCTGGCATCTTGTGAGATGGGGCATGGGGAATCAAAAGCCAATCCCGGTTAATTATGTCCCGCCAGAACACTGGGTTAAGCACTTTAAGTCCCAGTTTGCTAAAATAAACAATGCCCCAATATTTGCCCCAGCCTCCCCTAGCCGTCCCTTACTAGTAAATACGCTAGTGTTCACTAAGAAGGATGTTGAATGTGCCCTTAACTTAATACCTAAGGGCAGGGCCCCGGGCCTAGACAAAATTCCTGCAGATTTGTTTCTGCACAACAAATCAGTCTGGGTCCCTTACATCGAACTATTGGCAAACACCATTGCCAAAGGTACCACGGTACCTGACATTTGGCGGGGAGCAGAAATCATACCAATATATAAGAAAGGTGACCGAGCGGACCCAGGAAACTACAGGCCAATTAGTTTAATAGCCTGTATACAGAAGGTTGTGGCTAGGATGGTACTGCTCAGAGTCCAGAATTGGATTGAGGACTCGGGAGTCATGTATACCTTACAGGCTGGCTTTCGACCCCTTACCAGTACGGTAGACCAAGTTTTTAGATTTTCCAATATATACTGGAAATGGGTGGTTCTGGGGGGTGGTACACTCTGTGCAGCCTTTGTTGATTTAAAGGCTGCATTTGATTTAGTTCCAAGAGACAGGCTGTGGAGAGCGCTCCACGAGCAGGGTATCCCACCAGAACAGCTCGCGGTTTTGATAAAACTACACGAAAATAACTATGCGCAGGTCAGATGGGGAAACCAGAGCAAGGTGACCGCCAGTTTTCCAACGGAAAGGGGTGTGCGGCAAGGGTGTGTGCTGGCACCCACATTATTTACTCTATATATAAATAAAGTTACGGATTATTTTAAGGATTCCATTACCGATCCACCCAAACAGAACGGCATCCCCGTCCCCCTGCTAATGTTTGCCGACGATACCCTCCTACTGTCTAAGACTCAGGAAGGGCTTCAGAAGGCAATAGATTGCTTTGAAAAATGTTGTTATGACTACGGGCTCTCTGTTAATGTGTCCAAAACCAAATTTATGACTATGCATAGGTACAGGAACATTAGGGGTAGAGTCCATATGAGCGGGGAACCATTAGAGCAGACTGATTGTTTTAGCTATCTGGGCATCATACTGGGCTCCAGGCTACAGTGGAAGCCGCATGTGGCCCACTTAATTTCTAAACACGCACAACTAACAGGTGCCCTTTTAAGAGAATTTAAGAAGTCATCCACTAAACCTGTAGCTCCAGTAATAAAAATCTATGACTCTAAAGTTAGATCCTCTATGCTTTACGGAGCGGAACTGTGGGGGTCATCAAATACAGCGGGTTTACAAAAATCACATAATACATTTCTCCGCTGTATAACAGGGCTTCCACCTTCCACACCACTTGTACCCCTGCGCATGGATTTGGGCTGTCAGAGTCTAGAAAATATATGCAGATTTAGACCAGTAGCCTACTGGAGAAGATTGTGGGTGACCCCAGAATTGCAACATTATGCGCTAGCACTTCTGGAAACACGTGATATGGATACTGGGGGTAAAATTGTATGGCTTAGAAAGGTTAAAACTCTTCTTATGTCTTTAGGTCTGGGTGATCTTTGGGAGAATCCTCAGGAGGCATTGTTTCCAAATAAACAACAGCTAAAATAGGTCTACTGGTCATTCATATCCCAGGAAGAGTTTCAGTCACACATTGCCCCATCATACACTAAGGCCTTCCTGGAGTTGAAACATACTCCTAGGTATGAGTTGTACCCGGATCTAATTACGTTGCCCTATGATAGGAAATTATTCCATCAGTTCCGAGTAGGTACTCTCCCACTGAACACGGTTACCTGTAAATGGGCATCAAGCAAGAATAATCAAATGTGCCCTTTTTGTACAATATACCCGGAATCCATAGCTCACGTTTTGTTTATCTGCCCAGAATATAAAGTTCCCCGTCATAAATGGATTAGAGCTCTCTGTATTCAAAAGGGGATTATGACGGGGATTACTGCATTGAGAATACTTCAAACTGACTGTTCTGAAACAATGGTGATAGCGAAAGCTAAATTTTTGAAATGTATGTGGATAATAAGAGTTGGGAAATTGAAAGGTCTCCAGTTGCCAAAAGCCAACCAAGTATAATAGTGGCATTCTTATTTTTATTATATAAATCTTAGTATGTTTTTATAGAAGACAGATATTTATTTTTTTAATTGGGCGAGAATGAATATTAACTACGTAGTGTACTCAAATCCTGCGGTTCTCTGTATTAGTGATATGCTCTCTGTGTATAACTTAAATATGCAGTTTTCAATGCTGTGTTTGATGATGTATCGTGTTTTTCTCTTTCTATCTATTTTATGATGAAATGTGTTTTAATTTGTCTTTTATGACATTTATGTCGAAATAAAGACTGAATAAAGATAAAGATAGGACACCCACAGGCCGACTCGGAGGGGCCCAGGTGAAGGGGGTCTGCTACTGGCCCCCAAAGACAGATTCCGGCACCCGATTTGTTCTGTAGAATCCGATTTAGCATGGCTGTCTGAATCTGTCATGGTACTCGCTCGCTCGCTCGAAAGCCGAGTCTATAGAGCTGTACGATTTGGCCCCGAAAGACTCATCCTATCCGAATGCCTTTTAGGAACTGATTTGGACAGCCCTATCGGTTTACGGGCATTGTAATCGGTCGTTGGGAACTGTGTACGATACGGTCAGCAACAAGGGTTCCGAATTTGATTCGCCAAACCCGAATCCGTTTCGGAGCCCTTCCAAATGGGATCGTAATAGACCCCTAAGTGTGGAAAAAAATAAAAAATTTGCCTGAGACCAACTTCCATAAACTGTCTTGTGGAGTGACACAGCTGCACCAACAATTAGCATATACCATTAAGCTAGGTACTTCTTTCCATGCGGTTTATATAAATACTTTGGTCGATATCCTGCATCTTCCTTTGCCACTTGTATCACAGCGCAGAAATTGTATTACAATGACCTATACGCAAGCTGCAAAGAACTGTTGAAATATAGAACTGACCTCACTGATATTTAACAATAAAGTACATAGAATTTGTTTTTGCTTTTCCTAAAAGCTAACATTAGACAAACAGACAAAACAAAAATCAAACCGAAGCAAGTCCATCAACTCAGGAAATGTCTAATTAGATTTGATAATAGTTTGTAATGCAGACACCCACCGAGTATATAAACCACCCGCCCCCTTGGTTTATTCGTGCTCGCAACGACCTGCGTGCCCAGTAAGTTACCAGCACATCTTATTGTTATTATTATTGGCTGCCAAGTTCATACTATGTCTGTGGATGTCTTGAGTCCGACAAAAACGGTGGCCAACAGAGTGGGTATGTTACTGAATGGAACCCTGGACAATTATATTGTCAGAACACCATCGGGAGGCGCGTTAGATGGTCTGCTTGCAGAGCGCCGGGCTGATCGCCGACGCTCTATTGAAAACATTAAGAAAAGGGCACTATCTGAGCCTAATTTTGCAGCCATTTCTAATAATGAGCTAGTTTTAGATCTTGCAAATGATACTTTATCTACAGATGGTGTACCTTACCTGTTGAGAGATAGTGAAGTGCCTAGCAGGGTATGCTCAGACGTGAGTTCCTTGCTCACTTTGCCACTGGATTCAAGCAAGCCTGGCTGAAGACGGCTGAAATGCCAGAAACCGGTCCTAGGAAGCTTGTTTCCGGTCCAGGGAAGACATGGCTTGTCAGTTCGGGCTGGACTGTTCCCATGAGGCACAGGGTCAGACTGATTTGCATATGGCTATGTCTGAACTGGGGTGGCAGAGTGGGCTAAAGAATGGTGATGGATCAAACCCAGATCTGTTGACTGGTTGTGAGTGTTTGATTGGTTCTGATGCTCTGTCCATCACCACCCCCTTTTTGTACCGCTTTGTTCTCCATAAGTTGGCAGGGTATGCTCAGACGTGAGTCCCTTGCTCACTTTGCCACTGGATTCAAGCAAGCCTGGCTGAAGACGGCTGAAATGCCAGAAACCGGTCCTAGGAAGCTTGTTTCCGGTCCAGGGAAGACATGGCTTGACAGTTCGGGCTGGACTGTTCCCATGAGGCACAGGGTCAGACTGATTTGCATATGGCTATGTCTGAACTGGGGTGGCAGAGTGGGGTAAAGAATGGTGATGGATCAAACCCAGATCTGTTGACTGGTTGTGAGTGTTTGATTGGTTCTGATGCTCTGTCCATCACCACCCCCTTTTTGTACCATATAACAATAAAGTACATAGAATTTGTTTTTGCTTTTCTGAAAAGCTAACATTAGACAAGCAGACAAAACAAAAATCAAACCGAAGCAAGTCCATCAACTCAGGAAATGTCTAATTAGATTTGATAATATTTTGTAATGCAGACACCCACCGAGTATATAAACCAAGGAATGGACCAGAAACGGCCAGAAAGTGTGTTTTGATTAACATCTGTGTTCAATAAGTATCTCAATAGACTGTCTCAAATGACACCTCACTCAGAGAAAAAGAATTCATGTTAACATATGTGGAACCATAATATTATGATATGCTTTAAATTATATGAGGTCATAAAGCAGGTGATGTTTTCAACGGGAACAATGATGTCACAAACAACTCTGAGTACTCGACAAGAGGGAATATCAATTAACAGGGAAAATTGTGCACTCTTTTCGATGCTCCATAAGAACTAGATTATAAGAACAAAACAGAGCGAACGGAATTTAGAGCTAGATACATCCTCCCAGACGATGCATGTAATAATAGATGACCAACAAAACCAGAAGGGCCAATAGTCCTTATTATACCAAAGTCAACCTGCAAGGAAAGGAATCAAAATGATTGATTACTGTCATGGAGCAGAGAGGATTACATTAAATGCTGATGCATGGAATTTATGAGAGCCAAGCCATTCCCCTACATTCGAAATGGATTTGAAATAGCAACAATGGGCTCTTCAACCATTTGTTACAAAGCGTTGCAGTAGATTTACAGACTGTTGTAGAACACATTCTTTCGTAGGGCTACCAGAGTTTTACGGGTGCAGTTTCTAAGTACATAAATGAAGGGAATTCTTTAAAACATATCTAAGTCCTCAGTAGCCTTGCAATATAGGGGTTCTGCCAGGGTTGCCGATATCCGAATGTACAAGCCGTGTCTAGCAACCGTTTGCAGAATCAGTTTCAGTTTTTCCCCTGTTAATCAATGACAATCTGCGCATCACACCTTTTTCTGTTTAAGTTGTCAAACAATTTCAGCACACAGCAATTCTCCTTGAAAGTGTTTGGAAGGCTTAGATTCCCATGTGCACTCGCATATTTAAAATTGTAACCAGGTTGGCATTGCACATCCGTAAACAGAAAAGACTTATCCTGCTTTTGATACCAATAGTGTGTCTTGTGAACCCAGGGTGGGAAACAGCTTTCACAATGGTGTCAATGCTAACAAACAAGCAGGATTGTGGATGTTCACTCCATGTAAAGATGCAAAACCTTCAATCCGGATTCTGTGAATGTGGGTTGCAATTTTATATCTCTAATAATGGATGGTTTAAACATTCTATTTATACTTACATTACAAAAAAAATGCATATCAGGGTCAAAGTGAGCTCATGAGAGAGGCACCTCACTAAAGTGCTCAATACCCCCTCTTTAAAGTGCTCAATACCACACCTATAAGTGCATGGTTCAAAAAGACAATACAATGTATATAATATTGCATATTATCAAGGTTGTTCACTACATTATGAATGCACTGGCTGTCATGTGTATCTCTCCAACCCAGTTGAGCAATTGATCAGTCCTATTGCTGCTACATTTCATAACAATCCAAAACAACATGCTGCACGGTTTCCATCTCCAATGAGCACAAATGGCAAAGTCAGATAAAGCATCTCAATGTTCAACAATGGGTTATTCACAGCTTGGAAAAAGCCCATAAAGTATGTACATTATAAGTCTATTTCAAGTCATCAAAGAGTTCCATGACCATATAGAGGGAAGAAGCTGAAGGTGAAGTCCCTTACTAAGGTATGGAACTCTGAGGTGACTTGCAATTTTCTATCACTGTATGACAGAGAGCATTTTATTCCTTATAATAAATGGTCATACCAGAAACTGCTTAAATCTTATGTCCTTCTCTTTCACGTTCTTTGCAGACACAAAGAACAAAAGCAGAATCTACAGTGCGAAATTAAACACACCAAACATCAGTTAGTAATTGTTCCTGACAAATATTAGGATTAGTTTCATATAAGTGGAATTAAACAATCTGTGGCTCTGGTTGTATTGAAACATGCAGAAATTGTAAATTTCCTGTAATAACCTAATGTTTGATACAATTTACATTTTGGCACAATTATCTCCTTTCTGCTGATCAGTTTTTATTTCAGGAAAAAAAGACCAAAAGTCGGAACTGGCAGTTTCTGTTTTCCTTGTTTAAACCACACTTTTAATTATGCACCATTACATGCCTTTCACCTGGCTTTAGACACTGGCAGCAAGCATTGTGAAGTCAGAACTCAACTGTCATTACTTATTATAGTTGATGGTCTACTTCATTTCATTATTACAGATGACTACCTGTGTCACAACTCACCTATAATATGGCAATTAGACATAGACTTAATACAGAGATTGCAGGCCCCCATGTATTATAGAGCTAGAAGTCTTTATAGTTAAATTCACCAGCAACCCTATCAATCAATCAATAAATCAATCAATCATTCCATTTGTAAAGCGCACTACTTACCCGTTAGCGTCTCAAGGCGCTGGGGGAAGGGGAATGCTTCTACTGCTCGAAGAGCCAGGTCTGGAGGAGTCTTCTGAAGGTCAGCAGGTCTTGGGTCTGCCGTAGGTGGATGGGGAGGGTGTTCCAGGTCTTTGCGGCGAGGTGGGAGAACAATCTGCTGCCGGAGGTTGCTCTTCGGATGCGGGGGACTGGGGTGAGGGCGAGGTCGGTGGAGTATAGCTGGTGGGTGGGGGTGTAGAAGCTGAGTCGTTCGTTGAGGTATGCTGGTCCGGTGTTGTGGAGTGCCTTGTGTGCGTGGGTGAGGAGCTTGAAGGATATCCTCTTGCTGACGGGGAGCCAGCGCAGGTCTCTCAGGTAGGGTGTGATGCGGCTGCGGCGAGGGATGTCGAAGATCAGGCGTGGTGAGGTGTTCTGGATGCGTTGAAGCCTTTTCAGGAGTTTGACCGAGGCTCCTGCGTAGAGTGCGTTTCCGTAGTCCAGCCTGCTGCTGACGAGGGCCTGGATGACCGTTCTTCTAGTTTTGGTGGGGATCCACTTGTAGATCTTGCGGAGCATGCAGAGGGTGTTGAAGCAGGAGGAAGAGACGGCGTTGACCAGAGGGTGGAGTCGAGGATGATCTCTAGGTTGAGTGCGTGGTCGGTGGGTGTTGGAGCTGTTCCCAGTGCGGATGGCCACCAGGAGTCATCCCAGGCTGAAGGGGTGGATCCGAGGATGAGGACCTCCGTCTTGTCCGAGTTCAGCTTCAGTCGGCTGTTCCTCATCCATTCGGCGACGGCCTTCCTTCCTTCGTGGAGGTTGGTTTTGGCGGTGTGAGGGTCCTTGGTGAGGGAGAGGATCAGTTGGGTGTCATCAGCGTAGGAGATGATGTTGATATCGTGGAGTCGGGAGACGTGGGCGAGCGGTGCCATGTAGATGTTGAACAGCGTTGGGCTGAGGGATGAGCCCTGGGGTACGCCGCAGATGATCTCGGTGGCTTCGAGCAGAAGGGGGGGAGGCGGACCCTAGATGATCAAGTTTTGTACTCAAGGACAGCAGATCATTTCTTAGAGCACAACATTTGGTTTTGAGCAAGAAAATCTCTCTAGATGCTCCAGCCCATGCTTTTATTTTATTTTAGATACCATAATAAATGCTGCTACATTTCCAACTGAAAGCAGCATAGGCCATGACAATCAACAAATTCCCACCAGTTGTAAGAAAAGTGCTATTTCTCCAGCTTTTAAGCTATTTAAGACACAAGTCAGCCAAAGCATGTGGCAGGGACCATGGATCTGATCAACAAAAACATTTCAATTGGTGCTAATTCATGTCCTTGCTGGCAAGTAAAGTTGGAGTTTGGTGCAATTCCATTTTACCAAAGTATTTTGAAAGCAAGATTGCTTGTGAATATTTGTTCTGTGTCATTTTGTGATGATGTGCTCTGCTAGTGTTTACGCTGCTATAATTTTGTTCTGCATTATTGCAATTTGATGTTGTGTTGTGTTACATTCTCTTTTGAATGTTTTTTTGTATTGCATCCTGTTATATTTTATTTACTTTAGATATTACAACAAAAGCTCCAACACTACCAGCCAAAACCAGTACATGCCTTTTAGAAGTGGGATTGCTGGTTGGTTAAGGTATGCACCCAGGCAAGGACCACCCCTCTAGTCATGGTAAGCTAGAAACACTCTGGAAGATAACCTGTGCTCACCCTCTGGTAGCTTGGCACAGAGCAGCCAGGCTTATCTAAAGAGGAAATGTGTAAAGTAATTGTAATACACACACACACACAGTAACCCAATAAATAAACCAAATTAAACTACATACCGGTTTACAAAAATTGATCATTATATTATAAACAAAGCAATACCAAAATAACAAAAATCCAATGAGTAAAAGTCACAATATTCAATTTTAACAAAATGAATGCAGTGAAGAGCTCAGAAGTAAGGAGCACTAAAAAGGTTACTTAAGGTCTTGCTGTACCGAGGTGAAGTTAAAATTTGGGCCTACAGGACGCACGCAGGCTCCGGTGAACAAAGTACCTTTCTTAGTCGCAAGCAACAAAATGCGTCTATATGGAGCTCCAGAGGCGCAGAATCTGTTGATCTTTTCCACGCAATGAAGGTGATACAGCAGTTCTAAAGACAGGTACTGGAGTTGAGAGGCATTGACCGATGAGCTGAATACTGCACAGCAATCGAGGGGATGCCTTGATCACACGAAGCTGCAGTGGCGGTGATACGCTGTCCGATGCGCCAATCTCTCAGGGCAAAGCACTGGTTGTAATGTGATGCGCCGATTCTACTCCTGCAACCAGGTCGATGCACGGGATTGGCTACATGAAGGCATGAGATGCATTGATTTTGTAGCAATACAGCTGTAGCACCCACCTCTGAGGTCCAGAACTGGAGAGACACCTCAGGCACTGGTAGGACTTGCAGATGGCAGAGTCCAGCAGCAACAGCAGAATTGTGAGAAGTCTTTTGTGTCTCTGGGACTTCAGAAAACAGGAGGCAAGCCAACAAGCCCTTGGAGATCACTTTGGAGGGAAGACAGAGTTCAATTCTGTTTCAGTAGAGTTAGAGAGCAGCAGGCAGGTTGGCAGCAAACAGAACAGTAGTCCTTCTAGAAAATCAGTCCAGTTGAGTCCTTTGGGCAGCACAGCAGTTTTTCTGACAGAAGTCCAGTTCAAGATGCAGAAGTGTCAGATTTTTTGTGGTCAAAGACCCAGTACTTACTCCCAAAAGTGCCTTTGATGTAGGGGGTGATTTCAAAGAAGCTCTCTGAAGTGCAAAAGATCTTTTTCAACCCAGTCCTGTCTGCCAGGCTATCAGTGGGAGACAATCAGTCCTTTGTGTGAGGGCAGGATACAACGTATTCAGTCTAAGTGTGAGACACCTCTCCGTCTTCCTGTCGAGAAAGGCTATCAGTGAGCAGATGAATGAAAATGTATTCCCTGTCACACCCAGACCTTCCTGTGTTGTGACTGTTTATAGGGAATGCACAAAGTGTAGCTGTCACCCAGCCCAGATGTATATTGGAGGCACGCTGACAGGCACAAAGAGTTGTAAGTAAAAGAACGATGCATTTAACCCAGATCGTTTGACTGGTGGAGAATGTCTGCAGTGTCAGCATTCCGTCCATCATTTGTTTGCTGTAACACTTTTCGCCCTAAGTGGGATGGGTATGCCCAGACGTGGGTCCCTTGCTCACTGTGCCACTAAATTCAAGCTAGCCTGGCTGATGAAGGGTGACATACCCTGAAACCGGTCCCAGGATGCTTGTTTCCAGTCCAGGGAGGACCTGGCCTGGAAGTTCGGTCTGGACTGTTCCCATGGGGCACAGGGTCAAGACTGATTTGCATACAGCTGGGTCCAAAATGGGGTGGTGTAGTGGGCAAAAGAACGATGGATTTAACCCAGATCGTTTGACTGGGGGAGAATGTCTGCAGTGTCAGCATTCCGTCCATCATTTGTTTGCTGTAACACTTTTCGCCCTAAGTGGGATGGGTATGCCCAGACGTGGGTCCCTTGCTCACTGTGCCACTAAATTCAAGCTAGCCTGGCTGAAGAAGGGTGACATACCCTGAAACCGGTCCCAGGATGCTTGTTTCCAGTCCAGGGAGGACCTGGCCTGGCAGTTCGGTCTGGACTGTTCCCATGGGGCACAGGGTCAAGACTGATTTGCATACAGCTGGGTCCAAAATGGGGTGGTGTAGTGGGCAAAAGAACGATGTATTTAACCCAGATCGTTTGACTGGGGGAGAATGTCTGCATTGTCAGCATTCCGTCCATCATTTGTTTGCTGTAACACTTTTCGCCCTAAGTGGGATGGGTATGCCCAGACGTGGGTCCCTTGCTCACTGTTCCACTGGATTCAAGCTAGCCTGGCTGAAGAAGGGTGACATACCCTGAAACCGTCCCAGGATGCTTGTTTCCGGTCCAGGGAGGACCTGGCCTGGCAGTTCGGCCTGGACTGTTCCCATGGGGCACAGGATCAAGACTGATTTGCATACGGCTGGGTCCAAACTGGGGTGGCATAGTGGGCAAAAGAACGATGGATTTAACCCAGATCATTTGACTGGGGGAGAATGTCTGCATTGTCAGCATTCCGTCCATCATTCATTTGCTGTAACACATTATTAAAAAGGCATTTCCAAAATAGTAATGTGAAATCCACAGGATTTATCATTACCATTCTAAACATACCAAACATGAAAAAGTTACTCCTTTCTGAATAGGAATTACAATTTAAAAGTATATAAGGGAATTTCCAATGCTAGCCTATGGGAGGAGTATGCCTTGCAGCAGTAAAAAATTAAATAGGCTGTTTGTCACTACCAAGACATGGAAAACACAAGATTGCATGTCCTACCTTTGATTTACACAGCACCCTGTCCATAGGTATACTTTAGGGTGACCTATGTGTAATAAAATGGGAGTTTAAGGCTTGGCAAATAGTATACCATGCCAAATCAAGGTGTCAGTAAGCTGCACACACCCTGCAGTGGCAGGCCTGACAAAGGATTGAAAGGCTACTTCTGTGTGTGGCACAATCAGTGCTGCAGGCCCACTAGTAGCATTTAATTTACAGGCCCTGGGTATATGGAATACCACTTCACGAGGGACTTACAAGTAAATTAAATAGGCAAACAGGTGAAAACCAATTATACCATGTTTAGAGGAGAGAGCACATGCACTTTAGCACTGGTTAGCAGTGGTAAAGTGCCCAGAGTCCACAAAAGGATCAGAAAAACAGCCGCAACAGCAGCCGCAACAGAAGCCGCAACAACAGCTGAAACAACAGCAGCAACAACAGCAGCAACAACAGCCAACAATAGTAGTTGTTCCTCCTGAAGTAGGGGCAGTTCAGGAAATCGAGCTTCCTGCAGACGAAGAGGAGCAAGCCACTCTTTCAGAAGATCCATTGTCTTCCAGATCCCCAGCAAGGAAAAGGAGGGTTAGTCCATCAACTTCTTCTTCAAGCCCCGCTTCTGATGCTCTAGATGCCACTTGGAATCCACTAGCTCAGTCTGAGAGTGATGCACACCACAAGACAAGGCTAGTGAAAAGGAAGGTTCCAGAAAGCCTTAGAGTTATGGAGGTAGATGTAGAAGAGGGGGATGATGATGATGACGAGCCAGTCATCACGAACATCACTCCTGGCCCAGATGAGATGGAGACCAACATTATTACCCTATCCAAAATTGCTGCAAGGGATGTAGCACGGATACCACCAAGATAGGTAACACCAGCTCCAGCTTCCATATTTGCATTTGCTAAGGCCCGGGCAGGGACCTACATCAAGCTCAACCACCACCTCAGTAGGTAGTGATACTGTAAGTGCACAGAGTCAAATCTCACGCCCACCCTCAAGTTCATCTGGCATTGAAAGTGGCACCTCCAGCAGCACCAGAAAGTACACCTCCCGTTCGGTTACCAGTACGGGGGAGAACATTGCTATATGCTCAATTTGTATAGGCAGGGTAAGATTGGTACAACCTATGGTACCGGAGGCCCAACAAGTCATCTTAAAAAACACATCATCCAGTGGGAGGCTCAATCAATCAATCAATCACGGCATTTGTAAAGCGCGCTACTCACCCGGGAGGGTCTCAAGGCGCTGGGGGAAGGGGAAAAGTTACTGCTCCAACAGCCAGGTCTTGAGCTGCTTCCTGAAGGAGAGATGGTCTTGGGTTCGCCGAAGGTGGGTGGGGAGGGAGTTCCAAGTCTTGGCTGCCAGGTAGGAGAAGGATCTTCCTCCGGTGGTGGCTCTGCGGATGCGTGGAACGGTGGCGAGGGCGTGGCTGATCGATCGTAGCTGGCGGGTGGGCGCGTAGAAGGTCATGCGGTCGTTGAGGTACTTGGGGCCCAGGTCGTGGAGAGCCTTGTGTGCGTGGGTGAGGAGTCTGAACGTGATTCTCTTGCTGACGGGGAGCCAGTGCAGGTCTCTCAGGTGTCCGGTGATGTGGCTGTGTCGGGGGATGTCCAGGATGAGTCGTGCGGAGGCGTTCTGGATGCGTTGGAGTCTTTTTTGAAGTTTGGCTGTGGTTCCGGCATAGAGGGTGTTCCCGTAGTCCAGTCGGCTGGTGACGAGTGCTTGGGTGACGGTCTTCCTGGTTTCGGTGGGGATCCATCTGAAGATCTTGCGGAGCATGCGGAGGTTGATGAAGCACGAGGATGTGACGGCGTTGGCTTGTCTGGTCATCGAGAGGGAGGAGTCCAGGATGAAGCCCAGGTTGCGTGCGTGGTCTGTTGGTTTGGGAGCGGTGCCCAGGGCCGGGGGCCACCAGGAGTCGTCCCAGGCGGAGGGTGATGATCCCAGGATGAGGACCTCCGTCTTGTCTGAGTTCAGTTTGAGGCGTCTGTTCCTCATCCAGTCGGCGACGTCTTTCATCCCTTCGTGTAGGTTGGCTCTGGCGGTGGTGGGGTCGTTGGTGAGGGAGAGGATCAGCTGGGTGTCGTCGGCGTAGGAGATGATGTTGAGGTTGTGTTGGCATGCGATGGCTGCGAGGGGGCTCATGTAGATGTTGAAGAGGGTTGGACTGAGTGAAGATCCTTGTGGTACGCCGCAGATGACTTTGGTGTCCTCGGATCTGAAGGGGGGGAGGCGGACTCTCTGGGTTCTTCCGGCGAGGAACAAGATGATCCATTCCAGTGCTTTCTCTCGGATTCCAATGTTGCTGAGGTGCTTCACTAGGGTGCGGTGGCAGACAGTGTCGAACGCCGCAGAGAGGTCCAGGAGGATGAGGGCCGCTGTTTCCCCGTTGTCGATCAGGGTTCTGATGTCGTCGGTGGCTGCGATCAGGGCGGTCTCGGTGCTGTGGTTGGCCCGAAACCCGGACTGCGAGGGGTCGAGGGAGCCGTTTGTCTCGAGGAAGGCGGCAAGCTGTCTGTTGATGGTCTTCTCGATGACTTTGACCGGAAAAGGAAGGAGCGAGATGGGACGGTAGTTCTTGAGGTCGGTGGGGTCTGCCGTTGGTTTCTTCAGGAGGGCGGTCAGCTCGGCGTGTTTCCAGCTCTCCGGGAAGGTGGCGGTGTGGAAGGAGTAGTTGATGATGTCCCAGAGATGGGGTGCGATGATGGCGTCGGCTTTGTTGAAGACGTGGTGTGGGCAGGGGTCGGTTGGAGATCCGGAGTGGATGGAGTTCATCATGCGGGTGGTGTCTTCGGTGCTGATCGGGGTCCAGTTGCAGAGGGTGGTGGTGGTGGTGGGCGTTGGTTCGGTGGTAGGGTGTGTTGTCTGTGCGTCGAAGCTGTTGTGTATGTCAGCGATCTTGCGGTGGAAGAACGAGGCGAGTGAGTTGCAGAGGTCTTGCGAGGGAGTGATGTTGTTGTATCCGGCGCTGGGGTTGGAGAACTCTTTGACGATGCTGAAGAGTTCCTTGCTGTCGTGGGCGTTGTTGTCAAGTCGTTCTTTGAGTGCCGACTTCTTGGTGGCGCGGATCAGCTGATGATGTTTTCGGGTGGCGTGCTTGAGGGCGGTCCTGTTGTCTGTGGTCTGGTCATGCCGCCAGGCTTTCTCGAGGGTGCAGCAGTTTTTCTTGGATTCCTTGAGTTCGTTGGTGAACCAGGGGGTTTTCTTGCTGCCGGGTCTGCTGGGAGGGTTCTTTAGTGGTGCGAGGTCATCGGCGCAGGCGGTCAGCCACTTGGTGAGGTTGCTGGCTGCTTCGTTGGGGTCCGTTGTGCTGGCGGGAGTGTTCTGGCTGAGGGAGGCGGTGAGCTGCTCGGCGGTGATCTTGCTCCAGCTCCGGCGGGGGGCCTGTTGCGGGTGGTGGTGGGTCGTAGTTCTTCTGAAGCTGAAGTGGACGCAGCTGTGGTCGGTCCAGTGGAGTCCGGTGGAGTGGCTGAAGGAGATGTGCTTGCTGGATGAGAAGACGGGGTCAAGCGTGTGGGTGGCGTAGTGGGTGGGGGTGTTCACCAGTTGCTTGAGTCCGAGGTTGGCGAGGTTGTCCAGCAGGGTGGTGGTGTTCCTGTCGTTGTTGTTCTCCAGGTGGAAGTTGAGGTCCCCTAGGAGGATGTAGTCAGCGGAGGGGAGGGCGTATGGGCTGATGAAGTCTGCGATGTCTTTGCTGAATTGTGTGCGTGGTCCCGGGGGTCTGTAGATGAGGGTGCCTCAGAGGGTGGTCTTGGGGTCAGTGTGTATCTGGAAGTGCAGGTGTTCGGCGGCGGTGAAGGTTTCGTCGGAGTTAGTCGAGATGCGGATGGTGTTCTTGTGTATGATGGCGATGCCTCCTCCCGTCTGGTTGATGCGGTCCTTCCGGGTGATCTTCTATCCGTCCGGGATGGCTGTGGCGATGTCGGGCGCTGAGGAGGCGTTCATCCAGGTTTCGGTAAGGAAGGCGACATCAGGTGCTGTCGTGTCGAGTAGGTCCCAGAGTTCCACGGCGTGCCTGTGGACAGAGCGGGTTTTGAGCAGGATGCACTTCAGGTGGTTGCTGCTGGTGCTCGACTTGGTGGTGCAGGTCCGGTAGCAGGTGAATCGGCAGGCTTGGCAGGCATAGGGTCCGTGGGTGCGTCTCGGGGTGGCTCGGTAGCAGGCAGGGTTCTGGCCGGCATTGAGTGTGTAGAGAGTGGCGGCGTCGTAGGTCCGTCGGGTAGTCTTGCATCGGCGGGGGCCAGGGGTTCCGGCACTGGGCGCGGTCCAGGCGTGGACGGGCGCAGACGGGCTTGCCTTTGGCGCGCCTTCGGTGCACAATTGCCGCTCTCGCTGCGCGTGACCGCTGCGCGTCTGCGCGGTCGCCATTTATGGCTAAGTGGGAGGGAGGAGCAGCTGGGAGGCGGGAGCGGGGAGGACACAAAAAGGGGCGTGGCCGTGAGGACGACGGCGAAAACCGGAGAGCGGGGCAGACACAACAATCACCTAAAATCACAACAGTTTTGCACAAAAACAATTACAAAATGCAGAGATAACAGAAAGGAACTAGAACACAGCTGGGGGACAGTGCGAGGCAGGCAGAGGGCAAAACGAGTCTGCGAGCAGCAGCAGGGCACACGAGGGGGCTCACACAGCTGGGGGCCGTGCGGCGCGGGGGTGTCCTTATGCTTACAAAAAAGTTAAACTGCACCCATTGCCGTTGGTGGGGATGAAGAAGTAGAAGAAGATGTGATCGCGGTGGTAGGTGAACAACAGGGAGACATTTCTAGCACTGACCCACCGCCCACATCCTCAGCAACATCTCAGTGGCACCGTAGTAAGAGTCAGGCTGAGCTTGAGACACCAAGGCAACAGAGTACTGCAATGAAGAAAAGTGCATTGTTGAGCCTAACTGGGTTCAAGAAGACAGCTGCGCCACAAAGGAAAATATTCCAGCCTACCATTGACATCATGCTTAGGTCGGATGGGCAGTACAAACGCAACCACCCAATGGCACGTTTGTGCAATGCAAAGATGGCAAAAATGTTAGCGCTGGACCTTCTCCCTTTTTCTTTTGTGGAAGAGGTGGGTTTCCTTGAATTTGTGTCAGCCATCTGCCATAAATGGAAGGTTCCCAGCCGGTGTTATTTCGCCAGAGTTGCTGTTCCAGCACTACATCACGATGTGCTGGAATTGCTTAGACAAGCTTTGCAGCAGAGTGCTGTTCACAATATCCACCTGACAACAGACATGTGGACCAGTTGCCAAGCCACTGATTACATGTGCATCACTGCACACTGGATATCTTTTGTGGGGGTTAGAGGAAAGATATCTGAAGCAGGTCTTGTTGGCAGTGCTGAGATTTTTAATGCTACTCAAAAACATGCAACTGTAGCCAGGTTCGCCATGGAGAAATCTCATACTGCTGCAAACATTTTGGAAGAGTTTAACAGTAAGGTCTTTGAATGGCTGCGCCCAAGAGGGTTTAACATTGGTTTTGTTGCCATGGATAATGACAGTAATGTGCTTAAGGCCATGGAGGATGGTGCCTATTTCAGAGTCTCGTGTTTGGCGCACTGCATTAACATTATTGTTCAAGACTCTGAAAAAAGAAGCCATAGTCAACAACTTACTGACCACCTGCCGAAGAATATGCACACATTTCAGCCATTCTTTTAAAGCCCGGAAGCAGCTGTGGATCATTCAACGTCAAAGCACTCATCCAGGAGCTGGCAACACATTGGAACTCAACTTATTACATGCTTGACCGTCTGTTTGAGCAGTACAGACCAATCAATGAATATGTCATGCAAAGAGGGGATACTACTCTGAGAGGCATGACCCTTCAGATGGACCAATGGTGCCTAGTTAAATGCCTGACAGAGATGCTTCTTCCTTTCAAGGTCTTCACACGTTAAGTCAGCAAGGAGGACTGTACTATGGGCCAAGCTATCCCATTGTTGCACATGCTACAGCAACAGCTGAAGGAGGTGTCTCAAGCGTACATAGGTGTGGAGGAAAAAAAAGAAGCATGTGAGTTGGTGGAAAGCTTATTCCGTCGCTTAGCTGGAAATACAAGGGTGCAAACTAAGATTGTGTCAGGACAACATTACATTTGTGCCACAATTCTGGATCCACGGTACAAATCAGCACTGAACAGTAAGACATTAATTCCTTTTTCAGAAGTGGACGTTGCCCGGTACAAAAGTTAGATAGCTGAGGTAGCTAGTCACTTTGAAAATGAACGGCTGGCAATTAAAGGCCCGCTACTCAAACCCACAACAAGTACTGCAGCAGGGCGTCTGGCGTTAAGTTCCACTTCAGAGCCTAAGGACAGTGCGTTTGTCTCAGAGCGGTCACCAATGCTATCGACAACAACAGCAAGAACCAGATCATCAGCCCCAATAAAATCTGCACAGGACTGGTATTTACAGCAAGGGCTTGCTAGCTCCTGTGCTGATGCAAAGACAAAAGAGGCCAAACAAACTGTAGCACAATGAACATGGAGCGGATGGTCCAGGCCTATCTGGATGACCCAAAAGAGGTCTACATTGATCAAAATCCATTGCGGTATTGGTATGGGTAAAGGAACCAATGGTCAGTGCTGAGCAGGCTGGCTATAAACTATCTGGCTTGCCCTGTCACAAGTGTCTCTTCAGAACGTGTTTTCAGTGCTGCTGGTGCCATTGTAACAGTAAAAAGGACCAGTCTCTTGCCCAAAAATGTGGAGAGGTTAACCATGATCAAAATGAATCAGCACTTTCTACCACTGAATTACACAATACATGAATCAATGCAGGAAGATGAGGACAGCAACTTAGGTGACGGAAGTAGTGTGTCAGATGATGATGACCTACTTCTGGTTGAACCCCCAGAGTTTGAGGATGAGCTATACTTCCCTGACAAGTAGGCTTGAACTTCTTACTATCTTCCTCCCTTATTTACTTTTATTTGTGTGTGTCTGTCTTTCTGGTTAGAAACTTCGAATCACAACAAATCCATCTCCACCGTGTTCTAATCTTTTTATTGCCATATTGCAGTTGCAGCTTTCTGCATTTCACTGAAGTCCACTCCTCCGAGTCGTGCTCCTCCATCCTCCTGACTCGCCCTAAATCCATTTCCCTCAAGACAGATAATGATTGGATGTATAATAGAAGAAAAAAGAAAATGTTGCCTCGTTGAGTCCCTCCAAAATAACTAAGTGGAACATGATGACTACTATAGCTATCCTCCTTTCCAAGCCGAGAGAGACTGCCCCTTAACTTAAGATGAGAAGGAACAGGTAATGAATGATGGCATGCATTGGACACTGACTGAGTGATTTGTGTTATTTTCGTTTGTTGTGCATGAAGTGAATTCATTGTGTACTATTATTTAATCTACATTCTAAAAGTAACTCAAGTCAATGTTTTCCTTCTTGTTTTTTAATGACAAAATTGTACTTCTACTGCAGGACGATCCGTTGCATTTTGAATATGGAATGTGGACTCACTCTGTACACTGCACCCTGAGTTGGACAACACCATGATGATGACCACAGTGACATATATCTTCGCAGTCACTCATTAGGATCGGAGATGATTGATGGGATAAGTCAGGGCATTTTATGAGTGGCATAAAAGGTAAACAAGTCAACAACAACCACACCAGACCTACATGTCTGTGTAGTGGTGGATATTTTTCCATCTACAATTACAGGTCGGACCAATTCCCACCCACCAAAAAAAGGATTAAAAAGGGGCAATCAAACAGGGTCTTTAAGTTAGCGGCAGGCTCTTCAGTTTTCCCTCTCCAGGACCTTGACCCTCTTCTTCAGCTCCTCTAGTCTTGCATTCTGGAGGAGCAAGTGGCACGTATATGCCCTGCAGTTGCATCCACGGGGGGGGGGCAGCAGTGCTAGATTTTGAAGCGCGGCAGCAGGTGTCTGCCTGACCGCGGCGCCGTACAGCTGGAGGGCCTGGCTGGGGCCCAGGGCATTGGAGGAGGCTGCAGCTGCTGCCTCCTCCTCCTCCGCCAGAACCACCAGCCGCCGGTATTAGCTATATCAAGAAAGAAATAAAGACTATTACCAATACTCTAAGCAAAACAGTAACACAAAATTAATTCAACACATAGTGGCACAGTAGCACTAGCAAGCACAGTGCATAACATTTGTGGTTTGTATCTGTCCTCCCACTTCCTCGGCCTCTAACATTTGTGGGAGTTTCAGGTATTATACTTGCACTATGGACTCGAGTACACAGTACACCAGTCTTCTTCTTCTCTCTTGTTTAGCGAAATTACATAACCTTGTTGTAGCCGGCATGCCAGCTCAGTCAGCTTGCGCCCAAGACAAACATACTTGAGTCATGACGCAGACTCACGTTCATTTTATTTACTACTGTCTGCAGGTGGGGAAGCTAGTATTTTTGTATTACGGGTGGCACTGGCCATACTCTCTCCGTTACATCAAGGGTAACTTCTCAATTTCACTTTCACCCTGCCCTGACTACTACAAAAAGGCAGATGATATCTGATCCAATGATCATTGATTATATATGGGATGACATGAGGTACTTTGTTTTGCTTGATTGTGTAACTAGCCGATAGGCCACCCATGGTAGGCTGGCTGACAGAGTCATAAATAAATTGTCATAGGTAGGGAGTGGTCCTCGGAGTCGGAGGAAGGCGCTTGACAATGATAACTACATACATACACAATATATATATGCTGTGCTTGCAAAATACTGTGAGTCAAGGGAGTATTCTGAAAATACAACTGATATTCTCCTCGGCTTTCCTACTCTGGCACAGTTTCTTTTATATTCTCTTCAAACTAAGACTCTACATCCAGTGAAAGTCTCCACCTATGCAATCTATGATGAATACATCCAGGCATCCGTTCATTCAAAGTAAAAGTCTATCATTCTTCTTAATCTCTCAACAAACCTTAGTTTGTTTTACCAACCACAAAAAGTTATTCTTTTTTTCAAACCACCACCCATGCGTCCTTCCTTGCTTGCCTTTGCTTTGAGTTTGACCCAAACACCACTAACGATTCTTGCTATCCATCCATACAGTTTCACTCATCCAGGCAGGCATCTTTTCTTTCAGCTTCCACCCATCCTTCAACCACCCATGCATCTGATTCCTATCAGCCACCTATGCATGCTTCCGACGTATCCTTCTCTGACAGTCATATTACATCTCGCCCGTCCTTCCTCATTCCACCCTTCTTTCCCTTTTCGTTCAACACATCCAGCAAGGTCATCTGATCTGACTTTTAGTCTTCTCCATGAAATTTTCACTGCTGAGTTGAAGTCAGATAGAAAAGGCCATTGGTTACTCAACTTCCACGGCTAATGCTATTGCTAATGCTAAGTAAAGGGTGTCTTCTTCAACCGTTGTTCACTATAACTTCATACTTACTAAGTCTAACAGTACAGTGAGTGTACACTCTTGCAGCGAGTGTAATGTCAATAAGTAAGGAATATACCTTACCACCGCCTGCCACTGCTGCTGGCTCACCCCCTGTAGCTCCTGCAGGTACCGCATCTCCTGCTCCCTCTGAAATGGTCGCGTCGCCATCGCCACTGGCCCCGGCACTGGTGGTCGGTAGCACACCTGGAAAAAACATTACACATTTTTTAGATGCCATATACACCTCCCCCTATTTATTCTTTTTCACTAGCAAGATTGAAAAAAAGGTAATACATACATACAACATACATCACTAGTACAAATCGGGTACTAGAGTAGACACTACTCTAGTCTACTCTTTGCTAAGTTAGCCTGAGCCATGCAACCATTTTAGCTTTGTGTCTTTTGTGCACATTACCTCACAGCTTGTTGTGTAAGACGCCTTTGAGTCCACATGAGCTCATACTGCTATTGTCTGAGCGCTGCGTACAAGAGGTCGAAAAACAAGCCACTTTGTTATGGAGTTCTGGTCAGTCCGAATTGCTTAGCCATAACATGCTACACTTTTTGGCATGACTGAGAAATGCTTGCATTATACTGTCTAACGCGCACCATTTTTCTCATAACAAGCGGAAGATTCCCTTCTACGAACCAGAGCTTTGCAGAGCTTATGATGTAACCAAAACTTCTAGGTTCTAAGGTGAGGGGTCCCCCAGAATTCGCTCAGAGATCTTTTGTCTTCTATGGACTTGTAGTTGTAACAATGTTTATTGTTTTAATCTTATGCATTTTGCTGTTGGTACTGGCTCGTATACTGCATTATAGAACAATGTACAGAGCTTGTTAGTTGAAAATAAACATTTTGAACTTACATAGACTCTGTGGTATTTGGTGTGGACTTACACAAATGAGTGAGCGAAAGGGTGTGCATTGCTTCCGCGAGTCTGAGAGGTCAGGAGTGTTATGTTCTGGGTTGTCTAATCATATCTTCAGGGTGTGCGGGGAGCTAATGAGACACTATAGCTAGTCGGTCAGGGCAATGTGGGTTTAACTTCTGACTAAGGTGTGAGGAAGGTCCAACCTCCCATCACCAACATCCTATTTTCTTGTGCATAGTTCTGTGTGTGCAAAATCCCTTCAACAGTAGTATGTACTATCCTATCAAAAATAGTAATATATCTGGTTGGGCATTTTGTTGGTGGGAATTTTCGAAAAGCCTCAAGATTAAGAAGACTAGAAGAGGACAACCCAAAGGACTGGACTCAGTGGCTAGAGCTATTGGGGAATCTGAGTTTTATTGAAAACCTTTTGAATAAAGAGTGGCCAACCGGGCAAGCATAGTTACAGACAGACTAATAGTAGTAGTACAGAGAGTCAGAGCAGAGGCAGTTAGCGGCAGGGATAACAAGAATTTAGAAACAGATAGTCTAGTTCGAAGAAGATTTTGTACAAAATAGAATTAGGAAACAGAAATGTTAGTTTGGAGAAAATTAGGTGCAGTAAATGTTAGGAAAATATCATTACTAATATTAACCACTGGAGGACTTACTGAGGCCAGCAGCAGCGCCTCGGTGGAGGAGCGGCCATGGCCCTGGGAGGCATCTTGTTCTTGTTGTGCCGCCAACTCTGCCCCCGTCTTCTTGCCCCTGGTGCTGATCATGTAAGATATAATAAAGAAAGAGACAAACATTAATTATTGGTGTGAAACAAATAAAATATTTTAAAAAATGCTCAAAAAACATTTTAGGAAACAACAATTGCAATAAAATTGACCTATCTAATCTGATCGACTAGTAGTACTGCGGGATTCACGGACCGTCTACTTATTATTTATGAACACTAATCCAGTGCTCCATTCTGATTCCAGAATACTAACTAAGCCTAAGTACCACCTGACCTAGCCCACCTATTCCAGACAGGTCGATTGTTCACTAAGTCTGCATTTCCATTTACTTTAGCCCTCAAAATGCATAGATGGAGGACACATGCATAAATGTTTGCATACACCAAATTGTTGGTTGGTTGCTGCTTATGTTCTGCTAGTGATATTGATAAGCCTATTACCACTCACTAAACAAACTACAAAAGATTCTACCAAGGACTGGGGTAAGCAGCACTCTGCAGCACGTGACGTGACAGAGGATGCGTCACGCAGACCACTAAAAAATTACCAACTAATACTAATGAGTAACTAAACCTATCAATCCATCACTATCTCTTCTTAGTGGCAAGAGGACAAAGGAAGGACTAGAGTCTCTCTAGCATTACCTAACTTAAGTTCTGTAAAGTTAACTCTTACATAATCAGGCCAAGCGAGCGCAAAGTTGCAAACAAGAAAGCTTAGTAGCGCCGAGCACTTAAACGTAATTTACCTGCAATGTAAGCAGCAGCATTCTTGCTGTTCAGAAAAAATATATATTCGCAATATATAACACAGAGCAGAAGAAAACAAAGTAGTAATATTAAAAAGCTACTCACCAAGCCCCGGGACCTCCACTCCTAGCAGGTCCAGCAGGTCCTGCTCCTGGTCCAGGATATCGGACCACCGGTGCGTCAGCTGGGTATCGGTGCGCCGGACACCAGCAAAACACTGCCTGGCGCACCTTTACCCACCGCTGGCGACGCTCCCGGAGCCCGTACCCGGACCCAGGCCTGCCGCTTGCTGCTAGGGTTAAGGGGAGGTGGCGCTGCCCATAAAAAACAAGTGGGGCCGCCTCACCAAATAGGGCCCGTGCCTGCACCCCTTGTGGGTGCCGCCTTCCGCCGGGAAGGCGGCTGCGGCTGCGGGCAGCCTTTCCCTTGTTGCCCTGGCTGTTATCTACCTTGGGCATGGTTCTGGGACTTGGGGGTGGGGAAAAGAAAAGGGAGGAATTAGAAAAGTAAGTAAAAGAAATGAAAAAAGCAAGTTATAGAAAAAGAGTGAAAAAGTAGTAGAAAAAGTCACAAAAAAGTTTTAAAAAAACTCAAAATATAGATTCAGAAAAATAGAGAGCTAGTACATAAATAAAAAGATTTTTTTAAATGTGCAGAAACAAAGGATTGCAAAGATAGAGGGAGGATAGAAAAGCAGGCCCAGAACCATAGCAATAGAGTGAAAAACAAGATGGCCGCGCCCATTGCGACTGCATGGGCAAGTTCGCGCCATATTTACCCCCGAGCACCTGCGAACACCTAATGCACATTCCCGAACAGGGAATACTCTTTTTTTTAAAAAATGTTTTTTTTTTTAATTGAAACTGATTGGTGTCATGCATATTCAAAATTCGAAATACAAAATATAGAATAGCGAAACCCAGAGATATCTCATAGAGCATACCCCGCTTTCGACGGCTGATATGGACAAAATAGTTAATTTACAGTTTTCCATAATCAAAAGACAAACATTTTTTAACAGATTATTCAAAAAATGTCCCCCCAATTTTTTTTATAATTTTCTTCCCCCCCAATCCTCAAAGCATAGCTTCGCTCACTTATCTTTACTCTGCGCATTTTGAATAGCCATTCATGCATGGATGAAGTCTGATTTGTACGCCAGTTTTGAAGTAACAACGATCTGGCAACTGCCATGCAAATATAAACCAATTTAGCGAATGATTCAGATAAATTGAGGTGCGGATCGAAACCATAAAGCATCAGTTTTACATTTGAAGATATCCGAATATGACAATTAGAACTTAAGAAAGCAAAAATGTCTTCCCAGAATGCTTTTACCATACAACAATCAATTATTACGTGAGTCCAATTAGCTGGGGCGAAGTTCAAACATCGGAAACAATTCGGTATATAGTTACTGTACATTTTGGCTATTGCCGCCGGGGTACGATACAAAAGCCATTTTCCCAAAAATAACATTCTGCGCCAGTTAGCTCCCCTTAATGTGGAGAAATTAAACTTATTAATGGTTCGCCACGTATTCAATGACAAAACATGATTTTCTTGTTCCCGCCATTTTTTGACAGCTTCAGAGCCCAGATCGCTTTGTCTGGACTGAGCTAAGCAGCGCTTCCACTCTCCGGGTTTCCTTGTCGAAGTATTATTAAAAAAAAGATCATTGTTTAATGAAGAAATCTGAGTAAACGATGTGGGAGCATACTGCTGCAGGGATTGATAAATTTTAGTATAAGACCCGGCTAACAAAAAATGTCCTGAAATTAATAATCGCATCTCCGGCGGGGTTATCCACCTTGTATGTTGTAGAGAATTGCACACTTTGCTAAATCCAGCTTTAGTCCAATGACCCATCAAATCAGAGCCAGCCACCCGCCCACTAAATGAGAGTAGATTAATCAATAAAGAGGAAGAATTAAACAGAGAGAGAGAGAATATCTTCTAAGCATGGCCGTACGCTTCCTGAAAAAACAGGCAATTATTTTATACCTAACCAGTTTGGGAGATTTAGGAATTTGAAGAGGGGAAGATATTTGACTTTCCGAAAAAATTAAATCAAAGAAAAAACTAATGAATACGTTAGAATTTGGAATTGGGACTTTAAATCGGGTCAAATACTGAGCAAAGTAAGCACTATAAAATTCTCTAATATTCGGTAGTGCGAGGCCTCCATTGTCTAATTCCTCATAGAGAGTGTTCAGCGCAATACGAGGCGTTTTATGTGCCCACAAAAAGCGCAAAAATATAGATTCAATTTTAGTAAAAAATGTGCCCGAAAGAAAGCAAGGAATCGTTGAGAAGAAAAAATTAAACAACGGTAAAATTGAAATTTTTATCAAAGCAACTCTGCCCAAAATTGATAACGGTAATTTATTCCAGCGAGTGAGCATTGAGCCAACTTTTTGAAGAAGGGGATCAAAATTGAGACTATAGAGATCCTTAACTGAAGCTGTAAAAAAAAACCCAAGATATCTTTTAGATTTATTATTGATACAGCCCCTTAACTCCGGATATAATTCAGGATTATGATTGCCACAGACCAGTATTTCTGTCTTCTTTTTGTTAATACGATAGCCCAGTCTCAAATTCCTCAAAAAGCTGAAATGCTCGAACTTGTGACTGCAAATCGGATTTAATAAGTAGCATAATATCATCAGCGTAAAGTTTTATCTTTGACATTAATGGAGTCGGAGGCGAGATCTCTGCACACCTCCGAATTGCAATTGCAAGGGGTTCGATAAAAAAAGCAAAAAGAATCGGTGATAAGGGACAACCCTGACGTGTTCCCCGATTAACTGAGACTGATCCTACCGTTTGTGAGTTAATAATAATATTTGCTTTTGCACCCGTGTAAAGATTCCGAATAAAATTAATAATAATTAATGGAATATGAAAATGTTGCAAAATAATTAAAAGTGTCTCCCAGACAACCAAATCAAAAGCTTTTTCCGCATCAAATAACAGAATTAATGCTGGAATCCTCTGTGTCTGAAAGTAATCTAGGGCTTCCGACAAATAATGGGTATTAGTCATCAATTGTCTACTGGCAATAAACCCATTTTGATCTTCATGAATCAGATCCGTGGCAATATGATTAAATCGAATAGCGAGTAGTTTAGTGACGATCTTATAGTCCGAGTTTAAAAGGGTGATGGGGCGATATGAATTAGGATCCCTAGCATCCTTCCCCTTCTTCAGAAAGCTGACCACGGTACCCTCGCGGAACGAGTCTGGGATAGAGGCTCCTGCCAACATAGAATTAAGCAGTTGTAGAAAAATGTCGGGAAAGGCAGGGAAAAAAACGTAAAAAAATTCCACGGGTAATCCATCTGGGCCGGAAGCTTTCCCTGATGGAAGTTCTTTCACTACCGACTCTACCTCTTCCAAAGAAAATCCACTTGCCATATTTAATTGCTCGGATTGGGAGAGGGAAGGAATCACAGCCTTCCTCAAAAAAACATTACATTTTTGCTGGTCTATTTCATGCTGATGGCTATATATTTTTTGATAATGGCAGTGCATTATCTTACCTATCCCACCCGAGTCAGTTGTGTATTGATTAGTAACTGGACAAATTAAACCCCAAATTAAATTGGAGGCTACTTGTTCTTTAGCCTGCCAGGCCAAAAATCTACCCGTAAAATTGCTTTCTTCGTAGACTTTCTGGTATTGACTACGAAAAGACGCCTCTCCTTGCTCAAATAAATATGTACTGAATTCACGTTTAGCTTCATTTAATTGATCTTTAATATTTCTAGAGGGATTTTGTTGTCTTAGAGCACTAAGAACCTGTATACGATGTTCAAATGAGTTTTTTATAGCCCTAACAGTGATCGATGTGGCGGCATCTTTCCCAATAATGATTCCACGAATAAAAGCTTTTAAGGCGTCCCAAATAATACTGAGAGGGGCGGTGCTAGTATTACGAATTATAAATTCTCTAATCACGACTTTTCATTCGGAGACCCATTTTTCATCATTGAGATTTATTTAAATCCCATCTTTTAGGAGACCTTCTAATATCCCCGAGAATAAATTCCCTGATGAGCATAGCGTGGTCGGAAAATACATTGTGCACCATATTATAATAACCTAGCCTAAGATTACGTGAGGCTAGAAAAAAGTCAATACGAGATGAAGACTTAAATCTACCCGAGCAGCAAGTATATACTTTTTTAGAGGGATTATCTAAACGCCAATGATCAGAGAGATCCAATAATCTTTTATAGTTAGAAATAGTCTGGGAAACTTTAGGTTTGAGTTGTTTTTTTGATTGAGACGTTGAGTCCAGTTAGGGATCCATCAAGACGTTAAAGTCGCCACCAACCACAATGTCCCCTGACACAATTAATAAGGATTGGAACATATCTTCAAACATATTGGAATCATCATCATGTTGCCCGGGTTGTGGCTGGATGCCTACTTGGGCTCCGGTAGCCGCCCGCCGACCAGATAAGGCTTGTGCTATCCATTCTTGCCTTTTGCTTAACACCAGATCATTAGGCAGTCATGCCTTGGACATCTATGATCTGCTGGTCAGGGAAAGCCCTTTATGCCTCCTACTGACCGAAACCTGGTTGGGTGAGGCGTCTAACCCGGACATCTTCGCCGCCATTCCTCCGGCCTATAACATCTTCCGGCAGGATAGGGTCAAGGGTAGGGGAGGGGGAGTAGCGGTGGTGGTGAAGAAGAGTGTCTCCTGCTCTCTCCTCCCCCTGAATCCTCTCTGTGGTTCTGAGGCTCTTGCTTTCTCGCTTAGATTGTCCCCGCACCAAGCATTGAAAGGGCTACTGGTATACAGGCCTCCAGGTCCTGTGGGTTCCTTTTTTGAGGACCTGCAGATGGCCGTTTCCGATCTGGCCCTGTCCACACAGCACTGCCTGTTGGCGGGTGACTTTAATTTCCATCTGGATGTGGAGGACGACTCAGATGCACTCAGATTGAAGGACATTACATCTCCGCTGGGTCTCGCGCCCTTTGTCACGGGTTCCACCCATGAGCGGGGTCATACTCTGGACCAAGTGTTTTCTTCGATTCCTCTTGTTGACATCGATACTGTGCCCGTGCTATGGACGGATCACAGGTTGATTAAGTTTTCTATACCGGAGGTAGTGTTCCCACACAGCTACACCCCTATACAACCTAGTTCAGTCTCAAGGGCACTGCACAAAGTGACGCCTGAGATGCTGGCGCAGGCGCTGGTGGACCATCCGTGTTCCCTCACGGGCGATCTGGAGTGGGACACTGAGGCCCTGCAGTTTTGGCTGGCAGAAAGGCTGAACGGCCTTGCCCCTGCAGTTGCTTGTCGGTCCACGACCAAACGACTATCTGCGCCGTGGTTTACAGAGGCGCTTCGCCTGTCCCGCTGCCAGTGTAAGGTTGCGGAGAGGGCCTGGCGCTTCCAATATGACGGGGAGGCTAAACTAGCCTATAGGGCGGCGGTGAAAGTGTACCATCGTGACATCTTGTGTGCGAAGAAGGAATACTTGGCCAGGAGGATAGAGGTGTCTATGAACTCCTGTAAGGAGATCTTCACTGTGGTGAGGGAGTTCACGACCCTGAGATCCAACGTGCCCCTTCCAACGTCATCTGACACATGGGTCTGTGATCTTGCTAGCTTCTTCACTGAGACGATCAAGGCCATCCAGGCCTCCTTTCCGGAGAGGTATGGTGAGGGGGGGTGCAGCACTGGGGTGGGACCTGTTTTATCGTCCATGCCAGCTGCTGTGCTGGAGGAGTTCCCCGCTATCTCCAATGAAGCTTCCCTGATACTGCTAACCAACCTTAAATCTGGTTCGCCATTGGACCCCTGCCCGGCCAAATTTTTGGCCAGGGTGGCATCGGTGGTGAACCCATTGGTTAATCCTCTCCTTAACGCCTCCTTGAGGGAGGGAAGGGTCCCATGCGCCTGGAAGAGGGCGATGGTGAGCCCCCTCCTGAAGAAGCCTGGACTAGATGCCGAGGTGTTGGCCAATTATAGGCCAATCTCCCTTCTCCCGGCCCTAGCTAAGATCACGGAGAAGCATGTCCATGGCATCCTGTCGGGTTTCTTAGAAACCAACCATCTCCTGCATCCATCACAATCTGGGTTCCGTCCCAGTTTAAGTACTGAGACGGCACTGCTGGAAGTCTCGGAGGTCATCCGGGAGACGCTGGATGTAGGCGGCAAGGCCATGCTTGTCATGCTAGACCTGTCGGCGGCCTTTGACACCGTCCCCCATGAGGCGCTTCTCGCCAGGCTGTATGACATCGGTCTTAGGGGGACGGTGTTTAAATGGTTTACATCTTTTCTCGAGGGCCGCCGCCAAACAGTCTGGGTTTCCCAAAGCACCGCAGAGATGCCGCCATTGGGAGTCGGAGTTCCACAGGGATCTGTGTTGAGCCCGACTCTTTTCAATATCTTTATGGCCCCTCTGGTGGCATTGGTGGAGGCTTTCGGGGCCCAGATTGTATCCTACACAGATGACACTCAACTGCTCTTCACGTGCGGGAAGGATCAGGCATTCGATGCTGAGTGTATTCGGGGCTGTCTGGGGATGGTCTTTGACTGGTTCCAGCGGAACAGCCTCAAGGCCAACTCCAGCAAGTCAGAGGTCCTGTTCTTCGGATGCACCGCCGACCCTGAATGGCAGGTCTGGTGGCCTCTGGATATGTGTCCCCCTGCTCAGTCTTCTTTGGTCGCCAAAAACCTGGGAGTTAAGCTGGACAACAAGCTCACGTTAAGATCACATATCCTTGGTTTGGTCGGCACCTGTTTTGGCATTCTGAAGATGCTCCGCAAATTTCTATCATTGCTCTCTGAGGAGCACAGGCGGGTCACTGTTCAGGCTCTAATAGGCTCTAGACTGGACTACGCCAACGCCCTCTTTTTGGGGCTCCCGGATTACTTGGTCCAGCGCCTGCAGGTGGCGCAGAAAGTTGCGGCTCGCGCTATTTTTGGGCTCCATAGGCGAGTGGGGGCTTCTGGGTTGTTGCAGGCGCTGCATTGGTTGCCCATCCGGAAACGGATCATGTTTAAAACCTTGACCCTTATGCATAAAGCTCTGTTTGGCACAGGGGCAAAGTACCTGCAGCGGAGGTTGACTTTTTATCGCCCAGCCCGCTCTTTACGATCAGAAGCTTTATACCTGGCCTTGGTGCCACGTGTAAGGAAAGCCTGTATTGGGGGGCGTTCTTTTAGTTTGAAAGCCCCCCAGCTTTGGAACTCGCTGCCTTTGGTTCTACGCAGCACGTCTAATTTGCTTCTGTTTAGGAAGAGCCTTAAGACCTGGCTTTTTAATCTTTAGGTTTCTTTTCTTCTGACTTTTTCTGTTTTTTTTCTATGTTGTTATGTTATTCTCGCAAGCTGCAAGTGAAAAGCGCCGGACACTCTGTCGGAGTAGCCGTGCGCTATAGAAATGCTATATAACATAACATAACATAACATTTAGTGGGCCATAACAACTTACAAAAATAAAGGGTCTCTGTCTACTTTTGACTCTACATGAGACCCAGCACCAACCCCCTAAGCCTCCCTCTTCTGAATAAATAATTTCAGCAAGTATGTTCTTTTTTAAAAATAACGCCACGCCTCGTTTAGATTCGTCGCATGATGCAAAACACCGAAACGAAGCCCATGATTTGAACATTGAGAACTCATCTATCTGAAGAGAGGAAATATGAGTCTCCTGTAATAGAATTACGGAAGGATTTTCTGCCTTAATCCACATTTCCACAGCTCGCCTTTTCTTAATATTATTTAAACCATTAACATTAAGAGAAAACAATTTCAAACTCTCCTTATTGGACATTGAAATCTTAATTTAACTAATTGAAGGCAGTTATCATCAGACCTCCCCTTACCCATTGTAAACACTCTGGCACTTTGAATCAAAACATAAGTAAATAAACATAGCCTGACACCATCAACTTCATTTTTTGCTATAACCCACCCATCACCACCCTCAACCCGCCGAACCCAATTCTCCAGTGGCCCTACTTCCTCACCCTTCTCCGATGCGGACCACAGGAACCTACTCCACTTCATTAGGGTGACCTGTTGGAACCCTGGCCCCCTGGGTCCCCATACTCCTCATGCTCTATCCACCCCCCCAGCCATCCAAGTAATTAATCCCTATCAACGTAATGACCTATAATATCCTGTGGCCATATAAACAGCCATGAACCCCTCTATTCTAATTTGTTTGAGAAGCCGAGATCTCCTTAAGCAAATCATGTGCTGCTGCTATATCAGATATCATAAAGAATTTGCCTTTCACTAAGACTTTGAGCTTAGATTGTTGCGCTATCGTAGCTTGGGCCCCTTTGGCTTTAAACAACTGTAACATTTTGACAAACTCTTTTCTTCTCCGTGCAGCGGAGGCAGACATATCGGAGAAAATACGGCATTTAACAGTTTCGTTAACAAAGAATTGTCTTTGCTGAATCACCATAGAAAGAATAGTCTCTTTTATCCGTATGTCTGAGAAATTTAATAAAATTGTACGAGGAAGAGAGGAATTCAGAAAAGGCTGGGCAGGAACTCGATGTACTCGCGTAATTGTCAAGTCGCCCTCATGATTGGGGATCACTTTTTGTTTTAGAAAGGAGGTGGCCCATTGCAGCGTGCTGGATCCTTCAATGCCTTCCGGAACCCCCACGATGCGAAGGTTCGATCGACGATTATAGTTCTCCAAGTCATCCAATTTAGTTTCTAATGAACGTGTTGTAAAAGAAATCCTACTCGCTTCTTTTTTAACCTCATTCATTTGGTCCTCCAAATTAGAAATGCGAGTTTCGGCTTCTTGGAGACGGCCAGGGAATGTAGAGAAAAGGTCCTCCATTTTGTCCAATCGCTGATTGATTAAAGCCAACTCGGATTTTTGAAACCTCTTTAATTCGCGGACCTCATCAAGAATTATATCTTTTACTGACATCTGAATTCCCCCCACAGTCTCAGTGTCAAGATCCAGCAGAAGGCTAAGAGGTTTACCATTGGGGGCCAAGTCAGCAGAGGTATTTGATGGCATATCAGCCAAAGGTACAACCATATCCGTGTTATCCGAGATCAGAACCTCTTCCTGAGCGACGTCCGTATTTTTCACAAAGGATACCAGAGAATTTTCTTTGAGCAGAGATGTCAAAGTTGTTGGGGATGCCGAAGTGTTAGGCTTATGCAGTAAGTCTGGGGGTTGAGTAGTTGAGGAAAAGGAAGATATTTGAGCGGAGGTGCCCTGACAAGGTACTGCATTTTTTTTACCAAAAAGAGGAAATGGTTTAGCGCATTTTAGCACATCCATAAATCTATCTTGCCGAGATATGGCATCCTGAGTTAGGGGAGAGCGAACTACCTCTGCACTGTGAGAGTTCTCTAAATCCGGAATCGGAGTCGGAGTCGGAGATTCCGCAAAAGACTCCTCCAATTCCTCTGAGCTCCCAGTGCTTTCACTTTTTCCCTTTACGTCGCCTTTATCGCCCTTATCGCTGTTATCATTTTTATTTAATAGTTTGGCAGCGTTTTTTGTTTCTCTAGCCTGTATGCGGAGGGCTTTTGCCTTACGAGTGTTGAGTAACTTCCCCATACTGGTACAGGAGAGGCAGCAGTGAATTAAGTGATGCCTGGAGTTACTGGAATTCGACCTTTCCTCCTTTCCTCCTTCCGCCCCGAAGCCTCTATGCCTCTATGCCTCTGAGTGTACACGTCCCAACAATTGACGACTTTCAGCAGCAAATCTCCCAACGCTGCGGGGTCTGTAAATCTGTAAGCCACAGCAGCCAGCCAACCAGCCAGCAGCACTCCTTATCCCAAAACAAAAGGGGGGGCGAGACTCACCACATACAGTTCACCATGAACTACAGCCCTGGCGTCCGAAAACCAACGCTGAGCCGATGCAGAGCCCCACCTGACCGGTGCCTTCTCCAATGCCCTATCCCAGCTGCTACGAATTTGGGGACAGACAGAGGTGAATCCGCTCTACCGTGCTCTGCTGACAACTTGAGCCCGTAGAGATTATCGCTGTCATAAAAGCCGCATGTAATCAGCCGTGGTTGAGTCCAAGGGCCAATTAAATCACCAAAAACGCTTAGCGTCCACCGCCGCCGCCATCTGCATCAGCCGCCATCCGCCTCAGCTTCACAACCTTGAGGGGGGGGGAGGAGCCAGGAGTCAGAACCTCAGGTGTGTACGGAGGCGTGGAACTCCATCCCGAACAGGGAATACTCATCGCGAACGGGCGGGAGCACACAATACGCAACCCGGAACAGGAAATAAACAGGGCAAGCAGGTGAGACAAGTGAAAAACAAGATAACTGTGCCCATTAGCAACCGCATGGGCAAGTTAGAGATATATTTCCCCACGAGCAAGCAAAAACACATCGCGAACAGACGAGATAAGCAATTCCACGTGTTTGGGAAATTTCCACGTGCTCGCAGAGATATTTTACAATTTCGCATGAATTTGCGTAACGTGACTACGCAAATTCCGACCACCCTTAATTATTGCATGCTTGGCGTCGGTGAAGCTTTCTACCATCCAACTTGTACTCTTTTCTGGAAGTTGGATTTCCTCGGCAGGGCAAGAATGCCGGCTGGAGCCGAAGAGAGTATGACGCCATCAGATGCTGGTTGGCATTGGGCCCCTCAATCAGATATGTTGGTCAAGAGAATGATGTAGCAAGAGCTGTAGCAAAGTCAGACCCATCAGCGATGCTCCCTTGGTGGATCGGCTGGCAGGTTGCTCCTTGTCCCATGACTGTTCCTCATGCAAAAATGTAGCAATAACATTTCTTTGTCCCAGGGTTTTAGGTTTATGCAGAAGGAGTACTCTCCGACACCAGATACGGGTTTCAGGACCTCAGGAACAGCACTTGAGAGGCAGGACTCACTCCATATGGCCATGTCTGAACTGGGGTGGCAGAGTGGGCTAAAGAACGGTGATGGATCAAACCCAGATCTGTTGACTGGGTGTGAGTGTTTGATTGGTTCTGATGCTCCGTCCATCACCACCCCCTTTTGTACCGATCAGATGCTGGTTGGCATTGGGCCCCTCAATCAGATATGTTGGTCAAGAGAATGATGTAGCAAGAGCTGTAGCGAAGTCAGACCCATCGGCGATGCTCCCTTGGTGGATCGGCTGGCAGGTTGCTCCTGGTCCCATGACTGTTCCCCATGCAAAAATGTAGCAATAACATTTCTTTGTCCCAGGGTTTTAGGTTTATGCAGGAGGAGTACTCTCCTACGCCAGATACGGGTTTCAGGACCTCAGGAACAGCACTTGGGAGTCAGGACTCACTCCAACAGAAGCCAACAAGAGGGTTACAGGGAGGTTGAGATGCAACTGGTCAGCTGGGTCCCTGAAGGAGAGTTGGCTTCTTGCAGTTTTTGTGTCCATGTAACTTAACAAGAGGTCAGCCAGCTGACCTTTAGAGTCCACTTCTTTGTCCTGGGTACGAGTAGAATCAGGTCCAGCCCCTGGGATTTTCCTCACTGGTCTCAACAGCAGGTGCAGTCCTTCTTCTGTCTTCCACAGGTCCAGTGGTGTTTTAAAAAAAGGTGCCTGGCGTGCCACATATATGCCCGGCACTAGCCTCTGAGTGGTAAGACTCCTGGCCTCTCCCTAACCAATAGGGAAAAAGCTCAGAGAGTAAACTCTACCCACGTTTGCAGTAGTTCCTCTGTGCCCTACTGAAATGTGTCCCACTGTGCCACTCTCTACCTAAAACCAAGAGAGCAAAAACATTCTTCCCGTGTGCAGAGCTCCTGTACACACCCTAGAGAGGCCACCAGGAAAATGAGCAACCCATCCTCTGTGGTCACACAAAACAGATTATAGAGGCTGCTCCTCCCCCACTGGGCTTGGTGCCTGACTGGCTAGGGGCCCAGGTGTTAGCCACAACCTCCCTTTACAGGGTAGATCTCATTGAAGAAAATTCATTTTCCTGGGCACTGCCCAGATGGTCAGCCTGACCAAGGAGCAGAACACCTCTGTACAAAACTGGGGCTCTGTTGCAGTAACCCCACCACTTTCTGCCTGGTTTACTGACAGAATATCAACCACAAACATATAGATGTAAAAAATATCGAGGTAAAAACATAGAATGCAAAAATATCGACACCCTATACTTAAAAAGGTAAGTACAAAAATATTGAAAAAAGAATATCGTTTACAGTAATATAGTTGTAATAAATATCGGTTTTAAAATACATATATTTTAAAGTATTAAAATAAACAAAAAATAAATACTAACTTTAATTTATAAATTTTTATAATTAAATGTATATTTTAACAAATACAACAAATAAACGTTTTAAACGTAAACACACATATAAATATGTGTATATATATAATTATGTTTATAAAAAATATAAACTAATATGCTGATAAATAACATAATTTACAAAATTTTAAATAGCATAATATTATCAAAAATATATGAAAACATATTTATTTATACCAAAAACATAAAATATTAAAAAGGGAATACTTGAAATTATTTAGTAATTAATAGAAAATATATTACTTCCCACCATTTACCCCTAAAAACCCCACAACCCATAACTAAAATGAATTACACAATTTGTCACTAAATTAATGAATAGTAATTACCAACTAATTATTAATTAATTATAATAATTAACTTCCCACTCTTTACCCCTATAAGCCCCACAGCCCACACCTAAAATGTATTACACAATTACCATAATTCATTGTCAATTAATTAATTAACAATTAATTATTAATTAATTAAAAAAAAATTCTTCCCACACTTTACCCTTATAAACCCCAGAACCCTCACTGAAACTTTGCCCCAAAATATTTAAAACACAATTACATTATAAAATCTCAATTAAATAAATATTAATAAATTAAACATATTCATTATTTTATTACAATTTTATTACTTCCCACCCTATTCGGCTATAAACCAGCATCCCGTTACTGAACTAAAAAACTCAATATTTAATTAACATAAAATTAATAACTACTAGAAATGTAACACATATTAAAAACATACACAATACTTATACAAAAAATACATCACATACATTTAAAATAGATACTAGGGGCCATATGTAGGAAGCCTAATACCGGTCGGTAACGGACGATTTTCGGTAAATATACCGTTACCGACCGGTATTTAGGCTTTTACTATGTAGGGGGATCATTTCAGGATTCGGTAATTTACCGAATCGGTAAAATTACCGAATCGGTAATTTTACCGATTCGGTAAATACCGAATCCTGAAATGAGATGTAGGGGGAGTGTGTCGTGGGTGTGGGGATTCGTTATTTACCACCAACTAAAAGTTGGTGGTAAATGACGAATAGGTGTAAAAAAGCATTTTTGTGCACTTTGAAGTGTTCAATGTGGCAGACATACATGCCCTTAGGGCATGTATGTGCGCCACATGTGCACACATGGACGAATCAGGGGTGCAACAGGGTGTCAATGTGACACCCTGCCACCCATGATGATGCCTCCCCCATTACCGAATCGGTATTTACCGATTCGGTAATGGCAACTGGCTTCCCATTCATTCCTAAAATACCGGCACTTACCGATTCGGTATTTTTTTACCTACATTACATTTACCGATTCATAAATACCGAATCGGTAAAATTCGGTATTAATGAATCGGTAAATGTATTTTACCTACATATGGCCCTAAAATACATAACACTAATAAAAAAATCGATCTTTTTTTAAAGTCGATATTCTTCACCACAATATTCTTGTTGTCAATATTTCTGTGTCACGATATTTAAAACTCTATATTTGTGTAAGTCGACATTTCTAACTCAATATTTTGACTGAATACCTTTCTGCCTGGCATGCAACTATGACTGAGAGTGTGTTAGGTTTCTGCTATACCAGCTCCCAGCACCAGTGTACTTTCACCAAAACAAATCCACAATTGGAACAACTTCATATTCTCTTGTAAGTCCCTAGTAAATGGTATCCCTGGTACCTAGGGCATTGGCACTGAAGAGAGTACTCAGGGGCTTCAGGACTAGTTTGCTCCTCAGAACCCCTCACCACGGCCATGCAAACTGACACTGCAGCCTGCAGGCTTGGTGCAGAGAAAAACTAAAAGTTGACATGGGAGACAGCCCTATGTGCCCTGTAAAGCAGCACGGCTAAGGTATATGTAAGGAACCCCTCTGAAACGCCTCTCACCTAAAGGCAGGGTGCAATATTTCTATGGTGAGGACATATCTGCACGAACAGATATAACCCTGTAATATTAAGTCTATTCTTAATATTATAAGTGACAGTGAAGCCATATGGGTTCTTGGGCTGTAAACTTCACAAACTCAAGTTTCAAGCACCATGATGGCTTTACTGAACCTAGAAGTGTTTGATACCAAACTACTTCTTTTAATAAACACCCCATTGTGGTTTTAATAAAAAATGCACCCAGGGGTCCCCTTAGAGGGTATCCTGAAAAACTGACAGCTCTAGTGTGTTTCTTGACTGGTCTGAGCCAGCTTGCTGCCCTTAGATGCTGTTCTGGACTCATGGGGTGAGAGCCAGTGCTCTCAGCAACCAGAACAAAGCCAGTGCTGGGTGGAGGACCTCACACCCCCTCCCAGCCAAGATGAGCAATCCGAAGCTGTGAGCAAAGGGCTCAGCGCCCTTTGTTCACCTTCCCCAGCCTCTCCTGTAGCAGGATGAGGCCCCCTTCCTATCTCTGCATCTTTTAGTGGGAAGAAAGCCAAGAAAACCCCAATAGCTAGGAGGTGTGCCCTTTTCTGCCAACCCCACCCCTCTGGAGGGGAAAGTGAGGTAAAGCACAATTTTTGCTTCCTACCATCTTGAAGATGAGGAAAAACATCCAATAAGATTCAAGGACATGCCCCTCTCCCACTGGAGACTGGCATTTAAGGGGTGTAGCCACCCCAAGGTAAGGGGTCCATTGGCCTTTGCCTTCTTCTCCCCTAAAATGTCCCTAACAGTATTTTGAACCAGAACAATAGATTCCACGGACCAAAAATCAAAGAAAAGGAGGAAGTACTTCTGGAGTGAGAACTGAAGATCCTTAGAGGAATTGTGGCAACAAACCCCTGCCTACCACTTTGGAATGAGAGAATCACCCCCATCAACAACTCTTGCAGCTGTGTAGCCTTAACAAACCCCAGAGTGCTATCAGCCTTTGTGCATCACTGAAAATCTCCCTCAGGACGGAGGTGGTGTCCTCCTGCAGCTGCAGGCGCAAAAATCCACAAAGTCCAGCACCATGTTTGTGCTCCACCTGGCCCGGCTAAAACTGTTGAGGGCCAAGCTTTGGTACTATCACTCAAGAGGGTCTGATTGACCAATATACCAAATGTGGAGGTCCCAGGACCTTCCTAGCTGACTCCGTGCATATTCCTGGGGCGATAGGTCACCACATGAAAAAATGAGGTGATAGGATTCTTAGCAGGCTCCCAGCATGCCAGCAGCCCGCAGGGGACTTCCAGCCCCCAGAGACCAACTTTCTAAGTGGCCCAGAAGACACAGACACCCAATGAGAAGCATGCTGGCCCTGAGCACAGGTCCCACTTTTGTGCATGGTGCCAAGCTCTCCTGTTTGTGATGCTCCCTGCCCATCTGGCTGGGATCTCCAAAACCTTCTGTGGCCCTGAGGTTCCACAACCCTTGCAACCTTCTCCCTCTTTAGGGAGACCTCTGACGTCCTTGGAAGTCCCTTCTTATAGCCTTCAGTTAAGTGACCCCTTTTAGTAGCGTGCTAGCTACACTGTTCATTTGTTCCATTCTCCCACTAAAACCCAGGAGTCTCCCATGAGAATCTTGGACCTGAACCCTTTATCTGTCTGCTCCTCGAAAGTGAACCACCGAATTCTGTGTGTTGTATGTTTTTATGCTGTGACAAATTTCTCCTTAGGAAATGTATAGTGTGCCATTGAGCACCCTTGGTTAATATTGCCTTTGAAATTGACTTGCACTGCAAACGTATATTTACTTGTATACGAAGTTCAACGTTGACTTTTTAAATTGAATGGCTATATATACTCGGAGTTCTTGGTTTTAAAATAAAAGTAAAGTATATATTCAGAGTTCTTGTTTTGAGTGTGTGCCTCATTTCTCGACTGTGTGTACAACAAATGCTTAATTCAACCCTCTGATAAGCCTAACTGCTCACCCACACTACCACAAAAAGAGAGTAATGTATTATCTACTTTAACCTCTGTAAAGCCTTTGGGGATCCACTGGACTCTGTACACTATATCTCATTTTGGTGTAGTATATACAGTGCCAACTTCCTACAACCTCCACATACCCTATACCTTTGTCTGTGTTCAAGGAGCAAAATCACACCATATCAAGGAGCTATTCAGCTCCTCTATAATGGCTGGAAGTTTGTGCGAATAGGCTTTTAAAGGCTTTAATCGGGCAAAAGGTAACTTTAGGAAAGTACTTTTTCTAAAATATTTAGTACAAATCCGATTTTACCATTGAATTGCATTTGTAATAAATATTGTAAACAGTCCAGGATTGAATGTTTTAGCTAGTCCCTAGGTGGATATAACATTATGGTGCCAATTCCGATCCGGTAAAAAAATTCCCCGTCCGACTCGTATCCGGATTTTTTTCCGTCCGAATCGTCAAAGTAGCGTACAAACTGCCAAGTACGATTCGAACGGAAAAAAGTCCATACGAATCGCATTGGGAAGATTTCCCCACACGTCCTCGGGTCGGGAAAAGTCACCGACACGTCCCCGGGCGAGAAACCCACCGTGCGGAAAAATAAAGTCCGACTGCGCAAGTACGATCCCTCCCGTCCTCCCCATTTCACAACCGTACGCAAAAAACACCGTCCGAACCGAACTCCCATAGCAACCATGGAGACATGTGCCCGCATACGCGCCGAACACCCCACCACCCCCCGCCCGCGTATGTACGCCCCGAACCCCCACCCGTGTATGTACGCACCAAACACCCACCCGTGTATGTACGCCCCCGAACCCCCCCCAGCCGTGTATGTACGCACCGAACCACCAGCCGTGTATGTACGCCCCCGAACCCCCCCCAGCCGTGTATGTACGCACCGAACCACCAGCCGTGTATGTACGCACCTAACACCCACCCCAGCCGTGTATGTACGCACCGAACCACCAGCCGTGTATGTACGCACCAAACACCCACCCGTGTATGTACGCCCCCGAACCCCCCCCCAGCCGTGTATGTACGCACCGAACCACCAGCCGTGTATGTACGCCCCCGAACCCCCCCCAGCCGTGTATGTACGGACCGAACCACCAGCCGTGTATGTACGCACCAAACACCCACCCGTGTATGTACGCCCCCGAACCCCCCCCAGCCGTGTATGTACGCACCGAACCACCAGCCGTGTATGTACGCACCAAACACCCACCCGTGTATGTACGCCCCCGAACCCCCCCCCAGCCGTGTATGTACGCACCGAACCACCAGCCGTGTATGTACGCCCCCGAACCCCCCCCCAGCCGTGTATGTACGCACCGAACCACCAGCCGTGTATGTACGCACCAAACCCCCACCCCAGCCGTGTATGTACGCACCGAACCACCAGCCGTGTATGTACGCACCAAACACCCACCCGTGTATGTACGCCCCCGAATCCCCCCCCCAGCCGTGTATGTACGCACCGAACCACCAGCCGTGTATGTACGCCCCCGAACCCCCCCCCAGCCGTGTATGTACGCACCGAACCACCAGCCGTGTATGTACGCACCAAACACCCACCCGTGTATGTACGCCCCCGAACCCCCCCCCAGCCGTGTATGTACGCACCGAACCACCAGCCGTGTATGTACGCACCAAACCACCACCCCAGCCGTGTATGTACGCACCAAACCACCACCCGTGTATGTACGCACCAAACGCCCACCCGTGTATGTACGCACCAAACCACCACACCAGCCGTGTATGTACGCACCGAACCACCAGCCGTGTATGTACGCACCAAACACCCACCCGTGTATGTACGCCCCCGAATCCCCCCCCAGCCGTGTATGTACGCACCGAACCACCAGCCGTGTATGTACGCACCAAACACCCACCCGTGTATGTACGCCCCCGAACCCCCCCCAGCCGTGTATGTACGCACCGAACCACCAGCCGTGTATGTACGCCCCCGAACCCCCCCCCAGCCGTGTATGTACGCACCGAACCACCAGCCGTGTATGTACGCACCAAACCCCCACCCCAGCCGTGTATGTACGCACCGAACCACCAGCCGTGTATGTACGCACCAAACACCCACCCGTGTATGTACGCCCCCGAATCCCCCCCCCAGCCGTGTATGTACGCACCGAACCACCAGCCGTGTATGTACGCCCCCGAACCCCCCCCCAGCCGTGTATGTACGCACCGAACCACCAGCCGTGTATGTACGCACCAAACCCCCACCCCAGCCGTGTATGTACGCACCGAACCACCAGCCGTGTATGTACGCACCAAACACCCACCCGTGTATGTACGCCCCCGAATCCCCCCCCCAGCCGTGTATGTACGCACCGAACCACCAGCCGTGTATGTACGCACCAAACACCCACCCGTGTATGTACGCCCCCGAACCCCCCCCAGCCGTGTATGTACGCACCGAACCACCAGCCGTGTATGTACGCCCCCGAACCCCCCCCCAGCCGTGTATGTACGCACCGAACCACCAGCCGTGTATGTACGCACCAAACCCCCACCCCAGCCGTGTATGTACGCACCGAACCACCAGCCGTGTATGTACGCACCAAACACCCACCCGTGTATGTACGCCCCCGAATCCCCCCCCCAGCCGTGTATGTACGCACCGAACCACCAGCCGTGTATGTACGCACCAAACACCCACCCGTGTATGTACGCCCCCGAACCCCCCCCCAGCCGTGTATGTACGCACCGAACCACCAGCCGTGTATGTACGCACCAAACCCCCACCCCAGCCGTGTATGTACGCACCGAACCACCAGCCGTGTATGTACGCACCAAACACCCACCCGTGTATGTACGCCCCCGAACCCCCCCCAGCCGTGTATGTACGCACCGAACCACCAGCCGTGTATGTACGCACCAAACCCCCACCCCAGCCGTGTATGTACGCACCGAACCACCAGCCGTGTATGTACGCCCCCGAACCCCCCCCCAGCCGTGTATGTACGCACCGAACCACCAGCCGTGTATGTACGCACCAAACCCCCACCCCAGCCGTGTATGTACGCACCGAACCACCAGCCGTGTATGTACGCACCAAACACCCACCCGTGTATGTACGCCCCCGAATCCCCCCCCCAGCCGTGTATGTACGCACCGAACCACCAGCCGTGTATGTACGCACCAAACACCCACCCGTGTATGTACGCCCCCGAACCCCCCCCAGCCGTGTATGTACGCACCGAACCACCAGCCGTGTATGTACGCCCCCGAACCCCCCCCCAGCCGTGTATGTACGCACCGAACCACCAGCCGTGTATGTACGCACCAAACCCCCACCCCAGCCGTGTATGTACGCACCGAACCACCAGCCGTGTATGTACGCACCAAACACCCACCCGTGTATGTACGCCCCCGAATCCCCCCCCCAGCCGTGTATGTACGCACCGAACCACCAGCCGTGTATGTACGCACCAAACACCCACCCGTGTATGTACGCCCCCGAACCCCCCCCCAGCCGTGTATGTACGCACCGAACCACCAGCCGTGTATGTACGCACCAAACCCCCACCCCAGCCGTGTATGTACGCACCGAACCACCAGCCGTGTATGTACGCACCAAACACCCACCCGTGTATGTACGCCCCCGAACCCCCCCCAGCCGTGTATGTACGCACCGAACCACCAGCCGTGTATGTACGCACCAAACCCCCACCCCAGCCGTGTATGTACGCACCGAACCACCAGCCGTGTATGTACGCACCAAACACCCACCCGTGTATGTACGCCCCCGAACCCCCCCCCAGCCGTGTATGTACGCACCGAACCACCAGCCGTGTATGTACGCACCAAACCCCCACCCCAGCCGTGTATGTACGCACCGAACCACCAGCCGTGTATGTACGCACCAAACCCCCACCCCAGCCGTGTATTTACGCACCTAACCACCACCCCACCAGGGAATGTACGGACCGCACCCCCACCAGTGCATGTACGGACCGTACTGACGCCAAAAAAACACGTACTGAACCCGGACAAACCATATTTACACAAGGAGAGTCAAGTAGAGTTTCCCCACACCACCAAACAGGCCCAACAACCCCACAAACATCACATACACTCACCTGCAACTGCCAAACTGCCAAACAGAGGCCCAAAACTCAATCACTCCTCATAACACACCCACACAAATTTCAAACACAGCCACACCCACAAATGGACCAATAAAAATGGACCACACACACAAACCATGAGCCTTTGCAACAGACCCACTGCTGCCAGAGCCCACAGACGACCCACACCACCATACTTGAACCTCACACTTGCATACCTTCACACAACCACCTACACAAACACCCCCTCATCACATTCACACACACACCTCCACTACCACACCCACACACCCACAGCCATCCACACCCACACCCCCACAACCACACCCCACGCCATGTCCACCACCAAGAATCCAAAGTTCACAAAGGAGGAGCTGGAGATCCTTGTCGACGAAATCCTCAGAGTCGAGCCACAGCTCTTTGGGACATTGGTCAGACAGACCAGCATATCCGAAAAAACCGCCATGTGGCAGAGGATCGTCGATTCTGTGAATGCTGTTGGGACAACCAGAAGGACCAGGCACGAGTGCCAATCCAGGTGGTACGATCTGCGGAGGACGGTCAAGAGGAAGATGACTGACAATCACAACCAGGGGAACATCACTGGAGGAGGGCCGCCCCCCAGACCGGTACTATACCATCCCTGGGAGGAGAAGGTGATGTCCACGCTGGCGGTGGAGGGACTACACGGACTGCCAGGACTCCCAGACCCTGGTGAGTACACAAACAACTCACCTCACATGGGGGGGATGCCATACACAATCAATCATGCATGCCACCCCCCCCAAGCCACCACCGGACACAACAACACTCCACAAACACACACATGCCACTGGCACCTCCATGCCCCATGCATCAATCAGGGCCATGCCAAGTCACAGGCCACACAAAACACCAACACAACACAGGATGTGGTCGATGCTGGGAGTGGGGGCAGCAAAACTAACATTGAGCAACTCACAAGCACACAACAATGCCCTCAGCCCATATGGCCCAGGGCACAGCCATACAAACTGTGTGTACCCACACAGTACTGTCTTGCCTGCAAATGATGGCTGCCATGCAGGATGCCATGGGTCTGAAGGCACAATTTGCACATAACAGCAGACAATGAAGATGCATCGCTCTGATAGAGTCTCAGCACACACCGCCACAGCAGCAGCCTACACTCAGACACACTGCCCAATGGGTGCCCGGAGAACAGGGACTAACTCACATGAACAAGCCAATGGCCATTCAAAGACCGGCTAACTGTGTGTGCCCAGGAAGCTGGCCTGAGGTGACAGAGAGTGACAAAGAGAGGGAGGGAGAGGGGGAATGAGAGGGAAGGAGACAGAGGGGGGACACAGGGAGACAGACAGAGGGAGGGAGTAGGGTGACAGAGGGAGACCGACAGAGGGAGGGAGGAGGGTGACAGAGGGAGGGAGGAAGGGAGACACAGGGAGACTAAATCACCCTTGGGTGGTGTGGCCATGTCCACTCGTCAGCCGGTGGACTGTGTGCATGCAGACCAGGTCTGGCAGTGCCTCAACCCCCCCTTCCGTAGATGAAGACCGGTCCATGTGTCAATCTGTGCACGAGTCCATCCGTGCTGCAGGCACAGACCTAACCACACACCCAGTATACCCACCCACCGTGTCGGTAAGAACCCTGTCACAAATGCTTCAGTCCCCTACCTGCAACATCAAATTGCCTTGCCAAAACACCATTTGGCCACGTACAGTGCAACACGTAAGGCGCCTCTGCATGGCTCGCTACGCCCGCACACCACACTGCTGACTGTGTACCCAAATAGATGCATCAACTAAGATTGTGTCTCACACATGCGTAAAGCCCTGACAGCTGTGGCCAAGGGACATAGCCATGCACAAGTGCACTGTGAGAGGAATGCAGGACAGATCCAACTACCCAGAGGAAGAGTGCCAAATCAGAAATGCATGCAACATGGATGCCACATGTGACACTGTTAACATTGTCTCTCTCACACACAGGTCAACGTCGACGAACACCCCCCAACACTGGGGGGGAAGTCACACAGGACCAGGCTCCGCGGGATGATGACCCCACCGCCAGCGATGACTCTCACCACTCCGTGGATGACCCAGACCAACCTGGCCCCTCTGGTGTCCAACCACCTGCAGCACCTGCGTCAGGTACAACTGTGCCAACCACCACCCCCATTCCTGCCACATCCCAGGAGACGTCCAGGAGCCCTGCCCGCACACGACCACCCAGCCAGTCTGCCCAGGAGGGACACGGTCCTCCGGGCACCCAGGAGGAGGCAGGCGGCAACGCAGATGCCATCCCTCAGGGGTCCCGGAGACCCGATGCACCCACAACGGCAGGCCAGGTGCACGTGGGCAGGGGTGGCGGGAGTGGAGGACGGCGGAGGCGCGAACCTGACCAGGCAGCTCAGGACCCGGTAGTGTCCCAGGTCAGCAACATCCTGGATACATACCGGCGTGACACCAGGGGCATGGACCAGATTGCGTCCACCCTCAATGACATCAAGGGGACCCTCCAGGAGATGAAGACCCTGCAGTCCCAGCAACATGCCTGTCAACTGCAACACCAAGGAAGGATGGAGGATAGACAGGCTGAGCTCGTGGCGGTGCAAACCCAAATGACCGGTGTACTCCGTCGGATTGCCGACAACATGGGCAACCCTCCCTGTGGCACCAGGCGAAGGCCATTACCAGACACAGGGAGGGATCAGGAGGAGGAGGATTCATCCGACGGAGCGTCACAGACATCGTCACGGACTGCTTCCGAGGGTCCCCGCAGGAAGGTGGGTCGTCCACGAAAAATACTGTGAGAGTCAGCAGAACATCACCATCTCCCAGGTCACCTGGCCTGGCACCTGGCCCTCTGGCCCAATAGCAGCACATGACATTCTCTGCCACATGGACTTGCTGGTCACTGTCTGACCTATGTTGACGAAGACTGTGGCATGGACTCTGACATTTTGCTACGACAAGGATACCAACTCCCCCAGTGAACTCTGGATTCTACACTCCCGCTGTGCACCTCTTGTCATCCCCACAAACCCGTACCCCACCACAAATAAATGAATCACACTTACAAGATGATGCCGTGATTCTACATTATTACAATACATGTGTGTGTCGTACAGTCAAAGCATGCCTGATCTCAGAATTAACTCCAACCATCCAAACCGTGGGGTCGCAGTCTTGCCCAGGACACACATGGGTCCCAATGTCTCATCTGATACAGACATGGAGTACCAAACTCACCTGTGCTGGGCCCAACCAGCTGAGTGGTTCCCGCACAACTGTGGCAACAGACACATTCAGGGGAGCAACAGTCATGCGCAGAGGTCAGGGATCATGTGGAGTGACCTGGCTTGCCGCTCCCAGGTATGTCTAGACATGTGTCCCTACAATGTGCAGCATGCTTGCGTCAGGCGGATGTTGAGAATGGTGGCTAGGCCAAGGTTGGATGCATGGAGATGCCAGAATGCAGTTTAGGATCACTGTGCCACATGGTTGTGTTGGGGTTGTGGGCTGCATCATGAGTGTGGGCGTGGATCTAGAAGGTCATCCTGCAGCTGGCTGTGAAACATTCCCCCCATCCCGTTAGGACGTTGATGTGGCCTGGTTGCCCGACGCAGTAGCAGAGCTGTGCAGATGCACTCCGGATATGGACAAGTACCATGGGAGTCGTGAGGCACATGTCCGTAGACTGCAGGGTAGGATTCTACACAGATGTTGTAGTTTCCCTGGGGGATGGTCTCTCTTGCCTTGAGGTGGATGGAACTGTGCATCTTGTGCATAATACAGTTCCCACTCCCTGACAAACCCCTAGCATCTTGTCACTCTACACATAGACACATATGCACCACCTATGAAAACTATGCCAGACCTGCGGCACGCACAGTGGCAACAGGGCACCATTGACAGGGAAGAGGCACCTTGGAGACAGAGGGACAAATTTATTAGTCATGTGTGTTGGAATGACAATGATACTCTGTCAACACATACACAGGTCATGTGGATGTACATGTGGGAGCAACACTGGCACCCCCCATTGCAACACAGATGCTGGCATCCCATTGACCTGGCACACAAGTGACGGATAACAGCTAAACACCCCCTGCTGCCACGGAGAGGCCGCTATACACCATTGAGGCCCTGATGGGGCAATCACACACCATGTCAACCCGGTGCAACCTGTATGTTTCCGAGGCCAGTGTTACACACAATGATGGCCTCATCACAATCCCCAATCCCCTGCCACATGACAGTCACCAAGTCTGAGCATGGCTCCAGGTGAAGCCTGCCCCATGTCATGTTCCCCATGTAGGATCACCATGTATGCAAATGGAACACACATGAACCGGAGAAGTGCACACAGACTACAAACAATTCACACACCCAAAACGACGTGAGGCATCCCTTACCCTGAGGAGATTTCAACACTTGCCCGTGCATGTGACGCTGAATCAGCACATGTCGCTGTGTTCATGAGGAGTAGCAGGAGCACAACAATGCCACCAGCAGACAGCATGCACATGGACCTGTGGAAGAGAGACACACAAGGATTCAGCACAAAGGAGCACATCCGCAAGCATGTACTTAACACGTATCATGTTGTTAACATGACAGGTGACAATGATGACCCTCAGACAACATCCTTCCATTGCGCCATCACTTGAGTGACACTTCAATACACACCACTGACTCACTTGGCAGACATGCAGATGGACACACACATTGCAACACATGCCACACACGGCCCAATGCGTGCACACTCAGACACTGGAACTCACCACTAAGCAAAGAAGTTGCGTATGAGCCGACTCCGCATGTCCTCCACAGCCTCCTCCTCCTCCACATCACTTGCCCCGTCACCAAGCCCTTCATCCTCCACGGGTGGATGGTCCTGGTCATCTTGATCCAGTATGAGTGGAACAGCTTCCTCCACTGCCATGTTGTGCAGCATGCAGCAGACGATGATGATCTTGCACACCTTCACCGGGGCATATGGGAGTGCTCCGCCGGTCTTGTGGAGGCACCGGAATCGGCTCTTCAGAAGTCCAAACGTCCTCTCAATGACTCTCCTGGTCCGCCCATGTGCGTTGTTGTAGAGGTGCTCGGCAGCCGTGCTGGGGTTGCGGACAGGCGTCATCAGCCATGGCATGTTGGGATAGCCAGCGTCCCCTACAAGGAAACATCATGGACAGAAGTGTGTCAGCACAGGCAGTGAGATTGGAAGATGACGCCAAACACTGAACTGCCAGAGTCTACCCACCAACAATACATGCTCGCTCGTTCCGCAGCTGCAGCATCATTTCTGGCACCCTGCTACGCCTCATGATGAAGGCATCGTGTGCTGATCCTGGAAAGCGAACACAGACATGTGAAATCACCATGTTGGACAGACACACCACAAGGGCATTAATGGAGTGATAATGTTTGCGATTCCTATACACCACCTCCTGTGCCTGTGGTGGTACCAACGCAACATGTGTCCCATCTATGGACCCAATGACATGGGGCATCCCTCCCAGGGCATAGAACTCACGCTTGACATCTGTCAACTGCTCACGATTTGGGAATTTAATGTACTCATCCAGGTGAACCAACATGGCCTCTAAGAAATCATGCAGAACACGGCTGAACATCGTCTGGGACATGCCCCCGACATCAGCAATGGTATGTTGGAACGTACCCGTGGCAAGGAAATGTAGGGCTGCCATCACCTTCAACTTGGGTGTCAGTGCACTTGGATACCTGTGGCGCGGGAGGAGTTGTGCTTCCAGCCGGCCAGTCAACTCATCAATCAACCGTTGGCTGAATCTGTAGCGGCGTATACAGTCCCGTTCATGCAGGGCAGCAATGTCTGGCATACGTCGAGGGAGAGGCGGAGCCCTGCAGTGAAATGGAAGGAACACCTAAGAGTGAGCACTGTACAACAACATCGTCAATGCACTGAGCACATGTTACACAGCCAATACACATATGCCACGTTGTGAGTCAGGTCTGTGCCACAGTTCCTGGACACGAACGCCAGTCAGGTTACACTCCTACCAAGGGACAGCCACTAACGGAGGGGGGCAAGATCACGATGACATGGCATGAGACTAGCTGTGGGCCAGTGTAAGTGAACATGCACACGCATCACAGGATTCACAGACATCCACACATGTGCAGAAGTAGTATGCGTATGGTACAGACAGGTAGTTGGATGCGATATGCACTGGTCACATGTCATAGGAATAGGACAGGCCACACACATTGCCTTTGAGGAGTACATGTCGAGACAGAACATACATAGGGAGCATGTGGATATGTACTTGTGTTGATACTCCGTGTAGTTGGATACATACACACCTCATGGCAAATCACATATGTGGGCTGGTGTGCGGAACAGTGTGCCATGCCCATCGACACACAGACACATGTTGGCAGCAGCAACTGCTGACACATTGAATCACACACCTACAGCAAAATCATGGAAAGACATGCCACACACATGACATGGTTGCAGCATGCAACGCAGCCATACACGTGTCATATGTAATATTCCGTGTACCTGGCATCAGGGGACAGGTGCGGGTGTCCGTGACTGGGACATGCAAGTGACTCATGGCTCCACTAGTGTGTACGACATGCACACATGTCAAAGGAGTGCAGGGGATGTGTGGTACAATGCGCACCATCACACACGACATGTGTACACAGCTCATCGTACATGTGCTTTGCCCACACCTCAGGGGTAAAGTGCCACATCACATCCTGACACACCTGTGTCACACACAGGTGGTATTGCACAGACAATGCATTGGTGTCCACCCTTGGCAATACCTGTCCGCTCCATTCCTGTCTGTGTGCCGCCTGTCACCACTGACAGTTGTAATACGCACCGTACATACGCTCGGAGCGCGTGTATAGGGTCCCTGGGCCAATATTGCCGCTGGCGTATGCGTACGCCACAGTAGTACGGACTGTACACGCGCTTGTACGGTCCGGATCACAATATGGGCGCTGGCGTATGCGTACGCCACAGTAGTACGGACTGTACACGCGCTTGTACGGTCCGGATCACAATATGGGCGCTGGCGTATGCGTACGCCACAGTAGTACGGACTGTACACGCGCTTGTACGGTCCGGATCACAATATGGGCGCTGGCGTATGCGTACGCCACAGTAGTACGGACTGTACACGCGCTTGTACGGTCCGGATCACAATATGGGCGCTGGCGTATGCGTACGCCACAGTAGTACGGACTGTACACGCGCTTGTACGGTCCGGATCACAATATGGGCGCTGGCGTATGCGTACGCCACAGTAGTACGGACTGTACACGCGCTTGTACGGTCCGTACTACTGTGGCGTACGCATACGCCAGCGCCCTTATTGTGATCCGGACCGTACAAGCGCGTGTACAGTCCGTACTACTGTGGCGTACGCATACGCCAGCGCCCATATTGTGATCCGGACCGTACAAGCGCGTGTACAGTCCGTACTACTGTGGCGTACGCATACGCCAGCGCCCATATTGTGATCCGGACCGTACAAGCGCGTGTACAGTCCGTACTACTGTGGCGTACGCATACGCCAGCGCCCATATTGTGATCCAGACCGTACAAGCGCGTGTACAGTCCGTACTACTGTGGCGTACGCATACGCCAGCGCCCATATTGTGATCCGGACCGTACAAGCGCGTGTACAGTCCGTACTACTGTGGCGTACGCATACGCCAGCGCCCATATTGTGATCCGGACCGTACAAGCGCGTGTACAGTCCGTACTACTGTGGCGTACGCATACGCCAGCGCCCATATTGTGATCCGGACCGTACAAGCGCATGTACGGTCGGTATCACTGCTTGTGGGGTGCCCTAGGGCGTGGAACGCACCGTACCTGTGTGTAAATGTATGAAAACACATAGGGGACACATGAGGGACAAGTATAAGGGCCTAAATGCCTGATGGTTGCCATGGAGACTGAGTTAAATTTTTGATTTTGAGCACCAGGTGCACAGCAGAAGTCAGTTTGAAAGAATCTACATTGTTGCAATGTGGATGTTGACTTGACATCATTATCAAAACTGAAACCATGCAAAGCCACACACTGGGGTAGGTTTGAAGGGATTGGATGAAACGTAGGATGCTAATGTGACTGACCAATCAATCTGTACTCCTATACATGAACAGGCCAGCCAGGCATATATAAGGCAGCCAGGTCCCATGAGAGAGCACTTGCCTGCACATCCATTCATCCATTACCACTGCTGCTGATAGTGATTCCTCTGGCACCATGTCCAGGACTGTGGAGAGGTCACAGCCATTCACCCAGGAGGAGAACCTTGCCCTGATAGATGTGATCCTCCCACAGTTCCAGAGCCTGTATGGTCGACCAGGGGTTCAGGTGAGTGCAGACTCCACTAGCTTAGACTGTGCCCCTTTTGTGTGACAGTGACTTCTGGCATTGTGTCCATGTGTGACAGACATGCACTGTTGTTTGGAGTGGGTCCCAGGGTGTGGAAGGCCTCATGTCACCCATGCAGAGCATGCTGTGTTTCCTGTGTGCACTCCTCACTTGCATAGTGCCTACTGTGACAATGAATGCAAGGTGCATGGCACATTCTGCCTGCATACTCCTCCTGGGGATGTTGTTTCCACAGTCCTGATGTGATCCTGTGTTCCCCCCAGTGTGACAGGTGTCAGTACCCATGGATGTGTGTTTGTTCAGTGTACCTGTGCTGTGAGTGTCCAAAGGCCGTGTTCGTCCCCTGCACATTGGTGTGTGTGTTAGTCCCCTGTCATGTGGGTGAGTGCATATGGGGAGTGTTGCACACAAGCAGCATGAGGGATGGATATGGCCTGGCCATCGGATGTGAGCAGGGAGCAGTGCTGTGTGCATGCCGTGCTGAGCCAGCCCCACACCTGTGACACCCCCGTCTACTGGCACATGGGCAGAGTGAGGTGTGTACCCGCAGTTGGCAATGCCATGTGATTGTCCTGTACCTGTGTGTGTCTGTGTACTCTGCTGAGGTAGCATCAGTGTGCTGGGGCAGGTGACTGCTGTGAGGTGCTGTACATAATCCTGGTGTAGCCTGTGAGGCACAGTGTGATCCCTGGTCAGTGAGTGTGTGGTACCCCTCATGCCACCCGTGTGCTTCCACTGGCACGTAGTGCATTTGGCCTTCCACAGTGGATAATGTCCCTATGACAAAGGTGCAATTAGTTGCATGCATACCATGGCCTGTTCATAATGAGGATTGTTCTATATGTGTGTCTCTGTGTCTTTGCTCATGTGGATTAATGTATTCTCTCTTTTGCATCCTCACAGGTAGGCGCCATTGCCAAGGGGGAGATCTGGAGGGAAGCCGTCAGTGCCGTGAGGGGTACAGAGGGTCGGAGGCGGAGCCTGTCTCAGGTGAGGAAACGCTGGCAGGACATCCGGTGCTGGACGAGGAGGATTGCACGGCTCCTGCTGGGGGACTCACCTGAGAGCCGTAAGAACCGTGGCCGCCGTCGTCTGACCCACATCCAGAAGCGTGTGCTGGCGGTGGTCTTCCCCGATATGGACAGGCGCCTACAGGAGAGGCAGCAGCAGGAAGGGGGTAGGTACATGTGTGTCAGTTGTGTGTCCCCAGCCAATGTAAGTGTGCAGTTGCATGGATACACTGCCAGGGTTTGATTGTGCAGTGCGTCAACTTCTCCACAAAGTAGCACAGTGCTGTTCTCACTCCCTCCCTTCCCCTCCTTGCAATGTGTTCCCTGGTCTGTCGCCACTCTTGCACAAGGTTATTTATGCAGGCAGTTCATGCAGGTGCCCTATGCTATCAGCATCATGTGTGGGGGTGATGTGCCACAGGTATGGGGACCTTGCGTGTGCCATGGCCAATTTCAGTCATTGTGGTGTCCATGTCACTTGGCACTGATTGTGAATCACGACATAGGGGTGTGTCTCCAAAATGTACAGCCTTCCAGCATGCATGTCCAATTGTGTGCCCTCTGACATGATGTGCCTGAGTGGGAGGCCTGCTAAGTGCAGGGACGGTTGCTTAATTTGCAGTCATGTCCATCCTGGACCATGGAGGAGTGTGGGCACTACTGTGCCCTGGGGCACCTCTTCCTAGGTATCATGTGCGTCATCCAACAATATGGCCATTCACTGTGTCTTTGCCATGGGTTGCGTAGGGTGGCATTGTACCCTGGGCTCAACTGTTAGGACCTACAGGTTGCTACATGTGTCCACTGTACAGGGGGACCCATTTTGCTTGTGCATACTCACAGTGGGCATTACCTGTGTGTGTTGTTGAGACAATCTGATGATGTTTGCCTGTCAATGATGTGTGGACATGGCCACCAGGGGCTGTGTGTTTACAGTCATGAATTAGTGGAGGCCATGTGTTTCCATCCCAGAGTAAGAGGTGTACATACTTTCTCCGTCTCAATGAGATTGTCTCAGGTGTGGGTGGTTTGTGCGTACAAGGCCTACATGTCAGAAGCTTCATCCTCCTTGCTGGGTTTAGCCTGTGTGTGATGTTTGACTGGACATACGCTCAAGGTGCAGTGACCCTGTCATGTGTGGCCTGGTTTCATGTATTGCCTTTGCAGCATGCGGCAAGAGTAAATGGATATGATTCATGCTCATCCCTTTTTGACGACGCAGTGTGGTGCAGGTGCTGTGCACATTTGTCCCCAGAGGCTGACTCCTCTCTAAAATTTCAGGTGCAGTGATTTGCAGTTGTGTCATGATCTCCATTGTGTCTCAGTGGCATGGTGGGTAGAAAAACTGTGTGTTCCATGGCCTACATGTGTACATTGTTTTGTAGGTGTTACTCCTGTTGCTTTTCAGGCTATGCAATGTGACCTATGTATATTTGACTCATGTGACATATGTGTACAGGTGTCTGATTTTCTCCTGTCTCTTCACCTTGCCCACAGCATCGCCGGGGGACACGGAAGGAGACACTAGCACGGACCGGGAGGAGAGATTGAGCACCAGTACCAGCAGTGCTGTCCTGTCTGGCACATGGAGTGGCACGGAGGCCGAAGGGAGTGAGGCGGAGGACCTGTTGACTGCCAACACAGACTATGACGCAGACGGGTCCGAGGCTGAGCTCCCAGAGGTGGCGGAGTCTGCCCCCCCAGCTGATGGCAGCCCTCCACATCCCCCCGCCACCTCAGGTTCCATCACCGGCCTCCCACATGCTCGTGGCCCTTCCCTCCGTGCTCGGTCCCCACATGTCTCCTTCCTGCCAGGCACCGCACCCCCTGCCCCTGTCACCACTGCTGCGGTGAGTGCGGAGTCTGTGGACATCCTGAGGCAGTTGCAGGTTGGTCAGACTGCGATGCTAAATGTCCTCCATGCCCACACCCAGGTGCTGACCCAGATGGAGGCATACATGGAGGGCATGTCGGCTGCGCAGTCTGACCAACGGCAGTTGCTGAGGTCCATAGACTCCACACTGACTGCAGCACTGGATCTCCTGCAGCGCTGCGTAACACCCCCTACCCCTGCCCCATCCCCAATTCCCACTCCCGTGCCTGTCCCACGCACATCCAGACGTCAGCGTGCACGCACCCCAACAGACACAGGCACCACACCACCAGGGAAGTCGAAGCGCACACCTCCTGTCACGCACACACAGGGTGAGGAAGGCACACCCACTGGGTCGGGGGGGAAACGTAGAACACGCAGCCACAGTGGGAGTCCGCATTCCACACAACCCACTCCCTCCAAATCCACTCCCCTTAGCTCTCCTGGCCAACAGTCAGTGACAGCATCATCCACTGCGAGTGTGCCCCCCAGCCCCAGGATGACACCACCCCGCAAGCGGTGGAGGCGGGACCCGGCCAGGGGAGTTGAGTCCCCCACCCTGTCCACACCCTCCCCCAGTGGCGCTGCGACCCATCCCTTTGCCCCCCCCCCCTCCTTGGGGCCTGTGGTTGGATTGGGTACGGGGGAGTCGCTGGGGGAACTTGCCGACGTGTGCAGCGCCATTCTGTCCTCCACCTTTGGCGCTGGCACCCCCCCTGTGGCAGATTCATCCCTCCCTGCACCCACAACACCTACCCTTTCCCCTCCTGTCCCTGCGGTGCCTGTTTCCACCCTCCCCCCTGATGCCCCCTCTTCTGTGGATGAAATGGACTTGTGAACTGTGCAGCCAAGCTAGGGGACACACGTCCCGATGTGTACCCCCCCCCCGGACATTGCTGCTGGGCTGGCCCATGGCCCTTGTACATAGTGGACATTTTCTCTGATATATTTTCATGCTGAATAAAGCCTTTTCTTTTTGTTTTGCACACTGATGCTTTCCTGGACTTGCTGTTGGTGCTGGTGCTCCCTGCGTTGGGGTGGTGATAATGTGTTAGGGGTCTGTGAAATGTTGGAGTGTGCTGCTCATGGGGTGTACCCTGCCATCTGCGTGCCATCACAAAGGTCTCTGCAAATGGTATTTGGTCATGTTTGCTCTCACTGTATGGTGACATTGTCCCAAGGTGTGTTCCGTCCTCTGTGGCCCAGCCCATTTTTCCTGCAGGGTGTCTCCCAAATGCTGTGCTGTGCTGTGTCTACATTTCCTGGATGTGTGAGGGTTGCCTTTCAATATAGCCATGCTGGCTCAGCGATGTCTCCGCCTGCATCTGGGGTATCACCCTTGTAGGTCACTGAACTTGTTGATGGGGTATATTGTCCGATGTCTGGGCACTGCTGGGAGTGATAGGTACACACCCCTCCTGTGTCTGGGCACTGCTGGGAGTGATAGGCACACACCCCTCCTGTGTCTGGGCACTGCTGGGAGGACCCTGCACCCACCCCTCCTGTGTCTGGGCACTGCTGGGGGTGTTTTGCACACCCCATTCTTATAGCAGGTTCGGTGCGTACATGCACGGGTGGGGTGGTGGTTCGGTGCGTACATACACGGCTGGGGTGGGGGTTTGGTGCGTACATACACGGGTGGGCGTTTGGTGCGTACATACACGGGTGGTGGTTTGGTGCGTACATACACGGCTGGGGTGGTGGTTTGGTGCGTACATACACGGGTGGTGGTTCGGTGCGTACATACACGGCTGGGGGGGGGTTCGGGGGCGTACATACACGGGTGGGTGTTTGGTGCGTACATACACGGCTGGTGGTTCGGTGCGTACATACACGGCTGGGGGGGGGTTCGGGGGCGTACATACACGGCTGGTGGTTCGGTGCGTACATACACGGCTGGGGTGGGTGTTAGGTGCGTACATACACGGGTGGGGGTTCGGGGCGTACATACACGGCTGGGGGGGGTTCGGGGGCGTACATACACGGGTGGTGGTTCGGTGCGTACATACACGGCTGGGGTGGGTGTTAGGTGCGTACATACACGGGTGGGGGTTTGGTGCGTACATACACGGCTGGGGGGGGTTCGGGGGCGTACATACACGGGTGGTGGTTCGGTGCGTACATACACGGGTGGTGGTTCGGTGCGTACATACACGGCTGGGGTGGGGGTTTGGTGCGTACATACACGGGTGGGCGTTTGGTGCGTACATACACGGGTGGTGGTTTGGTGCGTACATACACGGCTGGGGTGGTGGTTTGGTGCGTACATACACGGGTGGTGGTTCGGTGCGTACATACACGGCTGGGGGGGGGTTTGGTGCGTACATACACGGGTGGTGGTTTGGTGCGTACATACACGGCTGGGGGGGGTTCGGGGGCGTACATACACGGGTGGTGGTTCGGTGCGTACATACACGGCTGGGGGGGGGTTCGGGGGCGTACATACACGGGTGGTGGTTCGGTGCGTACATACACGGGTGGTGGTTCGGTGCGTACATACACGGCTGGGGTGGGGGTTTGGTGCGTACATACACGGGTGGGCGTTTGGTGCGTACATACACGGGTGGTGGTTTGGTGCGTACATACACGGCTGGGGTGGTGGTTTGGTGCGTACATACACGGGTGGTGGTTTGGTGCGTACATACACGGCTGGGGTGGGGGTTCGGTCCGTACATACACGGGTGGGGGTTCGGGGCGTACATACTCTGCTGGTGTGGTGGTTTGGTGCGTACATACACGGGTGGGCGTTTGGTGCGTACATACACGGGTGGTGGTTCGGTGCGTACATACACGGCTGGGGTGGGTGTTAGGTGCGTACATACACGGGTGGGGGTTCGGGGCGTACATACACGGCTGGGGTGGGGGTTTGGTGCGTACATACACGGGTGGGCGTTTGGTGCGTACATACACGGGTGGTGGTTTGGTGCGTACATACACGGCTGGGGTGGTGGTTTGGTGCGTACATACACGGGTGGTGGTTTGGTGCGTACATACACGGCTGGGGTGGGGGTTCGGTCCGTACATACACGGGTGGGGGTTCGGGGCGTACATACTCTGCTGGTGTGGTGGTTTGGTGCGTACATACACGGGTGGGCGTTTGGTGCGTACATACACGGGTGGTGGTTCGGTGCGTACATACACGGCTGGGGTGGGTGTTAGGTGCGTACATACACGGGTGGGGGTTCGGGGCGTACATACACGGCTGGGGGGGGTTCGGGGGCGTACATACACGGGTGGTGGTTCGGTGCGTACATACACGGCTGGGGTGGGTGTTAGGTGCGTACATACACGGGTGGGGGTTTGGTGCGTACATACACGGCTGGGGGGGGTTCGGGGGCGTACATACACGGGTGGTGGTTCGGTGCGTACATACACGGGTGGTGGTTCGGTGCGTACATACACGGCTGGGGTGGGGGTTTGGTGCGTACATACACGGGTGGGCGTTTGGTGCGTACATACACGGGTGGTGGTTTGGTGCGTACATACACGGCTGGGGTGGGTGTTAGGTGCGTACATACACGGGTGGGGGTTTGGTGCGTACATACACGGCTGGGGGGGGTTCGGGGGCGTACATACACGGGTGGTGGTTCGGTGCGTACATACACGGGTGGTGGTTCGGTGCGTACATACACGGCTGGGGTGGGTGTTTGGTGCGTACATACACGGCTGGTGGTTCGGTGCGTACATACACGGCTGGGGGGGGGTTCGGGGGCGTACATACACGGGTGGGCGTTTGGTGCGTACATACACGGGTGGTGGTTCGGTGCGTACATACACGGCTGGGGTGGGTGTTAGGTGCGTACATACACGGGTGGGGGTTTGGTGCGTACATACACGGCTGGGGGGGGGTTCGGGGGCGTACATACACGGCTGGTGGTTCGGTGCGTACATACACGGCTGGGGGGGGTTAGGGGGCGTACATACACGGGTGGTGGTTCGGTGCGTACATACACGGCTGGGGTGGGGGTTCGGGGCGTACATGCACGGGTGGCGCTTGGGTGCGTACATACACGGGTGGGGGTTCGGGGCGTACATACCAGGGTGGGGTGGGGGTTCGGGGCGTACATACACGGGTGGCGCTTGGGTGCGTACATACACGGGTGGCGGTTCGGGGCGTACATACACGGGTGGGGGTTCGGGGCGTACATACACGAGTGGGGGTTCGGGGCGTACATGCACGGGTGGGGGTACGGGCCGTACTTCCACGGGTGGGGGTACGGTCCGTACATACCCCTGCCCACGCTCTGCGTGCCTGGGTACGGGCCGTACCCATGCCTTTGGTGTGTGGGTACGGTGCGTCCCACCATTGTTGCGGGCCGTGGGGTCCGCACCGTACACAGGCCTTGGGGGCGTGGCTACGGGTCGTACCACGCGTACCCCTACATGACCCCAGCAATGCTGGTACGAGCTGTACCAAGGCCTTTCTGACGTGGGTACGGGCCGTACCGCTATTGTTGGAGTGACGTAGGGGGACGCGTGGTACGTTCCGTACCCACGCTCTTGCGGCCTGGGTAGGGTACGTACCGGTTCGCGTGACCATCCACTTCCGTTGTGGCGGACGCTTGCGTTGCTGGCCTTGCCCCCACCCCCTGGAAGTGACCAGGCCCTGATGGTCAGGTATGTCCAGGCCATGTGTGATTTGGTACCATGTGTTGGTGTTGTGTGTCCTGCCCCTGCCCCCCCCTTTGCCCCTGGTTGTTGTGCTGACCTTCTGCGGCGTCTGCGTCGGTTCCTGTACGCCAGGTGGACTGCTAGGAGGGCAGGGATGGCACGTAGGTTCGGGTCCATGTCTGTTCGTCGCGTCCAGCTGCTCCTTGCGTGTGTCGTCCTGATTTCCCGGCAGTTTTTGGCAGCCGGTAAATATTTTCCGTGCGGGATGACGTCGGTTCGAATCGTACTTCCTGGTTCGTGAAACGTAGGCTGGATGCGTACCGACGTCACGTCGGCTCCTTTCAGGATCGGAATTGTGTTTAGTTTCTGTTCGGTCGGTGTTTTGTTCGAATCGTACGGAAATGGTGTTTCCGTATGATTCGTACTTGCATTTTCGGATGGATTTCGCACCGGGTACGAGTCGGACGGAGAAAAGGCTCCGTCCGACGGTTCGTACCCGGTTTTTACCGGATCGGAATTGGCACCTATGTATTTTAATTAATTATTTATACATTTTAATATTAACCCCTTCGGTGCTCATGACGGAATGGTTCCGTCATGAGCACCAATGCGCCTGTGCTCATTTCGGAACCAATTCGTCATGAGGACAGGGGCACTAAACCCTCTGCTGCTAACAGCAGAGGGATTTCCTTTCTTTGGGGGGCTAGGGAGATGGGGAAGTGCTTTCCCAACCTCCCGAGGCCCTTTGCTGATTTTGAATGTAATGATGATCGGGCGCATGGTGCGCTGTCATCCTTACATTGAAAATAAAACTGAAACTTAGTTTCAGTTTCAATGTTTCGGTGCTCGTGGGTCTATCTCATCCCCTGAGCACTGAAACACATGGGAGATGTATCGTTAGAGAGGGGAGAATCTCCCCTTTTTAATGGTACCCTTCCCTAGTGGGTCCCTGCTTGAGGATCACCCCAGGAGGGCAACCCCCAAGCAGGGATCCACCCACTCTCCACCAGTGAGGGGGGAGCAGCTTCTTGGGCAAGGGCTTTTGCTCCCCCATTACATTTTGCCAGACAGCCTTAATGACCCCCCGAAGAAGGCATAATACTTTCTGCCCCCCAGGAGACAGGTGGGTGAAATAGCCCCTGATCTCCTCCTGGGGTTTTCAGAAAGCCCAATAGGCCCCAGGGATTCTTTATATATATATATATATATATATATATATATATATATATATATATATATATATGTATATGTAGGGGAAGGGGCTGCCCAGAATGGGCATGCCAATGACCCAATCCCAAAAAAATCCTACAGTCTTTTTGCCCCCCTGGGAGGCAAATGGGGCAATAGCACCTTATCAGCCCCCGGGGGGGGGGGAGGGGGCAGAAAGCCCACTAGGCACCAAGGATATCTTTTTGTCTTTCTCCCCTCCAGGAGGCAGATGGGGACAGTAGCCCCTGATCTGCCCCCGGGGGGCAGAAAGCCAACAGGGCACCAGGGATTTTTGTTTTATATCTGTAGGGATGGGGGCTGCCCAGAATTGGCATACCAATGCCCCCACCCCCAAAGAAATGCTACAGTATTTCTGCCCCCTGGGAGGCAGATGGGGCTATAGCCCCTTATCTGCCCCCCAGGGGGCAGAAAGCCCCCTAGGCACCAGGGTTTTTCATCCCCAAAGTTCGGGGTGCGGGCAGCCCAGAATGGCCATGCTAATGCCCCCACTCCTCCAAAAAAATGCCACACTCTTTCTGCCCCCCTAGGAGGCAGATGGGGGCAATAGCCCCTTATCTGCCCCCATAGGGGGCAGAAAGCCCTCTAGGCACCAGGGGTAAAACAAAAATCAAAATTCAGGGGTGGGGGCTGCCCAGAATGGGTAGGCCAATGCCCCCAACCCCCCCCCCCAAAAAAGTTGCCAATGTTGTTATGCCCCCCAGGATGCAGATGGGGGCAGTAGCCCCTGATCTGCCCTCCCAGGGGGGACAGAGATCCCACTAGGCACCAGCGATTATGCTGGCTTTTTTATATGTAGGGGTGGGGGCTGCCCAGAATTGGCATCCCAATGTTCCCACCCACACACAAAAATAGTCACAGTCTTTCTGCCCCCCTTGGGGGCATATCGGGGAAATAGCCCCCGATTACCCCCCTCCCCAGGGTGGCAGAAAGCCCACTAGGCACGAACCTTTTTTGGGAATTTGCCTACCTGTGGATTTTGGGTCCTAGTGCAGCTGGCACCAAAGGAAACCTAGCAAACCTATACATTTTTTAAAACTAGACACCCAGGACAATCTAGGATGTGGTGGCCTTTGTGGCTGTCCCTCGGTTCTGTTACCCAGAAATGTGTGGAAAATGTGTTTATTTTTACAAAGTTTGAGGTTTGCAAAGGATTCTGTGCAAGAGAACCGAGAGAGAGCCACACAAGTCACCCAATCCTGGATTCCCCTGCGTGTCTAGTTTTAAAAAATGTATAGGTTTGCTAGGTTGCCCTAGGTGGTGGCAGAGCCAGGATTCAAAATCTACAGGTAGGCCCTTTGCAAAAAAAGAGTCCGTTTTCAATGTAAAAATATGGTGTGTACATGTTGCGTTTTGCGCTGTTTCTTGTCACGGGCACTAGGCCTACCCACACAAGTGAGGTATCATTTTTATAAGAAGACTTTGGGGAATGCAGGGTGGGTGGAATTTTGTGGATCCATGCAGAAATGTGAGGAAAATGTATTTTTGTTTACAAAGTTTGAGGTTTGCAAGGTATTCTGGGTAAGAGAACATGGTGAAAGCCACACAAGTCACCCCATACCTGATTCCCCTGGGTGTCTAGTTTTTAAAAATGTATAGGTTTGCTAGATTTCCCTAGGTGGCGGCAGAGCTAGGGTTCAAAATCTACAGCTAGGCACTTTGCAAAAAAAGGGCCACTTTTCACTTTAAAAATGTGGAGTGTCCATGTTGCGTTTTGGGCCGTTTCCTGTTGCGGGCACTAGGCCTACTCACACAAGTGAGGTACCATTTTTATCAGGAGACTTAGGGGAACACAGAATTGTAGTGTAACTGTTATTACCTATTGATTTTCGATGCATTTCTGCCTTCCAAATGTGTAAAAAAGGAATTACTTTAAAAAATGTCCTATAATTTACATGCTAGTATGGGTACCAGAATTTCGGAGATGTGCAAATAGCTACTGTTTATAAACTCTTTATATTTCTGTTCCCATTTCAGAAATATATAGATGTCTTTCATACCGATTTTTCACTGTTTATTTTTTCACAAATAAATTGCTTTATACCCGGTATACAATAAAAAACCATTGCAAGACGCTGCTCAGTTATTGGTTCTGGGATCGTTGGGATCTTGTTGAACCTACAAGTCCTATATATTCCCACAATTATAAGTGTCCAGCATATGTAATGGTATATTGCTTTAAAAAATCTGTCATACTTAGAAGAAGTTACAGGTGAAAACGTTGGCACAAATAGCTGTTTATTTTAACTCATTTTCATTTTTTTCTATTTTAAACAGTTAGTTTCTATAAAGAAAAACCGTGAAGGATCCACACAAATGACCACTTGCTGAATTTAGAATTTTGTCTACTTTTGTTCAATGCATAGCTTTCCAGGATCCATTATTGCTTTCATACCCATTTCTACCATTAACTGGAAGGAGGATGAAAGCACAAAACATAGCAAAAATAGGCTATGTCCCAGAAAAATGCCAAAACTGTGTAAAAATATTTGGTTTTCAGACAAAAGTCAGTTTGTCCCTGACAGCTGGGAAGATGGTGATTTCGGCACCACAAACCCTTTATTGATATCCCTTGCAGGGAAAAAAACAGATGCTTCATCTGCAGCACTTTTTTCCATTTTATACCCCCAAACACGAACAAAAAACATGTTGTGCTAATTTCTGGGTCCCCTTCAAGGGATCAACAAACCCTGTGAACCTTTAAAATCCACATGGTGTTGGAAGAAAAGGACGCAAATTTGGCGTGTATACCTTATGTGGTCAAAAAGTTACAGGGGCCTAAGCACGAACTACCCCAAATAGCCAAAAAAAGGCTTAGCACAGTGGGGGAAAGGCCTAGCAGTGAAGGGGTTAATTCCCATTGTTTTCCCATGCAACAGCTAACACTACTACTGTGAAAATAACTTTGGGGACTTGTCAATGTGAGGACATGTTTTACATTAAGCTTTTACATATCCTACTTTTAAATATCATGCACCCTGTCTTTTAAGCATTAAAGATTACTCTGACTGACCAATTAATAATTATTTTGTTATTTAGTTATTTTGATAGGTTGAATTTTCAGTTTAAACTACAAGACCAGGTTACTGGTGACAGGCATGCAGTCATGCTTTACATTGTCATTTTAGTGGTTACACAATATGGGCTATGGTCTACTAGCAACCTTTATCTCACAGGGCCTGGATTCACTTTTTACCATATACCAGAGACTTATAGGAAGGTTAAATGTACCATTTAGGAGCACAGCCACTTTCAACATGTTTTAGCGGGCCGAGCGTATGCACATGGACTTTGTTAGCAGGGCCCTAGTGCACAAAGTCAAAACCAGCAACATTAGTCCAACAAAATGGGAGTGATCATGCAAAAAGAGGCATATTCTTAGAGCCATAATAAAAAAATAATGCAGATATGGATAAAGATAAATGATGGCCTTATCTGCCAAAAAAAGTAAACATGGAAACTGTGTACCTTGTTTATGATAGATAAAGTAAAACTAAAAGTACCCAAATGCAAATATAAAGTGAGGACCATGCCTGCAAATATAAAGTGAGGACCATACCTGCTCATGCCTGATATGGAGCACCTCTAGATTTATGTCTTTTAAAAGCCTTCTAGGGCTTGTTGTTGAAGATAAATCATGGAGCTCATTTGCATTGTTGCAGTCCCCATTTACAGACATCTTCCCAAAAATGTACCCTCTGTGGCAGATATTATAATCAGTTGATTGATTTACAGTTTATAGAGCTCTATCCCCTCTAGGGGTTTGGCGTTTCACTGATGATCAGCTATATAGATGAATACGAAGTTCCCAAGTGGAATGTGCCAGACATAAATAAAACTTCCTCTCCTCCCTCTACCATCTGGATTCAGGCACCGTTCGTGATGTGCGAGACCAGGCTGATGTGGGTGCATCTGTACGCCATTTCCATTTCGGTAAAGGCCCCAGCTTGTTGGATGAAGAGTGTTATTTGCTGCCAATCTTTTGGACTAAATATACAACAGCAGACACTACTATATTGCACAAAGCAAACAGAAAGCAGAGCAGTTTCAAAACCAAGGTATATTTCAAACCGAAAAGCATTGCAGGGCTTCCCATAATGATGTGGCCGGCATGCACAAGTACACAAGTATTTACATAGTTAAGAAATCTGGTTTTACTTTACTCAAACACGGGCATGCACAAATGTGCACAGGCTATTTGTGAAATGCCTCTGAGAAGCGTCCCTTTTCTGTGCCTCTTATTGTTATGGCTTATTGTATATTCCATAAACTCGGAGTGCTACATGGTGACAGAATCCCAATCTTGCAGGTGTATGAGGAATGCAGTATCAAAAAAGGAGGAATTAAAAAAGGGGACAGACAGAGACCAAATTGCATGTATGCATTGGTGCATGCTTGTAATTGTATGTGCTAGAGATTAAAGCAGGTGGACAATCAATGATTGAGTAGCCTGGTTGGCTGCCAACCTCTCCTTCAACTGCCCATAATTATTTACTCCTGTTAAAACATAGCACTGTAATTGACAATTTTTCATAATCCGCCACATTCACAACAGATTTGGACCCTGGGGTAGTCTATAAGGCGTGGAATTTACCTTTACTGTTTAGCACCTTGGACAGTTTTGGGACTTTAGGTGAGTAAGCGCCTAGAATACTCTGGTGACTGTCCTAGTCAGCGAAAAGAGAAGAGCTTGAGAAGTTAAGAGTGTGGAGTGAGCGGGAGGGTTGGAATCGGTGGATCCAGACACTGCTGGGGAATTGGAAAAGTTGGCCAAGGGCCATGCAATTGGCCTCTCCTTGCTTTCTTTCTTCCCTACACCATTGTAAGATGTTTGAAGTGCTCACCAATGGCCCTGTAGGATGAGGACTGCTGCTTGGCACTGGTACAGGTTTTGGTGCACCAGAGGGTGGGGCAGAGAGGTTACCTCACAGATTATCTTTAAGAACACCCTAATGGGTAGGCAGTAAAAAGCTTCTAAGAGACAGGACGGGAAAAAGTAGCTGGGTCCCTTCTCCCCTGTCTGGGACCTCATGACTGCTTCATATTATGTTGGGCGGAAAGCAGATTCTTGACTGGCCTTCTGTTATCTATAATGTAGGGTGAGATAGAAGAAATATACTAGACCCTGGTTAGAGACTAGTTAGTCAACATGGTTTGATTCTCCTGCTCCATGGACATACTTCCCTGAGCTATAACTGCTTAACATCATAGGGTGGTAGTACTGGTGCAAGAATCAGGTTAAATTAGGTATTTTGGTTTACTATTTATCTTGCTTGGTCAGGCCGAAAAACCTTGGTCGTTGTGACAAGAAGAGAAATCAAATCATCAATATGTTACCAGTTTATCATCAATAATTAATATAGGTGCAAGTCAATGTAGAGAGTTAGGGAAGTTTAACAGATTTTATTAATTCAAATATTTTAGTAGCTCAACTTTATTATCATCATTTTATTTATCAATAAGTGTAATGAATCTCATTAATGTCAATATAAAGCATAAATCATTAAAACAATAACTGCATTCCATAAAGGAAACAATCCCTATTCTATTCTAAGACTCAGAGATAGAAGTCAGTCAGAACTCATAAAGAGCTCTATCTTGAGTGAGTAAGAGCAAGCATAAAGCGTCAGTAATTTCAGTTGAATAATATTGTTGCTCGAATATGAACTTACCTTGAAAAAACAAAGACAAGAGACGTTTGGCAAAACAGGAACAGTTGGTTTAATTAAACACTGCAGCCGGGAGTACAGCGTACAGTAACAGTAAGTGACTCAAGTACTATTGTTTTGAGTGTTTTAATATACGTTTCTTGCAGCATCATGAAACAATTCATAGTTCTGGTTCAAGAAGAGAAACACTATGCGGCCTACCCAGATACAAACTGGCCTTCCTAAGTCCCTCCCTTAATGCAGCTGCCAGACTTGTCTCAGGAACAAAAAGAAATAATCACAACTCCACGGCTCCAAAATCCCTGCACTGGCTCCCTTATGTGCCAAGAATACAAATAAAGATTGCGTAAAACAAGTTTTTGCCCTAAGATAGTACCCTGTGATTATTGATTGTATTCATGCCTACTATTCATTGATGATGCCTGACCACTACATTGCTGACTACCTTAGAGGTCAAGTTTATTATTTTGTTCATTCTCAATGTTTTGTTTTTCAATCCTATATGTGACTAGTTTTTTTGTTTCCACAATTATACCCCACCTCCCCTTCACGTAAAGAGCTCTGATACCTGCTAGGGTCATGTTTGCGCTATACAAACCTTTATAAAGAAATAAATAAAATAAATTAGATTAAATGTGGGCCTAGTCATGGAACCATAAATTATTTCCACCTGATAACAAATGCAGGTGGCTCTCAACCTTGCCGCAATGCAGGCCAGTTTGTAACATGTTCAGATGTCTGGCATGTGGAGCACGTGGTCACTGTGTGTAATGTGTGTGTCCTGATTGGTTGAGTGTTCCTAACTTAGGTGCCGATAAATGGCGGGTGGACTTCAGTGCGCCTGCCATCGTAGCAGGGATTGGGCCCACCCGCCAGTCATGCGGCAGTCCCGCACTCCACATTAGGGCGCGACTGCCACCATGGCGGTCGTATCCAGCACTTTAACATTGCGGCAGGTGCTGCAGCCAGCAGTGCTAAAAATGCATGTCCTGCATTTCACTGCACTACATGACAGGCACCACGAGGTGCCTGCCACTTAGTGTAGTCAAATGTAGGGGGTATCATGGATACCTCCACATTGCACCAACACCCCTCCCCAACACAAGGGAGGCCCACAACAGGTCCCTGAAACCAATCCCCACCAGACTTTCCATGTCGGTTTCGCCGCCATGGAAAGGCTGAATACAGCTTGCATAGTATTTGGTGGATGGTGCCTGCTAGGCACCGCCACCATTTTAGAGATGCAGACCGCTCCGCCAGGCAATCGGTATGATTTCCTGTGGCGGATCCGTGGCAAGGGGTCTTTGTTCCTGCCACAGCCGCTGGCCTATTCCCCACGCCATCCTAATTTTGCAGGTAGGGAATCATCGTTCGATGGCAGAGGGCTTGCCAATGCACGGCTGGCGGGCCTTCCACCATCGTGATTGGCCCCTTAATGTGGGAAATGTGTGCCCCTCAGGCAACGTGTGTTTATTTGGGGGCCAGTCTCCTGAGACCATTGTGGTGTCACTGCCTATCTATGGGACTCATCTGGGTTTTTCCTGTTTGCAAGTTTGTTCTTGTGGTTACGTGCCACCCCACATGTGATCTGTCAATCAGTTGCCTCAGGTATAAGACGCAGGACCTACCTGATCAAGTATTTCTGACTAGGGGTTGATGGAGATCTCATATCAAGTAATTTCGACAACAGTGATTCTATTTAGTTTTCATGCACATATGTATCATTGCGTACATCAATGTTAACATTATGAGAAAAATCAAAGGAGAACACCCCATAAAGAGAAGATCAGGAAACTCAGCAGAGTCTCGGCAGAATATAGCTCAGGATCTGGGAAAAAATGGGATAAGGCTCTCAATCAAAGCTCTGAGGACATAGAGTGTCTGCACGCTAGTGTAAGCGGTTAGCAAATGGAAGGTAAGGAGAGAAGTTGTTCAAACTCACTTAGGAACACACACTTTTATAAACAGCACATTTTGTTAGAATCTACAACAGTTGCCTCTCCCATCATCTTCTATCCAATCTTTGGCTGAGATTTTCATGGTAATAAGATTACTCCTCATAATTTCTTCAAGAGAACAATAGTCTATCACATAATTTGGTTAGATTTGTTTCAACTAATGTCGAACAGGGTTCAGCTCCACTTAAGGCTTAGTTTCCTCACGTATACTTGTACCAATCTATCCTTGGTACCCAAAATTCCACACATTAATCTGTGTAGAAAAGAAAACATATTTGATGAAAAGTAAAAACATTTGTAATGGCACAGTCTGAAAAAGAAATGCAAGTTAGTTGAAGAGGTTAAAATCTACATTAAATGCGGATTCTTCAATAGCACTCCGCCTCCCACATTGCACATTAAGCCCACCAGGAACTGTGCCTACCACACAGTGAGTGGGAAAGTACATACAAGATCACTGACACTGTGGACTGGTGTGAGAAACACAAGGCCTTGATGCGAGCTGTGGTCAAAGCAAACAGCAGGCAAAATTGTCAGACATCTTGCCAGTACATTTGTACATTTCCATTCACTGTGAGGAAAGCATAGTACCAGGTGGGCTTGCTGGGCTATGTGGCAGGAGGAGTATTTGCACTGACTTCAACTCCCATCATGCCCTGCCCGACACACACCTTCCCAGGCAGCCCAGTGAGCACACCTGGGACTATGCATTCCCTGTGGGTGAGTGGAAATTTACTGGCACGATGGCTGACACTGGGGACTGGTGTGAGGGGCACATGTCCATCCTTGTACTTGCACTCAAGATCAACGCCATGTAGCAGTGCTAATCATGTCATAAATACACTTCCCCACACTGGGATGTAGCCATAGGCCCAGATGAACAGTTTGGGAAGTATGGGAGAGAAGTGTCTGGTGTGACTACGACTTCCATCATGCCTGTTCCCACACCAATCTTCCAGCCATCCCAAACCCACTTCCTGGTGACTCACCTTACCCGGGATGAAGAAAAAGTGTGCAGACAAGATGGCTGACACATGGGGCTTGTGCCTGCTGGGACTCAAACTTCCATCAAGACCCCATGCTCATCAAACCAGTACCCAGTGTCAGCCATTTTGCCAGTACTTTTCCAATCACTCTGAGGTGAGCACAGTTCTATGTGGTCCTGATGGGCTATGTGGAAGGAAGAGTACTTGAACTGACTTCAACTCCCATCATGCCCTGCCCTCCACACACCTTCCCAGGCAGACCTAACAGCACACCTAGAAATATGCAGTCCCTGGAATGGATTACATATGTGCTGGCAAGATGGCTGACACTGGGAACTGGTGTCAGATCAGCCCACAACTCCCATCATGGCCTTATGCTCATCACACTAGTCGTCCCCAGTGTCAGCCATCTTGCTGGTACTTCATTCCATTCACTCTCAGGGACTGCATATTTCTCTGTGTGCTATTTGGTCTGGCTGGGAAGGTTTGTGGGGGGCAGACAGGCACCCCCCTGTGTCAGCCATCTTGTCCGCACACTTTCTCTCCATCCCAGGTAAGGTGAGTCACAGGGAGTGTATTTGGGATGGCTGTAAGGTTGGTGTCGGCACAGGCCTGATGGGAGTCGTAGTCACATCGGACACTCCTCCGGAGTGGTGTCAGCAACCCCGGTAGGTTGGGATATCCAGAGTCTCCTACATTGAACACAGAAAAGACTTCAGTTGTCTTAAAACAGTGTACATCCTGACATACAAGCAACATAAAACATATACACACAACATGACCTACCAACAAGCCAGGCATGCTCATATTGCAGCTGAGACATCAAATGGGGGATGTCACTATTTCTCATTGAATGCGTCTTGTGCTGATCCCGGGAAACGCGCACAGAGATAGGAGATCATCATGTTAGCCAGACATACCACCAGGACATTTATGGAATGGTAATGCTTCCGATTCCTTTAGGTTTGTTCATTGGCTTGTGGTGTGATCAAAGCCACATGTGTTCCATCAATAGAGCCAATTACATGTGACATCCACCCCAATGCATAAAACTCCCCCTTGATGTCTGGCAACTGTCTTGGTGTTGGGAACTTCATGTAGAGTTCCAGAAAATCTAACAATGCCTCCAACACATCCGGAAGCACATGGCTGAACATTGTCAGGGACATCCCACCAGCAGTTGCCACAGTATACTGGAAAGACCCTGTGGCAAAGAAATGTAGGGCCGCCATCACCTTCACTTTGGGGGTCAGAGCAAAGTCATATGGGTGAGCAGGCTGCAAATGTGGTGCCAACTGGTCTGCCAACTCCAATGAGTTGCCTGGTGAAGTGGTTTTGTCTGATGCAATTCCGTACTTCCATGGTCTGGAGGTCGGGCTGTGGACTGCCGGTCTCCGGCGGTACCCATGTTACAAGTGCAAACACAGTTGAGGTCACTTTCCAATGTACAAAGCAACATGCAATTACACACACACAACATTAAATCTGGACACAATGAAGTTAGAGGCCAACAGTTGAGCCTGGATACAAAGCACAGCGATGTGACTCTTACCAGACATATCACCAAGCTATGGTTAGGCACCAAATACAGTGCTGTACTGTAACTAGTCATTGGTGTCTGTCATTGTACATGTGAGCAAGCAACACAAACTTTACAACCCCTAAACAAACTATCCATGATATAGAGTTGTGACAACTATCACCTGGTTGAAGGGTACACAGAACTGCATCATGTAATGCCAGATATGTGGGACACATGATACAGACAGTGGGTCACCACAAAACCATGCACACGGTGGACACTGTCATGATGTCATGTCTGACAAACATGTACACTCACATATAGAGAATATTGACAGTGTGAGGCAGGCATTTATTTGGCAAGCATCCACGCATGTCTGTGACACACAGACACAACAACTACTCACATGACAAACACAAGCTGATGTGGCAGCTAAATATCATGGTGACAAAATTATGAAGTGTCTGTGTTGTACAAGACTGAGACACAGTAGATTTACAGACATGAAATTACCACAATGCACATTGTGACACACAGTCCCCCAAAGCAGTGAATATGAGTGGACATAAGATGTCTTCCGCAATGATCCCCTGGGACTGTGTCCAAGCCTAGGAGGGTGATCTGTGAAGTGTACTCTCAATGTTGTGATGGGCGTCACAAATAGTGTGTTGTGTGGCCCTCAATCTTGGCTCCTCATGGGAGTGTGAGCTATCAAGTCCAATGTCCAATATGTCATGTTAATCACCGTCCCCGCACATGTAATGCACCAGAAGATAAAGATTTTCACTTCTGGAACCTGACCGATTAATGGAAGGACACAGTAGCCGCATGCGAACCGTGTCGGTCGCATCCTTTGGCTGTTGCTTGTAATGGTGAACGACGCTGGGGAGTATTTAGAGCCCACGGTAGCCACATCCCAACCAAGCCGGACGCACCTATTGGCTGTTGATCATCATGGTGGACGACGTGGGTGAATATTCTAAAGTTGCGTTAGCCGCTTACGATCCGAGCTGGACACACAAATTGGCTGTTGGTCATCATGGTGACAGATGCACATTCTGTTTTGTGTCCGAATCATGTGCAATCTGACTCGGTAACCTTCTATCACCAATGTATCAAACTGAATAGGGGACCAATGCAGATATTTTGAACGCCGCAGTAGGCGTGTCGGATGCTTGCAGTCAGTCAGTCAAATATCTTTATTCGATCTTAGGCATTAAGATCATAAAAGTGCAAAGAAAATACATTGATCATCTATTAAAATTGTGTTACATTGATCATCTATTAAAATGTTGATACATCCCCAATACATTTTGTTAAAAGAACACAAGCTAAAACAGATAGGAACCATAGAAAAACATTGTCCAATTCATTGTTTAAGACATATAAAATGCACTCAGTGTCTCCTAAATTGCTTAGTGCAATACTTGCAATGGCTCATTTACACTCAATGATCATCAAACAACATGCCATATTAAAGTTCTAAACAGTGCCACGTTCATTTAAAGTAGGCCTAGGCGGTAAATTCCGTTCCGCTCATGGAATTTGCGGAATTTGGGTAATTGCCCAAAATTCTGCGTTCCGCGGCTTTGTGGAATTTTTTGCTTGTTCGTGTTCTCAAAATGCGTGTTCGCAAGATATTTCCCCCCAAGCATGCAAACAGCGTTCGCGAACAGAAAAAATGCATCGCGAACAAGCAATTCTGCTTGTTCGCGGAATTTCTGCGTGCTCGCGGGGATTTTTACAGTTTCGCGGAGCTTTGCGTAGTGCGACTACGCAAATTCCGCCCACCCCTAATTCAAAGTGCATTCTGTCACCGGTAAATGTTATTAACGACCACATGATAGGAAGCAAGTTAGAACCATATAAAAGCGTTTTCCAACAATGCTAGCAATGTAATGGATTGGACCGAAATGGATAATGCGAACGACTCGGACCTAATTCTTTGGTCGGGTGAAACTGAGTCTGCCTCTGATGCACAGATATAATTCTGTCTGTTCCCTACAGTTCTCACATGCCTGCACTGCTGGCATCTGTCCTGCACCTCCCCATCTCTCTGCAGCTGTCTCTACATCCTCTGGGAACTACCATGGCACGTACTACAGTGGAGAGAGCCCCCACCTTCACCGGTGAGGAGAACCATGCCCTACTGGACAACCTCCTTCCACAGTACAACCAGCTGTTCGGCACACCATAGGAGCAGGTGAATGATAATTACACTGCCTTTTCATTGGCTATGTGCAAAACCATTGTTGGACTTGGCCCTTTTGGCAGGTTCACCCCTAAACATTTTGCCTTTTAATGTGACCTAATATTAGTTGTTTTTGGCCTCTGCGCACTTTAGCACTGTGACCCAGTGTAAAGTGCGTGCGCACTCTGAGTGCATGTGGTTAGATTGGCCTGCCCTCCCATAGGAATGCATGGGGGATATGTGTGTCCATGGTAATTCCTGGTGTGAGAGGAGTGCAGGGTCGAGTTTAGTATGTGCGAACCCGTGAGAATAAATGCTGCGCAATGGTGTGCGCAGATTTATTGTGACTGGTGGAGAAGTGCCACTTCTAGAAGTTGGCATTTCTGTGTACTGTGTGTCTGCCTGCCTGATGTGGAGTGCATGTCTGGCTTGTGATTGACAGGTGCTGGATGGTGTGGGGAATTCCAGGAGCCAGGGTGAGTCAGCCCAGTGGTGAATAGAGAGATCTGCATCTAGATGGGAGGGAGGAGTTGCACCTGGGACCTGAATAGGACTGTGCCTTACCTCTACAATGCTGGCTCTGCCCCCTGTGGTGCGTCTGAGCACCTAGCCCCCACCTGACAATGGAGAGAGGAGCTGAGCAAAACAAAGTGCTCCAAAGCTCCCCCCAAACCAGTTGCATCTGGTTTTCCCCCAGACCTGTGCTGTGAGACAAAGGGAAAGGGGTGTATAAATGTAGGGGCTGTGACCCCAGTGTTGGTGGTGCTTGTGTTCTTGAGGGGACATGCTGCCAGGAGGAACCGCCGCAGGACCCAGCTGCTGCTTCCTGAGGGTCCCTGCGTGCTGGCCTGCCTGGCTGTGCTTTGCTGGGGTCTCCCCAGCACCAAGGACTCTTCCTTTTTTTCATTTGTAAAGACTTTGTGGCACCTAGCGCCTAGGAGCGTTTTTATGCAGACCGGGATTACTTTTGATTGCAGCATGGAGCTGCAAGCATTTTAAATAGGGATTCCCATGCAATTGCCATTCATCAAGCAGGTGCCCACCCTGCATCTGTGCGCTTTGGAATCCCAGCGGGAGCCCACCCCGCTGATCTATGCTGAAAACAGAGAGGGTGCCCACCCGGCAAATTTGCCGCTTTTTGGCATATTTGAATAGCGGGTGCCCACCCCGCGTTCCTGCCGGTTGAGAGCCCGAGCCTTCCCCGCTCCATGTGTGCTTAAACCTGGCGGGTGCCCACCCCGCTTAAATAAGTATTGTTGAAGTGGGTGCCCATCCCGCATTGCCACAAAGATTAGAAGAAGGATCACCGCCGCAGCCCAGCCTGAGAAGAGGCTACTGCCAGCCCGACCAGGAAGCCAGGCGGCCTTGCCTCACTCTGGGCGGGGCCACAAGAGGAAGTGGCCGCGGCTGCCAATCGCAGCACGACTGGACCAGAAAAGGCAGCGCCGGTGGCCGAGTGAGGCGAGGCAGGGCTTCCCTGAGCTGGAGGGAGCCCTGCATGCTGCCCAGGAGAGGAGTGCGCAGACAGTGGCCCGTGTCTCGCCGGACCAGAGGAGTCTGCCAAGAACTCCGGTGTGTGGAGCTCCTACCAGGCCTGGTGGTGCCTGTGCTTGGAGCCGACCCGAGGGAGTCCTGAGGAGACCGGAGGGCAGCCAGAAGTCCCGGTGAGTGGGGGCTGGTCTCTTGCGGGAGGCTGCATTTGTTTCACGAAGCCCCCGTGGGACTTGGGGGCATTTCTTGGCACCCTCAGTTTTAGTGCCAGTGAAGGCACAGCGCCTGAGCGGTCCCGCAGGGCAGCGACCGCTCCAACATTGGGAGACATTTTTTTCTTTACTTAAGAGTCCCCCGAGTGGGGCTCACAGGCACAGTTGTGCCCGTTCTTCCTGTTCATCTTGAGCGGTCCCGCAGGGCAGCGGACCGCTCCAACGTTGGGGGCATTGGTTCCAGGAGTCCCCTCGAGAGGGGCTCCCCCAGGCACAGTGGTGTCCGCGCTAATTTCTGCTGGGGGCATATGATTTCTAAAGCCCCAGTGGGACTCAAGGTGCACGTTTAGTGCCAGGGCTTGTTTTGCTGGCCATCTTCCCCAGCTGCCCTGTGAGAATGCAGGCAGCTGCAACGTTTGGGGGTCCCTTCCATTTCAGGGTCCCAGAGAGGGGTTCAAAGGGCACGCTGGTGTCCAGGATCATTTCTACAGCTGCCCAGCAATTAGTGGGCAGCTGCCACGTTTAGGCCTGGTCATTTGCACACTTTGATTTTGCTGCATGCGCAGCCAGCCCTGACTCTGCAGGACATAGGGCATTTGAGCCCTGTGAAAGGCCAGTCGGCCTGGGGTCAGTTTATTGTGGTAGGGCGCAAGGCCCTAATGTGATTCCCAATGTTTTTATGTGATGGCGCTCATGCTTACAGTTATTGCATAATGTATTTAAGCTTGTTATGCCTACTGTAAATGCCTATTGCGTAATGTGTGATGCTAATGAGGTTTGGGCCTAATGTAGTTTTATGCCTAAGGTGATTCATGCGCAAAGTGGTTTATGCATCATCTGTTTTACATTGCAGGATCTCATGCTAAGTTTCTAACTTTACCAGTAGTTACTGGTTGTGCGCTACATTTACTATTTGTGCTACATTTAGTGGTGATTTGTGATGGTTTTGACAGTGGCCCCATTGGCCCTGTCTTGTGTAAATAGCCCCTTGTGAATATTGCCTAGTGCCAGTTGGCACAGTGTATATTATGTGATTATGTTTCTAATGTATTTATTACAATACAAAGGTTATTTTTATATATAACCTTGTGTGGAGTTCCTTTTGTCGTGTACCTAAGGTGTTGTTGCTGTGTGCATGCGCAAACACGTTACACATTACCTCCTGGATAAGCCTGACTGCTCGTGCCAAGCTACCAAGGGAGGTGAGCTGGGGTTATCTATGGCTTGTAACCTGACTAGAGTGATGGTCTCTGCCTGGCTTTGGCGCAAGCCTCAGCCAACCAGAGATCCCATTTCTAACAACCATGCATTACTATCACTGGGACTACCATGGGCAAGCATGCAAACAGAGTTCCTGTAAGTTTTGCAGTGTGTAGATTTGGGTTCTGGGCAGGGATAGTGCTGTAGCAGTGTGTATACTGGGGTTGACTTCTCAGCAATGTTCTAATGGGTTGGAGGGATAATTCCACACAGGAAAACTGCCTATGATGCCACTTACCTACCCCTTAGACATCCTTACCATTCTGACCATAACCTATGTGTACAAGTGTGTGACTCAGAAACATGTAGCATGTGGAGTAAGGGTGTGTCACCATGTTATCCTTACAGGTCAACTCCCATCAGAAGGCCGAGATCAGGCATACCATCGTCCGAACAGTCCGCTCCGTGGGGCTCTTCAAACGCCACGCCCACGACTGCCAGAAGAGGTGGCAGGACCTCCGTGGCTGGACATGGAGGATTGCAAGGGTCCAACTGAAACTGTCACCTCCTCACAAAAGGGGCGGACGCCGGACCCTGAGCCCCCACATGCTGAGGATCCTTGCGGTATGGTCAGTCGAAGGCCAGACAGAAGAAAGGAGGGGGTGAATATGTGCCATGTTGCACAACTCTTTTTAACATTCTTGTTGCACTCTCAGACTGCTGCCCCTCTCACAGGTCATCAATCAACCAAACACTTCCGTCTCAAAAGGTAACTATGCCCTCTGATCAGTAGATGCCTAGTTGTGCCCCTTTCCATCTGTGACATGTGTTTCACTTAGGTCCTGGGTAGTGGCTGTGGTCCAATGTTCATGTGATCAGCAAAATATACAACATGTGCATGGAGTTGACCATCATGAGTGATGTAATTGACTGACATGTGTCAGCACATTGACTGGTGTATGACCTGTACTGTACTACAATACTATACATCCGGGCAGCAGGTGACACCAATGTTAATGCCTCAGTGAATTCATCTTGATCATTGTGACAAATGTTTTGTCCCAGCCGCAGTGCTCAGTGTAATCACATGCATCCCATGGGCCAAGGACAGGTATGCCAACTCAAGCCATCTGAGACACTGGTCTATCACATGTTTGTGTGTGAGGTAACACTTTCCCTATTCAAATGAGAGAATACATGTGTCATACTCTGTGACAGTGACTACACGTGGCAAGCTTTGAAAGACACAGGTGGTCACAGCTGGAAACCTGGATACACATCAAATGTATTTCTTTTGTCTCACATACACAACAGTTCACATGCGTGTATCATCCCTTGACTGTGCAAACTGGTGGCTTGATCATCCATGTGTATGCTGCATTACTTTAAGCTTGAGAGATGTAAAATGTGCATGTAAACACATCTGTTAATTCACATACTCTGATGGCTAACTAGAGCAATTTGATCTTGTCAGAGTGTCCAGATTCTGTCTAACATGTAAGGGGCATGCATACTTGGCACCTACAGGTGTAGACTGAAGCAGTATAGACAGGATTGGGACACATTGCTGACTGTAACGTTGAGATGTTCAGGTCCTGTATCAAAAGTCAGTACAGACGGTGCAGCGAGACAGGCCAGTGGCATAGTGTGCCACATGAAGCATTGTGAGGATGCAGTCTTTGGACTTAGAAGTGTGTTGAAAATTGATCTCATTTGTAACTGGTTAGCTGGATACAATGTGCAATACATCCAGATTAATCTCCCTAACACCCTCCATTGCTTAGACAAGACAGTGGGCTATTCAAGTCTCACCCTGGCTATGCCTGCGACCTTGGGGTTTCCAAAGTAAGATTCAGATGTCTGACCTGACAGCAGTGGACCTAAGACACTGGAAAAACGCACACAATCACTGTTATCTGTGTGAAATGAGTCATGTTACGACTATGGAAGTTTGGTGTATTGCAGGCTGACCATTTGACCAGTTACGTTAGAGACATAGGTGCACATCATGATGACTGGGGATTGCAGGGTGGTCATCATTTCACAATTGAAACATGTGCATCCCATTTGCAGTGTCAGTTCAAGACTCCCTTGCAGGAAAGGAGACAAGTATGTCATGACACAAGACCATTAGGAACATTACAGATCAGACCACCTGCTACATAGTGTAGTAGTTGACATAGTGGTTGTGGTATTTGACATTGATCTAACCGATGTTGCACATGACATCATGTGTCTGGGTACCATGGTTAACTGTCAGACTGGCAAGTGCCATGTACACATATGTGTAATGATTAAAAACCTGCCATCAAAATTATGTATATGCTTGCTCTTTGATGTGTTGTAATGATGCCCATGTGTCAAATCTATGCAGATGACTCATGTGAATCTCTTTGACATTTTTGTTCACAGCATTAGCACTGGGTAATGGAGGAGGCAGGGCCATGGACCAAGCGGAAGCGGCTGGCCAGACTGGGCCAGTGAGGAGGAGGGGGGTCCCAGTGGCACAGAGGGTGAGGAGAGCCACACTGAGGGCAGGTCAGGGACTTCAACAACATCAAAAGACTTCTACAGCTCCAGTGATAACTTCCTTGTGGTGGTGGGTGAGCCCAGATTGGATCACACAACATCTGAGTCCACTCCCACCACTACCACCATCATCTCCACCCTCACAGCTGCTCTCTTTCACGGTGTCCCTGGCCACTCTCTTGTTAGGGAGCATGTATCTTTCGGGCCAGGCACCGCACCCCCTGCAACAGTCTCCACTGCTGCTCTGAGTGTGAAGGCCGTGGATTTGCTAAAACAGATCCATGTGGGGCACACACACATGCTGAATGTCATCCATTTGCATGCCAGTCTTTTGACTCAATTGGTGTCATACATGGAGGGCATCTCAACGGACAAGTCTGCCCTTCAGAGATCTAATCAGGCCTTGGCCTCCTCACTGACAGCAACAGTGTCCCTCATCCAGCAGTCCCTCGCCCTCTTTCCTCTGCCCCATCCACAGTCCCAAGTACCCTTCCTGACCCAAGCATTCTCAAACAGGCATGTGCAAACACAGCAACACATGCAGCACACAAACCCCCAAACAAAAGTCCAAACACACACACACGCACACTCAGGGGACTGATAGCACACTCACCGGGGAGAGGCCAAAAAAAGACATACATACATCCACAGCCACTCTGCATTCCTCTGCTCCCTCTGCTTCCACAACCCATACCCTTGACTGTCCTGCACCCCCTCTTCCCAGTGGGTCTTCCTCAGTGACCTTGGCCTCTTCCCCAATGAACCATCTGTCCACCCTCCCAAGGGGAAGAGGAATCCTCCCAACCCAGACCTAAGATCCACAACTACCCGCAACCCTTTCCCAAAGAGGAAGATCCCAGAGCCCCCCCCCCGTACATCCACCCGGTCTTCCAAATCCAAAACCCCACCACCATCCCACACTTTCCCCACTATGTCCACTTCTTCCTGGTCCCAGTGCCTCCCGCCAAAGGGCACACATCAGACCCCATCCCTGTTTTCCCTAGCCACTGTTACACCACCCCCAAGAAGGTCAAGCCCTCCTCCCACCCAAGAAGCACTCCCCCACCAACAGCCCCCTCAGTCTGTTCCTGCCAATGCAATGGACCCCCCCTCAAGCTGGCCAGTCCACTGCAGTGGACCCACACACATCACCGGATACCATCCCTCCTGAAACCCAAACCAGTCCCCCCTAGTCCTGTCCCTGCAGTGCCTGTCATGCCCCCAGAAATGCCTCTCCCAGGGGAGGTGTCCCCTTGTGGTTGCAGTGCAGGTAAGCAATGGAGGGTGATCAGCCCTGACCCCCTCCAGGAATCTTCCAAATGGACTTGCCATTGGCCTTTTGTTTCATTTGAAGTTTTCATATTTGTTTCATGCAGAATAAAAAATGTTACGTTCTTTTCACTGTTGCTTTCTGTGTCCCACAACTTCGTCATAAGTCTACTGTCATTGATGTGCAAATCTTGAGGTGGGTTTACAATCATGTTGTGTTTTCATGGACTGCATGTGGTACATGGAGTGTGTGACCTATAACAGTATGTATCCATGTCCTCATTAACCACATCATTTTGGGCCATGAGGGTGACATGAATTTGCCAACCTACCATGTTTTGCTTACACTTTTGCACATAGGTTGTGCTGACATTTGTAGACATTGTGCAAGTCTTTCAAGTTGCAACCATCTAGGATGGCCATGCAGTATAGAGCTGTGATGTACAACAAGTCAGCAGTCTCATCAGTACAACTGGGTACACATGAAGTTTGACTATGTGGTGGTGACTTTGAATTCACCCATGTGCACAGGCTCATGGTACTAAAGTATGATGTGACTTGGAAGTGTCAGAGCCATGTTTGATTCTCCTTCGGACATGGTAGACCCCTGCCAAGAACAACCTTGCCACAGGTGGCCTTCCACTGTGGGGAATTCCTCTCATGGCAGTGTGTCATCTGTGACATATCCTGTGCCCATGTTGTGTGTGAGGTGAGCAGGAATATTAGTCTTCAGACCCAGTTGCCTCCAAAGACTCAAGTCCCTGCAGATGTTCCTGTTTGGCAAGGTTTCTGTGGTCTGACTAGTCCAGTGCTTTGTCAACCTATTGTGAGTTGTGCCAACCAGCTTTTGTCTGGCTACATCATGTTGATTAAGGGTTTTGTCTGTGTGTGCTTTGACTTCATGTGTTCACCCACACCCCTCACGTAATTGGGCATAAGTATCTTGTGTGGGTTGTGATTTGTGCTTGACCAATCTTCTTGTCCATTTCAGCTATGCATTATGATGTACCTAGTCACACCAAGCTGGCCTAGGGGTGCAGTGATGTATGTTGTTTGGCCCTGTTTGACATATGTTGAGCAGAGTGGTGTGTGGGTGCCCAGGTGTGTAGTGTGTCCATCTGTCATGCAGATGCCACTGGAGCCTGTGTCACATCCATGGTCTTCATTTGCACACAGGGGAGTAATAGTAAATGTGTTGGTGCAGCATAGCTGCAGGTGTGTTTAGCAAGGTTGATGTTGCATGTCCTGAGCTGGCACACACAAGGGTAGAGATGATGGAGACTGGTGTTTTGTAGGTATGCATGGAGTGTAGACTCCTATGTGATAGCAGCAGGACTATTTGAGATGGTGTCAGGAGGTGTGGGGTATGACTTCAGTTCATTGTCATTTCTTGTATAGGGGACATGGAGTGTCCACATTGTCCCTATGTGAGTTTTTGTCATGTGGGGGTGTGATTCAGAGTATGTGATCTTGATTTAGTGCTTCCACCCTGCACAAGGTATGTTAGAAATGTGTGGATGTGATAGTGGGATATCCTGCCAGACAAGGTTGCATTGTGGCATGTGATGAGAGCTGTGGTCTGAGGCACTATTGTGAGATTTGACTAACAAGGGCAGTTCTGGATGAGTGATGTTTGGTGAAACTGTGCATGAGTCCATGGGGATATTGGTAAAGGAAGTCATATATAGATGTGACAGGGCAACATTGAGACAAGGTCTGACTAGTCATATGGGACCAAGTGGATTTGTGAATGTGAAGGTATGTACACCAGTGATGTGATCATGTGTGCTGGATGGTGATATTTTTGGTGTTGTAAGGTTGTAGTATGTTGTGTTTGAATGTGTGGATGCATATTTTCTCAAGTGACAATCCTTTGGACTTGTGCTGTTCTGGGAGATTATGCAGTGATATAAAAATGACTGAGTACAGAGCCATCGCACTATGCATGTGTCTTTTTGTGAGATGCGGTGATGTGTGGAGTGTGCATATCCGGGTGTGCTCTGAATCTGCACATTGTGGCATGAGCGCAGTCCAAGGCATCATTGAATGTGCTGTGGATGATGAGAGTGGTCCAGCTGACATGTTGCGTTTCTCATCTGCTGATGAGGGAATGTGTACTGTACATTGTGTGCATATCACGTATCTGAGAGGTTTTGTGTACATGGTGATGGAGAGTGGTGCTGCGAGTGTAGGTGGGGATATCATGAGGGCTGCAAACATGTGGGTTTGTATATCTTGGGGTGTAATGGTATATATACTGGACTGGAGCTCATGGGGCAGACATGCTTCTCCGTCTAGATGCACCAGAGGGGGCTTATGACATGCTTGTGTGTTTGTAAGTTATGAGAGATGGACATGTAGTGTGACATGGGTGTTGTAGGGATCATTCCTGCATGTGTTGAGTTGATGCAGAACTTGTGATGAACTTGACATGTGCATATGTGTAGATCATGTGTATATGAGTGGGCAGTGAGAGATGTCAGAATAAATCAGTGGCTGTGTCACATGTCTGCTGAAGCTTGCTGTCTGCCAATGTATGTTCATGTATGCTTCAGGACACTGGTGTGTGCAGTACCTATTGGCATCACAGGAGAAGTAGCCTCCATTTAGCCTTGGTGAATCGTGTGTGGGCATAAGTGGAAAGTTGCACTTTGCAGTCAGTAATGGACACTGATTGGTCATCATTGCCCTGTGATGGTGCCCTTAGATGGACGTGGTGCTTGATTCTGATGTTAAGTCATGATGCCGGAACATTGGCTGGCAGCACATTGCTTAGGGAGGTATTGTCCCCTCAAGTGAATATGCAGGTATGTGTGTTGATATGCTGCCTGTGCACCAACTAGTCCAGATATGCATCCCTGCGCTTCCCAGTAGACTACACACACATGGGTAATCATGGCATTCTGACTTTGACTATCCAAGGTGTGGGGCACCAGGGGAGTGGACTCATTGTGATGACATCCCTGGTTGTGCTGAGAACAATAGCCTGCACTGTGAGCAAACTCACATGTGACACTGGAACAGTTCACCCAGTTCCATTGCATTGTCAACAGTTTTGGAATCTGTCATTTGGTTTGGCAAGGGTGGGCCTTTTAGGTGTCAATGAGTGCCCCAATCAGTACATTGTACTCTGCCCTGGAGCCTGAGGGCAACTTGTCTTATTTTAGGTATCCTTGACGGATTTCATGCTTCAGAGACAGTTTTCAAATGCAAAATGTGGCAAATGCAGATTCCATTCTGCAGCTATACCCCATCCTCACAGGATGTACTTATTTCCCATGACTTGCAGCTAGCTATGTGGATTGTGTTTGTGAGCCACAGATTGAGCCCCACCCCCTTGGCGTTGTCACCAGTGCAGGCAGATTCTCTTACACATTTGATTGTCCATTGGAGCCTTCAAACCCTGTTGTATCCTCTAAGGTGACTCATGTGTCTTCCAACTTTTCTGCTGTACACACTGCATCGGCAAAATAGCATTAGTCATTAACTGCACACACCGTAGCTTTTGTAGCTAGATGCAGAGTTGCTGTGAAAGACATGCAACCAAGTCAACAGTATGCATGTTATGATCTTGAGTTGTGTGCAGCTCCCCCAGGTCACACATGGCGACTGTCTCCTACATTGTCATTGGTCCGTGCTTTTCTCCATAGCAAGTAGGAATGTGGTCTAGACATGTAGTGCTGACAGCTGTGACACAACCACTTCTGGTTTGTTGTAGTGGAAGGCTCATGATTTTATTTTGTGTGTATGTGTACTTGTATGGTGTCGGGCCAGTCTCCTCTGTGCTTCAGTGTACACTGAGTCATCACAATGTCATCCCTCTGTGAGTAGGTGCACTCCTGTTGCCCTGCAGGGTTTGAGTATGTGTTGTGGTGGGTAGATGCTATGACTTTGTGTCACCTCTTGTTCCACCATTGAATGTGTGTTTGTCCTAGTATGTGCCGTGCTGGGTTTACCTACCTGATGCTGAGATTCCTCCATTGGTCACACACAACAGTACATGGACCCATGGTTGTATTGGAATCACAATGATGGCTGGCCAATCATGGATTCATCATCATAAATCATCATGATAGTGGCCTCTGCAATGTCACCTGTCAAGGAAGGTTTTGATGAGGCACGATGCTGCTGATCAAAGGGGATGGGGTTTAGATTGGCCAAATGTGACTTGGCTCCTGGCAAAGCCCCTACATACAATGCAGCCCCCCTGCACCGGCCATGCCCTGGGAGTCATGTTTGAGTATGTGAGATGACAGGGCATCTTGCAAGGCACGTGACACAGTGCACAACAGTGAGTCTGCTCCCAAGTCGGGCCCTCATCCTCAATTTGCATCACAGCAGATCAATAGACATGATACTGGCACCACAGTGCTGTGGCCTGGAGGGAAATGTGGAAGTGAGTCAGTCTCCTGATGTGGTTTTTGGTGGTCCCCCATACTTGGCCCGTATGTGACTCTGGTGCAACTGCTCATCAACCAATGCCTGTTTGCCTACATTGCCAATCCAAGCCCTATATGGAATTCTTCCTGACTGGACTGACACGCATATGGCTCAGTGGAGTTCAGCCCCCCGTCTTGTGTGTCGGCCCAAGCTAAGCCAATTTCCACACTTACACACATGTTGTGTTTGTTCTGCAGTGGGTGGCCAGTCAGTTGTCTTTGGGTATCTTCCTCCATGTATTTCAACTATCTTTGAAGGGCATTGAGTAGCTGGTGTGTTTTGTTTCTTTCTCTATTGGCCCGGGACCTCATACATGTCCACTCTGCACTTTCCTTAGGTTTGGCAGTTAACGTTGCTGCCACAATGTGGGACTGGAGCTCATTAAAAATGCTTGTACCCCAAATGTGTGTGTTGATGCATTTTTGATGGTCACATGTCACATTGTCCCATTACAGGGCTAATCGGGCCACTGTCATCACCATTAGAACAGGTAAGTAATAAAACCACCAGTAACCACTGGTAAAGGCACCTAGCATAAACACATTATGCATCAATCACATTAGGCATAAACCACATTAGGTATTTATCCTAAATCAGATGCTCTGCTGCACTACCAGAGCATCACCCATCATGCCCCTCGTAGGCATAAACAACCTAACATCACCTAGCACAGGTATTAGGTAAACATTATTAGCAGTGGTGCAGTGCATCACTATCACTGCACACATGGGTACTCCACACAACACGTTATGCCAATACATAGGGGTGCCAATGCACAATCACTACACATCATTAGTAGGTCCGGTACTTCTGACCCTAGAATGACAGTGTCTCTCCACTCTACGTGGAGTATAGGGATCTCTGTTCCCCCTCTAACATGAGGCCTCCAAACTGGAATGCCCCTAATGTTGCAGCTGCCCGCAATCCGGCGGCGCAGCTGTGACAGAAATCCAACACCAACAGTGCCTTGCAGTCTCCTCTCACCAGGGCCTCTCCTGCCTAATCAGACTACAACACGTGGGCAATGTAGGTCCCCACAGTCTTCCTTGTGACAGTGCTGCACGTCTGGAGCCTTCTGCGGACTCTTGGACGGCAGATTGTGCCTCAGGCTGGCCCCTCTCCTGCACTGACTCAAAAATGGCAATGCCCCCACCACACAGCGACTGGAGCCACACTCGGCAGCCGCTTGTAGACACAAGGAGGGGCAGCGGTGTCCAGGTATCGTGGTCGCTGTGCCAATCCAGCTCACCTCTGTGTGGACATCAAGAAATGAGGGCAAGTCTCTGAAAGAGTTTGATCGGACTCCGTTAGACCGGGAAGGCCAGAGCGAATACTACCGGCTCCACTATTCTCCGGTGTGGTACCTCCTCCCTTGATAGGACCTTGCCCACAGCAGGGCTCGGTGACCACGCAGGGCTCTCCTTCTCATTACAGCAGGGAAACAGGGAGGATGCAGCAGTAGGGAGTTCGCATGGCTCCGGTCTGCCCTCTGGCCAACGTGCTGGGCTCTCTCCGGTACACGAGAGCCCCACCCACCTTCAGGCACAAACTGGCCTGACTTCCAACTCCAGCGCTGTGTCGTTTTTCCTGTTGGCCACACCACAGGTCAGGCTCTACCCGCCTGACTTCCTTGCTTCATGGAGCAATGTCTCCGCAACTTCTTGGCCCTCTCAGCAGCATCTAAAGCTGGGGGCACGATCCTTTGGCAGTCAAAAGATGGTTTTGTCACAGTGTGGACACACTCTATGCCCACCACACCTTTGAAGATTGAGCCCACTTCTTGGGCTCCTGTATAATGTTTTAAGTGCCCATCACGTGCTTCTCCGGTTCAGTCCCCACACCTTTCAACACATAAAAAAATAGGAGCGGGGGAAAACAGCGCTAACCCTGTCTCCCACTTCCAGACACAGCCAGGGAGCAGGGCGCGCTCCTTCCCAGGAAATGGCAAGGGCAGGGGACAGGGCCCAGGTAGGCCAGCTCACAGGGTCCCCTAGCAGAGGGCAGCCCATCCAGCCCCCTCAGTCAGCAACTGGGTCCCAAGGCTGTTCCTCCTGGTACCCACCAGTCCTACCTTCAGGTCTAAGTAAACACCGAGCACCCTTTCATGGGGTCACAGCCCCACTACTTATACAACACATGTCTTTTCAAGTGCACACCAACCCTTTTGTTGGTGTAGGCTCTGGCCCCAGACACACCACAGGGGGGGGGCGGAGCCAGCATTGTATAAGGCAGGCACAGACCTATTCAGGGTCGAGGGCTACTACTCCCACTAGTCCCAATGCAGATCAGCCTATTCAGCCTAGCGCTGACTCACCCAGCCCCTCTGGAGCTACTGCACCTCCCCAGCCTCGGTCACTTTAGAGCCAGACATGCATTACACAACAGGCAGGCACAAAGACACATAGCTCACAGAAATGACAACTTATAAAAGTAGCATTTCTAAAATAATAATAATAAATCTGTGCACACCATTACACAGCATTTATTACTACTATGCCAAACATACCAAACTTGATCACCCTACACCTCTCATATCAGGAATTACCACTGACACACATATCAGGGAATCCCCAATGCATTCCTATGAGACCGTAGCCTCACAGTAGTGAGAAACCAAAATGGCTGTTTGTCACTACCAGGACGTGCCACACAGTTAAGACACATGTCCTACCTTTTACCTACATTGCACCCTGCCCATAGGGCTAGCTAGGGCCTACCTTAGGGGTGACTGATATGTAGTAAAAGGAGAGTCACAGACGTGGCACCCTTTTTATGTGCCACGTCACAGCGGCAGTAAACTGCGCTCGCAGGCCCTGCAATGGCAGAGGCCTGAGACAGGTTTGAAAGGCTACTTTGGTGGGTGGCGCAATGAGCACTGCAAGCCAACCAGTAGCATTTAATTTACTGGACCCGGGTATATGAGATGCCACTTTACTAGTGCCTGATATGTAAATTAAATTCGCAAAACAGGTGTAGACCACTCTTACTATGTTTTACCATAGAGAGCACATGCACTGGACAGCAGTGATAAAGTGCCCAGAGTCCTAAAACCACCAACACCAGGTCAGAAAAAAGACTAGGAGGAAGGCAAAACGGGATGACCCTGTAAAAAGAGCAAAGTCCAACAGGCCATTTGACACACATCACTTTGTGTGAAAGGGGTGTGCAATGGTTGTTGCTGTGGGTGTGGGTGGATGTTGATGCTGACCAGATATACAAGGATGTGTAAATCTGAGGGAGTGCCAGAAACTAACCCCGTGCAATAGCATACGTTGGAATGGTGCAGTGAGGAGAAATCCTTTTATTTCTCCTCATTTTTTCTTTTTCTTTTTGTGCACATAGAAAGAGCAGAACACTGTTAATGATAATTTGTGTGCAGGAAGGTGTCCCTTCCTGCACATAAAAAGACATTAAATAATGACGATTTGCTACTTCTATTTGTGCTGCAGAATGCAGCACACATAAAAGTAACACATTGCCATTATTGATTGTTTATGTGCAAGAGGGTGTCAGCTCCTGCACATAAACAATCATTCCCTGTAAGGCCGGCAACCTTGCACCATAGTGCAATGGTGTCTACATTGGCGCTAGGCAGCTCATTTTAGAACCAGCACTAGGGAAAACACAAGGGTGCTCTGTATTGCTGTAAATATGGTGCTTTACTGCGTTTTGGAAATGTCAGAGCGCGGTTTGCCAAATATGGCTCAGCTCTGCACTCCAACATTTCCATGTAAAGATGCCCCTAAGAAAGTTTTGTGTATCATATCTGTTGTTATTTCCATGATAGTCTGTTATCTATGTTCACTTTCTGCAAAATGGTGTTCGGTTCATTTGAGGAAGGTGATTGTCACTAGGGGTGGGCGGGAAAACTTGTCGGCGAACGGGGGGATTCAGGTAAGGCGATCTCGCGCACGCGGGAATGTATTTGTTTACAGCGCGAGCAAGAAAAAAAAATCCGGTAAGATGCGGATTGCGGAAATTTTGACATTTTCGCGCTTTCCGCGGAACACGAAAATGTCAAATTATCGCAATTTCCGCGAGCGGAACGGAATTTTAGCCCAGGCCTAATTGTCACCAAAAGGTGTTGCGATTAAATGCACATTTGTAAACTTTCAGAGTGTGAGCCTTTTTTGCTTTGAAAGGTAGTACCAATATTTGGCAGGATCTGCACCCACCTACCCCACACCGATGCCACTGGTAACGAGCCCTGTTCTCAATTATTGATACTGTGCTTGTTCAAATTTGGGCTCGAGCCGCTCACTGTCAATATCGTCCTTGGTCGTTCGTGAGGTTGCCCACGCTCTCTGTATATGTCAGAGGACACAATGAAAAGTGCAGACTCCTGCTGATTATTATGGATGAATGAATATGCCATTCAGGTGCAAGCGGGTAAACCGGATTGTGGTTTTAGTGATGGATGAATGGGGCTACAGGAGCTTTGGGGCATGTATGAGATGGAAGCCGGCCCACAACAAGGATGAAACCGGATCATGGAGAGTGTGGTCAGCGAGCAAGAGGTGGCGAAGCACTGATCAGTGACGAACAGGTTATGGTGAACATAATGAATAGCAATACCTATCGGATACCACTAATATGAATCTAAAACAAAAATGAACACTGTTAGAAAGACATTTGTAAAAATAAATAAGTAACTGGTGGGAAATTTGGTCTTTAAAGAACTAAATACAAGTGCATAAGGTACCAAGAAGACTAATGATATTTATTGTTCCCACATACCAAAATCAGAATCCTAAACAGTTTAAAGAATGCACACAACTGAAGGTAAATACCAGCAGAAATATGATGGAGCCGTTAATTAAATATGAGGGGCATAAGTTTTCGGACAAAAAGCGGCGATAAATGTATCCCCTTATCAGCAAGGTCACGCTATCGCGTGAAACCTTGCCTTATCGCCATTTCCCTTAACGTCCATCTTTGCATCTCTAATGAGATGCAAAGTGGGCGTTCCTCTTTTAACTTTTGCAAAACGCTGTCACTTCACTCTCAAAGATGATCCATTGATTACAAATCAAAGACAAGAAGAGCAGTTCGTCGTGGAATTTAGATCTGAACTCAGTCATGACTCAGATCTGCTTAAATGCTTTTCGTGGGAGTCCCGTGCAACAGGCATTTTCTTTAGATGAGTTTCACCGGATGAATCAAGATAGTCAAATGACCAAAAGAAGAATACAAAAAGAAGAGGAACAGAGGGCGAGAGCAATACTGGGGCTGGAAATGCCTCCAATAGAACCTCAACACCACATGGGAAAAGCAGGTGCAATCGAAGGAGAAGATATAATAGAACATCAGGGCGAGAATAATCATACAGTAGTTTATCTATCGCCCCTTGTATTGACTGATTTCAAACAAATCTATCTTAGAATTGTGTTTGCTATTTGCCCTGATGCTCAACGGATTATAGTTTTATCAGGATTGACCTGTTTTTTCCTAATCTGTAAACTCAAGTTACTAAAAGCCTTCAAGTTATCTAAACATGCACCAGCCACAGACATTAATAGAACACCTGATACACCCACAGAACATTGCATAGGTTACATTGAAGGATTGCACTGGATAAAGACTATGAGACAGAAATGGATGACTGGGAAGATTTAATAAGCATTACATCTTGACAAGTGTAGCAAGAGTGGTATTAAACTCAAGTCCAAACATTGCCTTATCCTACCGAAAGACAATATTGATGTGTTTTGTGAATGGCTAACAAAAACATGCAAGAGATTATCATACATGCATGCAAGTCACCACAGGGTGAACTAAGTAAGTCACAGAAAAGAAGTATTAAGAATCTACTGGAACAACGTAGTATAGTTATTAAACCATCAGATCAGCGTGGCAATGTTTGTCCTGTGGGGCATAATGGAATGTATGGAAGAAGCATATCATCAACCAAAGTACTCAGGATGCTATTAAAACATTTAAGTATCAGAGTACAAAAATTCTATACACATGAACTATGATTGATATGGGAGTGGAGTAAAAAGTGCTTCCTAGACTACGATGAGCACCAATTTTTGAAGACAATGACATGCATTACTACTGTATTTTAAATCCTCTGTAAAGTACACAAACACTCCCGACAACCTCCAGGGAGACCCAGAGTAGCCTTAGTTGGTAGTCTCCTAGAACATACAGCCATTCCCCTGAACCACTTTATGTCATTATTTTTACTCTGCCTACCATAATGCAGTCGGAATAGCACAGTTTATTAAGAAATCAGGAATATTGACTGGGAACACATATTTTTGCTTATCATCCTAGATGTTACATAACTTTACGCGGAATCAACCCCAGCTATGCAAATTTTTTCTTGTACTGGTGGTCTGAACTTCTATCAACGAACCATTCACTGACCATCCACTAAACACATAGGGCCTGATTACGATGTCGGACAGACCTGATTCCGTCTGACATTGTTTGGGAACTGGGACCTACCTACCTCCTTTCAGCGGTCCCAACCCATCAATTAGGATGCAAATCCTATTCTTTACAATGGGAGTATGCATTCCGACTGGAATGCAGGCTCTCATTGTAAAGAGCTGAAGTGCAGTTCATCCCTGCACCCGGTGGCAGGCACTTCAAGGTGCCTGCCACAGGGTGCAGGGATCACCAGGGAGTCACTAATCCTCTGGAGGCCTTGCACCCATGGGGGCCCTGCTGGGCCCCCCAAAATGGGATTCCCACAGCCTTTCTGTGTCCGAAAGGCCAGCACAGAAAGAATGTGGGAATCTGCAATCGTAATCACTCGGGCGGACAGAGCTGCCCTTGGGATTGCAGGCCCCTTTCCGAATGTCAGATGGCGAGACCATCATAAGCCATTCGGAAATCCTGTTTGTGTTAATTTCCAACTGACTCCATCCAAATGGGTTGGTCGGAAATTAATCCAAACAGGCGATTACGATGGCCTAGGAGCGGTTCCAACTGGGGGAAGGATCCATTTCCTACGGCATCATATTCGAGCCCATAGTCATTTGGACTTGGTACATAGGTGACCTTTTTGTGTCCGGGAATGGAGAAAGGAAGCTGGAAGAAAAATCTGAGGCTCAATTGAAGAAAATTGAATCTATACCTTCACACATAAGACACATGACATAAAACATATGACTCAGAGATAGATTTTCTAGATATACATATGGAGATCTATCCTGGCAAATTAGAGACATGTTTACACTGTAAAGAGACAGCAGGGAAAAATATCCTTTACGTTACTAGCTGCCACCATACTAAGCTGAAGTGAAGCATTCCCTATGGGGAGTTCATAAAACAAAAAGGAATTTTAACACTGAGGTGGGATATATGGATGAGGAACAAGTCATCGTAGGAGGATTCTTAGAGAGGGGCTACCCGCTTGAAATTTTTAAACAGGCTACTCACTTGGTGAAGGATAAGTAAATAGAGGCACTGATATTTGGCCTAAGAAAGAACAAAATATAGAGGCTTATGTAATATTTATCACAACAGAAAATTATTAGGGCTACCGGTTTTATGGTAAAATTTAAGCTGCAATTGCTATATTCCTACATTTATTTAACCAACTAATGTTTACTCATATTTGAATGTCATGTGAGTTGTAGCCATTTGCAGTACAATGCAATAATCGGTATTCATTTGAATTGAAGAACAGTTTAAGCAGCTGTATTCCTGCAGTTATTTAAGCTTCATTAGCAAATAATGTATCTTTTTTTAACTCCCCTACCTGTCATTTTGCACAGCTATTGACCTCGCATGCATGATTGACATAAGTGAGAACCATTCAGCAGCACCTATTTTCTGTATTTTTCCATAATTAAAAAGGAATACAGACAGAAAAATAGATTGTTTTCTGTGTGTATTTATATGTACAAACCAGTATGAAATGTAAATCTGGGAGCCTTAATAATAATGCATCAGACCAACTATGTAATATTATATATATAATTCTATACACATAAACTATGATTGATATGGGAGTGGAGTAAAAAGTGCTTCCTAGACTACGATGAGCACCAATTTTTGAAGACAATGACATGCATCACTACTGTATTTTAAATCCTCTGTAAAGTACACAAACACTCCCGACAACCTCCAGGGAGACCCAGAGTAGCCTTAGTTGGTAGTCTCCTAGAACATACAGCCATTCCCCTGAACCATTTTATGTCATTATTTTTACTCTGCCTACCATAATGCAGTCGGAATAGCACAGTTTATTAAGAAATCAGGAATATTGACTGGGAACACATATTTTTGCTTATCATCCTAGATGTTACATCACTTTACGTGGAATCAACCCCAGCTATGCAAATTTTTTCTTCTACTGGTGGTCTGAACTTCTATCAATGAACCATTCACTGACCATCCACTAAACACATAGGGCCTGATTACGATGTCGGACAGACCTGATTCTGTCTGACATTGTTTGGGAACTGGGACCTACTTACCTCCTTTCAGCGGTCCCAACCCATCAATTAGGATGCAAATCCTATTCTTTACAATGGGAGTATGCATTCCGACTGGAATGCAGGCTCTCATTGTAAAGAGCTGAAGTGCAGTTCATCCCTGCACCCGGTGGCAGGCACTTCAAGGTGCCTGCCACAGGGTGCAGGGATCACCAGGGAGTCACTAATCCTCTGGAGGCCTTGCACCCATGGGGGCCCTGCTGGGCCCCCCAAAATGGGATTCCCACAGCCTTTCTGTGTCCGAAAGGCCAGCACAGAAAGAATGTGGGAATCTGCAATCGTAATCACTCGGGCGGACAGAGCTGCCCTTGGGATTGCAGGCCCCTTTCCGAATGTCAGATGGCGAGACCATCATAAGCCATTCGGAAATCCTGTTTGTGTTAATTTCCAACTGACTCCATCCAAATGGGTTGGTCGGAAATTAATCCAAACAGGAGATTACAATGCCCTAGGAGCGGTTCCAACTGGGGGAAGGATCCATTTCCTACGGCATCATATTCGAGCCCATAGTCATTTGGACTTGGTACATAGGTGACCTTTTTGTGTCCGGGAATGGAGAAAGGAAGCTGGAAGAAAAATCTGAGGCTCAATTGAAGAATATTGAATCTATACCTTCACACATAAGACACATGACATAAAACATATGACTCAGAGATAGATTTTCTAGATATACATGTGGAGATCTCTCCTGGCAAATTAGAGACATGTTTACACTGTAAAGAGACAGCAGGGAAAAATATCCTTTACGTTACTAGCTGCCACCATACTAAGCTGAAGTGAAGCATTCCCTATGGGGAGTTCATAAAACAAAAAGGAATTTTAACACTGAGGTGGGATATATGGATGAGGAACAAGTCATCGTAGGAGGATTCTTAGAGAGGGGCTACCCGCTTGAAATTTTTAAACAGGCTACTCACTTGGTGAAGGATAAGTAAATAGAGGCACTGATATTTGGCCTAAGAAAGAACAAAATATAGAGGCTTATGTAATATTTATCACAACAGAAAATTATTAGGGCTACCGGTTTTATGGTAAAATTTAAGCTGCAATTGCTATATTCCTACATTTATTTAACCAACTAATGTTTACTCATATTTGAATGTCATGTGAGTTGTAGCCATTTGCAGTACAATGCAATAATCGGTATTCATTTGAATTGAAGAACAGTTTAAGCAGCTGTATTCCTGCAGTTATTTAAGCTTCATTAGCAAATAATGTATCTTTTTTTAACTCCCCTACCTGTCATTCTGCACAGCTATTGACCTCGCATGCATGATTGACATAAGTGAGAACCATTCAGCAGCACCTATTTTCTGTATTTTTCCATAATTAAAAATGAATACAGACAGAAAAATAGATTGTTTTCTGTGTGTATTTATATGTACAAACCAGTATGAAATGTAAATCTGGGAGCCTTGATAATAATGCATCAGACCAACTATGTAGGATTATTAGTCCCCATAAGAATAGCCTCAAAGGAGAAAACATAATTCAAAGTACACTAGGCAAAAATATGTTGCTCACTCACCGTGAATCCAAATGACTGAATGATATATTGGTACTCAGTGGTCAGTGTTGAACAGTCTTGTAGGGCAATCTGGCAACGTCCAATGTGCTGGTCTGAAAGATCAGTGTATGGGCGGTTTTAAGCAGTTTGTGGGCCTGTTTTGTTGGACAGGTGGTGTCGTTTCTACTCTTCCTTTCTGTAAGATTACTACAAGAATTGCCTGCACCAAGCACATATACATGCAGTCTCCCATGCCTATCAAAATGCCCATACAGAATGTCTTACCAAGTTCAAAACTGGCCTGCTTCCCCATTTTTTGTCGAAGTCCGACCCTGATAGTGATTTGAGGGGCACTGAAATCTGACCATAGAAAAACAAAAACAGAAGGTGAAAAAAGATCAATCATCACATATAATATTGCATCAGGCCACATATGTAAGATTATCAATGCCCACTAGAATATTCAGAAAGGAGATAATATAATTGGCAGTAAACTAAACAAAAATATGTTGATCACTTACTGCAAATCCAAATCACTGAATGATATATTGGTACACAGTGGTTTGAGATGCCAAGGTGGGGAAAATTGAGTGAGTGCCATAAAAGAATTTGTAAAATGTGTAAATGTAGACCTTGCAAAGGCAGTAAGAACAACAAGCAATAGGAGAATGTATGCGGAGAGTGAATATTCATTAACAGAACTTTCATTTGTCATTTGTTTTTTTTGTTTATGTATTAGTCTAACCATATAACAGAAAGTATGATGATATCCCTATACCCAACCCCCCTGCGGGCAAACTACTCCCCACAAACAGCCAACCAGCCACACACCAACACAGAACATTTTCTTTTTCTAACATTTCTTTGGGGTACTGCAGAGCCACACAGGAAGTGCCATGCTGGCAGCCATGGGACTGAGGCAAACTTAATTTGTTTTATTTTTTGGCTCTTGGACCTCTCACAAGGGCTAGGGGGTCAGGGTATCCCTACCCTGGTCTCTTAAATCCTTATTTTTTTGTTTTTCAGGACTCAGGATCCACGTTTTAAAATGGCAGTCTCAACGTATCTAAAAGCATGCTGGCTGAATACAAATCTAGCTTTCTGCCAAAATGTAGTGTCATTCAGGTCAGCCATTTGGCTGGGGGTCTCTTCAGGTTTCCTATGGGAAATTGCATGGGGAAAACGCATTTTGGGATCCCCCATTCTTGATGAACCACAACCAGTTATAGATAACTGAAGTAACTATAACAAGCACTGCTTATTACCTCACATATAATATCACTCATGACCAGTAGCGGTACTTGGAGGGAGTGCCGTGGGGCGGTGAGGCAGGGCGGAGGAGATGCAGGGTGGGGTAGTAAACTCCGGCTCATGGCCGACCGGAGTAATGTAAATAAATAAATAAATAAAACAAATTTCATTGCCCACGAGTCGGAGTTTACTACCCCCAGCCTGCCCCTCCCCTCCCCCGCCCCGCCCCACCTGGTTCGCGGCACTCCCTCCACGAGCCGTTACTGCTCATGACATTATAACATCTGAAATACAATTGATGACAACACTGTGCATGTCAGTGGCACAACTTATAATTACTTCAGTTAACTGTAACAGGAGCATTTCAGTGGACTTTTGAGTTTAAAAAATAACATTTTAACTGACATTTCCACATACCTATAACGGTACTTTAACCATTTTTTTCAGTGAATATATATGTATATATATATATATATATATATATCAGAAACTTTGCTTTAACTTTTAAAATGATATTTAAAATGAAAAAGAATTTCAATTATTTACATGTTAAAGTAAATTAATATGTTGTTGATGGTGAAGCTTTTTTAATTACTGTTTAAAAAAGTTTTTTTTAAATTACATTAATATATTTCAATTATTTTCTATACACATTTCATTTGATGAATGAAAGTGCTACAACGTGTTATTGTAATAATTGTAGGTTAATAGTAAGTATTTATAATAAGTTTCATTTCTTTTTACATGAACATGTGTGTAATAAATGCTTCTAAAGAATAAAAAACATACATCATTTTCCCTATACTTTTTTCATATGTAGATCTCTGCCACGATGTCAAAGATCTGCACCTGACTGCGCAAAGGTGCTAGTAATGAATTTACACTTGCAATTCCTGTTGTAATAGATTACATGTAAGTCTATAGCTAAGTAGAAATGTACATCAGAAATGGAGCATAGCAAAAAAGGTTAGAGTTACACATCCTATCCTGGATAGTGAGGCAGGGAGCTTCACTATTAAAGTGAATAATAGCTACACGCTAAAGGGCATGCTAATCTACAGACCCCCAGGCCCTATAGCCAAGTTTGAGGAAAGTCTGGTTGAAGGCATTATGGAGACCGCTTTATGCAAAGACAAATTTTTGGTACTTGGAGACCTTAATTTACATCTTAATAACCCCTTAGACAGCGTTAGTAAGAATTTCAGTCAGGCATTAGGAGCCCTCCAACTGAATCAAATTGTTAGCGGTCCAACTCATCAGTTGGGTCACCTGCTGGATCCCATATTTGTCAACTGGGGGGAAGTAGAAGCCACGACCCCTATACCCATCCCCTGGTCGGATCACTATTTACTCCCTTTCACTATTCGTATTCCTGGAAGTAGACCCCCGCAGCCAACAGTATTGTATCACCTCAGGCGGAAATGGGCTACTTTCTCCCAGCCTAAATTCTGCGAGGCACTGACTAAAGGGGGGAGCCCTGGGGGGGATGACGCTGACACGGCCAATACTAATCTTTGCAAACGCATCAATGAGGCACTGGATTGTACAGCTCCTCTTCTAAAAACCAAATCTGGGGGCCGTGTTCAAAAAACTGCCCCATGGTTTAACGATGAATTAAGAGCCTTGAAAACCGCACTGAAGAGAACCGAAAGAGAATGGCGCAGGACTTTCTCCAAAGAATCTAGAGTCACCTACTTGACCGAGAGGCGACTTTACCATGGCCTAATTAGAAAGTCCAAAACAGCATACTATACGTCTAGAATCAGTGAAGCTGGTAATTCAATGAAAGAGCTGTTTTCGCTCTACAAAACTCTTTCAAGCGGAAAATCAGCCACTGTCCCAGACGATTGTTCCCCCCAATCGTGCAATAAAATCGCAGACTTTTTTTCAGAGAAAATAGCCAAAATCTGCTCGGCGTTCCCAACGCAGCCTATAACTGGGACAGAATTTGTCGAAAGCCCTAGGGAATGGGGAGATAGACACAGACTGACCCACTTTGTTATCCCGCCCCCAGAAGATCTCCTAAAAATTTGTAGATCCGTGAGGTCGGGTTCTCCACGGGACCCTACCACACCTAAATGTCTGGCAGATAGTCTGGTGGTATTAGAACCTTACATCAGACATCTATTAGACGTGTCTTTTAGTACCATGACAGTACCTAAAGACTGGAAAAAGGCGGTGGTTCTACCTCTAAGGAAGAAACCAACCATCAGTTTTGAGAAACTAGAGAACCTGCGTCGAATCTCACCATACCTGGCTAAAGTAGCCGAAAAAACGGTCAATCTGCAATTGATGGACTTCGTGGAAAAAGCTGCCTTATTACACGATACTCAATTCGGCTTCCGTCCCCGTCATTCTACAGAGTCTGCACTCCTAACAGCGGTGGAGACCCTACGTCAGGGGGCGGATGAGGGTCACACCATGGCCCTCATCCTATTGGACCTGAGTGCAGCATTCGACACTGTAGCTCACGCCAACTTGCTACAGTGTATGAACAACGGAAGAATATCTGAAGCTGCACTCCAATGGATCCAATCCTTCCTGACTGGGAGAAGCTTCCAAGTCCGCCAGGCTGATCAATACTCTAGAGACATAGGATTGGGACAGGGCGTTCCCCAGGGATCGTCCCTGAGCCCAACTTTGTTTAATCTTTATGTCTCTCCAGTGGCTTCGATTGCCATGAGTCATGGATTGAACATCGTGTCATACGCCGATGACACGCAGTTGGTTATCTCCCTCTCACGTGCACCCGGACTTGCTATGGACAGTTTCAGGGCTTGCATGCAAGATCTTGCAACCTGGATGTCCACCAGCTGCCTTAAATTAAACGGCAACAAGACCGAGGTGCTCGTGGTGGGGGGGAGTCCATCTGTTTGGTCGTCGGCATGGTGGCCTCCATGCCTAGGTGAGGGACCTATGCCCCGTCAGGAAGTCAAAAGCCTTGGTGTATGGCTCGATGCTGACCTGTCTTTTGGACCCCAAATAGACCGAGTGGCGGGTGTCTGTTTCAGCGTTTTAAAAATCCTACGGAAGGTCCTTGCTCTCCTTCCTATATCCGCCCGGAGAACGCTGGTACATGCCCTCGTGACATCGCGCCTAGACTATGGCAACCTATTGTACTTGGGAGCCACCTGCAAGGCAATAAACCGCCTCCAGGTATTGCAGAATGCGGCAGCCCGCCTCATCCTAAAAACCCCAAAAAGATCGGATTCTAAAGCTGCCCTTCAGACTCTCCACTGGTTGCCAGTGAGAAGCAGAGTGGAATTTAAAGCCCTCTGTACCTGTCACCGTATTCTTGCTAGGAAAGCGCCTATACCACTTCAGAACCTAGTTACCAAGTATGCACCATCACGCGCTCTGCGCTCTTCACACGGAGGTCTACTTGTGGTCCCTAGGGTCAGAAGGGCCCGCATGGGTGGACGCTCTTTTCGCCATTTGGCAGCGAAGCGCTGGAACGCCCTGCCTCTTAATCTCCGACTAGACCCATCGGAATCCAGCTTCCGGAAGAACTTAAAAACACACCTATTTTCAAGATAATCGGGCTCACTCCTCACTACTGCTCTGAGTTTTTCAGTTGTAGTGCGGGGACACGCTTCCTAGCGTAACCAAGCGCTTTATAAGCCTCCCTTAATAATAATAATAACATAGCTGTAAAAGAAAGTATGAACATGAATAAATATTCACGTATATATATTCACATTTATGAAGAGGCCTCAAAGGTTGTGATAGTGAAATTAGTGATGGACGAGGTAGAAGGCTTGTAAGTTTGGAGAACACTTGTGGTTTCGCACCTGGAAGCAAAACAACACGTCCTGGGTAAGAAGGTTGTCAAAGAACTGCTGCTCAAATACACCATGCATACATTGGTACACAGCAATAGAAGAGATATTTTCAAAAGAAAGGAATTCACAAGGAAAACTGCATCATTTTTTTAATCCGCTTCTATGCCTTATTTGACCTCCTACTAACACATGGAGAAGCGTGGCTCAATGGTTAGAGCGGCAGTGCCTGATGCAGAGTTCTGCCCTGGGACCAGAGTTCAATCCCCTGCCTCGGCGGGTCTTGGATTCAATTTCCTCTGACCTGATAATTCTCGCCTCGGTGCCATGGGTCCAACGCTGCAACTCTGGGCAATAGCTTGCTTAATCTCCACAACGTCTCCAGCAGCGCTGGGATGCCTGGCTTCACCATGGGGGTGCCCAGGAGTGTCCATTTCACAGGGAAAGGCTAGGAAGGGTTCCACAGCGATATGAGTAAAAGAGCCAGGATACCCGTGTTGGGGGTGGCAGTACGCTGTACAAGTACATACACATTCACATATTAGTGCAAAACGTGAAAACTGAAGGTGCTGTGCCACTGGATGCCAAAAGACAACACAAATCCCAGAGGCACCTATTGCAATGGTGCTGGGGCTGAGTTTTACTTATTTGAAAAATCCCAAATGAGTCCATGTGTATGCAGTAAAGGAGGGATACACATGCCCAGGGCATGCCCAAGTCCTGGGCATGTGTATCCCTCCTTTACTGCATACACATGGACTCATTTGGGATTTTTCAAATAAGTAAAACTCAGCCCCAGCACCATTGCAATAGGTGCCTCTGGGATTTGATGTATTGTACTTCTGCCTTTCATTGAAGATAGCTGTAGTGAAGTACATTATGAATGCACAAATGAAGATGTGTTAGAGACAGCTTTAATGGGCCTGCATATGCTGTAGCTGCACAACTTTCGTTATCAATTGTTTCTTAAAATACCATTAAGCTCCATATATATTATTATGTCTGAAACCTTCGATTAAATGAGTGGAGTCCAGTCTGTGCTACAAATATTTATAGTATTGTGAATACATTAAAAAAAAATCTTATTTTACCATGCAATTTTCTACTTTATAATACCATTTTGTGTGAATTTCACGATCGAGGCATTTTCATGACACAGCTAATTGTTCTACTAACGCGCTTGATTGCGAACTGCTTTTCCAATTAATCGTGAAGTACCTAATAACTTTGCAAATGTGTATGTCCCAAGTATATGAGCAAGAACCACATCATTTTAAAACTTAGGCACTTGGTAAAGATTACACAGCCCTAAGGAGTGGTTGAATGAGAGAAGGGAGAGGTTTATTCATAGGCGAGGTAACACGCAGGTTTATCAACAATGGGCATAATGAAAGGAAATGCTAGTCTTCCTGTGACCCACACGGGGAAATGAGAGGGCGGGGGAAGCGGAAGTTGGAACAGCAATCGGAAGAGGTGTGTAACTGATTCGCACAATCCACCTTTGAGAAATGATCCATGAATATGTTCACTTCCCATTTTGGTAATTTGCAACGTAATGGATACTTTAAGGTGTGCATCCTGATTAAATACATCAATCATTCAGTGGTGGGTGAGGCAGGCGAGAACCATGGCTGGCACAGCCTGCTCAATCCTTGATACAATCTTGGTACCGAACCCGGCAGCTAGGATTTCCTTGTTTTCGAAAGAACTTCTTGATTGAACTTGGAAGGTGGGATCAGCCGTGCGCCTGCTTCTGCTCTTTTATCAGAGATGTGTCCCCTTTAGGACAAGTCACGGATTATTGGCCAGCCAATAGGAAGTAAGACTGAGCTGCTGCGAGTGAGGCATTGTATAAGAAGCGTGTATGGGCCCCATGGAACAATGAATTCAATGCCCCAACACCACTATGAAGCCTTGCTTACAGACCTTCGTGACCACAGTGAAACTGGCCAGGCAATTTGAGCAGGACATACTTCACATTACGGCCTGTATTACAGAAGTGCCCTGGGATGAGCGTTTGCACCCACTTTTTGCTCCCCTATGGCACTTTGATATGAGAGAAGGGGCTACAGATGGCCTGGTCTAAACTGGGGTGGCATGGTGAGCAAAAAAAACGATGTATTTAGGCCCAGATCTCTGTACTGGGGTGAATGTATGACATTGTTCTGCATTCTGTCCATCAACTGTTGTTTTTGCATTTGTCACCCCGAGTGGGACGGGTATGCTCAGACATGAGTCCCGTGCTCTCCATGCCACTGGAATCAAGCTATCCTGGCTGAAGAGGGGTGAAACCCCGGACCCGGTCCTAGGATGCTTGTTTCCGGTCCAGGGAGGACCTGGCTCGGCAGTTCGGGCTGCACTGTTCCCATGAGGCACAGGGTCAAGACTGATTTGCATATGGCCAGGTCTAAACTGGGGTGGCATGGTGAGCAAGAAAACGATGGATTTAGGCCCAGATCTCTGTACTGGGGTGAATGTATGACATTGTTCTGCATTCTGTCCGTCAACTGTTGTTTTTGCATTTGTCACCCCGAGTGGGACGGGTATGCTCAGACGTGAGTCCCGTGCTCTCCATGCCACTGGAATCAAGCTATCCTGGCTGAAGAGGGGTGAAACCCCGAAACCGGTCCTAGGATGCTTGTTTCCGGTCCAGGGAGGACCTGGCTCGGCAGTTCGGGCTGGACTGTTCCCATGAGGCACAGGGTCAAGACTGATTTGCATATGGTCAGGTCTAAACTGGGGTGGCATGGTGAGCAAAAAACCGATGGATTTAGGCCCAGTTCTCTGTACTGGGGTGAATGTATGACATTGTTCTGCATTCTGTCCATCAACTGTTGTTTTTGCAGATGTCACCACGAGTGGGACGGGTATGCTCATGAGTCCTGTGCTCTCCATGCCACTGGAATCAAGCTATGCTGGCTGAAGAGGGGTGAAACCCCGAAACCGGTCCTAGGATGCTTGTTTCCGGTCCAGGGAGGACTTGGCTCTGTACTGGGGTGAATGTATGACATTGTTCTGCATTCTGTCCATCAACTGTTGTTTTTGCAGATGTTTTTGCGGCACCTTCTGTAATACAAATAGCGCTGGTGCATATGTTGTGCCAGCGATATCTCAAGAGAGCTTTCCCTTATTTGCATGGGGTATGGCCCGATGTAGACGCGGAACCTAAACCGACCCTGTCAAACTGCTCAGCCGACCCCCAGTGGGGGTTGTGAGGGGGGGAGTTGGGGTGCCGCCTAGCTACAAGGGCCGGTTTCGCTCTATTCTGTTACAGAGGGCCGATATTGCCGCCCCGGTAACAAAAACTGCCCCCCAGGAGCCCAAAACCGGCTCCATCCTGGCGGCCCACTGGGGAAATGCCCGGTGTCTGCTACGGCTAGTCCGGCCCTGGCCCTATGCAAATGAGGGAATCTCTCTACCTCTGAGTCCGCACCATATTACGAATGTGGGCGCAGAGGTAAAGAAGCTGTCAGTAGGCACACTGACAGTGCACCACAAAAAAATAGTGCATTGTCAGTTTTAGTGACCTACCGCACATCCCCTTACAGGCTTGTGTAGTCACTCACTGCACCCACCTTCAAGGGGATCCCTCTCCCCTCTTTAAAGTGCAGGTGTGTGCACAGTACAGTGAAACATGGAGCAGCTTTGAAGCATCCGATTCATATTTCATTTGAATGCTCTGCCCCAGGGCAGCATAAGTTCATGGCTGCCCTGAGGGCAGAGTATTCTTCCTAATTGGACACACTTTCCTTGTTTTTGTCCGGCGCACATGTTTAAAGGTGTGCCATGGCACAAACTGGGAAAGTGTGCCATATACATACTAGGGCCCCTTATGTCTAATAGGGGTTGTTTCTTCTGTGCCAAGTTCTTGCAGACCATTCGGTCATCCCACAGCAACAAGACTGAGTTACTCATTACTGAGACCAAAGAAGGAAATCCCTACAGACTCCAACAACAAGGCCTTGAGACCAGTGACACATGACTTTTCAAATCTGATCAGTTTAGCTGGGCTGTCTTTTCCAAACTTGGTCCTTTCCATTTGGCCACTATTTGATCTTTCACATGCTGTCTGTCCATTTCCTGAAAGAAGTGAGGCCAAGATCAGATCCTATGGACAGAGGGTTAGCTATGCGTCGGGCATTTCCATGGAAGCTTGGCGCCATTGACAGTCAGTTTGAAAGCCACGTCTGCTGCTACTGCCTCTGTCACTTTCCACAGCTCCCCAAAGTTAATTGCTGCAAGCACACTTTGGGCTTCAGAGAGAGAGACAGAGTGATCAGAGAGGGGAAGAGAGTGAGAAAGAGAGAAGGACTGACAAAATTGATTGACGGAAAGAGATAGAGAAAGAGAGTCAGAGAGAGAAGGTAGGTATGAGGCCTGGTTTGAGCAATTTTTCAAGGGTTCTTTTTGGTTTCCATTGTAGACATGGTCTGACACAAGCTTCCTTTACTTTTATATCCTTGAGTAGCTTTCTTTAAGTGAGGTGGCAAACCTGAAGTGTTCCTTTTAATCACCCTTGACCAACCACTCTTTAATTCACAGTATCCGGCACTATGATGCAGGCATGAATTAGGTGTAAATCTGTATAGCTAAACAAACGAAGGTCCCTGTTATTACAATTCATTTTTCTCAATCTCCACTTGCTTGTATATTTCCTGACATGCAAAATCTAATGCTATCTGTACATCAGTTATCTTCTTTTTAGGAGACAGAAATATAAATATGTACTGCTCATTACTGTGTCATGAAACCAATGAGAGGGGATTCAGGGCTCAAATCCAAGAGCAGATATATTCAGGAAAAGTGCCAGCTCGTTGATTGTGTGCCATGCATTGTGTCTTAAAAGATGATCCATGTATTCACTAGTAAGCAGTGGAGGAAGTTAAACTGGGATATAACTGAAGGCCACAGATGGAAATAAAGTAACAGATGTGGCTACTGCGTTTTGCCAATGTGAATGTGACAGGTAAGGTATTTAGGTAAGACAAGCAGGACTGTATTCCTATAACCTAGTAAATGCCTGGATCACCAACCTTCTCCCTTTATATCAGAGTAAAGGAAGGGTTTTCCTCAAGTCTTCAACAGGGAGTAACATGTTGACATGTCGGCAGAATGTACAGTCAACCCTCAGAGTGGCACCAACATTTTTGACATAGTAGCAGAGGCTGGGAGTGGGTCAAGATCTAATGATGTCAAATGGAGGTGCAGGTCTAAGAATTATTCCCTGGAAGCAACACCTCTCATTTATCAGCATTAAGAATCAAACGTTATTGGCCATCAATTATGCGATTAGAGCAAGACATTACCAGTAATGGCATAGTTACTACCACTTCATTGTATCAGGATTTGAATATCAATAATGTAGTTTAAAAAAGTAGCTCCAAAACAATTAATTAAGGCAAGTTAAGGGGGTTAAATTAATGTTACTGAATTCCCAAAAGTGTGCAATAACGGTTAATTAATAAAAATTTAATAGTTTTACTTTAAACTTACTTTTATTCACACACAGCTAAATAGTAAACATAACATTACAAATGTATGCATTGCAATTAGGGCAGCCCTCTCTAACACCGTATGAACTATTGATCTGTGTACAAAGATCTCTTGGTATTAATGTGCAGCCCCTCTCTACAGTATTCATCATGAAATAATCTTTCCATTATAGCTGTCAGAGTTGTTAATGTAGCAGCCTTTTTTCTTGCATTTTTGCAGAGAATTCTTAAAGTAAAATCCTGGTGCATTTGTCAGAGTTCACAAAGTAAAGCAGGTTTATCAGGGTATAGAGGCAAAGCAGTCCCAGGTTGATTTTGATGGGTGCTGTGGGCTAGACACTCCAAACTGAGCAACTAACAAAAAACAACACACAGAGAAAACAATGGCCAGCCTATGATTGTTTTCTTTAAAAACGAAAAGTACTTTAAGGCACACACAATTAAATGCAATACTCATACTGACAAATAATTGCATGATTTTAAGTGGGATTACAAATTGAGACCTCTCCTTTAAGTGCCTTTACACTGTAAACAAATTTCACGATGGACTACTAGCTCTGTAAATGCAGTTTTTTCCCATTATTTGTGAGGTTCAGCCGTCTTTAATCCTAAAAAACAGCAATACTCAATGGGCCTAATGGAAATCATAGGGCTTTCCCCACTCAAAAAGGTTAAGCCTACAGGCTTTTTCAATTCTTTCGAAATATAAATTGACAATGCTACTACATGTGTCAAAACATTTTAAAAATCAATACATTAAGCAAGTTGACTTTAACAAGACAGTAAATAAACACGAACATGTGGTCTCTGCCTAGAGAGACCCATCAAACATATTATACAGACTCAAAGTATACATTGACATGAACATAAATTGCCATTCTGAAATAACTAAGCATTTACTGTTGCCAAACTTAAATAGCGCCCATTGTACTAAAGTCAGAGAGTTCACAGTTGAAAATCCCTTCCTATTGTATTTGTTACATAGTTTAAAATATAAAGTCCCTTCATTTGGTTGTTGTCATGAGCTTCAGAATGTAAATCCATTCGTATTGTAATGGGCGAAGGCTTCATAGTGGGGGGCCTCTTGCTATTGCTTCTGCCGGAAAGTTCACAGTATAAAACCCTGCATATTACCTTCACAAAGCCTCGTTCCATAGCATTTGACATATAGTTTGCAATTAAAAAAAAACCTCTTCTTATTGTATTCATAAGAGAATTCACAATTAAAATCCCTTCCTAATTTATTGAAGAAATCTGGTTCAGGAAGTTCCAGGACAGTCAGACGTTATTAGCCCCAATTGTATCAGTCAGGGTCTTCACCTCTGATGTGCTGGGGTCTACGGCACCCAGAACATCAAACTGGAGACCAAGTGCTCCTTTTACATTTGTCTCTAAGGGTAACTAGGCAGAGCAGTCCAAAGCTAACTCAATGAGCTACTTTGGGCTAACAGAGCAACACATAACATTAACACTCAATATATCAATGTCCAGTCAGTGCATTTTCTTTAAACTTCAAAACTTCTTTGATACACAAAACTAAATAATGTCATCAAATGATAAATGTTTACATAATTTCAGGTGGATTTCAAAATTGCAAAACCTCTTCTAGTGCCCTTGCAGATTAACCAGTGTGCAAATCGTGTACTCTAACGAAATGATGCAGTAAATGCAGTGTGTCCCCATCTGTGGATTAGCATGTGCCACTTTGTGCACCAGCAGGCTCTTGTCATAAAAAAGCGCTAATGGGCTTATTAGGCAATAAGAAGCGTTTCGTAAATAATTAAAAATGCTGAGTCTTAGGGCTACATCAAGTCCTTAACAATGGAAAATGAAAGGGTGACTGCATTTGTCACGAGACTTAATAATCAATAAAGTAACCCTATTGACTTTAACATAAACATGAATTATATTAACTTTCTTAGAGAGAAATAACAAACATTAGATTAAGGGACTGATTACGAGTTTGGAGGTGTGGGAGCGGCCGCCACGCTCGCGCCCCGCTCCTACACCGCCAAACTTGATCACCGACCGCCCGCCAGATTAGGAGTTTTCTCCTCACAATGGGAGCACCAAAGCCCGTTCCTGCATGGCATGAACTGTACAGTCCATGCCTTGCAGGAAAGGGAGTGCATGCACACAGGGGGCATACAATGTGCCCCCCTGCATGCATCCCTACGGCCCTGAGGCAAAAGAGGGCCCCCTTAGTTTCCTCACCACCACAGTTTTCATGGCGGGCTCACCGCCATGAAAACTGTGGCGATGAGGAAAGCCGGAAAATGCTTGGTGGTGCCGCAGCTGCACCGTCAGCATATAGCGGGCCTCAGACCGCTCTGCCACCACCGAGGGCTCTCGCATCCCGACGGTTGCAGTGGTCCAATGGCCGTCCAACCATCAACCTCATAATACTGCAGTCAACCGCTGTGCCTACTGCTACCGCTGCGCCACCACCAAGTCTTTTTTGAGACCCCAGGCATGATTGTGACCAGACATTAAATAAAACCTCTATACTAAACTCATTACTATTGTATTTGTCAGTGAGTTCACATTATAAAACGTTTCCTACTGTGTCTTTGAAATAATTCAAAATGTAAAGCATCTTCCTAAGGTGTTTGTTGTGGAGTTCACAATGTAAACCCCTTCCTATTGATCTTACAGAGGAAAGGCAGTGTGAAATCTGTTGCAATTGTTTTTTATCATAGCGCTCACTATGCAAACATCCATTCCTATTGTGTTTGTCAATTAATTCAAAAAGCAATGCCTCTACCTCTGGTATATGTCTTTAAGTTCAAAATGTCAAACCCTTTCTTGTTGCATTTGCCTTGGCGTTTAAGATGTAAAATTCCTTACTATTGTATTGGTCAGAGTTCATAGCGTAACACATTTACTCTTGATCTGTCAGAGGCTTTACAGCACAAAACCACTGCCTATATTCTTTGACGAGCAGTTCAAATTAAAACTCTTTTCGAATAATAATTGTCAATGTGTTTGTAATGTTAAACACCTTCATACAGTATTGGTCATAATGATACACTATGTAGAGCCATTTCCTACTGTTTTTGATCTGGGATCTACGTTACAAAATACTTGTCGGCAGACCCTAATGCAGTGTAATACCAATCCACCTATAAAAGTCAGCTGGCTTTAACATCTGGTTTTCAAAATGAATAATTTAGGCCCACTACCTATATCATAACTTGTCATAATAAACAGAAAAGACCTAAGGCATATGATATACGGTTTCCTAATGGGCCAATAAGGCCTACAATCTTGATCATTGGCTTTTTACCATAACCAAATTGGGCGTACCATCTTAATCTTATTATGTGCAAAGAAGAACTCTTTTTATGCATAAAACATAGCATCTGCCTAATCAATTCGGAAAGGGAGGAAGAGCAACATGTGGATAAAGTCATAGCCCATCTCTAAGTAGGGCTAAGAAAGCTCTTTTTCTGTTGATCACATAAGGTCTGGTGAAAATTGTACTGTCAAGCTAGACCTAAAAAGTGGGTATCTTCAACCCTGGTGTTACTTATGAAAGTTAACCCAGGAGTTTCTGATGATACAGGACATGGGAACATGGAGTGGTAATGTAATTTTTTACCATAGATGGCACTTTGAGCCTCGATGTGGGTTGTGAAGTTCCCCCTCCAGGTGTGGTAGTTCAGACAGTCGTGGCCGTGCAGGTAGGCGAGGTGGAGTGCTGAGGGGCAGGGGGGAAGTCGACAGATGACGGAATAGGTTTTATTTATTTATTTAATTTTAACTGTTCTGTCATCTGTTGACTTTTCCCCTCTCACCCTGCCCTGCCCCTGCCGCACCGCGCTTAATTGCGCCGGCCGCCGCTGAGTTCATATTCTCCACCGACCATTTTACAGACCCAAAAGGCCTTCCTCATAGATCGAAGGACAGGATATGCCTGCTCAGATAGGGAAAGAATGGCCTCAGCCACACTTTGTCCTGCAGACCCACTACCTGTCTGCATTTTGAGGGTGGCAAGGACTTTTGCTATTTACATCTGCAACCCCAGTGCTTAATTTGTAAAATAATATGTTTCAGGACCCTTGTCGAAGGGCCACTGTAGCTTGTACCACCCACTGCCCTTGCCGCCGCTGCGAATGACAATACCAACACAACTCTAACTATCACACTCCTACAAGTGAAAATGTTTAGACTATTCCAGGTCATTCAAGCTATAAGAATGACTGGGCTGCAGGCATTAATCATTTTTAATGTACATTGAATTATTAACAACTGTTACTGTGCTCATCTCTAAATTAAACAGACAGCACCATCAGGTGGCAGGCTGTCATAAGTAAACACAAGGAGATGATGGACAGAGCGCTGAAACTTTTCAGACACTCACACCCAGTCACAGATTTGGGTTGAATCCATCATCATTCTTTAGCTCCCTTCGCCACCCCAGTTCAGACACAGCTATATGCAAATCAGTCTTAGCCCTGTGCCTCATGGGAACAGTCCAGCCCGAACTGCCAAGCCATGTCTTCCCTGGACCGAAAACAAGCATCCTGGGATGGGTTTCGGGGTGCCAGTGTTGACAATTAAGTGCCAGTGCCGAGCACCAGAAATCACTGGCTTAAATAAAGCACTGTGCAGCACCAAAGAGGGGTTTTGAATGATCTGCATCCCCTCACAAATGTCCATTAACTGTGCACCACTTCCCCTCACATATAGTTGATACGTACCATTTAGATTCATGGGCAAAAAGGCATGATGCCCTTGCAAAAGCATTCCTGCACTTGCATGGGACCCCACTGCAATTGAATGAGGGAAAGCAGTGAAGCACACTTTACATTGAACTTGGGCGAATTGTGTGCTCACACAATGAAAAAAACATTGTCTCAGGAGTGCAAAAACAACTGTGTCTCTTTTGCCCCAAAGCTATTTTTTATCTGGCTCATCATGTTCTATACCTAACAATATTTCTCTTCTGTTCCAAAACTCACATGTCCTTGATAAGTATAGACCTGGACATTATTTACGTGTAAAACCTAAGACCCCCGACTTGCTTTTCTGTATTCCAGGGAGTGCCTTTGCTATCCTTGATCTCAGAGCTCATGAAGGCAGCAGAAGGAAGAAAAACTAAACATGGCACTGGTAATCCTGTTAGTTTTGGTAATGTTCACTCTGTACCCTTCTCCTAGTTGCTTATTAGACTGAAGAGTCTTTTTAGGGACTCTGTGGGAGGACCAGGAGGTCCACCTTGTGATGTAATTGGAAATCAAAGGGTAGATCATGGAACGTCTGCTCCACCAGCATTTTTGTTGAGATTTGTATCCTCTTCATAATGTGATCAGCAGTGTAGTAGTTTAGATATGAACCCTACAATCAGAGAGAGCTCAGGGTTGGAGGGCAATAATGAGTAGGAGCTAGGACAGAGGTGATCGACGTGAGAAAGAAGAGTAGAAATATCAATCTCGATCCAGCAGAAACCCCAGACCCTGTCCCAGGACCTAGAATAAGAAGCATTTCTACACATACAACGTCTCTGGTGTCTTCTTGCTGGCTCCATGATGAAAGACAGAACCCACACATCCTGAAAAGCAAAATAAAAAAGTATATATAACATTTTAGGAAATGCAAGCAGCTTTTAATAACTATAAAAACGTTTAGATTGTTGATGAATTTTACTTCTACGTAGTGAATATGTGAATTTATTTGCAATAAAAGACTATGGATCTCATTTAGAGTGAGGCAGAGAGGATACTTAGGCCCTTAATACAAGTATGGCGGACCAAAGGACTGCTGTACGCCTGGTGGCAGCCAACGACTTACACACGCAGCTGACACCACCAAGCATATTCTGTGTTGCTATTTCATTGCCCTTTTCAAGGCGGTGAACCTACTATGAATAGGGTGGCAGAATGGCAACAAAGGAGGCCCTAAGAGAGTCCTCGGCCAGATGTGGGCCTGTGGGTACATGCGAGGGGCGCATGTAGTGCAGGCAGCATTGTGACTGGGAGGATCTGCATGACAGGCTCTTCTATGAGCCTAGTAGACTGCTGCAGGACCACCTGCCAGGCCAGGATTTAACTTCTAATCTGGCAAGTGATTACACCACAGCTTTGACATTCCTACACTGTCCGCTGTAGAACTGCCAAAGTTGTAATAAGGCCCTAAGTCATAAACTTGGTGGACGTCCTGTCTGCTGTATTACAAGTGCAGTTTAGCCTATGGCACCTGTAATACTGCACACGGAATATTCGTCACATTTTGAAAGAGTATTTCAAATTCTGAACTCCAAATAAGGCCATATGTATGCAGTTTTATTGTGTGATGAATAAATAAATCTAGAGAACTTGCAACATAATGTACAGGTTTCTACGCACAATGACATTAAGGGAAGGTGTGCATGAAATAGAACATGACCCATAATGGGTTCTCTTCTGTGGAGAGACTGAATGTCAATTTGATAGTATCGTATTTATTTAAAGTTTTTATATTATTTTTAATGCATCTTCCTTCCGACATAGGAGATTGCGGTATCATTTTGATGTTTCTCCTTTTTAGTTGTAGCATCTGATCAAAAACAGGAGTAATCAACGATGAAGGTAAGTAGATTGAATGGAACTCCCTCAAAGCAAAAAGAGGCTGTTCAAGGAGCCTGAGATGTTATCATTGGGATTATTTCTCTGTAATTGAACTTCAGTCAAGTGTTTGGTCATTTTAACCAAATGACGTATGGGTCATGTAGTTTTGTGAGATTTTAGCAACTGAGTAAATAAAGCATAAAGAGAAAAACATAATCCTCGCCTCGGGTCTGACATAAAATTTGACACATAATTTGTGAGTGGAATAAAAACAGTGGATGCCAGGAATGTTTTCACATCTTTAAATAGAATTATTATTTGATACCTGGGCAGGTGGTTTAATTGATGTATTTGTATGATGTAGGGGCAACTGCATACAAAAATAATTCCAGTATCCCTCCTAGTTGTTTCCTGCCTGACTCATAGAAATTTCAACTTTGCTTTGGCACAATAAGTGATCACAGCAGTTTGACTCTGGAGGAACATCCAGTTCGGCCTCTTTCTGCGAGGTAGAGGTTTATTGGATTGTGATATTATTAACATTGCTTGCACCAATAAGGACGAAATTGTGAAGATGCAAGTTTCGCTCTACAAGCCCTAGGATACTGCAAGCCACTTACAAGAGTGAAGTAGAGAGAAGATTAAAGAAACATAATTTTCAAAAGTGCACCTTATATAAGGATCAATCGAAGCATGTCACATTGAAGGTCCATTGCAAAGAAACAATAATATAATACAATAAATATTCTTCATGACAGTTCTGCTGCAGGCTCATCTAAAAATGCTTCAGTCCAATGTGACACATCGTTCAGCCTGTTGTGAGATGGAGTGAGCTGCATTAGACTGGTTCGGCGCAAAGTGTTTATTATTTTCAACTCACTGGTCACAATCTGAATTTCTGTAACAATAAAGCCCACACTGTGCCCATTCCAGGATGACACCATACTTATGCATCCACATTACCAAACACAGACAACATTTGTTGTATTTAGTGGTCATTGTTGGCCGCAGTTTATTACTTATTACATACCTCATACATATGCAAACTCCCCTGGACAACTTATTGTGGCCGGGGTCATAAATCATCATCACAAGTCATTGCAAATTGGGTATCATACAGTGTTAGCTGGACATCATAAATCATGGGTCATAAATCATTGGTGTATCATAAATCATTCTGTCACAATCAGTCATCATTTTGTTGTCATAAATCATTCTGTATCATCATCATAAATCATCAGCCATAAATTATTTGCTGGTCATAAATCACGTGCATGTCTTTGCTCATTTGCATATCCTAAGGTCGTAATTCACCTTGACAGTTCATAGATTGTTCTTGTTGTTTTCCACGCCCTATTGTGTGGGCGGATAGCCTCTCCCGGAGTTAGGCTCGAACTCGCTACCTTGCTAGTCTCTTTTGTGCCTTGCTGTCTGGCGGGGGCCGGGCTGCGAGCGCCATCTCCGTTTGCTGCCCCCTTTTTATCAGGCCTATTCACCCTGCCGTAAGACATCCCAAAGTAAGCGTCCTTATACACGCCGCCATGTCGGTGTGCTTCCATAACCAAGCCAATGTACCTTTTGTTTCCGCCAGCACTGCGACGCTGCTGTTACCTTGGTGTGGGTGGGTGGGACTCGAATTTTCAGCTCTGCATCCCCTAGCTCCACGATGTAGAAGTGAGCTGCAATAGTGGGGAGAGCCACCTTATATCCCCCTTCCTCTTTTCGGCCATTGCACTTGGAAGGCGGGGTGTCCCTGATTGGAGGATTCAAGCCCTCACCTGGCCCCCCATTAGTCTGGTGACCTGGCGCCTCTCAGGTGCAAGTTTGCCACGTGGGTAGCGCTCCCCACTCTGCCTTGGGGCACTCCCCGGTGGCACAAACCAGTTCCTTGTCTGGCTCTGGTGGCCAGTATGGTGCCGCCCTCGAGGCCCCCTTCGCAGGCGGCCTCTGCTATAACCCCCGCACTGTGCCCATTCCAGGATGGCACCATACTTATGCATCCACATTACCAAACACAGCCAACAGTCGTTATATTTTGTGGTAATTGTTGGCCGCAGTTTATTACTTATTGTTTAACCTCATGTCAAAAACTAGCTGAAATCGCTATTAGCATCTGCTGTAGCCATTTTATTTGTGGCAGCCATTTTAGTTAGCCATGTGCTCGCCATGTGCTTTCTCCCCCTTCACTGTTGACTGCCCTTGCATTCTGCTTGTGTCATGTGATACAGTTAGCTCTTTCAGCACTGAGCCAGAGCCTTGCACATGCTCAGAAAGACCTGTAGCTGCCAATACACCAGCTCCTAGTGTATAACTGTCAGGCTGTTCTTACTGATGTAAGGAGAAATGTCTCTCCTCCCACTTTGCTGAGCAAGCCATTTTTGTATACCCATATTAGTCAATAACTATTCTTGTATGTGCCAGTACCTCCCCTTGGTCTCATGCTGAATATGCAACAAATGCATATATAAGACCCATGTTCTCTGTACTCCTTAGACTGCTTCCTACAGTGGCCTGAGGGTACCGTATTGATGCAGTCTCCCTCATGTGAGGTTAATAAATGCATTCTTTTGATAGTACAGCTTCCGTGCCGTTTTTTGTTGGTTTAAGGACCAGGTGCATCAGTGAACCCCTAAAAAGGTTTTTATTTCTACACTCATACATATGCAAACTACCCTGGACACCTTATTGTGGTCGGGGTCATAAATCATCATCACAAGTCATTGCAAATTGGGTATCATACAGTGTCAGTTGGACATCATAAATCATGGGTCATAAATCATCGGTGTATCATAAATCATTCTGTCATAATCAGTCATCATTTTGTTGTCATAAATCATTTTGCATGATCATCATAAATCATCAGCCATAAATTATTTGCTGGTCATAAATCACTTGCTTGTCTTTGCTCATTTGCATATCCTAGGGTCGTAAATCACCCTGACTGTTTGCATATTGTACTTGTTGTTTTCCACTCCCCGGAGTTAGGCCCCAACTCGCTACCGTGCTAGTCTCTTTGGTGCCCTGACGTCTGGCAGGGGCTGGGTGGCCATCTTTGTTTGCTACCCTCTTTTTCTCAGGCCTACTCACCCTGCCGTAATGCATCCCAAATGATTGGCCCTCCTTCTACACACCACCCTGTCGGTGTACATCCATACCAATGTACCTTTTTTTTCGTCCACGCCGCCAGGGAGGATTCTGTGTTCTTGTGGCTCCCCTCCCTGTGTTGTCTGTTTTCATCTCCTGCTGCTCCTTATGTGCAGCCTGTCAGGGACATTGGCCCGCACAGGTTGCTCCAGTGAACGCACATCTCTTCCTCCGAAAAGTGGACCCCGTCCCGCCCATAGAGCTCTGGATGGCTTGGGTGGATGAAGCAATGTCTAACACTCTCCAAGCCGTTGGTCTTGCAAAATTTGCTTACTGCGATATTCAGTTTCCTTTTCTAGTTTTCTACCTCCTTATGCAACTCTACCCCACGCCACACCAGCCAACTAATCTGCTCAGACCAAAAGATGATGGTGCTCCTCAAGCCCCGTGCGGCCTCCGTTAGGTCCGCCTGGATGGCGAGGAGTAGCTCTTTTCGTCCCAGTTGGGCTAAATCATTCCCACCCAGATGAATAATCAATATGTCCAGGTGCCAAGCTGTGTCCCTGCGCAGGTCGTCTAGCACTGCTGGTAGCTGGTCCCATCTCATCTCAGGGTGGCCCCACCATCAGATGCATGTGTTGACCGGCAACTCACAGTCTCTGGCCTCCCTGCTGCCACCATGAGTTCATGCGGGAAACAAAAGAGTGACCCCCCACCCATACCAGCCCAGGGGGCCATCGTTCTGCTGAGGCAATAATCACAGTAGCAAAGAATGTCAAGCGCCACGTAGCCCTGTGTGTTGTTGTGGGTGTTCACAGCAGCTGGGGTCTCTCATAACTCCTGTATGCCTTGGACCGCCACCTGCTGATGGCCTTAATCCCTGTCTCGGACAACCCATGCTGGGATGCTGTGGTCGCCCCCCTGATCCTGAATGAATGCGAGCCAAAGGCCCCTGGCGGGAGACCTGCCCTGCCGAGGGCTCTGTACATCACTACTGAGAACTGGAATTTACTCAAGAGACTACCATTCTCGTGTTTGAACAGGGGGCCTTCCCCCGCTGGGCTGGAGGCCATGTAAGTCAGCAGGCAGCATACTGCGCAGTACTCGGGGTCCCTGATGCAGTCCAACCTTACTACTGCCCCTTTGCCGGCCTGGTCAGTTTTTGAACGTCTCATCCACAGCTCCACATTGGTCCCCCCAGGGCTGATGTCGGCTGCCTGGAAGCAATGCTCCGCGGGGCCTGTCCTCGCCGGGGCCACCAGTTCTCTGAGCCTAAATGCCCCAAAGAAAGCGGTTGCGAAAGCTGCTTTGAACAGGTTTAGCTCATATGTGTCTTTTTCTATTCCCTTCAGTGCATACATAAGCAAGCCCAATTTATTGAAATCTATGGGCCTAAGGCTATCTGTTTTCACCCCTTCCGTGCGCTTTCAACCCTTCAACTGCTTTGATGCAGTAGGAGGCCATAGGGTCTTGCCCAGTGATTAACCTGGAGAAGTGAGCTATTGCCGACAGGTGAGCTTGGGCCCAGGACCTGGTCTTTCAGTTCCCAAATGCCCATTGGATGAACTGCTCCGCTGCTCTCCTTGTCCCGCCTACATCGCCTAGCGACTAGATATTTCCTATTCGCATCACTGTCCCTGCATATATCCTGTATCTTTTGGCAGCGTCTTGAGTAAGAGCTTGATCTACCAGTATTGACAGGTCTGTCACGTCAGAGACCATAAGTCCGCCGGAAAAGGCGTCATCTCCTTTTCTGACCCCGGGACCAGCTCCCTGAATCTGTCCATCTGTGCCCGGGAGAAGGCATCCGCCACTTTTTTCTCCACCTCTGGTACATGCAGCACCTTCAGCTCTATATTCCCTTCCAACTGTAATTGAATCAAGTGCCGCATTAGCCTTAGTGTGTCAGGGCACCTGGCTGTCCCTCTATTAATCACTTGTACCACCACTTTGTTTTCAGACCAGAGCATCAGCTTCATGTCCCTCAACTCCTTCTTCCAGACCACCAAGGCAACTATTAATGGGGAACAGCTCTAGAAATGTGATGTTGCCGGTGATGGACTATTTTGGCCAGCTGTCCGGCCATAGCTCAGAACACCACTTAGTCCCCAGCAGTGCTCGGGAACCTGTACTGCCAGCTGCGTCTGTGAACAGGGCAATCTGTCTGGCCGACACCCGGCCTTCTCTCCAAATCAACTGGCCATTGAAGTACGCCATAAATGTGTCCTACATGACGAGGTCATGTTTGACCCCAGCCTAACATGATGGTGTTTGTGCGTGAGCCCTGCAGTTAGCTGGGTCAGACGTCTGGCAAAGGGCCTCCTAGCGGGGATGACTTCGGTCACAGAGTTGAGCTTCCAAATAAGCTGCTACAATTTACGAAGGGTTGCTTTCTCCCTACCGTGTAAGTTTCTAACGTCGTCTCTGAATTCCCTTACTTTCTCCTATGGGAGTCTGGACGTTCCAGCAACTGAGTCTAATTCAATCCCTAAAAACGTGAGCCAAGTGGAGGGGCCTACTGTTTTTCTCTGACTAGGGGGACTCCCATCTCCCCTGCTAAGTCTTGAAATGCTGCAAAGGTCTCCCCACATGTTGCAACCCCCGCTGGGTCTACAAACAAGAAGTCTTTGAGGTAGTGGAGTTTACCCCCTGCAGGATGCCGGTTGTGCAGGGCCCATTCCAAGAAGGTGCTAAATTGTTCAAAATATGAACAGTATACTGCACATCCTATTGGAATTGACTTATCAAAATATGAGCATCCATCCCATTGGAAGCTGAGTAGGTAAAAACTTTCAGGGTGGACTTGGAGGAGGCGGAATGTGGACTCAATATCTGCTTTGGCCATGAGGGCTTCCCGGCCTGCCGCCCTCACTAGGTCAATGGTGTCATCCACTGTTGCATAGCCCACCGAGCACACCTCAGAGATAATGCCATCATTGACGGACTCCCCCTCTGGAAAAGAGAGGTGATGGATGAGCCTGAACTGGCCAGCTTCCTTTTTGGGCACTACCCCCAATGGAGATATCACTAGCCCCTCTGGTACCGGTGGTGGCAGGGGGCCTTCGACCCTACCTAGGGCTATTTCTTGGTCAATTTTTTGCCTCACTATTTCTGGGTGCTGCAATGCTGATTCAAGTTTTTAGTGGAGCCCTTGTGCAAGGGACCCACACATGGTATAACGAACCCTTCTTCGAAACCTTTCACTAGCGTCCGTGCGCTCTCTTTGTTGTGGTATTTGTTAACTAGCCACCTGAACTGGTGCGTGTTGATGGGGGATGTGGCTAGTAGGTGCTCCAGGCACCAGCGCGCCGCAGTTTCCCCCATCTCACCGCAAAGACCCGTGACCTGCAAGACTGTAGCTTGAACAGCTCGTCACTCATCACACACCACAGGTACAGTCCTCGAAACTTTTGGCACCATTCCCCAGCTCCACAATGTAAAAGCGAGCTGCAATAGTGGGGAGTGCCGCCTTATATCCCCTTTCCTATTTTCGGCCATTGCACTTGGAAGGGGGGTGCCCCTGATTGGGAAATCCGAACCCTCACCTAGCCCCCCCCATTGGTCCAGTGACCTGGCACCTCTCAGGCGCGAGTTTGCTGCGTGGGTAGCGCTCTCCATTCTGCCTCGGTATCTTCCCGGCGGTGCAAACCAGTTCCTTGTCAGGCTCTGGCAGCCATCATGGCACCGGCCCTCGAGATCCCCTTGGGGGGCGCCCTTAGCTAGATGCGACCTTATTGCTGTTGCCTATACCTCTCTACACAACTATTAGTGTGGTATTTTGAAATTCAGATATCACAGTGGTTTTGATTTAAACCTGCGCCGAATGCTACTGTTCCCTATCTGCTGATATTACCTTAAAGCAGCAAACCTGATTACCGCTCAACCAGACATCTTTCCTCCTTCACTCCATAAAGTGAGTCTCAGTTATTTACAGTTAGATTCAGGAGGTAATGAATACTCTTCTTGCATTCGGTAATGAGTTTTCTGCAGTGGGGAGATTGTTTTGTGTGCTGACAATCTGAGCAAATTTCATACTACTATTTTGTGTTAATGTGGTTATATTGTGTTGAATTTAATTTTCTTCTGGACATAGAAGATTGCAGTTTAATTTTGATGCTTCATTTCAATGGCAGCCTCTGATATAAAACAGGCGTTGGCGATAGGAAGTTTAGTAGGTGCAATGGGACTCCTTCGATGGAAAAGAAGCGACGTTATTGTTTGGGTTTTTTGCCTGTGATTGGTCTTCAGTCATGTATTTGGTAATCGTCATATGGGAAATGTGGTTATGTGGGTTTTTAGTCATTGAGTAAATACGGCATAACCAGCAAAGTATAACCATGGCCTCTGGTACTGACAGAATTCGACACACACTTTGTCAGTGGAAGAAAAAATACAGCGGCGGCTAAGAGTTTCCCCACATCTTTGAAAAGTGAGAATTATTTGATGCCTGGGGACGTGGCTTTGTGTTGATGTATTTATATGATGTAGGGGCAACCGCATGCAAAGGTAATTACAGTATCCATCTTTGTTGTTTGCTGTCTCACTCCAAGAAATCTCAACTTTGCTTTGTCAAAATAAATGATGACAGCACTTACACTTCTGTATCTCTTTTACAAAGAAGGAACATTCATTTCGGCCTCTTTCTGCAGGCAGGTGTTCAGTGCCTAGTGACATTATGAAAATTGCTCACACCGTGATATTATTAAAATCGCTCACAGCAATAAGCACAAAAGTGTTAGGATGCAAGCTTTGTTCTACACGCCCTAGGATGCTGCTGGCCATTCACAAGGGAGAAGTACAGGGAGGATCAAAGAAACGTCGTTTTGAAAAGTGCATTTTATTTAAGAGTCAATCACAGCTTGTCACATTGAAGGTCTATTACATAGCAACTGAGCCATAATACAATAAACATTCTTCGCGAAATGTCTGCTGCAGGGCGTCATCCAAGCAGTGCTTCGGTTCTCTGTCGCACATGATTTGCGGATCCTTCAGCCTGTTGTGAGATGGAGTGAACTGAATGAAACTAACTATCATTATCTAAATTGCTGTAACGAGATGTAATTATTTTCGTGTAGTGTATGACACAGTGATGGTCGCAATTGTGTAGTTAATTAGATCATAGTTTCCACTTGAAGAGTTTTGTTTTGTTTTGCTAATTTGATGGAATCTTCCAAAAACTTTCCCAAAACAGGTCATCCACCTCAGCTCTTTCTTGGAAAGTTTCAGGGTGATACATCACGAAGGCTGAGAAAAAGGCAGTGTCCTAAAAATCGTTTACCTCATGCATTTTCGCATAGGACTTTTAAGAAGTGTTATTGCAAAAACGGCTGACCAGAATTACACCAAGTTTGGCAGAAAACTAGCTCTTTACTCAGAAAGCATGCTTTTTGTGATTCTGTGAAAATCTATTCAGCCTCTTTAGAGAAATTAGGGGTCAAAAGTTTGTGATACATTGATGGTTGATTTTGCAGGAGTACAGCAGAAATCTTGCAAATTAAAAAATAGAAAGTGATTCTGCCCCTGTGTGGTGCTGCGTGTCTTCTGCGAGGTCCTTCTGTGTCCCGTAGGAATGTGAAAAAGTAGAACAACAAAAAAACAGTTGTGTGTGCACAGCTCTCTGAGAACCCACTCCATCCACAAACCTAAGCCCAATTAGTTGTCCAAGGCCCTTTTCACATAACCTTCAACCAACCATTTGCCTGTAGCCGACCTCTCATGGGTAGCTAACCACACATAGGTGGAACATTTCCAGTGGCATAAAATGTTTGATTTCGGCACAAAACCTCCACAGGGAAGCCACTCTGTGTACACACCAAATCCCACTTAAATGGCCAAGCCCTATGCACAGTGGTCGCCCTGTACACAACTCTTCACAGAGAGCCCACTCTCTCCACCCACCCAGACCCTATTGGTTGGCCAAGACCCTACTACATACAACCTTCACCATGTACTGAACTGTTTGCGGGTAGCTGACCTCTAGATGTCAACTAGCCACACAAGGGTGGGATAGTAGCAGTTGAGTATGGTGTTTACTATGTGCACAACCCAAGCATGTACTTCCCACTCCCTCTAGACATCCAAGACCCATTAGGTCGGCAAGGCACTACTACACACAGCCTTCGCCATGTGCACAACTCTTCATGGAGAGCCCACTCCCTCCAGACAATCAAGCCCTCTTAGATGTTCAAGCTACTACCATGCACAGTGTTTGCCCTATACACAACTCTTCACAGAAAGTTCACTTCCACCAGACTTCCAAGCCCTATTAGGTGTTTTAGCCCATACTACACACAGTATCTGCCCTGTAGACAACTCTTTATGTGGAGCACCCTCCCTCCAGACACCCAAGGCCCCTTAAGGTGTACTATACACAGCATTCACCCTGTACTGAACTCTTTATAGGTAACTGGGCTCTCATGGGTAAACAACTACATACGGGTGGGGAATTAACAGTTACGAATATTGTTCACCCTGCACACAACCCCTTCATGGAGAGTCCACTCCCTGTACACCCCCAAGGCACCTGAGGTGGTCAAGCCCCTACTACACACAGCCACTGAGATGTACTGAACTCCACACGGGTAGCTGACTTCTTGGGGGAAATAGAAGGAGCCAGTCATAAGTGTGAAGGTCATACCGCACTTGATCTTAGCTCTGTATATAACCTCTTATGGACACACCAGTCTCTTAGGCACTAAAGAGGACTAAAGCTTATTGAAGCTACGGTAGGCATGAATTTCTCACTATGGATTGCCTTGATCCTTTCTTAAATGTTCTTTTGAGGGGTAGGTTGGGTAGAAGTTTTTTTTTTTAATTGTTAGATTGGTCCCACGATGCTACAGTAGTACCAATTAAATACCCAAAGAAACTAGTTTTTTACCCAATATGGTATTGCAGTATTAGATTTTAAATAGTTTGCCTAATTAGAAGGAACCATGAGTCAGAGAAGAGTTGTTGTGTTAACACTGTGTTGTGCATGCCTATAGGTAAAACTATATTACCTGTTATTAAGGAAGCTCCTGTTCTCTTCTGCTGTAAAATGGACTCTATGCCTATAGTAGACACCAGGCATGTTAGAGTGGATATTGTTGTGGTAGATGGATCCCATGCCATGGAGAAATCTCAAAATTACTTTGTTAACTTGTTTTAAGACCACTGCCACTTCTGCCTTTACATGTGTTGGAATTGACAAAGGCAGTGCAAGTGGAGAGAGTCACAACCTCTGCAAGGATTCTTTCATTTGAACTGCTAGAGTTACCCTTGTGAATGTGCCCAAATCATTGCTCCCATAGTTAACAATCATTGGATCAGGGTGCTCACAATTTAAAACGCTTTCATGCATCTGTGGCAACTCCAAGTAATGTTCACTTGATAAATTCCAAGATCTTTGTCAAAGCTACAATTCTTTGGCATGTTCTCTGGCCTAGAAGACAAAGGAGTAGCCCAGAATACACACACAACCCATATTGAGAGATATGTTGGTGCAGAACTCATGTGGAGTCAGCAGTTGAATGAGAAATGTTTTTAAAAATCAATTATTAGTCCTAGGTTATTGACTGATTGCTGTTTTTCCGGTAAAACAGTTGCTGTGGTAGTCAGTAACTGCTATGTCTATTGTTAATTCTGATTGGAAAAAAGGGAGTCCTGAAAGTGGTGTATGCTTCAGGCTTTCCTGTTTTCAGTTTCTATTTTTGGTAAATTCTGGTGGGGTTTTTTCTGTGTTTTCCAGTGATTTCAATACCTTAAAAACAGTGTTTATCAGTGGTTACACATTTTCACACCTTTAAAACAACCGAAACAGTGTTTTTCCAGTGTTTATGGAATGTTTTTCTTTAATTATTGCTTGCTTTCTGCACTGACAGTGCATGGTATAGAGACAGTGTAAGTACAGTGTATATGAGGTCCAAATACTTTTTTACAAATCAAACCTTTTGTAGTACACCATACAGTACTTCTTCAGTGAGTCTTTGGTCATGCACACTTACTCTTTCCTTCCCATTTAAACTTTGATCTGTGAAAAGGCCCTCTGAGCATTGGCACTTGAGATGGGCAACGTCAAAACAGCCAGTACACAATTTGCTAACTCTGGACACTGACATAGTTTTCCGTGCCAATACTGGTGCGCCTGAAGATCGCGATTTTCTTGGACAGGTTCTACAACATATGTGTTGAACTGGGTGCATATGTTCTCAGAGTTATTGAAGCGATCAAAATTGAAGCAGTACTTTTCAAAGTCCGTAGAAAATTTCTTTTACGGAAGGGATCTAGAACTTGTGCCACAGTGAGGCTTCATTGACTTCAAATACCATGGTTAGGGAAGGTACATTTCTTTGCATCATTGCAAGCCATTTCTTATGCACTGTAATGTAAAATTTCCTGAATTGCTCCTCAACATTTCTTTGTTTACCAAATGGCAAGCATTCTAACACGGACCATGTTGCAGTGCCAAAGTCACTAAAAGTGTAGCCCAGCCTACTCTCTAGGAGATGCTTCACATCAACACCAATTACACTGAACACTTGGTAGACAAGGGTGTTTTCAGACTAGTTTTTTTACTATTTCCACTGCAGCAGTCATGTTTTCCTGTAAAATTCTAAGAATGCAGTACAGTGTACTTTTTTCATATTACTATCAATATGCAACCCAAGATCCTCGCATTTCTTGCTTTTGGCATCATCACTAAGCAAAAATTCTACAAACGGTTGCCTATTCAATAATATAGCATTCACAACCTCAAGGAATAAGCACCACTGTCTAAATGACACAGCTATGATGACCAGAATGGACTACAAAGTCAATAGCATTCTTCATTAACTCTGAAGATTGTAAAGATGCTTTTAGCATACCATATAGCATGTAGCAAGGATGTCTCACAGGGATGCACTTCAACTCGGGTATCGATTTGTGACATTTCATCACACAACTTTTTCATAAATGTAGCTGAATCACTGCAAATACAAACAATATCATTCCAATATTTGTTGAACTTGGTAAAAATAATTTTGCAGCAGTATTCAGAGTGATTCTGTGTTCCATGTTTTCCAAAAGTCTGGTGTCATGTTTTCACTGCTATCCCAGATACTTGGTGAGAGCACTTTTTTCATATATACCTGTCATTACACCTTGCATTGAATGTTTACAGCCTTGGGTGTCTGGCTATTTACCTACTATCAATACTGACTCAGTAGAAAAGGGAGATAATGTATCAAAGGGTTTCACCCATTAAATATCTGTGGGTAAATGTGACGCTACATATTGAGAAACATTCTTATGAAGCCAGTCATTTTACCTATCAGTGACAGAATCAAGCGGAGCCAAAATATCAAATATCATTTTGATATTTCCTGATTCTCTACAGGTTATACAGTAATTAAATAAGACCTAAAACATGCTTCTAACCCCTGCCTCTTAAGACCAAAGACCACAAAACTGAAAAAAGCTAACAGAAGCAGAAACAATATTTTAGTGACATCCCAGACAACAAAACTCAAGCAGACTATTGTTAGCTCAGTCTTTCTTGCTGCTACATTGTATAACAAAGTTACATTGTATTGGCCCCCTCAGGAAGAAATAAATATAACTTTCACTCTCCTTTTCCTTTTTTTGAATGCCATTTAGTTTGTGTTTGTGCAGGTGTTTTTGCAGTGTTTATATGTTTACACTGTTAAGGGCTATTTCCCTTTCGGTTGTGTTTTATCAGTTAACATAGGTTTAAAGCTAAAACAGGATAGCCTATGTATGCTGTAATTGCTGACAATGGAAATATTTGAAACTACTGTGGTGCATACTATACTTTGCGACCCTTTGAACTTGAATCATGTTTCTACGTAGCTCCAACTTGGTTGCCTAGGAAACTGGATGCATATTTACAAGGAGCTTGCTCCGCTGCTGTATTATTGTTTTTGATGCAACGGCTATGCTGCATTTGACCATATTTAAAAGGTGCTGTATCTAGGCTGATGCCTCACTTTTCGTTGGTCTGCATAATTTTTTATCTTCATCGGATTCAGCTGCGCCTGTTTAATTTTATTAAATGCAAGGTAGGTGTTTCCACCTAAAATCCCCTGTAAAACTGATGCAGTGGTATTCATGACTTTTTCACAAAGTGACTTCTCTTCAGGAGGTGGGCCACTGAGCTTGAGATATGTCAACATTGCTACACCTCTAAAAGCCAGGCGTAGGAATGAAGCATTGTTTGTTTTAGAGGAATTAGACCAGCTGAAGTGTCTTGAAACAGGGTAATCTGCAATCAAGACACATCACCTCAACAGGTAAGTGCACATGTAAGGTAGGTAATACAGTAAATCACACACCACATACTATTAAAGACTTTTATCACACATACACAGGCATAGTGGTACACATAAGTACACTATGACCACTTGTATGTATGATTTCCTGACCAATGTAATAGAGTTCAAGGATAGTTTTTCACCGCTTGACACTCTATTACATTGGTCCCCATACAGTAGGCTACTTGCATCAATCAAAACTGACGCATCGCCTCTATTTTTTGCCGCATTGCTGTAGTTGAGTCAGTTTTATGACTAACTAAGGCAATGCACCACTTTTGGGCCAGATGCCTTGGGGCATAATTCCCACAGATACGTTAGAATTTCTGATGAATCCTTGGGACCTCGCGCCAAGGAGCCCCGTATTGTGAAATATGCACATCCATGGCATCGTAAGGATTTTTCACACAGGCGGCATACATTTTGACACATCGCTGCCTTAGCGCAGCGATGCGTCATTTCCTGTAAACATGCCCCCTGTGTAGGGGAGAGGGGGGGGTTAATGTCTGTTACAAATTAAGATTTCTGTGCTGGTTAATATGTGCCATGCTATTCAATATGGAATGTGCAGTTACAGTTTGATTAAACACATATTGTTAACTTGTCTAACCAAGAAACTAGAATGAGGTCAGTACTATCAGATGAAACAAATGGTACAGTTAATTAAATTATTACACAGGAGAACTTAAAAGTATGTAATGGGAAACAAAGACATTTGTTAGGTTTATTTTGACATACTTCGCAATTATATGTCAGAATGGCAGTACTATATATTGAATGTGGCACTATATAGGCTATTTTAGCAGTAAATGAAGAAGTGCATTTTTTTCATAAATAATAGTAGACTGGGGTAGTGCCACAGTATATGCACTGTAAAAAGTAGAAACGTTCCAGGAACATGTCGAGAGGACTGCTGGAGCATAAATAGAATGGTAGTGCAAGGGGAAATGACAGAGAAGGCAAAGATATAACACGTGAAGTACAAGACATTTGAGGTGCATGAGCGTTAGTTACAGAGGGCACATTGTGATAGTAACTATCACATACACATAGCTAAACTTTGGGAAGATACTCACACGTCATAGGTGCAAGGGTTTCTAAAACACCTTTATAGTGAAGGAGTTTGTTTTGTTCCCTATAAGAACATTTCACACCCATAGAGCAGATAGTTGTGATAGTTTATGTGGCATCATAGTAGTGGCTACCAGCCACAAAGCCACACTCTCTTCTAAGCACTTGTTTTCCACTTGGGAAAATACTCTAAAGTAAGCTTTTTATGCTTAGTATATGCTACTACCTTAGAATATAAGGATACATAAGTACATTCTGTTATTATATAGCGGCCACTAGCACAGTCTTTGCAACCCCTGGCCTCAGAGGTGGTAAAATCAATGCCAAGATTGTAAGCACAGCTTTGCATTCCATATTTTCAAAACATTTTACTCTATAGTAATAGAGAAGAATAATTAATTATTCACTATGGTGTAATAAAACTTTTGGTGGCAGCTGTTGTCATGGAACTTTAGGTGGCATCTGTAGTAAGTAATATATTTTTAAATATATGGTGTGTGTGTTTGCGAGTGATGGTGTGGTAATGTGAGATAAGAGCCTATGCATGTGTGTGCATGTGTCTGTATGAGTAACCATGTGTATGAGTGAAAGTGAGTGGGAGTGACAGGTAGTGAGTGAGAGTGTGTGAAATTGTGATCCAGATTTACTATTCTGTAATGCAAGGCAATGATGTACCATAGATACTGTGCTGCCTTGCATCAGAGGGAGGGAAAAATTACACCATATCTGCTAAGATATGGTACTTGGTTTCTCTCCCACCATTCTGGTGCACTTTGGTAGCCATGCACCAATGCACACAACTTGTGCCATAGTGCAAGGGTGTGTGTGTTCTCTGAAGTATAGGTTTTGTGCAATCTTTTGCTGTGCAATCAGCACACAGCCAAAGTTGGAAAAACTGGGTGAAATGAAAATATTTTGTAAGATTTTTGTGTAAATTCCTCTCTAACAATGTTTCTAAATAGAGATTTGTGCCAAAAGCCACAGGTGGTTGCATGGGAACTCCTATGCACCATCCATGGAATGCCCAATTGATGCAAAATACCGCAAAGCAGTGCATATTATCCAATGCAAATCAGGATTTGCGTGGATGGTAAATCCAATTCTAAACTTTGTACCGGGTTTGCATGACAAAAGTGATGCAAGCATGGTGCAAAGCAATAATAAACCTGGGGCTGAGTGTCAGTACGTATGAATGAGTATGAGTGAGATTAAGAACAAATGCAAGTGAGTGAGTGAGGCTGAATAGGAATGAGTGTTAGGGGGTATAAGAGAGTGAGTGAGATGCTGAGGTCATGTGACATATCTTCCTAGACAACAAATCTAGGCGTCCTCTGATGTCATGAATGTCAAAGGGTATGTGATGTCACTTCCGCTACCCCAGTCATTTTACTGAATCAAAGCCTACACCACACACGTAGAAACAATAGACCCGATTCACAGAACTAACTTAAGACAAAATCCTAAACTTACTACCATTTTGGTATTCACAGAAGGCACTTACTCATTTTGGTATTCACAGAAGGTACTTACTCATTTCGGTATTCACAGAAGTTAGGAGTCCTAACTTTAGGACTCCTAAATGCTTTCTGTGAATACCGAAAGTCTTAAAGTTAGGATTTTTCTCAGTTTAGGAGTAGTAAAGTTAGGAGTCCTAACTTTACTACTCCTAAACTGAGAAACATCCTACCTTTAAGACTTTAGGTATTCACAGAAGGCCTTTAGGAGTCCTAAAGTTAGGACTCCTAACTTCTGTGAATACCGTAATGAGTAAGTGCCTTCTGTGAATACCAAAATGAGTAAGTGCCTTCTGTGAATACCAAAATGGTAGAAAGTTTAGGATTTTGTCTTCAGTTAGTTCTGTGAATCGGGCCCAATAAGCACATCCACCATTTTGGAAATAGCAGGAGATCTGAGCAGGTGTCTTTAGTATATACTACAGGTATTTAGAACAGGCTATGGCAAAAAAGGTGCAGTAAGAGATTACAGGATCATCTGCTGCTGCTGATGAAGAGTTTGTGTGCATTGGTGAGATGGTAGAGCTAGAGAAGACCAAGAAAAGCCCCATTATTTGGTTCTTCAGCCATCCCCCACATGAAAAAAAAATGTAATGCTTGCATAGACATGTAAGACTGTGTGAATAGAAGCTCAACAGAGGCCACAGAGGACCATATTCATTTGAAAAGTTGGCCATACAACAACACCTCAGGTCTAAGCATCAGAGAAAGTACATGAGGTGCCAGCAAGAAAGGTCTACTGCAGAGGCTGAGGAGAGTGAAATGCAGCCAAGTATTCCAGAGCAGATGCTGAGAAGAGACGAAAATGAGGGTAACACAACACCTGAACCTTTTTAATCTATACCTTATGTTGTGCAAAGTCCACATCTGGTGTGATGAATAGTAAAAAAAAGAAAGAAAAAAAAAGATCAGTGGCCTTTTTACAACACAGTTGTTCAGATAAAATCAATAAAATGCCAAAAAAACCAAAGCTCAAATATATCTCCAAACAGAAAAACAATAGTTATTTTATGAGGCACCAATAAAAATGAATAAAATAACTCTTAAGCCTTGTACTCCTGCCTATGGCTTGCTGTATTCAAAGTCTCAGTAAGCAAAACTTGTTGTGCACACCCCCTGCTCTTTGAAGCAGACTTTGTCCCCCTCCTGTGGGTTTGTTACAGGGCCTGACCAAGCCCCATTGTGCATGACTGATGACTGTGTTTAATGGGGGTAAGTAGCCCAGAGGGGGCTAAGTGCAAGAAAGGGCCCCAAACCCTGCAGCTATCCTCCAATGTGCATACTGAAGGAAGAGCACATCAGGGATCAAATCAAATCAAATCAGGGACATTTGTTCAGCGCACATATCACTCGGAAGTCTCATGGCGCTTGCAGACAGCTCTGAGAGATTGATTGATTAGTTGTCAAACAGCCATGACTTTAACTTCTTGCAAAAACAATTGTGATCTGTGATTGTGCGCAGATTTATGGGCAGTTTGTTCCAAAATGCGGGGGCAAGAAAAGGACCTTCCTCCACCTCTGGCGGTGCGGATTCTGAGAGGTGTGAGTAGTGAGTCATTGCTGGATCTCAGGGTCCTACAAGGCTGGTACCAGCTTAACTTTTTGGACCAGTATCCCGGGCCAATTCCGTACATGTTTTTATGTATTAGACAGAGGATCTTAAATTGAATTTGCTTTCTGACTGGAAACCAGTGTAGAGATCTCAGACTGGGGGTTGAAGGGGATCTGGGCGGGAGGTTGAGAACCAGCCTAGCTGCGGTGTTCTGCAAAATCTGAAGCCTTGTTAGAAGGCCTTCATTGATTGAGGACAACAAAGCATTGCCGTAGTTCATGCGGTTTATTATCAGTCCCTGGACTAATGGCTTCCTAGCCTCGATAGGGATCCATTTAAAAACCTTTCGTAGACTACACATCATTCCGAAACAGGAGCCAATTATATGGTTGATCTGACTTTGCATTGATAGTTTGTTGTCCATATGGAATCCTAAATTCTGAACCATCTGTTTAGGGGTTGGACAGGGGCCAAGGTTAGAGGGCCACCAGTCATAGGACCAGTGTCCTTGGGCCTTGCCACAAAGCACAATCTCGGACTTGCCTCTATTTAATTGAAGGTGATTTGTGCTCATCCACCTATAAACATGGGACATACATTCTTTGAAACGTAGCTTTGTTTCTGCTGGATCTGGGCCAAGGGTGACCAAGATCTGTGTATCATCAGTGTATGATACGACATCAAAGCCGTAATATCTGATCACCTTGGCCAGTGGTGCAATGTAAAGATTAAAAAGAGTTGGGCTTAGGATGGAGCCCTGTGGCACTCCCATCTTAACTGGTCTGTTACAAGAGACGGTACTTCCCACCTGTACCATTGTAATTCGGTCTGTTAGGTAACTCTTGAGCCATTTTAGGGCGTTCCCCCTGACACCAATATCCCAGAGCCGCTGTTCTAGAATGCTGCGGGAGATGGTGTCAAAGGCGGCAGATAGGTCAAGCAGGACCAGGATTGATGACTGACCTCTGTCCAAAGCAAGCCTGATGTTATCTGTAACCTCGACCAGTGCTGTCTCCGTGCTATGGGCAGTCCTAAAGCCCGACTGAGAGGGATCCAGTAGCCAGTGGCTCTCAAGATGGGTGACGGACTGTTGGTTTACTAGAGATTCCAGCATCTTCCCGAAATAGGGGAGCAACTAGATGGGACGATAGTTCAGTAGGAGTTTGGGATCAGCTGTAGATTTTTTTTAAATTACCCTAAACCTAGCAGCTTTCCATAATTTCGGGAACTCAGCCTCCTGTTAAATAAGTCAATTAGACTACCCAACAGTACCGGTGCGATGGTTGGAAGAAATGTTGGTGGCATAGAATCGGTAGGCGAACCCGAATTAATTTTCTGCATAGCTTTTACCACTCCTTCAGTGTTGCATTTAGAAACTACTGCCAAGATATAAGTGGGGTCTGGAGACACACTGGACGTATTTTCTGGGTGGTTGTTATTTACTTGAGGTAGAAAGGAGTTATGGATGGCGATAATTTTGTCATCAAAGAATTTAGAGAGAGAGTCAGTCCATTCCTGAGAGTTGGGGATTAGTGACTGAGTGAGAGGTGTTGTAAATTCTTTTAAGATTTGGTAGAGCTCCTTACAAGTGTTTGCCGCCTTATCTATTCTATTTAGGAGAAACCATTTTTTTGCTTGTCTGATGTCCTCCATGTAGCTGCGGTAGATGTTTTTGTATAGTTTGCGGTCAATTAAATCTCTAGTTTTTCTAGTTGCTCCGTGAACCAGGGGGCGGTCCTAGATTTAACTTTGACCCTGGAGAGAGGGGCGATTTTGTCTAGTACAGCCGTAATTGCTTTATCAAAGGAGGTAGCTGCCAGATTGATGCTGGCCTCCTGGCTAGTGTGGAAAAAGCTGAAGTATTTTGAAAAGAGAGATGGAGTGACATTACGCCATGACCTTTGCCATATTAGATCGTTTCTAGGGTTAGGTTTGATTATATTTACTGGTATAACAAATTTTTGTAAATAATGATCAGTCCATAACAGTGGGATAGGAGATTCTACTGTGATATCTGGAGAGTTTGTAAAGAGAAGGTCAAGCGTGTGACCTACAATGTGGGTGGGACCTGTTACAAGTTGGGCTAATCCTAATGTAGTCATATTTGTGATGAGCTGATCTGTGTTAGAATTCTGCAGTATCTCAGTATAATAATTGAAATCTCCTTTTAAGAAAAAAAAGTCAGAGGTCAGTACTTGCGGAGCGATAATCTCAAGTAATTTGTCTGGGAAATCATTTTTTGGGCCAGGAGGTCTGTATATTAGAGCTCCCCTCCCGGTGCCTTTAGATAGTCCTTCTATCCTGAAGACACATAGTTCTAATTGGCCTGAACTTACAGTTTCTAAGGAGGTAATGGTCACTCCAAAGATAGTGGCAATGAGTAGACCTCCTCCTCTTGTCTCCATTCTCTCCACTCTAGTTACGTTACATTGCGGCGGAAAAGCCGTATGTACATCGGCAGAGGTATGCTTGTGGAGCCAAGTTTCCGTGACAAAGCATATATCCGGTGCCTCCATATCTATGAGGCTTCATATCTCCACCGAATGTTTCGGGATGGAGCATGCATTAACATAAATAGCCTTTAGTGATTTGGTAATTATGGTATAGCTTAAGTCAGAAGATGGTTGGACTATGCTCGGTAAAACGGGTTCTGTTGAACGAGCTATACCTTGAACTTCGCTAATTTTTTATTCTAACGTGACTGATGGTCGGAGGTAAGAATTATTTAAATCTTTTAACTCTTGAGGGATTGTCCAGCAATGGAAGATTAAGTGCAGATTAAAGTGAAATCATGGTTAGCATTGGTTGTAACACTTCAACATGTCTTTCAAAATACTTATGAGCTCCCAATATTTATACCAATAGTTAGCATCTCATAAAAGCACAATATCATTTAACAAGAATACATTAGCACCCAATGAAAAACAATATAAGTAATCCCATCTGTAAAATTATTTGCAACATTTGTAATTTTTAATTCATATATAGATATGTTTATGTCTGTGTGGGTCTTTATTATTAATTTGTGGGAATGCCATACACTGTTAGGCTTGTGAGACAGCTGAGCCTCTGTTAGGAGAGGTCACAAAAGGTCCAATTGCATTTCAACTGAGCAATTCAAATGAGGCTAAACAAATTCATGTCTATTACTATCAGAATATCATTTACGGTCTACTATTGTGAAATATACAGTCGGGTGCAGAATGTTTTAGCCCAGTTCATACGTTTTTTGCTTCATCTACTGCCCTGTCTACTTATTTGGACTGTGGTAAGTGAAGGTAAACACGTAAAAGGTCTTTAATTGGCTCTTTGCGATTATGAATACCCAACTGGTCCGACCCTAAAACACCTTCCAAAGGGTTCCTTAAAGAAAGCTTTTTGGAGGTTTGTGTGGGATGAAGAACATAGGCTGATACATTTTTGTATTTTAAGATTGATATGGCCTTTGAGCCTTTTCTAGCTCTTAAAACTCTGGTAGCTGCTAAGAGCTTATATCTTAAATTTCAATATGGTACTCCACCATTAAAGTTGCTCTAAGCAAAATGGGATCCCTTTCACACTTTGAGGCATATTTATAAGGACTTAACGCCACTGTAGCGTCAATCTTTTGACGTAACAGCAGCTTTTTTTATTGCCTTATTTACAAGTTGCCGCTAACTGCAGTTAGCGGCACTTTTCCAGCATAAACGTGAATTTTCAAGATCGCCGCTCTTGTTAGCGGGACTTGATAACAATGAGATACAAGGTAGCCGATCCCGTGAAAAAACTGCCACTGACCACACTTTGCTATATTTACAAGCAATTCCTTGTATGGTGCAAAACCGAAAAAAACTGCCTCTAAGTCCAGTTAGAGACATTTTCGTAAGGACCAAAAAACTGTTGGTCTTAAAGTTGGTGCAAACACTTGGGCCCACAAATAAGATGTTTGGGTGCTGCACAGCGCTGCAAGGAATATTGCTGCACTGCCCTGTGCCAAAACAAAAGGTCAGGTATGCGCCCTATCAATAAGATAGAGCGCATTCCTGGGCCTCATTCAAGAAAAGTGTTGCATCGCTGCGACAAAACAGCATTGTAACACTTTTGCCTGCGCCCCCCTTGTGACACCATTGATGCGACGTATTTACTGTATTGCGCTCCATGTCTCAATCAATGACAGATACATCTGGAATCCTGACATATCTGTCAACGCTAAAGTCACACATTGCTGCAGTTGTGTCGCAAGCATGACGTAACTCCAGAAATGCATGGGACAGGTCAATCCCTATGGCCCTGCATTACCTTTACGCCTGTCATGAGGCAGGCATAAGATTTTGATGCAGTGGCATCCTAGAATCTGATAGATTTCACTGCGCCACTCCTATGAGGTTTTGTTGCGTGGGAACGCCTACTCTGCATACATCATACCTGACTAAGGTAAAATGTGGCGGAGGGCTTTACAAGGTCACGCATATGCCTAGATACGTCACTTTGTAAATATGGCTCAACGTGGTGCAAAATTAATGCTCCAAGTACATCAACAATATCACGCACCGGCGGCTTACAACCGTCGAAAGGGGCTCATGAGTAAGCCCAGTATAATTTTCTCCTACATTGACGCACAATGGCTGACATGCGCCAACGCAGACACCCTTGCGCCATGGTGTTGCAGAGTTGATTGATGTTGTGCAGGACTGGACACCTACCTGCACAAAACCAGGGTATTTCCTCTTCCTCTGTGTGATGTGCGTTGACGGTGGATTTGAAGGTTGTGTGAATTTCAGGAGTATTGTTGTGGCTCTATCTCTTCTCAAGACGTTTGCGGGTGTGTCTAGACTATTGGAGGGCGGGAGTGAACCAGATGGCCTTCTTGGAGTGTTATTTGCCTGGTCTTTTCTTGAGGGGGGCCAGGGTGTCAGTGCAGTTGGAGATCCATTGGTGGAAGTTGCGTGCTGCGGTTTTGGCATCTGTAAGCATTGGCGGAGTGGTGGTGCTGAGGGAGATGATGATAAGTTCTTATGTGGCTATGATCCAGCTGCGACGGGGGCGGTTATGGCGGTGGTGTACGGTAGACATGGTAAAGGTGTGATGTTTACAATGATGGTCGGTGCAGGAGAGTTCAGTGGTGTGGCTGTAGTTGAAGTTCCCGCTGGCAGATAAGACAGGCTCGAGCGTGTGTCAAGCTATGTGGGTTGGTGAGGTGACGTGCTGCTTAAAGCCAATGTTGGGGAGGTTCTTCAGGAGGGGGGTGGTGTTCTGGTAACTGAGGTTGTCCAAGTGGAACTTGATGTCTCTGAGTAGGATGTAGTCGGTGGATGGGAGAGCCTGGGGTGCGATGAGGTCTATGATGGCATCGGTGAATGGGGGTTCATGGGCAGTGGGGCCTGTAGACGAGGGTGCCATGGAGGGTGGTGTTGGGGTTGGTCCGGATCTGGAAGTGGAGGTCTTCCATGGTCACCCTTGGTTCATTAGAGTACGTGGTCAGGCGGAGTGTGCTTTTGTAGACAATGGCAATTCCTCCTCCTGGACAGTCCGGGTGGTCCTTGTGGGTGATTTTGTAGCCGTCGGAGATGGCGATGACGATGTCTGGTCCGGAGCACAGGTTGGTCCAGGTTTACGTGAAGAAGCCGATGTCTGAAGAGGTGGTGTCAAGGAGCTCCCTGATTTCTGTGGGGTATTTGCGGAGGGACCGCATGTTGAAGAGGATGCAGTTGAGGCGGTCGGGTGTGCTGTTGGTCGGCTGGACAGCAAGGGGCTCTGGTGTGCTGATGTTGCAGAAGGTGTGTTTGCAGTTTCAGCAGGTGCAGGATACAAGGGTATTCTTCAGTGATGCTAGATGGCAGGTGGCCTGGCATCCAGGGTAGAGAGTGAGGAGGGTGCTGGCGTCATAGTGGTGGAGTGCCCGAGAGGCAGGGTCCCTGGTGCTGGGTGCGGTACAGGGGTGGACGGACGCAGATGGGCTCGCCTTTGGCTTGCCATCAGAGCACCACTGGCACGCCCGCTGTGCATGGCCGCACAGCGTCTGCCATTAAGTAGTGCTGCAGGGGGGCTGGACAGCGGGGAGGCGGTAAATGTGGAAAAGGCCACTGGAGGGGGCAGGGATGCGGGGGTCACAGCATCAATGAGGGAGAGGACAGAGAAAAAGGAACTGAAAAAAGCACAGGAAAAACAAAACCAAAAAAAGAAAAGATAAAAAAAAAACAAAGATAGAAAAGCAACGGAGAAGAGCAGAAAGATAGACAGGAATAGCAGAAATTAGGGATAGGACGGCAATCATGCTGCGCGGCAGTGATGCTCTACTGCTGGACCACAAGGGATGAGGCGCAGGCAGGAGCCTGTGGGTGGAAGAGAGGCTCAAACAGCTGACCTCAGAGGAACAGCAGCAGCAGAAACCAGACGGTGCAAGACTGTGGGAAGAGGAAGTCCACTAAGGGATAGTCCCCTGCACACTCAAAGCAAACTAACAGGGGGCAATAAAAGGCAGCACTACCCGGTTGCCTCTTCTGATGTAACAGTGGTGACTGAATTCCGTGTTCCCCAGTTCCCCAGTGAGTAATGGCGGATCAAACTGCATACCCAAGGGCCTGGGCCCAAACCGTCTCTGTGCTCCTGGCACCCACTGCCCCCAATGGCCGGTCTCAGCGACTTGAGCCAGTTAGTTGAGTCCCCCACCAGTCTTGTGCCGTACCCTTGGTGATGTAGTTCAGCCGCAGTGCAGGGATTGCTCAGGACATGGTGTGTGTCAACCACAGCCACTAGGCCTGGGCCCTATTCAACCCCCGAGCCTCCTCCGCTACGCGTCACACCTTTCTCCTCACCTGGGCATTGACACCGGGACTCAATTCGCTGCATTCTCTCCAAATCTGTGACTCAGCCAGCAGGAGCCTCAGCCAGGCAGGATTTCACAAGTCTGGGCACAGCAGTCGCTGCCAAGTCCGCTGGGGAACCTCACGATGCAAGTGATGGAACAGGGACCCCTTAGGCATGAAGTTGCAGTGCTCCCGCTGCACAAGTTTGGCGCAGCTAAGGGGCCTCACCCTCCACAGCATCCGGACAGTGCAACAGTCCCTGGCCTGTGTTGCAGATAGATGAGGCCCACTATTGGTAATCTCCTCCGTGCACCCAGGTGTAGTGGTAGAGCATGGTATGCGATGCAGACCTCCCTACGTTGGTGCACAGGAGCACCTCGACCATTCACAGCTTCAAGGGGCACCGAGCAGTCTTCTCACACAGGTCAGCAAAGTGTCTCCATGCGACCTGCCAGACTTCACCATCAGGTAAGGGTGATCGGCAACGCCTCAATGTCTACTGCCACAGCCCAGTAACTCCACAGCACTTCTGCCTCCCACTTCTGGTCACAGACGCAGGCCCGGCGAGGCCTCCGGGCCCCGGGGACTGTCCACGCTTTCAAGATTTTGGCTGCCATGGTGTTGCAAGGAGGGCGTTATGAAAAGTTATGCATCACTGGGTTTTCCCAGGGATGCGTCTCTTTTCATAAATGTAGCCCTGAATCTGCATTTCCTCTTCCCCTGGGACTCTGGTTGGTCATCTTTGCTGTTGGAGAGTTTAGGGCCGTTGTTGATGTGCGCTGCACTTGGCCCTGGTTCCTGAATTCTGCATTCCATTACTTTTCTTTTCTTTTTTTCATTGAAGGTGGACTTACAGGCTATTTTTGCCTTTAGAGGCAAAAAAGGGGCGTTGGGCTGACTAATGTGAGTTTTTTTGCTGCTAATTGGCCTTTCGTGACTTTCTCTCGCTAACGTCAAAATCTTTATCGCCTTGACGCTAGTGTTAGTGGCAGATTTTCACCGCGGCTAGCTGAAGCTATCCCCATGTAGCGACGTATTGTTAATACATCGCTAACAGGGCGATAGTTTTCAGCGATAGGCTGTGTTAAGAAAACCGCCGCTGGCAGTTCTTGTATATATACCCCCTTTGTTCTCATTTGTCCATCATATGTGAACACTAGGAAATCTTGGATTATGCCTATATGCAAGTAGTTGGGATGCAGACAGCACCTGGATGCCTTTCAGGTGCTGTGCACTGAGTCCTGCCAGGCAATTATTAGCTCAGTGTCCAAATATTTATACTGGAGTTGGTGCATTAGATCTAAAGTGCCGGCCTGAAATCTTATTCCCTAAACTTTGGATGGCATCCATTTTTAAATGTTAACCTTTTATACGCTTTAACTGTGCTGAAGCTGTAATTTGTGATGATATTGGATGTAAAGTTTTTACATGATTTTTAACTCTGCACTTTTAACTTTGAGATTTGTATATTTATGTTTATTTGTCTTGTACTCTTATGATTGGAAATTACATAATAAAGTATTTTTATGATGTTGATGATGAATACCCAACTCTTATTGACTTATTGGTTACTTACTTGTATAATTCTCACTGTTATCTTATTTTTTCTTTAATGTATCACTATTCTCATCTTCTGTGAAGTTTTCTAAAGCTCACGGGTCATGTTCACGATATGTAAAAGTACAAATAACTAGTTAACTAACTAACTGTAGGAAATTAGGATCTGCTTTCATGATTACCCCCACTTTTTGCTGGTGTTCTACTGTTTTTTGACTAGTCTGACTGGAATCCTGCTAATCAGGACCACAGTCACTGTGCTTCACCACATAAATTGGTTATGGTGAGTACCTTGGTACATCCCTGGCTACTGGGGTATCCTTGTAAGTCCCTAGTATATAGTACTAAGGTACCAAGGGCATGGGTACTCCAGGAATCCCCAATTAGCTGCAGCAGGTATAATGCCACCCATGAGGGACCCTCCAAACTTTGACTACGGGCCTGCCATTTCAGCCTGTGTGAGTTGGTGCAATCACCTCTTACGAAAGATATAAGTTTCCTTATATCTTGAGTCACTGCACTTGAAACCTGTAAGTCACCCCTTTAGCGGGCCTTTCAGTCCCAAAGGCAGGGTGCGTGGTTCCGAGTGTGAGGGTGATCCTGCATGCGCTGACCTCCACTACAAACCCCAGAGTCCATTCTCCAGACTTTGTAAGTGAATCAGCAATTGCGATAGAGAGGCCAAGCATCATTACGCGATGACCATCTCTAAACTGGCTGGAACGAACCTGGGCATGTGTGTTATCAGACATGTTGGATAGCATAAAACAACATGAGAAGTGTCCCCCATTAAATATTCATATAAACAGGCACGACATTTGAGTAGCAGCCATACGGACCGCACAGTGAGCAACCGACACTCCGGGTTTTTCTTCATACAGCTTCCCAGCAGGATGTCGGGAAGAACCCTACCCCCGTAATTTATGCCCCTAGCTCTCATACATTGGTGAGCTACGACGTCATTAGGCGTTCTCACAAACTACGATTTCAGACTATCTAGATGGACAGGATGCCCTATAGAGTGTCATCTTTTTAATTTATAATAACGTTTACCCGGTTGGATCTCACTATATCCCCCGATATTCTCGTACTATCTGTGGACCTGGGTTTATGCCCTTGGCCCTCCATTCACAGCTTTCGCCCCAGACGTATGTATTGTAGCACCTGAGTAATATCTATACAGACCTTTGGAATAGAATCATTATAAAGATGTCTCTTGCCGTTTTGCATTGGCTTTAGGAATCCTATTCACCTGACACAGTATAGCTGGGAATTCATACATAATTGTTCGATTGCACGCTCCACGTTAATTTACAGCCACTGGGCTTCAGCTTTGGACAGCCCCGGTCTGGATATGATACATATCATTCTCTACGTCCAGAGCCCTGTTGTTTCTCCAATTGTTGGATAAAGTACCATAAATATAGATGGCCCTGTGTCACCACTACCCAAGTATGATAACATTTTTGCCCTGATGAAGGATTCCTAACATTTGGCACTTCTGAAACGCGCGTTGGCGCATTCACCTTGTTTTCTTGTTTGTTGTATATATACATTTATTATATGTTTAATAGATTTTTTTGTTGTCTGTATATGTTCATTGTTGATGTTGTAGTTGGGTATTTTAGTGTAATTTTTATTGCACATGATTTGTAAGTCTGACATTTGTTTGATATATATATAGTCATTGTCTTTTCTGTACAGTTTCAGGGCTTCTTCTTTTTTTTCTTGTACATATTTATAGGGATTATATATTATATGTATAAGTGTGTTTTTTAGAAGTCACTGTGGTAAACACCAACGTAAAATATATAAACAGAGAAAAATATGTATATTTTTGATAATAAATAATTGACAATGAAAAACTCTGTGGGCGATATATACATTTGGATATACTACCTGTTTATATGAATATTTAGTAAGGGACACTTCCCATGATGTTTTATGCTGTGCTTTTCCCTGGCTTTTCTTTCCCCCCAGAACTTGTATTGTTCTCAGGGACTCTCTTTTGTTGCTTCTTTATCAAACATGTTGGGATCATACCCCAACACCGTATCCGGTGTAGTAGGTAGGATTCCATCCATGGTGGGGCACCTCTGGGAAGCCCTCCATGCTCCTGGGACCGATCTTATAGAGCCAGACAGCAACGTCGGGCTGCTGCCAACCACAGACATGATTCTACCCTCCTGCTGCTAGGCCAAGCCCAAGCAGGGGAAGGTAGGATAAAAGGTTTCCTGTCACAGGGAGGTGTGACCACCTCCCAGACAGGATTTAGTATATTAGGCCGGAGTGGGGACACTTGCCAGCACCACTTGGTCTTCTAGAAATGCACATTTGGTGCCCTTCTTGAATACTCCAGTTCAAACCTACTCAGGGAGTTGCTGGCTCCCGTTCTGGCGCAAAACTGGACAAAGGACATAGGAGTATCCTCCCCTCTGTTCAGCCCCTCCTCTGGGAGGGACCCCTGAATCATCCCAACCCTCTCCTGAGGGTACTTAAGTGCTTCCCTGTGGGTGGGAGCCTAGATTTGTTGTGGGATTGGATATAGCTTCAACTCCACTTCATCTTTGACTGTCTGGACATCCTGTCCGAGTCCTGCTGACCGTGCCGTACTGATCGCATCGTTCTTTGCTTTGGGACCCAGACTGAAACTGAGAAGACTCTGCTCCTGACCTCGTCGTCCTGCACCCCCGCTACACCATCAGTGTCGGTGCTCCATAGAGGTTCCGCCCGGGGCCTGTGGACATCTAAAGGCATCCAAAGGAATCTCCCTTGGAGTGAAGGAGTAAGTCACCTGCATCCGAGGCACCACAACACAATCGACTGGTCTGCTTAACCTGGGCTCCAATGGACTGCAAAAGGCTCAGCAACACAGGTGGTGGTTCTGCTTTCCATCGAGGCCTGAGAACACCCTGCAACCCAACCCCTGTGCACCGCATTGCTTCATCACATGGGTTACCACGACTAACTCATGTCAACGGGGTTGGACACATCCAAAGGTTCTGTCGTTGAGTCTGTCCCCACTATAACTGATCCGGGACAATACGGTTGGTTGGACGGACAGATTCTGTTGTCTTCAGCATCACGGTGGCTTGGGTAGAGCTACCGATTCAGTGCACCTGTACTTGAAGCCTCTCTATCAAGTGATCTGTTTTCATTGAACTTGAGTGGCCTTCATCTTCCGTGCCTCCTGGATCTCGCGGAGTGTCATAGGCTCTGTCCACTCTGCTTTCAGGTACTTTTTGACATGAACCCACACCCCGGTTCCAACATCCTTCTGCAACATCGGTCTCATCCTGAAGTCCTCGATTGTGCTCGACAGTGGATGTAGGTATCCTGATTCTGAGGGTATCCACGGGTGGCGTAGCTCCTCAACCTTCTGTCTTTCACGGGGTATCTTCGGGGTCCACTGGGAAGGTTCTTTCCTCTTCAAGATTGCAACCGCAAAGTACCATGAGTAGTATTGAGCACGCGGTCGTGAATCCTCTTGGCATACGACTATCGTGGGATACGTAGACTCTCACCTGGGGTGATATCTTGGGTCCCCGACTCTCTCCACCTTCTGGGTCCAATCTCATCTACTATTGTGGTTCGCATTCCAATATTTCTATATTTGGTTTGGTCTCACCCTGGGGATCGCTGTGTATTGGTGCTTCTTACTATTCTATTTTGAAGCATTGTGTGCATTGACAGTATATCTCCGGCAAGAGATATTTTAGAGTGTAAGTGAGTGACTGTAATAAATATCTATTTTTATAAGTACACTGTGTTGTTCTTTTTCACTTAGCCTATACTAAGGATTGGATGCTGCAAAACCGAGCTGCTTTACACCCCTCCTAGAATAACCCTGAAGGCTGCTCTCCACAGCTACCACTTAGAGAGCTTTTCTGAGGTTGTCTAAACCACTAAAATCACCATCAGGGCCGTCTGGATTGGTGCAGGGTGCTACACTTACATAAGAGGGCATCATATACTAAGCCAGCCTCTCACACTAACTAACTAAATAAATAAATGCATCTTGCATGGGCTAGAAGGGGAGGGCCATGGATCATAATGAACGAAACGAACATTCATTACAACTGGGTACGACAAAGCTCAAAATAAAACATTTGTTTTTAGATTGGGCTTCAATTCAACAGCATACAGAATCCAGGGGTTCCCAGTTATGGTACTGATTTGAAGGCAGAGTTCACTTTTTGACTTTGGCTGCTGTTCCCGTGTTAATGGAAGAACATTGACATTTCCAAACATCCATCTTGCATTACCGTTTGTTAGCTATAAGACTGAGAGGCACAAGATTCACATTGAAGTACAACATTTGAAGTCGACATGTGTGGGATTTGAAACATCCTGAGATTCAAAACACCCATCTACAGTTACTCTGGACTTTTTCCATAGTGTTCTGTAACCTGTGGTTTTCTAATGCCTGAAAATTAACTTAATGCATAGTACATAGTATTACATCTGTGGTATTTTGTTCAAGACTAAATATTGATTCAACCAAAGTAAGTTTTTGGGGATTTCCTTTCTTACAAATTCAGTTCCCAAAGTGAACTCATTGTTTTTCTTTCTTACTTAAAATCAAAATAAGTTATCAGATTTACTGATACAGCTTGCGATTTTTCTATTCATTCTTTGTTTCCCTCAAATCATTTCACTTTCTGGACAAACTATTCCAGTAAATCACATGAGCCAGTTTAGGTGTTTGCATGTAGAATACAAGACATTATTAAAAAATAGTTCATTTAAAATGTGTTATAATTATGACAGATACCTGTTCACGATATTCAAATTAAGCAGTATTGTGTACTACTGGTAATATTTACTTAACTTTGTTTGAATTTGAAATATAGCTGGAATTGCTTCCTATTCGCTCATTTTATCTCAGGTACGGTCAAGCTGACATAACCTGAGGACGTTGTATTGTTTAGATATTCAGTGTGTGTAATTTGTTTGTTTCAAAATCCCTTTTACCTGTACTAAAGCCATCATTTTTCAGGCCTGGCTAATTCATTCTTGTGTGCTTAATATGTGTCTTCAGAATAAAGTAATTCAAAGGCAATAACAACTTTTCTGTGAACCAAAATAATTTCTATTAATGTTCTAAATACTTCTGCAAAATAAAAAGCAAACATACTGTTCTATTAAAAATGTTTGCAATGGTTTATTGCAAGAAAGGGCCAGCTATTTAAGACAGCAGCATGTTTTCTTATTATTCCTCTTTTTGTTTCCTATTCTTGCAATAAATACTATTCACCTTTGCACCAGAATGTCCTTGACAGACCTATTTTCTTTGCTGGTGCTTGTTTTCAAAAGGTGTACTCCAGTTTTATACTCAGAAAGGACACCTCACCTGAAAGATGAGAAAGTTCTCATGTTTATTACTGATTAAGTATGGAAGAAAAACATATGGAGCTTGTTTGGCTTCCTGGTATCTACAACATCTGTTGTTATTTATGATTTCGATAGCCGTTGTCTCTCCCTCTCCTCTTCCTCTACACGTGATATGTGGAGATGTATAGGGTGAGAGAGACAGAGACTGTGATAAGGGAAAAGGAAAAATTGTTCCACCTACCTCACCTCGCCTTAACCTCACTTCATCAATAAGACTTACACCTGCAGCACCACCCCTCAATTTCACACGCCCCCACAGCTGCATCCGAATCCTACCCAGACCCAGAGCCCTCCCTCCACCAGTACACAAGCTACTTCAGGTCCTCCACTTTACTAAATAAGTGGCCAACTGTATATAATTTATTCAAGGGTGATCAAATATAAATTTCAATCTCATTTCACTGGCAAACAAACACCTCCGCTACTTCCTTTATCACTCCAAGATCTCTAGCCTTCAAAATCTGTTACGAGATCAAACATCTTACAACACCAGAACAGAGAAAGAAAATCTCTTCAGTTTTCCCTCAGCTACTCCCTCCTCCATAGCAAACACATCTTTCTTCCCTCCCTTAATACAAGAACCACCCCTTGATTATCTTTAACTGCAGATTTCACAGCTCTTAAGTTGAACCTTAACCCACTTACTCCTCCATTAACACACATAGCCACTTTCATGAGACATAAACGGACAAGAGGTACCTCACTTCCCTCAGCTGAAACCCTCTGTTTGCCGTTGGTATACCAACTTACACACACCATTCACATACTATAAAAAGCATCACACAATTAATTTCTCCCAAGCTCTAGAACATCTTTCCCTCCCTTATAAGGACCTGTTAAATGTATACGGAGCCTCCTACAATCGCAAATGCATGAATGAAATGAATGAATGAAATACTACATTTAAAGCATGAACAGCTACTTTAAAGGAAGCATCCCAGAGCTGCCAGTAGGAGACATCTATCCTAGCCTAGACATCTCTAAAATGGAAGGTTTTCAGGTCTCTTTTAAAATGAACTTCAGAGTTCACCTTCTTTAACTCTATGTGCAGGGAATTCCAGAGTTTTGCAGCCAGAAAGGAGAAGGACCAACACCCTCTCTTACCCAGCTGAACTCTGGGGATGATAAGAAGACACTGATTAGAAGACTTGAGATCTCTCCTGGGCATATACTCTCTAAATCTTTGGCGAAGATATTGAGGTCCCATTTTGGAATAACTCTAAAAGCAGGGCCTTAAATGTGACCCTCTTATTCATGGGTAGCCAATGAATCTTCTTAAGCGGGACCAAATTGATTCTCTTTTAGGATATTTTAAAATAATACATGCTGCCACGTTTTTCACAACCTATAGTTGATTTAGCAACTTTGCAGGGATCCCCAGGAGGAGGAAGTTAAAATAAACCATTCTGGAAGTAACAAAAACTTAGACAATCAGCTCCCTGATGTGAGCAGGTAAGAATTTTAAAGTATTTTGCAGAGATTTAAGTGAACTAAAGGATGTTCCAATAATCTTCAGGATGTCAGGTTTGAAATAGAGTTCTTTTTCAAATTTTACCCAAAGATTTCTTACCACCTTAGTGGTTATCAGGGGATCTCCAAGTTCATTAAGTCATAAGCTCAGCAGGTAAAATGGAGAGGGATTATCAAACACTAGGCCTTCCAATGTGTTGGAATTGAACTTATAACAGCTCATTTGCTTCCATTTTGCTACAGAGGCAAGACAGCCCTAGAAGAGTTACACAAAGCCAACATCCTCCTGCCGGAAAGAGAGCAACAGCTGAATATATTGTCAGCATGTTAAAGCCATATCGTTCACACTTCTTGGTCAGTGGGCCACATAAATGTTAAATTATGTGGGACTTAATACTGAGCCCTGAGGGACGCTGTGTCCTAATTCCCTGAAACTGGAGGTGAGTGGGAGGAGGTGTACTTTCTGAACTTTTTCCAGCAAAAATATTTTATCCATAAGTTGGCCCTGTCTTTCACACCAATGGCGTCTAAGAGTTCCAGCACGATATTATTGGACACAGTGTCAAAAGCCACCAACACATCCAAAAGAATGATGACAGCTTTTTTACCTTAATTTAGGCTAAATTCACAAATTTGGAGACCTTTAAAAGTACTGCTTCTGTACTATATGCCAGGCGAAGCCTGACTGCATTGAATGTAAGATTCCATTTAATTCTAAAAAATGGATAAGCAGTTTATTTATAATTTTTTTCAAGGATTTTTCCCAAGATAAAAAGAAGGGAGATAAACCTATAATTACTAGGATTTGAGGGATCGGCATTAGGTTTTTTAAGCTGCTGCATTACTAAGCGCCAGATAACAATCTTAGCGGGTGGGATACTCCGTCACAAACTTGAGGGATAGTCCATCCACCGTATTGCAAGTTCCATAGAATATAAAGGAATTGCAATTTGTCGGATGGGATATCCGTCACATTTGTGACAGACTAACCCTGTCCACCTGGATCGTAATCTTGCCCTAAGGCTTTTTACAACAGGGAGGAGCCATGCCTAGCTCAAAAGATTGATTAAATAACCAATGTGTTGCTTACTTTCAATTGGAGCTGCCATTTTTAGAATCTGAGGGGGGTTAGGTATCTAATTGGGACCGTGAGGAAGCATTCAAGATGTCGGGTTCTGGGGGGACGTGACTTGCCGTGCTGCGAAATGGCTGCTAGCTAGGCGAGCTCCGCCGGCCGAGACATGATCCTGACAAAATCCGTATAATTGGTGGGCGCATACTGTGCTGAAGTAACTTACGCTTGCAGTCCAAGGTGTGCGGACTACAACGACCCGAAGATCACCGCTAGATGTGCCCTTGAAGAAGTAGAACGAGCCCTGGTCTGCGGTGGTTGCTCGCTGACTGCTGGTGACGAGTGAAGGAGGCTGGCAAGGTGAAAATTTAGACCGCAGCAGCACCAGAGCGGTGGGTCGCGGTCTCTACATGCAGCTGCGGGTGCTCTGCTGTCCCCGTGAGTGACGGACTGCCTGCTCGGAGCCGCCGGGTGGTAAGCGGAACTTGTATTGGACCCAGAGCGTCCGAAGGCAGATCCTGGAAGGTGCGTAGAAGGGGAGGCGGACCCTCATGGCCGACTCGGCCGGAATAGCGGGCTGCCCCTGAGAAAGCCAACACCCATGCGACGTGGGGAGGCCCTTTATATGCACTTATAGGGGGATAGCCACGAATGACTTATCTGACGGGGGCAGGACGCATGTACATTGGTGATGCTTGTTGAGGCTGCATTACTCGCTGCGGGACCTGTGACCCGGCGTCTATAGTGGTTGGCGCATAGAGACGGTGCTGCAGCACTGTTGAGGTAGACGAGGCACTGCCCTTACCTCTAGACGCCCTGGGGAACGGTAGACGACCAATCCTGCATCTGCATCTATATGTGACCGGTATTTCACGGCCTGCAGATGCCTGATGGAATGGAATAGTACCTCCTTCACACTGCTTGGACTAACTGCTACACCACTTCCCCTACAACTGTAGCCCCATTGATGCACCCGCTGAAGGGGGCTCTGAATGTGGATTGTGTGCTTGTTCTGGAGGTTTCTACGGTCTGCGCGATTGCACTGCGGGCCTGGGTATTTATTGCTCCGACTCAGTGGTCAGATATTAGGCAGTGCGGCCTGCTCTGAACAGTCTGTGCTCAATTCACGATCACCTAGTGCAGTGCACGTAGTGTCTCTGAAGCCGACTGAGCCATGGGCAAACAGGACGATAAGCAGCCAAAGTTGACTTTCGAGCAGTAGAGGAACACGAGGCTCACAGAACATGACTCGGAGGCGGGAACGGAGAGGCCGCCGGACCTGCAAGCGGAGGACCAGGGGGAAGATCTACGCTCCTTAATGCTTGAAATGAAGTCCAGTTTGCGGAATACAGACTCTAAGTTGGATGCGTTGACCTCCCAATTGGACGCTGTTAAGACGCAGGTGGGGACACACGAGACTAGGCTGCATGCGCTGGAGAACCGGGCCTCAGACTTTCATGACTTCCAAGTGGAGACGAAAGAACAACTCCTCCAAAGTGCTGGGAATAATACGTGCAAAAAAGGAGGATTTGGAAGCCAGGTCTCGCCGTAACATAATTACTGGCGTACCGGAGACAACAGCCATTGCTAAGATGGAGACCTACGTAGCAGATCTACTACACGAACTGTTTGATCTGCATCTTTCTTCAGTCTTCGCCGTGGAGAGGGCGCATCGTGCTCTGGGTCCTCGACCGCCGGTTGGCGCTACCCCCAGACCCATCCTGGCCAAGATCCTAAATTATCAAGATCAAGACACTGTCCTGCGTCTTGCCCGGGGTAAAGGGATGATCACCTATGGGGGAAATACCATCTCTTTCTACCTAATGTTCAGGCGGCACGGCGGGAGTTCTTGCAGGCTAAACGGCTCCTGCTGCAGGCCCAGGTTCCCTATGCGCTTCTTTACCCTGCCAAGCTTAAAGTGACTTATGATGGATCTGCCCATTTCTTTACAGATGCTAAATCTGCCCTCAAGTTGGCAAAACATATTGGGGGAAGACATCCAAACAACGCTCTAAAGAGTCGGCAATTGCAGAGCACAGTTTAAGCGACAATGACTGATATGGCTCTTGTTCCCGAGGTCACTTTGGAAGACTTTACGATGAATCCTGTCGACATGGCTTGGTTTCTAATTGTTGAAGCCGGGAAGTGAGATTTGCCTATATATTGTTTGTAACTGGTTTTAATATCCAGCACTGTCGTGATTGATTGCTGGTTCTGTGGGCTTCACATCCGTTTCTAAGATTTAGTAGGGGCTAGCTGTGGCTTCTTACATTAGTATAGGTTGGAACTTTTTGGGTGAATACATGTTTCTTAAATGCACTCCACTGGGCTTGGGCTTTGGAGTGTTTTTATTGTTAAGAGAAGATAGGGATGGCTCATCGAAGTGTTCTCGGCCACCCTGAGTAATCGTGGGAGTATGCCGGCGATACTACACCCCTGCGGGAGAGCTCCCACTTGTTGTTGTAGGTTTTATGCTGTTTGGGATGGGTAATCTGCAACCTGATTGGGGGGTTGGAGTGGGTGGTGGGTTGGGGGTTGGGAATGTTTAATTGTTAGCCAGATCTTTGCTGTTCAATTTCTATGCTGCTGGTCATGTGAAATATATACGCCGTTATGCTCCGCTCCTGATGAGTCGCTACATTATATTGATATAGCCACCAATGACATCTTTCAATTTCCAAACCTGGAACATACGAGGGTTAAATGATGGTAGGAAGGCCAGGTTAGTGCATTCTTACTTACTTAGACATAGCATTGACGTTTTCCTGCTACAGGAGACACATTTAAGCATTCCCGCCTCACCCAGATTGCGTCCCCATAGATAGGGTTCGGTATACTCCTCTGTTTACTCCAACTACGCTAGAGGAGTCACAGTGCTGATCAGACGCGGATTGGAGTGGAAGGCAGGCAAACAACTATTAGACCCCGAAGGTAGATATGTAATCATACAAGGTACCCTAGCTGCCAGCCCACTGGTGATAGTCGCGGTATATGGCCCCAATGCTTACACACCTGAATTTTTCCAAACCGTAGGGGCTGAAGTGAAAGCGACAAACTGTGACACTATTATCTGGGGAGGGGACTTCAATGCCATTCTCGATGATGTATTGGATAGGAAAGGGATATCTCATACACTACACCCTCTAGCTAGCGCCACGCTGCAGGCCATTCTATCAGATGGAGACTTGGTGGCAATCTGGCGGCATGTGCATGAGGCGGTTAGGGAGGGAACATACATTTCAGAATATCATAAGGCGTGGTCCAGGCTGGACTATTGGTTGGTTTACCGAGATGTAGCTACATGGGCAAGGGAGGTCCTGCATCTTTCCTGATCCCTATAAGATCATGCACCCTGTCTCTTGCGCCTGGAATTACCAAACTCAGTACCTAAAATGTATACCTGGAGATTGCCACACAACGCCATCTTAGACGAAGCTTTTAAGGAAGAAATTAGAGGAGACATAAATAATTATTTTTCCCTCAACATGGTCTCTGTGAGCATGGTGGCTACGTTATGGGAAGCTTTTAAAACTGTGATAAGGGGGAACTGTATAGCAAGACAGGGCGGGGTATTGAAAGCCATTCGGGGGACTCTAAACTCACTCGAAAAACAGATTAGGGAATTGGAGCAATAGTTCTACACGTCCGGCGAGCCCACTACACTGGTCTCGCTGAAAGAAAAACTACTTGAATTTGAAGAGGCACACAGAGAAATCAAATTCCTAGGTAAACACCCTCAGGCTAGGCAATATGGAGAAGGGGATAGGGCTGGGAGGACGCTGGCGGCAATGTTAGGATCCCCACGATCCTCTGCATTTGTCACTGAGTTCAAAACTGCGACCAATCTTCAATCAGAGGGCAGAAAGCGATAGTCAATGAATTCTCCAGTTTTTATTCTAAGCTCTACACCACTACACAGAACTCCAGCCCTGAAGGGCTGCTGCCATTCCTGGACTCTCTTGAGTTGCTTTGGCTGAGTAATAGGTACAGAGAATATTTGGATTTCCCCTTTACAGCGGATGATGTGGCGCAAGACATAAAAAGCCTACTGTTAAACAAAGCCCCTGGTTCGGATGGCCTAACAACCGCCTTTTATAAAACCTATGTCGAGGAACTAGCACCCCGCCTCTTCGAGCCCTTCGAGGAGGCCCGCGAAACGGGTATCCTGCCACAGTCCATGCGGGAGGCAATTATAATTACCCTCTTAAAACCTGGGAAGCCCGAAGACGAACTAGACTCCTATAGGCCACTCTCGCTGATAAATGTAGATGTTAAAATCCTTGCGGAACTCATTGCCAATAGGCTGCAGCCCTTGCTCCCATTGGTGGCCCATCCGGACCAATCTGGGTTTATCCCCAGGAGGTCAACATCCCAAGATCTCAGGACTTTATTCTCGGTATTACATTATTTGCACCCAGAGTTACAAGCAGCCGTTGTATTCTTAGATGCAACAAAGGCTTTTGATTCTCTAGAATGGCAATACCTGTTCACAATCCTTGGTCAAATGGGTTTCAATCCATTATTTATAAATGTAATACGTCTGCTATACACGCAACCGCTAGCACGTGTGAGAGTGAATGGTCTCCTCTCGGCACCCTTTACTATTTTGCGAAGCACAAGACAGGGATGCCCGCTATCCCCCCTACTCTTCACGATCACGATGGAACCACTCGCGGCGCGTATCCGGCAAAATCATACTGCCAAAGGGATTGGATTTAGTGCCCGTAGTCTTCTAATTTCACTTTATGCAGACAACGTCACCCTGTATGTCTCTAACCCAGAAACAAATCTAGACCCGTTATTTAGGGAATTTATTAAATTCGGTGGCCTCTCCGGCATATCGATCAATTGGGCTAAATCTGGTATTTTTCCTTTGACTGACACCACTGTCCAATCTCCATCTGAGTTCCCCCTGACATGGATGATGGAAACAGTGAAATATTTAGGTATATGGGTTAGCAGGGATATGCAGGTCTTGTGGAACATGAACTACGGACATGCCATAAACTGGTTGGAGGAGAAGGTCGCTGCTTTTGCTGGGCTCCCACTCTCATTGGCCGGAAGGATAGCACTGGTCACGGTGGTGGTACTTCCTAAATTCCTTTATTAATTTGTTAATATTCCACTTCCCCTTACGCAAGCCTTTTTTAAAACCCTGAGGTCCCTTTTGATTTCTCTGATAGGGGCGGGTGGAAAAGCTAGACTGTCCTGGGAACTTTTAACACTTCCTTTGCGACAGGGTGGACTTGGAGCTCCGGACATGCAATTATATGCATGGAGCGCACAAGAGCAGTTCTTACATTACTGGGCACATCCCACTCCTTTTCAGCCCCATGTGGCGAGGGAAGCGGCTGTTGCAGCGCCCCTCCCCCTACAGGTTGCCCTGTTTAAAGGATACAAGCGCCCCAGGGAAGATATAGATACAGTAGAGACTATGCGCTGGGCCTGGAACGAGTTGCGGAAGAGAGCCGGAGCAGCTATCCTGTATGCCCCTGCAATGCCCATAGCACATAACCCGATGCTGTTCCCCACCGGGGAGGATATTGGAAAAGACCTGGCAAATAAAGTGAACCTCCACACTTTCGCTGACCTCTACCCAGAAGGGTCTTTCCGACCGCCTCCTTTGGCCACGGAGGAGCGGCAGGTCTTATTTTCTGAATTATTTGCATATCACAAACTTAGGGCTGTGTGTCATGGCTCATGGGTGTGAATCACTGCTAACAATGTGCATATATACCAATTATTTCTCCATCTTATTTCAAGCAGTCTAGAGTCCCCACAATATAATGAATATGATTTCTCTTCTTGATGCCGTACCAAATACAACTATCAAATATCCTAATCTGTGCATTCTCTGTGACATAAATATATGTTTTCACAAACAAAAAATTGAAAATGATGTCATGTTTGGTTTGGAAGTTTACAATCTCCAGCAATGGACTCGAGTTTGGCGGTGTGGGAGTAGGACAACATGATACAGCCCCACTACCACACCGCCAAACAGGACTGCTGCCCGCCAGCCAGATTATGAGTATTATCATGGTCTTACAGGCAGCGGTGTGCCGATCCAGCTGTGGTGCAGTTTAAAGGCTCATAAGTGAGCCTTAAACTGCACAGCCACAGGGTAGCCAGCGCATGTTTCTGCAAGGCATGGACTTTGCAGTCGTTGACTTCAGGAATGGGATGCATGCACACGGGGTGGCATAACATGTGTCCCCTGCATGCACCCCCATGCACAGGGCCTACTACTAGCAGTTTCATGGAGTAAGAACCTCCATGAGACCATGAGGAAAGTCGTAATATGCTTTCAAGAAAACTCAGTCTTTCCCACTGGTACTTTCTCACCACAACTATGGACATCATATGTACGATCACTGTGTAAGAAAAATGACCAGAACTCAGCAGACCCATACATTTACCATCCAATATCAAAGGCAATTTTGCTAAAAAAAGTGATGGAGCTGATTTTTCACTGATCTCAAATTTATTTTGAGAAAACAACCTAATACCGGACAAACAATCGGTCATTTGTCCAAGAAGTGGCACTAAATCTGTATTATTCTCGATCTTGGGTAATCTGAAAACTAAGAGAGCACAGATGAGGAGCTCGGCTTTTACTTGACCTAGCAGCACACAAAACTGTGAACCATGATGCACTAATTATAAGATTAAATGAAATTGGCATGCATGAGCAATTCTGGAATCAACCTTTTCCTACCCTATTAAAGGGTCAATCCTCATCCTAATTTAACCATTCACCTACACCTCTTACCGAAACAAAGATGTTCTTCAAGCCTCAATTATTTCCCCCAATACTTTTTAATGTTTACATCAGAACCCTTCTTGAACTCAACATATCTTTTGAACTCATGTTGTATAACTATGTGGCTGATACCCACATAATACTTACACTGGAGAACTTGTGAATGAGCTTGAACATATTTGTGAGAGAGTCTCACTAGCTGAATGCCACTCACTGTAAACACTGGTAAAATGGACTTGAGTGCTAAATGGCAGTGCCTATCTTATAATAATAATTCTGCTGCTGTATTGCTGAGGTAAGTGCCTCTTACCTGTTTTTCCCAGGTGAGTGGCAAAGGCCTCCCCACTCTTTCTAAGGACAGTAGAGTATGGACTTGCTGGGGACACTGGAAGAGAGGGTTCCATTGGAAATTCTGTGAACTGGTCATCTAGAGGCTAGTCTCAAAAGGGGACACATTGGGCCCGATTCACAGAACTAACTTAAGACAAAATCCTAAACTTACTACCATTTTGGTATTCACAGAAGGCACTTACTCATTTTGGTATTCACAGAAGGCACTTACTCATTTCGGTATTCACAGAAGTTAGGAGTCCTAACTTTAGGACTCCTAAATGCCTTCTGTGAATACCGAAAGCCTTAAAATTAGGATTTTTCTCAGTTTAGTAGTAGTAAAGTTGGGAGTCCTAACTTTAGGACTCCTAAACTGAGAAAAATCCTAATTTTAAGACTTTCGGTATTCACAGAAGGCATTTAGGAGTCCTAAAGTTAGGACTCCTAACTTCTATGAATACCAAAGTGAGTAAGTGTCTTCTGTGAATACCAAAATGAGTAAGTGCCTTCTGTGAATACCAAAATGGTAGTAAGTTTAGGATTTTGTCTTAAGTTAGTTCTGTGAATCAGGCCCAATGACTCCATTTGGAAACAGAAACACCTAGAAAATAGCCAGGAGTGTGTGGGACCTAGAGAGTTCAGGCGTGGAGTGTAGCCTGCTTTAGGGTGCCAAGTGATGCTGAAGAAGACCCCAGGCCAAGGAGATTACCAGTATGGGGTGCAAAATTCTCATAATTTGCTTTCTTGCAATTACGTAAAATTTGGAGAAATGTATACAAAATTATGCATAATTACACAAAATGCAAATCTGACATTTTGAGCTACATTTTGGTGAAGTGGGCATAACTTATAATTTCGTGCAGCATAATTACGCAGAGTTACTACAAAATTACACGTAATTATGTGTAATGGATTTCAGACTCAAAAACTATTTAACACTCTGCTTGGATAAAAACTCAACTCTAAAATGTAAATTCAAGTTGATTTATGTTTACTTGAGTTTAAAACACTGCCCCTTGTGTATGGCTTTATAGTTTTGTGCCCCAAAATTACCTGAACCCTCTGCTTAAGTAAATAATCTACCTGAAGGGTTTGTTCTCCCACATTAAAAGAACTGTTGCTCATCTTCAAAACACTGCTGTTTGTTTTTGAGTTTGTCGTTTTTCTCTCCGAAATGTCCTGGTCAGCTCAGGTAAAAAATCTACCTGAAATGGTGCTTGTGCTAAAAATGACCTGAACAGGACAACTGGCATTGAAATTTCCCACTGAAATTCTGTGATGTGGTGTAATGACATAATCTTGTTAATTTCTCTTAAATTTTGTGAAGCAAAATTACCAAAATTGTGATTATTACTCCCGCGTAAATAAAATATCAGCCAGGCCTATCTTTCAGTGCAAAATGCATCCTTGTGTCAATTTTTTATGCAAGTATACATTTCCATGTAAAAAAAAGCGAGTGCAAAAAAACACAAGTGGCACATGGAACAACTACTCTATATACTATATTCTGGCCATATTCCGGGGTGTTCCGTGAAACTGTTTTGCCATTGGGAACGCCAGATTCTTGATCTTATCCAATTATCTACAAGAACCCACTCAGGTCGCCAGGATCTTTTTATTTGCCAAATAGCGTAGAGGGAAGAAACACAATTATCAAATCGTATTTACTGCAATTTGATATTTCAGAAAGAAAGACTCATAATCTGGGAGGTTGACCTTTTATTATCAGCAAAAACATCTGAATATTAAGGCACCTCAATACAAGGCACAAAAGATAAATGGGGACTAACACAAATGCTAGTCTACGAAGTATCCGCTTACGACTAAAGATAAACAGGATTACAGCTTCCAAAAGCATCAAGTACCCTATGGCATTTGTGATATCGAAATTTAAAGTCATGAATCAAATCATTTCTGTCCCTACTCTATTCTAAGGTGACATCCCTACTCAATATTCCCTTCCAGGTGAGGATCGCATAAAAGGTGTCAGCAGTGAAACTTCCTAAGAAGTCTTCACCATATGAGAGCTCGATCTATAGTGCTCCTTTGAGTCCCTCTCCTAAGTCTCGTCTACTCAACCCACGGGGCTCCGTCCCTAATACAAAACCCCAAAAAGCTGTACACGCCCTTCAGCACACCCCTTCAGGCAGCTTCTTCCTCCAGTAGATTTCCATTTGGATCCTTTCATCTTCCTTTCCATGAATTCGACCTTGGGTCCCAGGCCTTTTCTGTACCAGGAGTTGCAACTTTACATTCCAATCCACTCCCTTCCTGTCTACTCCTTCTGTCTCCATTCCATTTGAACAAAGACTTATTCTAACTAACGAGCTACATGGCCTTGTACCTGCAGCCAAATGATGAACAGAAAAAAACCTTAACATCATGAGGTTTCACAATTCACTGCAATTTAAGCTTTGCTAAAATCCTGTCGTCCTAATAAAGCATGGCTAAAATAAACGAAGGCCTTCACTTTACATATATGGTTAGGCCTCAAACCAAACACACTACAATTACTAATTCAATTTATTCGTCTCATACTTAAGAGAACTATCTTCTTCATTCTTCTAACATGACTTTAATGTCTCTTAATGCATGACATTACTACAACTAAACATTTCACATACACAAATGCATTTCTTAATAACTGGTGGACTTTTCTCTTCTCTCGAGGCCTGTTTATATTTCTACTTTTCTATTTCAACGAATATATTTCTATTACTCTTTAAACATTCTTATTTTATATGCGGGTGCTGACTAACAATGAATATGGTGCACCCCTACAAATTTCGCATCAGCAACGCTCTATCAGTTCCCCCCTTTGATGACAACTTGTCATCACACAAATCCATTTATACAGAAGTGGTAACCATCCTATTATGTCGGAACCCCTCCATTCTTTTTAGATCCTGATTCTGATTATCTTGCATATGCGCCATTCGTCTTTCATATCCCCTGAGATTCCTCTCAGCTCTGTTTCCTCTATACCACTTGTACGCTCTTACAAGTCCCCACAAACAGATCACACAAATCACCACAATCAGGATTGGTTTCAATCACATATCCGAGAATTCCTTTCCCCAAATCTGCAAACCAGCTTCCCACATGTCCAAATCCTTTCCCAATCTTCTCCCACACATTCTCTTCTGCCAATATTGCAGCCTCTTCGTGAAGTGTGGTAATGTTGACTATATATTTCCTCAGCTCCTTGCTGTTGTCTGGAATATACGTGCAACATTCTTGAACCTTCAACAATTTACAGACTCCGCCCTCTTTTGCCAATAATACATCTAATGCAAGACGATTTTGTAAAACCATTGTCCTGATTGATAACATTTCTCCATCCACCAACAACAATGACTTCGCCGTGTTCATTGACAACTCATCAACTACAGTTGCTAGCTTTCGTATTTTCATATCATTCAAAATCACACCCAGACCGGGTATGATTGCTCCAAAGATATCACCAATCACAACTCCTGCACTTGCATCTCTCCGTGCTCTAGATTGGTGTCCTGTTTCTAGCAGAGTCAAAGACTCGGCATGGTATATCTTCTGGAAAATAACAGCCAAATAACAAGTTCCGTACCACTGCTCAGGCAACCTCACGTATGCATTCCTTCCACACACATAATACACTGTCGGGATGACCTGTATCTGACCCTGCAAGAAGTTCTTAGCTGAATCTTCCATAGTAAAGGTATGGGCACATGTGCTATGCCCAACCCAGATTTTGTCCTTGTCTGACTGCGGACGAGCAACACACAGATGTCCCTTTTGTACTTGATCCAAAGCTATGGGTCCATAACTTCCCCTTGACTTATGCAGTTTCTCTTCATCCTTATCTTGGGTTAATTTTCTATATCTGTCTTGATGGTGATGGTATCTAATACCCTCATCTACAGAAGCAGGCAACTGCATGCACACATAGCAATCTTTCGCATCCATCGCATCAACGTACTCATACAACAATTTCGCATACACATTAAGTTTGAAATCACCTCTCGACAAATCCATGTGTAACATACGACTTTCTTCTAGCATCATCACCCTTTTATCTCCTGAAATATCCTTCTTGGTACTGGGAGTGACAGATGTAGGTGTTCCCAGCATCTTCCCCTCCTCCCTGTGGGCCACTGCATACGAAGTTATGACTACTGCGAATATAACAGCTATGACTACTCCTAAAAGTGTACCTATCACTGTCTTCGCCCTACGGTGTGAATTTCTAGGCTCCACCATTTTTCCTCCCCGCTCAGAATCCAGTTCAATAACAATGGGCGAGAGTGTCTTCCTCATTCAGGCTTGTATCTCAATGCAACAATTATCCTCTGTAGCTAATGTTCTTTTCTAACGTTTCAGTTCTCTACTTTATTTCGAATCAGCAAAGGCTTCCTTCCCCTTTTCCGATACCTCCGACTGAGATGTCACAACATTTTTCTTCTTCCACTCGGGCCTAGATTGTCTTCTTTTTGCTCTTTTTCGCCCAAGTTCATCGCTAATCCAAAATAACTGCAGGTCCCAACAACTCTAGGACTCCTTGCAAAATTTCAAGTTTGAGAGTTTTCAGTTCTTGGGGAGAAGGCACAACAGCAAAGTTCGGGAAAGCCAATGTATCCAAAATCAGACCACGAATGTTACTCAGGAGCGGTGGATCTGGAATATGGAGAGTCAATACTCCCTCGATCTCCAATCCTGAAATCTTCAGTAAGACTTCCGCCCTCAGAGCCGGAGGACCGCTGAAAAGAGTAATCGACCTCAGCCTCCCCATACTCATCGGTCCTAGCATTCGTTGCTACGTACGTCCACTCAGGTGAAGCGTACCTGTGACACGGCACTCTTGCTCTCCCCGACCTTCTCGGAGCTTCCGGATCTTGATCTTCCTCACTCTGTTCTGACTCTGTCACCTCCGATACTGGGGCAAGATCTCTTCTCGGTGTCCCTCTCGAATTTACCCGTTTCTGACTCACGGGCCAAACTCTTTCTGCTTCTGAGACACCCCTGCTCTCCCTTCTGATACCCTGTGCACTGCTTTCTTCCTCGGCAGGATTAGGCTCCACTCTGCCTACTGCACCTTCTTCCGCTTCTGTTTCTGATTCGGAGTTTCTCTCACTCTCGCTTGCAGCTTGTTCCAGTGCAAAACCAGCTGCGTCAGTCACCCTTACAGCTTGACTTGCCCTCTCAGATGGCCCTGCCACCTCAGCTGGGTTTTCGTTCACGAGAGGGGCTGTATCTTCCAAGGGTGCTGGAACTCTACGGGTATGGGAGGCATGCACCCAGTTCGGTAGTCCCCCACACTTCACTGCCGTATTCGTAACCGAATAATCTGGTACGGGCCTCTCCAGCGAACATCCAAGCAGCTCTTCCTCACGTGTTTTCGTACCAACACCCAGTCCCCTGGGCACAGGTCGTGGCACAGATCACTTGCAGCTGGAACAGCTACCGCCTGCACCTGCTGGGACACAGAATGAACCACATCAGCCAGGGCTTTACAGTAGTCGAGAATTACATCATCAGTGATATTTATCAATGCAGAGGTGGGTATTGCTGGCACACGCATCGCTCTTCCCATCAATATTTCGTGGGGTGACAATCCAGTTCTCCTATCAGGCACACTCCGGAGACTCATAAGAACCAAAGGTAAGGCATCTGGCCACTTCAGAGGAGTTGAGGAGCACACCTTTGCCATTCGGGCCTTCAATTTTCCATTAACTTGTTCTACTATCCCAGAAGCTTCTGGTCGATAACTGCAATGTAACCTTTGGTCTATGTTCAAGGCAGCACAAAGCAATTTCATTAATTCGCTGTGGAAATGCGTTCCTCTGTCCGATTCCAAAGAGGTCGGGAACCCGAACCTCGGGATAAGCTCTCTCAACAGTAATTTAGCTACAGTTAGAGTATCACACCTGCGTGCTGGGTAAGCCTCCACCCATCTAGAAAAGACACACACTACGACTAATATGTACCTCAACCCATTACACTTTGGCATCTCAATGAAATCTAACTGCATCCTGTTGAAAGGGCCACCTGACCTCTCTATGTGACTCATTGTCACAGCTGTTCTCTTCCCTACATTAATTTGTTGACAGGTGACACATCTTTGACATACAGCTTCGGCTGCTGCCCGAAACTTCGTATTGTACCATGTTTGACGAAACACTCGCACCATCGCATCCCTGCCAAGATGCACAGCACCATGTATCCATCGTGCCATTGGATTCAACAGACATTCCGGTAACACCGCTCTGCCATCACTCGAAACCCAAACATCCACATCTCCCTTCTCACATCCAGCTCGCACCCAACTATCCCGTTCCTGGTCAGACACCTCGTCTTGCAATTGTTTTAACTCTTCCCATGTATCTGCCATCGCCAGCATCACACTGAGGTCAGTTGTCTCCTCTTTTCCCCTTATATGTCGTTCCGTGAAGTCACATCCCTGTTCTGCACAAAATCGAGCAACCTCATCTGCATAATTATTTCCAAGTGACACAAAATCATTTCCTTTCGTATGGGCAGAACACTTTACCACTGCGATTTCATTTGGGCCTTGCAATGCTTCTAACAATTGTCTCTCATAATCCCCATTTCTAATGGGCGACCCAGATGATGTCATGAATCCCCTCTGGGACCATAACTGTCCGAAGTCATGAACGACACCAAACCCGTACTGACTGTCCGTATAAATCGTTATACGGATCTGGTTAGCGGCCAAACAGGCACGAGTCAAAGCAATTAGCTCAGCCACCTGTGCGGAGTATACTCCTTCTAGACAAGCGGCTTCAACCACTCCAGTGATGGTACAGACAGCAAATGCCGCTCTCAACTGACCCGTATTGTCTCTTAAACATGATCCATCAACAAAGAATATTTAATCTGACTCTGGAAGTGGTTCATCCACAATATCGGGTCTGGGTTTGGTGCACAATTCAGTCACATCGAGGCAGTCATGATCCTCACAATCTTCATCATCTATATTCGGAATCGGTAACAATGTGGCAGGATTTAAAACAGAACACCTCTTCAACGTCACATTCTCGGCAGCTAGGATGACTTGTTCATAACGTGTCAACCTATTATTCGTGAGGTGCTGTGTTTTAGTCCTGGTCATCAACAGTTCAACAGAATGTGGCACATGCACAGTAAGCGGATGACCCATTACAATGCTCTCACATATCTCGATACTGACACCTGTTGCAGCAACGGATCTGAGACATCCGGGCAACGCAGAGGCTACTGGATCTAGTGTAGCCGAAAAATAGGCAACTTGTCTACGGACATTGCCATGAACTTGAGTTAACACTGCCAAAGCGCAACCTTCTTTCTCACAGCAAAACAATGCGAATGCCTTCTTGTAATCAGGCATTCCCAGAGCTGGTGCACAGCACAAGGCTTCTCTTAGTTTAAAAAATGACCTTAAACAGTCTTCATCCCATGGTACCGGATCACTCACATCCTTGCGCGTCAGCCGCTGTAAGGGCTTTGCTTCAAAGGAAAAGTTCGGGATCCATTGGCGACAATAGCCAACCATTCCCAAAGACATTCGAACTGCCCTCTGAGTCGTTGGGACGGGCATTCTCAAAATCGCATCTATGCGATCTGGTGATATTTTTCTTTTACCTTTCTCAATCCGATGACCCAAATACTGTACTTCACTCAGACAGTACTCTAATTTATTTGGAGAAACCTTATGTCCATTCTCCCCTAGGAAATTCAACAGTGCTACTGTATCAATTCTGCAGGCGTCCTCAGTTTTTGACGCCACAAGCAAATCATCAATGTACTGGACGAGAACAGACTCTTGAGGAAGCACCAGACCTTCAAGGTTCTTTTTCAAAACATGATTGAAAATAGACGGGCTCTCAGTGTACCCCTGTGGGATACGACACCATGTTGTCACACGATTTTCCAGCCTAAATGCAAAAAGAAATTGGCTCTCCTCATGCAGAGGAATCGAGAAAAAAGCTTGACACAGGTCAATCACGGTGAACCATTCCGCATCACATGGGATTTGGAACAGGATCACAGATGGATTCGGTACCACGGGACAACATGGGACTACGATCTCATTAATTCTTCGCAAATCTTGCACAATCCTGAATTTCCCGCTCGGTTTCCGCAGTCCCATTATGGGCGAATTACATGGACTACCCCTGATTTCTCTCAAAATTCCTTGTCTAAGAATGGACTCAATTACAGGTCTAAACCCCTCAATAGTTTCAGGTGACAATTTGTACTGGGGAGTTCTCGGGTACTCTACATTTGTTTTGACTTCTATTTTCACTGGATCTACCCCTTTAACTAGTCTGATCTCCTCCCCACTAAGGTCCCATACATCAACTGACACAGAATCCCTCAGGTCTAATGGGAGTTCTTCCACTGTGAGTGCAGGATACATTTCCACGCACCAACGCTGGTTCTCAACCTTAAAGGTCGCATCATCGTCTCTTGTCTGGACTTCCACTCTATTCGGGGTACAGTAGATGGTACAATTAAGCTTGCACAATAGGTCTCTTCCTAACAAACAGACTGGACTAGAATCACACACCACAAACTGGTGTCTGTCACTGAAGTTCCCAATCCTAATTGGGGGCGTGGCCAAGCCGCGGGCTGAGATGGCCACGTGGCGTTGAAGCTCCGCCGTCAGCCCAGCACATTCTCGGATGTCCCCTGCCTGCTGACTCGGGCGATGGACGGCGGGCGCTGCTATTACTCCCCCTGACCCCCCGGAGCACGACACGATGATGACGGGGCCCCGAGTGACTCGGCTGCAGCCAGCGGAAGGATCGGACCCGACGGCCTGAGGCTCCAAGATGGTGGCCTGGATCGGCGATCGAGAGCGGCATTAGGAGCGGCGGTGGCCAGCGCGGAGACAGGTACCTTGGGGGGGCTGCGAGGGGGTCTTGGACTCCTGGGTGCGGTCTGGCTGGGGTCGGCCTTGCTCCCCGCGCTGCTCCTGGCTCGGGGCCGGCCGGGTGCTCGGCGTTGGTCCGGGGCTTCGGGAACAGCCCCGCTCGTCTTCCTCCCTCGGGCCCCTTGCTGACTCGGGCGGTGGGCCTGGGGGGGAGCGGGATGGCCTGTTGGCGGTGGGGGGGACGGGTGGGCCTCAGGTCTGGGCCGGGCGCCCGGGCTGCTTCTGCCCCTGCCTTTGGGCCTTCTCTGAGGGGGACCTGTGTTCTGCGGGCTGTGCTGGCTGCCCTCCTTTACCCTGCCCTCCAACACGAGGCGGAGACCGCTGCGCCACAGCGACTGGAGGCAACATTGCAGATTGCTCCCCTGCCCTGCCGGGGTCCTGAGGCACCGCACAGATGCTCCCTGATCCAGTTCTTGGAGGTGTCGCCGTGCGGCTTGGCCTGGACACGGCTCCGGCTCTTGTCCGGAGCACAGCGGAATCCGGGCAGGATTGGCGCCACTGAGGGGGCTGAGCTGTCCGAAGAGCCGTGCTGAGCAGTTGCGGTCTGGGCCGCCTGGCTGCACTAGCGCTACGCCGACCTGGGGCCAATGTTGATCTGAGGGGGGTTGGCTGGTGTCCAGTCGGTCGTTTGGGGGTATGGGTCGCAAGGACCCGAAGCAGAAAACGCTGCCATTTGCAAAGCTTGCTGAGCAACCGGCGGAGAGGCACCCTGACATGGCGGCTCAGGCTGAGGGCGTGTCTGGCGGGCCAGCGGCTTGTGCCCCATCCCCAGACTGGTTACAGGAGATGAGAGCTGGGTTCAGATCCATTGATGGTCGCTTCGACGCTCTAGATAAAATGCTGGAGACAATGGGCGCCAAGATTCAGGCCCATGACAGGCGTTTGGTTGAGGCAGAGGCCAGGATCTCAGCCATAGAGGATGGCGCTGCGCAAGAAACCAAGCGCATAGATAGAATGGAACGCATCTTGAAAGAAGTGGCCATCAAGAACGAGGACTTGGAATCGCGCAGTCGGCGTAATAACGTGCGAATTACTGGGGTCCCGGAGTCCACAGCTACGGGCCGGCTAGACGTGTTCGTGGAAAAACTGTTGTCTGACATTTTTGGGAGAGACTCCTTCACACCGGGCTTTGTGGTTGAGAGGGCGCACCGCTCCCTGGGGCCGAGGCCTAATCCGGGGCTCCCGCCTCGCCCGCTGATAGCCCGCATCATGAACTTCCGGGACCGTGACACAGCCCTGCGTCTGGCTAGGGAGAAGGGAGTTATAACCTGGCAAGGCTCAAAACTCTCGTTCTACCCTGATTTCACAGCTATGGTCCAGGAGGCCCGACGGAAGTACGCGGGGGCGAAGGCTGCGCTCCGCAATCTCGGCTTAAAGTATGGCATGCTCTACCCGGCACGGCTGCTGGTTGAGATTGATGGCCGGATTAGGCTCTTTGACAATCCTACTGAGGTTCAAGAATTCTGCCGCACGTACAGGCCAAATAAAAGCCCTCCCAAGGGTGATAGGGGTGGGCAGTCTCCCCCACACAGTGGATCAGCGGCCAGCCAGGACTTGTTTGCAGGCTCTGGGGTTGGGTGAGATAGCGCCTAGGTCCAAGCTTCGTTCATTCTAACTCTTGCGGTATGGGGACTATGAACCACTTATTGTACAACTGTTATGCAGTGCTGGGTTGATGTCGGGTCGTTGTCACCCCCCTTTGGCGGAAACCGCTGGGACTACTTTTGGTTATGATGCTCCTCTTGTTACTGTTTGATTGCAACTGGCGATGCTGTTTGGAGCTTTTTTCTTTGTTTGCAGGTTTGGGTTCGCCTCACGCTTTCGTGATTTGGCTGGGTGGGGGAGGGGGGTAGGGGTTGTTTTGATCTCATTAACATTGATTGGTGTGTGTTGAACTTGATGATATATGATGATACGACTGCTTTCTGTTTCCTACTGCTTGCATTGCTGTTTCGATGGCTCAAATAGGCCTGAATGAAAACCCCATCAACATATCGTTAACATCTTGGAACGTCAGGGGCCTGAATAACCAGCTTAAATGCAGACAGGTGATACATTATTTGAATCGGCACCAAGTGGACGTTGCCTTTATTCAAGAGACGCACTTGCACTCCTCAACCAACGCCCGCTTTGCGGCGTCCTGGGGCACATTCAGGTACTTTGCCAATTTCAGTAACTATGCTAGAGGTGCTGCAGTGTTGATTCATAAGAGAGTCCCGTTTCATTGCCATCAGTTTCTAGGGGACAAAGAGGGGCGCTACTGCATAGTGAGTGGGGTGTTGATGGGACACGGGATCATTCTTGTGTGTGTGTATGCTCCTAATACTGATTCCCTGGATTTTTTCCACACGCTAGCCGCCCAGCTCGCAACCCTTGAACCAGCCAGGCTCCTAATTGGCGGCGATTTCAACCTTTTGCTAGATGTGGGGGTGGACAGTACCTCGGAGGCCACTGACTCTAAGCCCAGGGCGCGCCGCGCTCTCTTAGACCTCTGCCACCAATTTTCCCTGACTGACATATGGCGCAGGCGCAACCCAGGCACCACTGATTACACTCACTTCTCGGGTCAACACAACACTTGGACCAGGATCGACTACTGGCTACTTTCCCCGGGCCTGTCCCCCTGGTTTCGTACGATGAAGACTTTCCCTAGAACATACTCAGATCATTCTCCGGTCTTACTGTGTTTGGACGTTCCATGCCCCGAAGGCTTTGAGCGACAATGGCGATTCCCCGGGAGAGCGCTCTTGGACGACCTCTTCGTCCACGAGGTTTCCAAAGCGATTGAGGATTACTTCACGATTAACACCGGCTCGGTGGCCACTTGGGCCGTGCTCTGGGAGGGGTTTAAGGCTTACATTAGGGGGATTTGCATAGCTAAGCATGCCGGGGTCCTAAAGGCGTTGTGCACGACAATTACTCAGCTAGAGGTCCAGCTAGGCTCGATTGACGCGGAGGCGAGGCGGGCACCGTCTGACGACGTGTTTACTAGGCGTCTGCGCCTCCTCTCCGACCCCCGGGAGGCAGCGGACAGGGAGATCCTGTATCTAGGAAAATACCACACCGCACGCAGATACGGTGAGGGAGACAGACCGGGGCGCACGTTGGCGCAGGCTTTGCGACCGCCGTATAATAAGTCCTTTATAGCTGAGGTTAGGGGCGAGGACGGAACACTCCGCACGACGCCCACCGAGGTTCGGGACGAGTTCCTGGCCTACTTCTCAGCTTTATATACGACCAAGCAGAGCGATGCCTCTTCTTCGCGGGAAGCCTACTTATCGGAAATCGCGCTAGTATTCCTAGAAAAGGGAATGCAGGAATTCATGGCGGAACCCATAACGGTGACTGAGGTTCGAGGGGCGATTAAGGTACTTCGGAGCTCCTCGGCCCCGGGCCTCGATGGCTTGTCGGGGGATTTTTACAAGGCATTTTCAGATCTTCTGGCGCCCAAGCTTATTGAGGTGTATGCGGAGGCCTTGAAGCTGGAGACCCTCCCCCTACCCTTAGTGAGGCAGTCATAGTTCTGCTTCCAAAGCCGAACAAGGACCCGGCGTTCTGTGGATCATATAGGCCCCTTTCCCTATTAAACATCGATTATAAGATTCTTGCCAAAATAGTAGCCAACAGACTTTCACAATTGATGGAATTTATCATAGCGCCTGCTCAATCTGGCTTCATACCCCATCGTTCGACATCATTAAACTTGCGGACGCTATTCACAGTATTACATAGAATAAATCCGGACACACCCGCGGCGGCTATTCTCCTCGACACCGAAAAAGCCTTTGACTCCTTAGAATGGCCTTTTTTTCTTTCCGTAATGCAGAGAATGGGCATGCCAGCTGGCTTCATCGCCACCACGCGGCTCCTCTATAGTCGTCCCACGGCACGCCTGCGTATTAACGGCACCCTATCCCGCCCGTTCGCTCTTACTCGTGGCACGCGCCAGGGCTGTCTGCTATCGCCACTATTGTTCATACTAGCCATGGACCCTCTAATCAGGCATTTCAGGAGCGACATCTCCACAGGGGTCTCCAGTTCCGGACGGGTCCCCTGTTGGTCTCCCTCTATGCGGACGAGACCATACTGTATGTCAGGGAGCCGCAGCTAAACCTGGCTCCCCTGATACAGGAAATCCTTTGCTTTGGTCGCCACTCGGGGTTGGGCATAAACTGGCATAAGTCTATAATTTTCCCACTGACTAGCGGCACCTCCCCTTGGCAATGTGAGTTTCCGCTGGAGTGGTGCTCAGACTCGGTACGATATTTGGGCATACATATACACCTGAGCACGGACGAAATTATCCGCCTTAACTATGGCTGCGCGGGGGCGTGGCCGAGCCGAGCTGCAATATGGCCGCCGTGTAACGGGGCTCTGCCGGCCGGACACCTAATCCGTCAGACAATCCGACCTTTGCCTTGCTCTTTGACCATCAAATTACACGGCGGGAAGTGCCCTGGTGCAGGTGATCCTAGCGGGGCCACTGCGGTTGAAATCGGCCTCGGAGATCCGGAGCTACTCGGCCGGGCTGGCCGAGCGGCTTTTTGGGCGCCGAGCTGGGCGGAGTCTTCTCATACGCGAGGCCCTGGTCGAAGGCCGAGATCGGGCAGATACGGGGCGGCTATCGTGGACCCAACTGAGACGTGGTGAGCCCAGCGACTGGCGCCCGAGCGGCTGCGGTGATTTCCGGACGTGCTGAGACCTGGCCCCTGTTGGAGAACTGGTGACTGGAGGGGGCCGAGCTGGCGGACTGAATGACTAGGCCTACCCGGCGTGGCTGCGCCCTGATCCGGTGACTGGGCCGATGGGCCTGCTGGAGTGAGGAGTTGGGAGAAGTAAGCCGTGGCGCCCGCTGGGTGGGCCCGATCCCCGCCCGCAGAAGGTGATATCCGGCTACCAGTACCTGCCGACGACCTGCTCTAACCATCGTGTGCCTGCAGGCCGGGGAGACACTGCGCTGGAGAGGCCTACTGGGCGAGTGGACGGTTAGGCCGCCATTGTTCCCTGACTAACGCAGACCCGCGCCCTGAATGGGACGAATGCTGGCCTGGTCTTCCCTACTTGGCGGTGTTCCTCGTGCGGAGGGGGTGCCTGTGTGGTTACCATTCCACCTTGCGCTTGGTGGCCTGCTTGTGGCTTGATACCCCTCACCGCCATTGTTGATAGGTGGCGGACACTCGGGGGAGAACCATGGGGAAATCGGACGCAAAGCAGAGGAAGCTCCCCTTCGAGAAACAGCCTTCCCGCGGCACCGATGCGGTGCCGGAGTCGCAGACGGTGGTCCCTGAAACACAGTTGGACCCAACACCGGACGATGATGTCAAAAGTATGTTCCGTGACCTTAAGGGCTGCCTTAAGGAAATTGACGGAAAACTCGACTCCATGGCCCAGCGGCTGGATGGCATGTCGCACAGGGTCGACAAACATGAGGAGCGTATCACGGCGATGGAAGCGAGAATCGCGGACTGCGAGGAGGGCCACGGAGACGCCCAGGAGAAGTTGCTCCGCATGGACAGGGTCCTGGAGGTGATACGTGGGCGCAACGAAGATTTGGAAGCTCGCTCCCGCCGAAATAATGTACGAATTATTGGGGTTGCCGAATCCACTAACATTGGCAATATGGAACTATTTGTTGAAGGAATGTTCCGTGAACTTTTTGGAGAGGGACTGTCGGCCATGTTCTTGGTTGAACGCGCACATCGCACGCTGGGGCCACGGCCGGTGCCGGGGGCTCCGCCGCGGCCAATCCTGGCCCGGGTTCTTAATTACCGGGACAGAGATACCATCCTGCGGTTGGCACGTGAAAAGGGGGAACTAACTTTTCAAAACATGGCTATCTCCTTGTTTCCGGATTTTATGCAGGCTGTGCAGGCCGCCCGGCGCGAATTCATACCGGCCAAGAAAATCTTCCAGAAGGTGCGGACTAAGTATGCAATGCTGTACCCGGCCAAGCTGCGTATCCATCATAAAGGGAAGCCCATGGTATTCACTACGGCGGCGGACGCGATCAAGTTTGCGAGACAGACGGAACGTTCGCAACGTGAGAAGAGAGATGACCATGAGAATCCGCCGATGGGACAGCTAAGTGACATTGAATAACATGATACAAAGGCACGCGCGCCCTCTGCCCAACACTGAGTGTTCCTGAGACCTGCAAAGGGTGATGGGTCCGCCCCTGAGACTGGGCTGTTCATGCACGATTAACGCTACTAGTACCGTGCGGAAACCTGTGATGAGAAGCATGCAGGGACTTCCAGGCTGTACCTTGAGATACTGATTTAAATGCTAGGCGGAAATGTCCGGCTACCCGGTCGTTGATAGACTGGGGAGTGAGCCGGTGACCCCACGCCCCTGTGGGATGATTCCCGAGATACTATTGAAAGACAATTCCAGTTGGGGGGGGTGGTGGGGGGGATGCTATCTCAACCTGATTGGGGGGTTGGAGTGGGTGGGGGGGGGTTGGGGTTATTGTTGGTTGGTTCTACATCACTACACTTTCTGGCTACACCACTACATGACGATGCGGTCCAGACGCGGGCAGACTTACTGTGGTTGCAGACTCACAGGACGGGAGGGCGGGATACCTGCGGGTGGGCCCTTCCTCTGGGTCCCTCGGTGACCACACGCTACCATGAGAAATGCACGCACAGGCCGCCCTGACCGCACTGCGCTGCCTTACCTGGAATATCCGTGGTCTTAACGATCACCGCAAAATACGCTTGACCCATGCACATTTGACGCGACACCAAATCGATATATGTTTCCTACAGGAAACCCACTTGACCCGTGCCGCCGGGGACAAGCTCAGACATGCACGATGGGGAGAGGTACACACATCGGGTTGCTCCAACTACTCCCGTGGAGTGGCCATTCTTATCCGTAAAGGCCTTCCCTGGCAGACGTTCAAGGTGCAAGCTGATTCGGATGGGCGATACATCATATTACTCGGACAGCTCTTTCATATGCCGATCACTTTGATTAATGTGTATGGCCCCAACTCTGATGACCCTGTTTTTTTCCGGAATGTCTGGCACCTGGCGCAATCCCTGGGTGGGGGTGCTTGCTTGTGGGGTGGTGATTTCAATGCTGTACTTTCACTGGAGCTGGATAGGGAGGGGGTGGCACGCACACATCATCCGCTAGCGGCTGGCCTCATCCGGGGCCTAATGACGGATTACACTCTATTAGACACATGGCGCGTGCTGCACCCCGCGGTTCGGGAAGGCACCTGCTTCACCCCGCACAGAGGTGCCTGGTCCCGCTTGGACTACTGGCTCTTAACCCCGCAGGTGCATGCATGGGTCTCCGCAGTCACTCACGGGGCACGTACCCTCTCTGATCATTCCCCTGTCGAACTAACTCTGACTGTCCCCAAACCATACATCACGCCCTTCACGTGGCGGCTACCACCACTTGCCCTGACAGATCAGGTGTTTCGGGAAGAGATTCATCAGCAAATACTTGACTATTTTGAACTGAATGAGGGATCTGTCGCTTCTCTAGGCACGTTGTGGGACGCCTTTAAAGTGGTGATAAGAGGCCACTGCATAGCGGGGCAGGCCAGGGTCCTAAAGACTATCAGGTGTTCGCTAGGCAGATTAGAGGATCGCCTACATTCCTTAGAGGTGCAATACTGCTCGGACCCCTCGACGGCCACTTTGGCCGAAACTCGCACAACGCTCACTGAATATCAGGAGGAGGCTGACAGGGAACTTAAGTTCCTGATTAAGCATGCTGTGGCCCGTAGATATGGTGAGGGGGACCGCCCGGGTAGAACGCTCGCCCTGCTCCTGCGCGCTCAAAGACCATCTCCCTTCATATCCTCAGTGATGACACAGGGAGGGGACACTGTATGCACTCCCCCTGAAATCCTGGATACGTTTCGGACCTTCTACAAAGACCTCTACAGGTCGCGGGTGGCCTGCACGCCGGTGGAGCTTGCTGAATATTTGGATACTGTACAGCTTATCTGGTTCAATGCGCACCAACAAGGCTATTTCGATCGGCCTTTTGAGGCTGATGATGTGCGGGAGGCCATAGGCTCGTTGGCGGCCGGAAAGGCGCCGGGCCCGGATGGACTGCCGGCGCAGTTCTACAAGGAGTACGCAGATCTCCTGGTCCCCCGGCTGTTGGCGATGTATGCGGAGGCGTTCGAGTCGGGTGTGCTCCCTGGGTCGCTTAGAGAGGCTGTCATCGTCACCCTCCTGAAACCGGACAAGGATAGCCAACAATGCGACTCCTACCGGCCACTGTCATTAATTAACACTGACGCAAAGATTTTTGCGAAAATGCTGGCCACTCGGCTACAGCCGGTGCTGCCCATCATGATCCGTCCGGACCAGTCTGGCTTTGTGCCGGGCAGATCGACCTCTCACAACCTCCGGACCCTCTTTGGGGTACTACACTATTTGGCCCCACATGTTAAGGCTGCGGCGGTGCTATTGGACGCCACCAAAGCGTTCGACTCCCTGGAATGGGGGTTCCTGTTTCCGCTGCTGCAGCGCATGGGTGTGAGTGCAGCCTTCATTAGCTACATTAGGCTGCTTTATACTGGCATCACTGCCAGGGTGAGAGTTAACGGGCTCGTCTCGGCACCCTTTGCGATTCAGAGGGGTACCAGGCAGGGATGTCCCCTATCGCCTCTGCTCTTTGCTATCGCCACGGAGCCTCTGGCTGCTCGCATCAGGCAGCATCACGCGGCTAGAGGCATTGGGTTCTCGTCGAGGGCACTGACGATCTCACTATATGCTGATGATATCACGTTATATGTCACTGATCCTCAGACGAACCTCTCCCCTCTGACGGGAGAACTGATGCATTATGGTCAACTATCGGGGGTGAATATAAATTGGGAGAAGTCGGTAATTATGCCCCTGACGTCCGGGACTCCCCGCTTTACTCCAGATTGCCCGCTGAAATGGGCCACTGGCCCGGTGCGATACTTGGGGATTTGGATTAGCACGGATAAACAGCAAATATGGACGGAGAATTATGGACGGGTGATGAATTGGGTGGAGGAGAGGGTCGACCGCTGGAAGCACTTGCCCCTTTCGCTGGCTGGCAGAATTGCGGTGGCCAAAATGGTGATCCTGCCCAAACTCCTCTACCTGTTTGGGAATATTCCTCTACCCCTGACTGCACATTTTTTGCGGCGGCTACGCTCGCAGATGGTGGAGCTTGCCTGGGGGGGTAAGCAACCGAGGGTGGCATGGGAGACCCTGACTCTCCCACAGCGACAGGGAGGCCTGGCAGCGCCGGACTTCTCCTTATATGCTTACTGTGCACAGGCTCAATTCCTGCATTACTGGGCGCATCCCACACCGTTTCAACCACATGTGGCGATAGAGACGGACAGAGTAGCACCGCTGCCGCTGAATGTGGCACTTTACGTGCCACACACCCGGAGATGCGCGGACATAGACCCGGTACACGCACTCAGGTGGGCATGGGATGGGCTGCGGCGGAGGGCCGGACTTGACCTTCTTTATTCACCTTCTGTGCCCCTGCGCGGGAATCCGATGTGGCCGCCGCTGCGCAGCATGCAGACCGGGGAGCGCGCTGAAGAGCTGGGTCTCCGCACTGGGGGCGATTTGTTTCCGGGAGACACCTTCCTAACTCCGGAGCAGATGTGTAATGCAGAGGCTCCGACGATGCTGGATACGCTTCTTTACTATCAGCTCCGTCACTCGTGCCGGAGGCTGTCTCCTGTGTTCCCGGCACCGCCGCCGGCCCTGCTTGCCTTGGAAAATGTACTAGCTGTGGAGTCCGGGCGCAAACTTATATCCCGCTTGTATGTGCAAATGCAGACTTGCCATCCCGTGGTTCTTCCTGCGGCGCGGGGCTTGTGGGAGGCGGAGTTGGGTACGGATATTTCGGAACAACATTGGGACTTGTGCTGTAAGAATCTTGAGATTTTGTCCCCCAACTACAGGCTGCGCCTGATCCACTTCAAATATATACACATGACCTACCGTACCCCTAGTCGACTGCACCGAATGGGTTTAAGAGACACGGATGAATGTTGGCGCTGCTACACTCATGGCGCCACCTTTTTGCATATGGCATGGCACTGCCCTACATTGTCGTCATTCTGGGAAAGGGTAGTAGAGATTATATGCGAACTCACTGGCCTACAGATCCCGTGCACCCCGCAGGCTGCGCTGCTTGGTATTTTGCACATGATTAAGCCCAAGCACCGCAAGCTGCCAGCGATGCTATTGTTATTAGCTAGAAGACAAGTTGCGATGCACTGGGGAGTTGCTACGTCCCCTAGCATTCGTGCGTGGGTCACGAGCGCAGTCTATTGTCAGACACAACTTGCCCTGTACTGGGAGCTTATGCCGCTGCATTCACGACCTAAGGACATTTGGGGGCCTTTCACACAATGGTTGGAGCAAGCTACACTGCAGGCGCTGTGACTCGATACTATTCCCTAAGGCGGACGCAAGATGGGGATGACCGTACTTCTCGGGGGGACTATTTTGGGTGCTGAACTGGTTTACGATGCCGCATGCGGGCGGGATGGGACAATCGGCTCCTGTATGCCACGCACTTGATAATGTAGCACTGAGTACGTGGGATGGTAACCAAATTGTGATGAGCTGCTCGATGTGGAGGCGTATCGTCATTGCTTGTCATATGTACACAATAGTGAGTGATGTTGTTTTAAGTTTGTTTTTGAAAACTGCAAATAAAAAGAATTTAAAAAAATAAAACTATGGCTGCGCGATTGCGAAGCTTGAAGCACAGGTGGACGGGTGGCTGCGGCTTCCGCTCTCCATGGCGGCCAGGATAGCCATTATAAAAATGATAGTGCTTCCTAAATGTTTGTATCTTTTTAATAATATCCCCATTCCCCTCACCCAAAACTTTTTCGCCGCCCTACGGTCCCATTTGATTAGACTGGTCTGGGGCGGAAAACACCCCCGGATCCGTTGGAAGATTCTCACGCTCCCGCACGACAGGGGCGGCTTTGGAGTACCGGATCTGTATTTATACTATCTGGTCGCTCAGTGTGCCCACGCCTATGCCTGGTACCACCCTGACGCGCGGATCCCATTTCTCCGTCCGGAGGCGGATTTTGTTCTCCCGGGACGCTTGTCAGCGGTATTGCCCAAGGGTGTCCCTAGGAGTCCAGTGGATATTCAAACGGTGTCCACCACCAGCTGGGCCTGGAATAGACTTTCGCGCTACTTGGACCAGCCCATTCTATATTCCTCTTCTCTCCCGCTCCCCAATGCAGGTTGGTTGCCGGGCACTGGCGAGAAACTTGTGCGGTTAACGAAGTTTAACCTTACCAAGATTGGGGATTTATACCCGGGGGGGGCACATATTCTCAGTATTGGAAGAGGCACGATTCAGCGAGCCCACTTTCATGGACAAATTCATCCTTAACCGGCTTTACTTTACGGTTAGGTCGGAAATTAAGGAATTCCCCCTCGAGCCGGCTTCCTTTGAACCCCTCACTTTCCTCATTGACAAGGATACAGGGGCACACATTATTTCTAAAATGTACAGGACATGTGTTGCACTGGTTCCTTGCGCGGATGACCAGTTGCGGGCGGCCTGGGAGGCGGACTTGGGTAGGCCTATTACGGACGAACAATGGTCCGCTTGCTGCAAGGTCACTAACATGATATCGCTCAATAGTCGCCACAAACTTCTGCACTATAAGTTTCTCCGCCGCTGCTATATGACCCCGGATAGACTCCATTCCATTGATCCCACGCGGCCACACACATGCTGGAAATGTGCTTCCCCTCATGCAGACTTTGCACACATGACCTGGACCTGTCAGAGATTGCAATCATACTGGACACAGGTGCACAAAATCCTAGAGGAGATGCTGGGGCTTGCGCTGGTTCCCACTCCTGAGGTTGCGTTGCTGGGCTACACGGTAAATTTCCCCAAGCCAGTTCGGAGGCTTGCGTCTCTGGGCTTTCTGTTAGCCAAGCGGGAAATTGCTAGGCGCTGGGGTGACAAAGCAGCTCCCACGGCTAAGGCATGGCTTACGGCCATGGCTTTTTGCAGCACGAACAGCGAGACTTACTCCAGTCTCCTCCCCACCGTGGCCCATCCCAAAGATATCTGGGGCCCATATAAAACATATATTGCGAACCTGCCCAGCTCCTCGCAATCACGCTCCAGCTCAGGGATTGTGCCCACAGGGGTAGGCTAGGTTGTACTACAGTGGAGCTGCGCATTCGGGGAGGCCTTGGGGTGGGTGCAGCGCTGTGGGTTTCCTCGCTTCGGGTTCAGAGTCGCGGGCTGCGCATGGATTGGATATTGCAAATATGAAGGTTGAAGTTCTAGGTGACCTAGAAGAGCGTGTGGAGGGTCATTGTTATAAGGTATTCATGTTTGGGTTCGGACGGGTGGGATTGCTGTAATGGTTTGTGGGTCCTTGCAGCCTGGAGCCGGGCTTATGTGCTATTCATGGTCTACGGAACGGAATTGTCGTAATGTATCTCTCACACTGCAGTCTATTGTACATACTGCTGAGATCTCTGTATTGTTTTTTTTTCCAAACCATAAATAAAGTTTCAAAAAAAAAAAGTTCCCAATCCTAATCGGTACTGGTTCCGTCAGTGAGCTAGTCAATTTCTTATTCGCTACCCCAACGACTTGGATTGTCTGGCCAGAAAGGGGTAGATCCGGGATCACTGCGGATCTTACAGTCGATCTTGTAGCCCCCGTATCAACCAAAAAGGTCGTAGGGTGGCCATCGATCTCTGCTTCTACAAAGGGTCCCTTCTGATCTACTTCTAGGACCGCTCTAAGCGTACAATCATCTTCTCCTCCCCAGCAAGATCTTGCTGCTGGATCGGAATCATCTTCCCCATTCACTTCGAATAGAGGCATCTGTACATACATCCGAGCTCCCTGCTGCATATTCTGTATTCTAGGCGGTCGGGGAACCTGTACCTGCGGAACACTCGTCCCCCCTTTGGTCATTCTAGGTTGCGTCACTACAGGGAGTGTGTCCGCCACTGGAACATGGGTCAACTCTTCTTCCTGCTGTATTTGGTTTAACGGATTAAAAGGACACTCGCGTCTCCAGTGTCCAATTTGATGGCAAAGATGACAAGCTGTGGTCTTTTTCAACACTGCCACATCTATTCCGGTCTTAGGATCTACTCCTCTCGGCCTCACCTGTCCTTGAACATTCTGTGTTCCTCCTTGATAATTTCCCTGCCTCCTTCCCAATGTTCCTCCGGTAGACTGTCCCTGAACTGCGGTCTGCATCTGAACTAATAGCAGATTATCTTTCAATTTCCTGTGTTTAGACTCAATCTCATCGCTACAATATCTAGCATATCGGAGAATCTCATCCACAGGCTTATTCTGCCAACAAATCAAATGTTGCTGTATCATTAGACTAACCTCTGGCCACAATCCCAACACAAATTTGGACACAAACTGTCCCATATATTTGGTATCCAACGCTTCCAAACCACTGTACTGTTTAAAAGCCTGCAAAAGCCTCTCGTAAAATTCATGCACTGTCTCCTTCGGTTCTTGTACTGTTCTATCTATCTTCACCCAATCGGTGTCTTGAGGTGAGACCTTCGATTTTAACCAAGTGATTACCTGTTCGAACTTTTTCATCACTATCTGCGACGGGCCATGTGTAATCAAGTCCCTGTCAGGCTCTGAGGCCGGCCATCCAATCGCAACTTTACATGCCGACCACAGATCCCCTGGGATCACTATGTCAAACAAAGTGTTCAAATCAATCCACAGTACTTTCTAAATTTTGACAAAGCGATCAACCTGCTTGCACCACTCCACAGGCTTTTCCCTTAATCGGGGAAAATCATTTGTGAAGGCAGCCAAGTCCCCTCTACTCCAGGGTACATGAACGTACCCTCCATTCTGAACCTCCCTTAAAGGGAAATTCCCTATCGCCGTCGTGCATCCTCCCGGAGGTGGCGTCTCTCCCACTACTCCTCTAGAGCTTTTCTTCTTGGACCATCTTTCTTCCCATTTATTGAGCATGATCCATGCCCGCATTGCTATAATCAGATCTTTGACATGGGTCCTCAATCCCATGAGTCTCTTATCTTCCAATTCCTGATCACTATACTGTAGCCAGTGATCTCCTTGCAACGCTCTAGTTTTCGACAAATCCACCCGATATCTCTTTGCCAGCTCTGACAATTTCTCATGAGCCGTGCGTGCTTTACGAGTCACACCTTTCGCTAAAAAGAGTAACTCATCTTGTTCGTACGTTAGTATTCTTTCTAGGGGTAGATTTCCACCTATTATCTCATCCAACTCTGCCTTTAGTCTTACGACATCCAACATTTTCCCTCTCAAAGCTCCCCTCAGAACTTCTCGGCAGGCTGTACCATCCCTGTCATCGTACTCACATTCTCTTTCGCATGGCCTACCCTCTCCTGACCTGCCCATGGGAACCGAACGATTTACAATCGTCCCCCGTCCTCTCTCTGCGTCTAACGCACCTTGACTCTGTGTTCTCACCGGTGGTGTCCACATCCTCAAATCTGATCTTGACTCTACTAAAAACCTCGGCCTAGTAGGTCTCGATTCTCCCTGTCCTCCTGAGGAATCGGCTGTAGCTGGCATCGGCGTACTCCATTCTATAGGCTTCGGAGCCCGCTCCATTCTCCTCACTGAGTCACTTTCCTCAACTTCATTTCTCGTCCTGGCCTCTGATTGTTCTAAACTTCCTGCTGTCTCTGGCTCAAGCTCGTACATCGACTCAATAGGTCCGATGATAACTGGTATTTTCAACGCATCTGGTAACCTCACTCCTCTCTCCACCTATGAGCTGCCTACAGACTTATACCGGGTATTCTCGGTTCCTATCGAGATCTTTCCTACTACTCTTACTTTTGATCGGGGTACTGCTCCCCTACTCTCTTCTTCCTTTGTCTCACTGCCTTCTGAGGCATCTGGGTTGTATGGAGGTGGTCTCTCAGATAGCAACCTTTCTACCAGGCAATCATCCGTGTCACTGTCTTCTTCCCCGTCTACTGTCTTTTCATTTGACTTTTCTGTCGTCTCCAATAAGGGATATAATTTATGTCCCTCTATTGCCTGCATTCTCCATCTTTTCTCCGCTGCATCCCATCTAGCATCTTGGAAAGCCTGGACCAACCTTTTCACCCTTTCCTGATTTCTGCCTCTCTCCTTATCATGCGCTGCTCTAATCCACGCATGTAATGCTTCGAATTGTGTGGGCCTCGGCATAGGTCGTAAAGCTGCCATTACAGTATTCAGCTGATACAACACCGCTAATCTGAATGAACCATACCGTGGGAACGCTAACTCTCCTTCACCTTGAGTCATTTTATGCCAATTCTCAAGCCAAACTATGGTATGCAACCCTACATTTCTTGCCATGTAATGTGCTGGCGTGTCCTCAAGAGGGGCTTCCGTACCCTCTCGAGTAACCACATGTTCATCCCCTCAACACAATTCTCGGAAAACTTAAAAACATTTCATAATGACCAAATGCTAAACGCATACAATCTCTGTTTACTTCATGGTAACTGTCCGCCAATGACAGCGCGAACTACACCAACCAGCCTATCGCAGCGCGACACCTACTGACGTCACTTTTCCTCCACTCACAGCAGTTCCCCTGCACACCGCTCGTCTCACCCTTGCATTTGTCCCATTCACACGCTGAAATAACCGTTTGTCCCAAACAAGTTACTCCTCTGGCTGTCCGTCCACAGCCTCTGACTGTCCGTCCACAGTCTCTCGAAATTGTCGACCTCGGTTGGTTACTATCTGTCCCTGCCGGGCAGACAGATCGCCTCTGATAGGTTACAAATACTCAATTCCACATACAACAACCCACGACCAGCGTCAGGTTGGCACACACTCATACATTTGCTCCCCCTATCTCGGTCCAGGTGATCGATGGTACCTCACGATCGGTGGTCAACAAAATCTACCAGGATTGTCTTCTACACCCTCTCACTTAGGCTTCTCATCGCCTAAGACTTTCCCGGGCTGCGCGCGCTCACAGCCTGATCTCACAATCACACGACATTCACACGAACTCCGCAAAACATCTCACACAATGCAACACCGCAATCTACAACATCGTATCCTGTTCATACTCACTCTTCGAGCTTATGCTTGCTGCCGCACTGCTACTCACCATGTATGTCCGTCCGCCAGGCCGTCTGCCGTTCGCCCTCCGATGATTCGACCTCACTTATCATTGATGGGCCTCAAGGATCACTTATCCTACTCTCAATCTTCCCTCGCTATCAGAAATAAACCATCTGTGTCTGCTACCAACTGGGAACGCCGGATTCTTGATCTTATCCAATTATCTACAAGAACCCACTCAGGTCGCCAGGATCTTTTTATTTGCCAAACAGCGTAGAGGGCAGAAACAATTATCAAATCGTATTTACTGCAATTTGACATTTCAGAAAGAAAGACTCATACTCTGGGAGGTCGTCCTTTTATTATCAGCAAAAACATCTGAATATATAGGCACCTCAATACAAGGCACAAAAGATAAATGGGGACTATCACAAATGCTAGTCTACGAAGTATCCGCATACGACTAAAGATAAACAGGATTACAGCTTCCAAAAGCATCAAGTACCCTATGGCAATTGTGATATCGAAATTTAAAGTCATGAATCAAATCATTTTTGTCCCTACTCTATTCTAAGGTGACATCCCTACTCAACATTGCCTTCCAGGTGAGGATCGCATAAAAGGTGTCAGCAGTGAAACTTCCTAAGAAGTCTTCACCATATGAGAGCTCGATCTATAGTGCTCCTTTCAGTCCCTCTCCTAAGTCTCGTCTGCTCAACCCACGGGGCTCTGTCCCTAATATAAAACCCCAAAAAGCTGTACACACCCTTCAGCACACCCCTTCAGGCAGCTTCTTCCTCCAGTAGATTTCCATTTGGATCCTTTCATCTTCCTTTCCATGAATTCGACGTTGGGTCCCAGGCCTTTTCTGTACCAGGAGTTGCAACTTTACATTCCAATCCACTCCCTTCCTGTCTACTCCTTCTGTCTCCATTCCATTTGAACAAAGACTTATTCTAACTAACGAGCTACATGGCCTTGTACCTGCAGCCAAATGATGAACAGAAAAAAGCCCCTAACATCATGAGGTTTCACAATTCACTGCAATTTAAGCTTTGCTAAAATCCTGTCGTCCTAATAAAGCATGACTAAAATAAACGAAGGTCTTCACTTTACATATATGGTTAGGCCTCAAACCAAACACACTACAATTACTAATTCAATTTATTCGTCTCATACTTAAGAGAACTACCTTCTTCATTCTTCTAACATGACTTTAATGTCTCTTAATGCATGACATTACTACAACTAAACATTTCACATACACAAATGCATTTCTTAATAACTGGTGGCCTTTTCTCTTCTCTCGAGGCCTGTTTACATTTCTACTTTTCTATTTCAACAAATATATTTCTATTACTCTTTAAACATTCTTATTTTATATGCGGGTGCTGACTAACAATGAATATGGTGCACCCCAACAAATTTTGCATCAGCAACGCTCTATCACCATGAATGGAGATTAATTACACAACGTCGCCTAATAACGTATTGTGGGAATTTCAGGAAACAGAGCACAAGGAATTCCTGAAATTGATCAAAGTTTAATACAAATTTTACCTGGGCCTAATTACCAGGCATACAGAGACAGGAGGAAGTCCTAGGTGCTGCAAAGGAACCTTGACTAGCAGGCTGTGAGGCACTTATGGGAAGTAGTTCAGGCTCTGAACTCTCCCTCGGCACTGGAAGCCTGAATCTTGCACTCCTGGTGGCTGAAGTATGCCAAGAGGAACAAAACAAGCCAAACCCCATCAAACTTGGCAACAGGGGCCAAAGCATGCTGCCTTTGTTGGCCCCCTTTTTCTGGGCCTGCTGGAATGTCCCTGAAGGAACACAGCTGAAGGAAAAATAACTGTGTCTAGTGGTGTCCTCCATTTACCCCTGGGCAATTTGTACAGTGTGGTAGACAGTCTAGTGGGGCAGTGTATGGTGCTCCTATCTCACATTTTTGATATCCTTTGAGGAGGACCAGTGCTTGAGGGAGAAGAAATGCCCCAGGAGTGTGAGGCTCCCTTGTTTCAATCTTCAATCTCCACCTTAGAAGGCTTGTGACCCATGTATATTGTGGAGGTCTGCCACGCTTCCATTCCAGCAGATTACATTCAGGATCAGAGACCTGTCAGCCTGCACAGTGAGCTACATCCTACTCCTTGTGGTGCATCTGAGAGGAGCGTGAGCTCACCACAGGCATGCCTGCCTGTGTTTATAGCCAGTAGAGAGCATGTGAAAAAGGGAAGCAGGCTCTCACACCTATACAAAAGAGCTGGGCTTGATGTGAGCATCAGCAGGGACCACAAGGGCTGTAGGGGCTTCTTTGCGGCCTCCAGTTTTGAGAGTGTCACTCAGAGTTTCCAAAGTGAGAGAAATAATGACGTGGGGGGACCGTGCTTCCTTTTCCCAAAGCTGCTAGAGTTAGGATTTTAGTTCTGGGACTCTGGTTCTGGGTTCCAGGAATGTTCGTTTTGAAGTCTTCTGGTTGGAGTTCAAATAGTACAAATGTAGGAAAAAATATTATTTTTTTCGTAAAGTTCAGCAACGCAAGTTTTATTGAGAGTAACAGTATTAGCAGTGAACGATTGCACATATTGTTGAATGCTATTGAAAAGTGATACCAGTATTAGTCGGCTTGACTTTTATTAAATGCACCTCTCATGCATTGTTAGGCGTATGGTTGGATTATTGAGTTGTTACGGTTCTCGGCTGGCTAGCTTGCAGATTTCTAGAGGTGATTTCAGTACAAGTGGGGAATGATATCTTTACGGGGTTACTTCATCTAAGGGACCTTTCATTAATGTGCATCTTCTGTTGGATATAAACCCTCTAGATGATTTCAACAGAGGCGTTTCCACTTGCTTTTCTGTATATATTTGTAATGGGAAGTATAGTATTTAGCAGTGTGCACAATAAAATACTTTTCAGTGATTTATTGAATGCGGTGTGTTGCAATGCTGAGTGCTGGGTCTCTAGCCCACAGCACCTTCCCTAAGTCAGTGTTGGACTGCTCCACCTCACTACTGTTAGAGTCAAGTGTTTAAAGGGGTACTTGGCTCCCAGTTCTGAGCTCTGCAATACGAGGGCCCCAGAACACAAGTGAAGAAAGAACCCAGTTGATACAAATGAGGCCCATTTCCCCCCCAAGCTTGAACTGGGACTCTCTGACATGGAGTCCTGATATCCTTAAAACTAAGAGTCAAATGAACTATTTTGTCCGTAAGCAGTACCGCGACCAAAGTTGCTACACTGCATTGCATGAGAGGGAGAACAGGACAAAACCATACACCCAAAGATATGTCTCTGCTGTTTTCTTGCAAAGCATTAGTGAACTTTCTAGCTGCTAAGCAGCATTCAGACACTTATCCTCCAAAGTGAAAAGGTGTCTGCATGAGTCTGGCATAGATGTTATGGTGGAAGGGTACCATTACAGTATACATTATTATGCTTAGATTTATTTTTAATTTTTTCCCACCTAGTATATGTGATGTACTTTACAGCACACATGAAACGCTGGTAAGGTTTGGGGAAAAAAACACAATTCTCCATCTTTATAACTACTTCAAGTTAGTAGATATGGATTTGCATCAAAAACCATGGGCATGGGACCACCTATCCACAACCCATGAGGCACTCCCTTGACTCAAAGTAATGCAAAGTAGCCCATTGAACTACTTTGCATTACTTCTCGACAACTATCCAGCACACGTTTTGCGCTTGAAAGTAAATCCCACATTAACACTTTGCATCAGTTTGCTTCACTTTGGTGAATTTGCTTATGAATCAGGCTCCATGATCCTAAAATGTTGAAACTAGAAATCCTGGAATCCGTTAACTGCCTGACATGTGGATTTAAGAACTCCACCAACATCCTCAAAGTGAAAACCTAGGAATTATAATGATCATTTTTATGATCCAGCAAATGAATCAAGTAACCAAATCCAAATTCTATGGCATGCAATTCTATGCCTTACTATCCCACAACTGGGATTTCACCAGAAAGTCTCGAGAAATACTTCCCTTGTGTTGTCACAACTAGATTATGCCAATCATTTAAGCAACGGATTATAAACATCAGTTAGGCGTCTTCAGAATGCAGTGGCTAACAACTCCTACACCTAGACCTCTCTCTTATGCTGAAATCCACACTCTGTTTCCCAGTCAGAAGAAAATATACTTAAAAACTTCTCCTCATAATATACAATGCAATAAATATTAAGGGACTAGTTTTCCTGTAAATAAAACTAAAGAGATTTTCCCCCAAAACTGTACTGTTCTCCATATTAGCACCACAAATTATCAAAGAACATAACAACTATCCGGCTTTGTTGTAATAGGCTCAAACTTGGAATTCATTCAGGCAAAAATATGAGCCCTTGCAAATCACTTAGGGCCCTATTATGACTTTTGGTTATGCAGGGCCGGCGGCCTGCCACTGCAGCACCCTTGCACCACCAAGAGTCGCTGCTGACCACCCGCCAGATTATAAGTGATTTTGTGGTCTGGCGGATGGGCAGCAGGGTGATTCCTATGGCAGTGCCTCTTTCAAAGGTGACAGCTCCTTTGAAAATGGTACCACAATGGGAATGCCACACAGGTTCCTGCATTGCATGGACTGTAAAGTTCATGCCGTGCAGGAACTGGGGCGCATGCACACAGGGGGGTACATGTTGTGTCCCCTGCATCCATCCCCAGGCTGAGGGGGCTCAGGGGGCCCTACATTTATTTCAACACCACCAGGCTTTTCATGGAGGAAAGACCACCATGGAAACACTGACGGTCCTGAAACTTATAGTATGCATGGCAGTGCTACAGCCACACCACCTGCATCTTACAATGGCCCTGACAGCCACCGCCAGGGAACAGTGGTTCCCTGGGGGAGCCAGGGTTCCACTTACGGTCTGACCGCCCAACAAGTAATAGGGCAGTTGTACCACAGGTGCAGCGGTGGCTGGACTGCCACTGCTGCGCCACCACAGGTTTGGTGGTCCTCAGACCACCAGACTCGTAATTAGGCCCTTAATATTTTGGAGAATGTGAAATCATAGCTGTTCCTTACCTGAATATATCAGAGGTGATTGACCAGACTTTTATACAGACCAGCATGACAAAACCTATCACAGGTATACTTGATTAACTAGATGATGCTAGCTATGGCAAGCAAAAAAACAATGGATTTAGGCCCAGATCTCTGTACTGGGGTGAATGTATGACATTGTTCTGCATTCTGTCCATCAATTGTTCTTTTTGCATTTGCCACCCCGAGTAGGACGGGTATGCCCAAGACGTGGGTCCCATGCTCTCCATGCTACTGGAGTCAAGCTATCCTGGCTGATGAGGGCTGAAAGCCCAAAACCGGTCCTATGATGCTTGTTTCCAGTCCAGGTAGGATCTGCTTGGCAGTTCAGGCTGGACTGTTCCCATTGGGCACAGGGTCAAGACTGATTTGCATATGGCTGGGTCCAAACTGGAATGGCATGGTGATCAAAGAAACGATGGATTTAGGCCCAGAATGTATGACATTGTTCTACATTCTTGTCCATCAATTGTTCTTTTGGCAGTGCCACAGCAGCACCACCTGCATCTTACAATGGGGAACCAGGGGTCCACTTACGGTCTGACCGCCCAACAAGTAATAGGGCAGTTGGACCGCAGGTGCTGCGGTGGCTGAACTGCCACTGCTGCGCCACCATGACTTTGGTGGTCCCTGGACCGCCAGACTCGTAATTAGGCCCTTAAAACTTTGGAGAATGTGAAATCATAGCTGTTCCTTACCTGAAAATATCAGAGATGATTGACCAGACTTTTATACAGACCAGTATGACAAAACCTACCATAGGTATACTTGATTAACTAGATGATGCAAGTGTAAAACCATAAATAATAACCTGTAACTAAATAAGGGTTATTGGATCATTATTGAAATTATATACAACAGCATGGTTAATGAATGTCAGAGACAAACAATAACCTATTATGACATTATACTTTACATGGTAATCATGACACAGCATATCACTTACAAAAAGCACAGTATGGGGTATGTCAGACTGCAGTCTAACCAAAGAGCTTCCTGATATGGTCCCTTACTTTGGAATTAACCATCAAGAACATATATGGTTAGGCCTCAAACCAAACACACTACAATTACTAATTCAATTTATTCGTCTCATACTTAAGAGAACTACCTTCTTCATTCTTCTAACATGACTTTAATGTCTCTTAATGCATGACATTACTACAACTAAACATTTCACATACACAAATGCATTTCTTAATAACTGGTGGCCTTTTCTCTTCTCTCGAGGCCTTTTTACATTTCTACTTTTCTATTTCAACGAATATATTTCTATTACTCTTTAAACATTCTTATTTTATATGCGGGTGCTGACTAACAATGAATATGGTGCACCCCAACAAATTTTGCATCAGCAACGCTCTATCACCATGAATGGAGATTAATTACACAACGTCGCCTAATAACGTATTGTGGGAATTTCAGGAAACAGAGCACAACAAGGAATTCCTGAAATTGATCAAAGTTTAATAAAAATTTTACCTGGGCCTAATTACCAGGCATACAGAGACAGGAGGAAGTCCTAGGTGCTGCAAAGGAACCTTGACTAGCAGGCTGTGAGGCACTTATGGGAAGTAGTTCAGGCTCTGAACTCTCCCTCGGCACTGGAAGCCTGAATCTTGCACTCCTGGTGGCTGAAGTATGCCAAGAGGAACAAAACAAGCCAAACCCCATCAAACTTGGCAACAGGGGCCAAAGCATGCTGCCTTTGTTGGCCCCCTTTTTCTGGGCCTGCTGGAATGTCCCTGAAAGAACACAGCTGAAGGAAAAAGAACTGTGTCTAGTGGTGTCCTCCATTTACCCCTGGGCAATTTGTACAGTGTGGTAGACAGTCTAGTGGGGCAGTGTATGGTGCTCCTATCTCACATTTTTGATATCCTTTGAGGAGTACCAGTGCTTGAGGGAGAAGAAATGCCCCAGGAGTGTGAGGCTCCCTTGTTTCAATCTTCAATCTCCACCTTAGAAGGCTTGTGACCCATGTATATTGTGGAGGTCTGCCACGCTTCCATTCCAGCAGATTACATTCAGGATCAGAGACCTGTCAGCCTGCACAGTGAGCTACATCCTACTCCTTGTGGTGCATCTGAGAGGAGCGTGAGCTCACCACAGGCATGCCTGCCTGTGTTTATAGCCAGTAGAGAGCATGTGAAAAAGGGAAGCAGGCTCTCACACCTATACAAAAGAGCTGGGCTTGATGTGAGCATCAGCAGGGACCACAAGGGCTGTAGGGGCTTCTTTGCGGCCTCCAGTTTTGAGAGTGTCACTCAGAGTTTCCAAAGTGAGAGAAATAATGACGTGGGGGACCGTGCTTCCTTTTCCCAAAACTGCTAGAGTTAGGATTTTAGTTCTGGGACTCTGGTTCTGGGTTCCAGGAATGTTCATTTTGAAGTCTTCTGGTTGGAGTTCAAATAGTACAAATGTAGGAAAAAATATTATTTTTTTCGTAAAGTTCAGCAACGCAAGTTTTATTGACAGTAACAGTATTAGCAGTGAACGATTGCACATATTGTTGAATGCTATTGAAAAGTGATACCAGTATTAGTCGGCTTGACTTTTATTAAATGCACCTCTCATGCATTGTTAGGCGTATGGTTGGATTATTGAGTTGTTACGGTTCTCGGCTGGCTAGCTTGCAGATTTCTAGAGGTGATTTCAGTACAAGTGGGGAATGATATCTTTACGGGGTTACTTCATCTAAGGGACCTTTCATTAATGTGCATCTTCTGTTGGATATAAACCCTCTAGATGATTTCAACAGAGGCGTTTCCACTTGCTTTTCTGTATATATTTGTAATGGGAAGTATAGTATTTAGCAGTGTGCACAATAAAATACTTTTCAGTGATTTATTGAATGCGGTGTGTTGCAATGCTGAGTGCTGGGTCTCTAGCCCACAGCACCTTCCCTAAGTCAGTGTTGGACTGCTCCACCTCACTACTGTTAGAGTCAAGTGTTTAAAGGGGTACTTGGCTCCCAGTTCTGAGCTCTGCAATACGAGGGCCCCAGAACACAAGTGAAGAAAGAACCCAGTTGATACAAATGAGGCCCATTTCCCCCCCAAGCTTGAACTGGGACTCTCTGACATGGAGTCCTGATATCCTTAAAACTAAGAGTCAAATGAACTATTTTGTCCGTAAGCAGTACCGCGACCAAAGTTGCTACACTGCATTGCATGAGAGGGAGAACAGGACAAAACCATACACCCAAAGATATGTCTCTGCTGTTTTCTTGCAAAGCACTAGTGAACTTTCTAGCTGCTAAGCAGCATTCAGACACTTATCCTCCAAAGTGAAAAGGTGTCTGCATGAGTCTGGCATAGATGTTATGGTGGAAGGGTACCATTACAGTATACATTATTATGCTTAGATTTATTTTTAATTTTTTCCCACCTAGTATATGTGATGTACTTTACAGCACACATGAAACGCTGGTAAGGTTTGGGGAAAAAAAAAACAATTCTCCATCTTTATAACTACTTCAAGTTAGTAGATATGGATTTGCATCAAAAACCATGGGCATGGGACCACCTATCCACAACCCATGAGGCACTCCCTTGACTCAAAGTAATGCAAAGTAGCCCATTGAACTACTTTGCATTACTTCTCGACAACTATCCAGCACACGTTTTGCGCTTGAAAGTAAATCCCACATTAACACTTTGCATCAGTTTGCTTCACTTTGGTGAATTTGCTTATGAATCAGGCTCCATGATCCTAAAATGTTGAAACTAGAAATCCTGGAATCCGTTAACTGCCTGACATGTGGATTTAAGAACTCCACCAACATCCTCAAAGTGAAAACCTAGGAATTATAATGATCATTTTTATGATCCAGCAAATGAATCAAGTAACCAAATCCAAATTCTATGGCATGCAATTCTATGCCTTACTATCCCACAACTGGGATTTCACCAGAAAGTCTCGAGAAATACTTCCCTTGTGTTGTCACAACTAGATTATGCCAATCATTTAAGCAACGGATTATAAACATCAGTTAGGCGTCTTCAGAATGCAGTGGCTAACAACTCCTACACCTAGACCTCTCTCTTATGCTGAAATCCACACTCTGTTTCCCAGTCAGAAGAAAATATACTTAAAAACTTCTCCTCATAATATACAATGCAATAAATATTAAGGGACTAGTTTTCCTGTAAATAAAACTAAAGAGATTTTCCCCCAAAACTGTACTGTTCTCCAGATTAGCACCACAAATTATCAAAGAACATAACAACTATCCGGCTTTGTTGTAATAGGCTCAAACTTGGAATTCATTCAGGCAAAAATATGAGCCCTTGCAAATCACTTAGGGCCCTATTATGACTTTTGGTTATGCAGGGCCGGCGGCCTGCCACTGCAGCACCCTTGCACCACCAAGAGTCGCTGCTGACCACCCGCCAGATTATAAGTGATTTTGTGGTCTGGCGGATGGGCAGCAGGGTGATTCCTATGGCAGTGCCTCTTTCAAAGGTGACAGCTCCTTTGAAAATGGTACCACAATGGGAATGCCACACAGGTTCCTGCATTGCATGGACTGTAAAGTTCATGCCGTGCAGGAACTGGGGCGCATGCACACAGGGGGGTACATGTTGTGTCCCCTGCATGCATCCCCAGGCTGAGGGGGCTCAGGGGGCCCTACATTTATTTCAACACCACCAGGCTTTTCATGGAGGAAAGACCACCATGGAAACACTGACGGTCCTGAAACTTATAGTATGCATGGCAGTGCTACAGCCACACCACCTGCATCTTACAATGGCCCTGACAGCCACCGCCAGGGAACAGTGGTTCCCTGGGGGAGCCAGGGTTCCACTTACGGTCTGACCGCCCAACAAGTAATAGGGCAGTTGTACCACAGGTGCAGCGGTGGCTGGACTGCCACTGCTGCGCCACCACAGGTTTGGTGGTCTTCAGACCACCAGACTCGTAATTAGGCCCTTAATATTTTGGAGAATGTGAAATCATAGCTGTTCCTTACCTGAATATATCAGAGGTGATTGACCAGACTTTTATACAGACCAGCATGACAAAACCTATCACAGGTATACTTGATTAACTAGATGATGCTAGCTATGGCAAGCAAAAAAAACAATGGATTTAGGCCCAGATCTCTGTACTGGGGTGAATGTATGACATTGTTCTGCATTCTGTCCATCAATTGTTCTTTTTGCATTTGCCACCCCGAGTAGGACGGGTATGCCCAAGACGTGGGTCCCATGCTCTCCATGCTACTGGAGTCAAGCTATCCTGGCTGATGAGGGCTGAAAGCCCAAAACCGGTCCTATGGTGCTTGTTTCCAGTCCAGGTAGGATCTGGCTTGGCAGTTCAGGCTGGACTGTTCCCATTGGGCACAGGGTCAAGACTGATTTGCATATGGCTGGGTCCAAACTGGAATGGCATGGTGATCAAAGAAACGATGGATTTAGGCCCAGAATGTATGACATTGTTCTACATTCTTGTCCATCAATTGTTCTTTTGGCAGTGCCACAGCAGCACCACCTGCATCTTACAATGGGGAACCAGGGGTCCACTTACGGTCTGACCGCCCAACAAGTAATAGGGCAGTTGGACCGCAGGTGCTGCGGTGGCTGAACTGCCACTGCTGCGCCACCATGACTTTGGTGGTCCCTGGACCGCCAGACTCGTAATTAGGCCCTTAAAACTTTGGAGAATGTGAAATCATAGCTGTTCCTTACCTGAAAATATCAGAGATGATTGACCAGACTTTTATACAGACCAGTATGACAAAACCTACCATAGGTATACTTGATTAACTAGATGATGCAAGTGTAAAACCATAAATAATAACCTGTAACTAAATAAGGGTTATTGGATCATTATTGAAATTATATACAACAGCATGGTTAATGAATGTCAGAGACAAACAATAACCTATTATGACATTATACTTTACATGGTAATCATGACACAGCATATCACTTACAAAAAGCACAGTATGGGGTATGTCAGACTGCAGTCTAACCAAAGAGCTTCCTGATATGGTCCCTTACTTTGGAATTAACCATCAAGAACATATATGGTTAGGCCTCAAACCAAACACACTACAATTACTAATTCAATTTATTCGTCTCATACTTAAGAGAACTACCTTCTTCATTCTTCTAACATGACTTTAATGTCTCTTAATGCATGACATTACTACAACTAAACATTTCACATACACAAATGCATTTCTTAATAACTGGTGGCCTTTTCTCTTCTCTCGAGGCCTGTTTACATTTCTACTTTTCTATTTCAACGAATATATTTCTATTACTCTTTAAACATTCTTATTTTATATGCGGGTGCTGACTAACAATGAATATGGTGCACCCCAACAAATTTTGCATCAGCAACGCTCTATCACCATGAATGGAGATTAATTACACAACGTCGCCTAATAACGTATTGTGGGAATTTCAGGAAACAGAGCACAACAAGGAATTCCTGAAATTGATCAAAGTTTAATAAAAATTTTACCTGGGCCTAATTACCAGGCATACAGAGACAGGAGGAAGTCCTAGGTGCTGCAAAGGAACCTTGACTAGCAGGCTGTGAGGCACTTATGGGAAGTAGTTCAGGCTCTGAACTCTCCCTCGGCACTGGAAGCCTGAATCTTGCACTCCTGGTGGCTGAAGTATGCCAAGAGGAACAAAACAAGCCAAACCCCATCAAACTTGGCAACAGGGGCCAAAGCATGCTGCCTTTGTTGGCCCCCTTTTTCTGGGCCTGCTGGAATGTCCCTGAAGGAACACAGCTGAAGGAAAAAGAACTGTGTCTAGTGGTGTCCTCCATTTACCCCTGGGCAATTTGTACAGTGTGGTAGACAGTCTAGTGGGGCAGTGTATGGTGCTCCTATCTCACATTTTTGATATCCTTTGAGGAGGACCAGTGCTTGAGGGAGAAGAAATGCCCCAGGAGTGTGAGGCTCCCTTGTTTCAATCTTCAATCTCCACCTTAGAAGGCTTGTGACCCATGTATATTGTGGAGGTCTGCCACGCTTCCATTCCAGCAGATTACATTCAGGATCAGAGACCTGTCAGCCTGCACAGTGAGCTACATCCTACTCCTTGTGGTGCATCTGAGAGGAGCGTGAGCTCACCACAGGCATGCCTGCCTGTGTTTATAGCCAGTAGAGAGCATGTGAAAAAGGGAAGCAGGCTCTCACACCTATACAAAAGAGCTGGGCTTGATGTGAGCATCAGCAGGGACCACAAGGGCTGTAGGGGCTTCTTTGCGGCCTCCAGTTTTGAGAGTGTCACTCAGAGTTTCCAAAGTGAGAGAAATAATGACGTGGGGGACCGTGCTTCCTTTTCCCAAAACTGCTAGAGTTAGGATTTTAGTTCTGGGACTCTGGTTCTGGGTTCCAGGAATGTTCGTTTTGAAGTCTTCTGGTTGGAGTTCAAATAGTACAAATGTAGGAAAAAATATTATTTTTTTCGTAAAGTTCAGCAACGCAAGTTTTATTGACAGTAACAGTATTAGCAGTGAACGATTGCACATATTGTTGAATGCTATTGAAAAGTGATACCAGTATTAGTCGGCTTGACTTTTATTAAATGCACCTCTCATGCATTGTTAGGCGTATGGTTGGATTATTGAGTTGTTACGGTTCTCGGCTGGCTAGCTTGCAGATTTCTAGAGGTGATTTCAGTACAAGTGGGGAATGATATCTTTACGGGGTTACTTCATCTAAGGGACCTTTCATTAATGTGCATCTTCTGTTGGATATAAACCCTCTAGATGATTTCAACAGAGGCGTTTCCACTTGCTTTTCTGTATATATTTGTAATGGGAAGTATAGTATTTAGCAGTGTGCACAATAAAATACTTTTCAGTGATTTATTGAATGCGGTGTGTTGCAATGCTGAGTGCTGGGTCTCTAGCCCACAGCACCTTCCCTAAGTCAGTGTTGGACTGCTCCACCTCACTACTGTTAGAGTCAAGTGTTTAAAGGGGTACTTGGCTCCCAGTTCTGAGCTCTGCAATACGAGGGCCCCAGAACACAAGTGAAGAAAGAACCCAGTTGATACAAATGAGGCCCATTTCCCCCCCAAGCTTGAACTGGGACTCTCTGACATGGAGTCCTCATATCCTTAAAACTAAGAGTCAAATGAACTATTTTGTCCGTAAGCAGTACCGCGACCAAAGTTGCTACACTGCATTGCATGAGAGGGAGAACAGGACAAAACCATACACCCAAAGATATGTCTCTGCTGTTTTCTTGCAAAGCACTAGTGAACTTTCTAGCTGCTAAGCAGCATTCAGACACTTATCCTCCAAAGTGAAAAGGTGTCTGCATGAGTCTGGCATAGATGTTATGGTGGAAGGGTACCATTACAGTATACATTATTATGCTTAGATTTATTTTTAATTTTTTCCCACCTAGTATATGTGATGTACTTTACAGCACACATGAAACGCTGGTAAGGTTTGGGGAAAAAAAAAAACAATTCTCCATCTTTATAACTACTTCAAGTTAGTAGATATGGATTTGCATCAAAAACCATGGGCATGGGACCACCTATCCACAACCCATGAGGCACTCCCTTGACTCAAAGTAATGCAAAGTAGCCCATTGAACTACTTTGCATTACTTCTCGACAACTATCCAGCACACGTTTTGCGCTTGAAAGTAAATCCCACATTAACACTTTGCATCAGTTTGCTTCACTTTGGTGAATTTGCTTATGAATCAGGCTCCATGATCCTAAAATGTTGAAACTAGAAATCCTGGAATCCGTTAACTGCCTGACATGTGGATTTAAGAACTCCACCAACATCCTCAAAGTGAAAACCTAGGAATTATAATGATCATTTTTATGATCCAGCAAATGAATCAAGTAACCAAATCCAAATTCTATGGCATGCAATTCTATGCCTTACTATCCCACAACTGGGATTTCACCAGAAAGTCTCGAGAAATACTTCCCTTGTGTTGTCACAACTAGATTATGCCAATCATTTAAGCAACGGATTATAAACATCAGTTAGGCGTCTTCAGAATGCAGTGGCTAACAACTCCTACACCTAGACCTCTCTCTTATGCTGAAATCCACACTCTGTTTCCCAGTCAGAAGAAAATATACTTAAAAACTTCTCCTCATAATATACAATGCAATAAATATTAAGGGACTAGTTTTCCTGTAAATAAAACTAAAGAGATTTTCCCCCAAAACTGTACTGTTCTCCAGATTAGCACCACAAATTATCAAAGAACATAACAACTATCCGGCTTTGTTGTAATAGGTTCAAACTTGGAATTCATTCAGGCAAAAATATGAGCCCTTGCAAATCACTTAGGGCCCTATTATGACTTTTGGTTATGCAGGGCCGGCGGCCTGCCACTGCAGCACCCTTGCACCACCAAGAGTCGCTGCTGACCACCCGCCAGATTATAAGTGATTTTGTGGTCTGGCGGATGGGCAGCAGGGTGATTCCTATGGCAGTGCCTCTTTCAAAGGTGACAGCTCCTTTGAAAATGGTACCACAATGGGAATGCCACACAGGTTCCTGCATTGCATGGACTGTAAAGTTCATGCCGTGCAGGAACTGGGGCGCATGCACACAGGGGGGTACATGTTGTGTCCCCTGCATGCATCCCCAGGCTGAGGGGGCTCAGGGGGCCCTACATTTATTTCAACACCACCAGGCTTTTCATGGAGGAAAGACCACCATGGAAACACTGACGGTCCTGAAACTTATAGTATGCATGGCAGTGCTACAGCCACACCACCTGCATCTTACAATGGCCCTGACAGCCACCGCCAGGGAACAGTGGTTCCCTGGGGGAGCCAGGGTTCCACTTACGGTCTGACCGCCCAACAAGTAATAGGGCAGTTGTACCACAGGTGCAGCGGTGGCTGGACTGCCACTGCTGCGCCACCACAGGTTTGGTGGTCCTCAGACCACCAGACTCGTAATTAGGCCCTTAATATTTTGGAGAATGTGAAATCATAGCTGTTCCTTACCTGAATATATCAGAGGTGATTGACCAGACTTTTATACAGACCAGCATGACAAAACCTATCACAGGTATACTTGATTAACTAGATGATGCTAGCTATGGCAAGCAAAAAAACAATGGATTTAGGCCCAGATCTCTGTACTGGGGTGAATGTATGACATTGTTCTGCATTCTGTCCATCAATTGTTCTTTTTGCATTTGCCACCCCGAGTAGGACGGGTATGCCCAAGACGTGGGTCCCATGCTCTCCATGCTACTGGAGTCAAGCTATCCTGGCTGATGAGGGCTGAAAGCCCAAAACCGGTCCTATGATGCTTGTTTCCAGTCCAGGTAGGATCTGGCTTGGCAGTTCAGGCTGGACTGTTCCCATTGGGCACAGGGTCAAGACTGATTTGCATATGGCTGGGTCCAAACGGGAATGGCATGGTGATCAAAGAAACGATGGATTTAGGCCCAGAATGTATGACATTGTTCTACATTCTTGTCCATCAATTGTTCTTTTGGCAGTGCCACAGCAGCACCACCTGCATCTTACAATGGGGAACCAGGGGTCCACTTACGGTCTGACCGCCCAACAAGTAATAGGGCAGTTGGACCGCAGGTGCTGCGGTGGCTGAACTGCCACTGCTGCGCCACCATGACTTTGGTGGTCCCTGGACCGCCAGACTCGTAATTAGGCCCTTAAAACTTTGGAGAATGTGAAATCATAGCTGTTCCTTACCTGAAAATATCAGAGATGATTGACCAGACTTTTATACAGACCAGTATGACAAAACCTACCATAGGTATACTTGATTAACTAGATGATGCAAGTGTAAAACCATAAATAATAACCTGTAACTAAATAAGGGTTATTGGATCATTATTGAAATTATATACAACAGCATGGTTAATGAATGTCAGAGACAAACAATAACCTATTATGACATTATACTTTACATGGTAATCATGACACAGCATATCACTTACAAAAAGCACAGTATGGGGTATGTCAGACTGCAGTCTAACCAAAGAGCATCCTGATATGGTCCCTTACTTTGGAATTAACCTGTCTGCAGATGTAAGCACGCTCCATATATGAATAATCCTAATTTCTCAAATTTGCATTAGAAACCTATTTAAATTACAGATTCCTAAACTGGAATAACATGAATAATCCGTTTCTCGTTATGTTACTACTAGCTAACTACTAACTAACATGTGTACCCATGGGTAGCATGATACCCGGCGGGAACAGGCATCCGTGACAATGTTGTGATTACCGGGTTAATCTGTATGTGCAGATAACCAATCTCCGTAAATTAATGATTCTAATTAAAAACTTGCATAGAAAGCTCTGCAAACTGCATGCCCCTGAACTGGGACAACATAAATACCACTATTGCCACAGGTTAAAGGGAGAAAAAGAACCCCTGTCCCTAAATATCACACACTATTATCTAAATGACAACAGTCAGAATGTAATCATTGGTGCAGGGTACACATATTTTGAAACAAGAGGAGCCAAGTCCCCTTTAAATTAGGTACGTTTTTTACTAAAAGGATAAAGAAAACAAACAAAAAAATTGCCTGCATCTATGACGTACAGTTTTGCAATAAAATTATATTTCCTGGTTCTAGAAAAAAAAACGAATATATTTCAGGTAGAGTACAAATTAATTTATTCCTTTGTATCTTTAGGACACCTTTGTTTCCTTCAGGTCGCCAAACTTTGCCCTGAACTTCCACATATTCCCTCTAAGTAGAGTTTCCACTTTTCTTTAGAGACTGCTTTTCAAAAATAAAATAGTCTTTCTGAAACCATACACAGGAGACACTTTATTTTTACACCCATAACACTCTTTTCTCCTGTCTTCCGAGCGCCCCACATTTTTCAGTGTCACACGTGTGCTCCAAATCACCATATCACTGTCATGATGCTAAGTATTACTTAAATATAATGTTTACTCTTGTAAATAGGCACTCATTCTTTTTTAATCTTACGAAAGTGACAATTAACATCCAAATCCTTTTTTTTAACCTTGGAAAGACCCTGGGTCAATTGTCCGTATGTAATTAATAACTAACATTTGGCTACTCATCAGAAATATGCTTCAGCACGTTATCCGGGTAGTAACTGCTATATGTGTCAATACAATACAATAATTTGATGTGTGCATTTGTTACAGTATTACACATTCCCGCTTATTTCGACCAACATAACATTCATGTGTTACAACTGTAACAGGTTCATAATTATTTATTGAAATTTTGATTATCTTGTGAATAGTTTCATGAAACACAGTTTGGCATGCTTAGGAGATTTGGGGGCATATCAACAACAACCGGCGATAATTATCGCTAAGCGCACTTAGCGCTAGGATAATTATTGCTGGCTAGCGTGGATTTTTATCGCTGAGATAGCGTGCTATTAGCAACGCTTATCTCAATAGCGATAAAAATCCTCACGCTAAGTGGCTAACGTGAGATTATCGCTGGAAACCCAGTGATAATCTCACGTTAGATTGTTGATAGGGACTCACAAACTTAGCCATGATATCCTCCTTCCATTGGATATCATGGCTAAGTCAGAAAAATACCTGACGTAAAAAAGCAGCGTTAACCGAGGTTAGCGCTGCTTTTTTTGTCTCTAACAGGGTTAGCGATATTCTTGATAATAGGAGAAATGTCGCTTAGCGACATTTCTCCTATTATTTTACTCTGGAGCGCCTCCTTTGCATCTCATTAGAGATGCAAGGGGAAGCATAGAGTAAAAGGGTGCTAACATGCACATTTGCATGTTAGCACCCTGTTGTTGATAGGGTGCTAGTTTTATCTCTGCTTGTTTGGCTTTTAAACCCAAAAATCAGAGATAAAGCCCTTGTTGATGTGCCCCTTCGTGATTCCCACCATGACTTAACGTTTTGGAAAAAGAGGAAGAACTACAAAAAAATGCAAGTTGTTCGACATTAACCGGTAATCATGTCTTGATTCTCAGTAAGCCATACAGAAAGAAAAACACTGACTTCACTATGAGGACTGATGTGGTATATAGGAAATCCCCCTAAAGATTTTCTGCTTGAATCCATATGTGGTCTTGAGCCAAAACCCACAGCTTCGTGATTCATGCATTAATTTCATTTTCAATAATTTGAAAACCACAGAATGTGAGAGCACGGGGGAAAATAATGAAAAAAAGTTTGAGTCTCAAGAAAACTCTATTTTTAGACATTTCGGAACAGCATATATGATCCAATAGCTGCCAAGATGGCACAGTCACTTAAGCATTCACTGGAGTCTTCTGCAACTTTGATCCAGGGGTGGGGGAAAGCTCAGCATTTCATCATATATAGAGTGACAAATTTGTAACATTATATGAGGAATAGTAACCTGTTATTTACAGTGATTCTTAAGAATAAAACTAGGCCAAGATTTTTAATTTGTCGTTGTTGCCAAATGCCTTATGGCAACATCAGTAGAAAAAACTGCTGGAGAGGACTTTGTACCTTTGTCTTCATAACCTGTTTCTTCTAATCTGGCATCCACTCCGCTAGCTTGAATATGTACTGCCCATCAATTGTTATTTTTGCATTTGTCACCCTGTTTGGGACGGGTATGCCCAGACGTGGGCCTCGTACTCACTGTGCCACTGGAGTCAAGCTAGCCTGGCTGATGAGGGGTGAAACCCTGGACCTGGTCCTAGGATGCTTGTTTCCAGTCCAGGGAGGACCTGGCTTGGCATTTCGGCCTGAACTGTTCCCATGGGGAACAGGGTCAAGACTGATTTGCATATGGCTGGGTCTAAACTGGAATGGCATGGGGAGCAACAATTTAGGCCCAGATCTCTGTACAGGGGTGAATGTATGACATTGTTTAGCATTCTGTCCATCCATCGTTCTTTTTGCATCTGACAATTATGGGAGGCATATTTATATCATCATGTTATAGCTTAATTTCTGACATAACCCTGCCCTGTTAGCCACAATGCATTGTAATCCTTTGCGTACGTGTAGTGCCCTTACCGTTTGCATGCTCCATGGAAGATTGCAGTGCAGCACACAAATCGCCCCCCGCACACGTGTCTTAACCCTACAAGCATACATAGTGACCTTGATCTATGCATGCTCAGTCGGATATCCTAGTACAGAGAACAGCATAACATGTGCATACAGGATCTCAGAGCGGCAGGGGTAGACTGATGTGGCCTGTGGTAGGTGGGCAACATAGTTCATGCAAATGATGCTGATCTTGAGACAGAGTCCCTGTTCTGATGTTCCAGGCACAGCTCTTTCTGTTGTCTGTGTATAGTTAGGCCTTCTAGAAGCTTCTTGTAGAACATTCTATTGAACTTGTCATTTTATTTGTCCATCATCAATTTGTAAATCCACCATTTTTATTTCAATAACAATCTTCTTTTTGTGGTATTTTCTTCATGAAGGTTTTTACTGTTCTTTATGATTATCCAATTGATTCAATTGTCTGAATACTTCTTTTCTAGAAAGTATTAGACCATTTTGGTCGTAAGACTTCCACATCTAATGTTGCTCTTGTGTTCCAGAATCCTTGTTTCTGTTTTGCTGAGTGTCATCCTAGTGCATTTCAAGTTACATGGACATTTCGACATGTAAGTTATAAGTGGGCTGTTACAATTGGTGTGACTTTGGTGCTTCATGGCGTGGTCAGGCCCAAGACAAAGGTGTTTGAGTGTGCTGTATGTGTATACACAGTGCAGGAACCAAAGGGATAATGACAAGTATCCTGTTCCTTGTTGTCACTCGTTGTTATGCAGACAATAAACACAAAACTGCAAAAAACAATCTTTGCATTTAGAAGAGGGATAAACAAGGGGATGCACATTAGGTATCAGATAATCTTCATCATAAAATACATAGCAGTGAGATGAAAGGACAATGGTCAATGCATCCCTTATCAATTTTTATATGCCATCACAGAAAATGTGCAGGTAAGTGACACCATCATTTTGGCTGATGTCCATGCGCCCCCGACTCTGGTTGAACTAGGAGATGTGCCACCTCAGATGATCAAACCCCTTCAGATCCTCATGAATAATGGATACCACTATTTTGATGAGTTTGTGCATCATCGTTTGAGTAATGTTTTGAGGACTCCAGACCATTTTACGACGCTGCAATTTCTGATAGTCTCAGTCTAGATGAACTAAATTAAACTAGGGCCAAAACACCATCCCAGTGTCTCCCTTTTAAGTCTCCATTGCTTCTTCACTATATGCTTGGAGTAGCTTCATACACAATCGACATCTCTAAGCATCCATATTTAGGCTGCTGGTATAACAACACCTATTGGTGATATGTACTGTGTACAACTGTTTTAGTATAATGTACTATATATAAAACCCTGATTTTTGCAAATGTTTAGTAAAGGTTCAGCAAGCAAGGAAGGCTAAATTTGAGGGGTGGAAGAATACAGAGCACTTGACCCACAATCCAGCACTTCACCCCAATAACTTCTGAAGTAGGAGTAGTACCTGAATTGCTTTAGTGCCTTCTGCACAGGTTATGTATGCTGACATGTGTGTCGAAATAGATATCAACCCTTCACTTCACAATCCAATACGTCACCTCAGTTGCTTTTTTTTGCTGGAGGATGGTGTAGAACATATGGTGTACTGTTGATGTGTCATCAAGATGCAATGTCCTTGGTGTGGTGAAAGCCTCAATTGTTTTTGTCCAGTAGTTCAGATGATTCCCACGTTTCATTGTTGTCTTCAGACCACAGATGGGAGATCTATAAAGACTCCCTTACAGCTATCCTTGTCCAGCCATCTATGTCAGAGCAGGCTGCTGCAGATTACCCGTAAACTAGATCAAATAGCTCCCATTAATCATCTAAACTGCATGGAGTTATTCTAAAACATGTTTTCACTTACTTCAAAAGATAACACACACACATTCTTTAGCAATTAGTTCTGTCTACCTTCAGTACAAGGCAAACAATCGGTTTATGATTAACCAGGACATGCTTTTAGTTTATTGACAGGTTCAGCACACTTGCTTGGAGGCTGAGGTATCCAAACAGCTCTTTGTCTACCAACTAGGGGGCATATTAGCAAGGGCTGGCGATATAATTATCGCCGCTTTAGCGTCCGTTTTTGGGCGAAAAGCGGCGATAATTATATTGCAATATCATCAAGGACACGCTAGCGCGTGTTTCCTTGATGTAGAGCCCGTTTTTTCACAGCCTCGCTTCGCATCGCTAATGAGATGCAAAGAAGGCGTGGCTGTGAAAACAACACATGTTAATATCATGAAGACAGCTTCGCGATATTAACAAGGAGGTGCAGCAATAAAAAAAATCGCGCTACCTCAGCCTTAACTCAGGAATTTAACATCTGTTAAATTCCTGACTAAGGCACACTTTTAATGGGAGATGGATTATGCTGATAGGACCACAGGGTCCTATCAGTAATGTTATCGCTGGAAAACAAGCGATGTTCCACTGAAAACACCGCTATCGCTGAAATATTATCGCCATAGCGCAGTGCGTTGTAAATATAGCGTTATCATGGCAATAGTATTCAGTGATAGTGGGCGATAATATTTCTATCGCTATGTACGGCCAGCAATAATTATCGCTGGCCGTTGATAATATGCCCCTAGGTGAGCAAGGGAGTGGTCATGTGTTGGACTTTTATACATATACAAAGAAACATTGTATTTAAATGTTACAACCATCACTAAATGAATGACTGAACACTTTAATGGTGGTTCTGAAATCTGCACTACAAGTCAGCTATACATGTTAAGTATGTTTCATAAAAAGGCAAAGGACAATGAAATAAAAATTAAACCATGTGTGTAAATGAAGGTCCCTCTATTGTTTAAAAGTGTGTGGTACATACAACTATTCATAGAGATCTATGTGAGTCTTTATTGTCACTATTCCTGGGTTAGTGGTTTCATTGTCAAAATGTACTGCTCCGAAAGGAGAATGTTGAGGATGAGAAGCATAGGGATGTGTAAGTCGTCCGCGTTTAATGCAAATATGTCTAAGCATGGAGGGTATAGAGAGGTTTGTGTGAAACTGTTATAATTATTAAACATGTTGGTCTAGATGTGGATGTGAACGCACAATTCTTGATGAGGTAGTATACATTTCTGTGAAGGAGAAGGCCCATACTTACCAGTAGTACTGACATCCAGTGATTAAGATCTGATACGCTACCTCTAGGCCTCCTGTACACTTGTATTACACATTGGGCAAGTACAGGAGCTCCTACAATTGCAGAGCTCCCAGTGATTCAGAAAATACATTTATATTTGAATGTCCAATTAGTTGGCAGTTCGGGCTGGACTGTTCCCATGAGGCACAGGGTCCAGGCTGATTTGCATGTAGCTGGGTCTGAACTGAGGTGGCGAAGTGAGCTAAAGAACGATGATGGATTCAACCCAGATCTGTGACTGGGGGTGAGTGTCTGAAAAGTTTCAGCGCTCCGTCCATCTTCTCCTTGTGTTCAATTTGTGTACAGCAGCATTTATAGGCCTATCCTAGAGGCAGCTTTAGTTGTCTCACCAGTTTCATTTACTCGACCAAAACCATAAATAAAACATATGTGCATATATATGTACATAGAAGGCTTTAGGTTTAGCCATTTTCATGCGTTAATCTGTTCAACTCCTATTTACATTTTGCTTCCATCACCGTCACCACCACAGCATCGTGGATGGGCCCGTGGGTCAGCTCGCTTCAGCCACTGGCTTTCTTACACCATGACTGCCTGGTTCTCCCTGATCATACAAGCACATCCACCTAAAACAAGTGCTTGTCAATACCAAGGCGTATGGACCAATACTTTGCCAATGTTTTTCATTTCCAGGCCTTGTCCATTTTTCGGTCATAGTAAATTTTCTTTGCAATAGTAAGAATCTTATTTCCCAAGCACATAAAAACATGTTTTCAATAATTGCTCAACGTACACATATGAAGTGCTGTTTATGTATTCCCTGGAACTCATTTTTGGGAATGTGCACATTTATCAGCATAAGCTGCCTACGTTCTTTGCCATTCACCCATGGCTCGGCTACTGAGATGTGTATTCCGCTGAGCAAATAGATCAGTAATCCTTTTAATTATCTTGGAGGAGATTGATGTCAGAACCCCTGACAAGGCCCTAGCCTTCCCTCGCTTCCTGTCTAAACTCCTTGACAGCCACAAAGTCCTCAATAATTGTGTCCTCTTGCAACCAAAATTCCTGCAGGAACACTATATGATATAAACGTAATAGTTCATAAATATAACCTTTCCTTTTAATTCTCTGGTACCCATAAAGGCTCCAGCAGAGTATTCTTAGGTTGCGAGAGAACTCCACACTCTATGGTTCCTTTACCCAGCTATCCCAGTCTTGGAATCTCTGAAAATGTATCAACGGAGCACATCAATTGATCTGTTCATACCCATGAGTTGCCCTTTTTTGATCCTGTGCCCAAAGTTTTGCGATAAAAGCCCTCGGGTTCTCACAGGTATTTACATTAGTCATATAGCAAATCTCATCACTCCTTGATATATTATTTTTTAGGGATAAGTTAGAGTAGATTCTCACATTCTCGCCCCCACCCTCTCGTGGTTACTTAGGGGCATATCAGCAAGGCGAGGCGATAGAATTATCGCCGCTTTTGCTGACATTTTCGGCCGAAAAGCGGCAATAATTTTATCGCCTAATTAGCAAGCTCACGCGAATTCCTAATGCCCAGCTTTGCATCTCTAATGAGATGCAAAGTGGGCGTTCCTGACCTGACATGACAGGAGAAATGTTGATAAGCGTCATTTCTCCTATCATCAAGCCCCACGCTATGAAGCATAGCGGCAAGAAAAGTAACGATAACCCCTGTTATCGCTACTTTCCTTATGCCTCCTTCAGGACTGACTGATATCCTATGGAAGGTAGATATCATGGCTCAGTTTGTGAGTCCCTATCATCACGCTAACGCCACATTGCGTGAGATTATCGCGGGGTTTCCAGCGATAATCTCACGTTAGGCAGTTAGCTAAAGGATTTTTATCGCTTTTGAGATAAGCGTTGCTAATAGCACGCTATCTCAGCGATAAAAATCCACACTAGCCGGCGATAAGGGACTACTCATGTATAACTCGTGCTCTGCTGGTACCAGAAAGATCCTGTTTTGTCACAATACACCATACTCGCAATCAAAGGTGACAAAAAGTCTATTCTCGGCAGTGCCAACCCCTCCTACCCGACCTAGAAACCTACATGGACTAAGCCTCTAGAGTAGATCCCAGAAAGTGAGGGAATATGTTGGAAGATACATAATATCTTAGATCTGTTAAAGGGATGCAATTTCTTTGAGCTTTTTCTCTATGTGCCTTATATCAAACAGCTATGAGTACCAGGTTTGAGTAGCAGGAACGTCTCTAGAGGACAAACACATAATTTCTCCTTATCTGTAAGTAAAAAAAATGTAAGTCAGTTTTTATATAGCGCAGCTACTCACCCTTACGGGTCTCAAGGCGCTGGGGGCCGTCGTGGAAATTAAGTGAGCTATTGCCCTGGACTTCTGAGCCACATGGGGCAGAGCTTTTATTTTGCTTTATTCGTTGTGCACCTTGGCCCTTTCTAATATATAATCTTTTTCCTTGATTTAATACCTCCTCTACACCTGACACTACTGTCACACTGCTAGGAAGACGGGTCATGTTTAACCCTTGTGTATGCCCAAGGCACTACTTTGAAGACTGCTAATTCCACTATGCTGCTTTTCTTTTGGGTCGTCTTCTCTACCTCAGCCTGGGCTTTCTTCCACACTCTCCAACCTTGAGAATGGTAATAATTTGAGATAACTTTGACACTCCCATAGTTATAATACCTTTTCCTAACTAACTTTGGGCATCTTGAAATTATTATTATGGTTATTTGTAAAGCACATGGCTATCTAAAAAAGGTTTCCCAGTGCTAGCCTCCTGCTGCACCAAGGACGTACTGCAGTCACATTACCAGTTATAGATGAGAAAACAGCCAAGTTTTTAGCTGCTTCTAAGCACTGTGAGCGATTTACAGCCTCTCAGTGGGCATGGTAAATCATTCCAGAGTTTAGGGCAAAAAACGCATAAGCCCAGCCAGCCTGGCTAGACTTCCTGACCCTAGGAACCATAACCAGACTTTGATGGCTGGATTGAAGAGCACATTTGAGGATGGTAACCAGATGGCAGCGGTCTCAGACACAATGGATCTATATTAGCAAGGCACTTGAGAGTGGAGCACAAGGTCTTAAAATGGACTCAGAGCTCAATAAGCAACCAGTTCATAGTATGTAGCAGACTGTCTAAAGAAGTAAACCTAGGTGGGTGAAGGAGCAGGCAAGCTGCCCCATTTTGGACAATTTGGATCAACTTAGCAAAGATCTAGCTACTTCCAGGTACAGCACATTGCCGCTGTCCAGTCTTGAAATCACCAGTGCCTGGACTACAGCTCATTGGGCAGAGATCCGAAGGAATTCCAGAATTTGTTTTAGCCATTTAAGAATACCAAAACAGGTGACAGCCACTTACTTTATATTATATTGCATGGTCAACTTATCATCTACCCATACTCCCAGGCTTTTTACCACCTGAACTGGGGAGGGGGTCATGCCCAGATTAGGTGGCCAGAGATGAGGACCCCGAAGGTGGAGGTGATTGCCCACTAGCAGAACCTCTGTCTTGTCGCCATTAAGTTTCAGTGAGTTGATGTTCATCCAGGGACTTGGACAAGACATGTATGCAGGGCTTCTACATTGCGATTATCCTTGGTGGATAAGGATACCACAATTTGAGTGTCATCAGCGTACGAAAAATTAGTGAGCCCATGGGATTCCGCAATCTCTGCAAGAGGTCATACCTATAGATTGAAGAGAAGTGGGATAAGGGTAGAACCATGCGGCACACCTGAGGCTAGAAGGTGAGCTTTAGACCTGTATTGATCTGAATGCACCTGAAATGTATGATTGGACAGGAAAGATCTTAGCCATGCCAAGGCAGTGTCCTGTATTCCCATTCCTTCTAGCCTGTGGAGCACCGTGGAGTGGTTCACAGTGTCAAATGTGGCACTGAGATCCAAAAGGATCAGTGCCGCTGTACCACCTGAATCTACTTGGCCTCTGAGATATTCCATGACATTAAGGAGGGAAGAATTAGTGCTGTAACCAGCCCTGAAGCCCAATTGTGATGGGTGCAATATGCCATTATCTTCAAGAAAAGATGTTATTTGTCGATTGATATGTTTTTCTAACACCTTATATAGGATAGGTAAAAGTGAGATGGGCCTATAATTTGACCATATGAGGGTCAAGGTTAGATTTTTTGAGTAAAGTAACTAAGGCCTGTGTCTAAGCTAAAGGAACACTGCCTTCAGACAAAGAGACATTTAGAAGCTGGGTGCGAATTACCGGCAAAGCCTTGGGACCACTGCCCAGATTTTTACGACGTATAATGTGCAGGCTCAACACCAGGGATTTCTCCCAAATGGGTCCCATTATGGTTTCCAAACAGCTGTTGATTTTACACAGCTCAGTATGAATCTCTTATAAATGGTTGTGTACCAGTGGATCTTTTGACAGGGAACCTGGGGACAGTCCAGAAGAGTACAGACCGATCTGGGAACCCTGGTTACCTGATGCCTGCATGTTAGAAATTGAGGTTTCTGGTTGGGAGAGTATACACTCTGTCCAAGCAAGAGACACAGTCCCAATCAGGGTGAGTCAGGTACACAACCTAAATTAACCTGTGCACATTCTCTAGCAGCTTGGCATAAAGCAGCCAGGGTTAACTTAAGAGACAAAAGTAGAGTATTTGTGAAACACTTAAATTACAGTAACACAAGGAAAACACCACAAAAAGACTCTGTACCAGTTTACAAAAATGGAGAATATTTATCTGAGTAAAACAAGACCAAATTAACAACCATCCAGTCAGTAGAAGTCAAGATATGATTGTTTAAAGATTAAATCCAAAAGTAGTACTTACAAATCAATAGCACTAAACCATTGCTTGAGGTCACTCTAGGCTGGTGTAAATCCAAAGTTCAGGTTGACCCCAATTGAGGGAAGACTGGCCACAGGACCCACACAGGGCATGCTGAGAAATGACCTTGTGCAGAGCAAGATTCAGCATCAAGAACTCCCTGTGTCGGTTCCAATTCACGCAGTCTAGACAACGTATAAAATTGAGCCTCATATTCGATTTCAAAGGGTCAGCTCTGCATCTGAGTCGAGCCTCACTTCGGCGTCTTTGGATTGGCGCTGCTTCATCATTGAACCTCACAGTCGTGATCTGCATCGTCATCAAATGTGCACTGCGTCAGCATCGGAGGGCAATGTGTCAGTTCTGATCAGCACAAAGGGGTCACTGCGTCGATGTTTGCAGAAAAGAGCTGCAGAACTCACTTGTGAGACCCAGGACTGTAGGAAGCACCTCAGGCAAGGGTAGGGCTCACAAAGGGCAGAGTCCAGCACCACCAGCACAGTTGCAAGATGTTTTTTGTGACCCAGAGACTTCAGATAACAGTCGGCAAGCCACTAAGCACTTGGAGAAACTTGGGTTCAAGAATATAGAGAGTAGGTCCAGTCCCTCTAACTCCCAGGTAAAGAGCAGCAGGCAGTAGGCCAACACAGAAGGGCAGGTAGCAAAGTGGCAGTCCCTCCTACAGCACAGAATATTTTCTTCAAGGCAGAATGTCCTTGGTTCCAGCAAAGTTCCGATTTGGTGGGGGTCAGGGGATCAAGTACTTATGCCCAAATGTGTCTTTGAAGTGGGAGAGAATTCAAAGAGGCTTTTGAGGATCAAAAGGTCCCTGCCTTTCCAGCCCTGGCTCCAGACTCACTAAAGGGAGGTATGCAGCTCTCAGTGTGGGAACAGACACACAGTCCAATTCAAGTGCAAGTGTCAGTTCCCCCCTACCAATCTACCTCAGAAAGGCCCAAAAGCCTGATGATGGGCCATCAGGATGCAAATGTCACACCCCAGCTCCCTTTGTGTGACTGTCAAGAGGGAATGCACAAAGCCCAGCTGTCACCCAACCCAGGTGTGTAGTTGGAGACAGGCAGAAGCACAGATTAGTTACAGGAAGAAAACACCAGCTTTCCGAAAGTGGCATTTTACAATTACTTACAATTTAAAATTTGAATTCACCATACATTGTGATTTTAAATTGTGAGTCCAGAGACACAAACTCCAATTTTCTATGTGCTACCATTCGGAACTTACACCTAAAAGGTGTTTAAGGCAATCCCAATGTTAATCTATTGGAGAGATGGGCCTTGCAGTAGTGAAACACAAATACAGCAGTTTTTCTTTACCAGGACATGTAAAGCTCAAACATACATGACCTACTTTTTAAATACATTGCACCCTGCCCATAGGGCTGCCTTGGGCCTACCTTAGGGGTGACAAATGTAATAAAAGTGAAGGTTTGGGCCTGGCAAATAGCTTAACTTGCCAGTTCACTTTAAACTGATTGCAATTCTCTATTTTGCGATTGTATTTAAGGAATCTCAAATTGCGATTCCTTAAATGCAATGTATGAAGCACAGAAAAAGTGCGAATTGGCCTTAAGCAATCGCAAATTGCCACCAACTTCAAGTTGGTGGTAATTTGCAATTTCTTTGAAAAAAACACTTTTTTGCATTTTTCAAGCATGTATGTGCGCCACATGTGCACACATACATATTTGAAGGGTGCAACAGGGTGTCCTTTTGACACCCTGGCACCCTTGAAATTGCATTCTCATTTTGCGATTCTCAAATTGCGAATCACAAATTGAGAATGTCTTCCCATTCATTCCTATGGGCCTCCTAGCCCATAGGAATGAATGGAAAGGTATTCCTTATTTGTGATTAGCAATTTGCTAATCGCAATTAAGGAATGCCAAGGAATCGCAAAACATTTGCGAAATTTTTATTACATACCGTTTTGCGATTCTCAAATAGCGATTCCCTAAAAATCACTCTTTGAGAATCGCATTAACGGAATTTGATACACATGCCTCAAAGTTCCTTATTGATTCAGTTAGGGGAGACAAATTCACCTTTTCCTTCCTCTTGAAAACCATTGGAGCTTTGTCTTTGACTTCTCTATAAGCCTGCTTGGAGTGCAAAATCATTGAGGAAAGTGCAGATGATAGCAACATTAAAGTGCCCTGAGATTAGGGGTGCTCTGACCAAAATAAGTGCACTGAGAGGAGCTGGGATGTGAAATATGTTATACTCTGCTTCTTGCCAGCAAACTTAGATGATTGCTAATGGGCTTTAGCACCTAGAATGCCTTAGGACAGAAGGGAAAGGCCACTTATCTCCTCCCTTGTTGATATGCTACATTGGTTGCTGCGGCTGTTTTCACTGTAGACCCTTGGATATCAAAGAGCCACTGTACAGCTGTGAAAATTAGCAGGATACAGGGCTCATACTAAGGTGCTCCAGTCCATACAGTAGCTTCTGAGACTGTTGTCCAAATTATATTACCAAATTGCCAAGAAGCAACAGTGCCATGCAGTGGGGTTACTGGTAAACTTGGTAGCCCCCACCCTACCGCACATCCAAGCTCCCCAGGGAGTAGGACACAGTGGTGATGAGCTATTACTACCCCAATAAGTCGTCACGTCAGGTAACACCAGGTCTGATCTGAACGCTGCTACGTGTTTGCCACCTTCTGTCTTTGTAGGTGAGACATTTGCAGGCGAACACTGGTGAACAGTGTTTGTATTTGTCTTTCGATGCCTCAGTGGGTCCAAAACCCATTGCATGACTCTCCGCAAGGTGGGCACGAGCATGACAACATAACACAGCAGCGAGGGGGGACTCAACACAGCACCTACCTATCGTTCAGGTCGCCATGGCTGCCCTACTTACTATATCTTTATTTCTGCAGCAAAATCTCCATATGAACTTTAAAGTAATGTATCACCCGGGAACTGATCATTAGGTAATTTTGGTGACTCTTTGTTTTGATGAACCTGAGGAGGTTGATAAAGTTCTGCCTTTGGAATTAAGCTTTCCTTGTAGAATTTCAACCAGCACTTGGCCTTGTATCAAGCTTTGAAATGTATTGACATTGATCCCATGTCAAATCAAGATAGAATCTCTTGGTTTCACATGGTGTTAAAAAATGTTTTCTCTGGTATATGTGTGAATTTTTGTAATCATACATCAAGGATGAAGGAGCGAGGGAGTGCTCAAGGTTGGTTTGACTTATCTTGTCAAAGAGTATATCTAAATAATACACGCAAGGGTCCCTTGATATCTCGAAAAAGGGAGTGAACAGTTTGTCTAATCAGTATAGACAGGTACGTAGAGCAAAAAAACTTAGAACGAAAAGAAAACTAAGAGAACTGGAACGAAATGACACATACAGACTTACAGACACACATATTCACTGAGCCTACCTACTCATTTTCTCACTATTCATACCATAATGTAGTGAGGGTCTTAGCACATTCCAGACATGTGCCAATTCCAGCTTGTTGCCTTATGAAAATAGTAGCATTGTAATATTTTATGGTAAAAGTGGATGTCATTTTTTACATTAGTCATTTAGAAGTAAAATTTCACTGCAGGCATTCCTTACGATAATGAGTAAATGTAAACTGCTACAATGTGTTCATATTTTCATAAGTGAATCTGCCATTTCATAGCTTCTGATTGGTCATCCATCATTCAATCTTTCTGCACAATGAAAGATCTTTTTAGAAATATGGAAGCAACAGCATCAAACATACAGGGATTCAAATAGAATGACCTTTAATGTCAAATTAACCTAACAGCAGTACACCACACCACAATACATAGCTACAACAGCAGCAAACAGAAGATATTTTTCCACAACAAAACTGATACACAATTTCAAAACAATGAAAAACACAATACAGCATGTCATAGCAAAAGAACACAATGCAAAAAAAACAACACAAGAACACATTGCAGACCAAATAGCACAACATAATAACACAAACCAAGAGCACAATAACGGCAAGAGAACCATGTAAAACACATCAAAACTGAACAACACCACAACACAATGGTATGATTGCAAACAACTCATCACAAAAGCACACTGCAGCACAAAATCACATTGATATACCAGAGCAAAAGCACACCATGTCACCAACATAAAGCTTCAACACCACATCAGTACAATTGACCAAACAGAACAAATGCATCACTATATAACAAAACATAATAAACCAAAAACTAGTTAACAAGTCAGCAACAAAAAACACAATGCAACAAATTATCACAACACTCTATGACACCACAACAACATAACAATAGGATACTCCCAAAACAGTAAACAACACAAAACACATAAGAGTATTGTTATCTTATGTGTTTTGTGATGTTTACTGTATTGGGAGTGTCCTATCATTGTGTTGTTGTGGTGTTGTAGAGTGCTGTTATAATTTGCTATGTTGTGGGCTCTACACAGTAAAACAGCACCGTACATTACAAAAAAATAAAAAATAAAACAACTACTCGACATCACAAGACAACAGCCATTTCGACTTGGCAAAATAAACTCCTTGCCAAGCCTTAAACTCCTCATTTCTTACATATGAGTCACTCCTAAAGTAGGCCCTAGGTAGCCCAAAGGGCTGGGTGCACTGTAAATAAAAGGTTCGATATGTACTTTTAGTTTTTATATGTGCTTGTAGTGAAATACCCTCCAAATCAGTGTTTCACTATTGTGAGGCATACCTCTCCAGTAGCATAACATTGGGTTGCCTCATGCCCCCAGTAACTTCTAACTCTTGAATGGGAACAGGTGAATATTTCATGTTTGGCGTCTGAGAAATTGAAATTTAAAACTTCTTTTAATGGTAGAGTTGGGTTTTAAGTTACAGTACTGAAAATGCCACTTTTAGAACATTGGCATTTTCTGTTCTTACTATTAGGTGCCTGAAGCCTGTTCCTAGGTAATGTGAATAGGTGTAATTGGAAGCTGCATTTTGTTTATTGCTCTTAGACAGCCACACAGTACAGGAATTAGGTGTGCCTGGATGGCACGATGGAGAAGCAGAGCTGGGCACAGTCCAACTTTCAAATCAATAGACCATGCCTTCATACAAAGAACTTGTCACCACTGCATTGTTCATGCAGCCATACTGGAGCCAGGGCATGGGAGGCAGAAACGTCAAGAACTCCCAAGGTAATTCTCTAGAAACTTCTCCTACTTCAACTAAAGCACCAGGTATAAAAATATGACCGTCAGGCCCACTCTTCAGTTCACTTTCTAGACCTGCAGAAGGACTCCCAGAAGACCTCTTGCTGCTGTAGCCTGCCGTGTAATTCAGAAGACTGCTTTGCTGCTCCTGGAAGGACTGCTTTTCTGCCTGGAGTCTGCCTTGAGTCCTCAGAGGCCTGATGTTGCTTGAGCCCTGTTCCACTTCTTGAGTGACTCCAAGGGCTAGATGGCTTGCCTCCGCATCAGCGTCTCAGGGACAGAAAAGACTCCACCTAAATTGAACCTGCACCTGGACCCAGCCTGAGTGTGTCTCAAACTTCCAAGCAGTGCCTCCCCAGTTGTGGAACCTTGTGAGTAGAGCTAAAGGTTCCCAGATAGCTGAAATCCAAATGTTTGGCTATGATTTGCTCTGAGAACCGAAAGGAGACCAGGACCAACCTGCTTGTCTATCCACCCAAGGTGCATCACCGTTCATCCTGACTTAGAGGCAGTTCCTGCTACATTTTCTCCGCAGCAGCAAATCCAGTTCAGCGGTATTCACAGAAGGGGTATCAAGCCACATCAAGCTCTCATTGGCTACCGCCACCAGCCTCATCCTGCAGGAGATGTTTGACTTCCAAAAAAGAGACTAAGTCAGAACATGGAAATCTTCACAGTGCCTTCATCCAGTGTCTCCTTGACAATGATACCTCCTCCTTGGAGACTGCCTGCATCCTTGCCATGCTGAACATCTACCTTCTCAGAACATTTTTCTTCAAATTGGTTTTAAGTCCAAAGGCGAGCACCCTGTGGGCCCAATCCACTGTTTGCATCCGACTCTTGCTCTATCGCACTAGGCCATATGTTTCGACTTTGACTCAGTCTAATGGAACTAGATTTTCACAGTTTGCTCTTTGACCTTTTGGGCACTAGTCTTTAACTTAAACTTATGAAAATCTAATCATAATTCCAGTTCTTCTGAGGGGATCTTTGTTCTTTTGGTGTCAAATAATTAATTATACTGCTCTCTATTTTTCTAAATTATTGTGGGATTTTACTTGTGTTGTATTTTCACTTTATTACTATTTCTGTACTGTACAAATACTTTCAATTCAATTCAATTCAATTCAAAAATCTTTATTCGGATACAATAAATAGCCATAAAAGCACAAGTCCAAGATCTCAAATATCACAGTTTCGATCAGTTAAAAAAGGGAGGGAAATAATTAAGAAAAACATGGCGGTATTCATTAATCTCCTTCATCGAATACATACAACAATTCATCATATTTACAAATACAGTAAAAAAGAGCTCCACAAGATATATCTACAATATATTCAGTACATTTTGCAAAGAATATAAATCAATAGGTGCACATGGAATTGCGGGCACGTACTGCAACTTTCAGAAAGGATCCTACTCGGAAGGTTAGCTCCTCGTCTTCCAGAGTAACAATGTGCTCAGATAGTTGATCATTGGTATAGTCTTAAAAAATGGCATAAAAAACTGTTTAGTATAATTTAAATAAAAACTACAAAAAAATAAAAAGTGCATCGTTGTTTGTTTACATTGGGCGTTACAGGGGCAAGGAAGTTGGTCGAGATTGGAACTAAACCCCAATGGGAAACAGAGCAAAAATTTCACAGTATCCACCCTTAGTCTAAAAAGCAGACCCCTCTCCCATCTACCAATTGGTCTTAAGAGATAACTACAGGGTTGGAGGGAGGTTTTCTCAATAATCATATATCTAGCTACTGAGGGTTTTATTACCTCTGTTTCATGTCTAATTTTGCTGTATACCGCGTAAAGTGACTTCTGTAGGCTTTTTTTACTTATGCCATCTGAGTCGGTTGGATTTAAAAATATCCGCTCAAGATTTACGCTAATCAGACTCTTCCTAACAGCAGCAAGCCAGTGTATATCTCTTCCTTTATCACAGCCAAGACAATCTGTAATTATTTTCCTTGTTAGCTGCGCCGTGGGATTCTTCCAAACCGCGAGCCAAAATAAGGCAGGTCGGGCTTTGATATAGTCTTCAATGTAAGGGAGTTTCAAATCACTGTGGCAAGCGTAATGTGAACTAGAAATAGGGGCGCCCAATAATTTACGACAAAATCAATTTTCTTCCCCCTGAATGCTCGCACACTGCCTAAAACCCCAAACTTCAGCACCATAGGTGGCAGTGGGGGTACATTGTAGTTTAAAACTTTTGGTGATGGCAGAAACGACCTGTGTTTTTCCAGGCTGGGGCAAGCTGAGTATGTTGTTGATCGCTCTAGAAAACTTTTTTCCACAATGCGCTATGTGCTCCGCCCATAGGCCGTTCCCTGCAAAAACTATCCCCAAATAGGGGAAAGTGCAAGTGCTCTGTAAACAATCTGAATCCAAAACGATGGTGTTATTTAAATACTTTTTTGATCCACAAGCCATTAAAAACGATTTCTTAAAATTGGTACAAAGGTCCAAGTTTGCCATAAAATCTACAAATCCCCGCATCAAAATGCGTAGGGCATTTGGGGTGCGTGCCATTAAAACCGCATCGTCGGCGTAGAGAAGGCTAGGGGTGGGCGGAATTTGCGAAATTCACTTTCGCAAATTATCGTGAAAATGTTAAAAATCGCCGCAAACACGCGGAAATATCGCGAAGATGCGCAAGTTTTTTTCCCGCCCGTTCGCGGTATTTTCTGCGTGGTCGTAGGCTCGCCAACTTACCCATGCGGTTGCTCGTGGGCGTGGCCATCTTGTTTTCACTTGTCACGCGGTGCATGATCGCGAGAAGAAAGACGTGATCGCGCGACGAATGACGTTACTGCGGGCATGAACTGTCGCAAGACAGCGCAAATGGCTACCAACAATCCAACATCTCGTGGAGAACGTGACTGGATCGGGAAAACTTGTCGGCGAACGCGGGGATTCAGGTAAGGCGATCGCGCGCACGCGAGAATGTATTATTTTACAGCGCGAGCAGGCAAAAAATTTCCGGTAAAATGCGGATTGCGGAAATTTTGAAATTTTCTCGCTCTCCGCGGAACGCAAAAATGTCAAATTATCGCAATTTTCGCGAGCGGAATGGAATTTTAGCCCAGGCCTAGAGAAGGCCCGGGAGCGTGTTTCCATTAATAGTAGGGACATCAGGTGTAAGTGATACCAATGATTCGCTCAAATCATTGATATAAAGGATAAAAATACTTTACACATTGCCTCTAAGTTAAACCTGACAGCTTTGTGCCAAGCTACCAGGGAGTTTAAAACAGGTTACTTTAGTAGTTCAGACTGACAGGGATTGTGGCTATTGCTTGATCAGGGTTAAGACCCAACTCAACCAACAACCCCATTTTTTTTACAAGCTTCTAATGTCAAAAGCATTTATATTTACATATATGTTTTAATTTCTTCTTCCTTCCTGTCCCCTGTAAGTACATACTTATTAATATTTATTATATTTAATAGTACGTTTCATAAAGTTCAACTTGTCATTATTAGCTTACCTGTGGGCATTCGACTGAGGAGTGGATGAGATAAATTATAGAAAGACGGTAGAGCCCGGATGGATTAGTGATAACCGAGTCCAAATTTCTTAGAAAGCAAACCCTCTTGCGTGTGTGAATGACACGTTTTATTGGATTTGCACTGAAGAAAAATATGTAAAAAATATACAAATCTCACAATGTCAGACAGCATAGAGCTGAATGAGACACATAATACATGCTCATAAATCAGTGCAATCACTCAGTGAAAGTGTTCTTTATAGGTTTGGACAACAGACACCAGCTTAAGCTAATCATACAGTGTTATAATCTTATGGTATCAAACAACAGTGACGATCAAAACTAAGCTTTAAATACATATTTTGAAGTGCAAATCAGAAATGTCAATTTATGAAAATGCATGTTGTAACATCAAATGCAACAATTTCATTTTGTAAAATCAGACTTAGCACCCTCCTCCCAAGACAAATGCTTGCCATTTTCATCTGAAAAAAATAAAATACATTGTTCTGGAATACAAACTTTTACCCGCAGAAACACGTTTGCTGTCCAAGCACCACTTTGCACGTTTCATCAATCAATCAAATGGACTATTACCACCCTTGACGGATTTTCATTTCATGCCCATGTATTACCACAATATGAAATTAATTATCACCACTATGCTAGGATCAGAATAATAGGAGGAGTAGGCGTTGATGCCATGGTATTCAAATAATTACCTAAATTGTAACAGTGCCTGTTATACCATGAGCAAATATAAGTGTTTTTGAAAACAGTATTTAGGCCCCAATATTTAGGTAAGACAATGTTTTTGTGTGCAATGTTCTGGCATAACGTTGAGCGACATCATCATTCCATGAATACCAACAAGATGCCCCTCCTCTCTAATAGGACAATATGCATCAGCCTTATAAACCATTTAAAGTGTGCAAGTCTGCTGGGTGAATAATTAACCGCCAGTCAATCACGTATCCATGCACGATTTTTAGTGTGGCACTATAAGATACTTCAAGTGATGGAGTGAAAAGAGATAGAACCACGCCTAAATAGATAAATGGGTGATCAGCTACTGTTTTCTAAGTACCACAATGGGTCAATTGTGATGGAGGCCATGAAGATTTCATTTTTCAAAATATAATTTTCCTCTTGCTTCTGAAAACCTATGTCACAGTCATTATTAGGAAATCTCAGGCTTATCTCCCATCAGTTTCACTGATCTACATAGGAACCTAAATATACATGCTCAATCCGGTAAACAGACATTTTATCGAATTCAAAATATCGAGAGGGCAGAATATCGAGTTTTTAATATAGAATGGACAGAATATCGAATTGCCAAAATATAGTGGTGAAGAATATCGAAAATCAGGTAAGAAATAAAATATCGATTTAAATAATATAGAAGTAAGTAATATCGACAGTCATAATGTAATTGTTAAAAATATCAAATTTTTTATAGTATTTTAAGTGTTAGTATATGTGTTAAAAGTATGTATAAATTTTTGAATGTATGTTTGAATATTTTTAAAGTAATGAATTTCATGTTATTTCATTTTTGTGTAATTTAATTCCGTAGCGGGTTGTGGGTTTATGGGGGATTAGGGTGGGAAGTAATTTAATTATAGTACATTAAATAATAATTTTTAGGAATTATTAATTATTTTTAATTTAATTTTGCGTTTTACTTCTGTAGCGGGTTGTGGGCTTATAGGGGAATAGGGCGGGAAGTAATTTAATTGTTATTAGGTAATTATTAATTGGTATTGAAAATTAATTGGTTGTTGATTAATTAATAATTGGTAAATAATTTATATTAATTGGTAATTAATTAGTATTAATTGTTTAATTGATAATTATGTTAATTGTATTAATTGATTAATTGTAGCGGGTTGTGGGTTTATAGGGGAATATGGTGGGAATTAATTTAATTGTAAATAATTAATTATTGAAATAATTTTTGTACATTGCTAATTCATTTATTCTTAATTAATTATTAATTGGTATTAATGTTATTTATTAATTTTTGGTATAGAAAATTAATTGGTTGTTAATTAATTATTAATAGGTTATTAATAAAAAACATTGGTATTTATAATAAATTAATTTTTAAATATTGTGTGATTGGTAATTAATTTTATTATTTGTATTTGATATTAATAATTTATTTATTTTTAATACAACATTACATTATTATTTCCCCTACTATTGCACTCACTGGAGTGGGAATAGTAATTTTTACCCCTACGCTATCCGACGCTTTCCCTACTATTGCACCCTTTTGGAGTTGGAATAGTAATTGTTACCCTCCCGCTATCCAACGCTTTCCCTACTGTTGCACTCTCTGGAGTGGGAATAGTAAGTTTTTACCCCTACGCTATCCAACGCTTACCCTACAGTTGCACTCACTGGAGTGGGAATAGTAATTTTTACCCCTACGCTATCCAACGCTTTCCCTACTGTTGCACTCTCTGGAGTGGGAATAGTAATTTGTACCCCTACGCTATCCAACGCTTTCTCTACTGTTGCACTCTTTGTAGTGGGAATAGTAGTTTTTACCCCTACGCCATCTGATGTTTTCCCTACTGTTGCACTCACTGGAGTGGGAATAGTAATTTATACCCCTACGCTATCCAACGCTTACCCTAGAGTTGCACTCACTGGAGTGGGAATAGTAAATTTTACCCTCCCGCTATCCAACGCTTTCCCTACTGTGGAACTCTCTGGAGTGGGAATAGTAATTTTTACCCTTACGCTATCCAACGCTTACCCTACAGTTGCACTCACTGGAGTGGGAATAGTAATTTTTACCCCTACGCTATCCAACGCTGTCCCTACTGTTGCACTCTTTGGAGTGGGATATAGTAATTTTTACCCCTACGCTATCCAACGCTTTCCCTACTGTTGCACTCTCTGGAGTGGGAATAGTAATTTTTACCCCTACGCTATCCAACGCTTTCTCTACTGTTGCACTCTTTGGAGTGGGAATAGTAATTTTTACCCCTACGCTATCCAATGCTTTCCCTATTATTACACTGTCTGGAGTGGGAATACTAATTTTTACCCTCCCGCTATCCAACGCTTTCCCTACTGTTGCACTCTCTGGAGTGGGAATAGTAATTGTTACCCTACCACTATCCAACGTTTTCCCTACTATTTCACTTACTGGAGTGGTAATAGTAAATTTTACCCGCCCGCTATCCTACGTAAAAAATATAGAAATTTTTGTAATAAATATTACGTTAATATATATGTATTATTAATATTTTTTTATTTACATTAATTATTTATTAATTTTAAACTAATGTAAGTATTTTTAAGTATGTTTCAGTTAATAATATGTTTTATTTAATTAATTTTACATTAATTTTAAGACATTTACAAAAATTCGATATTGTGACTAACTATATTTTTTACAACGATATTTAGGATTCTATATTGTCGTACTTACCTGTTTGGAGATAGGGCTTCGATATTTTGGCATTCTATATTTTTCCTTCGATATTTTGGCAATTCGATATTCTTCTTCTCGATATTTCATCAGTGATCCACTGAATCCATAAGATTAAGCAAAGGATCATTGAGTGAACACTGTCCCTATTTAAGTATGGCTCTGTAGGACCCTATCGACATCTGAAAAATCTTATATTAAAGGTTTGTTACTAAATTTATAGAGTGCACTAATACCTTTAAAGTGTCCTGGCTCCAGACAGAGAAAAAAGAATGGTATTTTTGACCGCATAGCCAGATTTTTAAAGCCTCACCAGAGCATAAAAGACCCAAAGTTTTTCATAGTGTCACTGGATGCATATTGCACATCTTTGCGGCTGCTACCAAAAAGGGTCCTCCCAATCCATACTCATTTAAATCTTGGAATCGACACTTGGGAGGCATCTATGGATCTTCAGTTTGGGGTAGGAAAATACTAAGGTGTTTTTTTTAAGATACTTATAGCCATATAGTATGGACAAGACACATCAATTTAAAGCTAACCAGTTTTTGCAGAGGAAGCCAATGCAGAGAGTCTATGACTGCTGAAGTGGAGGAATGTCAGGGCAGGCCCAATGAAAGTCTTTCCATGGTATTTTGGATTCTCTGAAGTCTCTTCAGCTGACCAGCAGATGCCCCTAAAACGAGAGCATTGCTGTAGTACTGAAGGACTGGGTTATTCTAAGACCCAGCGGTGCCAGGGAACAACACCTGAAACCTTCGTGGGTTACCTGTTCTGGCGTACAAAACACAGAGACACGGGACACTTCCAGCGACGTCAGAGATCAGCGTTTATTTACTGCAGGGATACAGAGGTCACAAGAAGTACACAACGTGTAGGTTCTCGGAGACTGCTTCGAATTGCAAAAGTGGATCGCTCCTTTTATACACGTTTTTGCCATTGCACAGTGTGGCGAACAAAGGTTACAACTCAGTTCCCACAATAAACTTCAAAAGAGTCGTGTTCATGTTTCAGGAGGCCGGAACATAATTACAACAGTATTGCCGGTTCCCAACTGTAAAAACATATCTTCTCTGCAATAAAACACATTCCATCCTGACCGTAAACACATTAGGAGAAGGGACGAAAACAGATGCAAAGAAAAGACAAGGATGCACAATAGGTTAGAAAAGAGTGTTAGGAGTAATAAAGGAAACTTGATAACGGGATCAAAGACCTCGTGTCCAATGTATGCATGACTGAAACAATAGACCGGCACGGCAAGATGAGCCTCGAGCGGGGCCATCTGCCTTCGCCGTGTCATTTCCCTCATCGTAAAAGTCACACTCAAAGGAACACGTGTCCCTCGTGTAGGCTTGGTAGTCCCAGGGTCACAAAGCGGACAAAGTCCGTTCGCTGGCTACTTGAGGGCAAGAAACAAAATGGAGGCTGTATCTAAAATGGAACCTGAGGGTTCGGATGAACAAACCCAAAAATAAGTCGAACCATTCGTGGTTGCATAGCAAAACTGCGTACACCCACTATACTCGTAATTTGCGGTTCGTAGACACCAAACTCATCCATATTCGTCACCACTCAAAAGTGTCGTTCCGTCCCACACGGAACCTCAGACGCTCCTTTTGCCCTCATGTAGGCAAGCACTAGTCAAGATCGGAATCTATTTCAATATTCATCAGATCGTTCAGCTGCTGCTGGAACATCATTCTATCCATCAACGTCTCCTTGGTAACAGATGGCCGTCTTATACACGTTGTAGCACAAAGGCCACATAAGGCAGGACCACACTGTACACAAAGACAACACGTGAACAGAAACGTTACAACAACCCCTACGATCATCAGAATCTTCCAACCCCAAGTTGACATCAGACCCCAAAACCATCCTAGAAGCGTCCAATTACCTTCGTCCACGTGTATGGACTCGGAAATCTTGTGCAACTTCGAGATGGCTTGGTAGACAGTTGGAGCATTGTCAGGAATGTAAATGCAACAACTCGAATGGATAACTTTACACACACCACCTCTATCTGCAAGAACAACATCTAGAACCATACGGTTCTGCAACGTCATGAGTCTATCCGCCTGAAGTTCAGCTGTTAAATTAACAAGGGCACTTGCAGTAATATTAGCAGTCGACTCAACTACACGGGTCAACTGTCGTAGGTTCCTACTATTAACCATAGGTCCCCAAAACGGCAAGAAACCCTTAAAGAAGTCTCCTGCTTCCTGACCGGCAGTATCCTCTTTGCTAATAACGCCTCTCACGACTCTAGTTCTGTGATAATCTGAGGCGACTGTGAAAGTCGGTGGTAAAAGGTTCGCAATATAACAGGTACCCGAAAAATCACGGGGTAACCATGTATATGCGCGTTCATAACATACAAAATAAGTGCCCTTAGCGGTCAGAAAAACAGGGGAAGAGAGCATTGGTAGAACATATGTGTCAGTGCAAGCACTGTTCCCAAGTTGTGCTCTCGGATTTCGACCCAAGCCTTTCAAGCAGAAATTACCGAGGTGTGGTACAATCCATATTGGGGACGAGCTCTTAAGCTGTCTATCACCCACTGACGTACTATACTCAGCCTCGCTCAGATCCTTATAGGCCTGCACTTCTTCATCTGGGATAAGCGATGCATCAAAAACATCTCTATCTAAATCCGCTATCGCTATCGCCAAAGGCTTGTGATACGGCCCAGGACCAAAATTGACAGAACGTGGCTCTCGACTGGGGTAGGAATCTAGTGCACTACGGAACATAGTTTGGAATGCTCGAGCTGAACCCTGGGAGCTGTAAGGAAGGACCAAATATGGAATACCCCTATCCATGGTATGTGGCATTAACCCACACACCCAACAATTGGTAGTATTCATCACCAACTGATGCTGATGTAGCAGTTGAACGAAGGAATTATTCATAAATTCCGCACGTCTAACCTGTTCATGTTGAGGCAAAGGATGAAAAGAATGTGGGGAAACAGTGGTGAGGGAGCTTAGTTTAGGAGAAAGGGTAGGTGAAACAGAAGGTAATGACAACTGTACTCCAAAATACACTCCACCCACCAATAACACAGATACGGTCAGAAACAGTAGGAACACCTGAAACAGAAAACATTTTGTTCGTACAACCCTCCGTAACTCTAATCTCTGTGCCAACATCCTTTCTACTTCCAACAGCTTAGAGAATGCCATCCTCTACAAACCGTCCGTGACGTACTTGACGCACTTCGTTCTGAGTAGCGATTATCAATCCCCAGGAGTTCCCAGGAATCGACAAAAGTAACCGACCTAGCGTCAGAAACCTGCTAAACAGAAAGGAGTACCCGCACGGCCCTACGGTAACCCGGATGGTAGGGTTTCCTCAAAACGTTCAGTTTTATTACAAATCTCTTAGCAGTGAAAAGCACATAAGAACTCAAAAAGAAAGGATATAATTGTCCATAATGTTCATAACATCAAAAAGCAAATATACAACTAATTTTTATTAGTCCTTGAACGAAGAAAGTATCGACTTCTTTCAGGTCGAGTTTGCTCTACAAACAATTGTTCAGCTGGCGCAACAGTGTTCGATGAAGTGGACAACGAGTCAGACCTTGGGTTCTCCGCTACCGATGACTCCACATGTGGGTTTGGCAGTGACAAATCATCCCCCACAGGTTGAGCGTCACTAAACGGCACAAAGTGCAAAGGAGTCTCAGTTTCTGTTGCCGAAATCCCAGTCCTCACCCAACCGTCTGTTGGTAAGGGGATCGGTACCTTTTTCGTGTGGCTAGCGTGGACCCAGTTCTTCTGGCCCTCCAGTCGAACCGCAGTCCTCGTTGTCAACAAGACTTGAAAGGGTCCTACGAATCTTGGCTCCAAGTTACGTTTCCGACCGAAATTTCGGGTAACGACCCAGTCGCCTGGCCGGAGCTGATGTCCAGGACCCTCTGTCTGCGCCGGTAGAGCTTCAAAGACCTGTTGATGGATTAACCGTAGTTTAGTGGTCAAATCATGCAGGTAATCAATTAACATTGGATACTCAAGACTATCAAAAGCCCTTGGCCTCGGGACTCCCCAAATATTCGCAGGGCGGCCGAACACAATCTCATATGGGCTAAGCCCTACTCGAGAGTGTACAGTCGCTCTGGTTGATAGGAGAGCCAGAGGCAAGGCATCAGGCCATGATAAACCAGTCGTAGCCTGTATCTTTGCGAGTTTTAGTTTCAGGGTACCATTGTACCCTTCAACCAAACCCGCTGCCTGAGGATGATTAGCACTATGGAATTTTTGACGAATTCCCAGGCCCTTACACACACTCTGCATTACACTTCCTACAAACTCACTTCCATTATCCGACCATACGATCCGTGGCATTCCATACCGAGGAAAGTATTCCTTCATCCAAAAGGTCATTCACGAGCTGCCCGTGCTGAATCTTCGTACCATGCGATGTCATAAATCCTCTTTCTCTCCACAGTCTTCCAAAGTTGTGCGCAACGCCGAATGCGTACTGGCTGTCAGTAAACACATTCACTCGCTTTCCTTTAGACAAAACACACGCTCTTGTCAATGCAATCAACTCTGCCGCTTGTGCTGAATTCTGATTCAATCTCGCAGTTTCCACAACTGTGCTCAACGTCACTACAGCATACGCAGTCGTCACATCGCCATTCGGCAATTTAAAGCAAGAGCCATCCACATACAAAGTACCATCGGGATCTGTCAAGGGAGTGTTTTTCAGGTCCACACGACCTTTTGTTTCTTCCTCAGTTCGTAAATAACAATCATGTGGCGGCACATCATCTGATTCCATATTAATCGGCAACAATGTCGCCGGATTCAGTACATTACAACGCTTGATCTGTATGTGACTTGCCAAAAGGGTCAGCTCGTACCCAGACAACCTTGCACTCGTCAGATGTTGAGTTTTTGTCCGATTCAAGAGAGTGTCAACTGCATGCGGAACCATCACCATGAGCATATTATCCATGACAAGACGTGCGGACTGTTGAATAGACGCCGCCGCTGCCGCTGTCGCCCTCAAGCAACTTGGCAACGCTCTAGCTACCGGGTCTAAGGTCGAGGAAAAATATGCACACGGGCGCTGCTTGCCACCAAATTGTTGCGTTAAAACACTCAACGCACAACCTTCCCTCTCGTGGACGTATAATGTGAATGGCTTGCTGTAATCAGGAGTACCTAACACCGGAGCCGAACACAACGCATCACGAAGTTCGGAAAAACTTTTCTGACATTCCTCCGTCCATGGCAAAGGAGTCGAAACATCCTTGCACGTGAGAGCTATCAATGGCTTCGCTAACAGTGAAAAATTCGGAATCCACTGTCTGCAGTATGACGTGATACCTAAAAAGGCACGCACATCTCTCTGAGTCGTCGGCACAGTCATTCGAGCAATTGCTGCGATTCTTTCAGGGGTCAACCTTCTCCCCACCTTTGACAATAAGTGACCTAAGTAGGTAACTTCTTGACAACAATATTGTAATTTAGAAGGTGACACTTTATGGTGCAAATCACAGAGATGCTGTAACAGAGACACAGTAGCAGTCTTGCAAACTTGTTCAGTGTCTGCAGCTACCAACAGATCGTCTACGTACTGAATCAAAGCCGCACCAGTCGGCAGCACAAATGCATCCAGTTGACTCTTAAGAGCTTGGCTGTAGATCGATGGGCTCTCACAGTAGCCTTGAGGTGCGCGTTTGAACCGGAAACTGCGACCTCCAAATGAAAACCCGAACAAATCACGACTCTCCTCAGCAATCGGAATGCTAAAGAACGCATTCTTCAGATCTATTACCGAGAACCATGATGCAGAGGCTGGAATTAGAGTCAGTAAAGCTGTAATGTCTGGTACCACAGGAAACTGCAGGACAACAATTTTATTTACTTCCCGTAAGTCAATAACTAGACGGTACACGGGAGGCTTGGAGGGATCAGTTCGCTTCAGAATAGGCAACACGGGACTATTACACACGTTACCTCGTGTCTCCTCGATAACATCTTTATCGATCAGATCATAAATGATCGCTAATAGTGCCCGTTCACCATCAAGGGAGATATGATACTGGGGTATGCGTGGTAAGCGTGCATCAACTTTCAATTGAACAACATAAGGTAGAATATCCAGCAGGCCCACATCATTGGGACCTGTCGCCCACAAAGAAACCGGAAGAGAACTCAATTCCGGTGGGAGCTTATCGATCGATAGATACATAGGGGAAATCACACTCTTACCCAATGTAAGCTCCACACCCGTAGGAGAGCAGTACAAAGTCGCATGTAACCTTTTCAACAAATCCAAGCCCAAAAGATTCTCACCACAACCAGTAGTCAAAATCAAAGGAGCTTCTAACTCATGAGACCCAATCGTAAGGGGCAAGGGGCTAGAAACTGGATTGCTAACGGGGGCGCCAGAGAATCCAACGGAAACATTCGTTAAGCCAGACAAAGGCGCGCCAGGGAGTTTCGAGTGCATAATGGAACTTTTTGCTGCACCAGTGTCCAACAGAAAAGGCTCAACGACGCCCAATGTGGCTACTGCAACATAAGGCCCTCTCTGATCAACCGGAACTGATACTTCTCCCTTCCTTTGTCTATGGCTGTCCTAGTAGATACCGTCCATATCAGCATCACGCTCGACGTAACAGTCATCCACATGATACTGTGCAGATCTACCGGACGATGGTTCGCGCCGATCGAAACAATTCTGCGAGTCTGAGGAAGTGGCAAAACGCTCAGCCTGATTTTGAGTAACTCCACGACCTCTACCACGGGAAGCTTGTTGGGGACCACTACGTCCTCCTCGAGCTGACACACCATTGTTCCTATCACGGAGAACCGGACAATTAAACTTCAAATGGCCCTCCCGTCGACAATACGCACATTGATTATATCCCAACACAAAACGAGGTGCGGGAGAGTCATTTCGCGTCTGCGATCTGGGAAACTGTGATTGCGATCGATTTGGCTGGTGCGAGTCACTGAAATTCGAGCGCGGAGGATATGCTTGCTGCAATAAGACCTTAGTTTTAAGATCCTTCGTTTTCTTATCTGCACGCTCACTTTCTTCCTTTTCTCTATTTTCGTAATATTGGGCCGTAGCCAATATTTGAGCAGTGGTAGAGACAGCCCACGAACTCTCAGAATTTTTCAACTTGTTGCTAAGTTCGGGCAACAAGTTCGATACAAACTTATCAACAAACAGCCGCTGACCACCCTCCGAACTCATGTCCTGGCCACTATGATCAACAAATGCTTCCTCGAATCTCGTAAAGAAATCGGAAACGCTTTCATCCCTCTTTTGCTTGCACGCGGACAACTTGTCCCAATTGACGCGCATCGCTGGCATAAGCGTTTTCATAAGGGTAATTATCCTCTGGGGCAAATCCACAATAAGCTGTTCAGGCTTAGCCCCACCAACTTGCTGAGCGTCTGCCGCCGTAAGGGCAGCCCAGTCACCGCCTAACTCGGCCACGTGATTCTCGTGACGAATTTTCGCCCAAATCGGCTGAGGCACTACATTGCCAAACAACATGTCAATATCAGCAAGGTTCATAACAGTAGCATCCACTAATTGGGACAGCTCCTTGTAATAACCTGCAGGATTTTTACGGGGATCAGGCAAAGTTTGCTTCACCTGTAAAACTTCCGATCGTTTCCAAGGGAGGTGTATCCACACTCTCTGAAAACGGCCTGGGACAGCAGGGTTAGCATTAGGATCACCTGGCATCCACACTGGGGGAACTTCCCGCATAGGATATTGACCAGGTTTTGCCATCCACTCTGCAGTCTCTTCTTTAAACAATGCCCGAGGTTGCACTGTACATCGAAAGGATAACAAGCGTTCTAGAGCATCTCGAACCTTGTCACCTACAATCACACCAGCTGTGAACTGATGCTGGAGCTCAGAAACCTCAGATGGTACATTATCGACCACATCATGATCCCACTCCTCCTTCAACGATTTACACAGTTCTTCAAACACGAATCGTTGAGTGGGCGCATTAAACTGAGAAAACGTTTCAAACACTACACGCGAAGTGTATTTAACAGGATTACGAATCCATCTACGTGCCATTTTTACCAATGATTCACGTTCCCTACCATCAGGAAGTTGGCTGCGCCTCTGAGCAACATCTGAAAGAGTCGAGCCGAGTATTGGCCCAAAAAGCGGAGAATAAAGAGTAGCAACAGCAGTCAGGAGACGGCTACGAACAGAAGGAGAAGAGGAAGAAGATGCAGGTGCAGCAACAGTAGGAGTGGAGGCAGTAGAAGTAGACGCGGCATCAGGAGTAGCGGGAACGACAGACTGAGGAGGGACTTGGAAAGGCGCAGTAGGAAGAGAAGCCGGTAAAAGAGGATGGACGATCTGCGGCACAAGGGGATTCGGGAGAGCGGGAGGAACGGCGGGCTGACCAGCAGCCGCCAAAACAGCAGGTTGAGGAAGAGGTAGAATCACAGGACCCACAGTATCGGGAGCATAGGGAGGTGGTGATTTCAACTGATAAGACAATAGCGAATCCTCTATCGCTTCTTCTCCCGTCTTATCGACATTAGACGGTAGCACCGGATAACATTTATCCACCGCCATATGATGGAGTCGAGCACTAACTTCCTGCTCTTTCTCATCTTTGTCTCGCTGATACTGTTCTGCATTTCGCATTACCGTAATAACACCTTCTCTTTTATTTTTCTTACTCTGTTTGATTTCTTTCTGCTTGGCCTCTTTCCGCCATAACAGGAAGGAATCAAACATGGCCGGCCTAGCCTTCTTTTTAAACAGTTTAGCTTCCAAATTATCTAAGACGGCAGTTTGGAAACTACCATGGGATGGCCAACTAAGGACGCCATCATTTTTAGTGTAGTGGACTCAATATTCATTATACACGATAGGACCCACGCCATGGCGACTATAGAGCTCGTAAATTGGAGTTCCAACCGGAGGTATCGGACACGAATCCTCCAGCCGGGAATCCATTCTGCAACATTTGAAAAACCCAAACAAAGTACTACGGCCAGGCATCGTGCACACTAACCGAGTTTACAAACTTCAAGGGCTATCAAATTATGATATCCTCGCACAAAAATGCAAGACCCTCGGTTTTTGGCAATTGCAATCGTCAAATAAAACCCAACAACTAAGAACCACGAATGCTATGGAACCATGCAAACAACAAAGGAACACTGGGAGCGACCCACAAATACTTAACTGAGAGAACAATGGCGTCACCAGGAAGGCCCGTCTATCGTCTTGCCGTACAAAGGACTACGCCAGGCGCCAAAACAGGTCGACAGTCAGGGCATCAGTCCGTCGCAGCCATCAGGAGGCGGGGATCTTCGCGGGAAAAGACGTCGGGCCACTTATTTCGACAACTGGATCGATGAAGCGGGGTGCACCTTCCCTCTGAGATTTCACACGAAGTTCCTCACGATCGTCGGGCTTTGGACCGGTACCGTTGATGTCGCCCCATGTTGGGCGCCAACTGAAGGACTGGGTTATTCTAAGACCCAGCGGTGCCAGGGAACAACACCTGAAACCTTTGTGGGTTACCTGTTCTGGCGTACAAAACACAGAGACACGGGACACTTCCAGCGACGTCAGAGATCAGCGTTTATTTACTGCAGGGATACAGAGGTCACAAGAAGTACACAACGTGTAGGTTCTCGGAGACTGCTTCGAATTGCAAAAGTGGATCGCTCCTTTTATACACGTTTTTGCCATTGCACAGTATGGCGAACAAAGGTTACAACTCAGTTCCCACAATAAACTTCAAAAGAGTCGTGTTCATGTTTCAGGAGGCCGGAACATAATTACAACAGTATTGCCGGTTCCCAACTGTAAAAACATATCTTCTCTGCAATAAAACACATTCCATCCTGACCGTAAACACATTAGGAGAAGGGACGAAAACAGATGCAAAGAAAAGACAAGGATGCACAACAGGTTAGAAAAGAGTGTTAGGAGTAATAAAGGAAACTTGATAACGGGATCAAAGACCTCGTGTCCAATGTATGCATGACTGAAACAATAGACCGGCACGGCAAGATGAGCCTCGAGCGGGGCCATCTGCCTTCGCCGTGTCATTTCCCTCATCGTAAAAGTCACACTCAAAGGAACACGTGTCCCTCGTGTAGGCTTGGTAGTCCCAGGGTCACGAAGCGGACAAAGTCCGTTCGCTGGCTACTTGAGGGCAAGAAACAAAATGGAGGCTGTATCTAAAATGGAACCTGAGGGTTCGGATGAACAAACCCAAAAATAAGACGAACCATTCGTGGTTGCATAGCGAAACTGCGTACACCCACTATACTCGTCATTTGCGGTTCGTAGACACCAAACTCATCCATATTCGTCACCACTCAAAAGTGTCGTTCCGTCCCACACGGAACCTCAGTCCAGGGGACTGAGAATAGTCACCTGAACCAGTACCGGGCAGACCGCAGAATTGATCAAATTAAAGGTACTTTAAGCAAGAAAGAACACATTGAGTAGAGGTGGTTAAGAGTAAGTCTGTCATCTAAGAAGAAGCCAAGATCCTCAACTGTTCAATTTGGTCAGTCGAGTTATTCCTTGATGGAGGCCAGAGATCAAACTGAAAAAACAGGTGTTAACATTATCGCTAATCCAGAGCACCTTTGTTTTATCTGCACTAAATTTCAGGGAATGTTCTCCTACTCAAATTATGAGTGCCATCATACATGATGAAAACTCTCAAATGGTGCTTTAACTGACTGGTCCACACTGAATGTCAGCTGGTCACCATCAGCTTAAGTCATGTAATATACCCTTTTGGATTCAACTAGATGGACCAGAGGGTATATGTAAAGATTAAAAAGGGTCAGGTAAGTGCTGAACCTAGAAGCACACCCCCATTCAATGTTTAAACTCAGATTGATAGGGTGATAAATATATCAGCTGACATTTGCCCTTTGAGCTTGACTCACACCATTGCAACACATACCTGCTTATTCCAGCTTCCTCCAATCTAGTAAGTAAGATAGAATGCCAGACCATATTGAATGTGGCAAATAGGTCTATTAGGACCATAGTCACATGTTGCCCTATGCCCCATCAGCATTCAGAGGAGGTCATTGAGCACCTACACCAAAGATGTTTCAGTACTATATACTGGTCGGAAGCCATACTGACACCGGGACACTCTTGGGAGTAGCTGCGCGCTTTATAAATACCATATAACATAACATAACATACTGCAAAATTCAAAGACCTTGTGTTGCTTTAAAAACGCAGAGATTAGACCATTGGCATGTTTTCCCAGTATGTTTTATTGGAAGTTGCTAAAGCAAAATTGGTCAAAGGTTAGAGACAAGATGGGTAAACATCAGGTGTTTTAATGGGAGAATCAGAGATTTTTCCAGTTTCAAGGACACAGGTGTTAATTAAAGAGCTGTTACACACTACTAGGAGTGGCTCTGGTCGTTCTGAGGCAGCCTCTTTCCTATTCCAGGGCAGGATTGTATTGAGTTGAGAGCCAAACCTAATAGTAGTGGTGAAGTGTTAAAATAGCATTGTTGAGTGCTGATCCAATTGCCCCACACATGGGTAAAATCCCAAACAGTGCTCAATAATTTTAGGCAGCCTATCCTCAGCTAGCACCCCAAACTCAGAACACCTATGATTAATGTAGGGTGACTCAAGCTTATTTCTCATCTCGATTGTCAAATCCTGGATGTTGTGGGCCATGGTATTACAAATGGCATCAATTTTATTGTCAAATAAATTTTGCAAATCAGCTAACAATTTTTGAGAGTGTTCCATGGACAATGACATACACAGTGGTGTCAGGAGTTACTTAACTTTTGAGATAATTTCTTTAGGGTAAATTGTGGGCAAATATGCTCTTATTATCAAAGAAGTTTGCTTTGGCTGAAAATAAATTGTTTCTTATAGGACCTATGAGTGGCCTTCAGCTCTATTTTAGCTTCTGAGAATTAGTCTTGATACCTCAGCTTCTCAAGCTTCCTGCAGCCATATGTTGCTTTGTTAAAAGGAGGCAGTGTATAAGGGTGCAGATGGTCTAGCCCACCTAGGTACAATTTTCTTCCAGGTTAGATCCTCCTCCAGAGCAGAGTCAACCCAAAGTTCATACTTATCATATTTTAAGAGATGCGGGAGTATAAGTATGGCCAACATCCAGGCGTTGTCAAATACAAGACATAAGCACTATAAGTAGTTTAGCTTTCTCCTATATTAACCCATTTCGTTGAAGAAAATTGTGACAAATACTTTTTGATGAACTGAACTGTTTTCATGGTTTATAGTATACAACAAAATGTCGGGCAAAGACTGTTGCTGCACTGTTTTGTGCATTCAATGATGCAGTTTATAAACGGATTATGCTTGTCTACTAGCATTATAGGATTGTAATATGTACGATTAGTATGTAGTGAAGTTATTGTTTATGGCATATCCACCTATAAGCACAGGCATTAATCTATTTCATCTCTTGTTGATACTCCTGGCTGGCGAACACAGAAAACCAGATGGCGTACCCTCAGTTTGGTGAGGGAGTGAAATAGATCTCCCACTCCTGTGTATTCCATAGCAGAAATTCCAATGGACATAGCAACTACTGCTGACCATCAGAATTCAGCACAAATTGAGTTTCATTGGTAAATGGGGCTGCTGTATATATATAAAAAAGTTAGGTTTTTGGGATAAGAATATAACATTTACAAACCCTGGGCAAATGGTGCTTTGTGCTATTCTTACTGCAGGAGCTCAGATTTGTATTAGAGACGGGGCCGTGGACCTATCAGTAACCAATCCGGCGCCTATACAGAATATAGTGGGCTTTCTGTCACTTGCATTTGAGCATATCCAAGAAAATTAGGGAATCTTCTTTGTCTTTACTCCTGCTCATTGCAGAGAATTCTGCACTTAACAAAAAAACTACCACAGAGAGACACATTGAATGTTGCTCACCAATTATCCAAATAATGTGTGGATCTTCGTCATTCCTCAGGAGCCGGGTGCCGGGGGCATATAGTTTCCCTCTGACTACACACATACAATTGCATATATGCACCAGGCACCTCAATATTTAGAGCATATAACTGTTGTTGCAGTCAGAGATTGCTAAATCCTTTTGTGGACATTCCGCACCCATTACCAAAAGCTCATGAGATGTTAGGGAACACCTTGATAGAGACAGCACCACTTTTCATCAATCTGTCACCTTGTTCTGCACAGACGTGACACATAGAGATGATGCTTGGCTATCATTAGTACAGCAGAAACACTTCTTTAAGGGCCCAAGGATATGTGGGGCCAGCTGCAGTACATTCAGGTTGTTTTTTTTACTACCAACACATGGGCGTGGAGCTTAGGGTGAGGTCCCTGGATTGAATTAGGGCCCATGGAATTCTTGCTATTCCACTTCACAGTGACAGTGGGCAGCTGAAGACCTCCCCACCAGGAGGCGCAGTTACCTGCAGACATAGATGCTTCAAATTGCCCCGCTGTGTTATTTTATATTGTGTTATTATTCAACAACAAAAGTACTCCCTGTGCTGCTACAGGCTCAATAATGCTGATGTTATAGAACTTCTCAAGGCAGATGGGAAGTTAGTCACAGGTTAAGTGAAACAAATGTGTCGTTATTATTAAGAAAAAAATCAAGCAGTCCATTAGTTCTTATGCCATTGAAATAGATAACATCTTTGGACATTAGAATATTTGCTTACGTTTGCAACATTTCTAATGCTTCTTTCAGTAAACGAAGTAGAACTCTCTCTTGGACTGAACTAAAACAACATAATATTAACTTAGATATTATTTGACATCCTTCACAAGTACAAGTGATGTTTTCCGTCAGCTCTTCCATTTTATGACCAGCGGATTTAATATACTGACCACAAAGTAAACATCCCATCTTGCAAAATGTTCGGTGGGAATGGCAAAAACAGATCAAAACATTGGAAAAGAAATGATGAAATGTAACTTTTCTCGAAAAGGGATTGTAAGGGGATTGTACAAGAACATCCTGTCCGTCGAGCCCAAAGTAATTACCTTCTGTTTTATACCACAAACCCCACACTTGCACACACGCGCACACACACACAATTGCACAAATCCCTCTAACTCTCTCTGTCACATTTTATTATATTTGTTGTTTAGGCATTTCTCTGGGTAGAGATCCAAGGCTAGGTTTTGAGATCATTAATTGTTTGTATCCATATTTATGTGGAGTTTTATTCACAAATACAATTGCAACTGGTTTATTTCCGCTTTATTTAAGCCATAGATGTGCCCTTAGTCTTGATATTTAGGGAGTGTTAGTGCTATAAACATGTATATATACTGCAAGAATCACAAGAATAATCATCTGAAGTAATTAGCACTGTGGTAACGCCCTGCTACAGAGCACCCTAGGTTCCACATTGTTCCCTGATTAAGCGCATCCTACATGCTGCAGCATGACTCATCCAGGGCCTGAAGAAATATGGCCACATCATCTCCATCTTGATGGAACTTCATTGGCTCCATTGGCTTGTAATATCTTCAAAGCCATCTACATCATTATACAGCTACCACTAACAGCGCCCCTGCATATCTTGCAGACAAGTTCAGCACCTCCAGTGGAAACATCAGTATTCAGGACACCATCAGACAGGGGTAGAAGGTTTTGATTTAGTGTTTAGTGGACAGATTACTCTTACTCGCCTCATTACAAGTGCCTTATATTAAATGGCACTTGTGATAAGATAGATGGGACTTCCACCTTATTAAAAGTATAAAGAAGAAAAAACAAGGCAGTAAGACTTTTCCTCCTATGTACCCAGGTTCTGGGACAGCATCCTCGTATCTCTCGGGAACTTCCAAACACTGCTCCAATAAAGGAAATAAATTATTGCATGCCTCTTTAAAGAATTATAGAAACCTCATTAAAGAACACTAAACAGAATATGCAAAACTCTCTCTCTCTCTCTCTCTCTCTATATATATATATATATATATATATATATATATATATATATATAGATATATATTCCTGCTCCACTGCACTTTGTACCAGGAAGCACTCCCAAACTTTATTGCTTCAAGCACCAAACAAATGCGTTTCGGTGTAGCGCCTTCGAAACACGTTTGTTTGTTGCTTGAAGCAATAACGTTTTCTGTAACTATCCCCCGGGAGTGCTGGCTTCTGTTTGAAAAATGTGGAACAGAGGAGCTTTGATGCATCTCTCTCCCTCTCCCTCTCTCTCTCTCTCTCTCTCTCTCTCTCTCTCTCTCTCTCTCTCTCTCTCTCTAGCAGTCTCTTTGTCACATTTTAACCCCTTCAGTGCCCATGACGAGATGGTCTCGTCATGGGCCGCGGTTGCGCTGTGCCCATGACGAGACCATCTCGTCATGAACTCCGCCCGCTAATAGAAAGCCCGGCACAGGGCGGGGAAAGGGCGGGGCACGCAAGAGGTTAATGATATGTGTTGTTTTTGGCACTTCTGTTTATGCAGATACATGGTTAATATTTGGGCACATTAAACGCTACAACCATATTTAAAGAACACTAAATCACAATGCTGTAACAATAAACCTCAGCCTTATTTATCCAGTGATTTGTGATAAGGTGACCCTTAGGTCTTTTTCTAGCCATCCACCATCAAATGTACTCAGATGTTTTTAAAAATGCTTGGAGCCAACACCTTTTATTCAAAACAGACAGCTTCACACTCTGTCGTTCACACTGGTTTGACAACTTCTGTTGAAGTAGGTCATTAATTTATCTATTTGTGGCATGTAAGTAAGTCTGGTCCACATTATCACATTGCGAATTGACTACAGCTTCTCAGATTTCCTTTGTTTGTACTCTCTTACTCTCTCCTCCTGATTTTACTGATGCCTGTGCTACTTTTATGGAACACATCGCTACAGCACACAGAAGGATGCTCCTTACAATATGGCAGTGGTCAGGGTATACAATGAATTATTGTGTTAAGTAAGTCATATGCAAAAATATGAAACCACCTCATCTAAACAGGGCTTAATTGTTAGCACATTGTTCACAAGAAACACTATTGTCAGATCTAAATTTAGAATATCCTGAACATTTGATACAATCTTTTAATTTTATATTTCACCATTGGCTTTGATAAAAATAAAAAAAAATGTTCTAAATTATTTATGACTATAATATGCACACCACACACTGATTCCTCCAAATCTATCACTGTATGATACACTTAGTAGTAAACACAACATATTGTTTATCATGATCATCTGCTATCTTATCGATCTAGTTTTTTTGGTGCTGCAAAGTAAAGAAAAGCAGTGAAGGTGCTCATTCAAATGATACCTGGAGCACTGGCTTGCTCATGAAACTGGATCACTCATAATCTTTGTACACCATAATCCATAAGGCACTCATGTCTATTCTTTTCTTTCACATTGATTTGTGGGACAAGGTGATAGGTTTTGCCTAGTAACAGGCTTTCTAGACCACCTTCCACCAGTGACTTTGTCGAAAAATTACAACCCGAGACAGAAAGCCAGATAGACTGCAACCACCCCTCAACCCAATGAGCATTACTTGAGTGAAAGGCTTCTTAGGCAACAGTCAATTCTGTGAGATATCACAGGGATAGTTAATGAAACTTAAACCTTCTTTCATCATGGAAAGGCTCGCTCATGAATACTCTGTAACCAGGAACATATTTTTAAAAATTGATTTAAAATCAATCCCTATCTTAGTGCATATAAGGTGAATAGTAATTATTATAAAAACAAGCAAGATAGTGGCCATGATACTTATCTGTAGAGATGGGTGAAAAATTTCACTCCACCGGCAGAGTTTTTTGAGTTTTGCCCACTTTGAGCTCCACATGGAGTTCGGAAAAAGTCTGTGAAGTGACGCGGAGTGGAGTTTTTTCTCTCAAGCGGCTCCCCAATGTTAATTTGGCGGGTGCTCGTGAGAAAACATCGCATACTAGACCTTCTCCCGGTAAGATTTCTCAACACGGGTGGTTATGGCAGGTCATTACAGCTCATATTGAGAAATCTGTTGCTCGCGTTGGAGAAGCTGTCACATGAGTAGAATGTCTACTCGAGTGGCAGAAAACAGCAGAGCCCTCTGGCATTACAGTGTGGGACAAACTCCCGGCGCTAAAAATCAGTGTGAGCAGCATGACTAAACAGACTCTGCCACTGGCGGAACTCCACAGAGCGCACTAGAGTTTTTCTGGCACTCCACAAACTCCGCCCAGGTCTACTTATCAGGAGGGTGAATATACAAAATATTGTAACATTGGGGTTATATCATAAAGCTAATTTATATCAAAATTTTCCGCACCACCCTACTTTCAGCTTAATTTAACTTAGCACTAAAAGAGGCCTACTTCAAGTTTCATAGATAGTTTACACCCACATACCTCTTCTGATTAATATAATTAATGTTCAGCAAAATACCAACATCTTATTTCTTGTCCGGGAGAGCAGGCTGAAATATAAGCCTGCCAATTAAAGGCTAGATGTGCCTCTCTTTGGTCTATAGTGATCTAATGTGATTATGGCTCTGTATGGTCCTGCGGTCTCGAGCCTCTGGTATGAGGTTCTTTCCTGCACTATTACACTTTGCCCTTAGTTGATATTTTGTTTCTGAAAATTGCTGAACATTTTCAGAAAGACAAATAACAGAAAGGCCCTGGCACACTTTTGCTTACATACATTCTGTGAAACCCTGCTGCGGCAATTGGGTTCCGCTCAGCTCAGGATCAGATTCCTGACCTTTCGTCACCCTGCTGGGCCAATTTGATTACTCTGCTCGTCAGCAGAGGGAATAAAGGCCTTCTCACACAAAATGAATAATTAACAGTGCTTCACACAGCTCCTGAGGAGAAGGGATGGGGAAGAAAACCTGGATCTGTTAATTAACTGTCACACTGCACAGAGTTATAGACAGCCAAAGCACACTGAACAAACGAGGAAGCCCAGACGACAGGAGCCAGCATTTGAAGGGGCCCCTATTTGAAGTTTTGGTGAGAAAGGCCTTTGGCAGTGATGTCTGCTAGGGTTGGAGCCGAGACTTCCACAGGAGATGTGACCAGTGAAATTTGGACAGAACCTTTTGAACTTGCCCTGCTATGCCGGAATGTAGGAAGAGTGTGAAAAGGATATGTGGCACCCTAGGAATGGCTATAGCATCAGTTGCCCCCCTTGAGGACCAGCTGGTGGAAGATCTGGACTTCTGTGCCTCGCAGAAGAGGAGCCCCAGATCCCAAGAAAATGAGAATTGCAGGGAGCCAGTGGAAGTAGCTCTCTGTAACCTACTCAGCCTTGGAGGCCAAGAGGCCTACTGGACCTGCTTCTGGTAGCTAGAGCTGGCCACCAGGAGTTAAAGCAGCCATGGATTAACCAAAGATACCCAACAGGGCCCAATATAGGGCCTTTTTAAAGCCTGAAACCTTTGACCTTTTAAATGGAGCCCATTGAGCCGAAATTACCCCGAGGGTAGGTGCAAGCTCATTCGTTGTTTATGAGCCTGGGATAGGCCCCTTCTCAGAGCACTTGAGGCCCAGGAATCCAAACTGCCAGGCAGGTTTGTGCTGAGGGGGGGTCCAGGACCCCATCTTCGGGTCTCTGCAAAGAAAACATTGGAAGGCTCCCCTAAGAAGGAGGGTCCTCCATGTCTAAGCCTCCAAACATGGTCAACATATGGGGAATGCCATGGCCCTCCCACCCAGCACTGGTTGGCTTACACTTACTCACAATGCCCATGTCTGGAGGAGCTGAGTGGGCACAACACTGGAGCCACCCTGCCCACATGGAGCGAGCAGTGGAAAAGACAGTTGCTGGCTCCCGTACCGGCCAAGAGGGATTCCGGCTATGCTGCGAGATGAATGAATGAGCACCTCCTTTATAGGAAAAAGAGGGGTGCATCTGCATGCCTAAGAAGTAACATGGCAGGAGCCGCTAATAAAATATTCACATTGCCGGGTGGAAGTGGCCCATAATGTCCTCTGGGGCTTGTTTTTAGCTCAAAATGGTGCTTTGTGGTAGCAAGGGTACCATCAACATATTTAAAATGGTGATAGGGGGCTGCAGGAGGACAGCAAATTCACTTTCTTTAACATTTAAAAACTGATCATAAGTTTGCAGGGCCAACAAAACCATGACCCCCTCTGGCTTTCTATTTGAATTTAAAAACACTTCTAAGACTGGAAGTTTTGTTCTTCAGCTGGAGATGCAGTGCCCTCTAGGGGCTGGTTCTCTAACTCCATTTTATGTGAACTGTGGGCATATAAAAAGGCTCACACACATGTTATGATCCATTTCACTGCTTTATTAGCCCTCTCTTTTTGTAGTAATGTTTGATCAATGTTAAAATGCTGTATTAACACTAAGGATTGTATTTACACATGATGAAGGACTACGGTGAAATGTTCAACACTTTCACCATATTGTTTGTTTCCTTTTTGATGTGGGGCACCTTTGGTAACACCAATTGTCTATCCTTATATGTTGTGATGACCCTTAACAAAGCCTGTTTCGTTTAAAGTGACACCACGCTAAATTGTGACATGCTATGTTTTATAGGTGGGGGATGCTGTGATTTGGAGGTCATGACCCTTTATGAACCAAATATCATTACAGAATGTCATCTAAGGTACTTTGTATCTCCCTTATGTATATATTTGGAAATGAATACCTAGTTTATGGTAGTGTATGTGTAATTATTGTACTTTTCCTTTTTTTGAAGAGCACAGACTGGACAATCATTTGTTGAATGTAATTTTTGCATGCCAGGGAATGGTGATTATTAGCTATCACCACCTCCCCTGAAGAGGCATTGGACTGCTCTGCTTCGTTACCTTGAGAGAGTCAAACACTACAATGGTGTGCTTGGTTCCAAGTAAGTGGAAATTGTGGACATGGATTGCATATTTTTATATGGGAATTTCTCCGCATTGATCACCAAATGCGCCGATCCTTGGGAAACCATCATAAACAAGCAAAAACTCAATACACACCAACTGGTACACCCCAGACCTCAGAGCCATAAAGCGCACCTGCTACCAACTCAAAGAACTATGGTGCTCCTCAACGAGCCCCTCTGACAGAGATGCTCACAAAGCAGCCCTCAGAAAATACCACCTGCGCATCAAGGAAGCCAAGAACACAGCAGACAGTCACATGAAAGACATTTTCAAAATAGTCAAGGAATTCTCTCACCAAACAGCCACAGAGAACTCAATCCACCCTTCCTAAGAACGCTGCGACACCCTCTAGGGCTCTCTGAGGAAAGCAGGATTATTCGGTTTGACACAGGAGAGCTGCTATCAAAATAAATGCAGCCTGAATGATTGAATCAGGAGTTAGTGACAAGCATTCAACTTACAAACGCACTGGAAGACATTGTCCTCAAAGATTTCCCTCTCTAAATAAAGATCCGGAATTTTGAAATACACAGTGAGGAGACACAAGAAACAAAGAAGTTCCTAAACTAGAACACGAGTTATAACTGTTAAGAAAACAGCAAATTGCAGTTAAGGACAATTTCCTGATCGCTTAACCAGGATCTTTTCTCATCGCACCTCTACTAGTGAGATTACGAACACAAAGTGGATGGCCCTGAGGAAGGTGGACATTAATTAAACAGAATCCACCGAAACGTACGTTGGCTATAAGCACCCCTGGCTGGCAGCCACATCATGGATGGATAAATAACAACTCTATCATGTAGTGTAGTAGCACGCTTTTTCTAGCAGGGTGGCGAAAGACAGGTTGATAGTGTGTATGCTTGATGGGTTTGAGTGCTGGTAGAATGGAGTGAGAGGTGCGCTATGATCTGTTTTTTTTATATTGTTTTTGTCTTATGATGGGGAAAAGATAAAATTATTACAATATTGAAGGTACACCATCAAATGTGCTGTTTACATGTCTGTTATGTTTTAATTGTATATGTGTAAAAACACTGTTGTTTCACTTTATGTATAAAAATGACGTAGTATCATGTTTCACTTTTAAAAAAAATGCACAACAATAACAAAACTATCAATGTGATTTAAAAAAACATTAAAAAGAAGAATTATGTGGTTTGAACTTAATACTTAAATGAAGACAGAACATGTTTTGAATAAAATCAAATAACTAGAAATTATGTAGCAGGTTTTGATTAGTACAATATAGGAAGCCCTTTGAGAGCTTGTATTGCCACAATGAAATTACTATAGGTCGTGTGGGAGTTATTTGCTTTATTTGTGTTGGTTTTCCCCTTCTCCCAGACCTAGAAGCATTTACAGGGGGCACCTCATTATACATAAACCCTCTAGGGCTACTTCCACAACAGGATTGTACCCATCTACAACAACTTTGACCCCAACCCAGCGGTGCTTAGCCTCGGCCAATTAGCGCACACCACCCAAAGGATCAGCACATGGTCTCCACTCACCGCACAGACCACCTCTGCTATAATGGCATAAATCCACTCCAGGGCACCCACCTATCCCCTGCTCCCCTCGTCTTTTGAATATTTGAACCAATAAAATTAGCATGGAAAATTTGCATGGCAGTGCGAAATTTTGTCCACCTTTTACGGGGATTAGAATCATATATGGCTCAGTGTAACATTTCTGTACTTTCATATCATTATTTTAGGATTGTATCCCGTTTTTTAACTTTTTCAATTTTTTAATGTAAATCTAATTTAGGTATATTATTATTGGCATGCCTTCTAGTAGTGTATTCCATGAAACTATCTGTATTTTATCCTGTATCCTCTGATGTGTTTTGAACTCTCTAATGCTGATATATTTATGAATCACTTTTATCATGTGCACTTTTAAGGCCATGATTGGCCAAATAAAGTTTTGTCAGGTTCACTGACAAAATATCGGCTCTGAAAATATCAGCATACCAAAATATTGTGACAAAAATATCGCCATCCTATACTTATAATGGTAAGTACTGAAATATTGGGGGAAAATATCATTGGCATTAATATTGTATTAAATATCGTTTTTTAAATATATATACATTTTAATATTACATATTGAATATTTTAAAATGCAACAGTAATTTAATAAAAATAAAATAGTTTTAATGTATATTTAAACAAATATAACAAACTTATTTAAAAAAACGTTAAACGCATATCTATATATATATATATATATATATATATATATATATATATTGTATTTCAATCTTTTTCAATAAGTACGCTCTCAGGAATCACTAGAACCAAAAGGATTTACTATAAACTGCTGTTTATTTAAACACAACGCGTTTCGCCGTCCGGCTTGATCACGTGTACATGACCTCACTGTAATTGACCACTTATATCTTAACACGTTTGTCATGAACAAAGAAAGAGGACATCGTGGAAATAATAATCACATAAATGAGAACCACAATACGTGTTGGATACATAATCCGTAATGTTCATTGTTAGTAACTCCTGTCAAAGTGGCGATATAAGCCGTAAAACAAGCTGAATATAATACATGACAATCATACAATGCATTAACACTCTGAACAGCGGCGTAGGACTACATTTAGCATTGTTAGGCGTTTCCTGTATGAGGCATTGTGCATGACCGCCCCTCAATAAAGTTGTACTCATTTCATAAAGAAAGAAGAAGGAGGCAGGGAAAGACAACTGAAAAGCTGCGCATACTACTGTAATAGTGCCTGATCTAGCGTGAAAGACGATCTCGATGAATTCCAACATAATGTTGAGATCGTCTGTAAAAGTGCAAATATCAGTAACTTGCAGCGTCGCTGTTACATTAAAGCGGCAAGAAGGAACCACAGTGTCAGCCTGATTCCTAGTGACAAGTGCCACGAATCAATGCTAGTATCAGCCCATTAACGCGATGTCTGACCAACGTGGCCTGATGGCAAGTGCCTAATACGTAAGGTGAATCTACTATAGTCATCGGTCAAGGGTTCGTAGGTAACTCCCGTGTTAAGATGTATGGCATAAGCCATGTGGTCTGATGAATAATCAGTGTGTCGTGCTCAACCAGAAATTGATAAACGTGCAAGTGCACTACATCTTAAGAATTTCTAAGCAGAGTGCTAATTTTGTGCAAAAGGAATATATTGATCCCTTCTGAGAAAATACAGAGAAAAAATGTAAAAGGAAACTGTGAAAGGAAACGAAGGGGGTTGTGTGAGAGGAAAAAAGAATTTATGTTGACCACAAGGGTAAACCACAGATCTCTAAGCCCCGTCTTCACTTCCTGAAATAAAACATAAAGCTACAATTAGCATAATGTCAGTGGAAACATTAACACTGTATGCTACAAATATACAAATTATGAGCACTAAAATACTGTACAGTCATGAATCAGAGAAATATAGACATGTCTATAATACAAAAGGAAGAAGAAAAATTGCCAGGTCTATCTATGTTTTCACATGTGTATTTCATTCCCTGAGATGTACGGACAATTCTTCTTCCTGATTAAGCCCACCCGGGGTCTTAGTCTGGAAATCGATTATTAGCTTTGACTCTCGTTGTCTCAATTTCAGAACTCTGTTCCCCCTCTGGGGTTTTTTTCTACCTGTTCTAGAAGGATGAAACATAGCTCTTTGATATTGGAAGAATGCCTTTCCCTAAAGTGGCGTGCCACAGGGTATTTGGGGTCAAAGTTGGTGATGGCTCTGCAGTGCTCAAGTATGCGTTTTTTGGCCATACAGATGGTACTGCCAATATACCACAGTTTGCAGGTGCATTCGATGGCATATATGACGTATACGGAGCTGCATGTCAAAAATTGGGTGATGTTCTTATTAATCCCATTGTATGTTACTTTTTTCCGTGATGTACTGTTCTTGCAGGCCTTACAGTGACCGCAAGGGTAGAAACCCTCAAGTCCTTGGATGTTTGTGGGTGGATAGGTGGTAATGTCACTGTGTACAAGCAGGTCCCTGATATTCTTATTTCTGCGATAAGTAATGCTAGGTCTGTCTGGTATACTACCTCCAATCACAGAGTCATTCTTAAGGATATCCGAATTTTTCAAAATGATTCTCTTAGTTCTATTGGAGTCTGACCCAAATGTCATGATTACTCTGGTGGTTTGTTCCTCAGTATCATCAATGGGAGGTCTGTCTGAAATGGTCTGAGCCCTTTCTATTGTTGCGGCACGAGCCAATGCTTTCTTAAGTACCAGATTGGGGTACCCTCTTTCTCTAAACCTGGTTGTGATATTTTGGCTTTCGAGTTTGTATGCCTCTTCAGTGTTACAGTTTCTTTTCGCCCTCAGCAGTTCCCCAAACGGAATACTCCACTTGAGAGTCTCCGGGTGGCTGCTGAGGGCGTGAAGGACACTGTTGCCTGCTGTGTTCTTACGATACAGGGATGTGTGTACCTGGTTGTCAATGATTTCCAGTTTGACATCCAAATAATCCACCTGTGTTTTGCTGATGGTTCCGCTGAGTAGTATATTCATGTTGTTATTGTTAAGTTTGGTAATGAATTCTTGTGCTTCCTCAGCAGAGCCCTTCCATACAATAAACAGGTCGTCGATGTAGCGAAGCCACATCGACACCAGTTTCCAGTCCTGTTGTAGGGACGGATGGGAACGTATGCTCTCCTCCCAGCTCCCCATGAAAAGGTTGGCGAAGCTGGGAGCAAAGCACGATCCCATCGCCGTCCCGTTCACCTGTCTAAAGAGGGTGCCATTGAACAAAAAAATGTTGTTCGTCAAGCAATATTCCACCATATTGAGGAGCATCCGTGTGTGTTCACGTAATCTGATGGCCCTGTTCTTTAAGTAATGCTCACAAGCCTCAAGACCCTGTTTGTGGTTAATGATGGTATATAAACTGTGTACATCCAGTGTGATGAACATGCTGTCGTTGTCCCAAACTAAGCCCTCTACTTTCTTCAGGAAATCCTTGGTGTCTTTGATGTAACTGTCGAGTGTCATCACGTACTCTCTCAGGAAATGATCTATGTATTTGGACACACGTTCTGCCACGCTCCCCCTTGATGATACTATGGGCCTGCCAGGTGGCCTTTCTGGATCCTTGTGTATCTTGGGGAGAAGATACAAGACTGGGAGGACAGGGTAATCTTGTTTAAGATATCCATATTCCTCCCATGTCAGAATCCCTTTGTCCTTCCATTGTGTCAATAGTTCCCATATAGTAGTGATGCTGTCATTATACTGTTGGAAATTCACTACCTCATAGAATGTGGTATCTGTGAGTTGTCTATCTGCCTCAATTAGATATTGGTCTCGATCTAAAATCACTATATTGCCCCCTTTATCTGAGGGGCGTATGATGATATCATTATCGTCCATAAGTGATTTGAGGGCTCTTCTCTGTTTAAAAGTGAGGTTAGAGTCACCCCTGTCTCCACGTTTGTTCTTATTACTGCTATTGCGCCTAGCATCGTTGAGTGCATTGCTAACGCATTCGTGGAACGTATCTATATTATCATGTGGTAATATAGGTACAAAGCTAGACTTGGTTTTAAAGTCAGTGTTGGCAGAGGCATCTGTTACTACATCTAATTCAACTAATAGTTGGGTTGGAGTGCACTCCTGTTCTATCTCGTTACCCCACAATTAAGTTCAACTATTGTGTTGAAAACCTCGACATCTCTTAGATTAAAATCATAGAGATCTTCATTTTGACGCATGTCTGTATCGTGTCTACCATTGACCCTTTTGATTTTATGCCACTTCTTCAATTTCAGCTTACGTACATACTTATACAGATCAATCCTGTCATTGACATAACTTGAGGGACCAGAAGGACAGAAAGAGAGACCAAGGCACAGAGTTCTTTTCTCTGTTAAATTCATGGGTCTTTTGGACAGATTAACAATTGTTCTATTTACCATTGCTTCATCCATCAGTAAGTTTTTTTGGCATATGTTCGGCCTCTTCCCACTATGCCACGGCCCCTGCCTCTTCTGCCACCGTTGTCTGATTCTGGTTCTGCGATTGCGCCATGTCCACTTCCTCTTCCCCGTCCCCTTCCTCTCTGTCCTCTTGTTTTCGGGGTTGGGGTTTCCCTCGTTGTTTGGCGGCCTCTCCGCAGTGTCCGATATTCGTCTAAAAAAGTCAGTTGTTTTTTATTCGGTGCTGTGGGGGTTTCGCTCTGTACTGACACATCCGACTCACATTCACTGGAAATGACTCCTTCACTTTCCGACATTTCGCTTGGAAAAACCGTCTTTTCAGATTCGTGTTCCCCATGTTTGTAGAAGTGGTCATACTTATGGCTGAAAGTAAGTATCTGTCCTGAGTCGTAATCGCCATAGTCTCGATTTAATTTCCTTTCCTTCCGCGCTTTTATATCTTCCTCGTGTTTAGTTAATTTCTCTTTGATGTTGGTTAATGCCTTGTCTAGAGTTTATCAATTTCTGGTTGAGCACGACACACTGATTATTCATCAGACCACATGGCTTATGCCATACATCTTAACACGGGAGTTACCTACGAACCCTTGACCTATGACTATAGTAGATTCACCTTACGTATTAGGCACTTGCCATCAGGCCAAGTTGGGCAGACATCGCGTTAATGGGCTGATACTAGCATTGATTCGTGGCACTTGTCACTAGGAATCAGGCTGACACTGTGGTTCCTTCTTGCCGCTTTAATGTAACAGCGACGCTGCAAGTTACTGATATTTGCACTTTTACAGACGATCTCAACATTATGTTGGAATTCATCGAGATCGTCTTTCACGCTAGATCAGGCACTATTACAGTAGTATGCGCAGCTTTTCAGTTGTCTTTCCCTGCCTCCTTCTTCTTTCTTTATGAAATGAGTACAACTTTATTGAGGGGCGGTCATGCACAATGCCTCATACAGGAAACGCCTAACAACGCTAAATGTAGTCCTACGCCGCTGTTCAGAGTGTTAATGCATTGTATGATTGTCATGTATTATATTCAGCTTGTTTTACGGCTTATATCGCCACTTTGACAGGAGTTACTAACAATGAACATTACGGATTATGTATCCAACACGTATTGTGGTTCTCATTTATGTGATTATTATTTCCACGATGTCCTCTTTCTTTGTTCATGACAAACGTGTTAAGATATAAGTGGTCAATTACAGTGAGGTCATGTACACGTGATCAAGCCGGACGGCGAAACGCGTTGTGTTTAAATAAACAGCAGTTTATAGTAAATCCTTTTGGTTCTAGTGATTCCTGAGAGCGTACTTATTGAAAAAGATTGAAATACAATTTATGGATGCCAGTTTTCTCCGCCGACGTGTACGCCACTCTCCGAGGGTCCATTCGAGTACGGAAGGAGGTGTTTGCAATTACGAAATATATATATATATATATATATATATATATCTAGTAAAAACTAATATTAAACTAATAATTTTAGTTTATATTATAATTTCAGATTTTTGAAAATAATGTAATCATTCAACAAAAGTATATATATATTTATATATAAGCATTTACCAAGAACATAACATATTTTATAAACAAGCCATTTTAATTACAATAAAAAAGTAAACAACATAAATGACTTACAATTTACTAAAATATTTGGCACATTGAAAACATTAATAATTATAAATTTTATAATGCTAAATAAAGAAAAACATAATAAAAATTATAACAATATAAAATAAATAATGCAATTTTACATTATTACATATACTAATCCCACTACAATTTATACAAAAGTAGACAAAGTGTTGGACTAAGCATGGATAAAATGTACTACTCCCACTTCCGCAATGCAACAGTAGAAAAACACATGGGCAAAATATACTGTTCCTACTACAGTCACTGAAACAGTAGAGTAGTTATTAAATTATGGAGGGATACATTTTACTATTTCAACTGCGCTCAATGCAACAATAGGGAAAGTGTTAGATTGCGGAGGGGTTAAATATACTATTCCTACCACAGTCTGTGCAGCAGTAGGGAAAGTGTACCCCTATTACCCCACAACCCGCTACAGTAATAAAATTCACAACATTTTATTAAATTAAGTTTATTAACTAATAAAACTGTAACAACTACATTAAAAAACATAAACGATAGTACTATAAAAAAATTACATCATAAACATTTAAAATATATACTAAAATACATAACAATAGCTGAAAAATGAAATTATAAACAACTATATATTTGTAAACGATATGAATGACTTTGATATTTTCAAAATCAATATTACTTACGTTAAAATCAATATTCTTGAAAACGATATTCTTGCAGATGATCTTTGCATATCATGATATTTTGTACACAGTAGCGGTCCGTGGAGGGAGTTCCGTGGGGCGGTGAGGCGGGGCGGGGGAGGGGCAGGGTGGGGAAATGTAAACACCGGAATATGGATGAACGGAGGTAAGTACACATTTAAATAAATAAAACGAATTTCGTTGCGCGCGCTGCATCGCATTTTGCGATGCAGCACGCGCAAAGGAATTCAGTCACGGACCGCTACTGTTTGTACACTATAATTTGGTTGGACGATATTTTGTCTTTGATATTTTGTCTGAATACTGATTTACTGAGCACAATCTCACCGGCATCATCAACACCTCCATCACCACAGCAACCATTCCAGACAGATGGAAACAGGCAGAAGTCAGACCCCTCTTAAAGAAATCCTCCTCCTAACCCAGCAAACTCCAAAATTAACGACCGATCTCCTTGCTCCCTTACCCAACCAAAGTACTTGAGAAGGCCAACTCACCAAACACCTGGAACAAAACCACCTGCATGATGCCTCCAAATCTGTATTCTGTGCCAACCACAGCACAGAGACGGCGTTGATCGCAGCCACAGATAACATCAGAACCCTCCTAGACCTTGGGGAGATCGTAGGTCTGATCCTCCATAACCTCTCTGCTGTGTTCGACACCGTATCCCACCACACCCTCATCAACAGCCTCTACAATATTGGCATACAGAGAATTCAAGTGGAGCTCTTCTTTCCTTACAAGACACACTCAGAGCCTCCGGCTGCCTTCATTCACCTCCGAACTCAAGGACATCATATGCAATGTACCCCAAGGATCATCCCTCAGCCCCATATTGTTTAACACCTACATAACCCCCTTTGCTATGGCATCAACATAGTCTCCTACGCTGACAACACTCAACTCATCATCTCGCTAACCAAAGACCCCTCCACCACCATAACAAACCTCGGAGTCGCCACATCCAAAGTAGCCAACTGGATGAGGGCCAATTGCCTTAAACTCACTCCGACAAGACAGAAGTACTGATCTTTTGGTAAAACTCATCCATATGGGACCATAGGTGATGGGCAGAAGTACTGAGGCCTACACCCGCAGCAATAACCCATGTTCACAACCTTGGCATCATCCTCAACAGCGAACTGACCATGAAATAATAAGTCAGCACGGTAGCATCCACATGCTTTCACACCCTACACACTCTCCGCAAAATGTTCAGATGGATCCGAGTCAACTCCTGAAAGTCCATCACTCTGACCCTTGCCACCAGCTGTCTCGACTACGGCAACACACTCTATGCCGGCATCACCACCCAGCTCCTCAGAAAACTCCAGACCAGACAGAACACTGCTGCCAGACTCATCCTGGATCCCCCCAAATGGAGCCACATCACCCCCCACCTCAGAAACCTCCATTGGCTCCCCATCCAGAAAAGATGCCAGTTCAAGATCCTCATGCAAACCTACAAAGCCCTACACGATCAAGGACCTGCCTACATCAACCACTGACTCAGCTTCCATCTACCTACAAGACACCTGCTTTCCTCCTCACTAGCCCTTGCGCACAACTCCGCATCTGTTGTAGTCACAGTGGAGCCGCTCCTTCTCCTTCATCACCGCCAAAATCTGGAATGGCCTGCCCCTCCCCTTTGAACAGCTCCCTCCCAGGCGGACTACAAAAGGAGATAGAAGACCTGGCTTTTCCACAGAGACCACGCCACCCCAGCTTCTCAGATACCCCTAGGGATGACCGTGCCGCGCTATACAAATGCTGTTTGATTGCTAAATTAAAAATAATGAACCTAAGGGGTCATATCACATAACATGTGCACAAGGGGTGCTTATTCATGACATAGGCCTGGCTATCACATAAAGTGAGCAGTGGGAAGCGTGCTGCCTGGTATCTTATTTAGTCGAAGAGCTGAAGAAGTCCTATTTTACCACCTAAGACAGTGTTAAAAGGCTGCTTGTCACAGAAAGGCACATGATGTTTTGGCTGCAAATGTGTCAGTATTTGTTAATATATATCTAAACTAAGCAGCAGGACTTAACACCACAGCATACACAAAGCAGCATAACTGTACAATTGAAATACAAAGGACACATCCCAACAAAACAGTCAACACTGAATGCAAGTGAAATACAACACAACAAAATTACGTTACAGTAATGCAGAATAAATATACAGCAGCATAGAAAATCACCAAAACAACAATTGTGTACAAGGGTTGGTATCATACATTACCTCTACAAAAAATCTGTTACAATACAGTGGTAAAAGGTGTTTGGAGCAAGCACAGCCTCAACTTACCACAAAGGACAAGAAATAGCATCAGTCAAAAATTATTTGTGTGCAGAATTTTACCACCTAAAACAGAGTGAAATGCTTGTATGTCACATAAGACATCTGGTGCTTTTAGCTAGTAATATAACAGCTTTTGTGACAAATCTAATGCAAGCAGCTCAACACAACGAAATAACATACACAAAGTAATATAACAACACAATTAAAATAATAAGGATACATCACAACAAGACAGTCAAAAAAGAACAGAACACTGCAAGTGCAGTATAGGGCAAAATCATATTGCAATAATGCAGAACAAAGCACAGCAACACAGAAACGACAAAACACTTCACCATCACAACAAGATTAAGGGAGGGCGTGGGGTAGGTTATTTCATTTTGCCCACGAAATTGTTGGAATTTGGCAACTCAGCATTACTCTGTAACGCTGAGTTCCGGCCAAATTCTGCAAATCGCCACATGACAAAATTCTTTGCTTCGAGCGTTCAGAAATGTGAGTGAGATTTGGTGGCCCCTGGTGAAATTTTTTAATGTGACAATTGTGGGAAGTTTCAGGTGATTGCAAGTAATCAAAGTTAGAGGGCTGCTTCTGGAGTAGATTTGCTGCTGCTCAAGTAGATTTTCTACTCAAGTGACAGCAAAATTAACATGAATGGCCGCGCTCTCTTGCACACCGCCTGGTGTCGTTCACACTGATCTTTCAGCGCTACTCACACTACTGGTGCTAAATTGCAGCACGAGCAGCGCGACATGCATATGTACGCCGATTGACAGAACTCTGCAGAATTTTGCAGAGTTTCTATGTTTGGACGTGGAAACCCGTGGAGTAAAACTCCACAAGTTCTGCTCACCCCTAAATAAAATGCCACACAGCAGAAGTGTATCAATGTTGAAGGCCCGAAATTATAGACAGTGCAGGTTACCGTATCAATGTCTATTGGAGCCACCGGATGTTGCAACATGTTTCTGTGTTCGATTATTCTTGCGTGCTGCAGTTTGCTCGAGGGACACCATGCATGCTGATTAATGAGGCTCTTCTCATAATGTTTTATACTTCTTATTATACTGGAAAGACATCTGTCTTTTATTTCGATGCCGTTATTTGTAACCTGATTTTATAATAATTGACATGCCCTGATCATTTGGTTTGATAATATTTTTTATTGTGTGTTTGTACTTTTATGGCAAAGTTGGTGGCTTAATAAAGGTTATGAAATGAAATGAAAGGGAATCAATGTTTATGCCACACAAAACTACCTCCAGAACCTGTTTTCTTAAATTAGTGGTAAATAGTGCTGCAAACACTGCCTTAACTTAACTTACCTCCAAGGATATGAAATAGTGTCCGAAAATAATGTTTTGTGACCCGGCCCCAGATGTTATAATAAGAGTTGTGAGAAACTAATGCAATTTGTTTTCGTGCAAATTGGTGAAAATGTGGGAAAATTATGCAAAATTATGCACGATTATGCAATATGCAAATTCACCATTAAGAGCTGCATTTTAGCATGTAATGTTTCCTTGCTGAAAGTTTTGCTGGAAGGGTGTATTTGGTACTAAAAAAGTATGAGAAACACAATTGCTGCAAGCAACAGCCACTAGCGTTTCGGTTGTTCATGATGTTTCCATACTCCTGCATAAGAAGTTTCCCTTGAACAGCAGCATAATTATGCAACATGGCATAACAGGTGTAATGTGACAAACCCGAAATTAAGCAAATGAAACCACCATAATTTAAATTTTGCCCAAGACTAAGTATAATTGGGTTATTTGGCAACATTAATAAGCATTCACAGTACTGATAGTTCTGGATTTAATGTGCTGCAAAAGCATGGAGTTCACTCTCCATTGACAAGGGAACATTTCTCACCATGCACTCACAAACTGCCTTCCCTTCACTCATACATCTCTTATACACTGCTCATCCTGCACTTACCCTGTACTCACACATCACATAACCTGCAGTATTTTACTGCACACTCTACACAAAACCCCCACTCACACATCACTCACTTTACATTCATCCACTTTTCACACTATACCCACCCACCAATCACCCTACATCCAGAAACCCCTCAACCTGAACCAAGATACTGCTCACCTCCACTCCTTCACAACTTCACCACCTCACCATGCATTCAGACACCACTTATGCTGACTGCTCCTCCTTTACTCACTCATCTCTCACCACTTTTCTTGAGAACTCACACACCTCTCAAATTGCACTGGGTATCATGGAGAAGTTCATTAATAAATATCTAGCACCCACCTTAACAACATCCATATCCTTGACATCCCCAATTCAGATTCAGAAATAATCACAGCACTGACACCACCCTCATCGACCCACAGATTACATCTAACTGGCCATGGGCAGAGGAGACACACACATTTCATTCTGCCCCACACTCCTGTGACCCTGCAGTCACACACTAACACACCACCCAAACTCACTACTTACAAACTCACACATTGCTCACCCTAAATATTCACTGCTCAACCTACACGTTTACTGTTGATCCTACATTGCTCACCTTACACATACACATCACTCAGCCTGCATCCAGGCACCACTCACCCTGCATTCAGACACCGCTCACTCTACATGAAGAACACCACTCACTTTTCCCTTGGAAAACATGTCATCCTGCAAACTCATCCTCCAATCAGCCCTTATTCATCCTGCACATGAACAAACCTCATTCACATCTCTCACTTGTACTCCTACAACTTGCATTGACACACTTCTTATCGTGAACTCACACACTGCTCACTCTGGACTCAGACAATACTCATCAAGCACTCACCCTGCACATACACCCCCAACCTTGCACTCACCCACTGTTCAGCCTGCACTCACCCACCACTCAGACTGCACTCACTGTTCACACACACTGCACTAACCTACTGCTCAACCTGTAATAACAAACCACTCAACATACACTCATCCATCATTCACACACCTCTCATCCTGCTCCCACACCTTACTCTGTACTCATTCACCATTCGATGCACTGACACACACCACTCTTGCTGCACATAATCACACTGTAATCCATGCCCATTCATATACTGCTCACTCTCAGTAACTCATGGATCACCCTTCACTCAAACATTGCCCACCCTGCACATTCACTCACCACCCATTCTCCATGGTGATCACCCTGCGATCACACACAGCTCACACTGCACACTCTTGAACTGCTCATGCTGTACAATCACCTTTCACTGAAATCCCTCACTCTGCACTCAGACAATGTTCATTCTACAGTCACCACTCACTCTGTCCTCACCCTACACACATACCACTCACCTTGCAAACTCCCACTACATTTATTCTCTACTCACACACTACTGAGCCTGCATGCTCACACTCTACTCACCTGCATACCCATACAGGTCTTTATCTGCACTCAGACACCGCACAATATCTAGTCAGCAAACATTACCCTGCACTCACCCACCTTTCACTATGCACTCACCCACCTGCTCACATACCTCTCACATTACACTCACAAACCACTAACACATCACTCTTGCTGGCTGCTCACCCTGCCTCAGCAAACAGAAACTGCTTATTCTGTAGAGACATGCTAATGCTGCACTTACACACTGCTCACTTACACTGATATCACACACCTCTCACCCCAGACTCACAACACTCACCCTTCACTTACACTGCTGACACTGCACCAGCACCTTTCACATACCATTTACCTTGCACTCACAACACTGTCTCCTCATGCACCACTCACCCTGGTCTTTTACCCTGTACTCAGACATCTCTCATCCTGCACACTCACACTGCACTCAGACATCACTAATGTGTCACTCATGCACTGCTCACCCTACACAGACAGTTCACACACCTCTAATTTTGCACTCACACTGCTCATCCTGGATTCATACATCTCTGACCCTGTATTCACATATCTCACACCTTGCACTCACACATATTTCACCTTGCACTCAAACACCTCACACCTTGTACCCACACACTGCTCACTTTGCCTTCACCCACTATGCACACTGTACTCACAAACCCCACACCAGTCACTCACACACTACTCACACAGCTGTCACTCTGCTCTCACATCGCTCACTCTACACTCACACATCACAGTCTGCACTCACACACACCACACTGCCAGGTACCAGATAAACCACTCACCCTGTACACTCACACTGCTTATATTCAACACACACACAGCTTACCCTGCAAACACACACAACTCACACTTCACACTCATAAACCATTTACTCTCTATTAACACACCACTTACCCATCACACTCACATCCCCCACCCTGTACACTGATAAGCATGAGCAGAGACATCACTCTGAACTCCTACTCTGCATACTCACCCTGGCCTGAGATCTCTCATCCTGCACTCAGACACCTGTTCATTCTGCACACAGAGACCCCTTGCACTGAAGTCACACTACTCACCATGCACTCACACCTCTGTCATGCACTTACATCACTCACATATGTCTCAGTCTGCACTTGCATACCCCTAGAACATCACTTTCACTGAATGCTCACCCTGCGCGCACTCACAACTCTCGCTCTGCTCACTCAGGTACCATTCAACCACTACATTCACACATCACTCACTTTGCACAGTCACTGCTCACCTTGTACACTGACACACTGTTCATCTTGCAGCAAGACATTTTCACATTTCACTCAGGCAACTCTCATCCTGCACAACTGCACTGCACTCAAACATCGCTCAACCAGCATTCATGTACTGCTCACCCTACACAGACAGCACTCATTTTGTACTCACATCGCTCTACCTGCATTTTACACACTACTCACATACATCTCACTTTGCATACACACTGCTCACCATGAACTCACAGACCTCCCACAGTGCTCTCAAACACCTTTCTCCTTACACTAATCCACCGCTCTTCCTGCACTCATCCAGTGCTCACCCTAGACTCACATACCACTCACCCTGCGCTGACACCATTCATACTCACCCAACTGTCAATCACCACTAACCCAGCACTCACTCATTGCTCACCTTGATCTCACTCACAACCCACAACTGTGAAGATATTTAGATAATAATTATCAGAGTGCATTACACTTCAAGGTACAAACAACAAAATATATCACTTTTAATTCCAGGAGTCAAATAAAGGAATTCATTCTAGTCATAAGAAAAATAAATCACCATTCTCTCCATCAGAGCCATGTTGAGCTAAGTAAAAATGCTTTTGAATTTGTATAGCACCTGTAAAACGCTGGTCTCTGTGGTCATGATGAAACATTTTCTCTTTATGCTCTCAGATTCTGACCTGCTGCTCTCATTTTGTCCATCTGAGTCCAGCATTTAAATAAACTGGTACTCAAGCAGATCGAAAAGAGCAGTAAAAGCCCCAGAGGGTAAGCAACTGCAGCAGCAAAAAAAAAAACTGAGCAAAGGAAGGGCAAATGCAAAAAATAGATGCAGAAATAAATTCCAGATCCCAGGAACAGAGCATTCAACACTCATACTATGTTGTGATGTCCTGGTTAAAGTTTTGTCAAACAATTCATGTTTACATTGGCCATTCTGATTATTATGATCATCCAGAAATCCTGATTAATATCTCGACGGAAGCATTAAAGCTGAAATGTTTAACTTTGCTTGAGGAACTGAGGTTGTCCGTTGAACTGCCTAACCCTACTGTTCACAAAAACCTAATGATTTTGACCGACTTTGACATGCAACCCTACTTAGTTAATGTACTCAATGCCCAGCACCGATTTGTTCTGACATGCTTTAGGTTTGACATTTTCCACCGCCTGATGAGCTTTCCCAATATTAGTAACTCGTCACGCGATTAAATGTACTGTCCTAGTGACAAAATATATAAGCAATTCACCATGCATATACTTTTTTTTTTACATTTTACTTTGATTTGAGACACTCCTTATTAAGCTTCTGATGAAATCGCAATATTTTAAACAATGCATACGGGCTTTTTTACATTTACAACTACTTTCAAATGTGTACACTGGTATGGTTTTATCACGTTTCTTACGGGCTGTTATTTTCTGAAGGAAGTCCCTATTAGGCGAGCAGATTACTGTTGCCTTTTCTTAAAATGTTTCAGTATTTTTAGTTTTTTAACCTATTTGTAACTTTTAACTGTACTTTATGTTTTATTATTTATGCTTTTATTATTCACTATTATGATATCGAATAAAGCTTCTCTTGACTCTTGACTTACCGTTGAGATGCACTGATCAGTTCAGACTTCTTTTATAGCCAGAAGTATCATATTGCCTCAGAAGTAAAAACCGAGGGGCAGGTTTACAAGCCCCTTGCGCCTCTTTTGCACCGCCGATGCATCACTTTTGTGACGCAGAGGCGGCGCAAAGCCAGCGCCATGGTGCGGGGTACTTACAACGTGACGCATCTGGGAGATGTGTCATGTTGTAAAGCCCTGCGCCACATGTAGGCGTTCCGGCGCAGGAACGCCTCCTAAAAGTGGCTGAGTGAAATCTACAAGATTTCACTCAGTCACTTTTAAGGCCATGCTGCATCAAAACCCTGCGCCTGCTTGAAGCAGGCGTAAGGATTGATGCAGCATTTTAAAGATAGGGCACCCCCGAGTCTTGCTGGAGCTGCGTCACGCTTGCGACGCATCTCCAGCCATGCACCGCCTTTACGGCAGCAGATGCGTCACGCATCTGTCCATTTTTGCCCCATGGTGCGCCGCATTGTAAATGCGGCGCATCCATGGTGGCGGAGCCGTGACGCATAATAGCTGGCGCGTCCCTGCTGATATGCAGGGATTTGCAAGTTATTGTAAATCTGCCCCAAAAACAGAAAGGAAAATGTAATTTACTTCAAAGGAATGGCCTGAGGAATGAGTGAAAAACTGAGCTAAGTGACACCGCGAGACGATGGCGCACCACTCTCTCTCATTAGACTGCTTGGACTCTGATCACCATACACCCTCTGACCGCAACACAAAAACAACTGCACTTTGAATTTGATGTTGGGAAGGGAACTGGTGGAGGGGCTGAAAATGCAGGACTGCAACATGTTTCTTCTGACTGTGCTCTTTCCATCTGTGCTGCTACCAGTGAAGAACAAGCCCCATCATTAGTTAGGATACATTGTTTAGCAATCACAATGGCATGTGTGTGTCCTAAAGGGCAGGCTCCACCCTGTGCACATTATTGGGTCTTCACTAGCTTGTTGACCCAAACAAAAAAAAAGAGATCACAGCTGCTTGAATGGTAAGCATTCTTTTTTAGAGGTGCACAGCTTTTGACAAATCGAAACATCTGGGAAGAAGTCATCGTCCCTCTCTGTATTACTACTTAAAGATCTTTTTTATCACATAAGGGTAGCGACTGCTGCACTGTCAAGCCAGACCTTATAATAAGAGATACTTTCGAAAACTCAATTAGGTGAATTGCTGGAGTTACAATTCTTCAAATTTCACCATCAATATTCTAAAATATATTATCAACAACTTTTACTGTAACAGTGAATTAAAGCACTTATACAGTTACTGTGGCCTTTTTAAAAAATTGTAGGTTTATTATTTTCCTCATGATATTTCTGCCTTAGCTTTCCAGAAACAAAGGCTGTTAGGTTGATCTGTGTTAATCAGATGTATATTTTAATGATGATATACATTTACTCTTTCAGGAAAGTGTTATTGTTAGTGCTGTGAACTTCTTGTTTAAAAATCTTAGTTATTGTTTAACTGATTTAACAAAGATATATATTAGTCTATCTAATATTCACTATGCATTGTGGATCATTTGAGATTTTCATTTTTAAAGTACTTTCTTAGTTTCAGGAAAGCACCGTTTTAGAGTGGTAATATTTGTGAAGAAAAGCCTGTTTCAGCTTTGTTTCCGTGCCTCGCGATGTTTGCGTCTCCTCACTGGTGTAATGCAGCATCTGGATTTTAACTTCACTGCCTCGGGCTTACACTATTCAGTGATGACAATGATGCCCCGCATGTCTCACCTCCATGCAAAAATACTCTACAAACCAGAAGCGTTCTGGTTTCAAGTTATCATTAATATTACTGGGTTAAAACAGCTCTAATGCCAGTTTTTATTTACTTTTTCCCCCATTAAATATATGGGTGTTTTTCAGTCTGCTACTCAGAAATCGAAATTCGAAAGTAAATGTATCAAATGCTTGAGTAAAATTATCATACCGAGCCATCAGCAATCAGCATTTCTTGCTGTCCCTTTGTTATAATTATGAGTATTTATATATAGTAATGGTGCCCCCTCTAGTTTTCATTTGCAAGCCGCACCTGCTTTTATTTGTAAGCATCAGATAGGTCTCTAGGCATATGCTAATGTAAGCGGTGCCTGGTTTTGAAAAACATGTTTGGTTGTCGTTATTTGTCATCTCTTTCCTTTACAGTGTTTATGTTTGGAATTACTTTGCTTTTAACCCTTTTGCAGCGGCGGGAATTCCGCCGCGGCGCTGGGGGGTGCGGGGGGGCAGCGCAGTGGCGCTGTGCTCATGACGGAGCCGCTCCGTCATGAGCCACGGTTGAGCTGTGCCCATGACGGAACGGTTCCATCATGACTCCGCCCATTTGCGTTGTCCCCCCGCACAGGCGGGGAAACAGCGCCGCGTAGGCGGAGCGGCCGCCAACGGCCGTGACATGACGGAACCGTTCCGTCATGAGCACACGGCAACCGTGGCTCATGACGGAGCGGCTCCGTCATGAGCGGGGAAGGGGTTAAATATTTTATGGAAGAAAATACATGCATTCTTCTTCATTATAAAATAGAACGTCAAACAAAGACAGCCACAATCAGAACAGGAGACAGGAGAAAATAACCTCACTCATGAGAACAAATTCAATGAGAAACTAATAGAATGTACATTCCACTCCATTTATGTTATACATTCATTAGCAGCCCCAGCCACTACTTTCTCTATTGTGTAATATGAAGATGTATGGGTCATATCAGGTCCAGCTCCTGAAAACCCAACATCGGACTGTGAAAACTCCTACTTGAGGGTTTATGCAGAGTATGGCAGATCAGCCGTTGAATGACCAGGGCAACTATATCTGCAGCTTTTAGTCAGGTGAGGGCCTTTTCCCTGAACCTCTTCCCACCTCGATGGCAGAAGCTGGTACCTGAAAATTGGTCTTGGCGGCATACCAAACCTGTCAGCAACTTTTTTTTTCCCATTCTATTTCTTCGTGATGGTAGGGGAGGTGGTGCAGTTCTATGATCAACTGGATCAACCTCTAAAGCTTCTCAGATAAAACCAATTTTTAAGAAGTGCTCCGTCTTTCATATAGCACCTATGTACCATCTGTAAATGTTATAGTATCTGGATTGTGAAGTGAGAAAGCAAGGGTCAAGACACACTTAAATGGAAGGACATGGTGGGGTGGGGGAGGGGAGGGTAATCTTCAATTAATACCACTGACAATCTACACTGACCTCATTAATCAGAACAGCCAGTTTAGGAGATAGAGAAGAACTGAATTAAAAAAAATATATTCTATTGGTTTTCATAACTATAATTACAACACAGTGAACAAGAGCACAAATAATTTATTTTTAGGACAATATTGTCAGAGTTTATAGTTCATCCTTTAACTCATCATAAAGGAAGATCAAATATTCTAAAAGGAAGGATCAAGACCACTACACACCACTGAATTCCATTGCTTGGCATCCATAACTCTCAGATGACCCATCAGTGTCACCTTGTGTGTGATGTCTTGGCAGAAAAAGACACAACTAAACCTGGAAGCAGTATTAAGACTAATGATGTTGTATTGGGCTGAGGGTGCCTCTAAGGACATAAGTAGAGACAGCGCAATACAATACACCACAAGTCCTTCCCAAGCACCATATACATCTTTGAATAACATATCTCATATAACCTCCTAAAACAGGAGGTAATCTCACAATGGTCTAAGAGGGAAGTGACTTCTGGATACTTTATCCAATTTATTTTCCTTCCTGAGGTCTGACTACCTATGTTTTAGGATAGCATTTATTCGCCTTATCAGTTTCTCTCTTGTTTCTTAAAATGTAAATGACCACAGTAAGTTCTATGAGTCACGATGATTCGTCACTTTTCATGTCCATCAGTGACTTGTATATTCAAATTGCTCATCATATCAATATTACATTATGTTTGCTAGGCATCAGTTTAATATATGAATCTCAACCAAGGGTTCATCATGGATTATATTTAAGTAATCCTTGTTTCTGTGCAGTTCTGGATTACATAGGGTATTTTGCAATCTTTTCATAAATTTGCTCAAAATCAATCAGCCGTTATCAATTTTCTGACATTGTGATGCCACCAAAGGCTGATAGAGACCCTTTTTACCAGTGTTATTAAAAACATTTTATTTCAGCGCATGAACAACATGCATATTTCTTTTGTACACATCCTTGTAGTTTCCTTTTACCAGCCATTAGAGGGTATTCTCTTTGTGTAGGAATGCAGTAATTAAATTTGACTTCACAGTCTGATTTATTTAGGCTATATAAATGGTTGTTTTGGAAACATGATACTTCTTAGATGTCAAATTTGTAATACACCATGTAATTTGCATTCAATGCCCCTTCTTTCCCACCATAAAAATTTAAATCTTTAATCTGGGAAAAAAGTCCTCTCTACTTTGGCCTGAGAGACAGCGGTGCAAGTAAACTCCAAATTCAAGGCGCATTGTGCTTACCCCGAACAAATAGTGTTTTGCCTGTTTTAGAAATGGGATTTCTGGTTGGCTAGGGCAGGCGCCTAAGCCAGGCAGAAACCACCACTCTAGTCAGGGCAAGGGAGTTACACACTGAAGATAACCCCTGCTCACCCCCTTGGTAGCTGGGCAGAGCAGTCAGGCTTATCCCAGAGGTAATGTGTAAAGCGTTTGCGCAACACACTCACACGGCAGCGACACACTAGGCACACCACAAAAGAAAGTCCACACAAGGTTATATAAAAATAGCCTTTGTATTATCCATAAAACACATTAGAACACCATCACATATATACACTGTGCCAACAGGCACTTGTCATGCCTTACAGATATTACATAAACCAATAGGTCAATCGGGCCATTGTCATAAACATTTCGTAACTCACAGTTTGGTAGGGCAACCAGTAACTACTTGTAAGAGTGCACTGAGCACAACACATTAAGCATAAACCTCAGAGCGGTACACCATAGTAAACACTTATCAGAGTGCACACATCAATACAATCGCTATAGTGATGCGTAGGGTACCAACCTTGGCAATGTAACCCCCAAAACCTAATTACATCAGGGCATAACACAGCCCATAGATTAGGACAACAGCGGCCCCAGTGCTTCTACGACAAGGCCAGCAGCATGTACACATGCAGTAGCCACAATTTAGCAGAAACCCTCCTGGTAGTGTAGGTGTTCCCCCTGTAGGAATTGTGGAGGCCCACTTGATCCCCTGCACGGGGCCTCCAAATCAGCCTCCAAATGCTGCCAGGGGTGTCGCAGGCCTGGGCCAGCCGCACCAAGCATGAGGGCAAAAACCCGGCCCCCAACTTTCCCTGTTCACTCCTGGGTTAACCGCCTATCTACGCTGGGAAATGCGGGAATCACTTTGGTGCTGTGAAAGCACCAGATTTTGCTCTGCAAGTGGCCCCTCGGGCTGGAAAACAACAGTTCAGCCTGTTTCCTTCCGGGGGCGCTCCAGAGACCTCAACAGGTCTCCCGCTGCTTCGTCTAAGACATTATGGCTCGGGACAGAGACACACTGGTCCTGCATGCACTCGCCTCTCTGCCAGGCTTCCGCGGGAGTCGCTGCTTCCCTGGGCCGAGCTCAGCCACACGGCCCTTTGTGGCAGGGGTGGCAGATGCTTCTCCAGCCGTTTCAGCCAACAAACACCTTGGTTTCCTGGCAACGCCCTCTGGGGCTGTTCCCTTCTGCCAGACTTCAGCTCTGCGGCGTCTCTGCATTGCGAATGCTCTCCTCTGCGCCTGCCGTACTCGGAGTGTGACCACATGTCTCGGGCTCCAACAACCAATTCAAGCCCCCACAACGTAGTGATAAGTGAGGAGAGCACCGAAAAAGCTCTTTCCGCCAGCGCTAGTAAAAGCGCCCACCACGCAGTGATCATTGAGAGAAGGTAGACGGCACAGTGCTCACAACACACTATATCTCTCCAGCCCAGGGGCAGGAAACAAGGCACAGGCAGGCCAGCACGCAGGGCCCTTTAGCAGAGGGCAGCTCCTTCAGCCACCCAGTAAGCATTGGCTTAGCCCATAACTGTGGTTCCTCCAGTCCACGCAGTGGGGTAGTTCAATCAGCTCAAAAACATGGGGTCACAGCCCCAATATTTATAGTGCATAAAGTCTTTGGTCTGCGCTGGTACAGGGCCCTGGACCCAGTGTAAACCAGTACTGGGGCATTTAAAAAAAAAAGTATCATTTACAGTGCACAACACTCCCCATTGTCAGTGTAAGCCCTGGCCCAAGACACACAACAGGGGGGTGGAGCTATCATTGTGGAAGGCAGGCACAGCCCTATTCAGGTGCGGGTGCTACTCCTCCCACAACTCCAAATGCAAACCAGGCCTATTCAGCCTAGCACTGACTCATCCAGACAGTCTGGAGCCACTGCACCTCCCTAGCCCCTGTCACTCCAAAGCCAGACAGTCAATACACATCCTAGCAGAGGAACAAACACACATAGAAGAAAAAAAATCCTACTTCTAAAAGTGGCATTTCTAAAATAGTAACAATAAAACCGCGAACACCAATTCGCAGCATTTATCACCACTATTCCAAATATACAAACCTTGATCCCGCTATCCCTCTCATGTCAGGAATTACCGCTGAAGCACATATAAGGGAATTCCAATGCATCTCTGTGAGAGGACAGCCTCACGGCAGTGAGAAACCAAATAGGCTGTTTGTCACTACCAGGACATGCCACACAGATAAGGCACATGTCCTACCTGCTTCCTACACTGCACCCTGCCCATAGGGCTAGCTAGGGCATAACTTAGGGGTGAGTGATATGTAGTAAAAGGGGAGTCACAGATGTGGCAACCGCTTTATGTTCCACGTCACAGTGGTAGTAAACTACACACGCAGGCCCTGCAGTGGCAGATGCAAGAGACAGGTTGGAAAGGCTACTTTGATGGGTGGAGCAAGCAGCGCTGCAAGCCCACCAGTAGCTTTTAATTTACTGCCCTGGGTATAAGAGATACCCCTCTACAAGAGACTGACAAGCCAAACAGGTGTAGACGAATTTTACAGAGTTTACCATAGAGAGCACATGCACTTTAGCACTGATCAGCAGTGATAAAGTGCCCAGAGTCATAATACTACCAACAACAGGTCAGAAAAAATGCAGGAGGAAGGCCCAAAGTTCTGGGATGACCCTGCAAAACGGGCCAAGTCCAATAGCCTGGATATGGTTTTTCCATGGATCTTGCTTTACAGATGCACAGATGAGTACATGTGCAGTCACTTTCATCAAAATGATCCAAAACATACTCATTTATCTCAAATTCTAGAGAAAACATTCCTTTACTGGGGGGGGGGGGGGGTTGAAAGGGTTGTGCGGAGTGCCATAAAATAGCTTAATTCAGATGAAATAACATTCGCGTGTGCTATTGGGTGGCATCTCCACTTTCCATTTCTTATGCGTTGTTGCATAACCTCTGTATGTCTCTTCTACAGTTCTTTGCTTGTCAAGATACAAATATATTAGCAGTGCAGGTGTCACACCAAAGTCGCTGAAAGTGTCCCCAGCTTCTTTCTACATATGTCAACCTCTGCTGTCATGTTCTCTTGTAGAAAAAGAATATAGCAGTAGCCTTTGATTTTTAATCTCAATGTCAATATATGTACTAAGGTCCTCACATTTCTTCCTAACGTATCACCGTTCAGGAGAAAGTCTATGAATGGTCATGCCATAGTCTGTATTTTATTCACTGTTTCCAACAAAGTAAGCCATATGTGAGATAGACCATTGGGATCCCCTACTCTCTTATGCCATACGAGTTGCTGAATGAGAAGTATTTTTGTTTGAGTTAGAGTACACACCTAAATATTGTGCCATAAACTGAAGCAAAGTCAAGTGTCTCCTTTATTAGACCTGAATGTTTTAAAGCTGCTTTTAACACCACATTTAGTAAATGGCACAATGACTGGGAAGGCCTAGTACTCATGCATTAGCAGTGATAAAACTATTTTCTCAGGTAGCTAGAAAAATGGCTGCAAATATCTAGACCATTACCCAAACTTGTATTCTCTTTTTATTAAGCAGAATCCAAGAAGATATAAACATCGTTATAGCAAGATATATCAAATCGAATAGTAATTGGGTTACTAAGCTAATAAAATTGATAATCATAATAAAAAAAACATGCAGCCCCCTTTTCAAACAATGAAGGTGTCACAGTGCCTTGCTGTAAACAACCACAACAGTATATGTAATTTGCCCTTACTTCCTAAACCCAGAGATTAATTAGACCCTGATGTGTTTTTGATTTTACATCATAGAAATTGCGCTTTCCTGTAAAGGAGGTTATGGCATCCTTTACCTATAAAGTGAACAATGAAAACATAAAGTGATGTAGTGCTTTGACATAAAGCACAACCCCAATAGATTTAGCAAATCCACATTAAAGTGCATGAATGGTGACTACAAGTCCTGTGGAATCGAACAATAAATAGTAAAGTGCAATAGTATTACAACACAGAAATTCAACAACACATTAATACATTATGAAATACACAAGTATCTACTTTGGGATATCCCCGAGAGATTCAAATGGTTTCCAAGTAGCTAAAAGCATGGAAATACTCCCAATTTGTTGTGCATATGGCTCTTCAAAAGAGTGGTCCTCATCATTTATCAAAGCAACATTGGAAATTTGGAATATTAGTCGTCCCCCAGTATTATAATATCAAAGAGCGGGCCACCAATAGAGCGATATAAATAAAATATTGCACATACTTATTTGTCTTTCTACTAGCACATGATGAGCCAAATAATACTAAAGTGACTCCTAGCATGATAGTAAATTGAATAAATTTACTGAGTGCTTGAAATAGTCCATCGCAGAATTGATGGAGTACAGGACAAATAAAACAATATGCAACCAATTACCAATATAATTTAGTTGACACCGAAAGCATTGATCGAGGCTTGATGGGAACACGTTATGCAGAGCATGGGGAGTATAATGTGACAGCCATCTGGAAAGAAAAGACATCCTTTAAAAATTTTTAACCCTAAGGAATTCATATCCCATCTCAGAAATAAATTGCCATGCTCCCTTTGACATCTTACAATTAGTCATTCTATAAATCGTATTGAGAAATTTAGGAATTGAAGCCGGATCAGAATATTTACGCAATGCCTGATACCCCTTACCCTCTCCTGTCATCTTGTTATTTGCTAGGAGATGGATTAGTGCCCGGGTCTCTTCGCTCATCACCTGATAATTAGCGGCTAAGAAGTTATGTTACCTGCATAAAGCTAAACATGGGTGACACCCTGTTCTATGGCGCAGCATAAACTTCTCCCATGTTATCTGAATATGAACTATAAAAAACTTTTTAAAAGTTTCCCATCTCAACGAATCCTTTACAGTTCTAAAGTTCCAAAGCAGACTTGTACAACTTAAGTCCTAAAAGATTGCAATTCTGTCATCATGTTAGCCTATGACAAGCTGGAGCCTTCAAAGATTTTAAAATGGCCTTAATATGATTTCCCATTGCATAGAGCACCTTATATATAAATCTAGTTTTTTTGGGGAGCTTCCCTTGCACCAAACGCATTAATGGAAAATTATCAAAGACTTCAGTCTCCATAATGAATTGTGTCATAATATCCAATAGTGCAACCTGGTAGTAAGTTTTGAAATGAGGTAGCACAATGCCTCCCTATGTTTTATCTAGCTTTAAAATTGAATGTTTGACTGTTGAAGGATTACTTTTTTATATACTTTTTCTAATAAGGGAGTCTATTTCTTTAAAACATTGATTATTAATTTGAAGGGGAATTTATAAAAAATAAATAGAATAACTGGCAAAATGATGCTAAAGGTCTTTAGGGAGAATGGTGGGTTATTGCATTAAACAGAAGAAGCTCTGTTTTTGTGTGAATAATCTAAATATATACCCATCTATATGGGTGAAATTTTGGATTTTGTTTATTACCCCCTGAATATTAGCCTTATTGACTTTCAAGTGTAATATCATCTGCAAAAAGTTTTATTTTCAGCATGCCTTGTAGTGGCTCAACAATAGAATTGGTATTATTAATTCTCACTGTCAGTGGTTCAATAAAAAAGGTAAAAAGAATGGGGGACATAGGGCTGCCCTATCAGCAACCTTTGCTGATTTTCACTGGGCCTCCTGCCTTTGACTCAATAATAATTCTTGCCTCTGCATTGGTATATAAATTCTTGTTTATTTTTATTATTTGAACAGAACAACCAAATTTGCTCAAAATATAAAATAGAGTATCCCAATAAACCAAGCCAAAAGCCTTTTCAGTGTCCATCATCAATGTAGCTGTTCTCGCTTGATTGTTGGAAAAATAATCTATTGCTTGATTCAAGAAATTCATATTTTCGGCAATAAAACTGTTTAGCAAAAACCCATTCTGAACTTTGTGTATCAAAGTTTGAGCAATAGAGTGATTCAATATGCCTATAACAAGCAATTTATAATCAGCATTTAAAAGATGTATTGGCCTGTACTAATTAGCATTCATGGGTGATTTAAAAAAAAAAAAAAATCTTCCCATGATAGACTCTTTAGACGACTGGGGAATCTCCACACCTTTCCTAATTAGATTAAATAAATCGGTAAGAAAGGGGAGCAGGTATTTTGCAAATATCTTGTAATCTCTGTTGGTATGCCATCATTACCACAAGATTTCGTGTTAGACATATTTTGGAGTGCTGTGGCCACCTCTGAAGCTGATATGGCACCAATTACATGATATGGGGGATTAGGGGGTAAGGTAGGCAATTCCTTCTTCCCAGGTTGTTTGGGGGTAGCAGGTTACTGGAGTTATGGGTGGTTTGGTCAGGGTGGTGGTGAAGCAGCAGCATAATCAGTAAAAATGAGCAGAATTTGGGAGGTTGTTAATGTAATTATACAGAGAGAGAGGTTGAGCTGGAAAGTGAGCACTGGAAGTACTTGAGGATCATCGTATGGTGCTAAATGTTAAGACAATTTCATTTAATGCTGATGTTGTTTTAAACAATTGCAAATATGGTGCCCTGATGAATTGGTTGTCCACATTCAATCCTCAAGCAATTTTTCTTCAGGAGACACATCTCAAAATTAATAGTCCCAATCTATTGTTCCTAAGAAATATTCCCATGGATATTTTGCTTCTTCAGGTGTAACAATGGGGGGTGTGGTGATTTATGTGGCAAGATCTCTTGACTCGCAGATGGGGTATGAACTAAGGGATGAAAAAGGGAGGTGGGTTTGGATAAAAGTCCTATTCCACTTTGAATCTTGTGAACTATAACAGCCCACGTTCTGATGACGGGGAACCACTAAAAAATCTTCATAATCTTTACATGGGTGCAGAAGGGCTCTTGATTTTTGCGGGCAATTTAAAATGTATTCAGGATCTGAAATTAGATACCTGCAATAGGACCAAAAACCAGCTAAAGCCAAAATTGTCAAAGGCTCTTGCTGCTATTAAGCAGGATTATCTGGATACTGCACAGTTCACATGTTTTTCGTGCCAATTTAATTAATACTGCTTCAAGTTTAGTTTTTTTTTCATAACTTCCTCAATCAGGTGGAGGTCAACAGATGTTTGGGTAATTGTCTTCTCTGACTACCCAATAGTGTCAGTTCAAGTTGGATTAGAAATTTCAATAACTGAGAGACTGATGCGGCAGTTTGATGAGTGAGGCATTATTATCTGAACAAAATTGGTTGGATGAAACAAGAGTCCTTATAATGGAGTATTTTTAGATTAATTGCAATGTATTTAAAAAGTTGGACATGTACTTGTAAATTTGACATGCCAAGGTAGTGAAAAATTCTTAAATTATATTTTCACTACTGAAAGGCCTATCTGTTCCATAGGTTAACATTGGGAAAAGATTGTTATTTCAAGTTTGGTGTCACAATGTACGGTAGAGTGGGATTTTAAGATGCAAGTCTGAAAATGTCACTTTGAAATAGTTGGTATTTTCTTACTTTATGGTTTAAATCTTTTTATTGAGTTTAAAGATGCATAGGATAACAAAGCCGCCACCTACATCCCATGGCCGGTGGGGAACAATCGAGAGATTATATAGGAGAGAATGATATGAAAGAGCAAGAAGCAAAAGTTTAAGAGAAGAAGGAAGAGAGTTATGGTGCCTGATGTGAGTTTCTGCTTACACATGGCTAATAGATAGCCACGGTGGGATTATGCTTCAATCTGGGAGTTGTCTCCTGAGTGGGAGGCCGTGCTGAGGAGTCGGAGCACTCGAGGTACCTCGGGCAGGTAAGTTCCATAAATTCGGAGGAGAGGAATTCGATGGTGGTACCCCATGTTTTGTCAAATCTGGGTAAAGTGCGGGACAATCCAGCTGTGATCTTCGCCATGCCCAATGTTTCCCATACCTTATATAGCCAGTCTATCTTAGTCAGGACCTCTTCCATTCCCCAATGGGCCAGCAGCGCTTGCTTGGCGGCACCTAGTGTTAGGGTGATGGTCCATCCCCGACATGATTTAAGAGGATAGGTAATGGGGTTTGCCAATCCCAGTAGTGTGTAACTGGGAAATCTGGGTATTTCAGTGCTGTAAATGGAGTCTACCTCCTGTAAGACTGTGCCAGAGAATGTGTGTAAGGCGGCCCTGCTATCCACAGTTGTGCCAGCACAAGTCGCTTCCCCTGGATTTCAATTCTGCAGTTCTAACTGGGGTATAGTACCAATAATGTGCGATCTTTAAAAACATTTCTTTCCCTGTGGTACTACAAGAGGAGAATCCGGCCCTGTGTATTATGTCCTGCCACTCCTTCGGGGAAATTTCCTGTTCCAACTCCGATTCCCAAATACGCTGCGCTGGGGTCTTACCTATTTTGGGCTTATTCAGAAAGGAGTAAATATCTGACAGCAAGCACTTGTCTGAGGAGCGTGTGATGTACTATATCTCAAATTTAGTGAGGGGACGTCTCGCATGTTGTTGCACCAGGGGTTGTATTACCCAATGTCGGATCGCCAGATATTGCCAATAGGCGTCTTGGGGAATCCCGAAGCCTGAGACCAATCTGGGGAAATCTATAATCCCCTTCTCATCGAAGAAGTCCCCTATCCTTTTACAGTCGGCTTCTGGCCATTTCAGATACCCGTACCCTTCCCGCGCTGGGTGGAAATCTGGATTGCCTATGAAAGGTGTTAGTGGAGAAACAGGGGTTGAAAGGCCAAAGGGTTCCTGCACTCTGTCCCACTCCCCAATAGTCACCCTCAGTACTGGCAAGTTGTAAGCACCATCTGGTCTATGAGGTTTAGGGAGCCAGGGAACTTTCCATATATGCATTCTAGCAATTGCGCGATCGATAAAACACCAATGCTATTCTGACTCTAACTTGTACCACTCGATTATATATCCTAATTGCGCTGCTTGAAAGTATTTCTCTAAACGCGGGACCCCAAGTCCCCCATTGGCTTGCTTCAGGAATGTTTGCTGTCGTGCCATGTTGGCTCTTTTCCCATCCCATTTAAAGTTCCCGATAAGGTGTTGTAGTTGCGCCAGTATTCAAGGGGGGGGGCATAGTGGCAATGTCTGCACTACGTATAGGATACGATGCAAGAGAGTCATCTTGACGGCCGTCAATCTGCCCAGCCAGGACATGGTGTGATTATTCCAGTTGAGGAGTTTGCGCCTGGTCTGATCCAGCAAGGCTGAGTAGTTAGCCTTAGCCGTCCTTTCCACTGTGGGGTATATCTGCAGCCCTAAGTGGGAGTCACCTCCTTGGGCCCACGCGAATGGGAATTCCTGCTCAGTTCTAGGCAGAATTAGGTCAGACGCCAATTTCTTTTGTATGTTAATTTAGAATCCTGATACCGCGCTGAATGTCCTAATCTCTTCTAACAGGGGGGGCAAAGAAAGCGTTGAGTGCATGAGGAATAGTACCACATCGTCCACGTACAGTGAGATTTTGTGCTCTCTGTCTCCCATCTGAATCCCAGTAACCGATTGGAGATGTCTGACTCTTTCAGCAAATGACTCCATATATAGCACAAAAAGCAAAGGGGAGAGCGGGCACCCCTGGCAAGTCCCCCTCTCGATCCTAATCGGGTGAGAAGCTAAGCCATTCACTCTAATGCGAGCTTCCGACGTTCTGTATATGCAAACCCCCACTTACCAGTCTCCAAATCCAAATCTACACATAGCGTGTCTCCAGTATGGTCAATGTACCCGGTCGAACGCCTTATCGGCGTCAACCGACAGGAGCAGCGCAGGTTGTTGGGTGCGCTGAGTGTTGTCTAGTAAGTGGCAAAGGTGTCTCGTCCCATCGCTACAATTACGTTCAGGAATAAAGCCAGATTGATCTGGATCCACCAGGCCTTTCATATGCGATGCCAGGCGAGCTGCCAAATCGATGGTGAAGATCTTTAGATCCACGTTTAACATGGAAATCAGGCAGTACGAAGCGCATTCTAATGGGTCTTTCCCTGGTTTCGGTATTACCACCACCTCCTCCATAGACATTGTGGGGGTTAAGGTTCCAGACTCACTGAATTCATCAAACAGACGCACGAGCAGCGGTACCAGTTCCGGGGCAAATGCTTTGTAAAAGTCTACTGGAAAACCGTACCCTCCTGGGGCTTTCCCCCGCTATTAACTTCTGTATGGCCTACAGTATCTCCTCGGGCGGAAGTCCACGTCCATCGCTTCTGCATCAATCAGGGGGAGGGATACTACTGAGGGTCGATGGACATAGTCCTCTGTGGCCACCTCGTCCAGTTGCTCTGCCTTGTATAGTGCGGCATAGAAAGTGATGTCTGCGTCGCTCTGGAAGATCTCTCCTTGAGGAGCCCTTATTCCCGCATTATGGCGGAAATTCATCTGGGCCCTCAGCAGGTGTGCTAGGAGTTTCCCAGCTTTGTTACCCCCTTCGTAATATTGCTGTTTAGTACGTAGTAGCGCATACTCCATGCGGTCGCAATCTATGGCCTTCAGCTGTTTCCATGCATTAGTGAGTTATCTCCTTGTCTACATCGCTCCCATGCAGCGATGAATTCCTTCTAGCTCCTTGACTTGTCACTCAAGTACCTCCCGCATGTCCCTTCTATCTTTGTTCAGCCCCACAGCGATAGATATAAACCTGCCCCTCATGACTGCCTTGAGTGTTTCACAAAGCTGGGAGAGCGGAACCGAGCAATTATCATTGATTTCCAGATAGTCACGGATTGTGGCCCGTATGGTGGCTATATTGGAGTTGTATGTGAGTAGTTTATGGTTGAGCCTCCACAATTTCGGACGAGGGGTCCCCCCGGGCAGTCGCAGTATCAGTGAAACAGGGGAGTGATCCAAAAAAGCCGCCGGCCCTATCATTAAATCCTTGATATACCCTGTGACACGGGGAGAGGTCCAAAATAGATCTATTCGCGCATATGTTTGGTGAGACGCTGAGAAAATGGTGTACTCTCGAGCAGTAGGGTTGCGGCACCGCCAAGCGTCCATCAGCCCTGCCTCTCCAAGCCTCTGTAGCATGGGATCTGAGAGGGAGCCTGTGTTACCCAACCACGCTACTAACCTATCGATCTGTGAGTTTGGTACTATGTTAAAATCCCCCCCGTAACTAAATCCTCATCCTGAGAGTCTATAATGACATTCAGTGAATCCCAAAGAAAAGTCTCCTGGTGCTCATTGTGGCTGTATATAGAGGCTATGGTGTAGGTGTGGGGTCCTACCTTGATTCGTAACGCCAACACCCTACCCGTTATTTCTACATGTACTCCTATTATAATTCCCAGAAAGTGCAAAGCTATTAGTATAGCCACTCCGGCCTTCTTCCCTGCGACCGAGGAAAAATATTGTCGATCATACCATTTGGACCGGAGGCGTTTCCAGTCTGCACGCATCAAATGGGTCTCTTGCACTAAACATATATCGCAGCGTGACTCCCTAAGTATTGTGAGGAGTGCACAACTCTTTACAGGTGTGTTGAGTCCCCGAAAATTAAAGCTCATTAACGTGACTGACCTCAATTGTGGACATATTGGTGTTTAAAGAGATGAGTGAGGATCACCTTCTGGTGTAGTGTAAAGATCGGGGTTAGTGCCTTCTACCTTCATCCTGTCTGGGATCCCTTGCGTTAATCCGGCACACTGATAGAGTCTACCCACCTTATCCTCTCTCCCATTCCATCTCCTCAGCTGTAATAGTTTCCATGTCAGCGCCCCTCTCCCCATCCTAGCGTAACTGTAGTGCATGTCCCAGTGACTTTTGTGTGTTTTTACACCTGGGATCAAGGGTCTCCCATCCACCCTGGTTCTGACGTCCCCCAACCGTGTGTTAACTCCCAATTTTTTTCCATATTACTAGCTCTACCCACCTGTGGCATTATCTGTTGTAGGCCCTGTGTCTAGAGAGATAGAAAGGAAAGAAGAAGAAAAATACAGAGACAGAAGAGATGAACAAATACTTGGAGAGTGCCGTCCAATCGGCATTGAGCGTAATATCGTGCATGGGTTCATGTGTCTGGTGTTCGGTCATCTCGTCGATGAGGGTGAGCCCACACCGCCGAGGCCGGGTTTCTTTATCGCCGGACAGCTCTAGTGGGTTCTGCTTCCAAATGGTATAGGGGATCTGTGGATTCTGAGCTGTGTCGGCCCTGTAGCTGTCGAAGCACCACCTCTCTTTCTTTCTGGCTTTCTGTGGCAGTGGGTTTGGAAGGTTTTCTGCGTCTGTTCCCTCTTCATTCTCTAGGTTTTTGCGAGTCTCGTGTGGCAGAGTCATCCGCGGAGGAGCCCAGGTGTCTCCCTCCTCCAGCTCCAGACCAAGCACCTCCTGCACCTCCTTCAGCTATCGTACTGAGCGTGTTTCTTTGTCCCAAATAAATGAGAGCCTAAAGGGGTGGCCCCATCAGTAGTGAATTCCATTATCCCACAGGAAAGTTGTGGCTTGATTCAGGGCTTTACGTCTTTGAAGAGTGAGCGGGGACAGATCCTGATATATTCCAACCTGAAGACCCTCATATGGAATGGTCGCTTTATCTTTAGTGGCAACCATAATGGTGTCATACTAGAAAGAGTGGAGGCATGTAAGAATTTCTTGCTGTTGTCCTGGGTCTCTGGCCGGTCTCCCTGCGCGGTGTGTGCTATCTAGGACGATTTCTTTGTCTTCAAGTGTCGGCGCTACATGCCTGAAGAAGAAGCAGGTCACCCATTCCTCCAGCTTACCCCCGTCTGTGAGAAGAGGTACCCCCTTAAAGGGTATGTTGGATTCCTGAGAGCGGTTATCTAGGTCCTCGAAGCGAAGGTACAGCTCCTCGTTCCGGTCCCTGAACTCCAGCAACTCACGGGTTTGTTCAGTGACCTACTCTTCTCGTCAGTCTCCAGTCCTTTCCAGGGAGTCCACTCGGTCCCCAAGCGCCTGCATCTCAGCTCTGATCTGTTGGATGTCTGAAGCGACATCTTGTCTCAGGCCTGCAACATCTTCCCTGAGTGTCCTGAATAGCTGCTCCAAAAATCCACGGGTAATTGGCTCCTCCGACTGTTCTCCAGGGGGATCCATATCTTTCTCCTGTAGTTGGGCCCTCTGCTCTTCCGCCTTTTTGGTGCTTGGTTTCTGCAGGATGTCCTTGATTGTCGGATCCTTTTTTCCCTGGTGCGCGGTCATCGCTATAAGGTCCCGTCGCTCCTCTGTCTGCAGTGTCGCCCCTCAATCCAGCCTTCTCTGGTTCACTAGCTCTCTGGGGGGTCAGCAGGCCCGGCAGGGTGATTACTTATCTCAGTGCATCAAGGGTGCCCCCTTCGCCCTCCTTCTCATAGAGTGTTGATCTATATTGCGGCATCGCCTTGACCCCACTCCATGCCCCCCAGCTCGGACTTGGCCTGCAGTACACTGACCTAGTTAGATCACTTGTGGTAACTACAGAATAGGGCCAGCGTGTGACTCAAATTGTGTCAGTACTTTTATGAGTCCCACTCCAGAATGTCTGTACAGCTGAAAGGCCTCACTTCCTCCAGGTGTTGTCCTCTCACAGCTCGTGGCCATCCGCTTGTCCCTACACACAAGCGGTGAGGTAATTCAGTTTCCGATCTCGTTCGTATTTAGCCACCATTTTGTGTCTTTCTGCCATTTTGTGTTGCCCTCACTCAGGCGGCACGATGAACGAAGTGTTGTTTTCCCTCATCCTACTGCAACGTGTCAAATAACCTCCTGCCTCTGTTTATAGCTGGTGTCAGGGTCCGGCCGACTTCACTAATCCTCGTCTGGTCTGACTGATCCCTGTTTCAACTATCTGTTGGTTCGCACCATTCTTTCCTGACTTTATCTTACCCTCTGGCCTTCGCTATTCTTTACTCGTATTCTCTCATTTCACAACTGTCCCCTGGGCCATACAAATGTGTCCTGCCACCTGCAAGTCGATTTATAAACACTACCACTGATTAAGTTGTGGGGAAGGGTGACAAACACAGTAGGGAAAGGGGCTTATTTGAGTTACTTAATATCTTGTTTTCACATTCTTCTGATTGGTTGACCCTGTATGCATTGGGAGTGTTCTTTGTGAATATGTATGTTATAAAAGATTGTGCGCCACGAAGTAAAGTGGCAGTCTCCTAAGAACATACCGAGTGTACTTCTGTGACAACTGTACTTAGCTGCAGCTAATAAACCGAACCTTCTACGCCTAACGGAGTGTCCCGTGTCTCTGTTCAACAAAGCAGGTGAACTCAGGAGATTAAGGCGTACCCTGCGCCGCCAGACCCATAAGGTCTAGGTTCTTCAGCGGGGATCACCTGGGGGGGACTCCACTGCCTACTCTTCCTCCCCAGGTCACTGCCTCTAATCTCTGGTTGGGAATGGACCTGTCACTGTTATTGACTGATTCCTGATGGCAGTAGGGTGACCCAGGGCCCACTCCTTTCCCCCCATCCGCAGCCGCCGCCTCTCAGTCACATCAGGCCCAGCCGGGCCCGTCGCCATAGCAGGTCCCTCTCTGCGGAACTGTCTGCCTTATGGCTCTCACCTTCTCAGTGCCTCTTTCAGGTTTGGTGCCCCTCCGCTGCTCTGTTCCAATACCGGGAGTCGGGATGGCGGTGCTGGTGCCCGTTTTCTGTTTGCCGGCCGGGCTACAGCGCGGCTCCTCTCTCAGGTCCGTCTTGGACCAGCTTTGGGTTGGTAGGCTGCGGCCTTCCCCGCCCCTCTCCGCGTAATCGTCCTCCCCACGGCTTTTACCTTCCCGGTGCCTCTTTCAGGCTTGGTGCCCCTCCGCTGCTCTATTTCGATGCTGGGGAGTCAGGATGGCAGTGCGTGGGCCCATTTTCTGTCTTCCGGCCGGGCTACTGCGTGGCACCTTTCTCAGGCCCAGCTCACGTAGTGCATCTTAGCCCAGCATTGGGTTGGTAGGCCGCTTCCTTCCCCGCTCAGCCCGGGAGTCTCTGAGCACTCTCCACCGCACTATGGGTCCTCTGAGTCCCTGTGAAGGGTTCTCCTCTGTAATCACCACGCCGAGCGCACCAGTTTAATAGCGCGGCTCACGGCTAGGCCTTACCTCGCTCCATGTCTCGTCAGCCGGAGCGGAGGCCCAATGTCTCCTGCGCTGAATTGACTCTGCCACTGCCCGCAGGTCTCAGTGGTCTCCCTGGTCGATATTGTCTTTCCCACTGCAAATGGGGCATTATCAGCTGCGTGGGTAGTCCAGGATCGCCATTGGATGCTGATTTACCGGCCACGGCGAGCAGAGCTCCAAAGAAATGCTGCTACTCCGCCGCCGTCTTGGCCATGCCCCCCCATTTTCTTACTTTAACCATTCTGTGCCTCTGTCTGTCTCTGAATATACGTCTGGGGTGAGTGACAGCTGGACAGCTGGAGTTTGTACATTTTCTCTACACAGTCGCACACTAAGGGAGCTTAGGTGTGCTGATGGGTTATTTCCATCCTGAGGGGTGATCCTGGGCACTTTCACCTGAATAGGGCCATGCCAGTTCCCACCCAAAGAGCTGCATACACCCCCAAAGTGAGTCTGGAGCTAGGGCAGGAAGGGCAGAGACCATATGCACTTCAAAGGCATCTCTTTGAAGTCTCTACTACTTCACAGGGACAACTGGGAATAAATAATAGACCCCTGACACCACCAACTCAGTACACCTCTGGACCCATGACTACTCTGCCAGGAAGAACAGCTGTGCTGCTGAGAGGGCTGCCACACTGCTGGACTGCTGCTTTGCTGAACTTTGCCTTGCTGTGCTCTTGCCTTGCTGAGCTGCCCTGCTGCCTGCTGTTCCCCTTCCTTGTTGGGAAGGACTGGACCTGCATCTCTTGAGCCCAAATTGACTCCAAAGGCTTGCTGGCTTGCCTCCTGCTGCCTAAGTCTCAAGAACTCAAAAGACTTAGAACGCTCCTGTTTTAACCCATGGGCTCATCTGCTTGCGAGACTGTTCTGCCAAGTGGTGCCACCCTCTTCCTGGACTCTCCGAAGCAGATCTAGGGGTTGGTTCAATGGAACTGATGCATCCTCTGCTGTGAGAGCAGACTTAATGCATCACCGGATAGGCGCATCGCACTCGGAGACACTGCATCGCACTTGGAGCCACCACTTTGGAACCAACTCATCAGTGCTACTGCTTGGAGAAGATCAAGGCATCACCTCTACATCATAGAGGAACCCAGCACATCACATTCAGAGCTGCCATACTCTAGAACTGATGCTTTGCTCACGGACCTGACGCATCACCGCGGTTGCATGGCAAAATTCAGCACAACACATCAGCTGTGTGGGGATCTTTGACGCATTCCATCCTGCTCAACAGGCCCTGCGTGGGTACTGTATCTGGCTTGCGCTTTATCGCGGTTGGCTTGACCTCTTGACTTTGTCCCAGTCAAGCATGACCAATTAACTCTTTAAGCACTATTTGCTTCTAAGTGCTTATACTTGCATTTATATCTCGACTTTTACTGGATGAATTTTTTTTGTTTTACTCTTGTTTTATTTATAAAATCATAATCTATTTTTCTACCCTGTTTCACTGTGTTACTGGTCTAAGTGTTGCAAAAACACTCTACACATTACCTCTGAAATAAAGCCTGACTACTCTGATCCAAGGTACCGTGACTTACTCTGACTAGGATTGCGGTCCCTACATTGACAGGATGTATACCTCAGCCAACTAGAGACCCAATTTCTGTGGCATCCTCTTCATCTGGCATTGAGCCGTATCTCCGGGGGCCTCGTCTTCCTTCTACATGTCCCTACTCCAGGTGTCCGACATCTTTACAGTAAGGGCTTCCACTGCCTGCAAGTCCCCACCTTCTTCTTTTGGTTTCACAGATACCGGTGATGTGCTCCTGTGTAGCATGTCCCATGCACGTTCCCTTCCAGTCTTCAAGCTTCCTGGTGTTCAAAGTTCCTGGTGGGTCAGTGGCGTAGGCTTATAGCCTTTTAAAAGTGTCCATTCTCTTCTTCCTTTTCGAGTCTGTCTTTTCTTTCTTAAAATAATATGTTCTCTCTGCCTATCGTTCCTGCTTTTATTTTACCTAAATGTCTTCTCTTTCCTCTTCAAGAGTTCTTTCTCCCTGTCTAATCTATTTTCACTTTCACTAAGTACCACTCATTGTCCCGCCAACCAGCAGATTATTGTGGCAGACCTCCTCTGTCCTCAGCTAAGTGTCCATTACAGGAGCCTAAATAGGGTGCACCGTGATCAGTTACTTGAATGTTAGGCATGGGATCAGGCTGACTCTAAAGAAATCATGTTTACAGGCAAGCGGAAATCTATTGCATGGATTCTGCAAGCATCTTGGGGTGTTTGATGATCGTGTTGTGGTCTAAAACCTCAAGCTCTCATGACAGGCCCTTGGAGGATCATGATCATCATGCAGCAATGCAGACCAACTAATTCCCCCTCAGAGAATGATTCGGGCGAAACGTCTGTCTGAATTGTGTTCAGGTGGAAATGCGTTTCCAGTTGATTCTTGGACTGACGAATGTCCTCATTGGCTTACAAACGGATGAGGTTTGTGAAGGGTCAGTAGGCTTCCATGAAGCACTGACCCCAGTGTTTCCTACGAGAAACAACGAAAAGCACTTTTCCATAGTGGAGTCCATGAGGTGACATTGACAAATAGCAGGCAAGCCTTGTATTTCCATATAAAGCCAGGCATGTGCAGGGTGTACAGTGCGGTTCCGGGTTTACACGAGGTTAGAGCATCTTGAATTTCACCTTGTGTGACTGCCTTTACATTAGTCCATAAATAAATGCAAGAAAATATGTGAACTACGGGCGTTGCTTTCATCTTATAAGAAAGCAGCAGGCTAATGTCACCAACAGGTCATAAACATTGCATTATCTTGTCACAGTCCTTCCAAAGTATTCTCCAAAAGAACACCATCCTGCTCTTGGGGCAACTACTACAAAAACAATTAATCTTCAGACATGGCGCAGATATTTCTCCTACACAGATGTCGTTGCGATGGAGGATTGTTGTAACGATATTCTTTATTTCTTATTAAATCAATGTGTAGTTTTCATAGTTTGTGTTCAGTTTAAGTAAGTTTACCACTTTTTCAAGCAGCCTCGTGTTTGGTAACGACTCTGCAGACGTTCCTCATGCTTTCTATATTTGTCATGCTTTTATCGATCAATCAGTTCGACAAAAAGCAAGAGTTTAACGTTTGCATTTCATGATCTGGCCATAATTCTAGTCATAGAATACCGTACCGAAATCTCATATCTATTCATCATTATTCATATTCATTCCATCTTTCTCCCGGAGAGACAACCATGTTTAGTTGAACTACGTCAATGAAAGAGACGAGGGACTGTAGTAACGTGGGCTTTCAGAGTACCTTGCAATTTCTATGAGATCACGTTGCCTAGCATACACTGTATTGTTGGTAACATGTTTTTGAAAAACTCAGGGGACACATAGAAGGAGGAAACTTTTGTTGCCTGGTGTTTTCAGTCATGATTCATATAGTGATAGACTGTTTTTGGGAAAAGCACCGAGGCTTTTCTTCAAAACTTGCACAAACTTTTGGTTTTAAGTTCGAGTAAACCGCCTCAGTTAGGGGCATATCTGCAACAACCGGAGATAATTATCGCTAAGCGCACATAGCGCTAGGATAATTATCGCCGGCTAACGTGGATTTTTATCGCTGAAATAGCGTGCTATTAGCAACGCTTATCTCAAAAGCGATAATAATCCTAGCGCTAACTGCCAAACGTGTGATTATCGCTGGAAACCCAGCGATAATCCCACGGAGTTTGGTGAAGCTTGCTGATAGGGCCTCACATACTTAGCCATGATATCCACCTTCCATAGGATATCATGGCTAAGTCAGTTTCAAAGCGGGCGTAAGGAAAGTAGCGATAACAGAGGTTATCGCTACTTTTCCTGTCGCTATGCTGCTTTGCGTGAGGCTTGATAATAGGAGAAATGTCGCTTAGCGACATTTCTCCCGTTATCCTGGGGAGGAACGCCCACTTTGCATCTCATTAGAGATGCAAAGATGGCCGTTAAGGGAAATGGAGATAACGCAAGGTTTCACACGATAGAGTGACCTTGCAGATGAGGCGATACAATTATCGCCGCTTTTCGTCCGAAAACGGACGCAAAAGCGGCGATCATTTTTTAACGCTTGCTTGCTGATATGCCCCTTAATCTGTCCCTTATTACAAGTTCTGGGTAAAGACTGTAAATTTGGGTCTGGAATAACCGATTCTGGACAGTAATTCCAGTTATTATAGCTGGAATTTCAAGATGTATCTAGCTGTCTTGGTATCGTTATTAGAGAGTCCGTTAACGCACTCCATATCTCCAGTGCATTACCGGGTCTGAAAATACAAGGCCTATATCATTAGACCGGTAAACGCAAGACATGGAAATACAGTGCCCGCGAGCAACAGGCCAAGAAACACAATCAAAAAGTAGCCAGAAATATGAACCACTTGTTGCAAAACTCGATCAAGCCACGCAGCCCCACTTTTTTGGGGGGGGGAGTTCCATACAGCTCGAACTCGACCATAAGGTATAAGAGCGCTTTACATGAGCACCAGGTGTGTTACAGAGGAACACATTCATTTAGTTAGTGCTTTGCCCAGAACGAGAGGTTGGTGAGAGTACCTCCTGAGACTCGAACCTGGTTCCCCAGTTTCGATGTCGACTACTCTAGCTGTTAGGCCACGTCCTCTCCCACTTGACAGGCCCTCAAGCTCCAGCCTACCAAACATCACTTAGGGCAGTAATCTTGGCAGATCTAGAGGACAATGCAAAACTCAAACCAAATAAATTCTCCACAACATCCAGCGGCGTAGGAAGGGGGTGCGGTGGGTACGAACCGCCCCTGGTGTCATCACTGAGGGGGGTGACAAAATGGTGGAGAGCTTATGGATAAGGAAGGGGAGGGGGTGTTTCTTTCCACCGAAGTCTGTCTCTGCAGTTTGTACTCGAGGGAAGGGGGGTAACAAGTAATTTTCCACACTGGGTACCACCTGACCTTGCTACACCACTGACAACATCAGGAATTCAGCAAAAACGTCACTTCTGGCCAACAGCATGGCCCGTCAAATATGAGGAACATACATTATTTTTTAAATGAGAGCTCTAGGCCCTTGTAAAGAGGGTACTAAAGGAGAAGCCATGCTTCTATGGGCTCCTCACAACTAAAACCAAGGCAAGGTATGGGTCAAAGTGTGTCATGCTGTGACTGGAAAATTGAACTTGATGCCATCTACTCCCCTAAAAATAGAGGACTATAGACAAAGGTTTATCAACGTAAAATGGTGGCTACGAGGTGTAAGGGCAAATCATCCCAGCAAATCATTTGCCACAGCTGGTGGGCCTGTCACTGACCTACATCAGTAGAATTGGTAGGTGAGGTTTAACCAATGCCAGGGGCCTGGATGAACTGGCAGATTGCATGGAAGTAGGAGGTAGACATCACAATTCAACAAATATATGATCGGTATAGAGTGTGAAGTGTTAGAACAATTATTGTTGTCATTTCTGTAGAGAATTGGCACACACTGATAGAAATCTGTATCATCTTCATAATGTACTCTCTGTAATCTCTGAAGCACATATGCAGTTTATACACTGGTTTTCACACATGTACAAGGTGCAAGCAACATGTATGGTTTGTGGTGTAAAAAGAAGTGAATTATCAATAGGGTTGGATGGAAGTCCACCACAAGCAATAGTTACCAACCTGTTAGGTCCAGTGGAAGGCTTCAGTAGTTTAAACCTGAACTCAACCCCTGGTTGGCATGGCACAGAGCAGATAGGCTTAACGTGAAAAAATTACCGAAACAGCTAAAAATGACAAAAATAAGGAGAACCAAAGATATTGTGGTGAAATTCTTTTAAGTTTTACATTTGACACGTTTTAACAGACTTCGTCTTAGCTCTGTTACCTTTTACATATTTTATTTTTACTATATGATTCTAAGTAACACTGAACATGCTGCTTGTTTTCTGCTCCAAAATCTGTCCTCTTCATCCATGGCTAGGAACACAGAACAAGATATCCTAGTACATGCATTGTCCACCCGGAGGCAGCTTCTAACATCTAGACACATCATTGCATCAGAGCTGTATCACTAACACAGTGGTTTTATTATATAATCAGTGCAGTGGGTCAGAGGCGGTAGTCAAGCTACAACAATACTGGGTGACTGTTGTTTTCAACATGCAGCTGTGCTAATGCTGATCTTCCATGCTGACCCTGCAGAGAGGGATTGCCAATCCAACTCCAGACCAAGTCACGCAGGTATGGGGTTTCAGGCTATCCTAAGAGATCAGGCAGAGGGTACACGCACTATGCCCTCAAAATAGGGGTAGCATTAGGTAGGTATATATATATATGAAAAAACCATAGGTTTCAGGGGTGTTATAGTTAGCTGGACTTTTCACTTGTACAAAACCATTGAAATTCCCCCGCTATAGTTAGTTCAGCTAACTATAACTCGCGCGCCCGCAATGCACTGCTGATGACGTCACATATTACATCACTCATGACATGGTCAGTGACATCACTCATGACATCACTGATGACATCTCAAATGACATCACTGATAATATCACTGATTACATCATCCAGTGAATGTGTGTTTTTCAGAAAATTAAATATGTTTTATATATGTATATCTCAAGGTCGATGGAAGAATAAATGGGTATATAAGTGTCTAAATGGATGATTTGTTTTTGAAAAATTGATTGTGTAACTGACTGATTAAGTGTATCATAGTGAATACATGGCTTAGTGAGTAATGTTTAAATATGTAAATATCTGTATCAGTCTCTCATTTTGTGTATAAGTGGCTGCATGGGTTGGTGAGTAGCTACATGGGTGTCTATATAGGTTATTAGTTGGTTTTTTGAGTATCAGTCTGAGTGTCTGCATGGTTCGGTGGGGGGTATTACGTAGTGCATAGGTGCATGAATGAGAGACTCACTGTTTGTATGTGTTGAAGACAGCATGTGTGCAGGACTGTATGGGTGGATGAGTGTGTGTATGGGTGTGTTAGTGAGTGATTGACTGTCTCAATAGTGTCTTTATGAGTAACTACATATGTTTTAAACTAGTATATGTGACTATTGGTGTATATAAGTGAGTATATGTGAGAGTGAGAGATTGAAAGAGTTCCTGTATGAATAAGTATGTGTTTCTATAAGTGATTGTTTAAAAGACTAAGTATGTGTAAGTTTCCGTAGAAGTAAGTGTGGTGGTGTGTGTATAACTGTATATGCAAGTAAATGTGTGTTTGATTCTTTATTAGCATGAGTGACTATGTGTGTGAGTAACTCTATGGATGAGTGGCATTGTGTAACAGGATGTATAGGTGTATGAGTACATATGATGAGTGAGTACATGTATGAGTGACTGTATAGGACTGTTGGTGAATGAGTGGATGTGTATGTGGATCTTAGAATTACTGAAGAGGTTGTTGTAACTGGTATTGGTATGTCCATTGTTTTGAAAATTTTAGTCTCTATTTTTGAATGTGTGTATTAAAGGTTATATTAGGGTGAGAGGAGGTCTGCCACTCTATCACAAGGATGATGTCATCAGTGATGTCATCAGTGATGTCATTTGAGATGTCATCAGTGATGTCATGAGGGATGTCACTGACCATGTCATGAGTGATGTAATATGTGACGTCATCAGCAGTGCATTGCGGGCGCGCGAGTTATAGTTAGCTGAACTAACTATAACGGGGGAATTTCAATGGTTTTTTCAAGTGAAAAGTCCAGCTAACTATAACACCCCTGAAACCTATGGTTTTTTCAGTGAATTTCTGAGGTTTTTTAAATGCTAATTCCTAACTATAACGTGCCTGAAACCTATGGTTTTTTCTGTGAATTTCAAAGGTTTTTTAAATGCTAATTTCTAACTATGCCTCAAGAGATAGGACATGTGAAGAAAGAAGAAAAAATGCACAGAAAGAAAAAAAAGAAGTGCAGAAAGAAGCAACAGAAGTCCTCAAAGATGAAGAAAAGTGCAGGAAGAAGGATAACGTGCAGAAAGAACAAAAAGAAGAGCAGAAAGAAGCCTTGTTGCAAAATCATCCTGTACCCTCAACTTTTTCAGACGGATACTGGTGGTAACTGAGTCTGACTAACCAGTCCTAGAGCCAGTGCTATGTTAAAAGACACTTAGAATACAGTGAAAACACCTACATACACTAGGGAACATTATGCATTGGGGTCCCCCTGTAATTAGCATGACCTCCTCTGTAAGCCCCTAGTATATAATAGGGAAGGGGGATTAAAACTACCTCTTAAAAAAGGCCACAGGGCGTTTTTGCACACGTTAACTCAGGCCCCGTCCCCTCCCTTCACCACTGTGTAAACACGCCCTGTGTCCGTTTTTAGTTGGGAGATTAAGTTCATTTGAATCCTGAGGGTCCCTAGGGTCCAACTAGCCCACTAGGTACCTCCAGTAAGTGCCACAGAGCTGCGTTGCAGAGAGGTGTAAAAAGTAGCACGGCCTGGACCACCTCTCTGCAATGCAGCTCAGTGGCGCTTACTGGAAGCACTTGGTGGGCTAGTTAGCCCCCAGGGGCCCTCAGTATTGAAGGCAAATTATATCCCCAATTTAAAACTTGCCATAGTGCGTGTTTGCACACGTCACCTCAGGCCCCGTCCCCTCCCTTCACCACTGTGTAAACGCGCCCTGTGGCTGTTCTAAGTTGAGAGATTAAGTCCCCTTGAATCCTAAGGGTCCCTAGGGTAAAACTAGACCACTAGGTACCTCCAGTAAGCGCCACAGAGATGCGTTGCAGAGAGGTGTAAAAAGGGACTTGGCCACAGAACACCTGTCTGCAGCGCAGCTCCCTGGCGCATACTGGAGATGCCTGTTGGGCTAGTTGGCCCTCAGGGACCCTCAGTATTGAAGAGGAATTAATTCCCCAACTTACAACTCGCCAGGGGGCGCATTTGCAGAGTGCTGCAAGGAGGGGGTGTGGCCTCCAGCACGATGCCAGTCTTTTATTTATTTTAATTTTTTAAGAAGGGGGGCTGTGTGGTTCCCCTTCTTATTCTAATTTATTGGCCCTGATGACCCCATCCCCCAGGGCCTGTCTCCTAATTATATTTTTTTGACCCCAATCCCCAGGGCCGGCCACTGTTGTTTATTATTTTTAAAAAATATATATTTATAGACACACCTAGGACATGCTGGACAAACCGTACGTACCTATCACCATGACGATTTGCGTGATATTCATTAAAAGGCGACTATACATACAATGAATCCACGTGGAATGTATTTACACTAGGCCTGGGCGAAGCACTACGCTACGCTCGCGTAGTTTGCGAAGTTTGCGCTACTTCGCACTACGCGAACTGCACGTAGCACAGTGCGAACACGCGTAGCGTAGTGTTGCGTAGTGCTGCGATCATTTTTTGCTTGCTCGCGGTCCTCAACGTCAAGTTGGCGACCGCGAGCAAGCAAAATGACATCCTGGCGAGACTTTTTCCTTGTTCGCGATCGCGAGCATGGAAAATAAACCTCCCGGCGAGATTCCCAACGCGAGAAGGTCAGGTTTCTCATTGCGAGGGGTCGCGTATGCCCGCGACCGCTCGCGATGAGAAACTACCAGTTCGCGTTGAGAAAGCTGCAGCTCGAGTAAAAATCTACTCGAGCAGCAGAAAACTACAGCTCGCACTGTGCAAGATGCCATTTTCAATGATTGCACAGTGCCGGTTGCTTGTCCGCACTGTGCAATCATTGAAAACAACGTCTTGCACAGTGCGAACATGTTACTTCGCAGTTCGCGAAGTGCTACGCGTAGCTCGCGTAGTGCGAACTTCACTTTGCGTAGCTTCGCGAAGTGCTACTTCGCGAACTACGCCCACCCTTAATTTACACCACTAGTGAAGCTCTGACATGTCTGATGCCCTACCGTGCCTAATCCCGGTAGACACCCTTGTCGTTTATTTATACAAACATGGGTAGCTATTGACGGGCACATTTACTACACATGCACACCAAGCCATTCAAAGGGGATTCGACAAAAATTCGACCAAAACTATGCAAGAAACCCCCCTCATGGTTAATAAAACACACATCCACTGCCGGATGTGTAATACTTTTTATTTTACTCTCTGGAAAGGGTACGAACATCACTTGAGAGTCACAGCGCGCTCCCGGCAGAGCCAATGCTGTGTTACACCCACCATTGCCTGCTGAGTGCCACACACCTCTGTGTTGTATTCCACCAGCTAGTGCATATGCTATGACACTCTCTAGCCCATGTGCACTGTAACACCACCCCGTGAATATGTCATGCCACACTTGTCTTCGCACGGGTTATATTGCCCCATGCCTATGTTATAACGCACAGTGCTCTGCCATACATATTACAAACTGGGATCCATATCTTTGTCACAGTGCATATGCAGCGTTACACTCCCCAGTACATATTTTATATTACAACTTTAGAGACTAGTTAGGTTACACAACACTGCCCTGTGCATATTACACTCCAAGGCGCATATCGCATAGCACGCGCTAGTGCCTGTGCTATCTCGCGCTCTCCAATGAATCTGTCATTGCGCACAATGTATTGCATATTATATTTCACGCCCGGTTCATCTTATATCACACTTTTTGGTGCATAGTTTATACCATACACTATATCTAGTTTTCATTTTCAATCGTGCTCTCAGGACTATGTTCTATATAACACTGTGTTCACCTACCCTTTTCACGGGCATTACATTTTGCGATAGGGGGTGGAGGGTCAGGGGGTGTTTCTGCCAAGTGAGCCCGGAGTCACAGTCACAAACGTCCTCTTCTTCCTGAATAAAGGTGAGATTATGCTGCATACTTGTTCATATTTTAAGTAGTTTGCACAGACACACGTTTTAAAAACAATAAAGTTCCTAATACCCGCCTTCTCTGAACAGTTAGCTTGCTGCCCCATCCCCCTCCTCCCTATCCTCTGTTGTGTGAATCCATGGACTAGCCTCCTCCCTCCTGCCATGCATGGTCTAATGTGCTGCCACTGCCCTCAATTTAGTATGATGTACCAGTCCACTCCTCCTGCCCTCCATTGCCCAATTCTATGCCCCATCATTGACCTCCTGCTTAAACTCTGTGCTTAGCTTGCTGCCCCTATTCTCCTTCCCACTGCCCTCCGATGTCTTTGTGCATGCCCCTGCTCCATCCTTTTTGCCCACCATGATCCATGGACCTGCCAGTCCTATCTACTCTGAGTGTTCTGTTGAGCTGCCACTCCCCTCCCACCTGCCTAGCATTGTCAGATGACTGTAACCTGTCCCTGCCACCTCCACCCTGCCTGTCCACATGCCATGCCCCTATCCTCTTCCTCCTGTCCTACATGGTCCATTGTACTGCCACACCCGTCTGCCCTCCCTGGTCTGTTGTGCTGCAACTGCTCCTCCTGCCTGCCCCGTGTGGTCTGTTGTGAGACCCCTTCCCCTGAACTTTCTTGTCTGTGCACAGGTCCTGACCCTCCCTTCTATCCTCCATCGTCCTTTGTGCATGCCCCTGCACCCTCCTTCTTGCCCATCATAGCCATTGTGCTGCCACTAACCCTCCCACTTGCCATGCATGGTCTTCTGTGCTGCCATGGCCCCTCCCACCTTCCCTGTGTGGTCAGTTAGCTGCCCCTGACCCCCTCCCACCTTCCCTCCATGGTCTGTGTGTATTCCATCACAGTCTCACTGTTGCTCTTCATGGTGTGTCTTGCTTCTAGTGCCCATCCTGCCTGACCTCCATGGCTATCTTGCTGCTCCTGCCCTGCCCCCTTGCCCCCAGCCCTCTGTTTACATGTGCAGACCCCTACTCCCTCCCTCCTGGCTTGTCTGTTCCATTGTAATGCCCCTGATCCGTCCCTCCTGCCCTTTATGGTCTGTTATGCTGCAGCTTTCTCTCCTGTCTGTCCATTATGGTCAGCTAGCTACCATTGCCTCTTGCCCCTCTGTTCTCTGTTGCCCATGTGTATGGTCCTGTCCCCTCCCTCTTGCTTTCTATGGATTGTTGTGCTGCACTCCCGTCCCGCATGCCCTGTGTGGTGTATTGTGCTGCTGCAAACCCTGATGCCTGCCCTGCAGGGTCAGTTTGGTGCACCTCTCCATGTCCCTCCTGTCCTCTGTTATCCAAGTCCATGTCCCTGCCCCATTTACTTCCATGATCCAATGTACCATACTTGCGAACATTTTGAACTTGGTAAGAGGGAGATTTTGAAAAAAAACTGGGGTATTGATTTTCCCCTTTGAGTTACATTGAAAAAGAGGAGATTGTAGACAGGAGACAGATCAAATAAAGCCCATTTGAGCTTAAAAACATTGGACGTTTCCTCGCTGAATCGGGTCTGTTGGCATGTATGGTTGTACTACCATTGCCTCTTCCTTCTGCCCACAATGGTCTATTACATTGCCACAGCCTCTCTTGCAAGTCCTGTATTGTTGATTTGTTGCCCCTGCCCCCTTTCCACTGCCCTCCATAGTCTGTTGTGCTGCCACGGCCCTTCCTGCCTGCTCAGTGTGGTTAAATTGTTGCCTTTGCACTCTCCTACCTGCCCTCAATTTTCAGAGTCCGTGCCCCTGGCCTCTGCCTCTCAACAGTATCCTAATGAACAACTAGATTGCTAACATTCTATATTTATTACAAAAGTGTGGAACGCCTGACGTCATCTTGATGTAATCAAAACTGTAATACCTAGAGCATTTCCTTTAGAAATGACATATATGAGAGGGTCTTATTGGCATCAAAATTATGGTTAGTGCTCTAAAAGACTAAAATAAGGACATATTTTCTGAGTTTTCAAATAGCGACAGAGCACTTTTAAATTATTTGTTATCTTTATGTTTTTTTATCCAGTTGACCACTTGATTAAATGTTGCACTTAGGGGAGAGGATGTGGTGTTACTTCCAGAACTGCAGACTTTGCAACTGGGGAACCAGGTTGGAGTTTCTGTTTCAGCTCGACATTCTGTGATTCTGGTCAAATCACTTAGTCTCCCCATGTCTACAACCAAAATGAATTTGTTCTTGTGTGATGTAACCAATGCTCATGTAAAGCACTCCAATACCTGACAAGTTTGCACTATATAACACTGCAAAAACACAATAATAAGTGTTTTGCACACTTCTGTCATTGGGCTATATTTGGGCTACATCTGGGTGATTTTGGGCTACTTTTGGGCTCTTTTGTCTCCGGTGGCCATCTTAGGAGATTTATTTGTTATGAAGTTTCCTAATTTCCTCATGTACTGCAGTCTCCTCAGTAGGAAATGCTTTCAGTTTTTTACTTTGGTTCCATCAAGAAGGCATTCAGATGTGTCACACATTTGCCATAAATTCAGAATATTAGCACTCTAGTTGCTCATTAGATCACTGTAGTAAAGCTACTGCTCACCAGGGAAAACTGCTGCTGGTATTGAAAGCGCATGTTTCAGTCTGCATGTCAGAATTTTTTTACTTTGATTCCATCATGAAGGTATTCAGATATGTCACACATTTGCCATAAATTCTGAATGTTAGCACTCTAGTTGCTCATTAGATCACTGTAGTAAAACTACTGTTCACCATGGAAGTCTGCTCCTGGTATTAAAAGTGCATGTTTCAGTCTGCATGTCAGAATTTTTTAATGAAATAGAAGAGGATTTGAGAAGTCACTCAAAATGTGCCCTCATTTTCTTTCTTCAGCATTAATCATCATTTCTATGGCAAAATGAACCCCCTCATTGTGTTCCTTTTTAAATTAAATGTTTTAAGTGTTACCAGTTTATTCCAATCAAGATGGCTTCAGGTGTGCCATACTTTTGTCATAATGAAGACAGTAAGCGCTCTAGTTGTTTTTAAGAACACTCTGGGACATTCTGTCATTGGGCTATACTTGGGCTACATCTTGGAGATATTTGGGCTACATTTGGGCTCTTTTGTCTCTGGTGGCCATCTTGGGAGACTTATTTGTTATGAAGTTTCCTAATTTCCTCATTTACTGCAGTCTCCTCAGTAGGAAATACTTTCAGTTTTTTACTTTGATTCCATCAAGAAGGCATTCAGATGTGTCACGCATTTGCCATAAATTCAGAATGTTAGCACTCTTTTTGCTCATTAGATCACTGTAGTAAAGCTACTGTTTACCAGGGAAAACTGCTGCTGGTATTGAAAGCGCATGTTTCAGTCTGCATGTCAGAATTTTTTAATGAAATAGAAGAGGATTTGAGAAGTCACTCAAAATGTGCCCTAATTGTTCTTTCTGCAGCACTAATCATACTTTTTATGGAAAAATGAACCCCCTCATTTTGTTCCTTTTTAAATTAAATGTTTTAAGAGTTACCACTTTAATCCAAGCAAGATGGCTTCAGGTGTGCCATACGTTTATCATAAGTAGGACTGTTAGCGCTCTAGTTGTTCTTTGGAACACTCTGGGAAGCTGCAGTAGAACACAAAGGAATCAACTGACAGTCTCTGCCCGTGTTGGATGTACATGTTTTACTGAGAATGTCAGACTTCATTCTCACATGACTGAGAAAGATAATGTGAATTATAGAAAATAAGCTCTCAGTTTAGCTTATAGATCACCTTCCAAACCTCTGTGGGAAAAGCATGAGAAAATATTTTTCTCTCAATCATGATATCCCAGCAGAAGGCTTTTTCACATGGTGAAATCACCTTAGAACATACCACAATTCCTAAAATGAGTATGGTACCATCAACAAATGATTTATAATGTAACTAAAGTCTTAAAACCTTCTATTAACTGCAATGCTTTTTAATGAGGTGCTATCATGTATATTGGTCCCAAGATGGCTGCCAACACTTCTTGGATGAAGTGCTGACAGCCAATCAGATCTCAGGATGAGATGTGTGGTTAGGCTCCGCCCACATATATATATGATTTTACTTTTGATTTTCTCAGGAACTACTGAACAGATTGACACCAGACCTGCACTTCCCTGACCTGAGGACTACCTCTCTGCCAAATTTCAAGTAATTCTGTTCAGCCGTTCGGGCTGTACCTTCGACTAAAGGTCCTATGGAAAAATGCATGGGGAAAACGCGTTTTGGGACCCCCCTTTTTTCTCGGCCCCCGCTTGACGAATCACCCCGAGACTTTCAGGGTAGGAGCGGAGCGGAGCGCCCCACCTATTTTAAAAATTTTGCGAGGATTCGTCAACCGCGCCAAAGTTATTCCAAATAGAATGTTGCGGATTTCCTATGGAAACACGGTCCTAATTATAACTATCTACTGGCGACCGCCAGTAGATAATATATATATATATATATATATATATATATATATATATATATATATATATATATATATATATATATATATATATATATATATATATATATATATTCACTGAAAAAACCATAGGTGTCACACATGTTATAGTTAGCGGAAATTTTATTGATAAAAAACCAATGAAATTCCCCCGTTATAGTTAGCGCAGGCAACTATAACTCACGCGACCGCAATCCTCTGCTGATGCTAATACTGTATTTAGACACTTATTTGCCCATGTCTTCTTCCATAAATTTTTAGCTATACATATATTACAAATATTTTTTTTTCATAAAGACACATATGTCATCAGCAGAAGATTGCGGTCGCGTGAGTTATAGTTGCCTGCACTAACTATAACGGGGGAATTTCATTGGTTTTTTATCAGTAAAATTTCCGCTAACTATAACATGTGTGAAACCTACGGTTTTTTCAGTGAATTTGCAAGGTTTTTTAAATGCTAATTCCTAACTATAACGTGTGTGAAACCTATGGTTTTTTCAGTGAATTTGTACGGTTTTTTAAATGCTAAGTTACTTTACGCCATTCGTGGCGTGCGCGCCCACTTAACGCAGTTCGTTCCGTGCGCGCACGGTGCGCTTCGCGCACCGCGCGCCCACTTTACGCAGTTAGTGCCGTGCATGCACGGTTGGCACGCGGTGCGCGATGGGCCATGTACGCACGATGCGCTTCGCGCACCGTGCGCACATGGAGGACATATGATGCGCTTCGTTGTGAAAGGTAATATTTTAATTTTTCACATTGGAGATATGCCATGCACAAATGGTGCCCTTCAGGCACCATTTGCACATGGGGTGGGGAGAGTATGGATAATTTTTTTTTAAAAAAACTTTTTACCGTACGCGTACGGTAAGCGTAATCGGCGAAATTATCGCAAAAATTTAAAAAAACGTTTTTGGCCTTGGGGGATCTTTGGGGACTCCCCCAACATGGCTAGGTGCTTAGGAGCTGTCTAAACAGCCCCTTTACATGTTTTTGTCCTTTGTTTTTTAATCCCCACTCAGAGTGCGAGAGAGAAAATGGCGGCCGCCGCTTCCTGGTTTCGACCGATTCGAATGTTTACTAAGATCTACCAGCCAATCAGAATCGCGCTCGCGCACGTCACCGTAAGCGCACCGTAAGCTGGCTCAGATATATATTGATTTAAAGGCTATTTTCTCAGAATCTACTGAACAGATTTACACCAAACCTACAAAAGGCACTTCCTTGACCTGAGGACTACCTCTCTGCCAAATTTTAAGTAATTCTGTTCAGCCGTTCGGGCTGTAGCTGTGTCTAAAGGTCCTATGGAAAAATGCATGGGAAAAACGCGTTTTGGGACCCCCTTTTATCTCAGCCCCCGCTTGACGAATCCCCCCTCGAATGTTTACTAAGATCTACCAGCCAATCAGAATCGCGCTCGCGCACGTCACCGTAAGCGCACCGTAAGCTGGCTCAGATATATATTGATTTAAAGGCTATTTTCTCAGAATCTACTGAACAGATTTACACCAAACCTACAAAAGGCACTTCCTTGACCTGAGGACTACCTCTCTGCCAAATTTTAAGTAATTCTGTTCAGCCGTTCGGGCTGTAGCTGTGTCTAAAGGTCCTATGGAAAAATGCATGGGAAAAACGCGTTTTGGGACCCCCTTTTATCTCAGCCCCCGCTTGACGAATCCCCCCGAGACTTTCAGGGGGGTAAATAATTTAATTACCGGGACTTAATTTGATACGGAAACATAATAAAAATAGCTCAGTAAATAAGAGGCAGGATCCGTGGTATTAGAGGTTCGGAATGGGCTTTATTCCAATACTGATTCGAATCAGGGATTTCAGGTTCCATCACCACGAAGGTTCAGGAAGTGAAGGCAATACATTATTGACAGGTAACAATATATATATGAAAAGCATTTACATTAAGACAGATGCAGGAGGCGTAACAGCTGATAATACAGATAAGAATACACATACGTAATGAAAAGAGGCGTAATAGGGCGTAACAGAGAAACGTCATTGGTTGTGATGTCACAAATGGGTGGATCTATGAGATAATTTCGCAGTATCAGCAGAAATACTTGGCAGAGATGCGCGCGCAGCAGTATGACGTGTGATTGACGTGCAACTAGGGGGTGAAGGGGACTTGATATTTAGCTCTACATGTGGCGACAGAAGTCTGGAGGGTCAAGTCAACCTAATCCCAAATCATATCTAACATCCTATGTTTAAAGAACTATGTTATCCAAAAGAGAGGTCTCTTAGAGTAGAATCTTATTCTATACTGACTATACTGACGGTTAGTGCGTGTACAAGCGTCTAAGTGTCTACACCAGATGCGAGGGCGGAATCTTCCATAGTAACAGGGCTATGAATTACTTGTATGAAGACAGAGAAGTCGGGCCTTTGCTTGGTAGCTGGAAGAATGTTTACTTAAGCTACTAGACAGGAATGCATTGGGCAGGGAGCGGAGCAGATAATTTTCGAAGGTGAAATACAGTTCTTGGCAGGCAGCAAGCTGATGTCAGGCTTTGTGAGCCGCGCAGAGAATGAGACAAAGTTCATGGTCACAGATGCAGGCTCGGACTGGAGCTTCAGAGACAGAAAGCAAGAGAAGCTTGATGACAGAATCAGGGCCTACTTGCCTGGACTGTAAAATGGCATAAGTGAACCATATAAAGGCGGTGGCCTTTCGTATTTAGGAATGGAATATCCGGCCCATTCATGGCGGATCAACAGAGGACATGTTAACGGTGGACGCACATGTATTTGCGTCTTCATAACTGGAACTAGAGGGAACATACATGTACTTGTAACATGCACATAGAACCGTTGGGGTCCAAGATAGGGGACATAACTGACCAGAAAAATCCATATTTCCACAGGAGCGGAGCGTAGCGCCCCACCTATTTTAAAATATTCGCGAGGATTCGTCGACCGGCGCCAAAGTTATTCAAAATAGAATGTTGCGGTTTTCCTATGGTAAGAGGGTCCTAACTATAACTACGTACTGGCGACCGCCAGTAGGTAATATATATATATATATATATATATATATATATATATATATATATATATATATATACAAGTACCTAGCGCATTCTTCCACTTCCTGGCAGGCGAGGAGGAAAGCACACGGACACCAGTCGTGCTTCATGAAGATTTATTCAGAAGTCAGCATCGGCATGACAAGTCATTACGCGTTTCGGCCACCAGGTGGCCTTGATCACATAGAGTAACAACCATACTGAACATCCTTATATACACAGCATTTTGTGATCACGTGATAATCAGTAATGAACGACATAGAAGAAATATAGACGATCATTGCCAATCTAAAACAGAAATTTCTGCTTTAAGTTGAAATATATATCTTTTTGCTTGTTGTAATACATTATATGTGAAGGCGTACAAATACATGAACATTAATCTTTGTAAAGTGCAATAGCTTGTTGTGCAAAATACGCAAGTTACAGTGCAAATTGCAATAGTTTTGTTTGTACAAAATACGCAATAAGGTGCAAAATACAAATATTCGCACATAGTGCATACACAAGATAACCTTGTTTCAGTGCAAAATGCATTCGATAAAACCATGATGCGGTTGCCTGAAAGGCACTTAACGATATAAGATATCGAAGTGTTCTTGTGCAAAATACGCAATAATAATACCAAAACTAATCTGCACTACAATGATGTTGATCTAGTTCATGAATGTTCATGAATAAAAATACAAGATATCCTTCTGATGATTAACAAGAAAAAAACAGAATTGATAAAAGAATATGTCGATCATAAGAATATTATTTTTTCCAAAGAATGTGAACAAAGTGCGAAAATGTGAAAAAATAAAAGGATGATTGAACAAGAGAGAGTAATAGGAAAATAATAAATTTGAATATGACAATGTTAGAGTACACTGAAATAAACATCATATAAATCCAAATTCAGAGACTGGTTCAATATAAATGTACATAGGGACAAATGTTTGTTTATGAGTCTTCAATGACGATGGTCCCAAATACATAGTGGCTTGTAAAAACTGCAAAAGGCCGGATTGTGTGAAACATCAATTGGAAATACCGTAGACACCAACACCAGGAAAAATGTGTTTGACGACCAGAGAACTAAAGAATAAGAGAAGAAATAACAGGCGAAGAGAAAGAAAAGCAGAGGAAGAAAAAACAAAGAAAAATATGTAAGCACATTGTTTGTGAATCATGAGCCAATATTTTCAATATTCAAACAATCATGAGATTAAAATCAAATCAATATTGTTGTACACTGTCCTTCTAAATATATATGCTCTAAAATAGGTAAGGATAAGAGGACTAAGAAACGGGGAACAGCTAACTGTACAAGTGAAATGTTGGTGGACATCTTCTTGTCTGAGATTGGGTGCTGACAAATATCACATATGTTAATATACCTGTTTTCAAATACAATTATTTAGGTCTTCAGTGTTGTTGAGTCCTGTGGGGGCCTTACTATCGAACTCAAGGATATACCTTGTTTCGAGCTGTCTTAAAAGCTTTTCTCTGTTACCCCCTCTACGTTGTACAGGAATACTATCAACAACAAAGTATTTGAGGCAACTCAGGTCATTGTTGTGACATCTCTTGAAGTGTCGTGCTACGGGGTAGCTGGAATCACTATTGACAATCGCTCTTAAATGCTGGAGGATTCTGATGTAAGCTTGGAGTTTGGTACTACCTATGTAATTTAGTCCGCACGTACAGTTGAGGACATACACCACGAATTCTGATCTGCAGGTATAGTGACCCTTGATTTGCCTTGTGTTAGGGCTAAGGGGAACAAGATATTCAGTGGTGTTTTGACCAAATTTACAAGCCCTGCAGCTTGTACATTTAAAAAATCCATTCTTGGGTTTAAGCCATGTACTATTGGAGGGTTTGTCCTTGTTGGATTTCATGAGTTCTCCCTTCATTGTTTTGGCCCTTCTGAATGTTATAACAGGTTTAGGGGGTAGCATGGGGGCCAGAACACCATCAGTAAGTAAAATGGGCCAATTTTTGGTGATAATGGCCCTGATTCTGTGGTGTTGTTTGTTGTAGGTCGTAATCAGACGTGGTGCGTCTGTCCCAAGATCAGATTCATTGGGAATAGGAATGCTGGACTTGTCAATTAATAATGTATCTCTGGGCATAATCTGCACTTTTTTATAGGCATCCCTCAGAGTCCTCTCAGTGTACCCTCTTTCCCTCATCCTCATTATAGCTTCCTCTGAGCAACTTATTCTTTCCTCAGGTGTACTGCAAATAGGCTTAATATATAAATAAACATTTGCATTAAAGTTGTGGAACTGAGACCGGAACTGCCGTCATGCACCTTTGAGAAAGATGGAACTGCCTTCGAAACGCGTCAGGTTTCATGAATGGAGCAGCTGTTGAATGGCATTAATGGACAGGACGATTTCCATACCTTAACAAAATATCTGTGCAGGGTGCTGCTCATGCTTGGGCAACTTTGGGAGCTGAATATTTGGGCAGCCGCCTCGCCGTCGAGCACGCACCACGCCGTGATACCAGGGGGGCCACTCGGCTCGGTATCCAACCGTGCTAAGTATGTGGAGCACAGATACAGGACTGAGGAGGGCCTCTGTCTGTTGAGGCTCATTTATGAGCTTTTCCAATATTGACACAGCAATGAGTGCGGCGATTCATGCCCGGAATTTCCATGGACTCTAGTTCCCAGAATGCCCCACGTAAGGAGGAGCTTATTTAGGCTGTGGAATTTGCATTAAAGTCATGGAACTAAGACCAGAACTGCCGTCATGTACCTGTGTGAAAGAAGGAACTGCCTTCGAAACGCGTCAGGTTTCATGAATGGAGCAGCTGTTGAATGACATTAATGGACAGGACGCTTTCCATACCTTCACAAAATATCTGTGCGGAGTGCTGCTCATGCTTGGGCAACTTTGGGAGCTGAAAATATTTATATATATATATATATACATATATATATATATATATATATATATATATATATATATAAATAAATATATATATATATATATATATATATATATATATATATATATTACCGCAAATCCTTTCCAACACGTGCACCCTTTTTTCCCCATTGGCAATCCTTAGTAGGCTGGAGAGCGTGAGTGGGTCATGCTCCTCAGTAAAGTTCAAGAAAAAGTCCTCTGTTACCAGAGACCCTGACCCTACAAGGCGGCCTCCTTTTAACACGGAGAGAGCCCATCAATCAAATACAGTAGAGACTTGAGGCCCAATACTGTTCAGGACTGTTCTTTTAAGCAACGCCTTGCAACCTCATGCATCGCAGTAAACCTTCCAATGTCCTAACGCTTCGGCCCCTGTCGGCCTTGTTCACAGGTGGAGGGAATGAATTCATACTGCCAAGTGCGCTTCTGTGTGCTTTTAAGAGTTCTTTTAATCACGTGCCTACAGATGAAAAATACAATTCCCACGCTGCACCGTTTTTATCCAACATATCACGGTAATCCTCATATTTGTGGCAAAGTATGTATATATATGTATATATATATATTCACTGAAAAAACATAGGTTTTAGGGAAAGTTATAGTTAGTTGGACATTGCACTCGTACAAAACCCGTGAAATTCCCCTGCTATAGTTAGTTCAGCTAACTATAACTCGCACCCCTGCAATTCACTGCTGATGACGTCACATATTACATCACCCATGACATGGTCAGTGACATCACTGATGACATCACTGATTACATCATCCAGTGACTGTGTGTTTCTGTAAAGTTTAAATATGTTTAATATATATAGGGAAAGGCGTATTGAAGAATGAGTGGGTGTATAAGTGTCTGAATGGATGATTTAGTAGGTGAGTGACTGACTCTATAAGTGAGTGAATTAACTTATCTAACTGAATGCATGGGTCAGTGAGTAAACTGTGTGTATGTCTGTATCCATCTCTCTGTTGGTGTGTAGGCGGCTGCATGGTTTTGTAAATAGCTACATGAGTGTCTATATGGGTTATTGATTGGTTGTCTGAGTATCTCTATTGGTGCCTGAGTGTTTGTGTGGGTGCGGTATATGTGACTCTGTACATAGATGTGTGAGTGGGTGATTCACTGTGTGCATGGTTTCAAGAGTACATCTTTGATGGACTGTATGGGTGGGTGAGTTTGTGTATAGTTGTGTTAGTGAGTGAATGTATATCTCAGTTGTATATGTGTTAGTGACTACATATGTGAAAGGCAGTATATATGTGTGTTGGAGTGGTGTGGGATATATATTGTGGAAACAGCAATGATAAGTGTTGATGTTATGGAGAGTGTGCAGAATATGACCACTTGAGCTAAACTCTTGATGCATTAAGCTTATTAGATAAAACAAGATGTATGTATTACTCATGAGATGATAGGTAAAATATGAGTGGCTGGGTGGGTGAGTGTGAGGGTGTTTGAGTCGGTGTATGGGTAGTTTAGTGAGTGGGTGTGTGAGTGCTTCTGTGGATGATGTTATCAGTGATGTCATCAGTGATGTAATTTGAGATATCATCAGTGATGACATCAGGGATGTCGCTGACCATGTCATGAGTGATGTAATATGTGTGGTCATAAGCAGGGCAGTGGTGGCGTCAGTTCCAATTATCTCAGATAACTATCACTACAGATTTATTTTGGTTTTGTACGTTTGAAATCTGAGCCTAACTTTAATGTCCCTATAAACTTTGTTTTTTCAGTGAATTTCAAAGGTTTTTGTCTGTTTTGTCTCCTAACTATAATTTCCCTTTAACCTTTATTTTTTTCTGTAAATTTCTATGGTTTTTAATGTTTTTTCCTATCTATAACATCCATGTCAGCTTTGTTTGTTTTTTATTGAATTTCTACATTTTTTAATGGTATTTCCTAGATATAATAGCTACGAAGGCTGTGTGGAGCATGATGTTGGCTGCCTCTGGGGATGTTGACCATCGGGCAAGGCCACAGGCCAGACCCTGCGGCCAACCTCTCACTGTGCATAGCCAAAGTTCGTGGGGCTGGTTGCCTGCAGATTTTAGCCACAGGGCCTGTGACCAACCATTCACCATGCACAGCCAAAGGCTGTTCGTAGCAGTGGGTCGCTGAAAAAACCAAAGGTCAAAGTAATGTTATAGTTAGGTAAAATTTAAAATTTTAAATTAAAGAAAACACAGAAATTCATCAGTTGTAGTTAAAGTTATCTCAATTAACTATAACTCATGCCGTGAGGTAACTAATAGCAACACCCTCTCCCTGCACTGCCAAATACCATAAATATTACATTACTCATGATATCTTCTATGACATCATTGATAGTAGTGCTGCAACATTTTCAATGAAATTATTGATGAGAAAACTGTGCCTCCCGCACTGAAGCCATTGTTCCTGTTCTGGGAGTAGTTTACACACCTCATTAAGATCAACCACGCGTTGGACAGATGCTAGAGAGCAAATACAAAGTAGCCTTCAAATGCTGCAGGCAGGGCAAAAATAAGCTTCTACAAGTAATTTAAAAAACATATTTAATACAAATCTATATTACTATTGAAATGTATTTTTCATAAAAAATGGTAGAATAATTTTTCTAGTTGGTTCTTACCCTGGGATAGCAGGATCAAACTGTTAATATGTCCTCTAGTTTTCTCATAGAGCAGCTAACGCCTTCTACAGTGAAAATAGCTTTTGGGGCTTTGTCACTGCAGGAACCTGATAACATTAAATTTCAATGCCTCAATTTTAATTACCATGTCCCCTAACTTCTGGGCTACCAGGCCTACATATGGAAGACTTAATATTGTATAAATGGAAGGCTTTTAGCCCTGTCAAAAGGGTTATTTTGACAGGTTGGGCTGCTGGTTTAAACTGCAACAGTCAATTTACAATGGTAGGCCTGAAGCTACTTTATCTGTGCCACATTAGTGGATAACCCAATATTTAGTGCAATTCATAGGTGCCATTTAACTTTTTATGGTGTATGTCTAATTTCTACATCATATACTATGGTTTTAAAGAAGAGTTAAATATGCCAGTCAGTGATTTGCTAACTTCTACAGGTTTTTCATAACATAGCTAATACATTGGGCACTGGACAGCAGTGCTTGAGTGTGCAGAGTGTACAAATCTGCAATATAATTCAGCAAACAATGGTGGTGAAAATGCAAAAATGGATATTTTCTCACAGAGTACACCAGCTGAGTAGCCTTTGTGAGGGTCTCTTACCAAACAACAATTCAAGGTTTATCAAAGCCTTCACTTCTATGGCCAACTACTCACAAATTGGAGAGGTTTGGGATTACACTTGGGCAGTCACTAGGGGGAATACGTAACAAATCCATTGAATTGTGACAGGAGCTGTGCTTGCATGTGCTTCAGTTATGCACTCTACAAGGTTTCTAAATACACCATTAACACAAACGTATGTAATGATATTTAGTCTTGGCTAACTGTACGTGTGAATCATTACTGAGCATCAGTAAATATGTTTTCCTGAGGTGCAACAGTGAAACCAGGTCTTCATCGAAGAACTGAATTAAGCAAAGTAGAGGTATCATGTCATCCCTGTGCCAGGGTGTTTGCCAATTGCAGTTAATAGCTGCATGATGCAACAGTTTGAAGCAGAGGATCAGGACTTCATCCAAAAAACGACCAATGGACTGACACTCCTACTCTCCCAAGTAATCAAATGACAGCTGATGATGACATTGCAATTAATTCACACATATGCAATGCTGTTTAAACCACTTCTTCCAGTCTGTGACCCTGACCGTAATAGCAGCACTGCCTTACCACTTTTACCTCCTCCCCTCGCAGGCTGATATGCTTGTGACACTTATCAGGCCCAGTAGGAGGTCTGTATAACGTCCCTGTAACCTTGCTCATGATTGTGCAGTGTGGTGGCAATGACCCAGGCACATTAACTGGAGTAGGGCTGGTAACGAGGGATACCTTTGCTGAATTGATGATGTTTTTCTTTCACACTGTCTTGGTGTACTCTAACATATGCCAAAGACAGAAATGGAAGTGGTCCAAACAATTCTGTCCACAGATTGACAAAGCCAGGAAACATGTTCATAAAACTGTTTCTGCATTCCTCAGAGACCATCAAATGGTTAGGTATTAAAAACACCAATCTGCGTTTTGACATGCATGGGATTTATAGAAATTATGGAGTGCACCTTACAGATGAAGGCAATAGGGTGTTTCTAAGTAACCTGAAACTCTTCATTCAGTCTTATTTGTAGTAGCCATACGCACACAAGCAGCACTAAGTCTCTATTCAGAGCCACTCTAGTACCTGAAACATTGTTAATTTTCTTTAAAAAGATCCTTTTTCAGTGTTTGTTAATCTTTTCGATGACGTTGCGATCCTCACAATTACATTGGTAGAAGGGAAAACAAAAGCAGTCATTCAATGACCACCAGGACATCCAAAAATAATATGTAAACAAAAAATCCTTTCTGACCATTTCACTACTCATATTACTATATACATACTTCTTTCAAAGCATGTTTATACTTATATTTTTCTAAAACGTTTCTTTAAAAAACATATTTGGGTCATCGCGATGACATCATTAACTGCGACGATTGTGCCTGTTTCATAAAGTCTAAAAAACATATATACATACATATTACAGTATTTTACGCACTAGGGGTTTATTACAGTACTCTCTAAAGTCATGTTTTTGTAGAGTTTCTTTAAAAACTATCTGTAAAACATATTTTTTCACAGTGATGCCGGAAGTCACGATGACGCCGGTAATGGCGATTCCCCCGGACACGTAGCAAAAGAGGAAAACAAAAGCAGACATTCAATGACCACTAACATATCTAAAAATAATATGTAATAAAATCCATTCTGAACATTGCCCTACACACCAGGTCTTCGTGTACAACTGGTGCGTGACCTAATCGCAGGGGGTGCTCGTGAAAATTCCTGGGCGTATTTATATAACACTGTTTACTTTGCTTTCTGTCAACAGAATCATGGCAAATATGGAATAAAACAATTTGAAGCCTTACTCGAAGTGCTGTTCTGTTGACAGAAAGCAATGGAAGCAACATTACATATATATATATATATATTCACAGAAAAAACCATAGGTTTCAGGCACGTTATAGTTAGGAATTAGCATTTAAAAAACCTCAGAAATTCACTGAAAAAACCATAGGTTTCAGGGGTGTTATAGTTAGCTGGACTTTTCACTTGTACAAAACCATTGAAATTCCCCCGTTATAGTTAGTTCAGCTAACTATAACTCGCGCGCCCGCAATGCACTGCTGATGACGTCACATATTACATCACTCATGACATGGTCAGTGACATCACTCATGACATCACTGATGACATCTCAAATGACATCACTGATGACATCACTGATGACATCATCCAGTGAATGTGTGTTTTTCTGAAAATTAAATATGTTTTATATATGTATATTTCAAGGTCGATGGAAGAATAAATGGGTATATAAGTGTATAAATGGATGATTTGTTTTTGAAAAATTGATTGTGTAACTGACTGATTAAGTGTATCATAGTGAATACATGGCTTAGTGAGTAATGTTTAAATATGTAAATATCTGTATCAGTCTCTCACTTTGTGTATAAGTGGCTGCATGGGTTGGTGAGTAGCTACATGGGTGTCTATATAGGTTATTAGTTGGTTTTTTGAGTATCAGTCTGAGTGTCTGCATGGTTCGGTGGGGGGTATTACGTAGTGCATAGGTGCATGAATGAGTGACTCACTGTTTGTATGGGTTGAACACAGCATGTGTGCAGGACTGTATGGGTGGATGAGTGTGTGTATGGGTGTGTTAGTGAGTGAATGACTGTCTCAATAGTGTCTTTATGAGTAACTACATATGATTTAAACTAGTATATGTGACTATTGGTGTATATATGTGAGTATATGTGAGAGTGAGAGATTGAAAGAGTTCCTGTATGAATAAGTATGTGTTTCTATAAGTGATTGTTTAAAAGACTAAGTATCTGTAAGTTTCCGTAGAAGTAAGTATGGTGGTGTGTGTATAACTGTATATGCAAGTAAATGTATGTTTGATTCTTTATTAGCATGAGTGACTATGTGTGTGAGTAACTCTATGGATGAGTGGCATTGTGTAACAGGATGTATAGGTGTATGAGTACATATGATGAGTGAGTACATGTATGAGTGACTGTATAGGACTGTTGGTGAATGAGTGGATGTGTATGTGGATCTTAGAATTACTGAAGAGGTTGTTGTAACTGGTATTGGTATGTCCATTGTTTTACAAATTTTAGTCTCTATTTTTGAATGTGTGTATCAAAGGTTATATTAGGGTGAGAGGAGGTCTGCCACTCTATCACAAGGATGATGCCATCAGTGATGTCATCAGTGATGTCATTTGAGATGTCATCAGTGATGTCATGAGTGATGTCACTGACCATGTCATGAGTGATGTAATATGTGACGTCATCAGCAGTGCATTGCGGGCGCGCGAGTTATAGTTAGCTGAACTAACTATAACGGGGGAATTTCAATGGTTTTGTACAAGTGAAAAGTCCAGCTAACTATAACACCCCTGAAACCTATGGTTTTTTCAGTGAATTTCTGAGGTTTTTTAAATGCTAATTCCTAACTATAACGTGCCTGAAACCTATGGTTTTTTCTGTGAATTTCAAAGGTTTTTTAAATGCTAATTTCTAACTATGCCTACAGAGATAGGACATGTGAAGAAAGAAGAAAAAATGCACAGAAAGAAACAAAAGAAGTGCAGAAAGAAGCAACAGAAGTCCTCAAATACGAAGATAAGTGCAGGAAGAAGGATAACGTGCAGAAAGAACAAAAAGAAGAGCAGAAAGAAGCCTTGTTGCAAAATCATCCTGTACCCTCAACTTTTTCAGACGGATACTGGTGGTAACTGAGTCTGACTAACCAGTCCTAGAGCCAGTGCTATGTTAAAAGACACTTAGAATACAGTGAAAACACCTACATACACTAGGGAACATTATGCGTTGGGGTCCCCCTGTGATTAGCATGACCTCCTCTGTAAGCCCCTAGTATATAATAGGGCATGGGGATTAAAACTACCTCCTAAAACAGGCCACAGGGCGTTTTTGCACACGTTAACTCAGGCCCCGTCCCCTCCATTCACCACTGTGTAAACACGCCCTGTGTCCATTTTTAGTTGGGAGATTAAGTTCATTTGAATCCTGAGGGTCCCTAGGGTCCAACTAGCCCACTAGGTACCTTCAGTAAGTGCCACAGAGCTGTGTTGCAGAGAGGTGTAAAAAGTGGCACGGCCTGGACCACCTCTCTGCAATGCAGCTCAGTGGCGCTTACTGGAAGCACTTGGTGGGCTAGTTAGCCCCCAGGGGCCCTCAGTATTGAAGGGAAATTATATCCCCAATTTAAAACGTGCCATAGTGCGTGTTTGCACACGTCACCTCAGGCCCCGTCCCCTCCCTTCACCACTGTGTAAACGCGCCCTGTGGCTGTTCTAAGTTGAGAGATTAAGTCCCCTTGAATCCTAAGGGTCCCTAGGGTCAAACTAGACCACTAGGTACCTCCAGTAAGCGCCACAGAGCTGCGTTGCAGAGAGGTGTAAAAAGGGGCTTGGCCTCAGAACACCTGGCTGCAGCGCAGCTCCCTGGCGCATACTGGAGATGCCTGTTGGGGGCGCGTTTGCAGAGTGCTGCACGGAGGGGGCATGGCCTCCGGCACGATGCCAGTCTTTTATTTATTTTAGTTTTTTAAGAAGGGGGGCTGTTTGGTTACCCTTCTTATTCTAATTTATTGGCCCTGATGACCCCATCCCCCAGGGCCAGTCTCCTAATTATATTTTTTTGACCCCAATCCCCAGGGCCGGCCACTGTTTTTTATTATTTTTAAAAAATATATATTCATAGACACACCTAGGACATGCTGGACAAACCGTACGTACCTATCACCATGACGATTTGCGTGATATTCATTAAAAGGCGACTATGCATGCAATGAATCCACGTGGAATGTATTTACACCACTAGTGAAGCTCTGACATGTCTGATGCCCTACCGTGCCTAATCCTGGTAGATACCCTTGTCGTTTATTTATACAAACATGGGTAGCTATTGACGGGCACATTTAATACACATGCACACCAAGCCATTCAAAGGGGATTCGACAAAAATTCGACCAAAACTATGCAAGAAACCCCCCTCACGGTTAATAAAACACACATCCACTGCCGGATGTGTAATACTTTTTATTTTACTCTCTGGAAAGGGGACGAACATCACTTGAGAGTCACAGCATGCTCCTGACAGAGCCCAATGCTGTGTTACACCCACCATTGCCTGCCGAGTGCCACACACCTCTGTGTTGTATTCCACTAGCTAGTGCATATGCTATGACACTCTCTAGCCCATGTGCACTGTAACACCACCCCGTGAATATGTCATGCCACACTTGTCTTCGCACGGGTTATATTGCCCCATCTAACGTGCCTTTCTCGATGCCTATGTTATAACGCACAGTGCTATGCCATACATATTACAATCTGGGATCCATATCTTTGTCACAGTGCATATGCAACGTTACACTCCCCAGCACATATTTTATATTACAACTTTAGAGACTAGTTAGGTTACACAACACTGCCCTGTGCATATTACACTCCAAGGCGCATATCGCATAGCACGCGCTAGTGCCTGTGCTATCTCGCGCTCTCCAATGAATCTGTCATTGCGCACAATGTATTGCATATTATATTTCACGCCCGGTTCATCTTATATCACACTTTTTGGTGCATAGTTTATACCATACACTATATCTAGTTTTCATTTTCAATCGTGCTCTCAGGACTATGTTCTATATAACACTGTGTTCACCTACCCTTTTCACGGGCATTACATTTTGCGATAGGGGGTGGAGGGTCAGGGGGTGTTTCTGCCAAGTGAGCCCGGAGTCACAGTCACAAACGTCCTCTTCTTCCTGAATAAAAGTGAGATTATGCTGCATACTTGTTCATATTTTAAGTAGTTCGCACAGACACAATGTTTTAAAAACAATAAAGTTCCTAATACCCGCCTTCTCTGAACAGTTAGCTTGCTGCCCCATCCCCTTCCTCCCTATCCTCTGTTGTGTGAATCCATGGACTAGCCTCCTCCCTCCTGCCATGCATGGTCTGATGTGCTGCCACTGCCCTCAATTTAGTATGATGTACCAGTCCACTCCTCCTGCCCTCCATTGCCCAATTCTATGCCCCATCATTGACCTCCTGCTTAAACTCTGTGCTTAGCTTGCTGCCCCTATTCTCCTTCCCCCTGCCCTCCGATGTCTTTGTGCATGCCCCTGCTCCATCCTTTTTGCCCACCATGTCCCATGGACCTGCCACTCCTATCTACTCTGAGTGTTCTGTTGAGCTGCCACTCCCCTCCCACCTGCCTAGCATTGTCAGATGACTGTAACCTGTCCCTGCCACCTCCACCCTGCCTGTCCACATGCCATGCCCCTATCCTCTTCCTCCTGTCCTACATGGTCCATTGTACTGCCACACCCTTCTGCCCTCCCTGGTCTGTTGTGCTGCAACTGCTCCTCCTGCCTGCCCCGTGTGGTCTGTTGTGAGGTCCCTTCCCCTGAACTTTCTTGTCTGTGCACAGGTCCTGACCCTCCCTTCTATCCTCCATCGTCCTTTGTGCATGCCCCTCCACCCTCCTTCTTGCCCATCATAGCCATTGTGCTGCCACTAACCCTCCCACTTGCCATGCATGGTCTTCTGTGCTGCCATGGCCCCTCCCACCTTCCCTGTGTGGTCAGTTAGCTGCCCCTGACCCCCTCCCACCTTCCCTCCATGGTCTGTGTGTATGCCATCACAGTCTCACTGTTGCTCTTCATGGTGTGTCTTGCTTCTAGTGCCCATCCTGCCTGACCTCCATGGCTATCTTGCTGCTCCTGCCCTGCCCCCTTGCCCCCAGCCCTACTCCCTCCCTCCTGGCTTGTCTGTTCCATTGTAATGCCCCTGATCCGTCCCTCCTGCCCTTTATGGTCTGTTATGCTGCAGCTTTCTCTCCTGTCTGTCCATTATGGTCAGCTAGCCACCATTGCCTCTTGCCCCTCTGTTCTCTGTTGTCCATGTGCATGGTCCTGTCCCCTCCCTCTTGCTTTCTATGGATTGTTGTGCTGCACTCCCGTCCTGCATGCCCTGTGTGGTGTATTGTGCTGCTGCAAACCCTGATGCCTGCCCTGCAGGGTCAGTTTGGTGCACCTCTCCATGTCCCTCCTGTCCTCTGTTATCCAAGTCCATGTCCCTATCCCATTTCCTTCCATGATCCAATGTACCATACTTGTGAACATTTTGAACTTGGTAAGAGGGAGATTTTGAAAAAAAACTGGGGTATTGATTTTCCCCTTTGAGTTACATTGAAAAAGAGGATATTGTAGACAGGAGACAGATCAAATAAAGCCCATTTGAGCTTAAAAACATTGGACGTTTCCTGGCTGAATCGGGTCTGTTGGCATGTATGGTTGTACTACCATTGCCTCTTCCTTCTGCCCACAATGGTCTATTACATTGCCACAGCCTTGAAGGAGGGTAGATTTTGTATCACAGGGGGCCCCTGGCCCGTTCTGTCCACACCTGAAGTATGAGACCCTTGTCCTTGCCCTGCCAGCTGCATTTGTAGGCCGTATTAAATTGACCAGCGGGTCCTGTGTTGCTATATAATTATCCTGAGACATCCTTACCACTCAGCCAGCATAAAACCCCTGTGTAGGCCCTTCTGTTCAATATGTAGGCCTCTTTGTTAAATTGACCATAGCTCTGCAATTTTAGTGTATAGCAGTCTGAAGGCAGGTCTGCGAGGCCTTCTGATCCAAACTAGTAGCCCCCACCCTACCCGAGTGCTCCGTGCTCGGTATCAAAGTTCAACATCCCCCTGAAGCTGTCGACATACAGTAGGCTGCATCCTGGACTGGTACTTGCTTCCTGGGCAGGTTTCCCGCTTTTAAGGAAGTGGCAACCGCAGAGCGTCAAGTTAGGAGAACTGAGGAGATTTTATACATGAATATATTGAATTCCCGTACAATACCCATTATTTTCTGCTTGCTCTATGGAACTTACGATAAGCGATTGGCCTGAGAGACTGACCTTTTCACCCAGTCCATTGTCAGCATTAAGTGGGTAAATGACGAAATGTCTGGTAAAATCTGCAGACGAAGCTTTTGGGTAGCATACGTAGGTAGATGTAGCGTGCAAAGGAGCCCACAAAATGATATAAAAAGGGAGCACCCACAGATATCGACGGACTACCTCGCCGTCTGTATGTAGGTTAACAGGCAGTGCAGGTTTTCCCCAAGAGCTGGGAGCTCTTGTCTTCCTTTGCTTAAAATGTCTTGCTCTGCTTTGCTTGAAGTATCTTATTCTATTTTACCTATATGAAATGTCATGTTATGTTTAACCATTGTTCTCTTTACTTTTGCATTTAAAAGATTTTGTATTGTAATTGCAGGAATGCTTGCTCTAAGAGTAAACGTGAGTGTTCCTAGGTAACATTTTCCTTGGTGTAACTTGTTTCTCATGATGCATTTATAGATGTGTTTTCTCTCTCTCTCTGTCAGTACATTAATTGAGATACAGAGAATATTATGACAGCTGTATGATTATCTGGATTCTGTATTTTGTACTTTATGTCTCTATTCTGCGGTTTCTTTGAAGTTGCATCTTCTCATTAAACTGCCATTGTATTCTGCCTCCAATTCCATGTCTCATATGTCTGTTTTCTTCATTTTTGGAGCAAGCGTTCCTAGGCACCCCGGCTCAAATTAAGGTGCCCCTTTTGTCCCTGACTCACTCTCCTGCTCAGTTCTGTGGTGGCTCCCGGGGATCTGGGGACCGCCCCTAGCTTCCTTGACCCGTAATAGATCTTCCCTCCAACAGCCTCTCTTGCAAGTCCTGTATTGTTGGTTTGTTGCCCCTGCCCCCCTTTCCACTGCCCTCCATAGTCTGTTGTGCTTCCACGGCCCTTCCTGCCTGCTCAGTGTGGTTAAATTGTTGCCTTTGCACCCTCCTACCTGCCTTCAATTTTCAGAGTCCGTGCCCCTGGCCTCTGCCTCTCAACAGTATCCTAATGAACAACTAGATTGCTAACATTCTATATTTATTACAAAAGTGTGGAACGCCTGACATCATCTTGATGTAATCAAAACTGTAATACCTAGAGCATTTCCTTTAGAAATTACATATATGAGAGGGTCTTATTGGCATCAAAATTATGGTTAGTGCTCTAAAAGACTAAAATAAGGACATATTTTCTGAGTTTTCAAATAGCGACAAAGCACTTTTAAAATATTTGTTATCTTTATGTTTTTTTATCCAGTTGACCACTTGATTAAATGTTGCACTTAGGGGAGAGGATGTGGTGTTACTTCCAGAACTGCAGACTTTGCAACTGGGGAACCAGGTTGAAGTTTCTGCTTCAGCTCGACATTCTGTGATTCTGGTCAAATCACTTAGTCTCCCCATGTCTACAACCAAAATGAATTTGTTCTTGTGTGATGTAACCAATGCTCATGTAAAGCACTCCAATACCTGACAAGTCTGCACTATATAACACTGCAAAAACTCAAAATAATAAGTGTTTTGCACACTTCTGTCATTGGGCTATATTTGGGCTACATCTGGGTGATTTTGGGCTACATTTGGGCTCTTTTGTCTCCGGTGGCCATCTTGGGAGATTTATTTGTTATGAAGTTTCCTAATTTCCTCATGTACTGCAGTCTCCTCAGTAGGAAATGCTTTCAGTTTTTTACTTTGATTCCATCATGAAGGTATTCAGATATGTCACACATTTGCCATAAATTCTGAATGTTAGCACTCTAGTTGCTCATTAGATCACTGTAGTAAAACTACTGCACCATGGAAGTCTGCTCCTGGTATTAAAAGTGCATGTTTCAGTCTGCATGTCAGAATTTTTTAATGAAATAGAAGAGGATTTGAGAAGTCACTCAAAATGTGCCCTCATTTTCTTTCTTCAGCGTTAATCATAATTTCTATGGCAAAATGAACCTCCTCATTGTGTTCCTTTTTAAATTAAATGTTTTAAGTGTTACCAGTTTATTCCAATCAAGATGGCTTCAGGTGTGCCATACTTTTGTCATAATGAAGACAGTAAGCGCTCTAGTTGTTTTTAAGAACATTCTGGGACATTCTGTCATTGGGCTATACTTGGGCTACATCTGGGTGATATTTGGGCTACATTTGGGCTCTTTTGTCTCTGGTGGCCATCTTGGGAGACTTATTTGTTATGAAGTTTCCTAATTTCCTCATTTACTGCAGTCTCCTCAGTAGGAAATACTTTCAGTTTTTTACTTTGATTCCATCAAGAAGGCATTCAGATGTGTCACACATTTGCCATAAATTCAGAATGTTAGCACTCTTTTTGCTCATTAGATCACTGTAGTAAAGCTACTGCTCACCAGGTAAAACTGCTGCTGGTATTGAAAGTGCATGTTTCAGTCTGCATGTCAGAATTTTTTAATGAAATAGAAGAGGATTTGAGAAGTCACTCAAAATGTGCCCTAATTTTTCTTTCTGCAGCACTAATCATACTTTTTATGGAAAAATGAACCCCCTCATTTTGTTCCTTTTTAAATTAAATGTTTTAAGAGTTACCACTTTAATCCAAGCAAGATGGCTTCAGGTGTGCCATACGTTTATCATAAGTAGGACTGTTAGCGCTCTAGTAGTTCTTTGGAACACTCTGGGAAGCTGCAGTAGAACACAAAGGAATCAACTGACAGTCTCTGCCCTTGTTGGATGTACATGTTTTACTGAGAATGTCAGACTTCATTCTCACATGACTGAGAAAGATAATGTGAATTTACAGAAAATAAGCTCTCAGTTTAGCCTATAGATCACCTTCCAAACCTCTGTGGTTAAAGCATGAGAAAATATTTTTCTCTCAATCATGATATCCCAGCAGAAGGCTTTTTCACATGGTGAAATCACCTTAGAACATACCACAATTCCTAAAATGAGTATGGTACCATCAACAAATGATTTATAATGTAACTAAAGTCTTAAAACCTTCTATTAACTGCAATGCTTTTTAATGAGGTGCTATCATGTATATTGGTCCCAAGATGGCTGCCAACACTTCTTGGATGAAGTGCTGACAGCCAATCAGATCTCAGGATGAGATGTGTGGTTAGGCTCCGCCCACATATATATATGCTTTTAAATGCTATTTTCTCAGGAAATACTGAACAGATTTACACCAGACCTGCAAAAGGCACTTCCTTGACCTTATGGCTACCTCTCTGCCAAATTTCAAGTAATTCTGTTCAGCCGTTCGGGCTGTAGCTGTGTCTAAAGGTCCTATGGAAAAATGCATGGGGAAAACGCGTTTTGGGACCCCCCTTTTTTCTCAGCCCCTGCTTGACGAATCCCCCCGAGACTTTCAGGGTAGGAGCGGAGCGTAGCGCCCCACCTATTTTGAAAATTTCGCGAGGATTCGTCGACCGGCGCCAAAGTTATTCCAAATAGAATGTTGCGGATTTCCTATGGAAACAGGGTCCTAACTATAACTACCTACTGGCGACCGCCAGTAGGTAATATATATTTATATATATATATATATTCACTGAAAAAACCATAGGTTTCAGGGGTGTTATAGTTAGCTGGACTTTTCACTTGTACAAAACCATTGAAATTCCCCCGTTATAGTTAGTTCAGCTAACTATAACTCGCGCGCCCGCAATGCACTGCTGATGACGTCACATATTACATCACTCATGACATGGTCAGTGACATCACTCATGACATCACTGATGACATCTCAAATGACATCACTGATGACATCACTGATGACATCATCCAGTGAATGTGTGTTATTCTGAAAATTAAATATGTTTTATATATGTATATCTCAAGGTCGATGGAAGAATAAATGGGTATATAAGTGTCTAAATAGATGATTTGTTTTTGAAAAATTGATTGTGTAACTGACTGATTAAGTGTATCATAGTGAATACATGGCTTAGTGAGTAATGTTTAAATATGTAAATATCTGTATCAGTCTCTCACTTTGTGTATAAGTGGCTGCATGGGTTGGTGAGTAGCTACATGGGTGTCTATATAGGTTATTAGTTGGTTTTTTGAGTATCAGTCTGAGTGTCTGCATGGTTCGGTGGGGGGTATTACGTAGTGCATAGGTGCATGAATGAGTGACTCACTGTTTGTATGTGTTGAACACAGTATGTGTGCAGGACTGTATGGGTGGATGAGTGTGTGTATGGGTGTGTTAGTGAGTGAATGACTGTCTCAATAGTGTCTTTATGAGTAACTACATATGTTTTAAACTAGTATATGTGACTATTGGTGTATATATGTGAGTATATGTGAGAGTGAGAGATTGAAAGAGTTCCTGTATGAATAAGTATGTGTTTCTATAAGTGATTGTTTAAAAGACTAAGTATGTGTAAGTTTCCGTAGAAGTAAGTGTGGTGGTGTGTGTATATCTGTATATGCAAGTAAATGTATGTTTGATTCTTTATTAGCATGAGTGACTATGTGTGTGAGTAACTCTATGGATGAGTGGCATTGTGTAACAGGATGTATAGGTGTATGAGTACATATGATGAGTGAGTACATGTATGAGTGACTGTATTGGACTGTTGGTGAATGAGTGGATGTGTATGTGGATCTTAGAATTACTGAAGAGGTTGTTGTAACTGGTATTGGTATGTCCATTGTTTTGAAAATTTTAGTCTCTATTTTTGAATGTGTGTATCAAAGGTTATATTAGGGTGAGAGGAGGTCTGCCACTCTATCACAAGGATGATGTCATCAGTGATGTCATCAGTGATGTCATTTGAGATGTCATCAGTGATGTCATGAGTGATGTCACTGACCATGTCATGAGTGATGTAATATGTGACGTCATCAGCAGTGCATTGCGGGCGTGCGAGTTATAGTTAGCTGAACTAACTATAACGGGGGAATTTCAATGGTTTTGTACAAGTGAAAAGTCCAGCTAACTATAACACCCCTGAAACCTATGGTTTTTTCAGTGAATTTCTGAGGTTTTTTAAATGCTAATTCCTAACTATAACGTGCCTGAAACCTATGTTTTTTTCTGTTAATTTCAAAGGTTTTTTAAATGCTAATTTCTAACTATGCCTACAGAGATAGGACATGTGAAGAAAGAAGAAAAAATGCACAGAAAGAAACAAAAGAAGTGCAGAAAGAAGCAACAGAAGTCCTCAAATACGAAGATAAGTGCAGGAAGAAGGATAACGTGCAGAAAGAACAAAAAGAAGAGCAGAAAGAAGCCTTGTTGCAAAATCATCCTGTACCCTCAACTTTTTCAGACGGATACTGGTGGTAACTGAGTCTGACTAACCAGTCCTAGAGCCAGTGCTATGTTAAAAGACACTTAGAATACAGTGAAAACACCTACATACACTAGGGAACATTATGCGTTGGGGTCCCCCTGTGATTAGCCTTACCTCCTCTATAAGCCCCTAGTATATAATAGGGCATGGGGATTAAAACTACCTCTTAAAACAGGCCACAGGGCGTTTTTGCACACGTTAACTCAGGCCCCGTCCCCTCCTTTCACCATTGTGTAAACACGCCCTGTGTCCGTTTTTAGTTGGGAGATTAAGTTCATTTGAGTCCTGAGGGTCCCTAGGGTCCAACTAGCCCACTAGGTACCTCCAGTAAGTGCCACAGAGCTGCGTTGCAGAGAGGTGTAAAAAGTGGCACGGCCTGGACCACCTCTCTGCAATGCAGCTCAGTGGCGCTTACTGGAAGCACTTGGTGGGCTAGTTAGCCCCCAGGGGCCCTCAGTATTGAAGGGAAATTATATCCCCAATTTAAAACGTGCCATGGTGCGTGTTTGCACACGTCACCTCAGGCCCCGTCCCCTCCCTTCACCACTGTGTAAACGCGCCCTGTGGCTGTTCTAAGTTGAGAGATTAAGTCCCCTTGAATCCTAAGGGTCCCTAGGGTCACACTAGACCACTAGGTACCTCCAGTAAGCGCCACAGAGCTGCGTTGCAGAGAGGTGTAAAAAGGGGCTTGGCCTCAGAACACCTGTCTGCAGCGCAGCTCCCTGGCGCATACTGGAGATGCCTGTTGGGGGCGCGTTTGCAGAGTGCTGCATGGAGGGGGCATGGCCTCCGGGACGATGCCAGTCTTTTAATTATTTTATTTTTTTAAGAAGGGGGGCTGTGTGGTTCCCCTTCTTATTCTAATTTATTGGCCCTGATGACCCCATCCCCCAGGGCCTGTCTCCTAATTATATTTTTTTGACCCCAATCCCCAGGGCCGGCCACTGTTTTTTATTATTTTTAAAAAATATATATTTATAGACACACCTAGGACATGCTGGACAAACCGTACGTACCTATCACCATGACGATTTGCGTGATATTCATTAAAAGGCGACTATGCATGCAATTAATCCACGTGGAATGTATTTACACCACTAGTGAAGCTCTGACATGTCTGATGCTCTACCGTGCCTAATCCCGGTAGACACCCTTGTCGTTTATTCATACAAACATGGGTAGCTATTGACGGACACATTTAATACACATGCACACCAAGCCATTCAAAGGGGATTCGCCAAAAATTCGACCAAAACTATGCAAGAAACCCCCCTCACAGTTAATAAAACACACATCCACTGCCGGATGTGTAATACTTTTTATTTTACTCTCTGGAAAGGGGACGAACATCACTTGCGAGTCACAGCGCGCTCCTGACAGAGCCCAATGCTGTGTTACACCCACCATTGCCTGCCGAGTGCCACACACCTCTGTATTGTATTCCACTAGCTAGTGCATATGCTATGACACTCTCTAGCCCATGTGCACTGTAACACCACCCCGTGAAAATGTCATGCCACACTTGTCTTCGCACGGGTTATATTGCCCCATCTAACGTGCCTTCCTCGATGCCTATGTTATAACGCACAGTGCTATGCCATACATATTACAATTTGGGATCCATATCTTTGTCACAGTGCATATGCAACGTTACACTCCCCAGCACATATTTTATATTACAACTTTAGAGACTAGTTAGGTTACACAACACTGCCCTGTGCATATTACACTCCAAGGCGCATATCGCATAGCACGCGCTAGTGCCTGTGCTATCTCGCGCTCTCCAATGAATCTGTCATTGCGCACAATGTATTGCATATTATATTTCACGCCTGGTTCATCTTATATCACACTTTTTGGTGCATAGTTTATACCATACACTATATCTAGTTTTCATTTTCAATCGTGCTCTCAGGACTATGTTCTATATAACACTGTGTTCACCTACCCTTTTCACGGGCATTACATTTTGCGATAGGGGGTGGAGGGTCAGGGGGTGTTTTTGCCAAGTGAGTCCGGAGTCACAGTCACTAACGTCTTCTTCTTCCTGAATAAAAGTGAGATTATGCTGCATACTTGTTCATATTTTAAGTAGTTTGCACAGACAAAATGTTTTAAAAACAATAAAGTTTCTAATACCCGCCTTCTCTGAACAGTTAGCTTGCTGCCCCATCCCCCTCCTCCCTATCCTCTGTTGTGTGAATCCATGGACTAGCCTCCTCCCTCCTGCCATGCATGGTCTGATGTGCTGCCACTGCCCTCAATTTAGTATGATGTACCAGTCCACTCCTCCTGCCCTCCATTGCCCAATTCTATGCCCCATCATTGACCTCCTGCTTAAACTCTGTGCTTAGCTTGCTGCCCCTATTCTCCTTCCCCCTGCCCTCCGATGTCTTTGTGCATGCCCCTGCTCCATCCTTTTTGCCCACCATGTCCCATGGACCTGCCACTCCTATCTACTCTGAGTGTTCTGTTGAGCTGCCACTCCCCTCCCACCTGCCTAGCATTGTCAGATGACTGTAACCTGTCCCTGCCACCTCCACCCTGCCTGTCCACATGCCATGCCCCTATCCGCTTCCTCCTGTCCTCCATGGTCCATTTTACTGCCACACCCTTCTGCCCTCCCTGGTCTGTTGTGCTGCAACTGCTCCTCCTGCCTGCCCCTCACGGTCTGTTTTGAGGCCCCTTCCCCTGAACTCTCTTGTCTGTGCCCAGGTCCTGACCCTCCCTTCTATCCTCCATGGTCCTTTGTGCATGCCCCTGTACCCTCCTTCTTGCCCATCATTGTCATTGTGCTGCCACTAACCCTCCCGCTTGCCATGCATGGTCTTCTGTGCTGCCATGGCCCCTCCCACCTTCCCAGTGTGGTCAGCTAGCTGCCCCTGACCCCCTCCCACCTTCCCTCCATGGTCTGTGTGTATGCCATCATAGTCTCACTGTTGCTCTCCATGGTGTGTCTTGTTTCTAGTGCCCATCCTGCCTGACCTCCATGGTCATCTTGCTGCACCTGCCCTGCCCCCTTGCCCCCAGCCCTCCTGGCTTGTCTGTTCCATTGTAATGCCCCTGATCCGTCCCTCCTGCCCTTTATGGTCTGTTATGCTGCAGCTTTCTCTCCTGTCTGTCCATTATAGTCATCTAGCTACCATTGCCTCTTTCCCCTCTGTTCTCTGTTGTCCATGTGCATGGTCCTGTCCCCTCCCTATTGCTTTCTATGGATTGTTGTGCTGCACTCCCGTCCCGGATGCCCTGTGTGGTGTATTGTGCTACTGCAAACCCTGATGCCTGCCCTGTAGGGTCAGTTTGGTGTACCTCTCCATGTCCCTCCTGCCCTCTGTTATCCGAGTCCATGTCCCTACTCCAATTCCTCCTGCCTACCATGATCCAATGTACCATACTTGCGAACATTTTGAACTTGGTAAGAGGAAGATTTTGAAAAAAAAACTGGGGTAGTTATTTTCCACTTTGAGTTACATTGAAAAAGAGGAGATTGTAGACAGGAGACAGATCAAATAAAGCCCATTTGAGCTTAAAAACATTGGAGGTTTCCTGGCTGAAATGGGTCTGTTGGCATGTATGGTTGTACTACCACTGCCTCTTATTTCTGCCCACAATGGTCTATTATATTGCCACAGCCTCTCTTGCCAGTCCTGTATTGTTGGTCTGTTGCCCCAGCCCCCCTTTCCACTGCCCTCCATAGTCTGTTGTGCTGCAACTGCCCTTCCTGCCTGACCAGTGTGGTCAAATTGTTGCCTCTGCACTCTCCTACCTGCCTTCAATTTTCAGAGTCCATGCCCCTGGCATCTGCCTCTCAACAGCATCCCAATGAACAACTAGATTGCTAACATTCTATATTTATTACAAAAGTGTGGAACGCCTGACGTCATCTTGACGTAATCAAAACTGTAATACCTAGAGCATTTCCTTTAGAAATTACATATATGAGAGGGTCTTATTTGCTTCAAAATTATGGTTAGTGCTCTAAAAAAACTAAAATGAGGACATATTTTCTGAGTTTTCAAATAGCGACAAAGCACTTTTAAATTATTTATAATCTTTATGTTTTTTTATCCAGTTGACCACTTGATTAAATGTTGCACTTAGGTGAGAGGATTTTGTGTTACAGAGCGGCAGACTTTGCAACTGGGGAACCAGGTTGGAGTTTCTGCTTCAGCTCAACATTCTGTGATTCTGGTCAAATCACTAATCTCCCCATGTCTACAACCAAAATGAATTTGATCTTGTGTGATATAACCAATGCTCATGTAAAGCACCCCAATACCTGACAAGTCTGCACTATATAAAACTGCAAATACACAAAAATAAGTGTTTTGCACACTTCTGTCAATGGGCTACATGTGGGTTTCATCTGGGTGATATTTGTGCTGCATTTGGGCTCTTTTGTCTCTGGTGGCCATCTTGGGAGATTTATTTGTTATGAAGTTTCCTAATTTCCTAATTTACTGCATTCTCCTCAGTAGGAAATGCTTTCAGTTTTTTACTTTTATTCCATCAAGAAGGTATTCAGATGTGTCACACATTTGCCATAAATTCTGAATGTTAGCACTCTAGTTGCTCATTAGATCACTGTAGTAAAGCTACTGCTCACCAGGGAAGTCTGCTGATGGTATTCAAAGTGCATGTTTCAGTCTGCATGTCAGAATTTTTTTATGAAATAGAAGAGGATTTGAGAACTCAAAATGTGCCTTAATTTTTCTTTCTGCAGCACTAATCATAATTTCTATGGCCCCCTGATTTTGTTCCTTTGTAAATTACATGTTTTAAGTGTTACCACTTTATTCCAATCAAGATGGCTTCAGGTGTGCCATACTTTTGTCATAAGTAGGACTGTTAGCGCTCTAGTTGTTCTTTAGAACACTCTGGGAAGCTGCAGTAGAATACAAAGGAATCAACTGACAGTCTCTGCCCTTGTTGGATGTACATGTTTTACTGAGAATGTCAGACTTCATTCTCGCATGACTGAGAAAGATAATGTGAATTTACAGAAAATATGCTCTCAGTTTAGCTTATAGATCACCTTCAAAACCTCTGTGGGAAAATCATGAGAAAATAGTTTTCTCTCAAACATGATTCATGATATCACAGCAGAAGGCTTTTTCACATGGTAAAATCACCTTAGAACACACCACAATACCTAAAATGAGTATGGCACCATCAACAAATGATTTATAATGTAACTAAAGTCTTAAAACATTCTATTAACTGCAATTCTTTTTAATGAGGTGCTATCATGTATATTGGTCCCAAGATGGCTGCCAACACTTCTTGGATGAAGTACTGACAGCCAATCAGATCTCACGATGAGATGTGTGGTTAGGCTCCGCCCAGATATATATGTGATTTTACTTTTGATTTTCTCCTGAACTACTGAACGGATTTACACCATTTAAGCAAAAGGCACGAGTCTGAACTGAGGACTACCTCTTTGCCAAATTTGGTGTAATTCCGTTCAGCAGTTCGGGCTGTAGCTGCGTCAACAGGTCCTATGGGAAAATGCATGGGGAAAATGTGTTTTGGGACCCCCCTTTTTTCTTGGCCCCCGCTTGACGAATCACCGTGAAATTTTCTGGATAGGAGTGGACCGGAGCTGGCCAAACGTTTGGAAAATTTCGCAAAGATTCGTCAATCGGCGCCAACATTATTCCAAATAGAATGTTGCGGATTTCCTATGGAAAATAGGTCCTAACTATAACTACCTACTGGCGACTGCCAGTAGGTAATATATATATATATATATATATATATATATATATCATACCCAACTCTCCAACACGTAGAGAAACGGAGTCGCACTCTCACGATTGGCTGACAAATACTTTTATTTAACAATGATGGTGGCAGTCCTGGCGCGTTTCGGTCAGAGGTGACCTTTCTCAAAGGTAAGCCACGCACTATTTGATGCTGTTAAAGTCCTCACATCGATTGCCTCCTTTTGTAGTTTCCGTCCCTCTAGTGGGTGCAGTTATCATTATACTGCATGCTGGTACATGTGGTTCGGTTAGCAGTAGCGTTTTCAAACCCTCCAGTGGGTAGTGCATTTTAATTTGTTCAATATTATTTATTTAAGTATAGTCAATGTCAGCATACAATCATGCTCCAAAGCAACTCATTTTCAAGGCTGCTCGGAAACCATACCGTAGACAGTCTTCGGTGGCAGGCACTTTCCCTTTCCGCTTTCACGAGCTTTTTCATCTTGTGGATCCTGACGGGAAGTCTGGCGCGCTTGCTGGTTGTGTGTAACTCCCGCGACTGAACCAAGCCGCTTTACATCATACCCAACTCTCCAACACGTAGAGAAACGGAGTCGCACTCTCACGATTGGCTGCCAAATACTTTTATTTAAAAATGATGGTGGCAGTCCTGATGCGTTTCGGTCCAAGGTGACCTTTCTCAAAGGTAAGCCACGCAATATTTGATGCTGTTAAAGTCCTCACATCGATTGCCTCATTTTGTAGTTTCCGTCCCTCTAGTGGGCGCAGTTATCATTATACGGCATGCTGGTACATGTGGGTCGTTTAGCAGTAGCGTTTTCAAACCCTCCAGTGGGTGGTGCATTTTGTTTTGTTCAATATTATTTATTTAAGTATAGTCAATGTCAGCATACAATCATGCTCCAAAGTAACTCATTTTCAAAGCTGCTCGGAAACCATACCATAAACAGTCTTCGGTGGCAGCCACTTTCCATTTCCGCTTTCACAAGCTTTTTCATCTTGTGGTTCCTGACGGGAAGTCTGGCGCGCTTGCTGGTTGTGTGTAACTCCCGCGACTGAACCAAGCCGCTTTACATCATACCCAACTCTCCAACACGTAGAGAAACGGAGTCGCAATCTCACGATTGGCTGCCAAATACTTTTATTTAACAATGATGGTGGCAGTCCTGATGCGTTTCGGTCCAAGGTGACCTTTCTCAAAGGTAAGCCACGCACTATTTGATACTGTTAAAGTCCTCACATCGGTTGCCTCCTTTTGTAGTTTCCGTCCCTCTAGTGGGCGCAGTTATCATTATACGGCATGCTGGTACATGTGGTTCGTTTAGCAGTTACGTTTTCAAACCCTCCAATGGGTAGTGTATTTTGTTTTGTTCAATATTATTTACTTAAGTATAGTCAATGTCAGCATACAATCATGCTCCAAAGCAACTCATTTTCAAAGCTGCTTGGAAACCATACCGTAGACAGTCTTCGGTGGCAGCCACTTTCCCTTTCCGCTTTCACAAGCTTTTTCATCTTGTTGTTCCTGATGGGAAGTCTGGTGCGCTTGCTGGTTGTGCATAACTCCCGTGACTGAACCAAGCCGCTTTACATCATACCCAACTCTCCAACACGTAGAGAAACGGAGTCGCACTCTCACGATTGGCTGACAAATACTTTTATTTAACAATGATGGTGGTAGTCCTGACGCGTTTAGGTCCAAGGTGACCTTTCTCAAAGGTAAGCCACGCACTATTTGATGCTGTTAAAGTCCTCACATCGATTGCCTCCTTTTGTAGTTTCTGTCCCTCTAGTGGGCGCAGTTATCATTATACGGCATGCTGGTACATGTGGTTCGTTTAGCAGTAGCGTTTTCAAACCCTCCAGTGGGTAGTGCATTTTGTTTTGTTCAAAATATTTATTTAAGTATAGTCAATGTCAGCATACAATCATGCTCCAAAGTAACTCATTTTCAAAGCTGCTCGGAAACCATACCATATACAGTCTTCGGTGGCAGCCACTTTCCCTTTCCGCTTTCACAAGCTTTTTCATCTTGTGGTTCCTGACGGGAAGTCTGGCGCGCTTGCTGGTTGTGTGTAACTCCCGCTACTGAACCAAGCCGCTTTACATCATACCCAACTCTCCAACACGTGGAGAAACGGAGTCGCACTCTCATGATTGGCTGACAAATACTTGTATTTAACAATGATGGTGGCAGTCCTGATGCGTTTCGGTCCAAGGTGACCTTTCTCAAAGGTAAGCCGCGCACTATTTGATGCTGTTAAAGTCCTCACATTGATTGCCTCCTTTTGTAGTTTCCGTCCCTCTAGTGGGCGCAGTTATCATTATACGGCATGCTGGTACATGTGGTTCGGTTAGCAGTAGCGTTTTCAAACCCTCCAGTGGGTAGTGTATTTTGTTTTGTTCAATATTATTTACTTAAGTATAGTCAATGTCAGCATACAATCATGCTCCAAAGCAACTCATTTTCAAAGCTGCTTGGAAACCATACCGTAGACAGTCTTCGGTGGCAGCCACTTTCCCTTTCCGCTTTCACAAGCTTTTTCATCTTGTGGTTCCTGATGGGAAGTCTGGCGCGCTTGCTGGTTGTGCATAACTCCCGCGACTGAACCAAGCCGCTTTACATCATACCCAACTCTCCAACACGTAGAGAAACGGAGTCGCACTCTCACGATTGGCTGACAAATACTTTTATTTAACAATGATGGTGGTAGTCCTGACGCGTTTAGGTCCAAGGTGACCTTTCTCAAAGGTAAGCCACGCACTATTTGATGCTGTTAAAGTCCTCACATCGATTGCCTCCTTTTGTAGTTTCTGTCCCTCTAGTGGGCCCAGTTATCATTATACGGCATGCTGGTACATGTGGTTCGTTTAGCAGTAGCGTTTTCAAACCCTCCAGTGGGTGGTGCATTTTGTTTTGTTCAATATTATTTATTTAAGTATAGTCAATGTCAGCATACAATCATGCTCCAAAGTAACTCATTTTCAAAGCTGCTCGGAAACCATACCATAAACAGTCTTCGGTGGCAGCCACTTTCCATTTCCGCTTTCACAAGCTTTTTCATCTTGTGGTTCCTGACGGGAAGTCTGGCGCGCTTGCTGGTTGTGTGTAACTCCTGCGACTGAACCAAGCCGCTTTACATCAAACCCAACTCTCCAACACGTAGAGAAACGGAGTCGCACTCTCACGATTGGCTGCCAAATACTTTTATTTAACAATGATGGTGGCAGTCCTGATGCGTTTCGGTCCAAGGTGACCTTTCTCAAAGGTAAGCCACGCACTATTTGATGCTGTTAAAGTCCTCACATCGGTTGCCTCCTTTTGTAGTTTCCGTCCCTCTAGTGGGCGCAGTTATCATTATACGGCATGCTGGTACATGTGGTTCGGTTAGCAGTTGCGTTTTCAAACCCTCCAGTGGGTGGTGCATTTTGTTTTGTTCAATATTATTTATTTAAGTATAGTCAATGTCAGCATACAATCATGCTCCAAAGCAACTCAGTTTCAAAGCTGCTCGGAAACCATACCGTAGACAGTATTCGGTGGCAGCCACTTTCCCTTTCCGCTTTCACAAGCTTTTTCATCTGGTGGTTCCTGACGGGAAGTCTGGCGCGCTTGCTGGTTGTATGTAACTCCCGCGACTGAACCAAGCCGCTTTACATCATACCCAACTCTCCAACACGTGGAGAAACGGTTTCGCACTCTCACGATTGGCTGACAAATACTTGTATTTAACAATGATGGTGGCAGTCCTGATGCGTTTCGGTCCAAGGTGACCTTTCTCAAAGGTAAGCCGCGCACTATTTGATGCTGTTAAAGTCCTCACATCGATTGCCTCCTTTTGTAGTTTCCGTCCCTCTAGTGGGCCCAGTTATCATTATACGGCATGCTGGTACATGTGGTTCGTTTAGCAGTAGCGTTTTCAAACCCTCCAGTGGGTAGTGCATTTTGTTTTGTTCAATATTATTTATTTAAGTATAGTCAATGTCAGCATACAATCATGCTCCAAAGTAACTCATTTTCAAAGCTGCTCGGAAACCATACCATAAACAGCCTTCGGTGGCAGCCACTTTCCCTTTCCGCTTTCACAAACTTTTTCATCTTGTGGTTCCTGACGGGAAGTCTGGCGTGCTTGCTGGTTGTGTGTAACTCCCGCGACTGAACCAAGCCGCTTTACATCATACCCAACTCTCCAACACGTAGAGAAACGGAGTCGCACTCTCACGATTGGCTGACAAATACTTTTATTTAACAATGATGGTGGTAGTCCTGACGCGTTTAGGTCCAAGGTGACCTTTCTCAAAGGTAAGCCACGCACTATTTGATGCTGTTAAAGTCCTCACATCGATTGCCTCCTTTTGTATTTTCCGTCCCTCTAGTGGGCGCAGTTATCATTATACGGCATGCTGGTACATGTGGTTCGTTTAGCAGTTGCGTTTTCAAACCCTCCAATGGGTAGTGTATTTTGTTTTGTTCAATATTATTTACTTAAGTATAGTCAATGTCAGCATACAATCATGCTCCAAAGCAACTCATTTTCAAAGCTGCTTGGAAACCATACCGTAGACAGTCTTCGGTGGCAGCCACTTTCCCTTTCCGCTTTCACAAGCTTTTTCATCTTGTTGTTCCTGATGGGAAGTCTGGCGTGCTTGCTGGTTGTGCATAACTCCCGCGACTGAACCAAGCCGCTTTACATCATACCCAACTCTCCAACACGTAGAGAAACGGAGTCGCACTCTCACGATTGGCTGACAAATACTTTTATTTAACAATGATGGTGGTAGTCCTGACGCGTTTAGGTCCAAGGTGACCTTTCTCAAAGGTAAGCCACGCACTATTTGATGCTGTTAAAGTCCTCACATCGATTGCCTCCTTTTGTAGTTTCTGTCCCTCTAGTGGGCGCAGTTATCATTATACGGCATGCTGGTACATGTGGTTCGTTTAGCAGTAGCGTTTTCAAACCCTCCAGTGGGTAGTGCATTTTGTTTTGTTCAAAATATTTATTTAAGTATAGTCAATGTCAGCATACAATTATGCTCCAAAGTAACTCATTTTCAAAGCTGCTCGGAAACCATACCATAAACAGTCTTCGGTGGCAGCCACTTTCCCTTTCCGCTTTCACAAGCTTTTTCATCTTGTGGTTCCTGACGGGAAGTCTGGCGCGCTTGCTGGTTGTGTGTAACTCCCGCTACTGAACCAAGCCGCTTTACATCATACCCAACTCTGCAACACGTGGAGAAACGGAGTCGCACTCTCACGATTGGCTGACAAATATTTGTATTTAACAATGATGGTGGCAGTCCTGACGCGTTTAGGTCCAAGGTGACCTTTCTCAAAGGTAAGCCACGCACTATTTGATGCTGTTAAAGTCCTCACATCGATTGCCTCCTTTTGTAGTTTCTGTCCCTCTAGTGGGCGCAGTTATCATTATACGGCATGCTGGTACATGTGGGTCGTTTAGCAGTAGCGTTTTCAAACCCTCCAGTGGGTACTGCATTTTGTTTTGTTCAATATTATTTATTTAAGTATAGTCAATGTCAGCATACAATCATGCTCCAAAGTAATTCATTTTCAAAGCTGCTCGGAAACCATACCATAAACAGTCTTCGGTGGCAGCCACTTTCCCTTTCCGCTTTCACAAGCTTTTTCATCTTGTGGTTCCTGACGGGAAGTCTGGCGCGCTTGCTGGTTGTGTGTAACTCCCGCGACTGAACCAAGCCGCTTTACATCATACCCAACTCTCCAACACATGGAGAAACGGAGTCGCACTCTCATGATTGGCTGACAAATATTTGTATTTAACAATGATGGTGGCAGTCCTGACGCGTTTAGGTCCAAGGTGACCTTTCTCAAAGGTAAGCCGCGCACTATTTGATGCTGTTAAAGTCCTCACATTGATTGCCTCCTTTTGTAGTTTCCGTCCCTCTAGTGGGCGCAGTTATCATTATACGGCATGCTGGTACATGTGGTTCGGTTAGCAGTAGCGTTTTCAAACCCTCCAGTGGGTAGTGTATTTTGTTTTGTTCAATATTATTTACGTAAGTATAGTCAATGTCAGCATACAATCATGCTCCAAAGCAACTCATTTTCAAAGCTGCTTGGAAACCATACCGTAGACAGTCTTCGGTGGCATCCACTTTCCCTTTCCGCTTTCACAAGCTTTTTCATCTTGTGGTTCCTGATGGGAAGTCTGGCGCGCTTGCTGGTTGTGCATAACTCCCGCGACTGAACCAAGCCGCTTTACATCATACCCAACTCTCCAACACGTAGAGAAACGGAGTCGCACTCTCACGATTGGCTGACAAATACTTTTATTTAACAATGATGGTGGTAGTCCTGACGCGTTTAGGTCCAAGGTGACCTTTCTCAAAGGTAAGCCACGCACTATTTGATGCTGTTAAAGTCCTCACATCGATTGCCTCCTTTTGTAGTTTCTGTCCCTCTAGTGGGCCCAGTTATCATTATACGGCATGCTGGTACATGTGGTTCGTTTAGCAGTAGCGTTTTCAAACCCTCCAGTGGGTAGTGCATTTTGTTTTGTTCAATATTATTTATTTAAGTATAGTCAATGTCAGCATACAATCATGCTCCAAAGTAACTCATTTTCAAAGCTGCTCGGAAACCATACCATAAACAGTCTTCAGTGGCAGCCACTTTCCATTTCCGCTTTCACAAGCTTTTTCATCTTGTGGTTCCTGACGGGAAGTCTGGCGCGCTTGCTGGTTGTGTGTAACTCCCGCGACTGAACCAAGCCGCTTTACATCAAACCCAACTCTCCAACACGTAGAGAAACGGAGTCGCACTCTCACGATTGGCTGCCAAATACTTTTATTTAACAATGATGGTGGCAGTCCTGATGCGTTTCGGTCCAAGGTGACCTTTCTCAAAGGTAAGCCACGCACTATTTGATGCTGTTAAAGTCCTCACATCGGTTGCCTCCTTTTGTAGTTTCCGTCCCTCTAGTGGGCGCAGTTATCATTATACGGCATGCTGGTACATGTGGTTCGTTTAGCAGTTGCGTTTTCAAACCCTCCAGTGGGTGGTGCATTTTGTTTTGTTCAATATTATTTATTTAAGTATAGTCAATGTCAGCAAACAATCATGCTCCAAAGCAACTCAGTTTCAAAGCTGCTCGGAAACCATACCGTAGACAGTCTTCGGTGGCAGCCACTTTCCCTTTCCGCTTTCACAAGCTTTTTCATCTTGTGGTTCCTGACGGGAAGTCTGGCGCGCTTGCTGGTTGTATGTAACTCCCGCGACTGAACCAAGCCGCTTTACATCATACCCAACTCTCCAACACGTGGAGAAACGGAGTCGCACTCTCACGATTGGCTGACAAATACTTGTATTTAACAATGATGGTGGCAGTCCTGATGCGTTTCGGTCCAAGGTGACCTTTCTCAAAGGTAAGCCGCGCACTATTTGATGCTGTTAAAGTCCTCACATCGATTGCCTCCTTTTGTAGTTTCCGTCCCTCTAGTGGGCCCAGTTATCATTATACGGCATGCTGGTACATGTGGTTCGTTTAGCAGTAGCGTTTTCAAACCCTCCAGTGGGTAGTGCATTTTGTTTTGTTCAATATTATTTATTTAAGTATAGTCAATGTCAGCATACAATCATGCTCCAATTAACTCATTTTCAAAGCTGCTCGGAAACCATACCATAAACAGCCTTCGGTGGCAGCCACTTTCCCTTTCCGCTTTCACAAGCTTTTTCATCTTGTGGTTCCTGACGGGAAGTCTGGCGCGCTTGCTGGTTGTGTGTAACTCCCGCGACTGAACCAAGCCGCTTTACATCATACCCAACTCTCCAACACGTAGAGAAACGGAGTCGCACTCTCACGATTGGCTGACAAATACTTTTATTTAACAATGATGGTGGTAGTCCTGACGCGTTTAGGTCCAAGGTGACCTTTCTCAAAGGTAAGCCACGCACTATTTGATGCTGTGAAAGTCCTCACATCGATTGCCTCCTTTTGTAGTTTCCGTCCCTCTAGTGGGCGCAGTTATCATTATACGGCATGCTGGTACATGTGGTTCGTTTAGCAGTTGCGTTTTCAAACCCTCCAGTGGGTAGTGTATTTTGTTTTGTTCAATATTATTTACTTAAGTATAGTCAATGTCAGCATACAATCATGCTCCAAAGCAACTCATTTTCAAAGCTGCTTGGAAACCATACCGTAGACAGTCTTCGGTGGCAGCCACTTTCCCTTTCCGCTTTCACAAGCTTTTTCATCTTGTGGTTCCTGACGGGAAGTCTGGCGCGCTTGCTGGTTGTGTGTAACTCCCGCGACTGAACCAAGCCGCTTTACATCATACCCAACTCTCCAACACGTAGAGAAACGGAGTCGCACTCTCACGATTGGCTGACAAATACTTTTATTTAACAATGATGGTGGTAGTCCTGACGCGTTTAGGTCCAAGGTGACCTTTCTCAAAGGTAAGCCACGCACTATTTGATGCTGTTAAAGTCCTCACATCGATTGCCTCCTTTTGTATTTTCCGTCCCTCTAGTGGGCGCAGTTATCATTATACGGCATGCTGGTACATGTGGTTCGTTTAGCAGTTGCGTTTTCAAACCCTCCAATGGGTAGTGTATTTTGTTTTGTTCAATATTATTTACTTAAGTATAGTCAATGTCAGCATACAATCATGCTCCAAAGCAACTCATTTTCAAAGCTGCTTGGAAACCATACCGTAGACAGTCTTCGGTGGCAGCCACTTTCCCTTTCCGCTTTCACAAGCTTTTTCATCTTGTGGTTCCTGATGGGAAGTCTGGCGCGCTTGCTGGTTGTGCATAACTCCCGCGACTGAACCAAGCCGCTTTACATCATACCCAACTCTCCAACACGTAGAGAAACGGAGTCGCACTCTCACGATTGGCTGACAAATACTTTTATTTAACAATGATGGTGGCAGTCCTGACGCGTTTCCGTCCCTCTAGTGGGCGCAGTTATCATTATACGGCATGCTGGTACATGTGGTTCGTTTAGCAGTAGCGTTTTCATATATATATATATATATATATATATATATATATATATATATATATATATATATATATATATATATATATTTGCTACAATGTTTCCATCAAAGGAATTCCACGCACACTCACAGATGCCATCATAATTCAAGAAAAATACAATTGATGTAAACTTCTCCAGCAATTTTATTTCAAAGCGTGCCTGCCACTTTTTACTTGAACGTAATATCCAATATGCTGATCACAACAAAATGCTATTGGAAATGATAAAACATTGCCTTACACAGAACATCTTCATGTTTGGAGAGGAAATCTATCGTCAAGTAAAAAGAATGGCGATGGGCTTTGCCTTTAGTCCAAGCTATGCCTGCCTAACGATGGAAAGGTGGGAGAGCAACCTGGCGTGGAACTCCAATAATGATGTACATGTCAACAAAATCATCATGTGGTCAAGATATATTGATGATCTGCTTTTAATTTGGGATGCTCTAAGGAGGAATTTGAGGAGTACTTTGAGATTTTAAACAACACAGAAACAAATCTCCGATTCACTTATTAAATAAGTGAGGAAAGAGTGGTCTTCCTTGATACTGAAATATATATTGAGAATAATGAAGTGCATACCACACTGCACCGTAAGAAACCAGCAACTAATGCCACATTACACGCTGACAGTTTCCACCAACCAAGTTTGATAAACAGTATTTGTGAGAAGTTGGCCTGGCATATGCTGGTCACTAGTGCTGGTCACTAGTTATAGTGGCCACCTTGCACCAGCCCATTCTTATGGTAGATAGGTTTAAGACAACCTTTTAAAGAAAGCTATCCTAGTTGTAGCTGTGGAGAGCAGCCTTCAGGCTAAGTCTCAGAGGAATGTAAAGCAGATTGTTTTACCTTATAATCTCTTGAATTACCAAATGAAAGGACTCCACACAGGTATATATATAAAATATATATGTATTTATTTCTAGACACACTCTACTAATCTCTTTATGAGATTAGAAGTCAGGAACATATGCACAAATCAATGTTTCACAACAAATTAAGCACTTATATGGCTGGGGCCCTAGGGGCGTACCAGACCATATACTAAAAAAGAGGTTTAGGAATGTCGACTTGCAAGGGGACAAGGCCTTGGGCCTTTAGAATCGCTGGGGCCTCACTAATCCACCCAAGGCAGGTAAGTAAAGGACCCACGGGAGACGCGTGCAGTGTGAGAACACAGCCGCGGGTTCCCTATTGATTTCAATGGAGCAAGACGCGGTTGGATTTTTAATGTTTTAGGGTACTTCAGGAGAGTCTACAAGAAAGCCACTCACAAGGTAAGTACTTCGAGGCCCAACACCCACAGGAGCACCGGAGTGCACGAGTTCCCTCACCCAGGGAAGCCGGGTGCATAGGTGTCTTTTGGTGTTGGGTCGCGGCGTCGTTTTCAATGGAAGCCAAAGAAGATTTGCTGCTTGTGAAGACTGGAGAAGTGTCCGGTGGAATCCAAGGCTGGATTCAGAAGAAGGAAGACCTGAAAGCAGAAGGGACAGTGTTCACAGTCACTTGCCAGTGACCCGGGGCCAGGAAGATGGATACCCACGGTAGTCAGGTAATTTCAGGTGATTCACGGGTGTCTTGTCTCTTCAACCACGAGGTCCAGGAGGCGTCAACGACAACCAGGAGCTGGATTCGGAGTGTCCCACAAAGTCTGCAGCTTACTAAGGTGTCAACAACCGGATTGGAGCCAACAAGCCTTGGCAACAGCAAGTCTTGTGGAATGTGAAGAAAGTTAGCGGTTCAGACCAGCAAGGTCTGAGGGACTCACCCAGCAAGGGTAAGTCAGGGCAGGCCTGGAGCAACCAGGGGAGCCCTTTGGTTTGATGAGAAAGTCTTCAGGGGACCCATAAGCCAGCCGGCAAGGGATCGCAAAGACGCCTCATGAGGATTCGCTTCACAGGAGCCCACGGTCACTCGGGACGAGGTAGGCCTCTGATTTTCAAGGGAAATCCTGCTGGAGGCTTGGACCACACGTGGTCCAATGCACAGGTTCGTAGAACGTCGTGAAGGGGTTGCACTTGACAATAGTGCACCGTACCCGGGTATTGCTGTTCCTCGTCACTCGCCTCAGGTTTGCTGGGGACTCACAATGGCCGTCGAGAAGTCAGGAAATCCACTTCCAGGGCTGCTGGGACTTCGGACTCTGGCAGGAGCGGTAAAAGTTTTGGTGCCTGACAAGCAGGGGAGTCACTCCTTGACTCCAAGGGAGATTCTTCAGTCTTCCAAAGGTAGTGGAACGTCGAAGGTCCAGGATTCTTCTTGTAAAGCGTCGTCCAGGGATATCTAGTTTGCAATGGCAAGGTTTCCCTATCTTATACTAAAGGAAAGGGATGGACTAGCTCTATGACCACTCCTCTGGGAGGCCTGCTTTTTGCAGGGCCTCCAAAACATTTCTGAGGTCTTGACCTTGGTTGGAGCTACCCATTCCATTATGGTCTGGATTTTGCTCTGCAATGGTTGAACCTGGCCTCCACCTACAAGGTGGCCCAGGTACACAACCTGACTCTGCCCTATCTTGCACTTAGTGGCCTTGATAGTGAGGCCTGCTTTTTGCAGGGCCTCCAAAACATTTCTGTGGTCTTGACCTTCATCATTCAGTTGGGTACTAGGGGCCTTATGAGCCCCTAGTACCACATACTAGGAGCTCATAAGGTACCACAGTATCCAATCACTAGTGCATCTAATATGCACTCCAAGTTGTTTAGAGAGAACAGAGAGACTGGGGCCCTGATTAGCAGGGACCCAGCCAGACTATAGCCATTTTTCAAACCAAAGGGCATCACCACAAAGTGGTAGTGCCCACCAGGGGTTGAAAATGCTGTTTTGGCCTTGGCATCATCAGCTAACTTGATTTGGTCAAATGTACTAAGATACTTGGCTGAGGCCAAGGTATCTATCACTTCATCTGCCCTGGGAATTGGATAGGCATCAGTCCTGGTGACTGCATTAAGGCCTCTGTAGTCTACACAAAAGCTCATTTCTTTCTTACCAACCTGGGTATGAGGTTTAGGCACAAGGACTACTGGATCAGGGGAGTGGGTGGTTACACCCACTTCCGTTTGTCCAGTTTCGCGCCAGAGCAGGAGCAGGTAGCCCCTGAACTGGTTTGAGCTGGCATATGCACAGAGGAGCCTACCCCCCAGTGCAGGACTTCAAAGCACTCTAGGAGTGAACCCACCCAGCCCCAATACACTAAATCCTGTTTGGAAGGTGGTGACCCCTCCCTGTGACAGGATGCCTATTGTTGGGCCTCCTCCACTGCGAGTTTCAGTCAGCAGCAGGAGGGCAGCCCAGTGTCTGTGCTGGTGGCATCCATTTTGTGATGCCAGGCTCTTTCAGATTTCTACAGTGTTTCCACAGTAGGTACATGTCTATCCCTCTAGAAGGGTGGGATCATACTCCCACACCAGTTACTGGTGTGGGGGTATGATTTCAAGGCGTTTGACACCAAACACGACATGTTTTGATGCAGCCATCCCAAAGTTAGCATTTACTGCTAGGTTATAATGCACTTAAGAGTATATGGTTTAACCGCATCCACAAACAGCCACAGAGAATCGACTCTGCCAGCTGCAGAGGGACCCTGCTCATGCAGAGGCACCCCCTCACATGTAAACCAATCACCCTGCCCTCAGGATTGATAGGGCCTGCCTTAGGGGTGACTTCTAGGTTTATATGTGTGTGTAAGGTGAGATATAGGAAACCTATACCACAGTGAGGAGTGCTAACACTACCTCACCCAGGCTGCAGTAGCAGGCTTGTGGTGTCCGATTTAGTCTGCTTCCCAGGGGTGGCATAATACATGCATCAGCCCCTGGTAGGCCTGTGAAGTACCTATGCCCTTGGTACCTAAGGTACCACATACTAGGGGCTCATAAGGTACCACAGTATCCAATCACTAGTGCATCTAATATGCACTCCAAGTTGTTTAGAGAGAACAGAGAGACTGGGGCCCTGATTAGCAGGGACCCAGCCAGACTATAGCCAGAAACCAGTGTTAACATCAGAAAAAATGTGGAGGCAACATAAGTGCAGATCCTACTCTCCTACACAACCCCCCACAAACGCAGGGACACTAAACTAACCTTGACCAGTTGAGTCTTCGTGTTCTAAGTGGAAATACCTTGAGAGTCCATCTGCATTGGCATGTTGGGTCCCAGGTCTATGTTCCACTGTATAGTCCATCCCCTGTAGGGAAATGGACCACCTTAGCAGTTTTGGGTTTTCACCTTTCATCTGTTTAAGCCATAGAAGGGGCTTGTGGTCAGTCTTAACTATGAAGTGAGTGCCAAACAAGTATGGCCTCAGCTTCTTCAGGGCCCACACCACAGCAAAGGCCTCCCTCTCTATAGCTGACCAACGTTTCTCTCTAGGGGTCAGCCTTCTGCTTATAAAAGCTACTGGCTGGTCTTGACCTTCATCATTCAGTTGAGACAGTACAGATCCCACACCCAGCTCAGAAGCATCTGTTTGGACAATGAACTTGTTGGTGTAGTCTGGACTCTGTAAGATGGGGGCAGTGCACATGGCCTGCTTTTGGTCTTCAAATGCCTTTTGACAGCTAGCTGTCCACTGAACCTTCTTTGGCATTTTCTTTGAGGTAAGATCATTTAAGGGGGTCACTATAGATCCATATCCCTTAACAAACCTCCTATAGTACCCAGTCAGGCCCAAAAAGGCTCTCACCTGTGTCTGGGTGGTTGGAGCTACCCATTCCATGATGGTCTGGATTTTGCTCTGCAATGGTTGAACCTGGCCTCCACCTACAAGGTGGCCCAGGTACACAACCTGACTCTGCCCTATCTTGCACTTAGTGGCCTTGATAGTGAGGCCTGCTTTTTGCAGGGCCTCCAAAACATTTCTGAGGTGGACCAGGTGATCCTGCCAGGAGGAAACTAAAGACAGCAATATCATCTAGATAAGCTGAGCAATAAGTTTCCATACCTGTCAGAACTTTGTTCACCAACCTCTGAAAAGTGGCAGGTGCATTTTTCAAACCAAAGGGCATCACCATAAAGTGGTAGTGCCCACCAGGGGTTGAAAATGCTGTTTTGGCCTTGGCATCATCAGCTAACTTGATTTGGTCAAATGTACTAAGATACTTGGCTGAGGCCAAGGTATCTATCACTTCATCTGTCCTGGGAATTGGATAGGCATCAGTCCTGGTGACTGCATTAAGGCCTCTGTAGTCTACACAAAAGCTCATTTCTTTCTTACCACCCTGGGTATGAGGTTTAGGCACAAGGACCACTGGACTAGCCCAAGGGCTATCTGAAGGCACAATCACACCTAGTTCCAACATTTTCTGGACTTCAGTTCTGATACAGTCCCTGACATGGTCAGGTTGCCTGTAGATTTTACACTTGACAGGCAGACTGTCTCCGGTGTCCACCTCTTGGGTGCACCAGGAAGTCTGACTAGGGGACAGGCTAAACATATGTCTAAACTGTTGCAGAACTTGTCTGCATTCAGTTTGCTGATGATCAGTGAGGCTGCTTGCCAAAGCAACACCATCGACTGACCCATCATCAGGGTTCTGTGAGAGCAGGTCAGGGAGAGGGTCACTCTCCTCCTCCTGTTCCTCATCAGTTGCCATGAGCAAGCCCATGTCAGCCCTGTCAACATATGGTTTCAATCTGTTTACATGGAGCACCCTAAGGGGGCTCCTGGGAGTTCCAAGCTTTACCAAGTAGGTGACTTCTCCCTTTTGCTCAACAGTTGTATGGGGGCCACTCCACTTATCTTGGAGAGCTGCTGGGGCCACAGGCTCCAACACCCATACTTTCTGTCCTGACTGGTATACAGTCAGCACAGCCTTTTGGTCATGCCAAGTTTTTTGTAGTTCTTGGCTGGCCTCCAGGTTTTTAGTTGCCTTCTTCATGTATTCGGTCATCCTGGAGCGGGGACCAAGTACATAATCCATCACATCCTGTTTGGGAGGTTTGAGAGGTAACTCCCAGCCCTCCTTCACCAAACATAATGGACCTCTTACAGGATGCCCAAACAGAAGTTCAAAAGGGCTGTAGCCAACCCCCTTCTGTGGAACCTCTCTGTATGCAAACAGAAGACAGGGAAGTAAAAGGTCCTATTTTCGCCTAAGCTTTTCTGGGAGGCCTTTAATCATTCCCTGTAGGGTTTTGTTGAACCTTTCAACTAACCCATTACAGTGTGGGTGATAGGGAGTAGTGAATTTGTAGTTTACACCACACTCATTCCACATTGCTTTTAGATACCCTGACATGAAGTTGGTACCTCTGTCAGATATAACCTCCTTAGGGAAACCCACTCTGGAAAAAACTCCAATGAGGGCTCTTGCCACCACAGGGGCATCCCTACCCTGTCAATCCCTACCCTTTCAAAGGGTATCCCCCACCACAAGTAGTGGTATCGGGGGGCCTTTGTTGTGCCACCTGACTTGCCACTGGCTTGGCAAGTGACACAGGAGCGACAAAACTCCTTGGTGTCCTCTGACATGTGGGGCCAATGAAAATGCGGAACAAGCCTGTCCCAGGTCTTGTTTTGGCCCAAGTGTCCTGCCAAAGGGATGTCATGTGCTAGGGTCAAGAGGAACCCCCCTAAACTTCGGAGGCATTACCAACCTCCTGGTAGTTCCAGGGGTAGGGGGATCTCTAGCCTCAGAATATAGGAGCCCCCTCATCCCAATACCCTTTATGGGACCCACTAGCACTCCCAGCAGCAGCCTGCTGTCTGAGGGGTTCAAGAGAGGGGCAGCACTGCTGCTCTTTGCTCAGATCTTCCCTAGAAGGTCCCCCAGCCCCCAAGAACTCAACCTGATCAGGTTCAAGTCCCTCTGGGGCAGTTCCTTCTTCACGATCTGCTCTCCCTCCCTCAGGAGGGTAATCTGTGATCTGAGACAGAGGGGAAGGCACTGCTTTAACCCTACTGCTCCTCCTCTTGGGTAGCATCTGGTCCATAGTTTCAGGATCCAGAGCTGGTTCAACTTTATGCATTTTGGCCTGTGACCTGGTCACAGCAAATACCTCTGCAGGTATGCCCAACATCTCAACTTGAGTCCATAACTCTAATTCAGACCAGGCTGAAGTCTCTAGATCATTGCCCAATAGACATTCGACAGGGAGGTCTGCACTGACTACTACCTTTTTGAGGCCAGTTACCCCACCCCAGGAGAAATTCACAACTGTCAGACTATGGTTGGTCCTGACATTGCTTGCATTGGTAACCTGGTACATTTCACCCAGGATGATCTGCTCAGGGTCCACCAGATCCTCTGCCACCATGGTGACACTAGCACCTGTGTCCTTGAATGCCAAAGCCTGTTTGCCATTTATTACAGGCTGCTGTTTATATTTGCCCAGATTACTGGAGCTCACTAGGAAGGACATATCAATGTCTCCCTCACAAACCAGCAATGCCTGAGTGGGTACTCTGACGAGGCAAGAGTCCACTTCAGAACCCAGGGTCAACCCTACTACACCTTATTCTGATTTCCACCTCCACCTGTAGCTGTACTAGGGGGAACAGTTGCCTTAGGAGCAGGAGTGGTGGTGGTTTGGTCTTTGGACTTGTTACAGTCAGAAGTTCAGTGTCCTTTCTGTTTACAGAATTTGCATCAGGGCTTCTTTTGGCCTTTCCCTTTGTTAGACTGTAAATCCGCACCAGATGCAGATTTTTGGGGCCCTTGTGAAGACTTCTGGTCTTGTGACTTATCCCCACCTTTCTCAGAGCCTTTAGGATCCTGCTTCTTAGTGTCACCCCCTTGGTTCTGGGTTTTCTGCCTCACCCTGGTTCTGACCCATTTGTCTGCCTTCTTTCCCAATTCTTGATGAAAGGTCAGATGAGAGTCCACCAAGTATTGAGGCAAAACTGGTTTTGGCAATTATTAAGGATCTGTTCTCTCATCATAAGATTATACAATCCCTTAAAATCAGTAACTCTACTACCAACCAGCCAACCCTCCAGAGCCTTGGTTGCACAATCAACAAAGTCAGTCCAGTCCTGATTCTGTGCTTTCTGGGTATCTCTGAACTTCAACCTGTACTACTACTTTGGTTAAGCCAAACACATCTATTAATGCACTCTTCAGGACTTCATAATCATCAGCATCCTCTTCTCTAACAGTGAGAAGTTTGTCTCTACCTTTATCAGAAAAGGAGAGCCACAAAATTGCTGTCCACTGTTTCTGGGGAACCTGTTGTACTTTACAGGTCCTCTCCATAGCAGTTATCCACTTGCGGATATCATCCCCACTCTGATAGGGAGGAACAGCCTAGGACAGGTTCCTATGGTCTGGAATGTAATCTCTGACTCTAGGGACACTGTTGCTGCCACCAGGGGTATCTAAACCCTCTCTTCTAGAAGCTCTTTGGAGCTCAAAGGCTTCATTGTCTAATGCCAACTGCTTGGCCTTAAGGGCAACTCTTGCTTCCTCATACTGTAGCAGTTTGTACATTCTTTCAGAGGAGGTCTCTCTTCTATTAAAGTATGAGTTCCTCTGCTGGACAGATTCTCTGCCAGAGTAATATGAGTGCTCAGATTCCCTAGAAAGGGATCTAGGCCTCTCCTCCACTCTGTCAGTTCTCTTAGGGAGAACTCCCATGTGGGTCTGGCCCTTCAATTACAGAGTCCAGGTCATCTTGATTTTCATCATCTGACCTAGAGACTATAGCTGACCCACCCCCTGATCCAGATCCATTAGCTCCTAGAGCTAATCTAAGATCATCTGCTGTCAGCAGATCTATCTAGTGTAGTGTGGAGGGACTCTGTCCTAGCTTCATGTGCCTTGCAGCACACATGGCCTTCAAGTCAAAGAAGGCCATGTCCTTATACTGAAGCTGGGTGGACCCACTGGCTCCATCCCTTGAGGACATTCTAGTGTTGTGCAGTGTTGTACTACCTACACTAGTTTGTGGCCTCCTGATCCTAGCTTGAGCTGTAGCAAGGGTGTGCTATCCCTTCACAAACAGCTCTAGGTTCAGTAGAACTTGTTGATACTAAGCTTGACTTTATATGTACCTTGAGTACCTTTAGTGGTTTTCAGTTAGTAATTCAAATAGAGATTTTCTGGTAAAACAATGGCAAGCTGGAATCCCACACACTGCCCACCAATGTGAGAAGTTGGCCTGGCATATGCTGGTCACTAGTTATAGTGGCCACCTTGCACCAGCCCAATTCGACTCTTATGGTACATAGGTTTAAGACAACCTTTTAAAGAAAGCTATCCTAGTGGTAGCTGTGGAGAGCAGCCTTCAGGCTAAGTCTCAGAGGAATGTAAAGCAGCTTGTTTTACCTTATAATCTCTTGAATTACCAAATGAAAGGACACCACACAGGTATATATATAAAATATATCTGTATTTATTTCTAGACACACTCTACTAATCTCTTTATGAGATTAGAAGTCAGGAACATATGCATAAATCAATGTTTCACAACAAATTAAGCACAAATATGGCTGGGGCCCTAGGGGCGTACCAGACCATATACTAAAAAAGAGGTTTAGGAATGTCGACTTGCAAGAGGACAAGGCCTAGGGCCTTTAGAATCGCTGGTGCCTCACTAATCCACCCAAGGCAGGTAAGTAAAGGACCCACGGGAGACGCGTGCAGTGTGAGAACACAGCTGCGGGTTCCCTATTGATTTCAATGGAGCAAGTCGCGGTTGGATTTTTAAAGTTTTTGGGTACTTCGGGAGAGTCTGCAAGCAAGCCACTTACAAGGTAAGTACTTCGAGGGCCAACACCCACAGGAGCACCGGAGGGCACGAGTTCCCTCACCCAGGGAAACTGGGTGCATAGGTGTCTTTTGGTGTCGGGTCGCGGCATCGTTTTCAATGGAAGCCGAAGAAGATTTGCTGCTTGTGAAGACTGGAGAAGTGTCCGGTGGAATCCAAGGCAGGATTCAGAAGAAGGAAGACCTGAAAGCAGAAGTGACAGTGTTCACAGTCACTTGCCAGTGACCCGGGGCCAGGAAGATGGATGCCCACAGTAGTCGGGTAATTTCAGGTGATTCACAAATGTCTTGACTCTTCAACCACGAGGTCCAGGAGGTGTCAGTGACAACCAGGAGCTGGATTCAGAGTGTCCCACAAAGTCTGCAGCTTACTGAGGTGTCAACAACCGGATTGGAGCCAACAAGCCTTGGCAACAGCAAGTCTTGTGGAATGTGAAAAAAGTCAGCGGTGCAGACCAGCAAGGTCTGAGAGACTCACCCAGTGAGGGTAAGTCAGGGCAGGCCTGGAGCAACCAGGGGAGCCCTTTGGTTTGATGAGAAAGTCTTCAGGGGACCCACAAGCCAGCCGGCAAGGGATTGCGAAGACGCCTCATGAGGATTCGCTTCACAGATGCCCACGGTCACTCGGGACGAGGTAGGCCTCTGATTTTCAAGGGAAATCCTGCTGGAGGCTTGGACTACACGTGGTCCATTGCACAAGTTCGTAGAACGACGTGAAGGGGTTGCACTTGACAATAGTGCACGGTACCCGGGTATTGCTGTTCCTCGTCACTCGTCTCAGGTTTGCTGGGGACTCACAATGGGCATCGAGAAGTCAGGAAATCCACTTCCGGGGCTGCTGGGACTTCAAACTCCGGTGGGAGCGGGAAAGTTTGCGACCGTTGATTCAAAGTTTTGGTGCCTGCCAAGCAGGGGAGTCACTCCTTGAATCCAAGGGAGATTCTTCAGTCTTCCAAAGGAAGTGGAGCGTCGAAGGTCCAGGATTATTCTTGTAGAGCATCGTCCAGGGATATCTAGTTTGCAATGGCAAGGTTTCCCTATCTTATACTAAAGGAAAGGGAGGGACTAGCTCTATGACCACTCCTCTGGGAGGGTCAGGGGAGTGGGTGGTTACACCCACTTCCCTTTGTCCAGTTTCACGCCAGAGCAGGGGCAGGTAGCCCCTGAACCGTTTTGAGCTGGCATATACACAGAGGAGCCTACTGCTCCCCCAGTGCCAGACTTCAAAGCACTCTAGGAGTGCACCCACCCAGCCCCAATACACTAAATCCTGTTTGGAAGGTGGTGACACCTCCCTGTGACAGGATGACTATTGTTGGGCCTCCTCCACTGCGAGTTTCAGTCAGCAGCAGGAGGGCAGCCCAGTGTCTGTGCTGGTGGCATCAATTTTGTGATGCCAGGCTCTTTTAGATTTCTACAGTGTTTCCACAGTAGGAAAATGTCTATCCCTCTAGAAGGGTAGGATCATACTCCCACACCAGTTACTGGTGTGGGGGTATGATTTCAAGGCGTTTGACACCAAACACAACATGTTTTGATGCAGCCATCCCAAAGTTAGCATTTACCGCTAGGTTATAATGCACTTAAGAGTATATGGTTTAACCGCATCCACAAACAGCCACAGAGAATAGACTCTGCCAGCTGCAAAGGGGCCCTGCTCATGCAGAGGCACCCCCTCACATGTAAACCAAGCACCCTGCCCTCAGGATTGATAGGGCCTGCCTTAGGAGTGACTGATAGGTTTATATGTGTGTGTAAGGTGAGATATGGGGAACCTATACCTCAGTGAGGAGTGCTAACACTACCTCACCCAGGCTGCAGTAGCAGGCCTGTGGTGTCAGATTTAGTCTGCTTCCCAGGGGTGGCATAATACATGCGTCAGCCCCTGGTAGGCATGTGAAGTACCTATGCCCTTAGTACCTAAGGTACCACATACTAGGGGCTCATAAGGTACCACAGTATCCAACCAATTTAGAGAGAACAGAGAGACTGGGGCCCTGATTAGCAGGGACCCAGCCAGACTATAGCCAGAAACCAGTGATAACATCAGAAAAAAAGTGGGGGAAACATAAGTGCAGATCCTACTCTCCTACAGTATTCCTTATGGTGAATTCCTGAGGAGAAGGAGGATTTGTTCGCAAGAAAGGGAATGGCACAGAAACAGCATTCTGGCAGCAGCCAGATTTAGACAACAAGACTACAACAAGAAAGTAGTAATGAAGTGTCGTTTGAGAAACGAAAAATTAAATAGAACTGGTCTGCTCAAAGAGAATCAGTTGACAATAATAATGATCAGAAAATACGGTTGATCACACCCTACTCCACTGAAAACAAACAATTCATGCAAATATTAAGAAAAAATTGGCATGTCTTACATCTGGATGCAACAGTGGGAAAAATAGTAGGGGATCACCCAAGTCTAACATTCAATAGAGCAAGTAATCTCAATGATCAGCTAGTTCATAGCCACTTCTCGGACAAAAAAACGACATCAACATGGATCAAACCTAAAGGTTTCCATAAATGCACGAATTGCAAAGTCTGCATAATTGCAAAAAACATGAAGGAAATTGAAATGGCGAATAAAAAGAAGACGAAAATACAACAGTTAATTATGTGCAAAAGTAAATTTATCGTCTATATCATTGAATGCCCATGCCACCTGAAATACGTAGGTAGCACAATTTGTGAACTTAAGAAAAGGATTTTAGAGCATGTACGTGCCATGATTAATAATGATAGAAGTAATGCAGTGGCTAAACACATGGAGAGTGAACATGCGGGGAATTGGAAAGATCTTAAGTTGTACGCAGTAGAAGCGGTTGTACGAAATTCTCGAGGTGGAGACAGAGAAAAGTTCTTAAGACAACAAGAATCTCGACATATCATAAATTTCCGTACGTTGTCCCCGCATGGGTTGAATCAGGATGAAGAGTTACATTATCATCTATAACTGCTGTATTAACAATTACTATGCAAATTGCTGAGAATTCGAATAAGGCCTCCTGGAATTATGTATATATGTAAATAGAGTATGGATTACTGTTTTCTTTATTCATTTTCATTCATTTCATTTTTTCACTAATTAGTTTTTAACTTGCTCAAAATTTGGCGAACAATAGCATTACCATCCTGCTCAAAGAGTGCTTTGGTGAATATTCATTTATAATGAATTTAAGTAGTCATGTGTCATTTAAATTAGGTCTCTCTTAAGTCTTTAGTTGCATCTCAAATAATAATGGTTACAATTGTGGTTACCATTGAATGCCCACCGAAGGGCTTAAAATGAGAAATTCTTTATTTATGCTGGGGCCAGCAATGTAATGAATTAGATAAAGGAAAATGGTTCCAAACAAGAATAATGATGGAATGATCAAGGTTAGCATGAATAACAACATGTTAGATACTGAAAATGACTCAAGTGGCAAGTGAATGTATTGCACGCAGGACAATGCACTGGGTGGTTTTTGTTTAAACTAATTCACAAAAGTCTAAAAATTTATAAAAATATAAAAACGAAAACAAGTCAAAACAGAAAGGAAAACACATATATGAAATTCTTATATTTTTTTGTATAAAATAATGAGATAAACTACTATATCCAGAATGCAAAGTGGCACTCCATAGGAAGTGATGCAATGTTACAGGAACTTCTATGTTTAAAAAAGAAAAAATTTTGCTGTGTCTTTGTTATTTTACCTGTGAACAAGATCTCAGTGGAGATCGAAACGTGTTGGGTGGCTGGCACGCTTTGAAATAAAATTGCTGGAGCAGTTTATATCAATTAGATTCTACTAGAATTATTATGGCATCTGCGAGTGCGTGCAAAATTCCTTTGATGGAAACACTGTAGCAATTAGAAACGGTGTTTCCCTGCCATACCGCTGATCGCACCGCCGGAAAGGGTCCAAAGTATCAGTAAAGTGGGTTAAGCTGTGAGCAATATATAGTTATAGTTAGGACCGTGTTTCCATAGGAAATCTGCAAATTCTATTTTGAATAACTTTGGCGCCGGTTGACGAATCCTCGCGAATTTTTCAAAATAGGTGGGGCGCTCCGCTCCTACCCTGAAAGTCTCGGGGTGATTAGTCAAGCGGGGGCCGAGAAAAAAGGGGGGTCCCAAAACGCGTTTTCTCCATGCATTTTTCCATAGGGACCTTTAGTCCAAGGTACAGCCCGAACGGCTGAACAGAATTATTTGAAATTCGGCAAAGAGAAAGTCCTCAGGTCAGGGATGTGCCTTTTGAATATCTGGAGTCAATCTGTTCAGTAGTTCCTGAGAAAATTTCAGTTAAAAGTACATATATATCTATAGGCGCGCACCGTGCGCGTACGGTAAGCATACCGTACGCGCACGCTGCCGTGCGCGAGCGTAATTCTGATTGGTGGTTACATGACAGTAAACATTCCAGTCGGTCGAAATCAGGAAGTGTCGGCCGCCATTTTGTCTCTCGCAGTATGAGGCAGTGAAAAACAAAGGTGGAGAATATGAAAAGGGGGCAGGGTGGACAGTTCCTGACCCCCTAGCCTTTGTCAGGGGGTCACTGAAGCACCCCCAAGGATGAAAAAAACATTTTTTTTTTTCGAAAAAGGGCGGGGTGCGGGCACTGTGCACACACAGCACGCACAACGCATCGTGGGCGCTAGGTGCGTGAAGCGCACCGAGCGCCCACAGCGCACGCACGGTGCGTGAAGCGCACGGTGCGCGCACGGTGAAGAACCTGAAAAAAAAAAATATTAATAAATACATAACTTAGCATTTAAAAAACCGTACAAATTCACTTAAAAAACCATAGGTTTCACACACGTTTTAGTTAGGAATTAGCATTTAAAAAACCTTGCAAATTCACTTAAAAAACCATAGGTTTCACACATGTTATAGTTAGCTGGACATTTCCCTCGTAAAAAACCAATGAAATTCCCCCGTTATAGTTAGTGCAGGCAACTATAACTCACGCGACCGGAATCATCTGCCGATGACGTCAGATATTACATCACTGATTAAATATGTGTCTTTCTGAAAAATAAATATTTGTAATATATGTATAGCTAAAGATTAATGGAAGAAGACATGGGTAAATAGGTGTCTAAATACAGTGATGTAATATCTGACGTCATCAGCAGAGGATTGCGGTCGCGTGAGTTATAGTTGCCTGCACTAACTATAACGGGGGAATTTCATTGGTTTTTTACAAGGGAAATGTCCAGCTAACTATAACATGTGTGAAAACACATGTTATAGTTAGCTGCACATTTCACTCGTACAAAATCATTGAAATTCCCCCGTTATAGTTAGTTCAGCTAACTATAACTCGCGCGACCGCAATCCACTGCTGATGACGTCACATATTACATCACTCATAACATGGTCAGTGACATCACTCATGACATCACTGATGACATCTCAAATGACATCACTGATGACATCATCCTTGTGTAAGAGTGGCAGACCTTCTCTTATCCGAATATAAACTTTGATACACACGTTAGTTTGTTATAAATCTGCCCCTCTGTTTCTACCACTCCTCTCTCCATCACACATTTACCATCTATGTTAATTTTTTAACCTTCTCCGTCATTCTCCTTCCCTCACCTTCCCTAACTGTCACTATCCTTTACTCATAGTCACTCCTATTCTCCCACTTCACTTCCTCCTGTCTGTATCTCACACCCCTTCACTTTTTCGCATTCTTTCCTTCACTCTCCCTCACTCTCCTTTGTTCATTGAAATCCTGACTCCCTTTCTCTCACTCCAGTTTCCTAAATCTCTTCATCCCCTCACTCCCCATCTCTCACTTTCTCTTAACCCCTTTTTTAATCCTCATACCTGTTATTTCACCATCACTCCACTTCTCTTACTTTCAATCCCTTTACCCTGCTGTACTTCATCCGCTTCGTCTGTTACTCCCTTTTCCTATCTCCGTCCCTTACTCTCCTTTTCTCACTCCCCCCTCCCTCTCTCTCCATTACTCACTGCCATTCCCTTACTCATTTACTCTTCTTACCTGTATCCTCTACCCTTAGTCCTTTTGTTGCAGTCAGTCTTTGACTTCCCTTTCATGACTGATCATAATTTCCTTTTCTCACTCATTCTGTCTGTCCTTTCTTCCTCTTCACTCAGTCATTTCAATCATTTCAATCATTCATGTATACAGTACACATTCATTCAATCAAAAGAAAAAACTGTATATTAGGAATATAGCTCTTTTTGGAGAAGTGAAGTGAGTTCTTAAAAGAACTGTTTTTTTTTCTTTTTTTTGTTTTAGATTATTTTTTAGTTTTTTAACAATTTTTTATTTTTTGGGATTTTTTTACAGCACCAAAACAAAACTGGGAATCAAAAACTGCTCAATAAGAACAAAAAAAAAATAATTATGACCTGGAGCATGTGTGCTGCTGTATACGGTTTTCAATTAAATTTATGCTACTCTCTCCGTAGCAAATTACCTCATTGCACACATTGCAATGAATGTGCACTTTTTGGAACAGGGGCTGGATGTCAAGAGGCCTGGTGCATGGTGAATCTGCGGCCGCAGATGATGTGCTCGGCTGAGAAGGTCCAGGTGGAGGGTTCTCCCTTAGGGCTCTTGCGGTTTCACAAGCATACCAAATTGGATGCATTGATTTAAAGTGCCTGAGCATGCAAAAAATACTGAAGGAGTATTTTTTGGCCGGATCCCCTCTAGACAGGACACTGTACAAGTGACCTTTGGCGCATTCACTTTTTTTTGCCCCTCTGGAAAAGTAAAATAATTCCAAATAAAAGAGTTTGCCCTTTCTTGGTGGTTCTTGAAAGGTCTCCTCACTGTCTGAAGATGACTGGTGTTCTGCCATTTCACTGGAGTAGCTCTTCAGCAACCTTCTCTCAGGAAATAAGTAGAAATAGTGAGGGGAGTGGGAGTGGGTGTGGTTTTTGAAGATTCTGGAACAGAAACTACTATGAACCAATGAAAAGTGTTGTTTCGTAATCACATGACTTGCCGTGCGCGCACGGAGCATGCACGCATGCGCACACGGAGCACGCACGCGTGCGCACACGGAGCACACACGCATGCGCACTCGGAGCACGCACGTAGCACGCACGCATGCGCACACGAAGACGGTGCGCGCACGGTACGCGCACGGTGCTCGCACGGATCGGAAATGAATAACTTTGAACCCGATTTCTAAAACATAAAAAGGAGGCAGGGAAGACACTCCCTGACCCCCTAGACCTTCTCAGGGGGTCGCTAAAGGACCTCGTAAATAAAAAAAAAACATTTCGTTTGATTAAAAAACAAATCGGCCGTGCGCGCACAGTACGCGCACGGTGCGCGCATGGTGCGCGCACTGTGAAAAACCCTTAAAAAAAAAACAACAGCATTTTAAACTGTTTATAAGCTTATAGAAGATATTAACTATGCTTTTCAACTTTATCCAAATTAAAAAAAAAAAGAGCTGAGCCATTCCATATTACAGGATACAGTCAATCTATAACTATATACATAGGTAGTTTATTGTAAAATAAATATATAAAAAATATAATAATACATAGATAAATTAGCATTTAAAAAACCTTACAAATTCACTAAAAAAAACATAGGTTTTACACAGGTTTTAATTAGAAATTAGCATTTAAAAAACCTTGCAAATTCACTGAAAAAACCACAGGTTTCACACGTTAAAGTTAGGAATTAGCATTTAAAAAACCTTGCAAATTCACTGAAAAAACCATAGGTTTCACACATGTTATAGTTAGCTGCACATTTCACTTGTACAAAACCAGTGAAATTCCCCCATTATAGTTAGTTCAGCTAACTATAACTCGCGCGACGCATATTCAGTGAATATATATATATATATATATATATATATATATATATATATAAAAACCTTTGCACCGAAACACGTAGACAAACTTTTACCGATATTTGTTTCAATCTGGAATAAAACTTCAATGGATATTTAAGCTCTAAGGAGTGCCGAACTAATAACCCATATACACACTCATGTAGCTTCTCACCAACCCATGCAGCCACTTATACACAAAGTGAGACACTGATACAGATATTTAAATATTTATACATTACTCACTAATAATTGTATTCACTAAGATACTGTTAATAAGTCAGTTATACAATTAATTTTTCAAAAAAAAAATCCATTTAGACACTTATTTACCCATTTATTCTTCCATTAACCTTTAGATATACATATATAAAAAATATTTATTTTTCAGAAAGACACATATTCACTGGATGATGTCATCAGTGATGTCATCAGTGATGTAATTTGAGATGTCATCAGTGATGTCATGAGTGATGTCACTGACCATGTCATGAGTGATGTAATATGTGACGTCATCAGCAGTGGATTGCGGTCGCGCGAGTTATAGTTAGCAGAACTAACTATAACGGGGGAATTTCAATGGTTTTGTACAAGTGAAATGTGCAGCTAACTATAACATGTGTGAAACCTATGGTTTTTTCAGTGAATTTCAAAGGTTTTTTAAATGCTAATTCCTAACTATAACGTGTGTGAAACCTATGGTTTTTTCAGTGAATTTCAAAGGTTTTTTAAATGCTAATTCCTAACTATAACGTGTGTGAAACCTATGTTTTTTTCAGAGAATTTGCATGGTTTTTTAAATGCTAATTTCTAACTATAACGTTTGTAAAACCTATGTTTTTTTTAGTGAATATATATATATAGAGAGAGAGATAGATATAGATATAGATATAGATATAGATATAGATTACCTACTGGCGGTCGCCAGTAGGTAGTTATAGTTAGGACCCTGTTTCCGTAGGAAAACCGCAACATTCTATTTTGAATAACTTTGGCGCCGGTTGACGAATCCTCGCGAAATGTTCAAAATAGGTGGGGCGCTACGCTCCGCTCCTACCCTGAAAGTCTCGGGGGGATTCGTCAAGCGGGGGCTGAGAAAAAAGGGGGGTCCCAAAACGCGTTTTTCCCATGCATTTTTCCATAGGTCCTTTAGACACAGCTACAGCCCGAACGGCTGAACAGAGTTACTTGAAATTTGGCAGAGAGGTAGTCCTCAGGTCAAGGAAGTGCCTTTTGTAGGTCTGGTGTAAATCTGTTCAGTAGTTCCTGAGAAAATAGCATTTAAATCAATATATATATCTGTGGCAGCTTACGGTGCGCTTACGGTGCGCTTATGGTAAGCTTACCGTACGCGTACGGTGCCGTGCGCGAGCGCGAATCTGATTGGCTGTTAGATCTTAGTAAACATTCGAATCGGTCGAAACCAGGAAGTGGCGGCCGCCATTTTCTCTCTCGCACTCTGAGGGGGTGTTGAAAAACAAAGGCCAAAAAGATGTAAAGGGGCTGTTTAGACAGCTCCTAAGCACCTAGCCATGTTGAGGGAGTCCCCAAAGATCCCCCAAGGCCAAAAAGGCAATTTTAATTTTTTCCAAAATTTCGCCGATTACGCTTACCGTACGCGTACGGTAAAAATTATTAAAAAAAAAAAAATTATCCATACTCTCCCCACCCCGTGTGCAAATGGGGCCTGAAGTGCACCATTTGTGCATGGCATATTATACTCCTGAAAAATTAAAAGATTACCTTTCACCACGAAGCGCATAATATGTCCTCCATGTGCGCACGGTGCGCTAAGCGCATCGTGCGTACATGGCCCATCTAGCGTAATGTGGGCACGCGGTGCGCATAGCGCACCGCGTGCCCACCGTGCGTGCACGGCACTAACTGTGTAAAGTGGGCGCGCGGTGTGCGAAGCGCACCGCGTGCTCACTGTGCGCGCACGGTGCGCGAAGCGCACCGTTCGCACAGAACGAACTGCGTTAAGTGGGCGCGCACGCCACGAATGGCGTAAAGTAACTTAGCATTTAAAAAACCGTACAAATTCACTGAAAAAACCATAGGTTTCACACACGTTATAGTTAGGAATTAGCATTTAAAAAACCTTGCAAATTCAGTGAAAAAACAGTAGGTTTCACACATGTTATAGTTAGCTGGACATTTTACTGATAAAAAACCATTGAAATTCCCCCGTTATAGTTAGTGCAGGCAACTATAACTCACGCGACCGCAATCCTCTGCTGATGACATATGTGTCTTTATGAAAAAAAAATATTTGTAATATATGTATAGCTAAAATTTAATGGAAGAAGACATGGGCAAATAAGTGTCTAAATACAGTATTAGCATCAGCAGAGGATTGCGGTCGCGTGAGTTATAGTTGCCTGCACTAACTATAACGGGGGAATATGTGACTATTGGTGTATATAAGTGAGTACATGTGAGAGTGAGAGATTGAAAGAGTTCCTGTATGAATAAGTATGTGTTTCTCTAAGTGATTGTTTAAAAGACTAAGTATGTGTAAGTTTCTGTGTGGTGGTGTGTGTATAACTGTATATGCAAGTAAATGAATGTTTGATTCGTTATTAGCATGAGTGACTATGTGTGTGAGTAACTTTATGGATGAGTGGCGTTGTGTAACAGGATGTATAGGTGTATGAGTACATATGATGAGTGAGTACATGTATGAGTGACTGTATAGGACTGTTGGTGAATGAGTGGATGTGTATGTGGATCTTAGAATTACTGAAGAGGTTGTTGTAACTGATATTGGTATGTCAATTGTTTTGAAAATTTTAGTGTCTATTTTTGAATGTTTGTATCAAAGGTTATATTAGGGGGAGAGGAGGTCTGCCACACTATCACAAGGATGATGTCATCAGTGATGTCATTTGAGATGTCATCAGTGATGTCATGAGTGATGTCACTGACCATGTCATGAGTGATGTAACATGTGACGTCATCAGCAGTGCATTGCGGGCGCCAGAGTTATAGTTAGCTGAACTAACTATAACAGGGGAATTTCAATGGTTTTGTACGAGTGAAAAGTCCAGCTAACTATAACGCCCCTGAAACCTATGTTTTTTTCAGTGAATTTCTAATGTTTTTTAAATGCTAATTCCTAACTATGACGTGTCTAAAACCTATGGTTTTTTCAGTGAATTTCAAAGGTTTTTTAAATGCTAATTTCTAACTATGCCTACAGAGATAGGACATGTAAAGAAAGAAGAAAAAACGCACAGAAAGAAAAAAAAGAAATGCAGAAAGAAGCAACAGAGGTCCTCAAAGACGAAGAAAAGTGCAGGAAGAAGGATAACGTACAGAAAGAACAAACAGAAGAGCAGAAAGAAGCCTTATTGCAAAATCATCCTGTACCCTCAACTTTTTCAGATGGATACTGGTGGTAACTGAGTCTGACTAACCAGTCCTAGAGCCAGTGCTAGGTTAAAAGAAACTCAGAATACAGTGAAACCACCTACACACACTAGGGAACACTATGCGTTGGGATCACCGTGTGATCAGCATGACCTCCTCTGTAAGCCCCTAGTATATAATACGGCAGGGGATTAAAACTACCTCTTAAAACGCGCCACAGGGCGTGTTTGCACACGTCACCTCAGGCCCGTCCCCTCACTTCCCCACTGTGTAAACACGCCCTGTGGCTGTTTTAAGTTGGGAGATTAAGTCTCCTTGAATCCTGAGGGTCCCTAGGGTCCAACTAGACCACTAGGTACCTCCAGTAAGCGCCACAGAGCTGCTTTGCAGAGAGATGTAAAAAGGGGCACGGCCTAGACCACCTCTCTGCAACGCAGCGGAGTGGCGCTTACTGGAAGCACCTGGTGGGCTAGTTGGCCCCCAGGGTCCCTCAGGATTGAAAGGGAATTATTTCCCCAACTTAAAACGCGCCACAGGGCGTGTTTGCACACGTCACCTCAGGCCCCGTCCCCTCCCTTCACCACTGTGTAAACGCGCCCTGTGGCCGTTCTAAGTTGAGAGATTAAGTCCCCTTGAATCCTAAGGGTCCAAAGGGTCAAACTAGCCAACTAGGTACCTCCAGTAAGCGCCACAGAGCTGAGTTGCATAGAGGTGTAAAAAGGGGCGTGGCCTCAGAACACCTGTCTGCAACGCAGCTCCCTGGCGCATACTGGAGATACCTGTTGGGCTAGTTGGCCCTCAGGGACCCTCAGTATTGAATGGGAATTAATTCCCCAACTTACAACTGGCCAGGGGGCACGTTTGCAGAGTGCTGCAAGGAGGGGGCGTGGCCTCCGGCGCGATGCCAGTCTTTTATTTATTTTATTTTTTGAGAAGGAGGGCTGTGTGGCCCCCCTTCTTTTTCTAATTTACTGGCCCTGGGGACCCCATCCCCCAGGGTCTACTCTGCACCCTAATTTTTTTTGCTGAAAAAAATTCATTTGGCCCTCCCAAGGTCCTAATAGGCCCCGGGGACCCCAACCCCCAGGTCATGGCCTTTTTTAAAAAAAATTCTTTAGGAGGGGGCTGCGTGGCCCCCCTCCTCAGGCCACTTATGGCTCCGGGGACCCCATCCCCCAGGGCCGGCCTTTGTTTTTTATTATTTAAAAAAAATATATATTTATAGAAACACCTAGGACATGCTGGACAAACCGTATGTACCTATCACCATGACGATTTGCGTGATATTCATTAAAAGGCGACTATGCATAGAATGAATCCACGTGGAATGTATTTACACTGCTAGTGAAGCTCTGACGTGTCTGATGACCCACCGTGCCTAATCCCGGCGTCCCCGCCAGTGGGTACTCTCCAAGTAGACACCCTTGTTGTTTATTTATACAAACATGGATAGCTATTGACGGGCACATTTAATATACACGCACACCAAGCCATTCAAAGGGGATTCGACAAAAATTCGACCAAACTATGCAAGAAACCCCCCTCAAGGTTAATAAAATACACATCCACCACCGGATGTGTAATACTTTTTATTTTACTCTCTGGAAAGGAGATGAATCTCACTTGAGAGTTACAGTGTGCTCCGGGCTGAGCCCAATGCTGTGTTACACCCACCAGTGCCCGCCGAGTGCCTCACACCTCTGTGTTGTATTCCACCAGCTAATGTGTATGCTATGACACTCTCTAGCCCATGTGTACTGTAACACCACCCCGTGAATATGTCATGCCACATTGCCTTCGCACGAGTTATATTCCCCCATCTAACATGCCTTCCTCGATGCCTATGTTATAACGCACAGCGCTATGCCATACATATTACAATCTGGGATCCATATCTTTGTCACAGTGCATATGCAACGTTACACTCCCCAGCACATATTTTATATTACAACTTTAGAGACTAGTTAGGTTACACAACACTGCCCTGTGCATATTACACTCCAAGGCGCATATTGCATAGCACACGCTAGTGCCTGTGCTATCTCGCGCTCTCCAATGAATCTGTCATTGCGCACAATGTATTGCATATTATATTTCAAGCCCCGGTTCATCTTATATCACACTTTTTGGTGCATAGTTTATACCATATACTATATCTAGTTTTCATTTTCAATCGTGCTCTCAGGACTATGTTCTATATAACACTGTGTCCACCTACCCTTTTCACGGGCATTACATTTTGCGATGGGGGGTGGAGGGTCAGGGGGTGTTTCTGCCAAGTGAGCCCGGAGTCACAGTCACAAACGTCCTCTTCTTCCTGAATAAAAGTGAGATTATGCTGCATACTTGTTCATATTTTAAGTAGTTCGCACAGACACACATTTTAAAAACAATAAAGTTCCTAATACCCACCTTCTCTGAACAGTTAGCTTGCTGCCCCATCTACCTCCTCCCTATCCTCTGTTGTCTGAATCCATGGACTAGCCTACTCCCTCCTGCCATGCATGGTCTGATGTGCTGCCACTGCCCTCCATTTAGCATGATGTACCAGTCCACTCCACCTGCCCTCCATTGCCCAATTCTATGGCCCATCATTGACCTCCTGCTTAGCCTCTGTGCTTAGTTTGCCGCCCCTATTCTCTTCCCCCTGCCCTCCGATGTCTTTGTGCATGCCCCTGCTCCATCCTTTTTGCCCACCATGTACCATGGACCTGCCACTCCTATCTACTCTGAGTGTTCTGTTGAGCTGCCACTCCCCTCCCACCTGCCTAGCATTGTCAGATGACTGTAACTTGTCCCTGCCACCTCCACCCTGCCTGTCCACATGCCATGCCCCTATCCCCTTCCTCCTGTCCTCCAAGGTCCATTTTACTGCCACACCCTTCTGCCCTCCCTGGTCTGTTGTGCTGCAACTGCTCCTCCTGCCTGCCCCGCGCGGTCTGTTGAGAAGCCCCTTCCCCTGAACTCTCTTGTCTGTGCCAGGTCCTGACCCTCCCTTCTATCCTCCATGGTCCTTTGTGCATGCCCCTGCACCCTCCTTCCTGCCCATCATAGCCATTGTGCTGCCACTAACCCTCCCGCTTGCCATGCATGGTCTTCTGTGCAGTCATGGCCCCTCCCACCTTCCCTGTGTGGTCAGCTAGCTGCCCCTGACCCCCTCCCACCTTCCCTCCATGGTCTGTGTGTATGCCATCATAGTCTCATTGTTGCTCTTCATGGTGTGTCTTGCTTCTAGTGCCCATCCTGCCTGACCTCCATGGCTATCTTGCTGCTCCTGCCATGCCCCCTTGCCCACAGCCCTCTGTTTCCATGTGCAGACCCCTATTCCCTCCCTCCTGGCTTGTCTGTTCCATTGTAATGCCCCTGATCCGTCCCTCCGCCATTTATGGTCTGTTATGCTGCAGCTTTCTCTCCTGTCTGTCCATTATGGTCAGCTAGCTACCATTGCCTCTTTCCCCTCTGTTCTCTGTTGTCCATGTGCATGGTCCTGTCCCCATCCTATTGCTTTCTATGGATTGTTGTGCTGCACTCCCGTCCCGCATGCGCTGTGTGGTGTATTGTGCTGCTGCAAACCCTGATGCCTGCCCTGTAGGGTCAGTTTGGTGCACCTCTCCATGTCCCTCCTGTCCTCTGTTATCCGAGCCCATGTCCCTACCCCAACTCCTCCTGCCTACCATGATCCAATGTACCATACTTGCGAACATTTTGAACTTGGTAAGAGGGAGATTTTGAAAAAAACTGGGGTATTGATTTTCCCCTTTGAGTTACATTGAAAAAGAGGAGATTGTAGAAAGGAGACAGATCAAATAAAGCTCATTTGAGCTTAAAAACATTGGACGTTTCCTGGCTGAAACGGGTATGTTGGCATGTATGGTTGTACTACCACTGCCTCTTCCTTCTGCCCACAATGGTCTATTACAGTGGTTCCCAAACTTTTGACTCCTGAGGACCCCCATTGAGTCACCACTGGAAGCCGGGGACCCCCAAGCAATTTGTAGGATTTAAATTTCAAACATTAAAACAGTAATTCGAAAAAAATAAACAAACGTGTGCACTCAAAACAAATACTCAAATTACTAAGGATTTTAGGGGCATATTTACAAGTCCCTATCGCCATGGGAACATCACTTTTTGCGATGTTCCTGTGGCAATAGGGGCTTTGCCTTATTTACAAGGCAGCGTCAAGCCAATTATTGTGGCTTAACGCTGCCTTGTAAATAAGGCCCTCTTTCACGCAATGCTTAGCGTGAAAAAGGTGGGCAGTGGGAGTTGCAGTGGGCGTTTCACTCCAACACCCATTGATTTTGACGCTGCCTTCTATTTACAAGGTCAGCTTAAATAGGAGACAGCACCAAAATTAAGACTATGAAAAACCTGGTCTTAACTTGGCGGAATGAAAAGTGGTGCCTTATTGCTCCTCGTTTTTGCTTTTTCCAACAGAAAAAGCAAAACACCTTTGATTGTTTATGTTCAGGATGGTGACCCTTCCTGCACATAAACAATCTTTAATAAAAAATGACGTTTTGTAACTTCCATGTATGCTGCATTAGGCAGCACACATAGAAGTCACAAAAAGGCATTACAAAATTGTTCATGTGCAGGAAGTGGGAACATAGCAGCATCAGGATAATAATAGACTGGGAATAAACATATGTTGCTAACTTTTACCATGCAGTTTGCAAGCAGCTCTTTGGCAGTTTATAGGACACTGTGCTAGATTACGATTTTCCCTTATGAATTGCACAGTGACAAAAGAATCTCTGTGACAAAATCAGTAGCCCACTGATCTAGGCACATAAAATACTGTTTTTAAAATGCATTGTACACGTTCTTTGCATTAGGCATATTAACCCTCTGTCACATTAGATAAGTCAAAGCTGTCACTAGACAAAACTTTCCTCTCTCTCCAGCAGGTACATTAATCACTGGCATTTTCTTGACACTTTTATAGTTGCTCGAAAACTGCTAATTTTACAAGGAACTTTGCAGTGCTTTTAAAACTGCTGCCTGCAGAACCCCTAGGAATGTGCCACGGACCCCTGGGGGTCCTCGGACCCCAGTTTGGGAAACACTGGTCTATTATATTGCCACAGCCTCTCTTGCCAGTCCTGTATTGTTGGTTTGTTGCCCCTGCCCCCCTTTCCACTGCCCTCCATAGTCTGGTGTGCTCCCACTGCCCTTCCTGCCTGCCCAGTGTGGTAAAATTGTTGCCTCTGCACTCTCCTACCTGCCTTCAATTTTCAGAGTCCGTGCCCCTGGCCTCTGCCTCTCAACAGTATCCCAATGAACAACTAGATTGCTAACATTCTATATTTATTACAAAAGTGTGGAACGCCTGACGTCATCTTGATGTAATCAAAACTGTAATACCTAGAGTATTTCCTCAAAATTATGGTTAGTGCTCTAAAAAACTGAAATGAGGACATATTTTCTGAGTTTTCAAATAGCGACAAAGAACTTTTAAATTATTTGTAATCTTTATGTTTTTTTATCCAGTTGACCACTTGATTAAATGTTGCTCCTAGGGGAGAGTATGCGGTGTTACTTCCAGAGATGCAGACTTTGCAACTGGGGAACAAGGTTGGAGTTTCTGCTTCAGCTCAACATTCTGTGATTCTGGTCAAATCACTTGATCTCCCCATGTCTACAACCAAAATGAATTTGATCTTGTGTGATGTAACCAATGCTCATGTAAAGCACTCCAATACCTGACAAGTCTGCACTATATAAAACTGCAAATACACAAAAAATAAGTGTTTTGCACACTTCTGTAATTGGGCTACATGTGGGCTACATCTGGGTGATATTTGTGCTGCATTTGGGCTCTTTTGTCTCTGGTGGCCATCTTGGGAGATTTATTTGTTATGAAGTTTTAAGTGTTACCAGTTTATTCCAATCAAGATGGCTTCAGGTGCGCCATTCTTTTGTCATAAGTAAGACAGTAAGCGCTCTAGTTGTTCTTAAGAACACTCTGGGACATTCTGTCATCGGGCTATACTTGGGCTACATCTGGGTGATATTTGGGCTACATTTGGGCTCTTTTGTCTCTGGTGGCCATCTTGGGAGATTTATTTGTTATGAAGTTTCCTAATTTCCTCATTTGCTGCAGTCTCCTCAGTGGGAATACTTTCAGTTTTTTATTTTGGTTCCATCAAGAAGGCATTCAGATGTGTCACACATTTGCCATACATTCTGAATGTTAGCACTCTAGTTGCTCATTAGATCACTGTAGTAAAACTACTGCTCACCAGGGAAGTCTGCTGCTGGTATTCAAAGTGCATGTGTCAGACTGCATGTCAGAATTTGTTTATGAAATAGAAGAGGATTTGAGAAGTCACTCAAAATGTGCCCTAATTTTTCTTTCTGCAGCACTAATCATACTTTCTATGGCAAAATGAACCCCCTCATTTTGTTCCTTTTTAAATTAAATGTTTTAAGAGTTACCACTTTATTCCAACCAAGATGGCTTCAGTTGTGCCATACGTTTGTCATAAGTAAGACTGTTAGCGCTCTAGTTGTTCTTAAGAACACTCTGGGACATTCTGTCATTGGGCTATACTTGGGCTACATCTTGGTGATATTTGGGCTACATTTGGGCTCTTTTGTCTCTGGTGGCCATTTTGGGAGACTAATTTGTTATGATGTTTCCTAATTTCCTCATTTACTACAGTCTCCTCAGTAGGAAAAACTTTCAGTTTTTTACTTTGATTCCATTAAGAAGGCATTCAGATGTGTCACACATTTGCCATAAATTCAGAATGTTAGCACACTAGTTGCTTATTAGATCACTGTAGTAAAGCTACTGCTCACCAGGGAAGTCTGCTGCTGGTATTGAAAGTGCATGTTTCAGTCTGCATGTCAGAATTTTTTAATGAAATAGAAGAGGATTTGAGAAGTCACTCAAAATGTGCCCTAATTTTTCTTTCTGCACTAATCATACTTTCTATGGCAAAATGAACCCCCTCATTGTGTTCCATTTTAAATTAAATGTTTTAAGAGTTACCACTTTATTCCAACCAAGATGGCTTCAGTTGTGCCATACGTTTGTCATAAGTAGGACTGTTAGCGCTCTAGTTGTTCTTTAGAACACTCTGGGAAGCTGCAGTAGAACACAAAGGAATCAACTGACAGTCTCTGCCCTTGTTGGATGTACATGTTTTATTGAGAATGTCAGACTTCATTCTCACGTGACTGAGAAAGATAATGTGAATTTACAGAAAATATGCTCTCAGTTTAGCTTATAGATCACCTTCCAAACCTCTGTGGGAAAAGCATGAGAAAATAGTTTTCTCTCAAACATGATTCATGATATCACAGCAGAAGGCTTTTTCACATGGTAAAATCACCTTAGAACACACCACAATACCTAAAATGAGTATGGTACCATCAACAAATGATTTATAATGTAACTAAAGTCTTTAAACCTTCTATTAACTGCAATGCTTTTTAATGAGGTGCTATCATGTATATTGGTCCCAAGATGGCTGCCAACACTTCTTGGATGAAGTGCTGACAGACAATCAGATCTCACGATGAGATGTGTAGTTAGGCTCCGCCCAGATATATATGTGATTTTACTTTTGATTTTCTCAGGAACTACTGAACAGATTGATACCATATATGCAAAAGGCACATGCCTGACCTGAGGACTACCTCTTTGCCAAATTTCAAGTAATTCTGTTCAGCCGTTCGGGCTGTACCTTCGACTAAAGGTCCTATGGGAAAATGCATGCATTTTTTCTCAGCCCCCGCTTGTCGAATCACCCCGAGACTTTCAGGGCAGGAGCTGAGCGGAGCGCCCCATTTGTTTTGAAAATTTCACGAAGATAAGTCAACCGGCGCCAAAGTTATTCAAAATAGAATTTTCAGATTTCCTATGGGAACTCGGTCCTAACTATAACTATCTACTGGCGGCTGCCAGTAGATAATATATATATATATATATATATATATATATATATATATATATATATACATATATATTTATGCATTTTTCCTTATCTGCTCAGTCCCAAAGCTGCACCATTTGACACGGCAGCTGCTGCGATTCGTGGGTGAGGATTCCCATGTAACATTTGTTTTCCACCAAAATTATCACACACACACAGAAATGTGGTTAAATATTTTTAATGGCTCATTAAAAATAGTTAAGCAAATTTTTGCGAGTGCTTGATAATTTTGGTGAGTAACAAATATATATATATATATATATTCATTGAAAAAAACATAGGTTTCAGGGATGTTATACTTAGTTGGACATTTCACTCGTACAAAACCATAGAAATTTCCCCATTATAGTTAGTTCAGCTAACTATAACTTGCGCCCCCGCAATGCACTGCTGATGACATCACATATTATATCATTCATGACATGGTCAGTGACATCACTGATGACATCCCCGATGACATCTCAAATGACATCACTGATGACATCATCCAGTGACTGTGTGTTTCTGTAAAGTTTAAATATGTTTTATATATATGCCAAGTTGTATTGAAGAATGAGTGGGTGTATAAGTGTCTGGATGAAGGATTAAGTAGGTGCGTGACTGACTGTATAAGTGAGTGATTAAATGTGTCTTACTGAATGGATGGGTTAGTGACTAAACTTTCTGAATGTGTGTATCAGTATGTCTGTTGTTGTGTAAGTTGCTGCATGTATTGGTCAGTAGCTACATGAGTGTCTATATGGGTTATTGATTGGTTGCCTCAGTATTTGCATGAGAGACTGAGTGTGTGTGTGGGTGGGAGATGTGTGACTGCATATATGTGTGAGTGGTTGATTTACTGGGTGTATGGGTTCAAGAGTGCATGTGGAAACCGCTATATGGGCGGGTGAGTGTGTGAATGGGTGTGTTGGTGAGAGATTGGATGTCTCATTTGGACATGTCCAAGTAACTTCATATGTAAAAGGCAGTGTATGTGAGAGTTGGAGTATATAAATGACTATACATGAGAGTCAGTGATTGTGAGAGTGGCTGTCTGGATGAGTGTGTACTTGTATCAGTGATTGTATAAGAGAGTAAGCATGTGTTAGTATATGTTTGAATAAGTGAGGTGGTGTGTGTATAAATGTATAAGTGAGGAAATGGGAGTGTGATTGATTTTTTGCATGACTGACTAGGTGTGTGAGTAACTCCATGGATGAGTGGCAGTGTGTGGGTGTCTGTATAGGTGTATGGGTTTTGTATTCATGAGTGACTGTATGTATGAGTGATTGTATGGGTGGTAGACCTAGGAATCAGTGAGTACGTATGTAGTAACTGGTATTGGTGTGTCGATGGTTTTGAAAATGGTAGCCTGTATTTTACAGACTACCATAGTCAAAGGTTATATTAGAGTGTGAGGAGGTGCATCAGATTTTGACGTGGATGATGTCATCAGTGATGTCATCAGTGATGTCATTTGAGATGTCATCAGTAATGTCATCAGTGATGTCACTGACCATGTCATGAATGATATAATATGTGACGTCATCAGCAGTGCATTGCGGGGGCGCGAGTTATAGTTAGCTTAACTAACTATAACGGGGGAATTTCTATGGTTTTGTATATGTGAAAAAGCATTCTGGTTTGGATTTTGTAAGCGAGATCAGGAAACCTGCTCTTGCTTACAAAATCCAAACCAGTGTTTGCTATGTCAGGGTGGGAGCCGCACTGCTCCTGCCCTGCCATAGCAAACAGCAGTGTACCGGGGGTGGGCACCCCAGGACACTGCAGGAGCTGGCCCTGGGAGGTGGTTGTCCCCAGGGTCATAAAGGGATCCGCGAGGGGGGGCCCCTCCCTAGAAGTGCAAAGCTCGGGGGAGGGGGTGGTCCCCAGGGCGTGTGGGGAGGCTCGTGCTCTCCCTACACATTTTTTTTAAACTGAACACCGGGGAGGTGGCGGTCGCCGGGGCTGCGGGGGACTGTGTGCCCCCGCAACTCATAAATCTTGCCCGCGAAGGTGGCAGTCCCCAGGGCAGTGTGGGGTGAATTGGGGCCCCCCCACACTTTTTTCAGTGCCCCCGGGACCTGGCCAACCTGGGGGCTTAAATACAATGAAGTGTGGGAGCCCACGCTTCATTTTTTTTCTTTTTCTTTTTCTCAGCCAGATTTGCGACCCCAGCACGAATTTGGCCAATTTTTTTTTTAAATAAATGCTTTTTTGGTCCCTGGGGGTCCTTGTGGGGCCTCCTGAGCAGGCCTAGGGCGTCAGGGTGCTTCTATCCTGCCCCTTTTTCTTTTTTTTCACCTTTTTTTTCTGTTTTCTTGTGACTCGGTTCTACAGAGTCACAAGATGGCTGCCAACACTTCCTGGTTTCGAGTGGAGTCAATTAGAATAAAGATCATGGTCAGGAGGGGTCGTAACTCCACCGCGGCCATAGATATCAAAACTTTATTTTTTTTAATTTCTCAGCAACTACTGAGCGGATTTACACCATTTAAACAAAAAAGGTCGCTTTCTGATCCAAGCACTACCTTTTTGCCAAATTTGGGGTAATTCCGTTCAGTAGTTTTGGCTGTAGCCTTGCCGAAAGTTTCCTATGGGAAATTGATTTTTTTACTCTTATTTTTTTTATTTCTTAGCAACTACTGCGCGGATTTACACCATTTAAAAAAAAGGTCGCTTTTTGAACCAAGCTCTACATTTTTGCCAAATTTGGGGTAATTCCGTTGAGCAGTTCGGGCTGTAGCCAGTCTCAAAATTTCCTATGGAAATTAACATGGGGAAAACGCGTTTTGGGCCCCCCTTTTTTCTCAGCCCCCGCTTGACGAATCACCCCAAAACTTTCAGTATAGGAGCTGACCTGAATAGACTTTTGGGAGAATTTCGCGAAGATTCGTCAAATGACGCCAAAGTAATTAGCAAATCAAAAAATGCTTTTCCTATGGAAACTAGGTTCTAACTATAACTACCTACTGGTAATATATATATATATATATATATATATATATATATATATATATTTTACACCAAGAGTTGCCCCCAATGACGAAGCCACAACACAACGTGCTAGTCCATGACTCCTTGGATTTATTCAGCCAGATAACAGCACACAAATAAGCCAAACGCGTTTCGGGCGTTACGTCGCCCTTGATCACTGGCAATGGAGACCCCATTCAAGCAGTCCACCTGAGCACTATTTAATGTCCCGCCCACATGGGCGGGACATTAAATAGTGCTCAGGTGGACTGCTTGAATGGGGTCTCCATTGCCAGTGATCAAGGGCGACGTAACGCCCGAAACGCGTTTGGCTTATTTGTGTGCTGTTATCTGGCTGAATAAATCCAAGGAGTCATGGACTAGCACGTTGTGTTGTGGCTTCGTCATTGGGGGCAACTCTTGGTGTAAAATATATATATATATATATATATATATATATATATATATATTACCTACTGGCGGTCGCCAGTAGGTAGTTATAGTTAGGACCCTGTTTCCATAGGAAATCCGCAACATTCTATTTTGAATATCTTTGGCGCCGGTCGACGAATCCTCGCGAATATTTCAAAATAGGTGGGGCGCTACGCTCCGCTCCTACCCTGAAAGTCTCGGGGGGATTCGTCAAGCGGGGGCTGAGATAAAAGGGGGGTCCCAAAACGCGTTTTTCCCATGCATTTTTCCAAAGGACCTTTAGACACAGCTACAGCCCGAGCGGCTGAACAGAATTACTAGAAATTTGGCAGAGAGGTAGTCCACCTACCCTTTTCACGGGCATTACATTTTGCGATGGGGGGTGGAGGGTCAGGGGGTGTTTCTGCCAAGTGAGCCCGGAGTCACAGTCACAAACGTCCTCTTCTTCCTGAATAAAAGTGAGATTATGCTGCATACTTGTTCATATTTTAAGTAGTTCGCACAGACACACATTTTAAAAACAATAAAGTTCCTAATACCCACCTTCTCTGAACAGTTAGCTTGCTGCCCCATCTACCTCCTCCCTATCCTCTGTTGTCTGAATCCATGGACTAGCCTACTCCCTCCTGCCATGCATGGTCTGATGTGCTGCCACTGCCCTCCATTTAGCATGATGTACCAGTCCACTCCACCTGCCCTCCATTGCCCAATTCTATGGCCCATCATTGACCTCCTGCTTAGCCTCTGTGCTTAGTTTGCCGCCCCTATTCTCCTTCCCCCTGCCCTCCGATGTCTTTGTGCATGCCCCTGCTCCATCCTTTTTGCCCACCATGTACCATGGACCTGCCACTCCTATCTACTCTGAGTGTTCTGTTGAGCTGCCACTCCCCTCCCACCTGCCTAGCATTGTCAGATGACTGTAACTTGTCCCTGCCACCTCCACCCTGCCTGTCCACATGCCATGCCCCTATCCCCTTCCTCCTGTCCTCCAAGGACCATTTTACTGCCACACCCTTCTGCCCTCCCTGGTCTGTTGTGCTGCAACTGCTCCTCCTGCCTGCCCCGCGCGGTCTGTTGAGAAGCCCCTTCCCCTGAACTTTCTTGTCTGTGCCAGGTCCTGACCCTCCCTTCTATCCTCCATGGTCCTTTGTGCATGCCCCTGCACCCTCCTTCCTGCCCATCATAGCCATTGTGCTGCCACTAACCCTCCCGCTTGCCATGCATGGTCTTCTGTGCAGTCATGGCCCCTCCCACCTTCCCTGTGTGGTCAGCTAGCTGCCCCTGACCCCCTCCCACCTTCCCTCCATGGTCTGTGTGTATGCCATCATAGTCTCATTGTTGCTCTCCATGGTGTGTCTTGTTTCTAGTGGCCATCCTGCCTGACCTCCATGGTCATCTTGCTGCTCCTGCCATGCCCCCTTGCCCACAGCCCTCTGTTTCCATGTGCAGACCCCTATTCCCTCCCTCCTGGCTTGTCTGTTCCATTGTAATGCCCCTGATCCGTCCCTCCGCCATTTATGGTCTGTTATGCTGCAGCTTTCTCTCCTGTCTGTCCATTATGGTCAGCTAGCTACCATTGCCTCTTTCCCCTCTGTTCTCTGTTGTCCATGTGCATGGTCCTGTCCCCTTCCTATTGCTTTCTATGGATTGTTGTGCTGCACTCCCGTCCCGCATGCGCTGTGTGGTGTATTGTGCTGCTGCAAACCCTGATGCCTGCCCTGTAGGGTCAGTTTGGTGCACCTCTCCATGTCCCTCCTGTCCTCTGTTATCCGAGCCCATGTCCCTACCCCAACTCCTCCTGCCTACCATGATCCAATGTACCATACTTGCGAACATTTTGAACTTGGTAAGAGGGAGATTTTGAAAAAAACTAGGGTATTGATTTTCCCCTTTGAGTTACATTGAAAAAGAGGAGATTGTAGAAAGGAGACAGATCAAATAAAGCTCATTTGAGCTTAAAAACATTGGACGTTTCCCGGCTGAAATGGGTATGTTGGCATGTATGGTTGTACTTCCACTGCCTCTTCCTTCTGCCCACAATGGTCTATTACAGTGGTCCCCAAACTTTTGACTCCTGAGGACCCCCATTGAGTCACCACTGGAAGCCGGGGACCCCCAAGCAATTTGTAGGATTTAAATTTCAAACATTAAAACAGTAATTCGAAAAAAATAAACAAACGTGTGCACTCAAAACAAATACTCAAATTACTAAGGATTTTAGGGGCATATTTACAAGTCCCTATCGCCATGGGAACATCACTTTTTGCGATGTTCCTGTGGCAATAGGGGCTTTGCCTTATTTACAAGGCAGCGTCAAGCCAATTATTGTGGCTTAACGCTGCCTTGTAAATAAGGCCCTCTTTCACGCAATGCTTAGCGTGAAAAAGGTGGGCAGTGGGAGTTGCAGTGGGCGTTTCACTCCAACACCCATTGATTTTGACGCTGCCTTCTATTTACAAGGTCAGCTTAAATAGGAGACAGCACCAAAATTAAGACTATAAAAAACCTGGTCTTAACTTGGCGAAATGAAAAGTGGTGCCTTATTGCTCCTCGTTTTTGCTTTTTCCAACAGAAAAAGCAAAACACCTTTGATTGTTTATGTTCAGGATGGTGACCCTTCCTGCACATAAACAATCTTTAATAAAAATGACGTTTTGTAACTTCCATGTATGCTGCATTAGGCAGCACACATAGAAGTCACAAAAAGGCATTACAAAATTGTTCATGTGCAGGAAGTGGGAACATAGCAGCATCAGGATAATGATAGACTGGGAATAAACATATGTTGCTAACTTTTACCATGCAGTTTGCAAGCAGCTCTTTGGCAGTTTATAGGACACTGTGCTAGATTACGATTTTCCCTTATGAATTGCACAGTGACAAAAGAATCTCTGTGACAAAATCAGTAGCCCACTGATCTAGGCACATAAAATACTGTTTTTAAAATGCATTGTACACGTTCTTTGCATTAGGCATATTAACCCTCTGTCACATTAGATAAGTCAAAGCTGTCACTAGACAAAACTTTCCTCTCTCTCCAGCAGGTACATTAATCACTGGCATTTTCTTGACACTTTTATAGTTGCTCGAAAACTGCTAATTTTACAAGGAACTTTGCAGTGCTTTTAAAACTGCTGCCTGCGGACCCCCTGGGAATGTGCCACGGACCCCTGGGGGTCCTCGGACCCCAGTTTGGGAAACACTGGTCTATTATATTGCCACAGCCTCTCTTGCCAGTCCTGTATTGTTGGTTTGTTGCCCCTGCCCCCCTTTCCACTGCCCTCCATAGTCTGGTGTGCTCCCACTGCCCTTCCTGCCTGCCCAGTGTGGTAAAATTGTTGCCTCTGCACTCTCCTACCTGCCTTCAATTTTCAGAGTCCGTGCCCCTGGCCTCTGCCTCTCAACAGTATCCCAATGAACAACTAGATTGCTAACATTCTATATTTATTACAAAAGTGTGGAACGCCTGACGTCATCTTGATGTAATCAAAACTGTAATACCTAGAGTATTTCCTCAAAATTATGGTTAGTGCTCTAAAAAACTAAAATGAGGACATATTTTCTGAGTTTTCAAATAGCGACAAAGAACTTTTAAATTATTTGTAATCTTTATGTTTTTTTATCCAGTTGACCACTTGATTAAATGTTGCTCCTAGGGGAGAGTATGCGGTGTTACTTCCAGAGATGCAGACTTTGCAACTGGGGAACAAGGTTGGAGTTTCTGCTTCAGCTCAACATTCTGTGATTCTGGTCAAATCACTTGATCTCCCCATGTCTACAACCAAAATGAATTTGATCTTGTGTGATGTAACCAATGCTCATGTAAAGCACTCCAATACCTGACAAGTCTGCACTATATAAAACTGCAAATACACAAAAAATAAGTGTTTTGCACACTTCTGTCATTGGGCTACATGTGGGCTACATCTGGGTGATATTTGTGCTGCATTTGGGCTCTTTTGTCTCTGGTGGCCATCTTGGGAGATTTATTTGTTATGAAGTTTTAAGTGTTACCAGTTTATTCCAATCAAGATGGCTTCAGGTGCGCCATTCTTTTGTCATAAGTAAGACAGTAAGCGCTCTAGTTGTTCTTAAGAACACTCTGGGACATGCTGTCATCGGGCTATACTTGGGCTACATCTGGGTGATATTTGGGCTACATTTGGGCTCTTTTGTCTCTGGTGGCCATCTTGGGAGATTTATTTGTTATGAAGTTTCCTAATTTCCTCATTTGCTGCAGTCTCCTCAGTGGGAATACTTTCAGTTTTTTATTTTGGTTCCATCAAGAAGGCATTCAGATGTGTCACACATTTGCCATACATTCTGAATGTTAGCACTCTAGTTGCTCATTAGATCACTGTAGTAAAACTACTGCTCACCAGGGAAGTCTGCTGCTGGTATTCAAAGTGCATGTGTCAGACTGCATGTCAGAATTTGTTTATGAAATAGAAGAGGATTTGAGAAGTCACTCAAAATGTGCCCTAATTTTTCTTTCTGCAGCACTAATCATACTTTCTATGGCAAAATGAACCCCCTCATTTTGTTCCTTTTTAAATTAAATGTTTTAAGAGTTACCACTTTATTCCAACCAAGATGGCTTCAGTTGTGCCATACGTTTGTCATAAGTAAGACTGTTAGCGCTCTAGTTGTTCTTAAGAACACTCTGGGACATTCTGTCATTGGGCTATACTTGGGCTACATCTTGGTGATATTTGGGCTACATTTGGGCTCTTTTGTCTCTGGTGGCCATTTTGGGAGACTAATTTGTTATGATGTTTCCTAATTTCCTCATTTACTACAGTCTCCTCAGTAGGAAAAACTTTCAGTTTTTTACTTTGATTCCATTAAGAAGGCATTCAGATGTGTCACACATTTGCCATAAATTCAGAATGTTAGCACACTAGTTGCTTATTAGATCACTGTAGTAAAGCTACTGCTCACCAGGGAAGTCTGCTGCTGGTATTGAAAGTGCATGTTTCAGTCTGCATGTCAGAATTTTTTAATGAAATAGAAGAGGATTTGAGAAGTCACTCAAAATGTGCCCTAATTTTTCTTTCTGCAGCACTAATCATACTTTCTATGGCAAAATGAACCCCCTCATTGTGTTCCATTTTAAATTAAATGTTTTAAGAGTTACCACTTTATTCCAACCAAGATGGCTTCAGTTGTGCCATACGTTTGTCATAAGTAGGACTGTTAGCGCTCTAGTTGTTCTTTAGAACACTCTGGGAAGCTGCAGTAGAACACAAAGGAATCAACTGACAGTCTCTGCCCTTGTTGGATGTACATGTTTTATTGAGAATGTCAGACTTCATTCTCACGTGACTGAGAAAGATAATGTGAATTTACAGAAAATATGCTCTCAGTTTAGCTTATAGATCACCTTCCAAACCTCTGTGGGAAAAGCATGAGAAAATAGTTTTCTCTCAAACATGATTCATGATATCACAGCAGAAGGCTTTTTCACATGGTAAAATCACCTTAGAACACACCACAATACCTAAAATGAGTATGGTACCATCAACAAATGATTTATAATGTAACTAAAGTCTTTAAACCTTCTATTAACTGCAATGCTTTTTAATGAGGTGCTATCATGTATATTGGTCCCAAGATGGCTGCCAACACTTCTTGGATGAAGTGCTGACAGACAATCAGATCTCACGATGAGATGTGTAGTTAGGCTCCGCCCAGATATATATGTGATTTTACTTTTGATTTTCTCAGGAACTACTGAACAGATTGATACCATATATGCAAAAGGCACATGCCTGACCTGAGGACTACCTCTTTGCCAAATTTCAAGTAATTCTGTTCAGCCGTTCGGGCTGTACCTTCGACTAAAGGTCCTATGGGAAAATGCATGGGGAAAACGCGTTTTGGGACCCCCCTTTTTTCTCAGCCCCCGCTTGTCGAATCACCCCGAGACTTTCAGGGCAGGAGCTGAACGGAGCGCCCCATTTGTTTTGAAAATTTCACGAAGATAAGTCAACCGGCGCCAAAGTTATTCAAAATAGAATTTTCAGATTTCCTATGGGAACTCGGTCCTAACTATAACTATCTACTGGCGACCGCCAGTAGATAATATATATATATATATATATATATATATATATATATATATATATATATATATATATATATATATATATATATTTATGCATTTTTCCTTATCTGCTCAGTCCCAAAGCTGCACCATTTGACACGGCAGCTGCTGCGATTCGTGGGTGAGGATTCCCATGTAACATTTGTTTTCCACCAAAATTATCACACACACACAGAAATGTGGTTAAATATTTTTAATGGCTCATTAAAAATAGTTAAGCAAATTTTTGCGAGTGCTTGATAATTTTGGTGAGTAACAAATATATATATATATATATATTCATTGAAAAAAACATAGGTTTCAGGGATGTTATACTTAGTTGGACATTTCACTCGTACAAAACCATAGAAATTTCCCCGTTATAGTTAGTTCAGCTAACTATAACTTGCGCCCCCGCAATGCACTGCTGATGACATCACATATTATATCATTCATGACATGGTCAGTGACATCACTGATGACATCCCCGATGACATCTCAAATGACATCACTGATGACATCATCCAGTGACTGTGTGTTTCTGTAAAGTTTAAATATGTTTTATATATATGCCAAGTTGTATTGAAGAATGAGTGGGTGTATAAGTGTCTGGATGAAGGATTAAGTAGGTGCGTGACTGACTGTATAAGTGAGTGATTAAATGTGTCTTACTGAATGGATGGGTTAGTGACTAAACTTTCTGAATGTGTGTATCAGTATGTCTGTTGTTGTGTAAGTTGCTGCATGTATTGGTCAGTAGCTACATGAGTGTCTATATGGGTTATTGATTGGTTGCCTCAGTATTTGCATGAGAGACTGAGTGTGTGTGTGGGTGGGAGATGTGTGACTGCATATATGTGTGAGTGGTTGATTTACTGGGTGTATGGGTTCAAGAGTGCATGTGGAAACCGCTATATGGGCGGGTGAGTGTGTGAAAGGGTGTGTTGGTGAGAGATTGGATGTCTCAGTTGGACATGTCCAAGTAACTTCATATGTAAAAGGCAGTGTATGTGAGAGTTGGAGTATATAAATGACTATACATGAGAGTCAGTGATTGTGAGAGTGGCTGTCTGGATGAGTGTGTACTTGTATCAGTGATTGTATAAGAGAGTAAGCATGTGTTAGTATATGTTTGAATAAGTGAGGTGGTGTGGGTATAAATGTATAAGTGAGGAAATGGGAGTGTGATTGATTTTTTGCATGACTGACTAGGTGTGTGAGTAACTCCATGGATGAGTGGCAGTGTGTGAGTGTCTGTATAGGTGTATGGGTTTTGTATTCATGAGTGACTGTATGTATGAGTGATTGTATGGGTGGTAGACCTAGGAATCAGTGAGTACGTATGTAGTAACTGGTATTGGTGTGTCGATGGTTTTGAAAATGGTAGCCTGTATTTTACAGACTACCATAGTCAAAGGTTATATTAGAGTGTGAGGAGGTGCATCAGATTTTGACGTGGCTGATGTCATCAGTGATGCCATCAGTGATGTCATTTGAGATGTCATCAGTAATGTCATCAGTGATGTCACTGACCATGTCATGAATGATATAATATGTGACGTCATCAGCAGTGCATTGCGGGGGCGCGAGTTATAGTTAGCTTAACTAACTATAACGGGGGAATTTCTATGGTTTTGTATGAGTGAAATGTCCAACTAACTATAACGTCCCTGAAAACTATGGTTTTTTCAGTGAATTTCAATGGTTTTTTAAATGCTAATTTCTAACTTTGACTACAAAGTTAGGACATGTGAAGAAAGAGGAAGAAAAGCGTAGAAAGAAGCAAGACAAATGCAGAAAGAGGCAACAGAAGTCCAGAAAGATGTAGAAAAGTGCAGGAAGAAGCAAGAGATGTGCAGAAAGAACCAACAGAGGAGCGCAAAGTCCTCCTGTGCCCCAACATTTTAGTGACGGGTATTGGTGGTAACTGACTCTGACTAACCAGGACCGGAGCCAGTGCTATGCTAAAAGACACTTAGAATACAGTGAAAACACCTATATACACTAGGGAACACTATGAGTTGGGGTACCCCTGTAATTAGAATGACCTCTTCTGTATTTGCCATGAGTTAGTGCCTGGGTCATTGCATGAGTACATGGGTAGTGACTGGATGATTAGAATACTACAAGGACAGTGCATGGTGATTTTATAACTGCTTGGGTTTTGGCGGAGTGATTGGATAAGTACATGATGCTGGATGAGTGATTTGAGGAGTGCATGGGTAGTGACAGAGGGATTTGTAGAGTACATGGGTACAACCTGGGTATTTGGAGGAGTGAATCAGTACTGTGTAGATGGTTAGAGGTCTGCATGGGTAGTGCACAGGGGATTGTAGCAGTGCGTGTGTTAGTGCCTGGGTCATTCCATGACTACATGGGTACTGACTGGAAGATTAGAGAACTGCAAAGAGAGTGCATTGTGAATTTATAAGTGCTTCGGTTTTGGTGGAGTGATTGGATAAGTACATGGTGCTGGCTGGGTGATTGAAAGAGTGCATGGGTACTGATAGGGCAATGGCTGGACTGCATGGGTAGTGCTCCGAGGATTTTAGCAGTGCATGTGTTAGTGTCTGGGTCATTGCATAAGTACATGGATACTGATTGGATGATTAGAGTACTGCAAGGACAGTGCATGGTGAATTTATAAGTGCCTGGGTTTTGGCGGAGTGATTGGATAAGTACATGGTGCTCGCTGGGTGATTAGAGGAGTGCATGGGCAGCAATAGGGCGATGGCTGGATTGCATGGGTACTGCTGGCTGAGGGTATTGTAGCAGTGCATGAGTTAGTGCATGGGTCATTGCATGATTGCATGGGTAGTGACTGGATGATTAGAGCCCTGCAAGGAGAGTGCATGGTGAATTTATAAGTGCTTGGGTTTTGGCGGAGTGATTGCATAAGTACACACATGTCACATCAGGCCCCACCGCCTCCCTTCACCACTGTGCAAAAGCACCCCCTGTGGGTTTTAATTTATTTGGGGGATTAATTCCCCTTGAATCCTGAGGGTCCCTGGGGGCCAAATAGCCCACCAGGTACCTCCAGTAAGTGCCACAGAGCTGCGTTGCAGAGAGGTGGTCCGAGGCCACGCCCCTTTTTACACCTCTCTGCAGCACAACTCAGTGGCGCTTACTGGACGTACCTGGTGGGCTAGTTGCCCCCCGAGGCCAATTTCGGCCCCGGGGAGCCCATCTCCCGGGGCATGACCATAACATTTTTTTTTAAATGTAGGAGGCGGGCTGTGTGGCCCCTCTGAGGCCTCTATTAGCCCAGCGGACCCCATCCCCCGGGGCTGTGCTTCTTTTTTTTTTCTAAATGAGGGATGGGGCCGCATGGCCCCCCTCCTAGGCCATTCATGGCTCTGGGGACCCCATCCCCTGGGTCCTGGCCTTACCATTGGGGACTGTGGGGACCCCAATTCCCCCATGGTCCCACCGGCTCCCCGCCTCCTGCGGGAGCCGGCATTGCTTTTCCACATGGGGAGCTGCAGACATGCAGCTCCCCTTGTGAAAAAGCATTCTGGTTTGGATTTTGTAAGCGAGATCAGGAAACCTGCTCTTGCTTACAAAATCCAAACCAGTGTTTGCTATGTCAGGGTGGGAGCCGCACTGCTCCTGCCCTGCCATAGCAAACAGCAGTGTACCGGGGGTGGGCACCCCAGGACACTGCAGGAGCTGGCCCTGGGAGGTGGTTGTCCCCAGGGTCATAAAGGGATCCGCGAGGGGGGGCCCCTCCCTAGAAGTGCAAAGCTCGGGGGAGGGGGTGGTCCCCAGGGCGTGTGGGGAGGCTCGTGCTCTCCCTACACATTTTTTTTAAACTAAACACCGGGGAGGTGGCGGTCGCCGGGGCTGCGGGGGACTGTGTGCCCCCGCAACTCATAAATCTTGCCCGCGAAGGTGGCAGTCCCCAGGGCAGTGTGGGGTGAATTGGGGCCCCCCCCACACTTTTTTCAGTGCCCCCGGGACCTGGCCAACCTGGGGGCTTAAATACAATGAAGTGTGGGAGCCCACGCTTCATTTTTTTTCTTTTTCTTTTTCTCAGCCAGATTTGCGACCCCAGCACGAATTTGGCCAATTTTCTTTTTAAATAAATGCTTTTTTGGTCCCTGGGGGTCCTTGTGGGGCCTCCTGAGCAGGCCTAGGGCGTCAGGGTGCTTCTATCCTGCCCCTTTTTCTTTTTTTTCACCTTTTTTTTCTGTTTTCTTGTGACTCGGTTCTACAGAGTCACAAGATGGCTGCCAACACTTCCTGGTTTGGAGTGGAGTCAATTAGAATAAAGATCATGGTCAGGAGGGGTCGTAACTCCACCGCGGCCATAGATATCAAAACTTTTTTTTTTTAAATTTCTCAGCAACTACTGAGCGGATTTACACCATTTAAACAAAAAAGGTCGCTTTCTGATCCAAGCACTACCTTTTTGCCAAATTTGGGGTAATTCCGTTCAGTAGTTTTGGCTGTAGCCTTGCCGAAAGTTTCCTATGGGAAATTGATTTTTTTACTCTTATTTTTTTTATTTCTTAGCAACCACTGCGCGGATTTACACCATTTAAAAAAAAGGTCGCTTTTTGAACCAAGCTCTACATTTTTTGCCAAATTTGGGGTAATTCCGTTGAGCAGTTCGGGCTGTAGCCAGTCTCAAAATTTCCTATGGAAATTAACATGGGGAAAACGCGTTTTGGGCCCCCCTTTTTTCTCAGCCCCCGCTTGACGAATCACCCCAAAACTTTCAGTATAGGAGCTGACCTGAATAGACTTTTGGGAGAATTTCGCGAAGATTCGTCAAATGACGCCAAAGTAATTAGCAAATCAAAAAATGCTTTTCCTATGGAAACTAGGTTCTAACTATAACTACCTACTGGTAATATAGGCGCTGCGCCGGCGCTGCTAGAAGCCGCGAGGAAGCGGCATTTGCCATGTTTGATGATTCGCCGGTGTTAGTTTCAGAACCATCATGCTCTCAGGAGACTCCCAGGGCGGGGAATGCCGATTTGAAAGACCTTTTCAAAAGACTGGAGAAGGCGATGCGAGCAGAGTCCTCCAAATGGTGGGAGCACCGCTCTCTGTCACGGTATTTAGAAGTGGGACGCGTACCGCGTGGGTTACGCATCATGCTGGCACCCAGTTACGAAAACCCAGACCCCCAAATGTTGGTTGAGTGGGCCGAATGTAATTTACAATCATCAGCGAATTTAATGAAGATCCTGGTCCGATATGCGGACAGTGACCGCTTGAAGATACAATCTACAATCGACGAGCTTAACGAACAAATAAGTAAACTTGGTCCATCGGATACGGAGAAAAAGCTGCGGGAGGAAATGGCGATTCGGCTGTCCAGGGAGGAGGAGACAATCAGGAAACGTAAAGCTTTCAAATTCCAAAGAGATAAGATCGACTATCAGAACGGGCAGATATTCACGTTTGCACGCAAATATGCTACCCTAAAGCAGAAAGCGAGCCAGATGGCCACAGGTGTCACGTTCAACAAGACTGGGGGTCATTCCTCATCCTCCGTCTCAGATTTAAGTTCGGTCCCGGGCAGCGAGTCTGAAAATGAACTTTCTTCCACAACAAAGGACCTGGGGTTTACAAGGCTCACTCCGGCACAGGAGGTCGATTGTCTAAGACAGGACAGGCGCCAAACGCTAAGGCCTCGCGGTCCAAATGTGAGAGGAACAGAAGGAACAACTGGAAGCGAAGGCAACGTAGGCAACGGCACAGGATCAAGCAGCGGTCAAAGGGTTCAGGGCAGCAACAAGAGGGGCCAGAAGCGGTGGACCCGCAAACGCTAAGTACACCAGTTGAACCCCATGCAGTAATTAATCTCACCAATATGAAATTAAGTATGAATGAGGAGAAGACTCTGGCCCTTGGGCTTTCCTTCTGTCCAGTTGATGATTTTAACTATGCACAAACTCGCATAGATACATTCAAATTTGTGCGTAAGCTCAAACTTAGGAAGTTCTTTGAGCTGAACAAGGACAAAGTAAGAGCTAATCATGGACCAAATTTGGCTGGAGTCTCAGGTTCTCCGGTGGGAACCGTGGGTGATTTCAGTCTCCTCAGGGAGCTCCAATTACTGCACGAGGAAGGCCACACTGGCGATTCCACATTCAGCGAGGTTGCTCCTATCACCAACACTCCAGGAACAACGCCATTCAAACCCAAGTCCACCTTTAGTCCGGTCATGGTTCATGACAACATTGAGGTTTACAATGAGATGGTGACCGGTCAGTTAAAAACGTTGTGTAAAACCGTTAAGAGCACACGGCGAAAACAATTGCATTGGAATCAGGGCTATGCCAACTTGATGAAAAAGATCCAAGGAGACAATAACATAATTGTGCGCCAATCAGACAAGGGGGGCAATGTTGTCCTATGGCCCAAACAAATGTATGTGGAAGAGGCCCTGTCTCACCTGAATGACAGGTCGTGCTACAAAAGGAGTGAATGGAAGACAGTGAAAGCGGCGTGGGGTGATTTCTTTAACAAGTTGCTGGCTTGGAAAAGCGCAGGCCTTTTGAGTTCAGATGAATTCAAATTTTTGAAAGTCAACCACCCGGTGATGCCAGTCTTCTATATCATCCCCAAGGTGCATAAAGACCTAGCTAAACCCCCAGGGAGGCCCATCATCTCGGCCAGGGGCAGCTTCTTGGAGAAAACATCATTGTATATAGACTTCTTTTTGCAAAAACATGTGCGGGGTCTGTCTTCCTTCATACAGGACACCAATGACTTTTTGAGGAGGATAAAAGGTATGGAGTGGCATGAAGATTACTGGCTAATTACTTTGGACGTTGTTGCGTTGTACACAAGTATTCAACATCAGGATGGGATCAAGGCAGTGGAATATTTCTTGAGAAAAGAACCTATGTACATGATGGACCATTGCAAAATGATTCTAGCCATGATCACTATTTGTCTCAACAATAATTTTTTCTTGTTCCAGAACACTGTGTTCCAGCAATTAAGAGGCGTGGCGATGGGGGCTTGCTTCTCCCCAAGCTACGCGTGTTTACACATGGGCATGTGGGAGGAGCAAGTCCTCCGTAATGATTATAGCGATGTCATGTCAAATAACATCATTGCCTGGCATCGTTATATAGATGACCTTTTTGTCATCTGGAGGGGATCCAAAACTGCAGCCTCTGATTTCATTCAGGACATTGGTGTGAACCAGCTTAATTTACATTTTACAGCTGAGTTAAGCCAGGAACACGTGAATTTTCTGGACGTTGAGGTTTTTGTTCTTGATGGCAAGCTTCAAACCAAATTGTTCCGCAAGGCGACCGCAGGGAACACCGTGCTGCATGCTTTTAGTCACCACCCCAGTCATCTTATACGCAGTATCCCCTATGGGGAGATGCTGCGCATAAGGCGCATTTGCAGTACTGATTTACACTGTTGGGAAGCACAGGAGCAGAGTAGGCTTAGATTCCTTGCAAGGGGCTATGCCCCATCAATTATCAACAAAGCCATTTCTCGCACTAGATCTCTGGCTAGAGATCAGATTTTGAGTCCAACCAAGGTTATAACTATTCCCAGCCCCCCGTCTGTACAGAATGATGTACCGAGACTGATACTCACTTTTAGTCGCCAGCATTCAAACTTGCGTAGAATTTTTAATAAAAACTGGTCCCTGATTCGACAGGACCCGGTTATTGGCAATGGTATGTCCAACTCTCCTGCCATAACCTTCCGCAAGGCCCGCTCGATGAGCGATATGCTGGTCAAAAGCAGTCCGGAATTGAGCAGCAACACTAGCAATTGGCTACAGGCGAGCAAGGGGTTCATTAAATGTTCCTCTTGTAAGGCATGTGTGTTTGGGAGGAGTACAACATCCTACACATCCCCCTTCTCTAGTACCCCTTGTAAGATCAACAGGAAACTTACATGCAAGACAGACTTTGCAGTCTATGTGCTGGAGTGTACCTGTGGCCTGCAATATGTTGGGAGCACCAAGTTGCAGGTTCATAAGCGTATACTCCAGCACATGAGAGCCATCATCAATCAAGATGCTTCTTATCCGGTGGCTAGGCACTTCGGTGACAAACACAACAGCAGCTTGGAACATCTTTGCTACTTTGTCATAGATGCAGTGCCTCCACTCAGGAGGGGTGGTGATAGGGAAGCCTCTCTTAGAAAGCTAGAGACAAGGTATATTTTGGAGCTGGACTCCAAGGTCCCTAATGGACTGAACTCTAGCGAGGACTTTTACACTTGGCTTTAAATTTCCTCATGTACTGTATGTTCTTGCCGTTTTCTGATTGTTCAATTTAATAATTTCATGTCATTTATCAACTTGATAATGGGGTGTAGGTTTCTCCTATAAGCAGCATGATCATAAAAAGATAACAATATAGTGTGTAACATTTTAGATGTATTTGACAACTTCACAAGACGAATTATCCTTCTTTTATGTTAATGTTTTAATTTTAATTTATGTTTAGGTTTGTTTGGTTCTTTTTGCTTCCTCTACACACATTTTACACACCCTTGTTTTTGCACAAAAAAAAGGATTTCCTTGATTTTTGACTAGAGGCTAATTGAATGTACTATTTCTGGTTAACCTGGATGATTTGTCAGGTTAACTTGGGGGCAAGTTGCGGTTAATTTGGTACTGGATTTAACCAGAAAAGGTAGCGGGTTGCCCCGTCTGTTTATTTATTATCAGCAGGGGAATAATCATGCATTTTAAATGAAATTTGCGTTTTGAAATTAATGTCTGATTTCACATGTATAAGTATTTTACAGCTATAATATCAATTTGAATTTTTTCCAAACAAAGACAACACATTTGTGTCTAATGCAGGCATTTTTTTCATGTTGACTCGTCTTACAGCGCTATCCCTAAGCTGTTTTCTATGTTCATTGTCTTGACGTCATTGAAACTTATTTGCACTTGCACTTTAAAAGGCTTGGCTTCTGATAGCAGTGTCATGTGATCAAGGCCTCCTGTAGGCCGAAACGCGTCATGGCGGCTGCATAAAGTTCCTGTCCGTAAATAAATACTTTAAGCACTGATTTTGGGTCCGTGTTCGTCTCTGCGCTTGGATTGTGCGCGCTGGAGGAGGCGATTTCTGGTGACATATATATATATATATATATATATATATATATATTACCTACTGGCGGTCGCCAGTAGGTAGTTATAGTTAGGACCCTGTTTCCATAGGAAATCCGCAACATTCTATTTTGAATATCTTTGGCGCCGGTCGACGAATCCTCGCGAATATTTCAAAATAGGTGGGGCGCTACGCTCCGCTCCTACCCTGAAAGTCTCGGGGGGATTCGTCAAGCGGGGGCTGAGATAAAAGGGGGGTCCCAAAACGCGTTTTTCCCATGCATTTTTCCAAAGGACCTTTAGACACAGCTACAGCCCGAACGGCTGAACAGAATTACTAGAAATTTGGCAGAGAGGTAGTCCTCAGGTCAAGGAAGTGCCTTCTGTAGGTTTGGTGTAAATCTGTTCAGTAGATTCTGAGAAAATAGCCTTTAAATCAATATATATATCTGAGCCAGCTTACGGTGCGCTTACGGTGCGCTTACCGTACGCGTACGGTGACGTGCGCGAGCGCGATTCTGATTGGCTCTTAGATCTTAGTAAACATTCGAATCGGTCGAAACCAGGAAGCGGCGGCCGCCATTTCGTGTGTTTCACTCAGAAAAAAAAGAGTGATATCTTGAAAAGGGGGCAAGGAGGAGAGTTACAGACCCCCTAACATTTGTAAGGGGGTCAAAGAAGGACAGAAAAGTACAAAGAAAACATTTATTGATTTTAAAAAAAATCGCGGGGTACGCGTACGGTAAGCTCAACGTACGCGTACGGTAGAAAAAAAATAAAATAAAAGAAATGAAATGCAGATTTAAGAGTTTAGATATTAGGGGGCTCTAAAAAGAGCCGTTGTGTTTATGAAGTGATTTTTTAGTGGTACCTACAAGTAAGTACCGATGCAGAGTCTAAGGTTCAAGAGGAAGACTCTGTTCCCTTCATCATTGAAGTGCACACCATCTCCTCTATAAATGTCTTGCATGTCGTAACGCAAGTTGTTGTGGTAAATGGAACCCATACCATAGTCACGGAGGAAAGCAGAAACAGATTTGTTGACGTGCTTTCTTGCTTTGTCAATCTGCGGACAGAAATGATTGGACCAGTTCCATTTTTGCCTTTGGCATATGTTAGAAAACACAAAGGCAGTTTTAGGGAAAAGTGAAAACAGTTGTGCAAAGGTGTCCTTCATAAGCATTTCCAGACCTACCCCAGTCAAAGTGCCTAGGTCATTGCCACCACAGTGCACTATTATGAGGTCAGGGTGTTGGATTTGCATGAAGGATTTCACCAATGGCATCAATTGGTGCCACTTTAACCCTCTCTGACCAATCCATTTAATGTCTACATTTGGCAAAGCAAGGTCTCTCACCATATCTGTTTTCTCTGCATACTTTTCACTCCAGAAGACATAGCTGTGCCCTACAATCCACACTGTGAACATCTTCAAAGGAGAACTGGATGCACTCAGGAGGTGTAATTCAGTAGAATGGTAAAAAGAAATGAAAGACAGTTTGGAAATGGAGGCATACATATTTTTTTCATAAAAAAAAGAACTGATTGGCTGTTTCATACCATTCTAGAATAAAAACTAGGCTGTATGTGTAAATTAATAGAAGCATGTTTTGTATTGGTACAGAAAAATGTGTTACCAAAGAACAGTACTATGGATTTGCTGTTAGGTTTGAAAAGTCAAGCACTCTTGCTCTGTGGAATTGAAACATTGTTTGGTGAACTTCTGACCTAACTCCACACAGCAGTGTTCCATGAGCTGTTGCTATGGTAGCAGGCAGAAGTCAAGTTGGGGGAAGGGTACTAGGCAGAAGTCAAGTTGGGGGAAGGGTACTTTTGGAAAAGGGTTGGTTTTCAACCAATAGAAATGTGTGATTACATTTGAAAAAAAGGGGGAAGCACTGAGATTTGAAATTAACATGTATATGTGTGGAAAAAGAGAGGGAAAGTTTGCCATTATCTGGTTCTGCTGAGAGGAGAGAGGTGTAAAGAACAGAGATCCTGGCTCTGATAATCTGCTGTTTGAGTGCCAAATTTCTTTCACAGCTAACTAATTTTAAAGGTGAGTTTAGAGTTTGAGAGGGGATGTATATGGTAAATTAAGAAATGAATAATAGAAATGGAATTCCTTTTGTTGAAGTTGTGTTTATTATTTTCTGTTTTGGGAGAAATTTAAATGTGAGGAACATGTAAAATAATATGGACTATGTTTTCACGATAAATTAAGGTGTACTGGTAAAAATAAAGAATACTTTAAGGGTTTGAGGTTGGACTCAGTAATGCAAATACATACAGCATCAGTAAGGCTGGTTGCCCTTGCTGGAGTGTAGGCAGTCACCCAGGTTACACATGGTGCTGGTCTGAAAAAGCAGTTTGGACATGTGCTTTTTTAAGAATCTGAAAAGTGGATTCATAATGTGTCAGTCTGTAAAAGTGTTTATCACTTGCCAAAAAAAAGAGTAGTAAGTGTGCTTTCAAATTGGCAAATAAATTTCGTTTTGTGACTAATGTGAAAACATGACTCTGTGTGCAAATAGGAATTACAGGCAGAGATTTATTGCGTATTGCTCTGGTGATTTCACAGTTGCATTAGATGGAAAGGGGGAGCCATTTTTTGGTGCAGAAGCAGACTCTTAGCACACACCCAGCTGCTTACCCTGTGGAATCATGCACAGTATTCACAAGCGAGTGGGGTTTGAGGTTTCAGTCAGTAATGCAAATACATTCAGCATCACTAAGGCTGGTTGCCCTTGCTGGAGTGTAGTCAGTCACCCAGGTTACACATGGTGCTGGTCTGAAAAAGCAGTTTGGACATGTGCTTTTTTAAGAATCTGAAAAGTGGATTCAAAATGTGACAGACTGTAAAAGTGTTTATCACTTGCCAAAAAAAAGAGTAGTAAGTGTGCTTTCAAAATGGCAAAGAAATTTCGTTTTGTGACTAATGTGAAAACATGACTCTGTGTGCATATAGGAATTACAGGCAGAGATTTATTGCGTATTGCTCTGGTGATTTCACAGTTGCATTAGATGGAAAGGGGGAGCCATTTTTTGGTGCAGAAGCAGACTCTTAGCACACACCCAGCTGCTTACCCTGTGGAATCATGCACAGTATTCACAAGCGAGTGGGGTTTGAGGTTTCAGTCAGTAATGCAAATACATTCAGCATCACTAAGGCTGGTTGCCCTTGCTGGAGTGTAGTCAGTTACCCAGGTTACACGTGGTGCTGGTCTGAAAAAGCAGTTTGGACATGTGCTTTTTTAAGAACCTGAAAAGTGGATTCAAAATGTGACAGACTGTAAAAGTGTTTATCACTTGCCAAAAAAAAGAGTAGTAAGTGTGCTTTCAAATTGGCAAAGAAATTTCGTTTTGTGGCTAATGTGAAAACATGACTCTGTGTGCAAATAGGAATTACAGGCAGAGATTTATTGCGTATTGCTCTGGTGATTTCACAGTTGCATTAGATGGAAAGGGGGAGCCATTTTTTGGTGCAGAAGCAGACTCTTAGCACACACCCAGCTGCTTACCCTGTGGAATCATGCACAGTATTCACAAGCGAGTGGGGTTTGAGGTTTCAGTCAGTAATGCAAATACATTCAGCATCACTAAGGCTGGTTGCCCTTGCTGGAGTGTAGTCAGTCACCCAGGTTACACATGGTGCTGGTCTGAAAAAGCAGTTTGGACATGTGCTTTTTTAAGAATCTGAAAAGTGGATTCAAAATGTGACAGACTGTAAAAGTGTTTATCACTTGCCAAAAAAAGAGTAGTAAGTGTGCTTTCAAAATGGCAAAGAAATTTCGTTTTGTGACTAATGTGAAAACATGACTCTGTGTGCATATAGGAATTACAGGCAGAGATTTATTGCGTATTGCTCTGGTGATTTCACAGTTGCATTAGATGGAAAGGGGGAGCCATTTTTTGGTGCAGAAGCAGACTCTTAGCACACACCCAGCTGCTTACCCTGTGGAATCATGCACAGTATTCACAAGCGAGAGGGGTTTGAGGTTTCAGTCAGTAATGCAAATACATTCAGCATCACTAAGGCTGGTTGCCCTTGCTGGAGTGTAGTCAGTCACCCAGGTTACACATGGTGCTGGTCTGAAAAAGCAGTTTGGACATGTGCTTTTTTAAGAATCTGAAAAGTGGATTCAAAATGTGACAGACTGTAAAAGTGTTTATCACTTGCCAAAAAAAAGAGTAGTAAGTGTGCTTTCAAAATGGCAAAGAAATTTCGTTTTGTGACTAATGTGAAAACATGACTCTGTGTGCATATAGGAATTACAGGCAGAGATTTATTGCGTATTGCTCTGGTGATTTCACAGTTGCATTAGATGGAAAGGGGGAGCCATTTTTTGGTGCAGAAGCAGACTCTTAGCACACACCCAGCTGCTTACCCTGTGGAATCATGCACAGTATTCACAAGCGAGTGGGGTTTGAGGTTTCAGTCAGTAATGCAAATACATTCAGCATCACTAAGGCTGGTTGCCCTTGCTGGAGTGTAGTCAGTTACCCAGGTTACACGTGGTGCTGGTCTGAAAAAGCAGTTTGGACATGTGCTTTTTTAAGAACCTGAAAAGTGGATTCAAAATGTGACAGACTGTAAAAGTGTTTATCACTTGCCAAAAAAAAGAGTAGTAAGTGTGCTTTCAAATTGGCAAAGAAATTTCGTTTTGTGACTAATGTGAAAACATGACTCTGTGTGCAAATAGGAATTACAGGCAGAGATTTATTGCGTATTGCTCTGGTGATTTCACAGTTGCATTAGATGGAAAGGGGGAGCCATTTTTTGGTGCAGAAGCAGACTCTTAGCACACACCCAGCTGCTTACCCTGTGGAATCATGCACAGTATTCACAAGCGAGTGGGGTTTGAGGTTTCAGTCAGTAATGCAAATACATTCAGCATCACTAAGGCTGGTTGCCCTTGCTGGAGTGTAGTCAGTCACCCAGGTTACACATGGTGCTGGTCTGAAAAAGCAGTTTGGACATGTGCTTTTTTAAGAATCTGAAAAGTGGATTCAAAATGTGACAGACTGTAAAAGTGTTTATCACTTGCCAAAAAAAGAGTAGTAAGTGTGCTTTCAAAATGGCAAAGAAATTTCGTTTTGTGACTAATGTGAAAACATGACTCTGTGTGCATATAGGAATCACAGGCAGAGATTTATTGCGTATTGCTCTGGTGATTTCACAGTTGCATTAGATGGAAAGGGGGAGCCATTTTTTGGTGCAGAAGCAGACTCTTAGCACACACCCAGCTGCTTACCCTGTGGAATCATGCACAGTATTCACAAGCGAGTGGGGTTTGAGGTTTCAGTCAGTAATGCAAATACATTCAGCATCACTAAGGCTGGTTGCCCTTGCTGGAGTGTAGTCAGTCACCCAGGTTACACATGGTGCTGGTCTGAAAAAGCAGTTTGGACATGTGCTTTTTTAAGAATCTGAAAAGTGGATTCAAAATGTGACAGACTGTAAAAGTGTTTATCACTTGCCAAAAAAAAGAGTAGTAAGTGTGCTTTCAAAATGGCAAAGAAATTTCGTTTTGTGACTAATGTGAAAACATGACTCTGTGTGCATATAGGAATTACAGGCAGAGATTTATTGCGTATTGCTCTGGTGATTTCACAGTTGCATTAGATGGAAAGGGGGAGCCATTTTTTGGTGCAGAAGCAGACTCTTAGCACACACCCAGCTGCTTACCCTGTGGAATCATGCACAGTATTCACAAGCGAGTGGGGTTTGAGGTTTCAGTCAGTAATGCAAATACATTCAGCATCACTAAGGCTGGTTGCCCTTGCTGGAGTGTAGTCAGTTACCCAGGTTACACGTGGTGCTGGTCTGAAAAAGCAGTTTGGACATGTGCTTTTTTAAGAACCTGAAAAGTGGATTCAAAATGTGACAGACTGTAAAAGTGTTTATCACTTGCCAAAAAAAAGAGTAGTAAGTGTGCTTTCAAATTGGCAAAGAAATTTCGTTTTGTGACTAATGTGAAAACATGACTCTGTGTGCAAATAGGAATTACAGGCAGAGATTTATTGCGTATTGCTCTGGTGATTTCACAGTTGCATTAGATGGAAAGGGGGAGCCATTTTTTGGTGCAGAAGCAGACTCTTAGCACACACCCAGCTGCTTACCCTGTGGAATCATGCACAGTATTCACAAGCGAGTGGGGTTTGAGGTTTCAGTCAGTAATGCAAATACATTCAGCATCACTAAGGCTGGTTGCCCTTGCTGGAGTGTAGTCAGTCACCCAGGTTACACATGGTGCTGGTCTGAAAAAGCAGTTTGGACATGTGCTTTTTTAAGAATCTGAAAAGTGGATTCAAAATGTGACAGACTGTAAAAGTGTTTATCACTTGCCAAAAAAAAGAGTAGTAAGTGTGCTTTCAAAATGGCAAAGAAATTTCGTTTTGTGACTAATGTGAAAACATGACTCTGTGTGCATATAGGAATTACAGGCAGAGATTTATTGCGTATTGCTCTGGTGATTTCACAGTTGCATTAGATGGAAAGGGGGAGCCATTTTTTGGTGCAGAAGCAGACTCTTAGCACACACCCAGCTGCTTACCCTGTGGAATCATGCACAGTATTCACAAGCGAGTGGGGTTTGAGGTTTCAGTCAGTAATGCAAATACATTCAGCATCACTAAGGCTGGTTGCCCTTGCTGGAGTGTAGTCAGTTACCCAGGTTACACATGGTGCTGGTCTGAAAAAGCAGTTTGGACATGTGCTTTTTTAAGAATCTGAAAAGTGGATTCAAAATGTGACAGACTGTAAAAGTGTTCATCACTTGCCAAAAAAAAGAGTAGTAAGTGTGCTTTCAAAATGGCAAAGAAATTTCGTTTTGTGACTAATGTGAAAACATGACTCTGTGTGCATATAGGAATTACAGGCAGAGATTTATTGCGTATTGCTCTGGTGATTTCACAGTTGCATTAGATGGAAAGGGGGAGCCATTTTTATTTTTTTTATTTTTTTATTTATATTTAAAAGAAATTTTCATACCAGATATAACAATATAGCACAGCATAGAGTTCGACAATTAACAATCAATGAAAATGTACAATTCAATAATTATAAACAATATATACCTTCAATACAGCCATTATCACAATTTCATTTTTAAGAATAACATCCAAGCAATCAAATCGTATTCAGCCACCATATTTACATCACACGTTCTTTCCATCTCCGTAATGGATCCCAAATTCTCAGACCTAGTTGCTTCCCCCTTCGACCTTTCCGTTCGTAAATCCCTTTTTCTAAATTATAGGCAAACAACAAGTTGGCCAACCATTGATTCATGGTGGGAGCAACTTTGTCACGCCAGGCTCTTGCTAATAACAACCGAAAAACTGCCATAGCAATAAAGACAAACTCTTGACAAGTAGCCTGACCATCTGTTACTATTCCCAAAAGAACCACCGTAGGTGTAATCTAAATTTGAAAACCTAAATGCCTCGCTAGAAATCCCTCTACCTCCCTAATCAGAGTAGGCAATTGAGAACAAGTGGCAAAGATGTGGATTATATCCGCCTGTGCGTGGTTACACCGTGGACAATCTGTCCCTAAGGTGCCACCCCATTGCGCAATTCTAGCTGGTGTATAATAAAGAAAATAAATAGTTTTATAGTGCTGTGATTGTAATGGTGCTGAACATAAAACCGTATGGCCAAGAGCCAGTGATTCCTGAAACCAAGCCGCATCAATACCTAACTTCGTGGCCCACTTAGTAGCATATTTAACAAGATCATCTTTCTTAGTAGTAAGAAGGCAAGCATAAAAACTACGTATATTGCAATCTCCCCCTTTCTCAATCATATCCAATATTACATTGTTTTTAAACCCTGTCATCCCTCCGCGCTTGGTAATCAGAAAGCTTCTGACCTGTAGATATTTGAAAAAAGTCCTTGTATCAATGTGAAATTTGGTAACTAAATCCGCAAATTGCACAATCCCTTCCAGTCCAACAATATCCCCGATCCTCCTGATCCCATTGTGTTCCCAGGATGCAAACATTGAGTCTGCAAATATATCTCCTGGCCAGGATCTATTCTTAAACAAGCGGGTATATCTGTTGTATCTACCCAATCCAGATTTTTTCAAAAAAGCTGTCCAGATGTTAACAGCAGCAATGACTGTCTTAAACCTTGTCCTTTTAAAGTATGCAAAGTCCGTGCAATTTAAGAAACAGTTCTCCGCCTCCGCCCCCAGGACTATAGAATAAACTTCGGTTGACATTTTGGAGATTCTAGGATGCTCCCCTCCACCAATTAATCCCTGCATATATTGCAGTGCGGTAGCCAGATAGTATAGCCTAAAGTCGGGAGCGCCCCACCCACCTCTAGCCCTTGGAAGAGTCATGAATCTGTACGCTCTCCTAGTCTTTCCGTGAGCCCAAATAAATCTATTTAGTACCAATTCCAAGGTCTGAAACCATTTTGCACCAAAAAATAGAGGTATTGCGCGAAACAGGTATAGAAATTTGGGCAATACAATCATTTTGATAACGTTTGTACGTCCTAATAGGGAAAGGTGCAGATTATTCATCCTATCGAGATCTAATTTTAGTCTCGCCATTAAAGGAGTTATATTCTGCTCAACCACCTTCTCTAAATCTGCCGAAATTTCTATACCTAGATAGACTGCCGAGCTACTTACCCTGTAATCATTACATATGACATATGAATTTTTAACTATTTGTGTTTTCGTTTTATTAAGGCTATACCCTGACACCTGACCAAAATCCCGCGCTTCTAATTCTACTGCGCACATAGCAAGAGTAGGATTAGCTGTAATGATTGCAACGTCGTCCGCATATGCCTGCACCTTGAAATGCAAATTATTGACTATTACCGGTGGGATATTAACGTTGGCAACAAGCCTACGCAGAAGAGGGTCCATATACAACGCAAATAAGAGAGGGGAAGACGGACACCCTTGCCTGGTCCCCCTTTCTATTTGAACTATGGATGAGTGGCCACTGTTAACTCTAATTCTGGCATAGGGTTTATTATATAATGTCTGGATGGCTCTAATGTAATCCTCGCCAAACCCAAACCACCTCAAGACAGACCATAAGAAATCCCAAGAGACCCTATCAAATGCCTTTTCGGCGTCCAAAAACAACACTGCCATAGGGTCTCTTGGGATCTCCACGGCATCAAATAGCGTAAGCACCTGCCTAATATGTTGAGTGGTACCCTTTCCTGGAATGAAGCCGTGCTGTATAGGGCTAACAAGGGACTCGATTATAGTCGCCAATCTCTTTGCCAACACTTTCGAATACATTTTAACGTCTGAATTCATTAGAGTGATGGGTCTATAAGATGACGCTGCCAAAGGATTTTTGCCTTTTTTCAAAATGACTATAATATCTGCTCCTCCCCAAGACTTAGGGATAGAGGCCCCCTCCTGCGCCTGAAGCATAGTAAATAGAAGTATATCGCCTAATATGTCCTTGAATACTCTATAAAATTCAACTGGGATTAAATCCGGACCCGTGGCTTTACCAGGTGGAAGATCTATGAGGGCACCCAAAATTTCTTCCAAATTGAATGGGGCTTCTAGCTGCTCCTTATCTACCTCAGACAGTAATGTTGGCTGAATATTATCGAGATAGAGTAAGACCTGACCCAGATCTAAAACCTTATCTGATCTATATAAATCTACGTAGAACTGCCTAAACACTTCTCTTACCCCGTCTGAATCCGTAATCATATTACCCTGAGCATCTGTCATCTTCTTGATCTCCGCCGCTGAGGCTTTTTGTCTTGAGCGGATAGCCAAAAGGTGCCCCACTCTTTCACTCATCTCGTAAGCATTCTCTCTATTTAATAAGTATCTAGCAGCTGCCTTAGTAGCAATATTTTCAGAGACCCTTGCCTTTAAACAGATTAATTTTACACTCAGCTGCTCAACAGATCTTTGGGCCTGTATTGCTAAATACAGTTCTTCTTCCGCTTTAGTTATTTCCGTTGTTAATTCATTAAACATTGCCCTCTCCTTTTTCTGTTTATGCAGTGAATAGCTCATCGTCTCTCCCCGTATGCCCGCCTTAAAAGTGTCCCATTCAATCCCAGAATCCACCGACCCTCTATTAATTTCCCAGAAGTTCTTAATCCAGGAATTCATATGAAGAATATAGGCTTCCTCCCTTAAAAGAGCCCTTTCGAAAGTCCAAGCGGAGAACTTCCCCTGCTGACAGCCCATTTTAATAGTTAGGATCAGAGGGTTATGATCGGATATGATCCGAGGGTGTCTCTCTATTTGTGACCTATTCAGCAAAGAATTGGATATAAAAAAATAATCTAATCTTACCAAAACCCTATGGGGAGCAGAAAAAAAGTACTGCCATCTAAAAAGGGGTGAGTAGCGGCCCACATGTCAATCAGTGAATTGTGTACTAAGAGATCCTCTAAGGCCCTAAAAGATCTTTTCTTTCTGCCAGTGTATCCCGTAGCCCCGACCTGAGTGTGAATATTAAAGTCCCCACAACAAATAATCGGAACAGGCCACAAAGCCAACTCTGTATCCAAGAACTGGAGCATTTCAGGGTCATCTTCGGTGGAGCCATAAACTGAAGCCAACGTGAACCTCTCCCCTTTAAATATAACTTCTAATAATACCCACCTACCCCACTGATCTTCTTTTTTCCTGACTAATATTGTATCTCTGTTTCTGCCTAGAACCGCTACTCCCCTCGTTTTAGTCCCCTGTTTAGTATTAGCCAGTAGGGAGAACCCCAATTGTTCCAGAAGAAACCCCCTAGTCCCCTCTATATGTGTCTCCTGGAGACATACTAGATCCAATTTCATAGCTTTCAATAAAGACGACACTCGCATTCTTTTTTGGGCATCATTGAGGCCACAAATATTAATTGAGGCTATTTTACACGACATTAGCGTTATCCATGACTAACTTTTATCAAAACAATTAGTAAAAAAAATAGACCAGAGATATAACATCCTATGCTGTGCTCCAAAAAGCTGTATTTTACCTGCCCCTCCCCCTCCCCCTGAACCCCTACCCGCACCCCCGAACCTGTGCCCCCCCTCCCCCCCCCTACAGGCAAATAGGTCAAACATGACCTATGTGTGATCGCTTAGGAGTGCAGTTGTCGCCTCCTCCTCCCAATATGAGAAACCATATGTTTCCCAACCAATCCGTCTTGCTCACTTCCTTTAGTGATCCCCCGTGACTTTATACCCCAGCACCTCCACCATATACTCTTTAGCTTTTATTTTTGAAAAGAACATTTTAAACTGGCCTTTGGTGATTATTTTAAGTTTGGCTGGATACAGCAGGAAAGCTTGTGAGCCCAGGGCTTGTATAGGTGCTATCAATTGCCTCAGCCTCCACCTTCTTTCGACTGTGACATGACAGAAATCAGGCCTTGCGAAGAAAGTGATCCCGTTAAAGGTACGCTTAGAGTCCGGTTTAGCTTTATCCAGTATCTGTTGCCTTAGAAGAAAGTTTCCCACAAATAACAAGATAGCTCTAGGTCTCGTGTCTTGCCCTGAGTTACGCCTAGGAGCCAGAGGAAATCGATGCGCTCTCTGGATTTCTGTATCCCACTGCCATGCTGACAGCTCTGGGAATGCGCCCTTAAGTAGATTAACAACAAACATCCTTACATCCTGGCCTTCAATCCCCTCTTCAACCCCCAAAAGTCTTATATTGTTACGGCGCTGCCTATTTTCATAGTCCTCCAGCTTCCACTGCATGTCTTCAGATATCTTGCTTTGCTCCTCCTTCATTTTCCGTAGACTGCTTAGCTCGTCTTCAAGCCTCCCCGTTCTTTCTTCGACCTGGGTAATTCTCTCAGAGGCCTCCTCGTACAACTTATTCATTTTCCTTAATGAGTTATGGATTTTGTTGAGCCCCTGCCTTGATCTCCGAGCTTCAGCCCTTGCCTCGTTCTGCATACTCTTCAGAGTACTGAATAATAGATCCATTGAGGCTTCTTGCGTTTTAGATTGAGGTATTCCCTCCCCACCAGAAGCCATATTATTCACCTCCTGATATGGCTGTGACGTAGCTGAATAATCCCATGAAAGTCTCTTCATTGGATTAGGAGGGCTTTCTAGAGAGTTTGGCTTCCTACGGGATCTACGTTTCTTTAAAGTGCATTTTGGAGGGACCGAGCTAGCATCTGAGGCAGAAGACTCCCCAAAGCTATCGTCGCTGTGAGTTACAGACTCTGACTCCTCATTAAGTGAAAAAAAATAGTCAGGTGAAGCACACCCGCTGGCCGGGTCCAATAGTGAACCTACTGAGGTACCCCCTTCCAAGGAAATCTCTGACTCCGTGCCTGCCTCCTGGCTATTAGCCCCCAGCTCGCCGAGATTGTCTCTGTGCGCCTCATCATTCTCCCGAGGCTGTCCCCCTTTGGCGTTATCCCTTGCGAGCGGCCCACCTGAGCCCGTACAAACAGACTCTGAACCTTGAGGCTGCCTCACCTTGAGCATGTCCTCTGCTGCTGACATTGGCACTTCTGGGCCCGAGTTGGAAGTTTCCAATCGCTCCGACTCCGCCGGAACACCCTCGGCTAGGTTCCACACATCCGAAGGCGTCTGCTCCAATGCCGGTGCTTGGTCTGGTTGCATAGCAACCCCCGTTTCGCGGGAGTCCTGCGCCTCGGCACTGTTCACGCTGTTCCCTTTGGGTTGCTTACCGGCATTTCGCTTTTCCAAGTGGCCTGTACTCATCACAGGGAAGCTCTCGACCACAGAAGGCTGCCGCAGTTGTATTTCTTTTCCTCCTGCATTGTTGGACCGCAGATTTCTTGCCTCTCGCGAGCCGCACAGGAGAGACGTCCCGAGGAGGTTTGCTTGGAGCCCGTCGGTGCCTTGGATCACACCAGCTTTCTTCCCAGTACCTTTTTTTGAGGTAAGTGTGCTGCTGGGACGCGAAGCTGTACTCTTTGGCTCCTGTTTGTCCCGATCCGGCCGTTCTTTCGTATTGCTCTCTTTGGCTGCCTCGCTCCCTTTGACGATGCGCGGAGGCATATTGTACCGTCCCAAGGTAAAAGCTGCCGCTTCCAAGGATCTAGCTAGCAAGAAACAAATTATCCTTAACGGAAGCTCGGCAAACCTTTTGGTGAGAGACCGAGTGAATTCACAGCCAGTTCCTTTTAGACAATAGTCGGTTTTCATCCCCGCGGGTTACGGGGTATCACCACATCTTCTAGTATAATCAGGTATGATCAGGAGGAGGAGAGGAGTGCGACTGGTCACTACACACCACCAGCGGCCATCTTGCCCCCCAGGGGGGGGGGGAGCCATTTTTTGGTGCAGAAGCAGACTCTTAGCACACACCCAGCTGCTTACCCTGTGGAATCATGCACAGTATTCACAAGCGAGTGGGGTTTGAGGTTTCAGTCAGTAATGCAAATACATTCAGCATCACTAAGGCTGGTTGCCCTTGCTGGAGTGTAGTCAGTCACCCAGGTTACACATGGTGCTGGTCTGAAAAAGCAGTTTGGACATGTGCTTTTTTAAGAATCTGAAAAGTGGATTCAAAATGTGACAGACTGTAAAAGTGTTTATCACTTGCCAAAAAAAAGAGTAGTAAGTGTGCTTTCAAATTGGCAAAGAAATTTCGTTTTGTGACTAATATGAAAACATGACTCTGTGTGCAAAGAGGAATTACAGGCAGACGGTATTTTAAAGAAATAAGTATTGATATTAGATGATATTTCTATAAAGTTATGTTTATGCAAAAAGAGATTGTTAATTTTTTTTTGCCCGCTGTTAAATGATGATTGCAATTGCTTTCACAATTTATAGTGAAATGCAATATATTCTGAAAAGAGCAAAAAAAGGCAAAACATTTTTTTGAAAAATATGTAAATATGTGTACTGTATTATAAAATGTTTTATTAAATATTAATACTTTTTTCCTTTTTTTCAGATTGAGATAGAAAATTTTCGAAAACTAGAACCATTTTTAAAGCAATTAAAAAAAAAATTTAAATGAATAAATATTTTTTTGAGTGGGTATGGTAAGTCAAAAATATCATGGTACCTTTTTTCCACTTCTCCACAATCACATTTTCAGTTTTTCATTGTAGTCTCTCAAGGACCTTGTAATGTGATAATTGATTTTTATTGTTTTTTTTAAAAAAAAATAATAATTACGCGTACCGTACGCGTACGGTAAAAAAAAAATCAAAAAAAAGTTTTAAAAACACATATAAAAAATAGATGAAAGGTAAGGTTGGCTCTTAAAAGAGCCGTTGTGTTCATGCAGGGACAGAGGAAAGAAAGAATGGGAATATTAGACGGTACGACAAATGTGCTGATCTATTTTATTGTTCACTAGGGAAATACTGGTCTCCCTATAACAAATTAGATCATGACAAGTGGCGCACCGTATTTCAACCCTCAGAAACCGAGGGTTAATTTCCTGAGGAGAAGAAAAAGGAGATGCTCCCACCACAGATGAAGGGCTCACCTGACCTGCAGAAGAAGGACTCGGCCCTGCAGATGATGGTCCAGGCTGAGCTGCTGTGGATGTGCTTGGTTGACTTACTGAAGGGTTACCTTCAGTATGTCGAGCATGTGTCCTTCTGTGTACATCCTTAAGGTGTCTCAACATGGTGTGATTCCCGAAGGAATACTTCTTGTTGGGATTCCCTCTTGAAAGTACACGCTTACACAGCTTACAAGTCACTAAGGGTGCATTTACCTTTTGCTGGCCCTCTGGAAAAGAAAAATACTCCCATATGAAAGAGGTCTTTTGTTTCCTCGTTCTCTGCCTCAAGGTAGTGCTGCTAGCCTCACTCTCAGAAGGGCTCTGCTGTTCTGCCATCGTATCACAAAGACAACCCAGCTCCTTCTCCTAAGGGATCACAAGCAGAAATGAGGGGAATGGGTGTGGTGTAGGAGAGTTCTAGAACTGAAAGTAGTTTCAACCAATCAAAAGTTGTGTTTCATGATCACATGACCCACCGTACGCTTACGGTGCGCTTACGGTGCGCTTACGTCTAAAGTACGCATGCGCATAAAAAAGACACGCGCACGCGCGCATGCGCAAAACAGGCACGCCCCTTCACTTCCGCGTAACGTGCGCGTGCAGCGTACGCGTTACGCGCTGTGCGCGCGTGACGTGCGTCTACGCAAATTGCGTAAAGGAACGCAAACAGCGTAGAAATCTAACGTAATTAAAGCAAGACGTGCGCTTACCGTACGCGCACGTTAAAAATAAAAAAATTAAAAAAAAAGGAAAAAAAAAAAATATGTAATACTAATAAATTTTACCTGTTTATTTTTAAAAAATGGTAAAATAAAAACATATTGTAGAATTTTTAAAATTTAACCATAGTCTTTAAAAAAGGATAGAAAATTAAAATAAAAATATGTAAAAAAAAAAAGAAAAAAAAAAAAATTAGCATTTAAAAAACCTTGCAAATTCACTGAAAAAACCATGGGTTTCACTCACGTTATAGTTAGGAATTAGCATTTAAAAAACCTTGCAAATTCACTGAAAAAACCATGGGTTTCACACACGTTATAGTTAGGAATTAGCATTTAAAAAACCTTAGAAATTCAATGAAAAAACCAAAGGTTTTACACATGTTATAGTTAGCTGGACATTTCACTCGTAAAAAACCATTGAAATTCCCCCGTTATAGTTAGTTCAGCTAACTATAACTCGCGCGCCCGCAATGCACTACTGATGACGTCACTTATTACATCACTCATGACATGGTCACTGACATCACTCATGACATCACTGATGACATCTCAAATGACATCACTGATGACATCACTGATGACATCATCCTTGTGATAGAGTGGCAGACCTCCTCTTCCCCTAATATAACCATTGAAACACACATTCAAAAATAGAAACTAAAATGTTCAAAATAATGAACATATCAATATCAGTTACAACAACCTAATCAGTAATTCTAAGAACCACATACACATACAGTCATTCACCAACAGTCCTCTACAGTCACTCATACATGTACTCACTCATCATATGTATTCATACACCTATACATCCTGTTACACAACGCCACTCATCCATAGAGTTACTCACACACATAGTCACTCATGCTAATAAAGAATCAAACATCCATTTACTTGCATATACAGTTATACACACACCACCACACTTACTTCTACAGAAACTTACATATAACAATAACTTATAGAAACACATACTTATTCATACAGGGACTCTTCCAATCTCTCACTCTCACATATACTCACTTATATACACCAATAGTCACATATACTAGTTTAAAACATATGTAGTTACTCATAAAGACACTATAGAGACAGTCATTCACTCACTAACACACCCATGCACACACTCATCCACCCATACAGTCCTGCACACATGCTGTATTCAACACATACAAACAGTGAGTCACTCATTCATGCACCTATGCACTAAGTTATACCCCCCACCGAACCATACAGAAACTCAGACACTCATACTGATAAAAAACCAACTAATAACCTATATAGACACTCATGTAGCTACTCACCAACCCATGCAGCCACTTATACACAAAGTAAGAAACTGATACAGATATTTTCATATTTAAAGATTACTCAGTAAGCCATGTATTCACTATGATACACTTAATCAGTCAGTTACACAAATTTTTTTTTAAAAAAAAGCATCCATTTAGACACTTATATACCCATTTATTCTTCCATTGACCTTGAAATATACATAAATATAAAACATATTTAATTTTCAGAAAAACACACAATCACTGGATGATGTCATCAGTGATGTCATTTGAGATGTCATCAGTGATGTCATGAGTGATGTCAGTGACCATGTCATGAGTGATGTAATATGTGACGTCATCAGTAGTGCATTGCGGGCGCGCGAGTTATAGTTAGCTGAACTAACTATAATGGGGGAATTTCAATGGTTTTTTACGAGTGAAATGTCCAGCTAACTATAACATGTGTGAAACCTTTGGTTTTTTCATTGAATATATATATATATATGAGTTATTCCGTAGAACAGCTGCCGAGCCTTGATCACATGACAACATGACCCAATGAATTCATGTGACTATCTATAGAGGAAATGGATAAAAGACTTGACGGTTGGTCTGTGCAAAACATAGTGGTTAAAGTACATCAGTAAAGGTAATTAAATTGTAAATGATTTAAAAACCTGCAGTATAATAAATATTGTTAACTTAAAACTGATGTATGTGCAAATAAAAGCTGAGTTCAATAAAAATCTGTGCAAAAAATCGCGAATGTGTTAAGTATGACACTGAATATAACACATCGTTATAAAGTCGATGAGCATACATGATTAAATTCAATATGCAAAGAAACACCTCCTTAAAATGAGACTGCTATATGATGAGGTTTAGATGATAAAAATGAAACACCTCTACGAGCATAGACAATACACAAGCCATTGAATATGTGGATATTATGCAAACAAAACATCATGCTTAATGTGCACATGGCTTATAGAATGATATTGCCATCTTATAAGTAATCTGAGTGTCTGCGTTCCCATGGAGAAAACACATATACACTCCACAACCACTGCTGTTTTCAGTATAATCATAGCGAGTTGCGGGATAAATCCCCTGTTGTAGATAACGCTGTTATCAAGTCTACCTCTACCTATAATTACATCATTATCCAAGTCACATGATTTAATTGTGCAAATGTACAAAGTGTAAAAATAACATAAAATATACCTCACCCTGTGATAAGATAAAAAACCTTAAAAAATTGTATACTGTGATGTAGTTAGTATTGGAATAAAACTCAAATAATTAGACATTGGGGAAAGTAATCTAATCCTAAAACAAACTGAACCCAGTTTGAAATATCCAAAGGTAGATATAACTGAATTAAAAGCAACCTAAGGAATACTGATTGACACAGCGTCAAGAATCCACTATGTAGTTGTGGACATATCAAATATAACAACGTACCCAGCGGCCCCCAGTATGAATGAAATCAGAGGGACCCAGTTCTAAAGGTAGAATACAATTTGATGAGAGCCCTCATCATAACTTGTAGTGATGTCATTTACCTCAGGTTGGAATGGTCTTATACAGATTACAGTTACATTGTGATGCAACTATAATAAGGGAACAGAAGACCTAAATCTCACCAAGAATGTGGTTGCAGCTTAGAGAGGGAGAAAAATATATTTTCGAAGGAGCCATTCTCACTCCCGTAGATGATTGGAAATCTTAAAATAATAAATAAATAATTATCTAAAAGGTAAAGAGCCGCCCATAGGTTCTACCAACTAGAATAAAAACTTATGATAAACAGATGGATACCAACCAAAATCTAGATGGCGTTCAACCCCCCTGGGTGTTTCGAATCAAGCTGCAAAATATACCTAGTTTCAAGTTGGCGGAGTTTATGTTCTCTGTCCCCTCCACGCCTACTTGCCGTTACTGCATCGATGACATAAAATTTTAGGCCCTTGTTGTCACTATGGTGGTATTCTTTAAAATGTCTAGCCACAGGGTAGGTATTATCTTGGTTTGCTATTGCCCGAAGATGTTGTAGGATACGTTTGTGAACAGCATGTTTTGTGCTGCCTACATATCTAAGTTGGCAAGGGCATTGTAAAACATATATAGCAAAACTCTGTTTTGCATGTCAAAACCTTGTCAATAAGATATTCCCTGTCACTGAAACCATCTTTGAATGTTTTCATGTTCAGACCGTGGATACAAGATTTACATGTTTTGCATTTGAAGAATCCACTATTGGTCTGAAGCCATGTGGTTCTTTCAATGGTTTCAGGGCTAGTATTTACCAGACGGTCCTTCATGGAGGGAGCCCTACTGTAAGTGATAGAAACTCTGTGAGGAAGAGTAGGGCCGATGACTGGATCACTGAGGATTATAGGCCAATTACGATTTATGATTTTGTATAAGTCTGTATGTTGCCTATTATATCCCGTAATGATCCTGAATGGACTGACTGCTAAGGGTGACATTTCACATGTTTTCATAGGTACCAATTGGTCAGAAGTTTTGTAAGTTTTGAGGAGTTTCTGTCTATTGACTTTCATGGTTTTCATTATGGCACTGTTGATAACCCGTGCACTGTAACCCCTCTCCAAAAATCGGAGCCTGCTTGCTTGCTGAGCTGACTCAAGATCTTGTTGACTGCTACACACTCTCCTTAACCTAAGCATCTCTCCGTAGGGAATGCTATTAATTAGATGTGTAGGATGTGCACTGCCTGCATGGAGGATGGTATTGCCTGCAGTACTTTTTTTAAATAGTTTTGTTTGGATCTTGTTGTTACTGATGAATACCTCGGTGTCCAAAAATGCAATATTAGACTGACTCATAGTTGCAGTGAATTTGAGGTTGAACTGATTAACATTTATCATGGAGATAAATTTCTCCGCCTGTTCTTTACCTCCCCTCCAGACCACAAATAAGTCATCCATATACCGATACCAGACAATCACATTTGTGCTGAAAATCGTCTCATATTGGACCTTGAGGACCAGTTCCTCCCAAGCGCCCATATGTAAACAGGCGTAGCTTGGAGAGGAACTGGCCCCCATAGCCACGCCCTGTAGTTGGCGATACAGAAGATTGTTATACATGAAAATGTTATTGCATAGACAAAATTCAAGCATTTGTAACAACATAGCATTGTGATCCTGATATTGTTCTGATCTGCGTGATAGATAATATTTGACTGCCGCAATGCCATCTGTATGTACGATGCTGGTATAGAGTGCTGTCACATCAAGTGCCAGCAACCAATCGTTGTCCATCCACATGATCTGTTGTATTTTAATCAAGAAGTCACCTGTGTCCTGTATATATGACTCAAGGGTTTTCACGTAACTTTGCAAAAAATAATCAATATACTCTGATGTCTTTTCCAATTAGCCACCCCTTGCAGAAATAATAGGTCTGCCGGGGGGTTTGTTCATGTCTTTGTGGACTTTGGGTATGAAATAGATCAAGGGAGTTACTGGGTTGTTGTTTCTAAGAAATTTGAGTTCATCCTCAGATATCATTTGCTTACTTCTCCATCTGGTCAGTTTATGGTAAAAATCTTGTTGTGTAGATTTTAGAGTTGTCACATTAATTCGTTCATAGCATTGTCTGTCATTGAGGTGAAGATAGGCCTCCTTGTCATAATCAGCTCTTGTTAACAAGACGATGTTGCCACCCTTGTCACTTCCTCGGACGATGATGTTTTTCTCTTTGCTTAGTTTCGCCACTAGCGCTTCATACTGGTATGTTGTATTGTCATAATGCCGCTTTTCTCTGACAATTCGTCTCTGGAGATTTTTTAGTTGAGAGGTAACATTCTCGTGGAAAATGTCTATAGCGTCATGAGGCATAAAAGGACTAAAAGTCGATGGTGCCTTGAAAGTGGTTTTAGGTGCTATTTGCTTAATGGGAAATGTTGGTGTTTCTTCCTGATTTGAAATGTCTGCGTATCCCGTTACTTCAGTTTCCCAAAGTTCCAGAATATCATGAGAGAGTCCAGAACTTGAAGCCACAGTTTCATCCAAATGGGTTTGGGTTGCGAGATGGCATTTTTTTATAGTCTTTTAGGAGGTGAAATTTGCGTAGTTTTAACTTTCTGACCGCTTTATAAATGTCTATTCTGGTCGATGCATAATTAAAGTTGGTTTGAGGAGCAAATGAGAGTCCCAATTTGAGGATATTTTGTTCGTCTTCCGTGAGATTCATAGGGGTCAGGTTAACAATTGTCCGATTTGAATCATTGCACGTTACTGTTTTTTGGCCGGCTATTGTCCCCTGCCCCTCTTTCTGTTTTGATAGGATGCCCCTCTTCCTCGCATTGCACCGCTGCCTGCGTTTGTAGTTGGTATGCTTTCGTTGTAGTTTCTTTGAGTTCGGGGTCTGAGAGATTGCATTCTCTCGTGGCATAAAAAACCAATTTCTTCTCCCGGAGAGGGTTTCACCAACCCGCTTTGCATATCCGCGCCTCGGAGCTCAGAATCTGATTCGTTTTCCCCTGCTGAGCTAATGTCCGATATTGTTGAGTCGGTCTGATCTTTATTTCTAGGCGCCTTGGGCTTGGTGTATGCTTTGGACACTGGACTACGTAGGGCATCGTATTTTTTAGAGAACGTGAAAATTTGGCCAAGCTCATAATCATTGCGGTCCCGCTGGAACTTGAACGCTTTTCTTTCTCTAATCACTGTCTCCTCTTTCTTGAGTCTAACATTCATTTCATTCGTTAGTTTAGTTTTTTCCTCTGTTTCACCTATTGTTTCTAGCTCTTCATAGATTGTGGCTATTTCTTTGAGTAATTTGGCTCTGTCTATATCTGCGTATTTTATTAGAATCAATATTAAGCGTCTAGACGATTCCAAGTTACTCTCAGCCCATTCTCTCATAAGGTCCGGATTGAGATTTTCATAACTTAGGGCCGTTAAAATCCGCAACCCTCTTGGGATCCGATTGACATCTATGTAAGCTTGTAAAGACTTGGATTCCCACCATTTACTTTGTTCGTTTTTTAATTTTTTCTCCTACATTTTGAATTTGTCTTTGAGGGTACTGTTACTTGTGTTGCCGTTGGTGTTGAACCTCCCCCGAATGTTAGAAGGTAATGGAAGGCTGTCTGAAAACATCATCACTGCTGCAGCCTCCCGATCTTTCATGTTGTCGGCCGATATTCTGAATGGCACTATTTCATATACTTGTAAGGCGACTTATTCAGAATACTTAATAACTTAATAAGAACTGGGCGCCAATGCACTGAAACTCTCCACCCCTGAATACCTGATATCATGTGGCGCCTCGAAGCGTGGGATTCTCCTTACGGTGTTGCGCGTCCTCCGACTCGGCACCCGCAGAGCTTCCCGTTCTTCGTGCGGCGTTTTCACCTAAAGGTTCAGGGGGGTCAAACGCCGAACTCCTTCCGGAGACGTTGAAATCCAAGCGAACCAGGATGTTGTTCCGTGGGCGGCGTTGTCCAAACAAAACGGAGAGGGTCCCGTGTGTTGACCGTACAAAACAAACCGGCCAAATATATGAGTTATTCCGTAGAACAGCTGCAATTGTAACTCCACACCGTCACAGCATATACGGACACGGACCATAAGTAAGTGCTCAATTATTTTATTCTGTGCCTTTTTGCCGCCATAACGTTTCGGCTCCTCCGAGCCTTGATCACATGACAACATGACCCAATGAATTCATGGCTTTTAAAGTGACTGTGCATACAAACACGTAATCATGTGACTATCTATAGAGGAAATGGATAAAAGACTTGACGGTTGGTCTGTGCAAAACATAGTGGTTAAAGTACATCAGTAAAGGTAATTAAATTGTAAATGATTTAAAAACCTGCAGTATAATAAATATTGTTTACTTAAAACTGATGTATGTGCAAATAAAATCTGAGTTCAATTAAAATTTGTGCAAAAAATCGCTAATGTGTAAAGTATGACACTGAATATAACACATCGTTATAAAGTCGATGAGCATACATGATTAAATTCAATATGCAAAGAAACACCTCCTTAAAATGAGACTGCTATATGATGAGGTTTAGATGATAAAAATGAAACACCTCTACGAGCATAGACAATACACAAGCCATCGAATATGTGGATATTATGCAAACAAAACATCATGCTTAATGTGCACATGGCTTATAGAATGATATTGCCATCTTATAAGTAATCTGAGTGTCTGCGTTCTCATGGAGAAAACACATGTACACTCCACAACCACTGCTGTTTTCAGTATAATCATAGCGAGTATATTATGTTATATATAATCTACTGGCGGTCGCCAGTAGATAGTTATAGTTAGGATCACGTTTCCATAGGAAAAGCATTTTTTCATGTGCTTATAACTTTGACGTTGTTTGACACATCTTTACGAAATTTTCCAAAATGTATCTCTTATTTCATCAGCTCCTATCTTGAAAGTTTGGGGGTGATTGGTCAAGGGGGGCTGAGAAAAAAGGGGGCTCTCAAAATGTGTTTTTTCAATGCATTTTCCATAGGAAACTTTAGACAAGGCTACAGGTCAAACTACTAAACAGAATTATGGCAAATTTGGCAGTGAGAAAGGTCTTGGTCCAGAAAGCACGTTTTTGTTGAAATGGTGTAAATCCGTTCAGTAGTTTTTGAGTTATTAAAGGAAAAATTATAAATTTATCTGGGCGGAGCCTAACTCCCAAGCACAAGTTTGCCTCTGATTGGCTGCTAACACTTCAAACCAAGAAGTGTCCTCTGATTGGCTGCTAACACTTCAAACTAGGAAGTGTTAGCAGCCATCTTGTGCCTCGCATCGAGTGAAAATATAAAATAAAGGTCCCGGTAGCAATTTAATATAGCGGAGCTCTCTCTGTGTGAGATACCCCTTTCACGCTCCCTCTGCCCACATCACCAGCTTGCAGCTATGCTTTTAGAAGGCAGTCCGTCGGCTCGCAGCTCTCTACCTCTGCGAGCTAGTACGCTGCTGTGCCTCTTTGCGAGCAGATGCGCCACATGTGGCAGGGAGAAAGGTCATGGTCCAGAAAGCACGCTTTTGTTTCAATGGGGTAAATCAGTTCAGTAGTTTTTGAGAAATATCATATTGTACAGATAACGATATTTGAGAATTCTTACATCTGATTGGTTGAGGCTTTACGAGCACGAGCTTGCGGCTCATTGGCTGCGAACTGTTGAGACTAGGAAGCGTTTGCAGCCATTTTGTGATTCAGTCTGTCAGCTCGTATCTCTCCATAGTTCTACCTCTGCGAGGCAATACTGAAAATATACCAGAGCTCTGTCTGTGCGAGATTCACGTTTCACGCTCCCTCTCCCACATCACCACTTTGCAGCTATGCCTTTAGAAGCCAGTCTGTCGGCTCGCAGCTCTGTACCTTTGCGAGCTAGTATGCTGCTGTGCCTCTACCTCTGCGAGCTAGCACGCTGCTGTTCCTTTAGTAGAGGACGACCTGTAGTTCTCCCTCTGTGAGTTGAGCCCATGGGCCGCAGCTGTCCCTCTGCAAGCCTGGTTGCGAACTGTTGATAAGTCACACTATATGAGCATTGAAAAGCCATTTTGTGATTCAGTCCGTCAGCTCGCATCTATCCGAGGCAACTCTGAAAACATACCGGAGCTCTGTCTGTGCGAGATACCCCTTTCACGCTGCCTCGCCCCACATCAGCAGGTAATGCACCCTCTTCCAACATCACCAGCATACCCCCAATAACCTTCTTGGGCCCGCAAGTCTCCCTCTGCGAACCACCAGTCGGCTCGCAGCTCTTCGGGTGTGACTTCTTGGGCCCGCAGTTGTATCTCTTAAGCCAAGACTGGAAATATACCGCAGGTCTCTCTCTGTGAGATACCCTCTTCATGTTCCCTCTACCCACATCATTGTTCCTCAGCTATCCCTTCGGAAGCCCACGGCCCGCACCTTTCCCTATACCTGTCGGTCCGCAGCTGTTCCAGCCAGTCGGCTCGCAGCTTTTCATCTAGGAGCCAGCCCACCAGCGCGCAAGTCTCTGGGGACAGATGCAATGGAGCCAACGATCATGCAGGTCGAACACCCAACACTGCTCTGACACCCCCCAGCAGCAGCTCCTTGTGCGCCATCCCCCTCACCCCCACCCCCACAAACAAATGTGACAGTCACGTTAGGGAATCTTGAACGTAAAAAATTGGCTAATGTCATACAATTATTAATAGAAAGATGCTTGTGAGGTTGGACAAATAAGAATCTTAGTCATGTATGGATTAACATATAAAACATTGTATTTAAACAAAAGAACAAAATAAAAGTAGGTACGGGTATGGCGTGTCATCGCTCGACAATTTGTGAATCACAGCCTGCAAGACGATAAGATGGTGCGTCATGTGTCCAGCAAAGGAGAGAGAATCACAGCCTGCAAGACAAAAAGAAAGATAAGATGGTGCGTCATGCGTCCAGCAAAGGAGAGAGAGAAAGAGTGAGAGAGAGAGAAAGAAAGAAAGAGTGAGAGAGAGAGGACGACAGAGAAAGAGAGAAAGAGTGAGATAGAAGTAAGAGAGAAAGAGAGAAACAGTGTGAGAGAGAACAGAGAAAAAGAAAGAATGAGAGAGAGAGGAAGAGACAGAGAAAGTGTGAGAGAGAGAAAGGAAGAGATAGAGAATAAGAGAGAGCTAGAGTGTGAATGACAGAAAGGAAGAGATGGAGAGGGAGAGTGAGTGTTCACACTGTGGAAAAAATCTTCACAACTCACCTTTCTGCCACCGGTGTGTCTCCAACCACGTGCCGGGACATAATGCAGCCCTCAAGTTTAGTCACCTGAAACATACTATAGAAAGAGTAATGGCAGAGTACATACAACTGCACAATTTGTGAATCACAGCCTGAAAGACAAAAAGAAAGATAAGATGGTGCGTCATGCGTCCAACAAAGGAGAGAGAGATAGAGAAAGAGAGAACGAGTGAGAGAGAGGAAGAGAGAGATAAAGAAAGAAAGAGTGAGAGAGAGAGGAAGAGAGAAACAGAGACATAGTGTGAGAGAGAGGAAGAGAGAGAGAATGAGTGAGAGAGAGCAAGAGAGAGAAAGAAAGAATAAGACAGAGAGGAAAAGACAGAGAAAGTTAGAAAGTGTGTGAGAGAGAAAGGAAGAGATACAGAATAAGAGAGAGATAGAGTGTGAGTGACAGAAAGGAAGAGATGGAGAGGGAGAGTGAGTGATGGCACTGTGGAGAATATCTTCGCAGCTCACCTTTCTGCCACTGGTGTGTCTCCAACCACATGCCAGGACATAATGCAGCCCTCAAGTTTAGTCACCTGAAACATAGTATGAAGAGAGTAATGGCAGAGTACATACAACTGCACAATTTGTGAATCACAGCCTGCAAGACAAAAAGAAATATAAGATGGTGCGTCATGTGTCCAACAAAGGAGAGAGAGAGAGAGAAGAGAGAAAGAGTGAGAGAGAGGAAGAGAGAGGGAAAGAAAGAAAGAGTGAGAGAGGGAGGAAGACAGAGAAAGAGAGAAAGAGTGAGAGAGAGAAAGAGTGAGATACAAGGAAGAGAGAGAGAAACAGTGTGAGAGAGAGTAAGAGAGAGAGAGAGAGTGAGAGAGAAGAAGAGACAGGTAAAGAGAGAAAGAGTGTGAGTGACAGAAAGGAAGAGATGGAGAGGGAGAGTAAGTGTTGACACTGTGGAGAAATTCTTCACAGCTCACCTTTCTGTCACTGGTGTGTCTTCAACCACGTGCCAGGACATAATGCAGCCCTCAAGTTTAGTCATCTAAAACATAGTATAGAAAGAGTGATGGCAGAGTACATACAACTGCACACGCATAATTCTCTGTTTCGCCCCTGTGCACTCAGGCTGCTGCACCCCATTGACTCCCGTCGCCCAGAGGTGTCTGTCCGGCCTGTGCACTCAGGCTGTTGCACACCATTGACTCCTGCTGCCCAGAGGTGTCCGCCCACGTCTGCGCACCCAGGCTGCTGTACCCCATCCAGTCCCACTCCAGAGGTGTCTGCCCGCTGCTGTGCACCCAGGCTGCTGCACCCTATCCACTCTCAGTGCCCAGAAGTAACTGCTCGTTCCTGCGTATCCAGGCTGCTGCACCCCATCCACTCCCAGTGCCCGGAGGTGTCTGTCCACTCTTGTGCACCCAGGCTGCTGCACACTATCCACTCCTACCGCCCAGAGGTGACTGCCCGCTGCTGCAGAAACAAGCCTCTCTGCTCACCTTCCACCACCGGCGTGTGTGTAACAGGGTGCGCCATGTGCCGAAGCAACCTTCTCAGGCATACACGCGGTAAAGTAGAGCTCACAATTCAGATTGGGTGTTGATTGTCAGAATGGCCAAGCATCATCGCAGGCTGTAGACGCGTTCAGCTCTGGTGGCACTGAGTGGCGGGAGTTCCGTGTTGGAGGGACATAAATCCGTGAATCACAGCCTGTTAGACAAAAAGCAAGATAAGATTGTGCATCATGCGTCCATCAAAGGAGAGAGAGAGAGACAGAAAGAGTATGAGAGAGGAAGAGAGAAAGAAAGAGTGAGAGGGAGAGAGAGAAAAAGAAATAAAGAGTGAGAGGTAGACAGAGAAAGAGAGAGAGACCCCTCGAATACATCTTGGAAGAAAACCCTTACCAAGAATGAGCCCCATAGATTCATCACTCCAATTAACACAGAACACACTAGAGTCTGGGAGATCATAGGAAAGCATTGGCACTAAGTGAAGCAGGACCTCATCATAGGAACTATTGTGACAAAACGACCACAAATCACCAATAGGAAATCCAAACCTCTAAGTGATTTGAGTGATTTTACTTCTCAAAACACAAATAGAACTTGGCTTACTCCTAGAGATGGGTTCAGAAAGTGTCTGAAATGTAAGGCGTGTAGAAATGGAAATAATCTAAGGACAGTGATCACGGCCATTAATAATACTATAAAAATAAGGGTTAATGTGACATGCAAATCCAGTTTTGTGGTGTATGTACTGAAGTGTCCCTGTAAAAAAACTTTATGTTGGGGACACAACACTACCGGTCAACAAACGTGTGCTACTACACATATGAGCTATAACCAACAATGACTGCAGCTACTCTATAGCTAGACATTTTGAGAACAGTGGTGTAACACAGGCCCCCGCAATCCCCGTGGTAGGGGAGGGACCGAGCTGCAGGGGGCCCCCCTCAGCAATGTACACTGGTCCGAGAGTTCCTGATAAAATCTATGCACCTTGCAGGGTGGCCCCCTCAAATTTCATCCTGCCACTGTTTGAGAAATGTCATCAAAGTGACTTCACCACCCTTAGGAATAGCTCTGTAGCCCAGGTCCCTAGAAAAAGAGAGGAAGGGATTGGGAGAAAGAGCTTAGCAAACTGGAAACATTCTATATTCTAGAACTAGACAGTAAAGAGCCAAATGGTTTCAACATTGACAAAGAATTATATACCTGCCTACATTAGCTGTGCACTTGAGAGCCGATCTCATACAAAGAACACCATGTTTACCATCTAATTGGTTAACCATATAGATTATTCAGTCTAATATTGGAGGGGACATAGTTTTAATATAGTCAAGTAGCCTAACCAGTTTGAGACCCAGGGTTTAAGTGTTCTAACAAACAGAATGAATTTAAGATGCATGTAATTAGACACCTGTCGGCATCCCTGATGGTCAATACTTATTTTTTAAACAGGTTACATTAGAGACTTCAGTTGGTATTACACTCCGCTTATAGGACCCTATGGAACAATAGAATAATGTGGAGCCTATATGAAGTTTGGCTGCAAATGGTATATCTCTTTTAACCCCTTGTGTGCCCATGACGAGCTGGACTCGTCATGGGCCGCGGTTGCGCTGTGCCCATGACGAGTCCAGCTCGTCATAAACCCCGCCCGCTAATGTAACGGCCGGCACAGGGCGGGGAAAGGGCGTGGCACACAAGGGGTTAAAAAAGGTGTAGAAGAGACAGAAAACTTTTCTTGGAAATAGAAAGAAGCACTTTAAATAATATTGCTCTTTTTCACTTTTTTATGTTTATTGCAAATTTTTCTTAAACTTTTTCAACTGGCACTTTTGCATATAACAGTAACCCACATCATTTTTGATTCTAGCACTTCAAACTGTATACGTGGCAGTGATATGTGAATAAATTCATCTCATGTTTTCTTGGAGGATATCTAGATCATAATCCCTTGTGAACATTCAAGAAGTTGAGCAATATTGTACTTACTCTTAAAATTGTAGATATATATCTTTTCCCCTATTTTTAACATTTACTGGAAGAAACATTTAAATTATTGCAGTATGTGCACGTTTAAAGATGGCACTGAGCTTAACTATCATTCTGGCATGCACTTTTATACGGCTGCTTTCCCTTTCTCTATTTCTGGGAAAGACACTTAATGAATTTGACTCATGGCGTTCGTCATCGTGAACAAGGCTGGGAGAGGCAGCTGAAACGCATGGATGATTTAAATCATGTCCGTAAATTTGAAATAAAAGACTTTTGAATCCCTACCTTCGAGTGCCGTTTACATTCTGACGAGGAACTGTGCTGTGAAATAAATAAATATATATATAATCACTGAAAAAAACAAAGGTTTCAGGGTTGCAGGGATGCTATAGGTAGGCTCAGATTTCACTCATACAAAACCAGTGAAATTCAGCACTTATTGTAACCTGAGCTAACTATAAATTTCACCCTCTTAATGCACTGCTCATGACCTCACACATTACATAACTTATGACATGGTTAGTGACATCATGGATGACATCACTGATGACATCTTTTTTAAAAAAAAATCTTTATAATCTTTATTTAATTTTTCCAGAAAGTAACAAAACCAAACCCTCCCTCCACCCCCCTGTCAGACAGGAATATAAATCCAAATTCATTACATATTTACAAATCACCTTAACCCACAATGACATCCGATATGAGTCAAGATAACAGTATACTTCAAATTCATTACATATTAACCATCACCTAAATACAAATAACATTCATTATGAATCAATATATCAGTTACTCTAATCATCATTTTAACAGAAAGTTCGACTCAGCATTTTCCAGCAAGGGGGTCCATATTTTTGCCCCTTTTCTACGTTGTTTACTGCCTTTTCGTTTATATATAGCCATTTCTAAATTGGAAATTGCTAACATCCTGGCTAACCATTGCTGAAAGTTTGGGGCATTAGAGTCTAACCACGTGGACATGATACACATTCTTAATACCGCCATAGCAATAAAGATCTATTGGTGTCCTATTCTTGTATCATTAGGATCCGCAGCCCCTAGTAAAATAACATCACTGGTCAGTATTATTTCCGTTTGTAACACTTCGGATAGAAATTTCCCTATATCGTTCTTCAGTTTTGTTAACTCAACACAATCGGAAAAGATATGAATGCTGTCTGCATTAAAAAGCGTGCACCTCAGGCAGAATGTTCTCTTACCACTCCCCCATTTAGCAATTTTATCCAGCGTATAATACAAAAAAAAACATGTTTTAAAAAACTGTGCTTGTAATTTCGTTGACATTAAAATAGTTTGTGACATGACGTATGCATAGCAAGATGGAAGCCCAATAATATGCTTTTAAATTCGGGAGTACCAGCCCTCCCCTCTCTTTAGAGAGGGTGAGGAGTTTATAAGTGCGCCGAGGGTGCGAATAAGCCCAACTAAAGCTAGAAAACATTCTCTCTATTGATTTAAACCATTGTGTTGAAAATTCTAAACATATTGCTCTGAATAAATATAGAATCTTGGGGGAAAAAAACATCTTAATAACGTTAACTCTGTCTATAATAAAAAGATGCAGATTATCAAGACGTTGAAGATCTTTTTGCATTGTATCCATAATTGGTTCTAGATGTAATTTGACCACATTATCGAGCTTTGGTGATATGCAGACCCCTAAGAATGCAGCCTTCTCTACGACACGTATGTCATTCATTTTTGTTTTATCATACAAAACAATCTGTGTTTTGCCTTGGTTAAGAGCATAGCCAGAGACCTAACCGAAACTCTTGGCCTCGTCTTCAATAGCTGTCATGGCGGTATTTGGATCTGCAGTTACCAAAGCGTTATCATCCGCATAGGCTAAGGATTTGGTGGGAGAATTCTTAGACCATATAGGTGTTATTTCTGTGTTTTCTTCAAGTCTACGGATTTAAGGATCAATATAAATTGCGAGTAACAGCGGAGAACAGGGGCAACCCTGACGCGTACCTCGGGATATTGTGAATTCTTTTGAAAGGATACCATTAATCATATCAAATTTTTCGCCCACTATATTATTTAGGTACCCTTCAATATCTTGCTGCCCACCCACCTCCTATGCAGCATATAAATCATGATAAAATCTCCAAAAGGCTTCTCTTATGATATCGGGGTCAGTTATTTGGCCTAACACTGGATCATTAATCTCTCGTATCAGGTTTAGAGAGGTTTGTTGTCTTGTATGCATGGCAAGTTGGTGGCCAATTTGCTTGTTTACTTCATAGACCATTTATTTTTGTGCTACAGCTTTTTTTACAGCTTTATTGTTAAATTTATTGGTTATCGCTGCCTTGGCTATTGCAACTTGTCTTTGTATTCCTTCTATCTCGCTGTTCGTTCTAGCCACCCTCACCAATTCCTCTTCAACCAACATTTACAGAATATCGTAACGTTTCCCCTCTAACTCCAGTCTTTAAGGCGTCCCACACTATTTCGATTGTCGTGCTCCCTACATTATCTTCCAAAAAGTTCGGAATCCATTCTCTCATGTGTGCACAGTATTCACTATCTAAAAGCAAGAGCTTCTCGAATGACCAGGATCTAATGTTGGAGTTACCCATTCCTACTTCTATATTACAAATTAATGGATTATGATCCGATAAGACACACGGCAATTTCTCTACTCAGCATTTTGTTTTGAAAGAAATGGAGATGAGCACATAATCTAGTCTGGCGTGGGTGGAGTGGGGGTTGGAAAAAAATGTATACCCAGGGTTTTTTGAATTTGCAGCCTGCCAGCCATCCACTAAACCATGTATCTGACACATATTCTTTAATGCCTTGAAAACTTTAGGTTTCCGGCCCGTATAACGCCAACCCTCCTCCACAGACCAGTCGTTGGGAAGATTAATATTTAAATCCCCACAAACCATTAGTGGTAAAGGCCAGTGGGTAAGTTCACTTGAAATCTCATCAAACACTACCGCATCATCACTGTTACTACCATATATTGTTCAGAGTGTTATATTTTGCCCAGCTCCATACTGACATTCTGTAACTGCCCAGCGGCCAAATTTATCTGCTTTAGATCGAAAAAACACCAACCCACTTCCTTTAGCTAAAATAGCCACCCCTCAGACCCTGGTCCCCTGTGAAGTTGCGCTTATACCCTGAACCCTAGTGTTTTTAAAACATGTGTTTGAGAACCTTCTATGTGTGTTTCTTGAAGACATACAATATTGACTCCCTGTGCTTGTAATCCCACTGCCACGTTTTGTCTTATATCGTTCAAACCACATATATTCATGGACATAACCTCTAACACCCTCATACCCTTGGATATTGCCTATTAGATAGAAATCTGTATCCTGTGAATAGTATAAACATTTTATCCACATCCTGGTTCTTCCTACACACCATTCATTTACTACCTCCATTAACATACTTACATTTCTCATGTCCTTTTTAATCACCTGCCTGACACCCTCCCCCCCTCTCCCACACCCCACCCTCCACCAATATTTAGGCAACCAGGCTCAAGCATGAGCCTGTGTGAGGATGTCCGAATCTGTCCACCTTTCTACCCCTTCTCTTACTATTGCAATTACACCACATTATGCCTTAATCCCGTATTTTTCAACATATTTTATACAATTCCACAAGACAACAAAAACTTCATCTCTTATATCCTCCAGCTTCTGACACTATATCGTCCAACACTTTTTGGGCTTGTATTTCTGAGCTGAAGTTGAAATTCTGTCCCTTATAGACCACCTTGAGACTAGCTGGATTTTTCAGAAATACCAACGCCCCTGACTTTTGAAAGGGTGTCATTAATTGTCTGAGTCGCCATCTATGCTCCACTGTTGCGTGGGCAAAATTTGGTTTCGCAAAGTAGGCAAAGTTCTCAAACTGTTTCCTAGCGTTGGGTCGAGCTAAATCATATACAGCCTGTCTGAGGATAAAGTTGCCGAAAAACACCAATATGGCCCGGGGTAATGCATTTGGCTCGGAGACATGTTTAGCTTCAGTTAATGGAAATCTGTGAGCCCTCTGTACTTCTTTTTCCCAGTCCCAATATGATAATTCCGGTAGGGATTCCTTGAGCATCTTCACCACAAATTTCCTAGTGTCATTGCCTTCGAGGTTCTCCGGCACCCCGAGCAACCGCAGATTATTCCGGCGTTGGCGGTTCTCATGGTCCTCCAATTTCCACATCACATCTTTAATAAATTTTATCCTGAAGAGTGGACTGTACCTGGAGGGATTCCACTGTCCTTTCCAAGACTTTCGTGCGTGATTCCACCATACTCATCCATTCTGCGACATCTGAACAAATCTTCCCTACTTTACGTACAAACCCTTGTAAATTTTTTGTAGTTTGCCTTGCTTGTCGATTGTCTGCTTTGATGTCGTCTTGAAAGGATCTCAGAGATTGTAGAATTAGAGTGTGTGATGGGTCTGGGGTGGCCCCTCTTACTTTGCTCTGGTACACCTCCCATGGCATTTTAGAGCTTCTTATCTTCGTCTTGTGTCTCTGGGGACAACATTATTGAAGCTGAATAGTCCCATCCCATCTCGTCAGTTCTCTCTTGATCTTGATCTTTAGAGGCATTTCAATGAGCACCACCCCTTGATATCCTTTTATGTTTTTTCCTGGCGTTAGCGGGCTTTTCAACAGGAATGCTGTCCCCTGAAAGTGAACAATAATCTTCTTCCGTACTATCGGATATTTTGCTATCTGACTGCTTGGATTCTTCATTAAGGGAACAAAACTTTTCCCCTGTTACATCCAAAGGTAGCTCACATTGTTCAATAAGCCCTTTGACCACAGCCCTCTGGGGGCGCATTAGGTTGCCATGTATATCTGCAACATCTGGGATTTCATCTTTATCACCCAAGTTACAAACTGAGGTTGAATCTTGTTCGCCTGCTATATTCTTCGCTGTCCCCCTTGGATTGTTCGCCCATTCCTCTACTTGTGTTCCCTCTGTCATGCACATGTTTTCCACCATTGTCTGTTCAACTCCTAGTGGTGCATTATCAGTAAGTGATTGCTCCATTTGGTCAGTTTCAATCCCTGGGCTCTCTGTAGAATTTTTCCCTGCTTGGTACATGTCTTTTGTCTCACTTTTAGGTAAAAGAAGACTTGTGATAGACGGTCGTGTTTTCCCTAACTCGCCGGGTACTTTACTTTTGCAGCTGACTACTTTTGACGTGGGGTCGCCATTTCGTTTTTCCCCCGCTACAGGTATAGCCTTACCCAGCTTGTCAGTTCGAGAAGGGCGCTCACTTCTCTGGTTTTACTTTCTTGAATCAACTTCGTTTTGCCGTTCTGTCGCAGCCGCCGTTCCTCGCTTCCCTCTGCCTCGAGTTACCATTCACTCTGGTAGTTCTTCCGGGAACGTGAAGCGTTTCCTCGGCAACCACGTTAAAGCGTACGCACGCCCGCTGCTGGTGATCACTGTTAGCAATAGCTGCGTTAATCTTTCCTAGTGCCGGAGCTCCAGCCAGGTACTCCTACTGCTACATGAGCTGTGTCTGCCCCACAATGTAGCCGGTCCGGCACACACCAAGGCACAGTGAGTCCTGCCACCTCCCATGGCCCCTCGCTTGCCGTTCCTGCCGCCGAACTAATCCGGGATATGTTCGGACTGGGTAAGAGAGAGATTTTGTAGGTTTTCTTATTCCGACGCCATCTTGCCCGTGAAAGAGGTCACTGATGACATCTTTAATGCCATCATTTGTTACATAATCCACAGAACCACTCACACACCCACTGACACCCCCTTAGAACCTCTTGTATGCCCACAGACACACACACACACACGCACACACACTCACATACCCATTCACACAGACACTCTCCATACAGTAACTCAGACACAAAAACAATAATTGATGGCATTTACCTCTTGTACGCAGGGCGATTTTACATGCCCTTGCACATATGGGCAGGCACACTGCGCCGCCGATGCGTCAAAAATAGTGACGCACCGGCAGCACAAAGGCCTTGTCAATGAGTCCCAAAATGTTCACAGCTGCAGTGGAGGGCAAGCACCCTTTTTGTGGAAGCACAAATCTTCTGCCCAAACAAAACATTTGCAACTGGCTTCCAGAATGTGGCTGGAACCAAATCCCCTCTCTTGTGATGCTCACTTATTTGTCTGGCGACTGCTGCACTGTCAAACCAGGCCATAACAAGCTAGGAAGCCTAGAAATGTAAGCAAAATTATCACAGCTCCATGGAGGGCCAGCACGTTTTCGTGGAAGCACAAAACTTCTGCCCAGTCTAAACGTACTCCTGCTAAACTTCTGCAGAGCCTAAGCCCCTCTCTTGTGATGCTCACATAATTGTCTAGCGAGAGCTGTACTATCAAGCCTTATCATAAAGATAGCACCATTGTAGCGCCAAGGCTAAGAACTGAATTCATTTGTCATCATTGTAATTGAACACTTCACATAGTAGCTTGGCACATTTGACATAACATGATTTAGTACTTAGGGTGATATTTGGAGATCATTATTGAGTCAAACATACATTATTCTGCTCATGAAGACAGTTCATCAAGCGGCCATAAATCAGGCATGGTATTGAAAACAGTGGCTAACTAGTCCTTGCTAGCATAATCAGAGAATGTATTTCCCAAGAAAAGGCGGAGCACTGAGATGGAAACTGTATGTTGTGCCCATTAGGCACGAACTATAATGCATGCACTTTGAGTTAGACAGAAAATCAGCAGCACGTCAGGAAGAAATCATTAAAAATCTAACATATAAAAGTTCACAATGTCAAAATATTCATTACTGAATGCCTAACTTCTTTCACTAAAGAGATGAAACGCTGCCAAGAGGCACCTTTTCTGTAGCACTCACTGTCCTGATTATAAGAATCAGGCGATTAATTGGGTCAGGGAATGTCTAACATTCACAGGCTTGTGCAGTTGGTGCTGTTATCAAACGTTTTCCCAGCTCACTTCCCATTTTTAATCACCTCATCAGGCTGTTTTTGCTGACATTTGTGAGAACCGAGGTTAATAAGTATACTTTTAGTTTTATGCATATTGGAAGTCCTTCTAAGTAACCCTTTTGAGGAGAAATGGTCAAAAAATGATCCAAAGTGTCTGCTTGTTTTAAGCTACAAATGTTGCTGCTTTTTTTTTTTTTTTTAGAAAAGGCTCTATAACGTGCTAATGATGCTCTGGGTGAATTAAAATGTACCCACTGACTGAAAGAAAAAGGAATATACATTCAATGCATCAAAATTACTACGTCTTCTTCTTACATTTTAGCATGGTGGACAAATAGCTCAGTGGCTTTAAAGTGTCATAAGTACCCTTATGTGTAGGAGTCATGTGCCTGGTGGTGGGGGTCGCACAATACTGCGGTAGGAGTGAGAAGGATAGTGGGGGTGGGAGCAGAGTGAGTGTGGAGATATGGTATTATTTTTTATTTTATTTTTTTACCGAGCTTCATATAGCACAAACTTGACCCGGTATCGGGTACCAGAGCGCTTTACATGGCACCAGTTTCGTTACATGAGGACATATTCATGTTTGTTAGGCAAGGGGAGATGAGATGATTTACTCAGAATCACAGTATGTTCAGCGTCATTGCCGAGACTGGAACCCTGTTCCTCAGATTCGAGGTCGGCCGCCCTAGCCGTTAGGCCATCTCCTCTCCCCTGGTAAAGGTCGGGAAGGGCTTCTTGTGTGTGGTCTGAGCATATAGTGAACAAAAACTGAGTAAAATGCTGATTCATCATATGTAAAAGAATTAGAATAAAACATCAGACTCTCAATCAACCTACAATGTCGGATTTTGAGCATTCCTTATATCGAGGGTGTTAATTTGGAATGTGAAGAGCATTAACTCAAAGTTGAAGCGGCAAAACATAATTCAGGGAATACAAATAGTTTGTCCTACTGTGTATTGCCTTCAGGAAATCCATTCATGAAAGACAGATGCAAACTTAATTTAAAAATGAATGTGCTTCTGCAGATCTGGCTTAAGAGCCTGAGATGCTTCAATCTCATAGGTCGTAATAGTGGGAGCCTCTTCCTGGTGTGTCATGCAATCTGAACCAGATAAAGAAAGTAGATAGTCCATAGGACAGGTTAGGAAATATACCATACCACACACTTTCTACTCACCGTATCCTCCCAATGTAGAGTACCACAGATAGCTGAAGATCTCCTACACAAAAACTGTCAAACTGGTGCGCGCGCACGATAGTCTGTGGTAATTTTAATATATTTTGGGCATTGGGATAGTCATTTCCAATAGGAATCACTCTTTCCATGTGAATAAAATATGTTCTGCTATGGACTAAAATGATGACCACTGTGACATATGGAAGAGGGATCAAAATACAATTAGTGATTATGCATTTTATCCCAACCCACTTCACCAGTATTCAAGGATACGTGTATAAGGACCACTAGGCTGCCAGGATTAACATTTTTGGCTATAATATACCTTTCTGACCACACACTGCTTGTGTGTGATGTGCAAGCATGTGACATAACACATGTGTATTTGTAAAGCGCACATTCACCCAAGGGTATCTTGGTGCTGAATAACAGATCTCTATTGTTACCCAACTCAATGGTACTCATTTTATCAACCTCAGAAAGAGGAAAGGCTGAGTGGATATGCCACGATTTGAACCTGTGACCAGGAAGTCAAGCACAGGCCCCTACAGTGGACGCATTAGTCCACTAAGCCACCAGGCCTGGTGTACTTGTTACGCCAAATGTAATGCTGGCGGTTCCCAAAGTGGTTGTTAAAAAGGGATGGTTTTGGCACCCATCTTCGAGAACAAGCTAAAGAATTTATAATAAATATTATTGGCTCAACTCCAGGAATTGAATTTAGAGGGACGATTGGAGCCTTGCTCGTGTGTTAGGGACTCGCTGTACCAGCTGCCCCTGCTGTCATCCTCCCTATGGAGGAGGAGGGGCCATTGTGATGAGCGCCAGCTGACTCCGACAACGCGGGACTCCCGGAGCCTTGCTCATGTACTGGGGACTCACTGTTCCAGCTGTCCTTGCTGTCATCTGCCCTGTACAAGAAGAGGGGCCATCATGATGAGAACATTTAAGTGCCAGTTGACTCCCGCAGGGCGGGATGCCTGGAGCCTTGCACATGAATTGGGGACTCGCTGTCCCAGCTGCCCTTGCTATCATCTGCCCTGTTGGAGGAGGTGGGGCCATCTTGACGAGAGATTTTAAGCGCCACCTGACTCCCGGGCGGGCCCTTCCCGGGAAAAGCCTGGGCCAAGGGTGTGCCTGTCCTGTGCCCATTGATGCAGGAGGAGGTGGGAAAGGATCACCCCCCTTACATTGAAAAATCCAGTATCTGGTGGCATCTTTGCATCCAGTTGGGATTTGCACCACATCCAAGGTACTTACTTACACTCCTTTCTTCTGAGATCCTTTTCCAGTCTCCCTTCATCTTTTTCCAATTGCTAGAGGTGGGAAGCATTTGGTGGTGTTGATGGCAGCAACCATTTCTTTGAAGTAACTATTTCACCACCAAGCATTTTTACTGTTGACCCGTTGATTTGTGACATTAGACTTTTGACTGTAAATCTGTTAATCAGATCTGGACATTAGAAGTGTGTCACCAAATTAATGCACCACGTAAGGCTGGGATGTATAAGCAAGTGATTTTTGTATTGCTCTGGGTCTGTTGCTACGATCTACAAAACAGTAGGGGGTCCCGAACTCCGTCTCCGATAGTATCCTTTTACTTCCCACATGCTTCTGTTATCTCATCGGTCGTTCGATACCTCTTTGGACCCTTTCCTGGCGTCGGTCTTCCCCTCGGGAAAAAGGGGAAAAGGAGAGGCTATCAGTCCCCTTATTGCGTCCCTGTGTTTGCCAGCCCTATAACGTTCCCCCCCGGAAGACAGGGTGCTAGCTGGAGATAGGCACACAGTGTTCCTTCTCATTACGTGAGAATTGTAGGGGTTGCAAGGTGGTCGATGAAGGGGGTGACTAGGAGGAATAGCTGGGCGTGGATATTGTGGGGACCCTTGCTCTTCAGGTGACCCCATGCCATTAGATATATCAAGCCCTGGGTTTTTATTTTCACCCTGCTGTACTAGTGTACTGGTCCTGGCTAGACCCCTGAGTATCCGTGCTGAAACAAAACAAAAGAGGGATTCCTCTACCTCCCTTTGATATCCTGTGGCCCTTCTTTACAGGGACGTGATATATGTCACGGCTGCCTCGACCTCAGTGCCTTCCTCTGGGGATGCCTCCGCCTTTGGTTGGCCGTTCGCGTCCTCACCCTCCGACCATGCTATGTCCTCCGTCTCTCCGTCCTCGTTGTTCATCCGGGTACTTCTGACATCGCTTCCGCTGGCTCTCGCCGTCGAACACCTCATCCTGCTCCGTCTCTTGCTTTGATCTGCTCCGTCTGCTCCGTCGCTCTCCCACTTGAGTTCTCTTCTGGGTTTCACTGGGGGACGGGACTCCACCCTTATGTTGATGTCAGGCATGCCTCTGTGGTACCCCAGGGCCCCCGAATCATCCTCCGAGGGCGCCTTGTTACAAAGTGATTATTACAGTTGTTTAACCATGGGATAAAGGAAAGTCCAGGACAGGGCACACGGTGTCCCTCTTTCTAAAAGAAAACCACTGGTGAATGAAATGAAAACAATATTTATAAAGCGCATGGTTACCCGAGGGCATCCCCAGCGCTGTGGGCATTACCAATTTAAGACTGAGGCTGGATCATTTGGGGAAGAGCCAAGTTTGAAGCATCTTATGGAAGGCCATATGGTTGGGTTCCTTTCGTAGCTGCAGAGGGAGTGAGTTTCACAGTTCAGTGGCGTTACAAGAAAATAGACGGCCGCCGCTTCTAGCCCTCTTAATTCTGGGGACATAGGCCAGATGAAGATCATTAGAGCGAAGGGCCCTATTAGCTAGGTAGGGCTGGACCAAGGATGACATAATCACAGGTCCTTTCCCTCCTATCAGCCTATGAGTAATGCACAGGGCTTTGAACTGGACTCTTTCCAAAACTGGGAGCCAGTGGAGAGCCTTTAAGGCCGGCCTTGCTGTTTGGCGGCTACGAATTCCCATGAGAATCCTAGCAGCACAATTCTGCACCATTTGGAGTTTGGCCAGCACCAAGCTATGGGATCCGAGGTACCAGGCGGTGCTACCTGTACTGACACTGGTACACTGGTGCTACCTGTACTGATGCTATGGACAGGATTGAGGTTTTACTTACGGAGTGTTAAGCAATTGTCCATTGCCCCCCCACCCCGTTGCATGTTATTTTTGCCTATCCATCCCCAACTCCAGTACTACCAGAGTTTTTCCCATCCCCTTCCTTGCAACCCAAATGAATCCCACAGATGTTTGGTAACTCTGGCAGGATTAGCAGAAAAAGTATGGGACAGTAGCATAGAACAGCCAGGTAGCACCTGCGTGCTGTCTTCAGACTCATACATAGCACCCTTGGCAGATCAAGTTGAATGAAGCAATAAGTATGCTGTACTCTGAGTAGTGGATAATAGTATAGAGGGGGAAGTACAATCAGGTGAGAATACATCAAGTACTGAAGGTTTGTCCTTACTCTGCAGCCTAAAAAATACTATTGAGTCCCTTAGGAAGGAGGGAGCCATGTTAAGGAAGGTGGTGAGTTTCATGGAAAGGAGGGTGAGTACTGAATGGGACCAGGATGTTGCAACCCAGGGAGAAAAGACACCAGATGACCCTGCGGGCCCTTCATCTGCAAATGCACGGTGCACTGTTTATTCTAGCAACCTCCTGTTGTATGAACAAAATGCTATTGCCTCCGATCAGCCATGTATGGTGCCTTCAAACTTAACACATCTATATACACACAAAAAAAAAAGGCTCTATATATAACTCCTCCAAGTTTTTAACCTGATGAAGAGTTCGAGATTTACCCGAGCAAGTCTTGTGCTGCTGCAATGTCGGATAACATAAAGAATTTTCCTTTTACTAAAACTTTAAACTTGGATTGTTGCGCTATTGTGGCTTGGGCCTCTTTAGCTTTAAATAATTGTAGCATTTGGACAAACTCCTTTCTTCTCCGAGCTGCAGAAGCGGACATGTCTGAAAAAATACGGCATTTCACAGTTTCATTAACAAAGAATTGTCTTTTCTGAATTGCCGTTGAGAGAATAGTCTCTTTAATCCGTGTATCGGAAAAATTTAATAGAATTGTTCGAGGGAGGGAGGAATTCGGAAAAGGTTGAGCGGGAACGGCATGTGCTCGCGTAATGGTTAGGTCTCCCTCGTGATTGGGAATCACTTTGGATTTTAAAAAGGAGGTAGCCCACTGCAACGTGCTAGAGCCTTCAAGACCCTCAGGAACCCCCACTATGCGAAGGTTGGATCGACGATTATAGTTCTCTAAGTCATCCAATTTAGATTCAAGAGAGCGTGAAGTAAGGGAAAGCTGATTTGCGTCTTTTTTGACCTCAATCATTTGATCCTCCAGAATAGAGATACGAGTTTCGGCTTCTTGGAGTCGAGCAGGGAATGTAGAAAAGAGATCCTCCATTTTGTCCAGGCGCTGGTGGATCAAAGCAAGCTCGGATTTCTAAAACCTCTTCAACTCTCGGACCTCGTTGAGAATTAGATTTAACATATCTTTAACTGACATCTTAATCTCTCCAGCGGTCTCGGTATCTAAATCCAACAAAGGACTGAGGTGATTAACATTCCCTGGGGTAATTGAAGACTTGTCAATAGGTGATTCGGCTATAACTGTACTTCCCAAAGTCAATACATCTTTCTGAGTATCATCCATAATTTTCAGAGAGTGTACCGAAGAATTGTCTTTAAGTAGAGGCGTAGAAGGCGTAGAGGGTGCCGCAATGTTAGACTTATGCAGGAAATTAGGAGGTTGAATAATTGAGGAAGAGGTAGAAGGACAGACTTGTGCGGAGGTGGTTTGACAGGGTACAGCACTTTTCTTATCAAAAAGAGGAAATGGTTTAGCGCCCTTAAGCACCTCCTTTAAGTTGACCTGCGTGGAGGAGAAATCCTGAGTAAGTGGGGAGCGTACCGCTTCTAGACAATGAGAAATCTCTAAATCCGGAGAGAGAGTCTCCCCAAAAGATTCCTCCAGCTCTTCCGAACTTACCGCACTATCACTTTTTTCCTTCGCATTGCCTTTATCACCAGTAGCGTCTTTATTTAGTAATTTGGCTGCATTCCTCGCTTCTTTAGCCTGAATGCGTAGAGACTTTGCTTTACGAGTATTCATTAATTTCCCCATATTTAGAAGAAGCCAGTAGTGATAGTGACTCCCTTACGCTTTAAGACCCAATTAAATCCCGGTACCGCTAAGTCTCTTAGATCGAAAAAAAAAAAAAAAAAGCAGAGCAGCAACAGTGGCAGAAAAATACTTTTTTGTTTTCCGATACCTGAGCGTCAGATAAGACTTCAAACCCCCAATCCTCGTCGTCAGGTATGTTCATCCGTATAGGCAGAATCACAAAGTCTCAGAGTCTCAGATACACTGACAGCTGCTGCAGCCTCTTCCAGCACCAAACCGCGCTACAAGCGAGGCTAAAGTGAGAGGAGCTAATCAGCTACGATAGGAAAGGGCGCTTTTACTAAGAATTCAAACTTTACAGTACGCCGCCACCGGCCACCAACCGCTTTCCGCCTTCCACGCCTTCCACTCCTGCCTCAGCCACAAAGTCCCAGACACATAGCCAACACAGCGTGAGGCTCGGAGCTGAGAACTAGGGATGCCAAAAAAACCACCAGTACGTTTAAAGATGAAAGAGCTGATCCATTCCGACTGAAAGAGCCGCTGTGCTCCTGCCGCACTGAAGCCTCAGGCTGCAGAGACCAAACAATCCATCCGAAGAGGAAGACGCCATCCGTCAGCTGCCATCAATCTCTGCTGAAACTGCACGGCCTCGAAGAGGAAGGGAGGAGTCAGGAACCGGGAATCCTCAGGTGCGCATGGAGGCGTGGATCTCCGCCGCGCGATGTTTTTTTTTTTTGTGTATATAGATGTGTTAAGTTTGAAGTTTGAAGTTTTTTGGGACGTCGATTGTTGGTGGGGCTGCGGGGGGGGGTCAGTGGAACTAGGTGGAGTGTGGAATCCAAGGGGTCCAGGGGGTGCGAAAGGTCACCCTAATGGTGGGGGATAGGTTCCGATGGTCAGCGTGGGAAGGGGAAGTTTGGCCATTGGTGGGGAGGGTCAGGGGGGCTGAGGTTGGTGAGGGTGGTCACAGTGGGGGGGTGTTCTGAGGGAGGGCTGGGGGGTTATAACAAAAAATGAAGTTGATGATGTCAGGTTTCTTTATTATTACGTATGGTCTGATGACGACTCCTTACAATCAGATAATTTAAGAGGTTAATGCCAAATAAGGAAAGTCTGAATTTATTTTCTTTGAATGTCAATGGTTTAAATATTATTAAGAAAAGACGAGCGGTTGAAATTTGGATTAAGGCAAAAAATCCCTTTGTAGTTTTATTACAAGAGACTCATATTTCCTCTCTTAAGATAGAACAGTTTTCAATGTTTAAATCATGGGCTTCATATCGGTGTTTCGCAGCATGCAACGAATCCAAACGAGGGGTGGCGATATTCTTAAACAAGAACTTACACGCGGAAATTATTCACTCAGAAGCTGGGGGCTTAGGGCGCTGGTGCTGGGTCTCTTGCAGAGTTAAAAATAGACCGAGACCTTTTATTTTTCTTAGTTGTTATGGCCCATTAAACGATGATTCTAATATTTTTGCAGAGATGTTCCAATCCCTATTGACGGTGTCAGGGGATATTGTGATTGCTGGTGACTTTAATGTCTTAATGGATCCGAAATTGGATTCATCGTCCCAACCAAAAAAACAACTCAAACCCAAAGTCTTCCAGACCATCTCTAATTATAAAAGATTACTGGATCTCTCCGATCATTGGCGTCTAGATAATCCCTCCAAAAAAGAATATACTTGCTGGTCGAGTAGATTTAAGTCCTCATCCCGTATTGATTTTTTTCTCGCCTCACGTAATCTCAGGTTAGGTTATTATAATACGGTGCATAATGTATTCTCTGACCATGCTATGCTCATCAGGGAATTTATTTTAGGGGATACTAGAAGGTCTTCCAAAAGATGGGTCTTTAATAAATCTTATCTCAACAATGAAACATGGGTCTCCGAACTCAAAGATATGATTAGAGAATTTATAATTCGTAATACTGGCACCGCACCTCTCAGTATTATCTGGGACGCCCTAAAGGCTTTTATTCGTGGAATTACAATTGCGAAAGATGCTGCCACATCCATCGCCGCCAGGGCTATAAAAAACTCCTTCGAACATCGTATTCAGGTTCTCAGTGATCTAAGACAACAAAATTCCTCTAGAAATATCCAAGGTCAACTAGATGAAGTTAAACGTGAATTTAGTACATATTTATTTGAGCAAGGAGAGGCGTTTTTTCGTAGTCAATATCAGAAAGTCTACGAAGAAAGTAATTTTACAGGTAGATTTCTAGCCTGGCAGGCCAAAGAGCAAGCTGCCTCCAATTTTATCCCTGGTTTAATTTGCCCTGTCACTGATCAATATGTGACGGATTTAGATGGGATGGGTAAGATAATGCACTCTCATTACCAAAAAATATATAGCCATAAGTATGAAATAGATCAACTAAAACTAAACGCTTTTTTGAGAAGGGAGGTGATCCCTTCCCTCTCCGAATCTGAGCAGTTAAATATGGTTAGTGAATTCTCCCTACTAGAGTTACAATCGGTAGTGAAAGAACTTCCATCAGGGAAAACTTCCGGACCCGACGGATTACCTGCCGAATTTTTTTAAGTTTTTTTTCCCGCCTTCTCTGATCTTTTTCTACAACTCATTAATTCTATGCTCGCTGGAGCTTCCATCCCAGATTCGTTTCGCGAGGGCACGGTGGTCAGCTTTCCGAAGAAGGGGAAGGACGCCAAGGATCCTAATTCATATCGCCCCATTACCTTGTTAAACTCGGACTACAAGATTGTTACTAAATTACTCGCTACTCGTTTTAACCACATTGCCCCAAGTTTGATTCATGAAGATCAAAATGGGTTTATTGTTGGCAGACAATTGATGACTAATACTCACTATCGTTCGGAAGCCCTGGATTATTTTCAAACATTGGGGATCCCAGCTTTAATTATGTTATTTGATGCGGAAAAAGCTTTTGATTTGGTGGTCTGGGAAACTCTTTTTATTATTTTGCAATATTTTCACATCCCATTAATTATTATTAATTTGATTCGCAATCTTTACACGGGTGCCAGAGCAAATATTATCATTAATTCATTGACAGTGGGATCTGTGTCAGTTAATCGGGGTACACGCCAGGGCTGCCCTCTATCACCAATTCTTTTTGCTTTTTTTATTGAACCCCTTGCAATCGCAATTCAGCAGTGTGCAGAAATTCTGCCTCCGATTCCATTAATGTCAAAAATAAAACTTTACGCTGATGATATTATGCTTCTCATTAAATCCGATTTGCAATCTCAAGTTCGTGTATTTCAGCTCTTTGAGGAATTTGAGACTCTCGGAGGTTATCGTATTAATAAAAAAAGACAGAAATATTGATTTGTGGCAATCATAAACCTGAATTATATCCGGACCTAAGGGGCTGCATTAATAATAAACCCAAACGATATCTGGGGGTGTTTTTCACAGCCTCAGTTACAGATCTCTTTAGTCTTAATTTTGAACCCCTCCTTCAGAAAGTTGACTTAATGCTTACTCGTTGGAATAAATTACCACTATCAATCTTGGGCCGCGTCGCCTTGATTAAAATGTCAATTTTACCGTTGTTTAATTTTTTGTTCTCAACGATTCCCTGCTTTCTTCCGGGTCGTTTTTTCACCAAAATCAAGTCTATATTTATGCGCTTTTTGTGGGCACACAAAACGCCTCGCATTGCGCTGAATACTCTCTATGAGGATTTGGATAACGGCGGTCTCCCATTACCTAATATTAGAGATTATTATAATGCTTACTTTGCTCAGTACTTGACTCGATTTAAATCTCCAATATCAAACTCTAACGTATTTATTAGTTTTTTCTTTGATTTAATTTTTTCGGAAAGTCAGATTTCTCCCCCCCTTTAAGTTCCTAAATCTCCTAAATTGGTTAGGTACAAAGTAATTGCCTGTTTTTTCAGGAAACGTATGGCCATGTTAAAAAGATATTCTCTAGCTCTGTTTCATTCCTCATCTCCGTTGATTAATCTACTTGCATTTTATGGACAGGTGATTGGTTCTGATTTAAGGGGTCATTGGACAAATGCCGGATTTAGTAAAGTGGGTGATTTTTTACAATATGCAAGGTGGATAACGCCGACGGAGATGCGATTACTAATTCCAAGAAATTTTTTGTTGACCGGTTCTTATACTTATATTTATCAATTTCTTCAGCAATATGTACCCTCATCATTTACTCAGATCTCTTCTTTAAACAATGACCTCTTTTTTAATGATAATTTGATAAGGAAACCTGGAGAGTGGAAATGCTGTCTTGCTCAATCAAGACAAAGGGATTTGTGCATTAAAGCTGTAAAAAAATGGTGGGAACAAGAAAATCATGTTTTGACATTGTCTACATGGCGAACTATTAATAAGCTTAATTTTTCTACATTAAGGGGAGCCAACTGGCGTAGAATGTTATTTTTTGGAAAATGGCTTTTGTATCATACCCCGGCGGTAATAGCCAAAATGTACAGTAATTATCTTCCAAATTGCTTTCGATGCTTAAATTTCGTCCCTGCAAATTGGACTCATGTAATCGCTGACTGTTTCTTGGTTAAAGCATTTTGGGAGGACATTTTTGTTTTTTTAAGCTCTAATTGTCACATTCAGATATCCTCAAATGTAAAATTGATGCTTTATGGTTACGATTCGCACCTTAATTTATCTGTACCATCTGTTAAACTAGTTTATATTTGTATGGCTGTTGCCAGATCGCTGTTACTTCAAAATTGGCGCACAAATCAATCTCCATCTATGCTCGAATGGTTTTCCAAAATGCGGAAAGTAAAGAGGAGTGAGCGAAGTTACGCTTTGAGGATAGGGGGGGGAAGGAAATTTGAAAAAACCTGGGGGACTTTTTTTGATTAATTTCTATAAATAATCTCTGTGCCTGCTGAGTATGGAAAATTGTAAATTAACTATCAGTCTATATTCATATTATATGTTTATATATTATATTTTACATTCTGTATATGTATGACACCATTCAACTTCAATAAAAAAAAAAAAAAAAAAAAGCCATGTATGGTGCCGAATTATGGGGGAGCGGGAATAGTGATTGTCTTTCAGTGACTGAACATCTTTTTATAAGATCCCTCCTTAATCTGCTTGCTAGTACCCTGCTGACCGCCATTTTTCAAGATCTGGCCCAAAGGAAAATAGTGCATAAAATAGCTCATAAGCACTTACTTTTCTGGCACCGCCTATGGTCAACTGAGGAGCTTGCCCCCTATTGAGTGGCCATTACGGATCTCATGTAACAGCCTAAGATTAACAAAATTCCCTGGTTTCATTCCCTCTGGGAACTACTGAGGTCACTGGGGATGGAGGAATATTGGGCTGATCCTTAGAAGTTATGTTTGATCTCGAAGAGTAGGGTAAAGGTTATTTTTTGGGAGTTCATTATGGTGAAGAATGCGTGAAATACCATGGGCACATTAACACAAGAGGTTTAGCTGTCAATGCCCTTCCCCCTCCTTGAGGCCACGGTCGATAAAATAGTTCCACCACCACTTGCATGAAAATTGTTCCTCCACTTCCATTACAAGACTCTCCCTACAAAAACGTTTTGCTGCAAGTGGAGTAGCTATGCACCGCAGGATGTTATACGCCCAGCCTACAAGAGAAGTGCTGAATCCATGGTCCATTTGCTATTCTTCTGTTCGCATTACAGGAACTTAAGGTCCAAGTGAATCATCCCACTGTGTAGGCTATTGGACGTGGCCATTAACCAGAAGAATTAAGAATTCTGAGAATAGATAGGTTAGTAGTTTTCAGCCTAACTAAAATCGTTCAGGTTTTTTGTCTCAGATGCTCAAAGTGCCCCATGCAATATCTTTAGTAGGTAGTACTTAACAATATGTTTTACTTGGATATGTATTTTTATATAGGGCACTTTTTTGATATGGTGTTTTAATGATTTCCTATTCAAATCGTCATATTTCCGTATTTTAAACAATTCTGCTGTCAGTACATTTATTTATTTTTGTATTAAGTACTGGTATATTTTTTAAGATCCCCGTGATCGAAATAAAGTCCTGGGGGCTGATTCACAGAACTAATCTGAGATAAAATCCTAAACTTACTATTTTTGGTATTCACAGAAGGCATTTAGTAGTGGTAAAGTTAGGATTCCTAAATGTACTACTACTAAATGTCTTTTGTGTATACCGAAAGGTGTAAAGTTAGGATTTTGACTCAGTTTAGTAGTAGTAAAGTTAGGAGTCTTAACTTTACTACTAAATGCCTTCTGTGAATACCAAAAGTAGTAAGTTTAGGATTTTATCTCAGATTAGTTCTGTGAATGGGCACCCTGATGATGACTAAAGTATTTAGGAGGACCTTTATGCTTTGTGTAGGTCTGAGTTTAAAGAGTAGTTAATCATCTTGCAGACAGAGCAAATGAATGCCACAACCACATGACAAAACCACATGCAATAACCAAATGTGATACAAAAACCACCCATCTATCAGAACAGATCCAAAAGGGTTTGGATTGCAGAAATCCACCTGGAAGTCTGTTCTCAGCTTACTGGTCAACTAAAAGTTAATATATTTGAAAGTGGCAAACAATTTTGAAAGATAAGAGTCACCAGCATCATGTACAGTCTGTCCGAACTGCTATAGACCAGATCTGTGAAATTAGCTTGGCTTTTTTGCTCTATTAGAAGAAGCTATATTTGGAAGACACTGCGGGTCTAATATAAGAATTTTTAATGTATGACGTTACAACGCATATATTCGCAATGCAGTATTTTACATCGCGTTCGTTACAACACAAGTCGTTACAACGACTTGCTCTGGAGGGCGCTGGACTTCGGAATAGTACGATTTACTATTCCAACTCCAGCGTACGTTACAGTAGGTAAGGTGTTGGAATAGTATATCATACTATTCCTAAGCTAAGAGCGCCATCCAGCTCAAGTTGTTGCGCTGGATGGCATTGTAATGCCCGCAATGTAAACATACCACGGTGTAATGACCGCGTTGTGTATTATTTAGATGGTTGCATAAATGAGGAGCACTCTGATTGCCTGGAAGAAGAGACAGCAGACATCAGGGGCAGCACAAATCTTGTTAGCAGAAAAGGCTACTCCACTGATGTATCATAAAAATAAACTAAAGGACTATACCTCCCAATAGTCTCAATACCATTACCAAATAATCAGTCAGTTGGCAGTGAAGAAGGTTCAACCGTTTATTAAATAAAATAACTCTATAGAGGAGCCTCTACGAACCTCACCCATCAGGTGCGCCGAGAAGACTGTTGGCTCGTATTCAAACATGAGGTTATATACTTTTCGGTTCAACACATACAATCAATTTAAAAGGAAAAACACCAGTTGGCCCTCGAGCTCCAGGAAAGGACCATATATGGCACACATCAGATCAGTACAAAGGCTTGACTATCTATTACTGATGAGGTCAGGAGGGGTGACTCCCTTTCGTCTTGGTGCCTGGGAGTGTAGACACGGCGCCTCCAGGAATGCCTTATCACCCCCAAAGCCAGATGCGACCTTCAGTCTTAGAACAGTAGAGAGAACAGCCTATATTCAGCTGCTATGAGTAACTCAAATGAACTGGGGCCTGACAATTGCACGTGATCAACGCGTGATCAAGGCCCGTGCTCGAGCATATAATCAGAAGATGGCGTCTGTATGGTTCTCGACCTACTCCTTTAGCAATACATATACAGGGAGGAAATAAACGAGTTTCCTCCAAGCAAAAGCATATATATCAAACAGGGAGTGTACGTATAGATGCATCATGCTAACATAATATAGGTCCGATACTCCTTATATAAGGGAAATCTACCTTTTTATCCCTCAGAACGGCCCCTTTTAGCATGATGTAGCTAACTAAAACAGTTCAATCTTCAAATATAATATAAATCTGCATTAGGTCTTTGAGCCCCTGCTGAACTAGCTGAGCTTTTACCGCCACTGGGGATGGACCAGACACGGAGGAAGTGAGTTTTGTCGAGCAATAAGAGCAACATACAGGTCCACATTGTACACAAACACAACACATAAATATGATACCGGCTATACATGCCAGCACCATCAAAATTTTCCATCCCCAAGTAGACAGCAAACCCCAGAACCAACCAGCGAGAGACCATGTACCAGTTTCTACATGTATCTCGGAAGCTAAACGATGTAGCTTCTGTATAGCCAAGTGAACAGAGGGGGCGGAGTCAGGAATATAAACACAGCAAGAGCTGCCGATCACACGGCATGCTCCTCCTCGATCTGCCAAGATAATGTCTAAAACCATACGGTTTTGAAGCGAAACGAGTCTGGTCGCCTGTAGCTCTACTGTTATATTGGCCAATATTCCTGCAGTAGTGTTAATCACCCCTTCGACTACTCTAGACAAACGTCGTACTTCCTGGCTAGTAATTATAGGCCCCCAAAAGGGTAACACTCCCTACATAATGTCGGTGAAATACTGCAGTGGTGTATCGGTCTGATCTATATCAGTGGTATCTATTGCTCTTTTTTTCTCCTAACAAGCATGCTACGTTTATCTAGTCGGTGATCCTTGTGATAATCAGAAGGGGCAATATAGACTGGAGGGTACAGCAAAGAAAGGTAGCAACGTCCATTCCAACCTTGTGGAAGCCAAGTATAGGCACTTTCTCCACAGACAAAATATACATTAGGAGGGGTTAACAACGGAGGGCTGCTAAAAGTACGCAACCGATAAGTGTAATTACATCAGCTTTGTCCTACTGATATGTACCCTGCTCCTTGAACACAAAACGTAGAAGTACTGTTTAATACAGGCACTGGAATGGCCCTATCTTCAGTAACATTGCGATCCTAAACGTGTCGATAATATTGAGTGAAATTGAATTCAAAAAAGTCCAAAATTTCATTTTTCAACCAAGTGGTATTTTCATGCGTTATATACATATTCATACAGGCATTCGGATCTAAGGTTCCCTCTCCATTATTCCCATCAGGCTTGAATCCTTGATGAACCTCAATATATACTAAAATCATTTCATAATCTTTCTCTGAAAACCTTTGAGCGTCCACAGTGTAGTGCATATACATCATAGAAAGCAATTTGAACCAAGCCTCGCAACTTCCCAGATGAGACAAAGGTAGAGATATAAATAAGTCGTGCTTGTGCATAACAGATGGTAGAAGACCACAAACCCAACAATTTGTAGTATTGGTGGCACTGTGTGCTTGATGAAGCATTTCAATGAACGCATTTTTCACATAGGTCTGATGATGCCTTTCCTTATGAGGGGCTAAAGTATGAAACACATGTTCCGGAGGTGGGGTAGTCATTCCCAAAACAGTATGCATAGGATGGCGAAATTCTAAATATATGAATGCTCCCAATAATATAATAAACAATATTACTATAGTAGCTATAAATGCAATTTTAACACGATTGGTCCAACTAGAAAAAACAGGCATATATGTAGGAAAATAGCGTGGTACAAATTTTGAGGCTAGTGCATTAACTGATCTGGTTGAATAGATTGGTCAAACATTACTTTTGCATCATAATCTGCTAGGTGAATTCAACTTACATATTGACAACAAACAGGATAAGTTAGCATAGTAATTTGCAGAGAATTTGACATCCTATTGATTGTCACAAAAAACTGAATCACCAACACACAACCAGTGGCATATCTTAGATCACAGTTGGGGACCAAAAGAGGCCCTGTCTATGAGTTATATCTCTCCTCATTCCTGGACAGAAATGTGTTATATTTTTGCTTTGTAGACATAAAGAGGGAAAAAACTCAGTTGCATTAGCCCAATTTTGGGGAACATTTCTACAAATTCACATAACACGGGCCAGCAAGCAAAGCTGTTGCGCTGCATTGCATGAATGGGAGAGACCTGAACATGCGCTTCAGTGTTCTACCTGCACTGGCACACTTTAGGCAGTCCAGCAAAAATGCACGCATCTTTGCACCATTGTGCAAGGATGCTTACGTTAAAGGCTGGCTTGGTTTTGTGCAGGAAACAATACCTTTCTGCGCAAACATAATCCTAGGAAGCAATTTTTTCTCTCTATACGTGATGCACAATGCACCGGGATCAAGCAGGATTTCAGTAAATCTTGGATTGTGTCATTGTAATTGAGTGGATGCATGGAAACATTATGCTCCACCCATGGAACTCCTACCACCATGAAATATGACACGAGCGGCAGTGCAAGCTGCTGCTTTGCCTTACATCTATTAGCAAAGCCACACACAACAGGAAAAATTTCCTCATTGCATCGCTTTATGAATCTTACTTAAGTTCTTGCACTGACTTGCGTCACCCTGCGCTACATAAAGAAAACTCAAACGTCTAGTACATATGGGCCTAACCTTCTCCAGAGCCTGGAAAAAACTTTATTTAGGATGCCTAATCAAGGTCTTATTTTCGTATGCATTTTCAATCTGTTCTGACCACTTTTATTAAGAATCTAGAGGTGCTATGATATCATTTCTATTAGTCAAGTAGTTTAAATCTAGGCCAAATGAATCTGTCAATAAGCTGATGTCTTTGAAAAGAATCATCTTGATCAATAGCAGGCAGAAAGAGAATTGTGTGCTTCCTATGACGGAGATGATGCTTGAATATATAAAAAGAAACTCAAACTAAAACAAGCATTTGCAATGCAATAGGTCTCGCATTTGCGAGAGTTTGAGCTGTTGGCATTGTAAATAACAATGCGTTTTATTTATGTGTTTGTTTTGAAATGCCAATAGTTTAAACTCGATGCGAGACCTATTGCATTGCAAATGCTTGTTCTTCATATGTGCACAAGTTATGATGCTCAAGCATATAATATATATATATATATTTTTGTAAGCTGTAGGAGTCACACTATTGGAATAGAAATGTGACATCAAATCTACCTCAGTGGAAAATATGATAGCTAAAGAGAACATGTGGATAACCACACAAGCCTGTTTGGGATTACTAAGGATATTGCTGTTCCATATATATGTTCAACATTTCACTGCTTTCTAGGTCTGGTTTTAGCCAAGACCCTTTAATTTTGCTAATAGTATGTGTATTATGTACTTACTTAAAAGGGGTTTCAGACAACACTCTTCATTCATAAGCCTGATTTTGTGGGTCGGCACTCTTCACATATTGGATAACTTCACTCTGAGTGATGTGATTTTACCCTTTTACGTGCCAGGTACTAATTTGTAATGTGTATTTTTGAGGCAAAAATAATTTAGTTTTTTTGCCAATATATATTTTTTAGAATGATGCAGGCCTTAAAGTTGCTAAAACCATAGCAAAACAAGAATTGACAAAGCAAACCTATTGGGTTTGCCTATGCTTAATTTTCTTGATCCTAGCATGAAAGAGACCACTCATTTTGAAATGTTGTCTTAGAGTTACCAATGTCTACTTTTTAGTTACTCTTGTAGTCTCATTCTAAATAAAATAATGGATTTGCTAAGAAAGCAACAATATATGTTGGGTATGGTGTCTCAGTGGACTAATGCACCCACTGCAAAAATCTATCTGTGATGGTCACAATTTCAAATCCTGTTGGCTCAGCTCATACTTTTATCATTATGAGATCTATAAAAGGAGTACCATCACGTTGGGCAACAATAAACATGAGTAATTTCAGTGAGTGCCAATAAAATGAGTACCCTCGGGTCACATTAAACAGCTGTTATGTCAGTCTGTGCAAAGAATGTGTGATTTACAAAAATGCACGTTACATCAGTTAAGAAGTAGGAAACATTGATGTCCACAGCAAGAGTGAAGGATACAAGTGAAACAAGAATTGGCATTGCAAGGCATTAAAGGAATGTTAAATGGTGATGTGAAGCCTTACAAGTAGATAGCATGGGAATGGCTATGTATTTGTGTGGAAGCAAAGAACTGTAAAATAATATTGGTGCAGGGTAAAAGGTCAGGTAACAGTGCACTGGCAAGGGAGATATAAAAATCCAGGTAGGTTAATGAGTTCCCTCCTGCCATCTGTGCTGCTGCCAGAGAAAAACACCATAAATTATCTTGTTATCTAAGACACTTTAACAGCTTACAATGTGTGTGTGCCCCTGAAAATTCAAGCTCAGGCAGCTGGAAATTAAACAAACAACACAGCTGGGTGGAGGGCAAGCACTTTTTTGTGGAAGTGCACAACTTCTGACCAATCAAAGCATGTTCTCCTGACTACCCACATGTGGGCAATGGCAAAGCCCCTTTATTCTGCTCTCACACCTGGCGACAGATGCGCTGTCAAGCCAGACCATAAAAAGGGAAATGCGTTCGGTGTCTCCCTCATTTAGAAATCATTCCATTAAAACATAGGTTAATCTTTACAGTTTTCCTCCTGATGACTTCATACACATAGAAACATGTTTTCAATGACATTAGGATTATAGCCTATATTACAGTGCAATTATGTTTTAGACCTAGCTTATATTTTTTACGTTTAGTATTTGATGCACTCAGAAAAATGTGGTGTTGTAAATTGAGTAAGTACCCGGTATTGCTTTCTTTGTGCAGAAACGTATGCTCGCGAGCTCCGGCTACGGAAGGCGCGAGGAGACGTGATTTATTCTGACAGGAGTTGTGTGAAAAGAACCTTCTGATTCCAAAGCGTGTCAGTCCAGGGAGCGTATCAGAGTTGTTCTTCCTCTCTGAAGAGCAAGAGGAGAGAAGCGATTTTTCACAGATAATTCTGAGCGGGTTTGACTCTTTCACGCCATACCTCAGGCTCCAAGCACTTTCCAGTCCGACACTCATGCAATTGTAAATAGCAATGTTTCTAAAAAAAAAAAAAACACAGACCAGTCGGACAGTGTTTTTCTTTCCTGTCATGTTCTCTTGGAAAGTGCTGAACAAATAAATTGCAGCCCCCACAAGAATAAATCGTTCCTGTACACCACACAACAAACCGTGTTTTTGGATGTTACAGAGCCGTGCGCTTGCCAGGAGCAGTTTCCTTAGGGGTATGTTTTCTCGTGTTCCCTAGAGTTCAAACGATGCTGGTGACCTGGAGGCGGACGCAGCTGTCACACCTGATTGATTTACTTGCAATGCTCTGGCGGAGCAAGTCAAGAAGATATCTGTGGGTTACAAATCAAAGCGTGAAACAAGTCACCCGTGTTCACCCGCCGCAAATTGCCGTGCTTTGTGGCATTAGCATTGCAGATGGTTCATCGGTGGCATCGCAGTGTGGACCTAGGCTGGCGATCCATCTATTTAAAATGCGTGCTGGCGCGGCTGTATGGAAGAGGGAAGAAGCAGTGGAAAGCCAATGCACCTGGCCTTGAATTGAAGGCGTTGTCGATGTGGTGAATAGAGGCAGATAATGCGTTTTGTAATGTTAATTTAGGGTATTGCAACTTTAACATCAGCAAGGTATATACTTTGGGCACAAACTTTTTATAAAATCTAAAAATGAAATGTACTCCAACGAAGCAATGCATTGAATCAAATCTGCTTAAAGAAAATTTGCAAAAACTGTTAAAAAGGAAAGGAATCTTTAAAATTTTTAGTGCAGTATAAAAATGTTTGTATGTGTGCATGTGGTATTTGTGTGGCAGAAGTTTAGCAACAAGAACAAGCGGCGCGAAACTGAAAGTGATCGCAATCGCGATCAAACATCAAAGCGGAAACTGAAAGAAAACGAATGCTTTCAGGCTGCCAAATGGTGCGCGCGCCCGGAGCACATGCACTGTAGGTGGCGGCCTGAAATGCACTCGTTTCCACTTCCAAAGGTCGCTTACTATAAGTCTCGCCAGAGCAGCGCTAAAGTGCTGTCTCAGGCGAGACCTAAAAAGGGAGCATTTCACAACTAAATCTTCATATCTTTGTAATGTTAGAATTGGTGCAGAAATTGCTAGTAAAGAAGGCTTCACTAAACTTCTGCAACAAAATTGTGAAATTGTCTTCTGACAAGATCAATATTGTTTATGCTAGCATTGGTAAACTGAAATCTGAGGTTCATGAGGGTGTGTCTAATGGACAACATAGATTGAAGAAGGCGTGGCTTCCAGCCAAGTTAAACGCTGAGTACGCCAAAACCAATGCTGAAGTGAACTCTGAAGCTCAGTAGGCTCTGCAGCTTAGGTCCCCAGGCACACAGGCCACAGCCTTAGGCCCTCAGGTACCAGGTGCAATGCACTGAGGGCTTTGAAAGTGGAAGCAGACCAGTGCAGGAAAGTGTTGTGGGACAATGTCTTGGACCTGTGCATCTAGCAGCTGGGTGCTCAGCCTCCCCCCTTTCGCCTCCCCTTCTTCCTTCCTTACTATCCTGCAACCATCGCAACTTTCATGTGTTCAAGTTAAATCACTCAGTACAAACGGGCACAGTGAAGTAGTGTTGCAAACGAGAAGAACAAGGAGAAGTAGGAGAAAAAAGCAGGAGCCAGAAATGGAGAACAGAAGAATTGGCTAATAGCACCAGGAGCAACAGGTTCAACGCCTGGTGCAACACCTTTATGCCTTGTTGCACTGATGAGACAATAATCCTGGCTTTTTTTTTGCTTCCTTTTGTTGGCTTCATGTAACCACCTTAGGTAGCCAAATTTGCCTGGGGCATCTGTGATTGAGGCCAGAGTACTGGTTGTAAATCCTTCTCCCTTATCTGCCTATGCCTGGTGAACAGCAACGTTTGTACCCCAGGGCCTTAAAAGCAAAAGCGAAAGAGCATAGCATGGAGTGCCAGGTTCCTAGGTTCCTTGGTTCCTTTGGCTCTATTGCAGCTCCATTGTGACTGTTTTGTGGGCGTGACTGCTATTGCGATTGTGGCAGTGTCCGGGTGGATTTGGTGTGTTTGGTGCTAGGGTGGGTTTCTACTCTGCTGGGCTTTGATTTTGCTAAGATTCGCTCAGACAGTAACAAGGAGTGTGGGAGTTCAAAAGCTGGAGTTGTGGTCTCTGGGGATCTTTAAGTTCCCTGGACCCCGTCACTGATTACATCTTGAAATACCCCCTAAAAGGCTAAGAGCAGCTCAACAATCTGGCTGTAAAAGACGTCTACGATCTCGAGGAGGTTCTTTGAGAAACAGCCACGTAGACGACCCAGTCTTCACTAGCGGTCACAGCCCAACTGGAAACATCAGTTCAAACTGCTCAAATGGTGTGCTTGGGGAAGATACACATGATGAGGGTGGCAAAACTACTAATTTAAAAAGGAGCTTGGCCGAGGTGAGAGCATCAGAGGTTGGTCAGGAAGTAACCCCCAAATCATCAACGTCATTGGAGCAGAAAGGAGAGAATTTGTCTAGCTCCATGCCAAACTTCATGACAACATATTTTAAAAAGTGCAAAAGCATCTACCTTATTACAGAGTATTACCTTGCTGCAGTTGTCTGGACACATTAATACTAATATTGATACTAAAACTTACAATGCCATATTTGTGGACCAAGTTTCTGCCCTTGTCATTAAGTCCTATGAAGTGAAGGGGTCCATTTGAGAGATTGCTGATGAAAAATCTAATGCTGAATACAGTGATGATTTGAGTTATCTCTTACTTGGGGGGAGGGTTATAAATTGTGGGACTGATTCACAAAGGTAAACTTAGACCAAAAGTTTAAGTTTAGACCTGAAGTCGAAGTTTAGACCTAAAGTCTAACTTTACTCCTACTAAAGTTAGATTTTTGGTCTAAGTTTAGCCCAAAAGTCTAAATTAGACCAAGGGTCTTTAGGTCTAAACTTGGACTTCAGGTCTAAACTTAGACTTTTGGTCTAAGTTTATATTTGTGAATCAGGCCCTGTGTTTTTCCTTTAATTGATATTTCCTACATTGTGAATGATGGAGATAAAGGGCTCATAGTGGTTAGAGGAAATGCACAAGATGATATGAGCAAGTTATGTTAGTTGGAGTTAGGAGGGGTTATTTATCTGGGGGTTGGGCAACTAGAGGGCTAATGTGTGAAAGGAAAAATACAAACTTTATGCTCACCTCAATTATTATCCTCCCCTGGCCATAAAGGTGCATTCATTGGCTGGTAAGGTTCCTCAAACCCACCGCTCAGGATATTCCAATGTAGAGCCCCTTAGAGAGATCTAGCCAAGCAGGTATTCATTCCTCCACAATTAACGCATCAGCCCCAAACTCCTCAGAAAGCACACCAGAGTCCTAAATGCTGAACCTGCTCACACTTATGAAAACAACTTTCCAGGATTATTTTTATTGAATACACAGCAGGCAAATCAAATAGCACTACTAAAGAATATTAAAACTGTGCTTGATGGTAATTGAAAGTGGTTCAGGCAAAATCCAGTTGGATAACATCCTAGAGGCTGAGTTAAACGGGCAGGTAAATGAGGATATTGAAGCTAGTTCAGTTAGAGAAAGTAGTATGTATATAGTGAGACAGCCTATAATGACCTATCATGGAGGCGAGCATTATGGGAAAAAAAGGATTTTATCAATTTCAGTCTATTATTTTGTGCCAGGGCTAATCCTATCTCAGTAAAGTCAAAGCAAGCAGGTGAGGAAACTAATAAAAATAGTAAGTTAAAACATTCTTTTCCTACCTTGCTCCACTGAACCAGCAAACTCAACTGATAACTCAGCTGGTAATATTGCCCAAAAAAAAAAGGATTTAAGGCACTCTAGGTGAGCTATGCCAAATAAGTTTGGTAGAGCCAAGGCTGACCTCTTCTGACAGATGTGAGTATAGAGAACAAGAGTGAAAAAGGTGAATAATAACCTAGGAAGGAACAATTTAGACAAATTTATTGGATAAGGAGTCATCCCACCAAGACCCTGTATTTTAAAGTGATAATGAAACAGTATAAAAAACAGAAAGACAACCCATTAAAAAGGTGGAAACTACCAGCTGTTTTCAAAAGAGTCTCCATGTTAATTCAACTCACAACTGGGAATCTACATGGCATTTCGAATGTCAGGGGCGGTGAATTAACCAGGATTGACTTTATTTTTCTAACATAGTAGCCGCTAAGGTTATTGAGAATAAAGATGATCTAACCATCCATGGTGCAGTGGTATGCGAAGACCTAGGCTCAATGGAACAATATAAGCATATTTAAAATATCTTCCTTTGACTAATGTAAATTCAAGAACAAGTCATAAGCCACTGTTAAGGAATCACGGGGTCTTGTTCCAACTCAACTTGGGCAACCTCATTTGGTAAAGGCTCGCCCCGAATCGGGCTCTCAGCATTTTCCCGAAAGAGGAGAGCAATTAAATCGTATAATAACAATTACCTTTGCCAATGATGAAATGGAGGGAAGCACCCACCAGGAGAAAAGGCACAACTATAAGATCATTCAAGGTTAATCGAATAACTATCTGAACAGGTGTTAGTTTTGGTAACTTGTTCCTGGGCATCCCATAGCCTTAAAAATCTTGGTTTGAAACATACATGGTTTAGCTCACTGAAAGAATTTCCATTATTTAAAACTATTTTAGAGGAGATTTCTGTACTAGTGTTGCAAGTGACTTGGCTGTGGGAGAGCCCCTCTGTTGATGGGTTTGCAGTAATCAGCAAAACAAGTCATTCACCTGGTTGTAAGCCTGTGCAATTTTGTTAACAAATGCTGTAAGTGCAAATGATTTGTATAAATGTCTATATTCTGCCTAATTGGACTTGTTTTAAGACCGAATTGGCCAAATTGAGCCAAGATTTGTCATTGATTTGTTGACACTTTTCATCTAAACATGTTGTCTTAGCAGGCGATTTTAACTCAAAAATATTTCTTGTTACTTTTCTATGATTGTTTACAGGACTTGCTGTGTAGTTATAACATTCCTACTGACTCATGCCTTGCAAAAAAGTCTTCATTTATAGCAACCCAACTCACATGAACTCTCGCCCAATACAATCTAGTAACTCATAATGAGTGCTATTTAGATGGTAGCCCTTCAGGACCCACCTCTAGGTACAGTAGAAGTAGAAGCATAATTGATTATATTTGTTATGCCTGCAGAGCACTTCAGATCTGTGAATAATTTCACGATCAGGGATATGGGAATGAGTGACCATCTTGAAGTGGATTTGGGCCTTAAGCAGAAGCCTGTCTCCAATAGAAAGAAGATAGTGTGTTTTTGTTTGATTTATAATCATTGAATACGGTTATCTATTGCCTAGAACAAACTGCAAGAATTAGCAACAATTAGAATTGAGGCCCACCCGTCAACAGCTCATGGTAATGGAAAAGAGTGGTAAAAGCACATGCTCATTTAATCTCAGACTCTCTTGGAGAATCATCCACCAAAGAGTCCAGCAGGGAGAACTGTGTGCTTTCATGAGGAATGTAGGGCTCCTTGAGGGGAAGTAAATATAGTGAAGCGTGAAATATCCCCTAGAGCAGAAGGGAGTATACAGCAGGACTGAAGGGTCTTTAAAAGGGAATATTGTGCAGTTTATAAAAAAAAGGCCACATTTCTACAACAAAATTGGAGTAATATGAGGATGTTATTGCAAAGAGTAATTCTAGATCATTTTGGTACCTGGGTGAATACTGAAAACCTAATTTCCCTTTCTAAATTGGAGGCTCAGGTTTGACAATTACTATGTTCCTAATGGAGTTGTATAATATGCCGTATAAAAATGGGAGAAGTATTCATGTTGCAGGTCAGCTAAACACACAACCCTTTTGCCAGTTCAGGAGATGAGCATACTAGCTGAAAAAATTTGCAACTTGAAGCCATCCCAGGCAGATAGATGGCCTGGATGGGTTGCCAGCAATTTTTTAAAAGCCAAATTCCTTGGGGTAAGACAAAGTTTTAAATCCTTTTTTTTTTTTTTAATGGGTGACAAGAAATGGTATAATGCCAGATTCCTGGCAAGGGGGCGATAATCAAGCCCATGCATAAGAAAGGAACCTATGACAATCCAGCAAACTATTTGCTGATATTTCTGCTACATGAGTTGTCCACGATTTATGCGCAAATGTTGTTGTCATCTCATGAGGCCTGGGCCTTTGGGAGTGGGTGAATTCCAAAAGAGCAAGAGGGTTTTTGGTCAAAGTAGTCTACAGTCGACCATTGTTTTGCCCACTGTGATGGAGGGCTGTTGGCATTGGGGGCAAACATTGTGACAGTTTTGTTGATTTAGGGCAGCTTTCGACCTAGTAAACCAACGACTCCTGTGGGAAAAATTGGCTGGATGGGATGTTCGCTAAGATCTTTTGGGAATGATTAATTTTTTACTTGAGAATAATTGGGTGCGGGTCGATTTGAACAGTGTAGCATCCTAAGATACTGGGTAGCTCAAATTCCTTTTATCCTAAACTAGGCAGGCTGCATACTCATTGCTTGATTTATGAGGATGATTTAGTCCTGATGGACAATGCCCAGATTGGACTGAAGTGGAAATTAGGAATCCTGCACACTTATTGTAAAAGGAATTTTACTACCATAAATGTGGAGAAAACTGAAAATAAGATTTTTTGAAAGTGGCAGGTGAATTCATCTTGGATTTTAGATAATGCTCCCCTTGGGGAAATAGATTAAAATACGTATCTGGGATGGAATTTGGAGTAGGATTGCCATATGAAGTGAGTACAGTAAACACGTTGACCTGAGGTTTGGTGGCCTATCAGTGGAAACGTCTGAAAAAGGTGGTGGCAGGGGAGTTAATTCCACTGGCCCTCAATGGAGTGGAGCTATTGGCCCTGGATCACCGTGTTCACTGGAAATTTCTGGAGAATGCCTGTTTAAAGGTCCTCCTGGGCTCCCAGTGAGTACGATGGTGCAGCCCTGAGGCTGGAGCTTACTATTGTTTCCTGGAACCTGTTGGCCAGATCACACTCTATTAGTTTTGTGCACGGCCTAATGCAAGAAGATTATTATAGTGATACACTTTCAAGCATGATATTAGTCTGTCCACAACTCAGCTGTCACGTACCTTCTCAGCATCAGTGGAAACAATTGGTCTGGTTTTGATATATCTGTGAGTGAAAATACTCTTAGGGCAAATGCTGAGAAGATTCTCAAGGATAGCGTTATGTTAACTTCTGTAACTGCAGAAAGACTCTACTTGACCTCCAAAAGTTCTGCAGACCACTCTTTGGAGTATCTTGGAGCAGGGGTTTTGTTCCCCTATATGTCTCAGGTTCTGAGAAGGTGGCTGAGTATTTTATTCTTCATCTTCGAGTTGGTGTTGATCCTGGCTGGAGACTTGTAGGGTTTACACATAGAGTCTTGGAAAAAATGGTTATTGCTTTTGTATACCAAACACAAAGTATTCCATTAACTAACTGCTAGATTATACTCTCTGAGTGAATAGAAAAAGAGTTTGCGCCCACTTTTTTTAATGTCTGGTGTTGGACCAGATGGCAAAGCACTTGTAATTGTATCTGCCATGAAGCAGCTCGATATTGTAGTTACAACTGCTAGATATATATTGCTGAGTCTAAAACTAAAGTTTTGAAAATCTAGTACTGAATATTAAATAAGGTGTCCATATGTAATAAATGTGCTTTTATATGCAATATTCAAAGTATGTTTATATAGTATACATTATTGGATTAGATAAGTGATTCAGAACTACAAACCAACCAATCTGCTTCCCGCAGTCAGCAGCGTCACACAGCATAATAGCAAAGCAACTGGCTACCTACTTAGAGCAATCAGATTCTCTGGATCCTTGGCAACTTGGTTGTGGCCAGGCAGATGTATGCAAATGGCCGTAGCAATGGACACGGCAATCAAATGCTAAATATGGATCTAGGGGACCCTTCTGAACTGCTGCTATTGAATTATTTGCTGTCCAAAGTCAAATCTCTTGGTATCCTTCTGGACCCATACTATCTTTAGAATCTCAGATACATGCTATGACATGAGCCTGTTGTTTCCCAATGGATGCTATCTTTTAGCCACCACAATTCTAAGCACAGGTAATATAAGTCTGCATAATGTATAGGGTAGAGAATTGTAACCTACCTTACTTGGGGATCCTGGAGACCATGTTTCTAAAGCTTTAGCGAAGTCTCAATTTGTTGGTGACACTAGTTTGGTCTTAAATTATAAAATAGTGTGTGAAAGGCCTGAATGCCCTTGTGCTGGTTGTCTGTAAAGCAGATTATGATATTGAATACTCTTTGCCTTGAGCACAAAGTATTTTAAGCGAAGGCACAATCTCTTATGCATCATTACAAGCTTCATAATCCCACTAGGGCCCTGTATCCTATCTAGCAGCTACCCTTCTCTACAACCCATGTTAGAAAATCTAATAGATGGGAGATCTGTTTCGTTCATCCAGAACTATTTAATTACCTCAAATTAAGGATCAACTCAATTAGTGGTCTTGCTGCATTTAAGTACTCAAACATATTTAGTTTGCTAGTTGATCCATCTTACTCACTGGAGTCCTTCTTCAGGTGTTGTTACACTAAAATATCAAGATGGCATTTTGTGTTATGGCGCACACGGTAAATTCCATCTCATTCATTCACTCACAAGGCTCAATGGTTACATGCTAGAAAGGAGAAGGGAAGACAACTGCCGAAACCATGATGATGAAGGTTGACAAATGCAGGCTAATAGACTGGCTTTTAAGATTTTAAAATAGGAAGTCTGCAAGACCAATTTTTCCATGAGTGCACATTGTACCTGGCCCTCTCTACAGGGTCACCGCCTACTTTTTGCCTTCACCTCTCCGGTTTTCTGAAGCTGTGCTTGTTGACTTTTAGGACTATGTTCACTTTACCAATCCTACCAGTGTTAAAGTGCTTGTGCACTCTCCTCTAAACATGGTAAAATTGGCTTAGACCAAATTGGCACATTTTATTTACTTACAAGTAGGGCTCCTGGTTTTATGGTATTTATTTTTCCAACATTTCTGTCTGTATTTATCCATATTTATTTTTTAAATTGTTTTCTGTATTTATCCATTTTTATTGTGTTTACTGTATAAATTAAGCTGGATTGATTGCTTTTCCTCATTCATTTAACTAATAAATGTTTATTCGTATTTGAATGTCCAAAAGGTTTCAGCAGTATACAGTGCAATAGCATTATCTGAAAACATGTGCATTGTAGACAAGCAAAAATAACGGTAGCTCTTCACTTAATTGAGCTTAATTAGGAAATCTACTGCCCTTTTCCATCTCCCCTACCTCTCAATCTGTACACCTACTGACCTAGAACTCATAATTGACAGTAGAAAAAAATCATCCAAATAAGGCCTATTTTCCATATTTTTCTGTATTTAAAAATAAATACATACAGGAAAATAAATAGTTTTCTGTCTGTATTTATCTGTAAAAAACAGTAAAAATGGAAAACTGGGAGCCCTACTTATAAGTCTCTATTAAAGTGGTGCTACATGTACCCAGGGCCTGTAAATTAAATGCTAATAGTGGTTGTGCAGGAGCTAATGTGCCCCCACCTTAAACAGCCTTTCTAAACATGTCTCACGTCAGCCATAGCAGCTTGTAAGTGGTTTTAGACTGCCAAATCAACCTTGCAAAATCAATCTTTTGCCAATCAAAAATCTCACTTTTTAATATATATAAGTTACACCTAGAGTAGGCCCTAAACAGCCTTTAGGGCAGGTTGTATATTTTATGAAAAGTTGGACATGTACTTTTGATTTTTGCATGTCCTGGAAATAAACAGCCCACACATGTATTTTTCACTACTGTGAGGCCTATCTCTCCTATTGGATAATATTGGGTTATCCTATTACATTTAATAAGTGATAATCTTTATTTGGGAGTCGGTATAAATCTCATGTTTGGTGTCTAAGGAGTTGTAATTTAAACTTTAATGGCAAAGATGGATTTTACATAACAATTCTAAAAATGCCAATTTTAGAAATGTGGCATTTTCTTGTTCTAACCATTTGGGCCTCCAGCCTGTTTCCTGAGCCACAGGACTAGGTGTATTTGGATGTTGGCCTTTGTGTATTCCTCTCAGACAGCCACAAAATAAAGGGCCTGTGTTTTGGCAGGATGGGCCATTATGACAGAGGCGGAGCTGTCACCTGTCACACTTGCACTTCAAAGATACTGTCTCTGTTCATATCCAAGGAACTTCACCCTAGCCTTTTTTGACAGGGACAGGGAGGTAGGAAATTCCAAACACCTCTGTGGGCGAAACCTCCAAAAGTGTCTCCCATTTCAAAGCTCATGCCATGTATAAAAATGGGGCCCTTAAACCCACCCTTCAGATTACTTCTGGACCTGTGAAAGACTAGGAATAAGGAATGCTCCACTGCCCTTATAATGGATGGCTGCCCTGCTGCAAGAAGGACTGCCCTGCTGCCTGAGGAAGGATGGCTTGACCTGCTCTTTGAACCCAGAACCACCAGAATGGCTCCAAGGGCTATCTGACTGGCCTCCTGTTTTGAACTAAAGGGACAAAACAAGCTCTAGAGACCTGCCCTGCATCATCCCACCTGTCCAGACTCAGCTGGACTTGATTGTGCCCTACTGCTGGCCTCTTCTGGAGTGAGTCCTGATCCTCAAGTGGTGCCGCCAAGTCCTAGTCCCTTGGCTGATACCAGAGTGTAATCCTCCTAACCTAAGTGTAGGTTTACTCAGAACTGATGCAATGCGATGCAACTCTACGTAGTTCGACACAGGACGTGGCATCGCAGCACATCACAGCCCCTGATTGACAGCCTTATTGAAACCAAGGGCATCTAAAAATAAAGTGATGAATGGAGCCAAGCTATACCTCACTGATGAGCTCATAACAAGGATTAAATTCGTACTGGTTTACTTGTCTTTCAGATCCTTGAGAACCGGGGCCTGGTATTTCAGGCTGGACTGTTCACAATGGAGCAGGGTCAAGACTGACTTGCTGAGGTGGCATGTTGTGCAAAATAATGATGGATTGGGATGCGACCCGAGTGATTACTAATGGCTGAGATTAATTCAAGCATTCTATTCATCACTTTTTGTATACTTTAGCTCATTGGAACTGATGTAGCGTGAAACAATTTGACATAGAACACTCCCATCACAGCCCTCACAGCTCCTTAACAGAAATTATGCAGTGCAACACAACTCAATGCAGGACTTTGCATTGCAGCCCCTCATCGGAACTGACTCAGCGTGACGCAACTCAACACAGGACCTCACATTGCAACTTCGCATTGGAACCGATGCAGCATGCTCCACAGCAAGGACATCATTCTCAGTGGGACTAACCAGATCCCTGATTCAGGCCTGCACTCCATTGCAGTCATCCTGAATTTGTGACTTTGTCCCGGTCCAGCGCGACCAGATAACCACAGTCAGCGCTTTGTACTTTTAGGCACATACTTACCTTAAAAAATTGAGATTGCATATCTCAGGCTCTACTGATTGGATTTTTGTTTGGTGTCAAATTATTTATTACATTTTACTTTCTTTTTCTGAATTGCTGCGGGAATTTTTATGTGTTGTGTTTTCACTTTATTACAGTTTGTGTGCTGCATAAATATTTTACACATTGCCTCTAAATCCTGTGACTAGCTACCAGAGGGTTAAGCACAGGTTAAGGTAGTGACTGTTAGTGATTCGCCTCGACAAGGATTGTGGCTGTTGCTTGAGAAGTGCTCCCAACCCCAAACCAACAACCCAATTTTTCACAATGCTTCTCTGCCTTTCGGCACGCCCTGCACTATAGAAATACCATGTACATACATGCATATGTACATGAGGCAAGCCATTCCATTCTTGCACTTTCTGCAGGCTTATTTGCATATGGCAAAACATGTGTATACCAATGTCAATGAAGAAACAGCTTAATATTTTATCTGAATACAAATATCAGGCTGCAGCAAGAGATTGTGTCATCCGAAAAGAAAATCTGTGCCCCTACACTGAATCCACAGTACATACAAAGACTTTCACTTTCATATTGCTTTCAGGATATCTTGATTTATAAGAATTGAAAAGTAAAGAAAAAGATTGATCTTGGAAGATAAAAGATTGCAACTTTGAAGGCATGGGAAAATATTAAACACTGTCTTAACCAACCTCTGGAGAGTACAGTGGTGGCTTAAAGCTCAGCAGCATGTCACAACTGCAGCAGCCGTACCTGGCAATGGTTTGCAATCACCATTCCAAGACACGCCTGCCCATACATTAACAGCAACAACGGAACCACTTAATCCATCCTCTGTGATGTATTGTTTTATGGCAATTCCAGGACTTAAATCAAGCACACAGGTGCAGGAAACTCAGAAAAAACAAATGAGAAGTTGGTTCAAGCTACTTGCATGACCGAACAGAAGTCTACTGGGATCAAGAGACATTCATGTATTGGCATGGCAAAAAGGAATAGTTGCCAGAACTCAGCAGACTGGCAATAACATATTGAACATGCCTCTGTATCCTATGAGCGGGTTTTCAAAAGGCCTGGGTGGAATTTCAATTATGGCAGAGTAATTGGAGTAATTTCAATAACTCTGCAGGACTCTTTGATGCCTCAGAGAAACCTTCTCCCAGAGATCTGAAAGGGGGGATTTAGTTAGAATAATGATGACTAGTGACTCCATAGGCAAATCTTTTAATGTTGTTAATGCTGTAGACATGAGGAACGCAACTAAACATTTTTATTGTTTGAGTAATAAATCATTCAAGGTACGTGCAGCTAGAATTCTGGTTTTCTGTGATGGATACTAGATAGGACTTTAATGAAAGGTACAGCAGCTTATTCTCCTCACTCTGATACTTTCACTCCCTGTTGACTCTTACATATTTTAAATGTCTCTTCTCATTCTAAGTGGCTTCTCTTCTGCAAGGCGCCTCAATGCTCTGCTCTGTGGTTCAGCATCTTTTCCCAAGAAAACCATTCCAGAAAGCAGCTGCATTATTTTTAAACAGTATACAGTATTTATTATTTATTATAAATATTTGTGAACTGTGTGTGTCCTCCCTATTTTCTATTCTAGCCCATATAACTAACTTGGGAGTCTGTCAGCTTCTAAAGACTGTATGACTAGGTTAATGTATCAGTCATCTTTCTTCCATGCCACATGAGCTGTGCTCATGGAGTCGCTGAATACTGTGTCGAATGCTCGCTCAGCTGTTCCTTAATTCCCTCCACACATCCATTGTTAGCTACTCTAACCCTCTTCCCGCTGCCTGAGATCAATTGTGCTGTAATCTTTTTCAGCCTTCAGCAGATATCACATTTGATGGGGCAGATATGCTGTAAATAATTTTACACAATTACAGAGGAGGGTAACAATAAATGAAAATCGGCCTACCCCTCGTTACCTCAGCCATGGAGCATCACCATGCAGAAAATAATACTCAATGGTAGGTTAATGTTAGAGTGCGTGACCTTTTTACATACTCTTTGCCACACAGAGAATCTAGTCCCCAAAGCAACCCCGTTAATGGAGTCATATTTATAATCCATAACTCTTCATTTAGCAAATGACTCTGCATACTGTGTTGATTTATTATGACCTCGTTTTTACTTACTATGTCTTCTTTTAGTTTTAGCATTTTGCACGATCATTTTGCTGTTTCACCTGCTTTACTTAGAGAAGTAAACTTTTTTCCTATTTGGACCTGTTAGGGACTCTAAAATGTAATCCCCTCGGCAAAACCCCTGAATCAATTGCTATTGCTAATCAATTGCTATTTAGAGATATTGGGGATGTGGTGGCCTTTTTTTCTTAGATGAGAAAGTGGGAGTGGTTTGGGCTTAGGGTGGCAGTGTTATGTGACATCTATTTTATGGTTAGTTCTCCTTAGTGGTGAATGCAGAGGGGATTTCAGTGAGAATCTATTACTAAAGGAAAAGTATCAAGTGACAGGCCATGAAGGGGGGAGAGCATGGGTTGGTGAATTGACAGTTTTCTGACACTGTTTATAAGATAGTGAAGGTCACATTAGGCATGGCAAGGCATCTCATACAGAGAGAGTTATAGATAAGAAAACGAAACTTTGTTGTCCTTTATTTATGGACCACGTTAGGGGCTCAGTCTTTGTTGCTGCACCATTTGAAGAAGCCTGGGCTTATCCCTTTGGTAGCTTGGCATAAAAGCAGTCAGGTGAATTTAGAGCCAATATGTAAAGTATGCATGCAGCACAAAAGCAGTAACACTATGAAAACCAAATACAAGGAAAACTCCAAACACATTTAGAAAAATAAAGCAAATTTTGATAAATTATTTGATACTAAAACAGCAAAAATCAAATTAACAGAACCAGAGTTAAGAATTTAAAAATTCTAAAGTGCAAATTAGGACCTAAATGATAAAAGTGCCAACCGCAGACATCTAGTAGGGCAAGACTAGGGCAAAGCCAAATGTTATGAGTGGCAGCCATGGAGCACAGCTCTGATACAGAAAGTGAATTGGGCCCAGTCTCCGCTTATCTAAATTTCGAGGTCAAATATCTGAGAAGGTAAAGTTTAGTGGGGTAAATAATCTGGAGGTGTCTGAGAAAGAGACATTGTTCTTATAGAGACACTGGGCAAAGTTGTGGTGAAGATTCCTTCATTGGGACTTAGTCTGTTTTTTAAAGTCGACGCTCTCCTGTGGGACGAAGCAGCAGGCTGTGGCCGATGAAGGTTCCACAAAACCAAATACCCTATTCTGAAATGAGCTACTGAAAATGGATTTGCTGCTGCGAGAAGAAAGAATGTAGATTGCCACAAAGTCAGGCCAACTGGCGATGCACCTTGAGCTGATCGATGAGCAGGTAGGTCCTGGTCTCCCCTCCGTTGGCAGTTTTTAGTCAAACAATTTGTAAGTCCCAAGTGTTGAATTTTGGCTTTATGGACACCTTTTGCACCACAACCGATGGTCCAGGACTGAAGAGACACCACATGGAGAGTAAGGACTCACTCAGGCTAGGTTCAGGTGCAAGTTCAAGATGGTTGGACCCTTTTCTGCCCCTAAACTAAAGAGTTGGTCTGAAAGTCCCCTTATTAACCCTGTTGCCTTTCTGAAGTGGGAGAACCTTCTGGAGGCTTCCTCCACAGAGGTGCTTGGAATTTCCTGCTTCCCTGGCCTGGCTCCAGCTGGCTATAGACACAAAAGGCTAGGGTGAATTTCTTAGTGACTGAACAGGGCCCATCCTATTGATTTGTTCATGGAGCAGTGCACAGATCGTCTTCCCATTCCTGCCAGTGATGGTCCATTCAGGCAACCTGGTCCCTCTATTGTATGGGTATATGGGAGGAAAATTAAAAGGCCAGCTGCCACGCACACCTAGTCATATGACCCAGGAACAGGCTGCAGGCACCAAATGGCTGGGACAAGAAGATGACAACTTTCTAAGAAGTAGCATTTTCTGAATTTTGATTTACAATCTGACTTTACCATGAAAACAGATTTAAAAGTAAAATTTCTCATATACCAAACATGACTTTCCTACCTGCTCCCAATCAAAGGTTGAGAAAGCAAAAGACATACAATTGATGGACAGAATGATGAACAAATCAAAACATTCACTCCCAGTCAAGAGATCTGGGCTAAATCCATCATTCTTTTGCTCACCATGCCACCCCAGTTTAGACATGGCCATATGCAAATCAGCCTTGACCCTGTGCCTCATGGGAACATTCCAGCCCGAACTGCCAAGCCAGGTTCTCCCTGGACCGGAACCAAACATCCTTGGACCGGTTTCAGGCTTTCACCCCTCTTCAGCCAGGATAGCTTGATTCCAGTGGCATGGAGAGCATGGGACCCACGTCTGGGCATACCCGGCGCACTTAGGGCGAGAAAGCAAAAAACACACAATTGATGGATGGAATGCTGAACAAAGCAAAACATTCACTCCCAGTCAATAGATCTGGGTTAAATCCATCATTCTTTTGCTCACCATGCCACCCCAGTTTAGACTTGGCCATATGCAAATCAGCCTTGACCCTGTGCCTCATGGGAACAGTCCAGCCCGAACTGCCAAGCCAGGTCCTCCCTGGACCGGAACCAAGTATCCTAGGACCAATCAAGGGTTAGCACTTATTAAATGTAATATGGTAACCCAATGTTATCCTATGGGAGAGGCACACCTCACAGTAGTGAAAAACTAATTTGTGAGTCCTTCACTACCAGGACATGCGAAACTCAAAAGTACATGTCCAACTTTTTCATAACAATGCACCCTGCCATGTGGGCTGTTTAGGCCCTACCTTTTTTTTTGATAATCAAGTTTTATTGATTTTATAAAATGCAGCAAAGGAAAACAGTACCAGCTCTTAGTACATTGATCAGTGCATAACAGTGACAAAAAATTAAAACCCCAGCACGTACAATTCAACATATGAGTAGCAAGCAACATAGTCCTCACACAAGTCCATAAGTGATCATCTGAAATGTTCAATCTTCTACCACCCCAACCCATTTGCCCCATACCCTTCGAAACATTTTGGGACAGCCTCGGACCGCATACATTGGTCACTCCTGTGCAGCTCACCAGTCCACCCCTCTGCGCCATCGTGCCATTGCAGGAGCTGTCGGGTCCAGCCAATGAGCTGCAATATCACTTTTAGCCACCATCAGTGCTGTGTTTAAACAAAACTTCTCGGCTCTGGTTCCATCCAAACCCTCGGTAATACCCAGGAGTATGTTCATCGGGCTCAGGGAGATCTCCCAACCCAGAACCTCCATATGTTCCCTAGTCACTTACTCCCAGTAGCGCATGATTGTAGGACAGAGCCATACCATGTGATAAAAGTATGCCTGGGGGCATCCACAGCGGGGACAGGAAGCATCAGGTCGGAGCCCAGCGCGATGAAGACGGAATGGCGTGAGATAGGCCTTGTGTAAGTAATATATTTGAGTTAATCGGAGCCGCATTGAAGCTGTGACCGTTTTGGGGGCCATCAGCACATCCCTCCAATCAGCATCATCCAGGGATCCAAGCCAGCCCTCCCACTTGCCCCGGAGATGGGGTAGGGAGTTGGGGGTGTAATTTGTGAGGGAGCGATAGATGCGGGAAATCCCCCCTTTCCCCAGATCGCCAGTCATGACCTGGGCTTCAGGTGGACTATATTCGGGTAAGGAGGTCCCTTCTGAGATGTGGGTGTGGAGGGCGTGGCGCAGCTGTAGATAGCGATAAAACTGGGAGGTGTGGAGGGAAAAGCGAGCCTGCAGATCCGGGAAATCGCGTATGTGGCTCCCACCCCAGACATCCCCAAGCTGTGAAATCCCAATGAGATCCCAGGTTCTGAACCCAGAAAGAGTGGCAATGTCCCTGAGCCACGTTCCGCACCACAGTGGGGTTAATTTGCCCAACCAGTGGGTGTGGTGCAGGAAGGTCCGACCGGCCAGAAGCACCCCACGTGTGACCTCAGGCAGAGCGTGGGTTATAGCGGTCTCATATAACATCCCCTGAATGTTGGAAAAACCCAAGTTATGCAGCTCCAGGTGGTATACCGGGTCTGACCAGCCACCATTAACCCAATCATGCACGGTAAGGAGCTGAGACGCCAAATAATATAAATACAATAAATACAGATTTGTCATTCCCAGCCCACTATCAAAGGGTGGTATCCTGCACTGAGTGAGGACCAGCCTCGGTCTTTGACCTCCCCACAAGAATTTAGTGGCCAAACCGTCCATCTCCCGGAACAATGACCGTGAGAAGGAGAGGGGTGTGTTCTGAAGCATATAGAGAAATCATGGCAAAACCATCATTTTAAAAAGGGCTATCCTGCCCATAGGGTTCAGTGGCAGTGCTTGCCATTTAAGGAGGTCAGCATGAACCCGTTTCACCAGAGGAGTGACGTTGAGAGACCAGGTGAGGTCGGGAAGGAGGGCCACCCAGATCCCCAAATACTTGAACAACTGCCACCGAGGAGGAATAGATGAATGCCAATCAAAGTATTCTCTTGATAGGGGGACCAGGACCGATTTGGCAGCGTTCAGTCGGAGGCCGGAGACTTTTTCAAAGAAGCGCAGGGCTCGGAGACATTGTGGCCCCAATCGAGCTGGATCTGACCGTCATCAGCATAAAAGGCAATCTTGTCCTCTGCCAGACCAGGCCATTGTCATCCCGTGATGAGTAGATCAGTGCGAATAAGAGAAGCAAAGGGCTCCATCGCTAACGCAAAAAGGAGGGGCGAAAGGGGGCAGCCCTGTCTCATGCCCCTCCCAATGGGGAAGGGGTGTGAAAGGGTACCATTGACCATTACCTCGGCTCGCGGGCTGCAATAGAGCGTCCTGACCAAGTTACGAAAAGGGGTCCCAAAACTCATCTCCAACAACACTGCCTCAAGATATCGCCAATCAACTGAATCAAATGCTGTCTCAAAGTCCACGAGGAGCAACAAGAGATAGGGGGTCAGTTGTTGTCGATTCTCAAGGGCGAGGTGGAGACGTCTGGGGCAGTGCCTGGTTCCCCGGGAGGGCATGAATCCACATTGGTCCAGGTGGACCAGCTTATTCAGATAAGGATGTATGCGGTTCTCCAGGATCGAGGCAAATAGCTTGAGCTCCGAGTTAATGAGGGAGATGGGACGATAATCAGAGCAGTGGGCCGAGGGAGGCTGAGACTTAGATATCACTAAAATGGTGGCCAGATCCGTCTCCGGATGGAAGGAGTCATGGTACATCTCTAGGAGGTGAGGAGCCAACGTATCTCGGTAGGATTCATAAAACTCCTACGGGAGTCCGTCTGGTCCCGGTGTCTTACCCGCGGCCATGCAGGAGATACCGTCATTAATTTCTTCTGGAGTGATCGGAAGATCTAGTTCCTCTGCCTCAGAGTCACTGAGCTGCGGAAGGGGAACTGTTCACGCTGTAGGAGTTCTGAGAGTGTGAGGTCTGGAGGCTGGACAGAGTAGAGAGAAACGTAGTAAGAGGCAAAGCACTGGGCCACCACCACGGGGGTCCGGTGGATCTCCCCGTGGGAGTCAATCACATCAGGGATAATACGATTAGTCATAGGGTAGGTGGCTAAACGATGCAAAAGCTTCCCATTTTTATCTCCCCATCCATATTCTCGTGACACGGAGGACCTCCATAGCAGCTTAGCAGACTCCAGGGAAGCCTGTTTGATTTCATCCCTTAAAAACACCAATTTCCGATCCTGGGCCTCTGATCTCTCCCCCGGTAGGTGGCCTTCAAGCAGGGCAGCCTGGGCCTCCAGAAGTGTGAGATGGCATCTTGTTTCGAACATTGGAGTTTGAGTTGGCCTTTGGCAAAGCCCCGGATGGTGACCTTACTGGCCTCCCATAGAGTACCAGGGGATCAGACCAAGCCCTGATTAGTGGAGAAGTAGTGACGGAGTTCGTTCCCTATGTGTTTCCAAAAGTCTTTGTCCTGGAGAAACCAGGCGTTCAGACGCCAGATCGGGGGCGAAGACGCCGGGAGGCTGCCCATTTGCATAGATACAGGGAAGTAATCTGATAATCCCCTGGGAAGGATGGTGATGGCCTGGATTGACTGACAGTCCAGGGCCGGCAGGAACAGATAGTCCAGTCTGACATGCATGTGGTGGGAGGCTGAAGTATGAGAGTACAGATGAGTGATTGGGTGCCAGAGCCTCCAGGTGTCTCCGAGCACCCGAGTCGCAGCCCAGTTCGAAAGGAGAGACGAGCTCATGCGGGGTCCGTGAGAAGCATCGGGCTACGTGAGAGATCTGTATCCGGCAAGTCCAGCAGCGATGGATGAGGTGAGGCACCCCCAGGGTCTAGTCGGCCGGAGGAGCCAGACCGCCGCATGACCAGTGGTTCTCCAGGGAGTGGCATCGGCTGACGAGAGGGGCCCAGCGGGGAATCCGAGTGGGCTTGCCTCAGGCCACGGCACCTACGTTAGCGGTTGCGTTGAGGCCGTGGGGCAGGGATCTCCGGGCACGCACCCCCACCAGCCGCACCCCCGGGTGATGGATTTCGGTCACTGGCCCACAGGGGGATTTCCTCCGTGGCCCAAGTTCAAGCTTCCCCAGGGGTGTCAAAGAATAAGGTCTTGTTGGAGAACACCATTCGCAAGCACGCCGGAAATAGGAGCCTATATTGTATGTAAAGAGCGCGTAGCTTCTGCTTGACTTCCCAAACGAGCGGCGCTGACCCTGGATCTCGTGAGTGTAGTCAGGGAAGATCATGATTGTATGATTGTCATATTTGAGGTGCTGCTGCTTGCGGGCCTAAGCCAAGACAGAGTCACGGTCTTTAAAGTCTGGGCTGTGCCCAATTGATCGCAAACTACGGGGAGAGGGTGCCACCCCTCCATAAAGTCCGCCGTACGGCCCTGTTCCACCCCCTTTGGAAATCCCACCAGGCGAAGGTTGTTGCGGCGGTACCTGTTTTCTGCGTCCTCTGCCTGCCGGTGTAGCTCCTAGATGTGAGATTGGAGACGAGCGACTTGTTCCTTAAGTTGCTGAACATCATCTTCCATGGTAGAAATTCGGGATTCGGTTTCTTTAATCTGGGCCCTGGCGTTCTGAAGGTCCTGCCGGATGAGAGTCACATCAACCCGGACCTCAGCAATCTTGCCCTCCACAGAGGATTGCGAGGCATGGATAGCCTGAAGGATGGTCGATAGGTCTGTAGCAGGTGGGGCATCTTTGTCCACGTTTCCCCCAGTCCCCCCAGAGTCCATGGTGGTGAAACGGTCCATTTTAGTCTGGGTGGCCGGGGTTTTGGTTGGCTTGTCTGAACCCATGGCCACCACCCAGCAGGGCAGGGGGCCCAGACGTGCCTCTTACAAAGGTCTCTGTAGCGGGGGGCCCACGGTCAGTTTCCAGAAGGCACAGAAGCAAGACAGCAACAGGGGCAGTGGAATAGGCTCTTTCAAGACCTCGCGCCGCTCGGTACGTGCGGCCGGTTCCACCTCCCTGGGTGGGACCCCACACCAGAAGTAACGGCACTGAGGTCCGGTTCCAGCAGCAGGGCCTCTATACTAGGGGCCCACGGACCACATCAGGCGCCACAAGAGCGGTTTGGGGGCAGGGGGACGGCAGAGGAGGCTCCTTGCTAGGACCTCACGCCGCTCACCACATGCGTCCAAATCCACCTCCCCTGGACCTTACCCCTTACCAGAAGCAACGAGATGAAGGGCCAATCTTAAAGTCTGCAGCCGGGGCCTCTGCATTGAAAGACCCACGGTCCACTTCAGGAGCCACAGGAGCAATTCAGGGGGCAGGAGGGCTATGGGGGAAGCCTTCACCTAGGACCTCACGCCGCTCGATGCATGCGGCTGGACACCCACTCCCCCGCTCCACAGCACTCCAGAGGTCCGATTTCAAGGGCAGCAAGAGGGGTCTCCGCACCAGAGGGCCCAAAGACAACACCAGAAGATACAAAAGCAGGTTGGGGGCAGGGGGTGACAGAGCGCCCCCTCCGGGAACCTCACGCCGCTCGGTGGTCACGGCCGGGACCACCCTTCCTAGGGTTTCCTCCTGCCGGGAGTACAGTCATGGCCCCAAAGTAGTATCATGGAAGTAGCTCCAGGGACCTGGTAGGCCGGACCGGCATTTGTGGATCACGGCAGGTGAGGGGAAATAGCGGGGCTTAAATTCACTTCATATCGCCCAGGGCCCAATTCACTCTCTCAGCAGGTAGTCCGTGCGTGCGGGGGGCCTCTCTCAATACTCCCCCCCACAGCCGGAGCTCACCAGGTCTTCCGGCCCGCTGATCGTCAGATTTCTGATCACGTAGACCACAGAGCGGCAGCCGGGCCACAAGCGCCGTCAATCCCCGGCTCACGCCGCCCGAACTGGTGGCCGATACCACGGCAACACCGCAGGGGAGCAGGAATTCGGCCTCAAACATCTTCGACAGCCACAGCCAGCGGCCCACGCCTATCATCAAGCGCACCGATCCCAGCACCGACAGGCAGGGACCATCAACAGCGGCTGCCCACGCAGAGTCACAGTTGGAAAGAAAGGAGGAGAATGCAGGTGGGCCTCACGCCCAGGCAACTCCACTGCTCACCACTGGTCTCTTTATCCTCAGGGGTCGCTTCCACTGGCACGGACATACAGGTGCGAGCTCAGACAGCACGATCCGAGGAGTTCAGACGTCTCGACTCAGAGCACGGAGACCGCCATTTTAGATTAGGGCACCAGGCAGGCCGGCTGAGTATCACAAAACACAGGCTTACTGGGCTCCCCACGGCCAGAGTCGCCTCCAGGTGTGCAGCAATGGATCGGCGACATGTCACAGGGCTGGATGGCTACCAGGTCGGGCGGATTACGGGCGGATGGTGGAGAGGTCCGGGAGCACACTCAAGGTGCGACATCCATCCTGGCTCGCTAAGCCACACCCCATTAGGGCCTACCTTATAGGTGATTTTTATCTAATAAAAACAGAGTTGGCAGTTTAAAACTGCTGGCAGGCTGAAATGGCAGGCCAGAGACATGTCTTTCAAGACTATTTAAGTGGGTGATACAATGAGCGCTCCAGGTCCAGTAGCAGCATGGTACACCTCTTTACTAGAGCCTAACAAGTAAATAAATTATGCTAATCAAGTTCAAGACAATTTCACAATGTTTTAGGGACTGAGCACATTCACTTTAGCACTGGTCTTAAGGCCAACAAAATCAAATTCAGAAAAATAGGAGCGTAAAGGCCAAAGGTTTGGGGGAAGACCACCCCAAGGCTGACAAATCTAACAACACTTTTTGCAGTAACATAGTTATCTATAACACGTGCATTTAAGTAACTATAGATGATGCCTTTGTCATGCAGTGCTAATTATCTCCCAAATTACATTACTGTGCATAGTTTCGGTGAAAGTTAGTTACTTTAGAGCAGACGTTATAGTTACTTGAGCTATGAGTATATAACTGGTGCATTTCAGTGGTTTTGTTAATTTAAAATGGCTTGTTTTAACTGACATGTTCACCTAACTTTAATGTTCTTGTCCACCAACCAAATCAACTGTTTTCAGCATTTTACACTAAGTAAGTAATCTTGGAAGTGATTCCTTCTCAGTGTGCTGTTATTTTGAGGACACAAAGATGACCTTAACAAACAAATTGTACACATCGGTACGTTCTTATCTATGTGATTTTTGTGTAAAAAACATAAGGGTGTTATGTTTCAAGTTTGGCAATTGACTGCATCATTAGCTTGTCGGTTTTGTTTAAAGGGACATTAACATTTCACTTTTAGAGCCGCTACAACTGCTTTTAAGTGGCAGGGTGATATATTCATTCGTAATGACTCACATATTTTGATATTTAACCCAGCACCACAGTGTTTGATTTCATGTAGGCCCCTAGACATACAGTCACAGACAACAAGATATATGCAGGTGTACAGACTACCAGACATATTGGTACCAATGGACACAGATCAACATACATAGGTACAAAAACAGGCACATAATACTGAGACATAATCCAGTGTTGTCTAATATCTGGTATTCCCATTATCTTGTGTATATCTTGGCACTTTTCAGTAATGAAACTCCACCCGGGCAGGGTCAGACAGAAGCAGCCGATCCCTCCTCAGGCTGAATTTGGGGATTTACAATTCAACAGTATGTTAAACTCAGCTCTGGCTATAAATCACCTGGAACTTTCCTAATATTGCAGGGTATCATTGCTGCATGAGTAGAGACAGACAGAAAGTGCGATAAATGCAAAGAATGAAACATGATATAAAGGACGTGATATAAAGGACGATTGCGTTAATGTACATAGTGAAAGCAAGGAAAATATTTGCTGGAGTACATGGAATCAAGCGAAAGCAAACAGCTATGTCCCGGGGTGGGCACCCGGGACAAGACAGGAGCCAACCCTGATGGGTGGCAGTCCCCAGGGCCATGCATGACTCGGGGGGGGCACCCCTCCTTCTGTTTGCACGGGCCGCCCTGGGAGGTGGTGATCCCCGGCACCAAGAATGGCATGGGAGGGGGGCCACATGCCTCTCTCATTTAAAAAAAAAGAAAGCCCTGGGGAGCTGGTGGTACCCGGGGCTTGGAAGTGGCATCTGCTCGCCCCCCCCCTCAGCCAATTTATTTCTAGCCCTGGGAAGATGGACTTCCCTGTAGCTTGGGGTGGTTGGCGGGTCCCCCCATTTCTTTGTATTTAGCCCCAGGGAGGTGGTAATCCCTGGGGCTCAGGAGGGCCTGCCAGTCAAAATATTTATAACTAAAGGGTAGGAGACATCATGGAGGAAGGGGAGAGGCGGGAGTAGTGGCAGTTGTTGAGAGTCGACAAGCTCTCGTAACATGCTCTGCAAGGCTCCTGAGAGAATCCCGTTCTCAGTTATGGTGCCTGTGGATACCGGAGCAGGACTCCTTGTAGGCATCAGCTGAACGGGGATTAAGGAGGACAAAAAGGACAGTTTGAAAACACCAGTGCAATATATTTTCCACTAGTAATTATCCGTGTGGATTGCAGCTCGAGCAATATACATTAGAATACTTACAGTGAAACCATGAATATTTTATGATGAATTGCATGTATTGTTATGGATATGCTTTGCTACTATGAACTACAAGTATGTTCTTCATGTTTATAGAAGGGGATGAGCTAAAAAGGTGCATTCAAAATGGTGATTTTAAGCACTGCACAAGATTGATAAAGGTGGCAAGTGGCAAAACTCATCTCTTGATTGTGACAAAAAAAGCCTGAATGTATTACCTTTTGAGTGCATGGTCTCTTCTGAAGGAAAGGAGCAAGTGTTTATAATTAAGTGCTTTGTGGTAGTGCTCCTCCATGCACCACCTGTGGTTATTCGCTAGCCAGCAAACTGCACTGTGTATGTATGTATGTATATATATATATATATATATATATATATATATATATATATATTATATATATATATATATATATATTTTATATATATATATTTATATTTATATATAATATATATATATAGTCACTGAAACAACTAAAGGTGACAGGGAAGGTATAGTTAGGCTCAGATTTCTCTCGTACAAAACCATAGAAATTCAGCATTTATAGTAACTATAACTTGAGCCCCCACAATGCACTGCTTGTGACCTCACAGATTACATTACTCATGACATGGTTAGTGGCATCACTGATGGCATCATTGATGACAATGCTCTCGCTTGCTGGAAGCGGAGTGTTTGCTGTGGCTTGGTGGGAGTGGTAAAGCTTCTGACAAGTCACAGGAAACAGCTATATCCTGGGGGTGGACACTCCGGGCCTGAGCAGGAGCCGGCCCTGCGGGGGGTGGAGGACCCCAGGGGCATGTATGACTCCAAGAGGGGGGCAATTTTCAATTTGCTATTAAGGAATATGTAGGAATCACAATTTTTTGTGTGAAACCTACATGCATAGGCAATTGCAACTCCCTAATAGCGATTCCTTAATAATCGCTATTAAAGATTCACAATTCCCTACTTTGATGCATGTGCCCAATAGTGTCATTGATTGTATAAAATTGGATGAGAGAGGAGGGAACAGAGAGAAAAAGTTTAGGATTTTGGAATCTAAAGATATCCTTACATTTGATAGCAGGGAACCGAGAGGCCGCAATCTTGATGAGGAAATATACGTACATATATAATAAGTAATATTTATGCTGTTGGATTATTATTGTAAATAGGATCAAAGTGTTGCATATGTGTTTAGATAGTATGCTACAGTATTGATGTGGAATGACCTGTACCTGTGACCAGCAAAGGTGCCCTTTTTTATCTGACATTTAAATTCTGATCCATATTTTATGTGTTTTTTTGTTGCAGGGTAGAGAATATGAGGCTAACAAGATTAGACTTGGAAGATGGTCTAGAACCGTGGTACTCTTAGTACAGCCCGCGGGCCGCCAGCTGCCCGGCAGGCCTTCCTTGGCAGCCCATGGATCTTGCAGGTTAATGTACCCATGGCCCGCAGAGAGAGAGTGAGAGGAGAGAGAGAGTGGACAGAGAGTGGAAAGAGAGGAGAGAGAGAGACTGACTGAGTGAGAGACTGAGATACTGACTGAGAGACTGACTGACTGAGAGAGAGACTGACAGAGAGAGACTGAATGAGAGACCGAGACTGACTGAGAGATAGTGACTGAGAGAGAGAGGCTGACTGACTGACTGAGAGAGGGAGACTGACTGATAGAGAGAGCAAGAGAGAGACTGACTGACTGAGAGAGAAACTGACTCACTGAGAGAGAGGCTGACTGACTGAATGACAGAGAGAGAGACTGACTGACAGAGAGATAGACTGACTGACTGAGAGAGACTGACTGACTGAGAGAGACTGACAGAGAGAGAGAGATTGACTGAGAGAGAGAGAGACTGACTGAGAGAGAGAGAGACTGACTGACAGAGGGAGACTGACTGACAGAGAGCGAGAGAGAGAGACTGACTGACTGAGAGAGAGACTGACTGACTGAGAGAGAGACTGACTGAATGACAGAGAGATAGACTAACAGAGAGATAGACTGACTAAGAGATACTGACTGACTGAGAGAGACTGACTGACTGACAGAGAGAGACTGACTGACAGAGAGAGAGAGAGACTGACTGACAGAGAGAGAGAGACTGGCTGACTGACAGAGAGAGAATGACTGACAGAGAGAGAGAGAGACTGACTGACAGAGAGAGAGACTGACAGAGAGAGAGACCGACAGAGAGAGAGAATGGCAGAGAGAGACTGACAGAGAGAGAGAGAAAGAGAGCGAGAGAGAGACTGACTGACTGACTACAAGAGAGACTGACTGAGAGAGAGAATGACTGGGAGAGACTGACTGACTTAGAGAGAGAGACTGACTTAGAGAGAGACTGACTGACAGGGAGAGAGACTGACAGAGAGAGAGAGACTGACTGAGAGAGACTGACTGACTGACTGGATGACTATGAGAGAGAGACTGATTGACTGAGTGATAAAGAGACTGACTGACAGAGACAGAGAGAGAGAGAGAGAGAGAGAGAGAGAGAGAGAGACTGACTGACTGACTGACTGAGAGAGACTGACTGCCATAGAGAGAAAGACTGTGATGGAATTGGGGTCAAAGAATATATGAAGCTATGCAATGCCTCTTAAGATTGCTATTGTCTGCTAACAAAAATTTATTATCATGATGTGCTCTATGTAGTTACATCTGTTTCTGAAATACAGCATTGACGCATTGTCTAATGTTTTGAAACATGTTTGACTTTTTTTTACTCTAGCCCCGCCCCTGCTGACCCCACCCCCTACTAACCCCACCCATACTGGTGCGGCCCTCGGTCACAAAACACACTGTCATTTTGGCCTCCTAAAGAAAGTTTGTGAGTACCCATGGTCTAGAGCATTGATTGAGAAGGGTGTATTTATTTAAAGCATTATTGAAGAGGTGAAGGAAGGGAAAGCTCACTTCGGCTGAATTGATGAGCAAGTAGCTTTACTTTTAGCTTGTGATAACACATTTTTATTCTCTTATATTGTGTTCTTTTATCTACTACTTTAAAGTGTTATATATCAAGGAACCTTCCAACTAGGCCCTCTTGGGCTAAATTGTCAAGCCTGTAGATGAACTATAATTGGTTACTAATATGATTATGAAAGGATTTATCATGTGGAATAAGGTTGTCTATATATGTACAATATGGCAATTTTTTTGTCTAAACCTCATTTGTTATGTGCAGAGTATTTTCTCCATGCACACTACCTTGTTGCAACATGTGACTATAAAAATATCTAAATAAAATGCGTGTATATTGTTGACAAAGTCTCAGGCTGAAATGCGCCCGAGATAGACCGCTGCTACAACATTTACCCATTGTGAAATCAATATTTCCTACTGCATCAAGTGCCAAAATTCCTTTGTTATTGGGAGGCCACGTATGGTTATAGTTAGGACCTATTTTCCATAGGAAATCCGCAACATTCTATTTGGAATAACGTTGGCGCCGATTGACGAATCTTCGCGAACTTTTCCAAACTTTTGGCTAGCTCCGGTCCGCTCCTATCCTGAAAATATCACGGTGATTCGTTAAGCAGGGGCCGAGAAAAAAGGGGGGTCCCAAAACGAGATTTCCCCATGCATTTTCCCTTAGGACCTGTTGACGCAGCTACAGCCCAAACTGATGAACGGAATTACACCAAATTTGGCAAAGAGGTAGTCCTCAGTTCAGACTCATGCCTTTTACTTAAATGGTGTAAATCCGTAGTTCCTGAGAAAATTAGAGTTAAAAAGATAGATATATCTGGGCGGAGCCTAACCACACATCTCATTGTGAGATCTGATTGGCTTTCAGTACTTCATCCAGGAGGTGTTGGCAGCCATCTTGGGACCAATATACATGATAGCACCTCATTAAAAAGCATTGCAGTTAATAGAAGGTTTTAAGACTTTAGTTACATTATAAATCATTTGTTGATGGTACCATACTCATTTTAGGAATTGTGGTGTGTTCTAAGGTGATTTTACCATGTGAAAAAGCCTTCTGCTGTGATATCATGAATCATGTTTGAGAGAAAACTATTTTCTCATGCTTTTCCCACAGAGGTTTGGAAGGTGTTCTATAAGCTAAACTGAGAGCATATTTTCTGTAAATTCACATTATCTTTATCAGTCATGTGAGAATGAAGTCTGACATTCTCAGTAAAACATGTACAGAGACTGTCAGTTGATTCCTTTGTGTTCTACTGCAGCTTCCCAGAGTGTTCTAAAGAACAACTAGAGCGCTAACAGTCCTACTTATGACAAACGTATTGCACACCTGAAGCCACATTGATTGGAATACAGTGGTAACTCTTAAAACATTTAATTTAAAAAGGAACAAAATGAGGGGGTTCATTTTTCCATAGCAAGTATGATTAGTGCTGCAGAAAGAAAAATTAGGGCACATTTTGACTTCTCAAATCCTCTTCTATTTCATAAAAAATTCTGACATAGAGACTGAAACATGCACTTTGAATACCAGCAGCAGACTTCCCTGGTGAGCAGTAGTTTTACTACAGTGATATAAGAGCAACGAGAGTGCTAACATTCAGAATTTATGGCACATGTGTGACACATCTGAATGCCTTCTTGATGGAACCAAAGTAAAAAACTGAAAGTATTTCCTACTGAGGAGACTGCAGTAAATGAGGAAGTTAGGAAACTTTATAACAAACAAATCTCCCAAGATGGCCACCAGTGACAAAAGAGCCCAAATGAAGGCCAAATATCACCCAGATGTAGCCCAAGTATAGCCCAATGACAGAATGTCCCAGAGTGTTCTAACGGACAACTAGAGCGCTAACAGTCTTACTTATGACAAAAGTATGGCACACCTGAAGCCATCTTTATTGGAATAAAGTGGTAACACTTAAAACATTTAATTTACAAAGGAACAAAATGAGGGGATTCATTTTGCCATAGAAATTATGATTAGTGCTGCAGAAAGAAAAATTAGGGCACATTTTGACTTCTCAAATCGTCTTCTATTTCATAAAAAAATTCTGACATGCAGACTGAAACATGCACTTTGAATACCAGCAGCAGACTTCCCTGGTGAGCAGTAGCTTTACTACAGTGATCTAATGAGCAACTAGAGTGCTAACATTCAGAATTTATGGCAAATGTGTGACACATCTGAATGCCTTCTTGATGGAACCAAAATAAAAAGCTGAAAGTATTTCCTACTGAGGAGACTGCAGTAAATGAGGAAATTAGGAAAATGCATAACTAATAAATCTCCCAAGATGGCCACCGAAAACAAAAGAGCCCAAATGTAGCCCAAATATCACCCAGATGTAGCCCAAGTGTAGCCCAATGACAGAATGTCCCAGAGTGTTCTAACGAACAACTAGAGCGCTAACAGTCTTACTTATGACAAAAGTATGGCACACCTGAAGCCATCTTGATTGGAATAAACTGGTAACTCTTAAAACATTTAATTTAAAAAGGAACACAATGAGGGGGTTCATTTTGCCATAGAAATTATGATTAGTGATGAAGAAAGAAAAATTAGGGCACATTTTGAGTGACTTCTCAAATCCTCTTCTATTTCATTAAAAAATTCTGATATGCAGACTGAAACATGCACTTTTAATACCAGCAGCAGACTTCCGTGGTGAGCAGTAGCTTTACTACAGTGATCTAATGAACAACTAAAGTGCTAACATTCAGAATTTATGGCAAATGTGTGACATATCTGAATACCTTATTGATGGAATCAAAGTAAAAAACTGAAAGCATTTCCTACTGAGGAGACTGCAGTAAATGAGGAAATTAGGAAACTTCATTACAAATAAATCTCCCAAGATGGCCACCAGAGACAAAAGAGCCCAAATGCAATACAAATATCACCCAGATGTAGCCCACATGTAGCCCAATGACAGAAGTGTGCAAAACACGTATTTTTTGTGTATTTGCAGTTTTATATAGTGCAGACTTGTCAGGTATTGGAGTGCTTTATATGAGCATTGGTTACATCACACAAGATCAAATTCATTTTGGTTGTTGACCTGGGGAGATTAAGTGATTTGACCAGAATCAGAGAATGTTGAGCTGAAGCAGAAACTCCAACCTGGTTCCCCAGTTCCAAAGTCTGCAGCTCTGGAAGTACCACCACATCCTCTCCCCTAAGTGCAACATTTAATCAAGTGGTCAACTGGATAAAAAAACATAAAGATTACAAATAATTTAAAAGTTCTGTGTCGCTATTTGAAAACTCAGAAAATATGTCCTCATTTTAGTTTTTTAGAGCACTAATCATAATTTTGATGCAAATAAGACCCTCTCATATATGTCATTTCTAAAGGAAATGCTCTAGGTATTACAGTTTTGATTACATCAAGATGACGTCAGGCGTTCCACACTTTTGTAATAAATATAGAATGTTAGCAATCTAGTTGTTCATTGGGATACTGTTGAGAGGCAGAGGCCAGGGGCACGGACTCTGAAAATTGAAGGCAGGTAGGAGAGTGCAGAGGCAACAATTTGACCACACTGGGCAGGCAGGAAGGGCAGTGGCAGCACAAAAGAATATGGAGGGCAGTGGAAAGGGGGGCAGGGGCAACAAACCAACAATACAGGACTGGCAAGAGAGGCTGTGGCAATATAATAGACCATTGTGGGCAGAAGGAAGAGGCAGTGGTAGTACAACCATACATGCCAACAGACCCGTTTCAGCCAGGAAACGTCCAATGTTTTTAAGCTCAAATGGGCTTTATTTGATCTGTCTCCTGTCTACAATCTCCTCTTTTTCAATGTAACTCAAAGGGGAAAATCAATACCCCAGTTTTTTTTCAAAATCTCCCTCTTACCAAGTTCAAAATGTTCGCAAGTATGGTACATTGGATCATGGTAGGCAGGAAGAATTGGGGTAGGGGCATGGACTTGGATAACAGAGGACAGGAGGGACATGGAGAGGTGCACCAAACTGACCCTACAGGGCAGGCATCAGGGTTTGCAGCAGCACAATACACCACACAGGGCATGCGGGACGGGAGTGCAGCACAACAATCCATAGAAAGCAATAGGGAGGGGACAGGACCATGTACATGGACAACAGAGAAGAGAGGGGAAAGAGGCAATGGTAGCTAGCTGACCATAATGGACAGACAGGAGAGAAAGCTGCAGCATAACAGACCATAAAGGGCAGGAGGGATGGATCAGGGGCATTACAATGGAACAGACAAGCCAGGAGGGAGGGAATAGGGGTCTACACATGGAAACAGAGGGCTGGGGGCAAGGGGGCAGGGCAGGAGCAGCAAGATGACCATGGAGGTCAGGCAGGATGGGCACTAGAAACAAGACACACCATGGAGAGCAACAGTGAGACTATGATGGCATACACACAGACCATGGAGGAAAGGTGGGAGGGTGTCAGGGGCAGCTAGCTGACCACGCAGGGAAGGTGGGAGGGGCCATGGCAGCACAGAAGACCATGCATGGTGTTAGAATCAGCAAGCTTCCTAGGGTTAGTCAGCCTACTATCAATCAGGTGTTGGCGTAGCTCAGGAAAACAATTACTGGACAAGTGCTCCCATGCCATTAAATCAAGAAGCCCTTGAAAATTATCAACCTTGCTACCCTTCACCCAACCATCCAGTGCTCTGCAAAAAAAGCCACATACTCCACATACGTACTATTGGGAATCTTAGTGCAACCCCTGAACCTCTATACATTTCAGGGGTTAACCCATACCTAGTCATTAAAGCTTCCTTCATATGGGGGTAAGAGTTATACACATCTGAGGGCAAATCTAGCAGTGTGTCCCGCCCTTCACTCAAGAGCTGTCCCCACAACCCCGCTCCCCAATCCTTCTCAGGGACCCGGTGGGAGGACATGGCTACTTCATAGGCTGTGAACCACTGCCCTATGTCATCCTTTTTAAAAAATTCCTTCACTAAATCTTTGGGTATGTACACTCTGGACTCTACCTGCACTGGGGGTGTGCTGCCACCAGAGGGAGCAATTTCTAAACTCTGGGCCTTCAGCTCCAACTCCCTCAAAACCTTTTCATGTTCATACTGTAGCTTTTTTTCTTCTAGGGCTAACTTTCTACTTTGCATTTCAAATTCCAACTGCCCACTTAACTTGAGCTTGGTCAGCTCCAATTCATGCATCCTACACTCTTTCCTATCTGCCAGCTCCTCTGGAGATAAACTTTTACTAGAAACACTGCTGCCTGTAGGGGAAGAGGTTCTCCTTCCTCTTGGACTCACTGGCCCATCCAGCTGCTCCTCTGCATTATCCTCCTCAGTGGCATTCCTTGCTTCTACCCAGGCCCTCAGCGCCTTGTAGAACTCTGGCTTGCTTTTACATCCAGTTGTAGAAACCTTAAATCTCCTGCAGAAGGATTTCAGCTGCTTGGCAGTGTAGCTATCCAATTTCTCTTCTTCCCATTCCAATTCAGTATGCACAGAGACTATGGATGCTGCTTTCTCCACCATGGTTAAGCTTGGCAGTGCTCAAAAATAGACAGTCCCAAAAAGAAATCTACCAACAAGTATTGGTTGCGTTTAAGGTCTGCACTCACTAAGTAGTGTTGACCAATTACTGTACATGAGTCACAAATGCAAGTCCAGAATCCTCAACGCTGACCACCAATGTTAGAATCCGGGTTGTCTGGTTGGCACAGGTAGGTACTTGTGACAAGCAGGGAACCTTTTCTCTAGTCAGGGTAAGGGGTTACACTCCTAAAATAACCCCTGCTCACCCTCTAGGTAGCTTGGCGCGAGCAGACAAGGCCTATCTCAGAGTGTTATGGGTTAAGCATTTGTGAACACATACAGTAACCAAGTGACAACCCTACAAATGGACACCACACAGGTTTTCATATAAAAAATAAGGATTCTTTATATAGAGTTATCACAAGACCATTAGGAGACAAAAATACACAATACAGTTACTTTAGATGGTAGAAGTTTGCTTAGTTCTCTTAAGTTCTTAAATGCGACACTTTAAGTCAATGTACCTTAGATGCGACACGCAGGGCAACGAAAGTGTTGCAACGATGCTGATGCGATGAAGTACTTGGTGCAAAAGAAATGAAGACGTGAAGATCTTCCAGATGCGTTACGCTTCTCCGATGTTGCGAGAAGGCTCGACTCGATGCGTCAGCTACAGCGGTGTCACCCCTTTACGCGATGCGACGACAGCGGCCTTGGCAGCGGCACTCTTCCCCGACGTTTGCGAGACGCTTCCGCTCGATGCCATGCTGCCGCGGCGTCACCCCTTTACGCGATGCGACGACAGCAGCTCCGACGGCGGCACGCTTCTCCGTGGATGCGAGGCGCTTTTCTGGATGCGGTGCAATGCGTCAGCTACGATGGCTGCGATGGCGACACGCTTCCTCCTCGATGCGAGACTCTCCTCTTGATGCGGTGCAATGCGTCAGCTGCGATGGCTGCGGAGGCGACACGCTTCTTCGGCGTTGCGAGACACTTCCGGAATGACATGAGACACTTCCGCTCAATGCGATGCTGCAGCGGTGACACCCTTTGCGAGATGCGACGGCAACAGCTCTGACGGCGGCACGCTTCTCCTCCTCGAGTCGCGCTTCCAGCTCCTTGCGACACGCAGTCCCTCAGAAGGCCCAACAACAGCAGCAGGCACTTCCAAAAGACTCTGGGGAGCTGGGGATGAAGTCCACTGGTCCTGGGACTTCGTTCAGGGGGCAAGCACAGTTCAGGCCCTTGGAGATCTGTTAAGCACAGTTGAATTAAAGTCTTTGTAGTCTTTTCTCCTCTCCTTTCAGCAGCAAGACAACCACTGCAGGCCAATCCCCCAGGTCAGGGACAGTACTCCTCCTTACAGCTTTCCCAGTTCCTTCTCCTCAGGCAGAGGTTCTTCTTGTCAAGCACGATCTAATTTCTTGGGAGCAGGGTCCCAATACTTATACCCCTAATTCCTTTGTTCCTCTGGGGTAGAGGGGCCTTTGCCCAGTCCAAACCAGTTCTTGAGCACTTTGTTGACATGACTCTGCCTTTCTATTCAGGGTGCAGGGCAGAGACATCAGCCGCTCCACAGGAGGTGGAGCCAGCATTGTGGTGGCAGAGCACAGCCCTATTCAGAGTCCAGGTGCACTCCTCCCACCCATCTGGATGTCAATCTCTCCATTCACCACCAGGCTACCTAGCCCTGCCCCTCTGGGTTTCCCCAGCCCTGTCACTCACACAAACCAGACAGGCAGATACACATCATAGCAGAGGCGGGCTGAAATGGTTAGGCAAGCAAATACCAACTTTCTAAAAGTGGTATTTGCAAACACAGAATATTAAAATAAACTTCACTAAAAGATGTATTTTATTATTCTGAGTTCAGGCATACTAAACTCGAACTTCTACCATGATCCCTGGGCCTGTTAAGATCATAGGATGTAACAATTCTAACAGTCCATTCTGGCCTATGGAGAACAGGTAGCCTTACAATAGTCAAAAACGAAAATGGCTGTAATTCACTATTAGGACATGCCACACACATTAGGGCTTGTCCTACCTTATGCTTACAATGCACCCTGCCCTTGGGCCTACCATAGGGGTGACTAATATGAAGTTAAGGGAAGGTTTAGGGACTGGGAAGTGGGTGCACTTGCCCAGTCAGCATGACAGTACCAGACTGCACGCAGGTTCTGCAATGGCAGACCTTAGACACATTTTACTAGGCCGCTTCTGTGGGTGGCACAACCAGTGCTGCAAGCCCACCAGCAGCATTTGTATTTACAAGCCCTGGGCACTCCTGGTGCACTTTACTGGGGTCTGACAGTAAACCAAATAAGCAAATCATGGAATCCAACCAACATATACATTTTACATAGGGAGCACTTGCACTGTGGCACTGGTTGGCAGTGGCACAGTGCTCTGAGCGACCAACACCATAAAACACATGAGGCACAGCGAAAAAATGTTGAAGGGAGACACACGCCAAGGTGCCAGGTCTAACACATGGCAAGCGGGAGGGTTAGTGGCAGCACAATGGCTATGATGGGCAAGAAGGAGGGTGCAGGGGCATGCACAAAGGACCATGGAGGATAGAAGGGAGGGTCAGGACCTGGGCACAGACAAGAGAGTTCAGGGGAAGGGGCCTCACAACAGACTGCGTGGGGCAGGCAGAAGGAGCAGTTGCAGCACAACAGACCAGGGAGGGCAGAAGGGTGTGGTAGTAAAATGGACCATGGAGGACAGGAGGAAGGGGATAAGGGCATGGCATGTGGACAGGCAGGATGGAGGTGGCAGGGACAGGTTACAGTCATCTGACAATGCTAGGCAGGTGGGAGGGGAGTGGCAGCACAACAGAACACTCAGAGTAGATAGGAGTGGCAGGTCCATGGAACATGGTGGGCAAAAAGGATGGAGCAGGGGCATGCACAAAGACATCGGAGGGCGGGGGATGGAGAATAGGGGCAGCAAGCTAAGCACAGAGGCTAAGCAGGAGGTCAATGATGGGCCATAGAATTGGGCAATGGAGGGCAGGAGGAGTGGACTGGTACATCATGCTAAATGGAGGGCAGTGGCAGCACATCAGACCATGCGTGGCAGGAGGGAGGAGGCTAGTTCATGGATTCAGACAACAGAGGATAGGGAGGAGGTGGATAGGGCAACAAGCTAACGGTTCAGAGAAGGTGGGTATTAGGAACTTTATTGTTTTTAAAATGTGTGTCTGTGCGAACTACTTAAAATATGAACAAGTATGCAGCATAATCTCACTTTTATTCAGGAAGAAGAGAACGTTTGTGACTGTGACTCTGGGCTCACTTGGCAGAAACACCCCCTGACCCTCCACTCCCATCGCAAAATGTAATGCCTGTGAAAAGGGTAGGTGGACGCAGTGTTATATAGAACATAGTCCTGAGAGCACGATTGAAAATGAAAACTAGATATAGTATATGGTATAAAATATGCACCAAAAAGTGTGATATAAGATGAACCGGGCGTGAAATATAATATGCAATACATTGTGCGCAACGACAGATTCATTGGAGACCGCGAGATAGCACAGGCACTAGCGCGTGCTATGCGATATGCGCCTTGGAATGTAATATGCACAGGGCAGTGTTGTGTAACCTAACTAGTCTTTAAAGTTGTAATATAAAATATGTGCTGGGGAGTGTATCGTTGCATATGCACTGTGACAAAGATATGGATCCCAGATTGTAATATGTATGGCATAGCGCTGTGCGTTATAACATAGGAATCGAGGAAGGCACGTTAGATGGGGCAATATGACCCGTGCGAAGGCAAGTGTGGCATGACATATTCACGGGGTGGTGTTACAGTGCACATGGGCTAGAGAGTGTCATAGCATGCGCACTAGCTGGTGGAATACAACACAGAGGTGTGTGGCACTCGGCGGGCACTGGTGGGTGTAACACAGCATTGGGCTAACGGAGCACGCTGTGACTCTCAAGTGAGGTTCGTCTCCTTTCCAGAGAGTAAAATAAAAAGTATTACACATCCGGCGGTGGATGTGTGTTTTATTAACCATGAGGGGGGTTTCTTGCATAGTTTGGTCGAATTTTTGTCGAATCCCCTTTGAATGGCTTGGTGTGCGCATGTATTAAATGTGCCCGTCAACAGCTACCCGTGTTTGTATAAATAAACGACAAGGGTTTCTACTTGGAGAGTACCCACCGGCGGGGGTGCCGGGATTAGGCACGGTAGAGCGTCGGACACGTCAGAGCTTCACTAGCGGTGTAAATACATTCCACGTGGATTCATTGTATGCATAGTCGCCTTTTAATGAATATCACGCAAATCGTCATGGTGATAGGTACATATGGTTTGTCCAGCATGTCCTAGGTGTTTCTATAAATATATATTTTTTAAAGTAATAAAAAACAAAGGCCGGCCCCGGGAATGGGGTCCCCGGGGCCATAAGTGGCCTGAGGAGGGGGGCAACGCAGACCCCTCCTAAAGATTTTTTTTTTAAAAAAGGCCATGACCCGGGGGTTGGGGTCCCTGGGGCCGATTAAGGCCTTGGGAGGGGGGCCACGCAGCCCCCTTCCTAATTAATTTTTTTCAACAAAAAAAATTAGGGTGCATGCCCTGGGGGATGGGGTCCCCAGGGCCAATAAATTAGAAAAAGAAGGGGGGGCCACACAGCCCTCCTTCTTAAAAAAATAAAATAAATTAAAGACCGGCATCGCGACGGAGGCCACGCCCCCTCCTTGCAGCACACTGCAAACACGCCCCCTGGCCAGTTGTAAGTTGGGGAATTAATTCCCCTTCAATACTGAGGGTCCCTGAGGGTCAACTAGCCCAACAGGTATCTCCAGTATGCGCCATGGAGCTACGTTGCAGACAGGTGTTTTGAGGCCACGCCCCTTTTCACACCTCTATGCAACGCAGCTCTGTGACGCTTACTGGAGGTACCTGGTGGGCTAGTTTGACCCTAGGGACCCTTAGGATTCAAGGGGACTTAATCTCTCAACTTAGAATGGCCACAGGGCGCGTTTACACAGTGGTGAAGGGAGAGGACGGGGCCTGAGGTGATGTGTGCAAACAAAGCCTGTGGCACATTTTAAGTTGGGGAAATAATTACCTTTCAATCCTGAGGGACCCTGGAGGCCAACTAGTCCACCAGGTGCTTCCAGTAAGCGCCACTGCTCTGCGTTGCAGAGAGGTGGTGCAGGCCGTGCCCCTTTTTACACCTCTCTGCAATGGCGCTTACTGGACGTACCTAGTGGCTATTTTGCCCCTAGGTACCCTCAGGATTCAAGGGGACTTAATCTCCCAACTTAAAACGGCCACAGGGCGTGTTTACACAGTGGGAAAGGGAGGGGACGGGGCCTGAGGTGATGTGTGCAAACACGCCCTATGGCGCGCTTTAAGTTGGGGATATAATTCCCCTTCAATCCTGAGGGCCCCTGGGGGCTAACTAGCCCACCAGGTGCTTCCAGTAAGCGCCACTGAGCTGCGTTGCAGAGAGGTGGTCTAGGCCGTGCCCCTTTTTACATCTCTCTGCAATGCAGCTCTGTGGCGCTTACTGGAGATTCCTAGTGGTCTAGTTGGACCCTAGGGACCCTCAGGATTCAAGGGGACTTAATCTCCCAAGTTAAAACGGCCACAGGGCGTGTTTACACAGTGGGGAAGGGAGGAGATGGATCCTGAGGTGACGTGTGCAAACACGCCCTGTGGCACGTTTTAAGAGGTAGTTTTAATCCCCTGCCCTATTATATACTAGGGGCTTACAGAGGAGGTCATGCTAATCACAGGGGGACCCCAACGCATAGTGTTCCCTAGTGTATGTAGGTGTTTTCACTGTATTCTGAGTGTCTTTTAACATAGCACTGGCTCTAAGACTGGTTAGTCAGACTCAGTTACCACCAGTATCCGTCTGAAAAAGTTGAGGGTACAGGATGATTTTGCAACAAGGCTTCTTTCTGCTCTTCTGTTTGTTCTTTCTGCACGTTATCCTTCTTCCTGCACTTTTCTTCGTATTTGAGGACTTCTGTTGCTTCTTTCTGCGTTTCTTTTTTTTCTTTCTGTGCGTTTTTTCTTCTTTCTTCACATGTCCTATCTCTGTAGGCATAGTTAGAAATTAGCATTTAAAAAACCTTTGAAATTCACTGACAAAACCATAGGTTTCAGGCACGTTATAGTTAGGAATTAGCATTTAAAAAACCTTAGAAATTCACTAAAAAAACCATAGGTTTCAGGGGCGTTATAGTTAGCTGGACTTTTCTCTCGTACAAAACCATTGAAATTCCCCCGTTATAGTTAGTTCAGCTAACTATAACTCGCGCGCCCGCAATGCACTGCTGATGACATCACATATTACATCACTCATGACATGGTCAGTGACATCACTCATGACATCACTGATGGCATCTCAAATGACATCACTGATGACATCACTGATGACATCATCCTTGTGATAGAGTGGCAGACCTCCTCTCCCCCTAATATAACCTTTGATACACACATTCAAAAATAGAAACTAAAATTTTCCAAACAATTGACATACCAATACCAGTTACAACAAGCTATTCAGTAATTCTAAGATCCACATACACATCCACTCATTCACCAACAGTCCTATACAGTCACTCATACATGTACTCACTCATCATATGTACTCATACACCTATACATCCTGTTACACAACGCCACTCATCCATAGAGTTACTCACACACATAGTCACTCATGCTAATAAAGAATCAAACATCCATTTACTTGCATATACAGTTATACACACACCACCACACTTACTTCTACAGAAACTTACACATACTTAGTCTTTTAAACAATCACTTATAGAAACACATACTTATTCATACAGGAACTCTTCCAATCTCTCACTCTCACAAATACTCACTTATATACACCAGTAGTCACATATACTAGTTTAAAACATATGTAGTTACTCATAAAGACACTATTGAGACAGTCATTCACTCACTAACACACCCATGCACACACTCATCCACCCATACAGTCCTGCACACATGCTGTCTTCAACACATACAAACAGTGAGTCACTCATTCATGCACCTATGCACTACGTAATACCCCCCACCGAACCATACAGACACTCAGACACTCATACTGATACTCAAAAAACCAACTAATAACATATATAGACACTCATGTAGCTACTCACCAACCCATGCAGCCACTCATACACAAAGTGAGAGACTGATACAGATATCTACATATTCAATCATTACTCACTAAGCCATGTATTCACTAAGATACACTTAATCAGTCAGTTATACAATCAATTTTTCAAAAACAAACCATCCATTTAGACACTTATATACCCATTTATTCTTCCATCGATCTTGAGATATACATATATAAAACATATGTAATTTTCAGAACAACACACATTCACTGGATGATGTCATCAGTGATGTCATTTGAGATGTCATCAGTGATGTCATGAGTGATGTCACTGACCATGTCATGAGTGATGTAATATGTGACGTCATCAGCAGTGCATTGCGGGCGCGCGAGTTATAGTTAGCTGAACTAACTATAATGGGGGAATTTCAATGGTTTTGTACGAGTTAAAAGTCCAGCTAACTATAACGCCCCTGAAACCTATGGTTTTTTCAGTGAATTTCTAAGGTTTTTTAAATGCTAATTCCTAACTATAACGTGCCGGAAACCTATGTTTTTTTCAGTGAATATATATATATATATATATACATACATACAGAGAGAGAGAGAGAGAGAGAGAGAGAGAGAGAGATAGATAGAAAGATAGATAGATGGATAAATAGATAGATAGATAGATAGATAGATAGATAGATAGATAGACAGACAGACAGACAGACAGACAGACAGACAGACAGACAGACAGACAGACAGACAGACAGACAGACAGACAGACAGGCGGGCGGACGGACCCACGGACGGATGGACGGACGGATGGACGGACAGACAGACAGACAGAAACACAGACAGACAGATAGATAGATAGATAGATAGATAGATAGATAGATAGATAGATAGATAGATAGATAGATAGACAGACAGACAGACAGACAGACAGACAGACAGACAGACAGACAGACAGACAGACAGACAGACAGACAGACAGAGAGATGGGGGCGCTAGAGGGCGCACAAGCAGTATGGCCGCACTCTCGTGAGGCTCCTGCAGCTTGGAATCATTATCCTTCATTTATCCTCCTTACCGGCCTGCCTTCCCGAAACAAATGGATTGTGGCTGTTGCTAACCCTCTCCTGCAGCTCCGGTGGCGGTATGAGAGCGAAGCGTGTGGCTGGACCGGAGCTAGAGGCGGAGCAGTATTCCCCGAGCCCTGGGCGGACGTGAGGCGGAGCAGGCTGCCGGGCCGTGGAGCTATGCGAGGCCGGGGCGCCCCACGAGGCAGGTGGGCCTCGGATGGCGAATCGATAGTGCGGACCTCCCCTGTATTGCGAGCGAGGACTGGAAGCGGTGAGCGGGGGATGCAGCGCCGTTGTTGGCGCATGGCCTGAGACTGATGACCTCTGCGAGGAGTATTTCTGGCGGTCTGCTGGTGATCGGTGGGTGCTGGTGGCCGGGGGGTGCCGCTTTCGGTAAGGCGTCCTTGCCCGCCCCCGCCTTGCCGCGCTGATTCCGGAGCCTGGTGGCCGCGTCTGGTGCTGTACCGGGGGAGTTGGGCACCTCTCCCCCGGTACTCCCCGTGCTGACCGCGCGTGCGGTTCTGCCTGCTGTTGGCCTGTTAGTGCCTCGGTGCTCTGCTCGACACCGCTTGCTGAGACTGGCCCATAGACACTGGTGTGCGGAGAGCGGACCGGGCCTCGTGACCGGGGGGCCAAATGCGTGGAGAGCCCCATTGCTGGGGGCCCTGTGACGACCTGCGGTGGACTGCTGGCAGGGGCGAGGCGCCGAAGAACTCAGGTTGGTGATGCGGAGCGAGGGCTCGACCAGAGAATTAGAGCGCGTCTACCGGCTGAGGGGTGGGAATTCTGAGGTGACCAGTCCCTCCACGGCCCCTGCTGTGGACTCCCCGGCCCTGCGGCTATGGCCTGTTACCCTTGCTGATGCCGTGAGACGGCCAACGCTAGTGCACTGGCCCGGATATGGACGGGCTGCCGATGTGCCTTGCCGGTGTTGCATGCTTGGCCTCCTGTGCGATCGAGCCTCCCTCACTGGCGGCTTTCCTGCGGCGCTGGTGAGTACCAGCTACGTGCGAGCCTGAAGAAGGAGTCCTGCTCTCCCATTGGGGGTGTGGCGGCTCTTGGTGGACTTTGGTGGCCAGCACTACTCTGGAGAGGCCGGTGGTGGCTGACCCCCTCCCTGCAGGTCCCTGCTTCTCGGACTGCTCTGGGTGCGGTTGCTGGCTGTGCGTGGGCGTGCTCTGGCGTACCTGTGGTCCGTCGCCTTTGTCTCGCCTCCTTGGCCTGAAGACGCCCCCCCCCTTTGCGTACTTGGCCGTGGACCCCCACTGAAGGCCCAGGATGGGCAAACAGGACAGTAAGCAGCCTAAGCTGTCGTTTGACGCCCCGGCGGCTAAGAAGGGGGTGCGGGGTATGCAGGAACCAGGGGGCTCGCGCGGCCCACCGGAGGCCGCCGCGGGCTCTGGCCCTCCACCGCCGGACCTGCAGCAACTGATGCAAGAGATGAGGCAAGGCTTTGCCACCGTCGTTGACAAAGTGGACCGCCTCTCCTCGCGTATGGATGCTATCGCGCAGAAAATGGATGTCCATGAAGAACGGAAGCGGAGAGACGGATCTCTGATAATGATGATACTACCGCCGCACACAGTACGCAACTCTCGCGAATGGACAATGTCCTGAGAGTTATCGCCGCCAAGAATGAGGAGTTGGAGGCTCGTAGCCTTGCGGAATAACATACGCGTGGTGGGCGTAGCGGAGTCCACCAACACTGGGCGCATGGAAGAATATGTGGAGAAGATGCTCCTGGCCTCCATTGGATCGGACAAGTTCTCTAACCAATTCATCGTTGAGAGGGCGCACCGCTCCCTAGGGCCGAGGCCAAGACCTGGAGCCCCTCCCAGACCCATCATTGCACGGCTCCTTAACTACCGAGATCGGGATGCTGCTCTGCGGGCCGCACGCTTGAACCACACACTAACGTATAATGGTGTCATCTTCACCGTGTATCCTGATTTCACGCCAGTCGTCCAGGAACAGAGGCGTAAATTCATTGATGTAAAGAAAAAACTCAGGGCTCTGCAAATTGACTACGCATTGCTGTACCCGGCGAGGCTGAGAGTCACTCATCAAGCTAAACAGCACTTCTTTACGAACCCACAGCAGGTGGAAGACTTTTTGAAATCACTACGGACTGCACGGGCTGAGCAACGAGTAGAGGTGGTGGCCGAAAATGAGGACAAACAGTAGCTACTGTTGGCTAACTTCTGTGGCTGAGCCTCTGGACACGGGGGAGGTTTGGCGAACGCTATCTTTATGGTCCGCCACTCGGGCCCAGCTGAGGGACGACACCGAGGCTGAGTATGATATCCCTGGTCGGGTGCAGGCCGGGCGCTGGTAACGTATTCCAGGCACCACCCTCCCCCCCCTTCTCCTGTCTTTGATGGGTGGCGGGACGAGATGGGTGGCAATGTGTGTCCCTTTGATGACCCCCAAAGGGTGTACCCCAATGAACAAACAGACTATGTTGCTCCTGTTGAGCGTTTTGGTGACTCTTCTGGGAGGGGGGCGGGAGGAGATTTCTGGCATGTTGGGGCTGCTTCAGTGGGTGGGGGGTGGGATGGGCTGTTGCGTGACGCCCGTGGTGTCCTCTTTTCTCTTTCATAGTTCTGAGGTTTCACCACTCACGAGGAACAGACTAATTAGCTTAGGGGTTACGGTGCAGGCGTTCTTTGCGGGATTGTATATTGAGTCCGGGGAGGTATGCTGGGATGTGAATGGCTGGTGGTTGGGACGAGTTCATGTTCCTGCTCCTTTTGGGTTTGTTACTGCTGTCCCATCAGATGGACTTATATGTGCAACTGGCGCATGGTGCATGTTTGGGGTGTGTGCGGGGAGGGGTGGTGGGGTGTTTCTTAACATTGTTCTATTGTTGTGCACAGCTGTGTTCGGGGCGTTACCGCCCACGGAGTTGCCAAATGTTTTTGCTACATGTTCGCGACGCAGCCCCCCAATGGGGCAAGGAGTGCACGCACCTATTGGAGGTGGTTACGGTCTGGGCTTTACTGATGCTATAGGCCGCGGAGCGATGGTATCTCCGCGTAAGATGAGTGGAGCAAATGGCGTGCGCGACTGGGGAGGGGATGTATGAACGAATGCTCTTTCCCAGTGCACCTTACTCCTGGTTCCCATCGACCTGTCTATGGGGGACACTGACTTGAACATCATCACATGGAATGTCAGAGGCCTGGGTGACCCTAGGAAACGTAGACACATCCTGTCCTATCTAGATCGCCATACAATACACATTGCGTTTCTTCAGGAGACCCACTTCAGGGCGCAATCTGCTCCTACCTTTGCTGGTAGATGGGCAAAGTATACCGCCTTTTCTTCCTACTCATCATATTCTCGTGGTGTTGCCATTCTGGTCAAGCGAGGAACACCCTTCATCCTATCAGGTACGAAAAGTGATACTGCCTGATGTGGGGTAGACTAGGGCATAGAATGGTCACCTTGGCCTGCCTCTACGGTCCCAATGTGGACGACCCTTCCGTCTTCGTGGACCTCGGCGCAGACATAGTGGGTGTGGGCACGCAGCACCTCATATGGGGGGAGATTTCAATATCACGCTCGACCCGACGTTGGACAGATCCCACCCGGCCCCACATCATTATACCCGATCCCGGGGGGCGCTCTCAGAGATCATAGAAGAGCATAGACTGATTGACACGTGGAGACACCTCCACGCGGAGGTCCGTGAAGGCATGCACTTCACGGCACAGGCGCGCTCCTGGGCCCGGCTCGACTATGTCTTCCTGGCCCCACAGTTTCATGGGGCGCTGGTGGGGGCGCGACACCTCCCACGTACCTTCTCGGATCACGCGCCTGTACAAGTTACCTTGCGGGCTGCGGCCCTTGGCCCCCTGCGGACGGCTTGGCGCCTGCAGCCCATGATGCTTCTCGATGCCCCCTTCCAGGAGGAGCTGCGGGAGGATTGCCTGGATTTCTTTAAGCGTAAAAAGGACTCCGTACAGGATGTTGAAACCATTTGGGATGCGTTTAAGGTTACCCTGCGAGGTCTGTGTATTGCCAAAGGGTCTGGTGTGCTGAAGTGTATTATGGCGCGTCTGCGCACCTTGGAGACTGACTTTAGGACGCTTGAGGCGTCGTTGGCTTCAGGCCCTGATGATGCCACGCTGGCGAGCATTCGTGACAAAGTAACGGAGTATACTGCTGAGGCCGCTAGGGAAACGAAATTTAGAGGCAAGTGTTGGATCGCCCGGAGTTATGGTGAAGGCGAGAGGCCGGGGAAAGCCCTGGCTGCGACAATAAGGCTAGTGCGACCATCTAATACTATCATGGAGATTGTTGGGGCGGACGGCACATTGTACAGGGATACTGCGCAAATTCTCAATACGTTTGTGACACACTATCGCGTGCTGTATGCGTCAACTAGGACTGAGGAACTTCGACTTGACGAATACCTGGAGGATGTATCCCTGGGGTGGCTAAGTGACACGCAAAGAGAGTTTCTGAGTTCCCCCTTTGAATTGGACGAGGTGCGGGAGGCCATCATGCACATGCGGTCAGGCAAGACCGCCGGACTGGATGGGATACCTATCGAATTCTACAAAACCTACATTGACTTTATGGCACCAGTCCTAAGGGAGGTTTATGAGGATGCGTTGGAGGTGGGCCATCTGCCCCCTTCGATGCGCATGGCCCTCATTACGTCGCTCCTCAAACCGGGGAAGGAGGCGACTGACTGTGACTCCTATAGGCCTCTCTCCCTGCCCAATTGCGACGTGAAAATCCTGGCCAAGCTCATAGCCACTCATATTAATGTGCTACTCCCTAACCTGATCCTGCCCGATCAGGCCGGGTTTGTGCCAGGCAGGGCCACGTCCCATAATCTACGCACTTTCTTCTCGATCCTCATCTCTGTGCATGATGACCTGTCTATGGCCGCCGTGTTCCTTGACGCCACGAAGGCCTTTGATTCCCTCGAGTGGGACTACTTGTTCCAAGTTTTGGGACGCATGGGCTTCCCGAGTATATTTATTTCATGGATCAGGTTATTATACGCCGCTCCTGAGGCAAAGGTACTTGTGAACGGCCAGCTCTCCTCCGCGTTTCCTATTACCAGAGGCACTAGACAGGGGTGTCCTCTTTCACCCCTGCTGTTTGCTTTGGCCATGGAGCCGCTGGCGGCCAAATTGCGGCAACATCATCGGGACAAGGCGTTGCGCTGTTTCCAGAGGCAGATATTAGTGTCCATGTACGCTGATGATATCACCCTCTACGTGCGCGACCCGAAGGAAAATCTCAACCCGATCCTCCGGGAATTCATTCGATTTGGCATGATTTCTGGCATCCAGATCAACTGGAGCAAGTCCTGTCTGTTCCCCCTGACGGCTTCTACTGAGCGATTTGATATGGACTTCCCCCTTGCCTGGTTTGAGGGGGACTTCAAATATCTTGGCATCCGTATAGAAAAAAACAAGGAAGAGCTCCTGAGGGCTAATTATGGGACAGCGATGTCCCGTATTACGGATTGCGTTACTCGGTGGATCTCTCTGCCCCTCTCCATGCCATGACTGGCCGGTCGTCATTGATTAAGATGGTAATCCTGCCGCAGCTTATGTACCTCTTTCTGAATATTCCTTTCTATCCCGGTACCTTTTTCTTTCGACAACTCCGCTTGGAACTCATAAGACTAGTATGGGGTGGGAAGTCGCCCCGGCTCAAGTGGGAGATCCTTATTAAGCCCTACGACCAGGGCGGATTCGGCATCCCCAACTTTGAGCTCTATTATCAGGCGGCCCAGGCGCATTACGCTTACTTCTGGATACGGCAGCCTCGATATATGCCACAGCTTGCAGCCGAACACTGGCTGGCACACCCCATTCCTATAGAGGGAGCGTTGTACATCCCAGTGCAGGGTAGAGACAAGACGCCCTCGACATTGATTAGTACGGTGTCCGCGTGGAATCAGCTGGCGACGGCCCTGGGGCTTGACCTGGTATACGCGCCACTCTTGCCTCTTGTTTACCACCCGAGTATGCCCCTGCTGCAGGAGGCGGGCTTCCGGAAATTGCTTCAGACTATACATGTGGAGACATGGGGGGACTTATACCACAATGGCACGTTCCGATCCATGGAACACTTGTTTGGCAACATACAGCCTACTCCCCTCGATGTTTTCCTATACCTCCGCCTCCGTCAGGGAGTGCGGGCACTCATGCCCAGCTTCCCACAAGAGCCCCCGCATATGGCTCCGCTGCACCGCATGCTTGGCGATGACACGCCAGCCAAGCTTGTTTCCAAAATATACCGATCGGTGCATTCTTCAACGCCTGCACCGCAGTTGGCAGCCAGGGAGAAATGGGACCGTGAGTTGCAGGCCCCATTGACGGATAAACAATGGCTATTCTGCTTAATGCAGACAGACCGCGTCTCCTCTAGTAGCCGCCTCAGAATTATCCATTATAAATACATTCATAGACTGTACTATATGCCAGTCCGACTTCACGGCTATCGACTCCGCGAGGATGATAGATGCGAAAGATGCCGGGCTCCTGGTGCGGATTTTCTCCACCTGGCATGGGCATGTGACTGGAGCCAGGTGTTTGAAGCACTCTCTAAAATGATCGACACAGAGTTGGCGCCCGCCCCCCTCCTGGCCCTCCTGGGCTATGTAGAGCCTATTCAGGAGACGCATCGTAAATTCATTGCGCTTGCTTTTTTGCTTGCTAAGAGAAGGGTGGCGTGTCGTTGGGGCAGAGGCAGGGCCCCCAAATTTAAGGACTGAATGCGAGATCTTGTGTACTGTCAGGACCAGATCTGTACGTACTCTGAGCTTATGCCGCCAGCGTCAAGGCCCACAGACATTTGGGCTCCGCTGCGATGCTATCTCCTGGCCGGGGCGACGGCCGCGGACGAAATGCTGATAACTGGGTGATCTCGAGCTTTTGACCTTCAGTGCTTGGGGGGGTGACTTCCCGGGGCTGTAAGCTGGGTGCTGTGGTGCAATGGGAGCTGAGGCTATGGTTCTCCGTTCCGGCTCGCATGATGCGATTTTCTTGTACGGAGTGTCAGAGTGTAGGCCCCCCCCCCCTCCCGGGATGAGTACACCATGATATGACTGATGTGGGTGTGCCCCTGGCTGTTGCTTTGCACTGGTCGCATAATGTCGATCCTGCCTGACCTGCCCGACCTTTACTACCTTCTCCACCTCCATGTTTTCTCTGTATTCTCCATGATATTATATGTACCTGATGTCGCTCTTTCGAATACAGCTGTATGTTTTTGTTCTAAAATTGCAAAAATAAAAATAAAAAAAATAAAAAGATAGACAGAGAGATAGATAGATAGATAGATAGATAGATAGATAGATAGACAGACAGACAGACAGACAGACAGACAGACAGACAGACAGACAGACAGACAGACAGACAGACAGACAGACAGACAGACAGACAGACAGACAGATAGACAGACAGATAGATAATTAGCAAAGGTATTTATAGATACCTATTAAGGTTCATTTTGTGTTTGTATTTTGCAATACAACCCATTATTTACAAAACAATGGCTCTGTTTTAAATTATAATTATGGAACATTGAATGCATGTTATATTTATAAAAGTATTGATTGATTATATTTCATTTATGGGGTATTTTTATATGAAACTGTGGGTTTGTTTTTCTCAGAAAATATGTTCTATTAAAAGAAATAATTTAACATTTACTATGGTCCGGAGTAAAGAACTGTAATACATGATTATTGTTTACGAATGTTAGTCTATGTGTTTAAATGTGAAGTTTGCTCCTTTGCATCATGGTACAAGCAGTCCACAATTTGTGCTACCCTCAGTATTGACTGTAGTGTTATGCAAACGTTTGGTGTAATACTACAGTCAAAATTGAGTGTGGTGTAACACTACAGTCAACACCGAGGGAGCGCAAATTGTGGACTGCATGTACCATTACGCAAAGGCGAAAAGCCCGAGCTCGAGACTCTAGTCCGAGACGGAGAGTATGGCTTGAGCGGGAGATTCCAGCCTGACTTCTGACGTAAAGGTATGCCAATATGGATGATATTGTAGGGAAGGTCTGGGTCATTATACAAGCATGATCAGAATCTATGGGAGGAAGATTTTGACAAATAGACTCTAGGAGAAATTGAGTTTTGTAAGGGTGTGAACCCTTCTCAGGCAACAGCCACAATCCCTTTCTGGGTGAACCACAAAAGTCACTAAATTGAAATTGGCTTAACCCTCTGGTAGCTTGGGACAAAAAGAGTCAGGCTCAACAATGTGTGACATTATAAAGTATTTCTGCAGCATTCAAAGAGTAATACACAATATATGAAAAGTTCCACCCTGGAACAATAGAGTAACATTTAATGAATACAATGAGATCCAAATGACAACGATCCAATTAGTAGAACCGAAGATGTGGCTTTTCAAAGATTTCGGTCAGTATAGTGCTCAAAAGAACAAAGGGGCACTCGCTGTTATCTGGTCGTTCTTGACTGGAGGAAAGTCACACTTTCATGCTGACTATAGTGGAGTGTGATCTGGATACAGGGACCAGGTTAGTGTGACTAAAAAAGTAACTGTCTCAAAGTCCTGCGCAAAGAGTCCGGATCATGGTGGAAGAAGCTGTCTGGAGCAGGGAGATCATTTCAGATGGTTGTTGCTGCAGTGCAAAGGGCAGGCCAGGTATAATGGATTGTTGTCTGTGTAGCATGAAGATTCTGTTAGGAATAGCCAACAGTATTGGCTGGAGCTCGCGTCACCATGGGCAGTAGAGGCTGTAGCACGAAGTGAAGAACTTGCATTCCTGGTCGCTGCTGGCTGTCCCTGTAGAGCAAAGAGTCAGTTCAATCAGAGCTTCACATTGGCAGTCATCACAAGAGGTGGGATCACAGTGCAAATCGGCCCATTTGTGGTTGCGAAGAGACAAAAACGTCCAGATTTCTCCTTTGCTTCACAAGAGGCACTCAATTAATGTCAGCCAAGGGTCCAGGACCTGGGAAGGTACCTCTTGGGGATTAGGAACACACTCTAGCAGAGGACAGCAGGGCTTAGGAAGGTCCAGTTACAGGTCCCTGTATCTATTAACAGGAGGTCAGCCAACTCACCCGTGGAGTCAATCAGCTAGGGATGAAGGGAGCTGGTCCATTTTTCCTTTTCGGAGAGAAGGGCAGGCATCAAGCAGCAGGCAGTCTTAAGTCAATAGGACAGTCTTCTTCTGTGGTATCCACAGGTCCAGGAGTGTACTCATGTGTAGGTCAGGGCATCCCATGTTCATACCTGGTGATAGCTTTGAAGTGAGAGAAACGTCTGGAGTTTTTCCTCCCATAGATGGTTCTGGAATTTCCTTCCTCCCTGCCCAGGTTTCAGGATGTCTAGGGTGAAAGAAAGCTAGTATGAAGTCCTTTGTGAGCCTTCTGAGACAGCTCCTTAGAAATGTAAAGTTGGTTGTGCACAGCTCTTCCCTGCCCATACTACCAGGATGGCCCATCTTATATCTAGTTCCCTTTAGTGTTACTGTCTGGAATGAATCCACAAAGATCAACTACCAACTACACATAGCCATGTAACCCAGGTTACAGGCTGTATGCACCAAATGGTTAGGACGAGAAAATACCAACTATCTAAAAGTGGCATTACCAGGCATGTAACTCAGATCCAACATTACCATTAAAGAGGGTTTTAAACTATAATTCATTTCAGTATAAGCATGACGTTCCTGCCTGCTCCCAATCAACGGTTATCACTTAATAACATTACTAAGGTAACACAATGTTATCTTATGGGACACATCACTGATGACATCTCAAATTATATCACTGATGACATCATCCATAGAACCACTCACATACCCCATCCCTACACAACTACTCATACACCCACTAAAACAACCATACAACCACTCACATAGCCATTCACATACCCATACAAGTACTCATACTACCACTCATTCCTCATTAGAGCCACTCACACACCCACTTATTAACTCATACAACACTTATATAACCATTCACCCCCTTACAGCCACTCATACAACCAGTCACTCACCCATACAGCCACTCACACAGCCACACAGTCACTCATACAGCTACCAAGACACAGACTTATTCATCTATATAGCTACTCACTCACATACACATTCACTCACACATACAGCCTCTCAACACATCCACTCAACCATACAAGTACTCACACGCTCACTCACACCCCACTCAACCACTTACATAGCCATTCACACATCCATACAAGCAGTTCCATATCTGCTCACTCACCCTTACAACTCACTTAACCAAAGACTCACTCAAGCAGCCACTCACTTACCCATACAACCACTTGCATACCCAGCCACTCATTCATACAGCAATTCAGACACTCACTCACTCACCCATACAGCCACCCACACAACATTTCACAACATTTCACTCACCTATATACCCACTGACACATTCACTCACACACCCATACAGCCACTGACACACACACACACACACACACACACACACACACATATAATGACTCACACACCCACATATACATCCACATAGCCACTCACACACCCATTCACACACTCATACACTCACTCAGAACCCCATACAACCTCTCAGATACCCACTCACATCTCTATATAACTATTTAGACACCCACTCAGACACTCCTACAGCCACTCATTCAACTCACACACCCACAGAGCTAGTCAGAAGCCCAATCCCTCACCCATACAGCCACTCATGCATGCACTCAAACACCCATACAACTACTCAGACACCAATACAACCACTTAAACACCCACTCACACATACACTCCCACTCCCACAGAGCTGCTAACCAGAAACCCAATCACTCACCCATACAGTCACTCATGCATGCACTCACACACATACAGCCACTCAAACACCCACTCACACACCACTACAGACAGTCATACAGCAACTCAGATCACATATGTCAGAAATAGTATTACTCTTTAGTAGTACACCTAGTATACTAATCTAGCTTTTATAGTAGGTTAGTTTATAAGTTTAACCCCCATAAACTCTTAGAAGACACTTACACTCACTTGATGATGTCAGCAGTGATGCCATTTGAGATGTCATCAGTGATGTCAATGACCATGTCCTGAATGATGTAATATGTGAGGGCATAAGGAGTGAATCAAAGGAACGTAAGTTATAGTTAGCTCAGATTACTATCACTACTGAATTTAAATGGTTTTTTGAGAGCGAAATCTGAGCCTAACTATAACGTATCACATATTACATCACTCATGACATGGTCAGTGACATCACTGATGATGTCTCAAAATGACACACTGATTACATCATCTAGTGATTCTGAGCATCTTCTAAACATTTATGAGTGTTAACCATATGTACTAAGGTACCACAAAAGCTAAATTAGTATAGTTTGTGTACTACTAATGAGTGATTCAATTTTTAAACGAAGATTATGTCAGTGTCTGTGTAACTGTGTGCATCTGTGTGTGAGTAGGTGAATGTGTGGCAGTATGTATGAGTGAGTGTGTTACTGGCTGTATGGGTGAATAAATGGGTCTGTAAGTAGCTGTGTGGGTGAGATTGTGGCTGTGTGAGTGGCTGTGTAGGTGGCTGTGTAGGTCAGTGAGTCGGTGTGTAAGTGGTGTATGGATAAGTGAGTAGGTATATGAGAGACTGCACTGGTGAGTGAGTGGATGGGTGAGTGACAGTATGGTTGAGCAAGTGGGTTTGTCAGTGGCTGCATGAGTAAGTGAGTAGCTGTATGAATTGCTGCATGGGTGAATGAGTGACTGTATGAGTGGCTCTGTGGGTGAGTGAGTGGGTGTATAAATGGTATTTGGATGAGTGAGTGGGGATGTGAGAGACCGTATAAGTGAGTGAGTGGCTCTATGGGTGAGTGAGTGCATGAGTGGTATAATGGTGAGTGTCTGGGTATGTGAGTAGGTTTATGGGTAAGTAATGAGTGTGAAAGAGGCTGTATAGGTGAGTATGTGCTTGTCTCAGTGACTGTTTAGGTGAGTGAGTACATGTGTTAATACCTATATGAGTAAGTGTGTTGGTGTGTGAGTATCTATATGGGTGAGGGAGTATCTGTGTGAGTGGCTGTATAGGTGAGTGACAGTGTCTGAGGGGTTACTTGGGTGTGTGAGTTGATGTATTTTGGTATGACTGGGTGTGTGAATGGCTGCTTCAGTAAGTGAGTGGGTATATGAGTAGGTGTATGGGTGAGTGAGTGAGTGAGTGAGTGAGTGGCTCTGTCAGTGGCTGTATGGGAGAGTGAGGGCATGGGTAGCTGTATAGGTGTGTGTGTGGCTGTGTGATTGACTCTATGGGCATATAAGTGGGTGTGTGAGTAGTTGTATGGGTGAGTGAGTGGTTGTATGAGTGGTTATATGAGTGAATTAATAGGTGTGTGAGTGGCTGTATGCATGAATGAGTGAGTGTATGAGTAGTTATATAGGTCTGTGAATGGGTATGTGAGTGGCAGTGTGGGTGATGTGATCAGTGATGTGATCAGTGATACCATTTAAGATGGATCAGTGATGTCACCAGTGAGGTCACTGACCTTGTCATGAGTGATGTAATATGTGAGGCCTTAAGCAGTGCATTGTGGGGGCATAAGTTAAAGTCAGCCTAGTTAACTATATCTGCCGAATTTCCATGGTTTTTTATGTGTAAAATCTGAGCCTAACTATAACGTCTGTATAGCCTTTGTATTTTTCAGTGAATTTCTAAGGGTTTTTTTCATTCTCTTTCCTAACTATAACATTCCTGTAACCTTTGTTTTTTTCAGGGAATTTCTCTGTTTTTTTATGTAAAGTAATATGTAATTACCAAAAAATAATCCTACAGCTGCCACTGTGTGGGACTCTTCTTACAACTGCACTCAAGGTCTCAGGTGCTAGAGTCTGAGTTACCTGAATATTGTCTTTTTCTTATATTGTTTTAAGTTGACAATGGCTGGAGGGTGTGCAGTTCCAAACTACACATACTCATTTGTACTGCCTACCTGAGAGTTGTTTGAATCCCCCCACACACATACAAAAAGAGCTATGAGGGCTGAAAAAATCAGGAGCCGAAAATTGGCATGAGAGGGTGCACAGTGGCTCAGTGTTTTCTATGGGGGTGGGTGGGTGCTTTCCCACCAAGAGTATCTCAGTATCCATGAACCATTTACCCCCATTGATGTTTGGAGCTCCATCTTCAGGCCTCCAGTGCAGTGCACCCAGCTGCCTGTAGAGGACGCAAGGGGCACAGGGGTTACCAACAGAGGGTAGGACTCTTGTGAGTCACCTCAGGGCTGTGGGTAGTATTCAGGCACAGAATGAGAGACTACTGTTTTTTGTAATGTATAGGGCTGGCATGAGGGGAGGCACCTGCCCAGGCATCCAGGTTGATCTAATATAGCAGTAATAAGGAATCAATGTTAATAATACGTACTAATAATTAGTATGTATTATGAAGAAACAGAGAACAAGAGGGGTACATAAGCCTCGTATGGCAAAGTTCTGATGTTACACACCCGGCCTTGTGCATAAACAAGCCTGTACATGGCCTCTTGTTTATTTATCGTTCAATAGGGTCAAGATCTAATTTCGCATCACTCTTTCAGTGATTAGGACAACACATAAAGGCAGAGACAGTGCACTGCAAGGCTATGGTTTACTCAAAAGCACCAAATGGGGTAGAGGGACTCTGCATGGGCATTAGTGGAGGGGAAAAATAAGTTAAAAGTCCAGCTGAGGGTTCTTTTATAGCGAAGGAAAACCATCCAAGTTCCATGCTTATAACATGGTGCAGTGGGCAGTGTGCCTACACAGAGATCGATCTATGATCTAGAAGTTAAAAATGCCAATTGTTGGTGGTATGAACTCAGTAACTCAGTAATTAAACTTTCTGAGGCCAATAAAATTAACATCAATTTAAGTTGTATAATAAACGTACATTTAAAATCTACATACATCAATCGCTTTTCCAGCTTCCGTGGATGCTTCTGTATGGAGCGTTTGTTGAATCCCTGGACTCCTGGGTCCATCCCCTTTATACTTCTATTTTAGGGAATATTTTCAAAAGATGTAAACAACAATTTGACTAACAAAAGTGGGGGGATATTAGGCAGGCCTAAATATTTATATTCTAGGGCACTGCCGGTGAAAAGGGGAAATCTGACTCAAGCCAGGCTGTGTCCTTCAAAATGTATGACTGATAGCACCCACTGCGTTAACCCATTCTCGACCTCCCCATTACAGACCTCCCGGTTACCGTCCCCTCCACTGTCAAGGCTTTAGCAAGGGCAGAACAAAAGTGGCCAATTCAGAGTTCCTATGTCTGGGAAAGGAGTGTCTTGTGGTCACAAAAACAGATAATATTTGCACTGGTGTAAAGTGAGCTGGAAGGTGCACTGCCACGTTAAGTGAGGCAAAAGTTCTCTCATTCCAGGCCTCCCCTAATTATACTGACTGAAAGTACTATGACAACATGTTTGAGTGTGCATGCTGAAGAACATGCAGCCACCTCTTCATGTTGCATATCGATTGGCCCACAAAGAATGACATAGGAAAAATAGAGTCCATCCCCACCAGCTTCCTTTGCGAGGATGAAGGGTCTTGGTGCACTGATAGTCACATCATGCTGAAGGCACCCAGATGCAGTCTGTTGGCACTGTATACTACAGAGGTGAATCCACTGGCCTCAGTTTTATTGCACAAGATCTAAATGGGCGACGCTGTGCTCACTGCACGAAGCACCCAACTATGCTTCCAACTGGTACTGGTGCATCTTTATTAATTCATTTCTTGCTGATTTCTTGAGTGGGCCATGTGGAATTCCAGTTTGGTGTCCATGAAGCAAAGTGTGGAGGAGTAAATACATACTTTCTGTGTATCGTAACATATCTTTATGCCTAATATTCCTATTTAGAATTACGATGCAATTATGTCATCTAGAAATAAACATGGTCAACGTTTCTGTATAATTCTTGTCACCTCCACTCCTGAAAAATTTTAATATAGCACTTTGGGACCGCAGCAGTGGCAGAATACGTGCACTATCACTAAGTCTAATATCACATACAGTGCAAATCAATTGGCAAACACTTGTGTGTTCCAGATATTAACATGTATACTTGCATATCGCCAGCGTGAGTCTGGGAGCCTCCCTGTTTATGGCTAGCATCCCCAGCATGAATTTCCCACCTCTCTACCGAGAGCAGGAGACATTATGACAAAGAAAAGCAGAAAGGAGCTGTGTACAGAAAGTTCTACATCAAGGCAGCATGAAAGGGACCCTTTAAATCTATGTGCACAGGAAAGGTCTATGCACAAGACATGCACAAGACATACCCTCCTTGTTTATAAAGAACAGCATATATGGTCAAGGCAGAATAGTTCCAACATTTGTACTGTTGTAAAAAGCATAAATGTCGAATGCAGTTGCCGTTTTCCTTGGGTGTGCACCTTACCGAATTACAGATGGAAGGGTTTCACTTGTGTGTGTGTGAGAGGAATATGGTCTCTGTGGGGTTTCTTTTGTGAGGTGACAGGTATGGCGGCAAGAGCACAGTGAAAACTCATTTACAGGGACTCCTAGTGGAGGCACCGGGATTGACACCTATCTAGAGAGCCTGAGTGAATAAACTGGGCAGTCTTGGTCTCTCTGTTTTGTTATTACAAGTTTTACAGGGCCTTCTACAATTAGTGTAAAATAGCAGCACTTTGAAAGTTACCAAATTCTGATAACAACCCACGCTGTTACTATTACACCTCCAGGCATACTTTAAGAGAAGATAATTAACCTCAGCAGCGGCCCATGCAGGTAAGAGTGATGGGGTGGTGGGCCGGGTTGGGGGGGATTCGACAAACGACCATGAGGGAAAAATTAAATAAAACATTTTTTTTCCCTTGTCGTCATCTGTCAAAACTCCCTCCACCCGGCCCCACTGCTCTTACCTGCACCGGCCACAGCTGATTAACATAGAGATGCTTTTTCAGACAGTTTCGAGGTTTCCATCTCAATCCAGAGTCAGCGTTAGTGCCTCAAAGATTTCACACCAATAGAGGACTGAATGCCACTTTTCAGTGCCTACTATGGCTAATTTACATCTAGCTTTGTCTATTCGTTAAGTTATACTGGGATTTCTAACTTAAGCAAGTGCATTTGGAGCCCTCTTTTTCCAAAGAAATCTTTCACCCCACCCCTTCATCCTATAGATCAACGTTTCTGCCCACATATGGCCAATGAGCTAGTCACCCAATGGCAGAATCCTCATGCAGGGTCTGGATACAGCAGACTTTGAACTGTACTTTCACAGAGACTGCTGCAGGTGTCTGTGGCACAACAGACATGAAGGGCACCAGCAGAGAATTAAAATGCAGAGCAACAGATGGGGTGGGTGCAGAAGGGTTCCAGCAGGTAGCAGCGGGTGGTAAATGCATCCTTGGCCGGTGAGCTGTAGAGCTGACATGGAAGTGAACCACTGCCCTGAAGTTACCAGCCCACAGGGACACAATACCCTGTAGAATACTTACTTAGTACTTGTGAAATGCCCTTCAATACAGTTGCATTTTAGACACATCTGCAGGAAGATTGGGACTGGCAAATACACAGCTTCACATGAATAAAACTCTCTTCATGTTTTCAGCTCAGTTTGCAACCTCACTCCCCCATTATATATGAAGCATTCCCCCCAGTAACTGGCCCACCCAATTGCAATTGACTTTGCTTGTTTTTTTTTCTTTCAATTTTTCTGTGAATTTGTGAATTCCACATGAAATTGGAAAAAAATGAAAAAACATCCTTTTTTTGCCTTTCCCTTGGGGACCCCAGCACCAGGGGATGAGGGTAGTCCTACCCCACTCCCTTCTCATTTATTTCTAAGTATTTGTTTGAGACTTGGCTGAGGTCAAGTTCTAAGATGGCTGCCACCATATCAGGTTGAAGTGTTGGCAGCTAACCAAATCCCTGCACAAGAGCTGGAAGATTCACATCTCTAGATATACAAATTTGGTTTTCTTTAATAACTCAAAAACTACTGAAATGGATTTACACCAAGAAACAAAAAGGCCCTTTCTGAACCAAGACCTAGATTTCTGCTAAATTTGGTGCAATTCCTTTCAGCAGTTCAGGCTGTAGTCATGTCTAAAATCCCTAATGCAAGTCGCATCGGAAACACACTTTTTTTTACCTCCCCCCTCGCTTGCTAGATTGCTACAAAACTTTCCATGCACAACTAGACTCACCGGCATACTTTAGAAAAAAATGGTGAAGATCTGTGAACCTTTGCCAAAGATTTAGGCAAGTCAATGCTTTTTCCTATGGAAACATGGTCCTAACTATAACTACCTACTGGTGAACTACTTTGAGATGTCATATGTGAGGTCATAAGCAGGGGCCATAAGTTATATTTAGATCAGCTAAGTAGAACTGCTGAATTTCACTGATTTTGTACAAGCAAAATGTGAGCCTAACTGTAACGTCCCTGCAACCTTTGTTTTTTTTCTATGAATATTCACGTTTAAAAAAAATTCTATTTCCTAACTATAACAACCCTGTAACCTTTGTTTTTTCAGTGAATTTCTAAGGTTTTTAAATGTTGTATCCAACTATAACATCCCTGTGACATATGTTTTCTTAAGTGAAATCCTAAGGATTTTAAATTGTATTTCCTAAAAGTAACCTGTTACCTTTGAGAGTAAGTGGCTGCATCATTGTCTCGCTGGGAGTGTGAGTGGGTGGGTTAGTGTCTGAATGGGTCTGTGAGTGGGTACATGGGTGTCTGAGTGGGTAAGTGAGTGTCACATACAGATTGCTGTCCAATATATCAATGCAGTCACCTCCACAAAGGATTTCAGATCGTTTTTCAATATGGAATTGCTGAGAAAACACACTTGCTTTGCTTTCACCAAACCCAGGAGTTAGGATCATTTCTCCTTTGGAGAAGTGGAGATTTAACAGGGGCACCTGCAATATTTATATGTGTAAGTGCTTACTGTTCTTTTTTTAATTGTCTTTATTAATTTTGAAAGGGTACCATCATTGACATTTGCATGACAATTCAACCGAACATTGACAATATAAAAAACAAGCAATACATTTAAATGGCATAGGCGGGGTACAGGGAAACACTCATTTGAAAAGCATTAAAGTCCATTCTATTGGCTGGTACGCTGCTTCACTCTGCGGCGCAGCACAGCTCTACTCAGTAAAATTAGAGCAGAATAACTGCAGGGGTCAGCCGTTGTTCTTCTAAACCATTTCTCCATTGAGTCACATACATTTGCAATTAAATTTTGACTCGAACAAGAGAAAGAATGAAGAAAAATTGAAGCAAGAAAAAAAACAAAGAAAAAAGGAACAATCGATCTCTTCACAGAGCCTCCAACTTGAGTGCGTCTGACAGTCTGATGCATCAATGGGTAGCATGTGTGCGGTTGCAAGGACATGGAAGGTCATGTTGCTGGATGTTTCGGGTGGAGGGAGGAGGGGGAAAAGGGCACGAGGCGAAAGGATAGCAACGGGGTGAGATGGGAGGTGGGCAAGGTTTGGGAGGAGAGGTAGGTGCCAGACGGCTATGGCATCAAGGAGTCGCGGCTTGGTGTGCACGCATGTCAGTGTAGGTCTCAGGGGTTCCAGGGTACTAAGTGTCCTACACCTATGAGCGGGTCTAAGAGGGAAGGGGTGCTGTGGACAATTTAGTCTCGATCACAGATAAGTAGTCCTGCCATTGTGTGGGGGTCTGTCGCGTGGGTGCTGTAGTTCGTGCCGTGGCCGCTAGCTGGTTTGTGTGTTCCGACATCAGTGCCCTGCGGAGATCAAGCATCCACTCACGTACATTGGGGCCTAGTGGCGCCTTCCTTGCCATGGCGATTTTTCACTTGGCCAGGCCCAGGGCAAGGTCCAGAAACGTGTTCAAGCCCTTATGAGACGCACTCCATCTCGTAACCCCCAGCAGAAAATGATGGGGTTCCGCCTCTACTCACCCGCCTGCCACTTCTGCAAGCGTAGTGGCCACCGCAGTCCAGAATATTTGAATCTCGGAGCAGTTCCACACCATATGTGTGAATGTGGCTCCCTGGCCTTGGCATCTAGGGCATATATCCGCAGTGGTGACAAACATACAAGCCAACCTGTCGGGAGTGAGATACGTGTGATGAAGATAATTAAACTGAGTGTACTTTATCCTAGCATTTGTCGAGATGGTCTTGGGGTGGTTAAGGCATTGCAGCCACTGCTTATCAGTAGGAGTGATAGACAAATCGGTGTCCCAGTATCCTCGCAGTGCTGTCAGCGCAAGTGGGTCATCCAGTCTGAATGAGGTGTAGATGGCAGTTACCACATGTTGGCCCCTGCCATGTGTGAGCAGCATTTGTAACAGGTGTGATATAGTGAGTTCCACATGGTCTGCATTCCATGTGTGCAGGGATTGGCGTGCCAGCAGGGCATGGAATAAAAAGCAGCCCTGCGGTACCCCATAGGTGTCTTCCAAGTCCTCAAATGTTTGCAATTGCGCATCTCTATACAGATCCCCCATGTCTCTAACCCACTCTTTCTCCATAGTCTTAGTTCTGTGCACCCATGACTGGAGAACGTGCCAGGCAAGAGCTCCAGTGGTAAGCCAGGGGCATAAGGTACTGGGTGGCTTTTAGGCATCATATATTTGGCCCAGTGTTGTCTGGCCGATGCCATTAAGATGTTGCCTCGCTGTTTCTGAATCAAGGTAGTCGTTCCAGACTTCCATTCCAGTAGCATTGGAGAGTCCCAGGTCAAGGCTCTTGTGGCCATTTCAGTGAGGTTGCACTTGGCGAGCGACCGCATTGGCCATTGTAGCTGAGCTGCTGCATAGTACCGCTCATAGTTCGGGGCCCCCAGGCCGCCGTCCGCCAGTGGCAGGTATAGTTTATGGAGGGCCACCCTGGGCCTTGTGTTTCCCCATATCAGGGAGACCAGTAAGGATTCCAGTTCCCCATAGATTCTCTGGGGCAGGCGGTAGGGTGATTGTGTAGAAGGACAAAAGGCGGGGAAGGACCAGCATCTTCAAGATAGCCACCTGGCCCATGGAGACAACGGGAGACTCAGCCAAAATGGGAGAATAGAGCGGGCCGGAGTTAAGGCCCGACCAAGATTCCCATCTACAGTATCAGTTCCCAGATGGTAAACCTGGACTCCCAAGTATTTAAAAGTGTCGAACACCCATGTCAATAGTGTGTCCCACGCCATTCGTCTCTGGGGCGGTGTCATTGGAGACACTGGGAATACCACCGATTTAGTCCAGTTGGCTTGGAGCCAGAGACTCTTGCATGCATATTTAAGAGGTCCATTATCGACTGCAGAATCTCAGCCCTGCCATGTAGGTATATTAACGCATTGTCCGGTTACAGTGTCACTATGTGCCATCGTCGATCAACCTGTAGGCCCCAATCAGTAACCCATTGTCGCAGTTTGCACGCCAATGGCTCCATAACCAGGTCGAAAAGAATCGGTGACAGGGGGCAACCCTGGCATGTGCCTCGCGCTATCAAGAAAAGCGAAGAGAAAGTGTGTCCCATCTTCACTCTGGCTTGCAGTCTGGAGTATAACAAACGTATCCATCGTGTGAAATTGGGACCGATGCCGAACCGCTCTAGTACCGTTATGAGATAAGCCCAGGTCAGAGTGTCTAAAGCCTTCTCAATATCCAAGTAGGCCACCCAGGGCTTATCCGCCTCACCCTGCACCCTGTCCAGGAGGGTAAACAGCCGCCGCAGATTCAAACCCGTATTACGGCCTGGTTTGAAACCATTTTGGTCTTCATGGACCAGCAGTGGACCAGCAGCGATCAAGCTATTCACCAAAAATTTCCCAAGGACCTTATATTCAACATTCAACATCGACAGAGGGTGATAGGAGGCCATTTGGAGGGGGTCGCGGCCTGGTTTCGTCAGGATCACTAATGTCGCCTCCCATAAAGTGGGTGGCAATGCACTAATTTCGAAGGCTTTGGTGTACACCCTGGCCAGCCTGGGTGCCAGTTGCGTGGAGAAGGTAGAATAAGTGTAAGTGCTTACTGTTAAGGTTTAAACTTTCTGAAAAGAGCATCAGGTCCACAGCGTCCCTGGGGACCCCATCCCCCAGGGCACAACCATGACTTAATGGGGAGGGGACTGCGTGGGACCCCCTCTCCAGCTCGATTTCAGCCCTGGGAACCCCATTCCTTGGGCACATCCCTAATCGAACAGGGAGGGGGGCTATGCAGCCCCCCTCCCCAGGACAATGTTGCCCCCCAGAATACCTTCTCCAGGGGCCTGGCTGAAATGTAATTAGAAGAAGGCCTTGTGACTCTGGGGACCCCATCCCCTGGGGATCAGCCCAAAAAAATGGGTAGAGGGGCCAGGCAGTCCCCCTCCCTATGCTGATTTCGACCACAAGGACCCCATCACCCAGGGCCCGGCAATGTGCCCTGGTCCCAACCAGGGCACCCAGTGGGCAGAATGGGGACCGTGGGGGAGCCTCAAGGCCCCAGTGGTCATAGCCAGTTCCCCTCCTCCTGCAGGATCTGGAATAGCTCCCTGCACTCAAGAACAATA